>NC_138301.1:8025000-9390000 GCF_965601325.2 Salmo salar | reverse complement strand
CTCTAAGGTGCAGGTCTGGGCAGGTGGACAGCTAGGATTAGCTGTTCAGCAGTCTGATGGCCTGGTGGTAGTAGCTGTCTCAAAGCCTGTTGTTCTGAGACCCGATGCTCCGATACCGCTTGCCAGGTGGTAACAGAGTGACTAGTCCGTGGCTCAGTTGACCAGATGACGAGCTTAATGGCTTGTAGGCTTCAATCGTTTATTACATGTGTATTGGGATGTGTATTACTACATTACATGTGTATTACTATCAAATTATGGTTTATTATATGTTTTAGTGAAAGAATGCTATCCCTCAAACTTTGTGGTGTATTGGGTTGTGTCTATCTCTGCAGAATCTACGCTGGCTAAAATCAAACCGCTATGTGTGGACTGATGGTCTCCAAGTGCTTTTTGTCTTCCAAAGAATAGGTGAGGCTGTCTTTGATCACACACTTACTGAAACACATTTTAGGAAACATTTTAGGCCTGAAACGCAATCCATCTTGGGTGCCTTCATTGAATCAAATAAGGTGGAGATCAGCGCTACATGGTAAATACTTATTGAAGGTGTGTAGTACTACATCAGTCATACACACATGCACAAACACACGCACACCCGGCTCTCACACTGTTTATTTATATAGCGTAGTAGATAGGTACCAAGTTGACCCTTGAGGGCCATATGGGTCTGATTTTCATTCCCTTTATGTCCTAATTGGTTAAGAGGATTAATTGATTGTTGTTGTCTTTTCTGTTTCAAAACCAAATGACTTCAGTATTTCATTGGCGTGTGATGTGTGTTTGTGTGCAGCGTCCGTGTTGTACTACTACTTCTACAAGCGCACCACAGAGTACCTGGGTGACCCTCGGCTCTATGAAGACTCGCCTTGGCTCAGAGACGCCTTTGCCAACGCCAGGGCCCGCCAGTGAGCAAAGAGCAGTGTGTGTGGACATGAAACTGGTATGGACAGATCCAAAATAAACCCCTCCCACGTCCCCCGGACACAGAGAGACACTGCTACAGTACGTGCAGAGCTGAAATAGACGCTACAGTGCACAGGCCTGAGCTTATATGGAGGGGAAAAAACCAGAGGGAAGACCTCTGTGCTCTATCAGACATGGGTCAACTTTAACAAGGAGGGTCAGAAATGTGATTCTGCTACAGCAAGTCACTTTGCAGAGCAAGCCAGATGTACAGGCAAACTGGTTTAGGGCCTTGATGGACAGAATGCTATACCAAGATGACTTTGATGCTAACATGTGGGAACTCCTAGTTTGATGTGGCATTGACACAACACGGTGTATTTTTTTTCACACTTTGAAACTGGGTTTGTCTGTGTCATTTATCTATCGATGTAATTATTATGTGTTGTTTTTTTATGTGGGATGATTTGTGAGTTTGTGTGACAGATTTTCTTGTGAAGATGACTGGAAAGAAAAACCAATGATGTTTTATGTGTTTAAAATGCTTACTTTTTCCTGCTTTTTGTACAAATGTATTAAACAAAACCCAGACAGTGCATACACTGATACACCCTGTATGTGCTCAGTATTCCTTTCAGTAAATACTTCCAATGTTAATCCTTAATCACACGCATGCACACACATGCGCTCAGCAAAAGCACACATTTATGTGACACATCAATTTACGTCACAAGCTCTCAGCATTGTGAATGAGCTTACCTTTTTCTTATGACCCTATGCAGTCATTGCATTGACATGTCTCCTAACCCACCCCATAAATAGTGCTCTGCAGTAAAGATACACACCAATACACAGTACGCATGCTTGCTTTCAAGGAGCCACAGACAGGGCTCTATTCTTATACCTGGGATTAATCAGGGATTTAGTCTTTAGCCTACAGTCCACAGGCCAGTGTTTTTGACAGCAGTGATGTCACCTCAGGCCCTGTGTTTATGATGGTGTCAGCAAGGATGGTGGATAAACCAAGATGTCTTACTAAGGCAGTTTACCATTGGAAGAAATGGTCAGGGTTCCTTTCTGTGTAAGTGGGTGTTCCCTCTCTCGCGTGAGTATACTTTCCCATGTGAGACCAATAGCTCTGGTCTACTTATTGTCCTCTCCCCGCTCTCCCCATACACCCTGAGTAGAAAAAATTTGCCAGGGAGATGTCTCGCTTCTGATATCCCATCCGTGGGGCGGGGCAATAAGTAGACCGGAGTGGCCTCTCCCCGAAATAATTGAGGGAGGTGTCTCGCTTTCTCTACCATCTCTGGTGTCAGTCCTATGTTAACCTAACTGCGTGCGCACACACACACAGTACTAGAATGCCTGCCACTTTGACCATTATCGATTTGAATTGATACAGTAAGTAGATTGTGTCTCCTACAGGGGCATTTTGCTTGATCAACCGTGAGCAACAATCCCATGGCTCTGAAAGATCTCTAGTCCTCCTCAACAGTCACTTGGCGCTCTGTTGCTGAGGTTGACAATTTAAAGACTGATGTGAAAAAACGTCATATCACAGTGGAGTAAGCCAAATAATTGAAGTTATGGAACCCTCCTCTTCTGTCCAATGCAGATGGACAGTGCACCGTATTATACAAATAAATGCACCAACGACAAAAATCGACTTCCGAGCCACATGGGGCGCTGTGAAAGTAAATATCGATCTAGAGCTTTATAGCAATCCACTTCCGCTTGTTTTTTAAAAAATAATCATTTTTAATATCCATGGTTTCAACACTTGAGAAGGACTGATACTGGTGATCGCTGGCGTTCTTATTCTGTCTTTGAACGCCATGTCGTATAATTACGTGGTAACAGCGCAGAAACCGACGGCAGTCAATGCCTGCATCACCGGTAAATGTGTTGTTCTTGTTTCTTGTTAGCTTCGCGCACCAACATGTCGTAGCGTTCTCACCCACGAGAACGTTAAGCTCCCGCGCGAGAAGCCAAGCTACAGGCCTCCCCCTTTGATATTGTTTTGCCAGCAAGTCTTATCAAGTCCGTTAAATAGCGCTTTGTTCAATTTTGAATAATCATCCACGGTATGGGACATGTTTCGCTCGACTAATATATGGCTTGTTATCAATTGTCAATCAAGTCAACACTAAATAGCACTGGCCAGTGTGTGCTCCTGCTTAGCCAGGATGTTTTGAAGCCAATGCTAGCTATCTTCTTTATCAGTTTGCCAAGAATCTAAGACAGGTTTGGAACTTCCGTGTTGCTAAATTACACAGGTAGCAGACAGGCCACTGCAGTGCCAGTCAATATGTCCATCTAAATAATACATTGGCAAAGTATGCAATCAGGGACACTCTGCATAGTTAGGAATGTAGGGACATTTACTTAACTAGCTAGCTAACGTTATCCTTTAACTGCCTGCATTTATTTTGATTGCCAATATATTGGTGATAGCTAGTTAACTATTCATTGTATTGCTTTTTAGGTTAAAATCACGTGTGATTTAAAAACAAAACTTAATTTAAGGCGTTATGACACTGGCTAACAAATCCCATATTATTAATTTAATAAATCACGTTGGCAATGTAGTGCAACTTAGTGCATATTTTGTGAGTAAAAATGGTCTGCTTAGCTAGAAAAGTATGCCAGTTGTATTCCTAGTAGATAGAAAAACAAATACTTGAACTCCAGAAATGTGCCTTTTCAAAATACAGGAACGAGATCTGCTAGTCATACGGAAAGCACTCCCAAGAACTACTCATTTAACTATGAGAAAAAGTTAGTCCGACTGACTAGACCACCCTCTCTTCTCCAGGCCACTTCACCTCTGCCGAGGACCTGAATCTGCTCATAGCTAAAAACACACGCCTGGAGATCTATGTGGTCACAGCGGAAGGGCTCCGGCCTGTCAAAGAGGTGGGCATGTACGGCAAGATCGCCGTCATGGAGCTCTTCAGGCCAAAGGTGAGTCTACTACTACCTGTATGTTTGTGTGTGCATGTTAGTCATTTCAATAGCGAGAGAACATTTTGAAACAGGGAGGTACTACCTGAACTTGTTCGTTAAGAACACATAATTATGTAACTGCCATACAAGTTGTAAACTTATCTCGGTGCAGAACTTGAACATGGACATATGTTTTCACTGGCTTCATTGGAGAGGAACCTTTTGTCTGTTTTGACTGCAGGGCGAAAGCAAGGACCTGCTGTTCATTCTCACTGCCAAATACAACGCCTGCATCCTGGAGTACAAACAGAATGGGGAGAGCATCGACATCATCACCCGTGCCCACGGCAACGTGCAGGTAGGAGAAAAATAAATATGAGCATAGCCAGTGTCTTTGAGCTGTTGGAGATCAAAGTATGATCTGCAAAACTACAACAGGAATATTCTGCAGACTGAAACAATAGGATGCCGTGAAACTCCTCTTACTTGACCAACTTATTTATTTCTTGCATAGGACCGCATCGGGCGTCCCTCGGAGACGGGCATCATCGGCATTGTAGACCCTGAGTGCCGCATGATCGGCCTGCGGCTGTACGACGGCCTATTCAAGGTGATCCCGTTGGACCGGGAGAACCGAGAACTCAAGGCCTTCAACATCCGCCTGGAGGAGCTGCAGGTCATCGACGTCCACTTCCTGTACGGCTGTCAGGCGCCCACAGTCTGCTTCATCTATCAGGTAGGGAGGGGAGGAGGTAAAATAGGGTGGTGGAGGGACAGGTAGGAAGTGGTGGATGAAAGGGGTACGATGTTGAAGTGGTTGTGTGTATGCATTTATATGGGTGTATGTTGAGGGGTGGTTGGGGAGGAGTTGAAAAAAATGCACGAGTCTGAATTTCATGCTGTTTGGGAGAACATTGGGGAGTCAGAGGGGATGTGTATATGAGACAGTAGTGCATGTCCGGTGAAAGGGGGAATGTGTGCTTTAGTTAGCAGAAATGTTTTGTGAATATCTGCGAATGTCAGTCTGATTGTATCTGTGTGTTTCTGCTGTAGGACCCTCAGGGACGGCATGTGAAGACCTACGAGGTGTCGCTGAGGGAGAAGGAGTTCAACAAGGGGCCGTGGAAACAGGAGAATGTGGAGGCTGAGGCTTCTATGGTCATCCCAGGTGAGGAGAGAGAATGTCCAGGCAGGGTTTTAGACGATGATCATCAGGGCCGTGGTCCAATCCTCATGAGATTCGCTGTGTTCTGATTTTCGAAACTCTTAGATTAGTGTTTAAAGATCACTTCCACTGGAACTGCAGCGCCCAAGGCTCCTCTTCTACTTCTTCCTCTTCTAGCGTTTTTGAATGTGACTCCCTTGTTGGTTGATTGACTTGGTTGTTTATGTATTTGTCTATTTTAGTCCCAGAACCATTTGGGGGGGCTATAATCATTGGACAAGAATCCATCACCTACCACAACGGGGATAAATACTTGGCCATCGCACCTCCCACCATCAAGGTAAGGTCAACCTAAATCAAAACAATGCAGAGGCTTTCAACTCTTTTCCATCATCATGCACCTTCATAGCAATGATCAGTTGGATATAGAGTAGGTCACTTCTCCAGATGCTCAAAGCACAAACCACCACCTCTGTTCTCTTTTCCCCCAACAGCAAAGCACCATTGTCTGTCACAACCGGGTGGACCCCAACGGCTCGCGCTACCTGCTGGGGGACATGGAGGGCCGTCTGTTTATGCTGCTGCTGGAGAAGGAGGAGCTGATGGACGGGGCCGTGGTGCTCAAGGACCTCCGCGTCGAGCTGCTTGGAGAGGTACGTGTCGTAGGCCTTCTGTCTCTTTCTCGTGATCTGTCTCCTCTCTGTGTTTCTGGCTGTTTTCAATTTTTTGGCTCATTTCTGTCTCTTGCTTTTTGCTTTTTTTGTTTCCCTATGATCTCTTGTTCTTTTTATCTGGCTCTGTCGTCTCATATCTTGCTTTCAATGATGTCTCGAACTCGCTCTCCATTTTCTCTGCTTCTTTCCTGTTTGACGTTCAACCTCTACATTACACAATTGAGTCTCAATGGCAGGATTATCCTTGAGTGTGTATTGTAAAAAATGTGTACACCGGGCACTTTTTGTAAGTTGATGATATATGAGATGGGCTCGAGTAATGTCTGTGTGCGTCCGTCCCTCCAGACGTCCATTGCAGAGTGCTTGACCTACCTGGACAACGGTGTGGTGTTTGTGGGTTCCAGACTGGGCGACTCCCAGTTGGTCAAGGTAAGGCTGGACCGGTCATATAGGAAACACCTCGATGAATGTAACCCCCGTAAAGTCTTGGTTTTAACAATAAAAACATACATTCGAAGAAAACAGTTGTGTGCTCCAGTGGGTAAAAGTTGTACAGCTCCAGAAAACTGGTTTTACGAGGTGCTTTTTGAGTATGGTAGAGTGTACTATAGCACTTGCCGACAACAAAGGGGATGATGGAAAGCGGCCGCGGTCATCCCCCTCTTCAAAGGGGGAGACACTCTAGACCCAAACTGTTATAGACCTATATCCATCCTGCCCTGCCTCTCTAAAGTCTTCGAAAGCCAAGTTAACAAACAGATCACCGATCACCGTTTTGAATCCCACCGTACCTTCTCCACTATGCAATCTGGTTTCCGAGCTGGTCACGGGTGCACCTCAGCCACACTCAAGGTCCTAAACGATATTATAACCGCCATCGATAAAAGACAGTACTGTGCAGCCGTTTTCATCGACCTGGCCAAGGCTTTTGACTCTGTCAATCACCACATTCTTATTGGCAGACTCAACAGCCTTGGTTTCTCAAATGACTGCCTCGCCTGGTACACCAACTACTTCTCAAACAGTGTGTCAAATCGGAAGGCCTGTTGTCCAGACCTCTGGCAGTCTCTATGGGGGTGCCACAGGGTTCAATTCTTGGGCCGACTCTTTTCTCTGTATATATCAATGATGTCGCTCTTGCTGTGGGTGATTCTTTGATCCACCTTTACGCAGTCGACAACATTCTGTATACATCTGGCCCTTCTTTGGACACTGTGTTAACAAACCTCCAAACAAGCTTCAATGCCATACAACTGCCCTTAAATGCTAGTAAAACTAAATGCATGCTCTTCAACCGATTGCTGCCCGCACCTGCCCACCCCATTAGCATCACTACTCTGGACGGTTCTGACTTAGAATATGCGGACAACTATAAATACCTAGGTGTCTGGCTAGACTGTAAACTCCTCTTCCAGACTCACATTAAGCATCTCCAATCCAAAATTAATCTCGAATCAGCTTCCAATTACGCAAAAAAGCCTCCTTCACTCATGCTGCCAAACATACCCTCGTAAAACTGACTATCCTACCGATCCTTGACTTCGGCGATGTCATTTACAAAATAGCATCCACACTCTACTCAGCAAACTGGATGCAGTCTATCACAGTGCCATCTGTTTTATCACCAAAGCCCCATATACTACCCACCACTGCGACCTGTATGCTCTCGTTGGCTGCTCCTCGCTACATACAGGGAGGGAAAAAAGTATTTGATCCCCTGCTGATTTTGTACGTTTGCCCACTGACAAAGAAATTATCAGTCTATAATTTTAATGGTAGGTTTTATTTGAACAGTGAGAGACAGAATAACAACAAAAAAATCCAGAAAAACGCATGTCAAAAATGCTATAAATTGATTAGCATTTTAATGAGGGAAATAAGTATTTGACCCCTCTGCAAAACATGACTTAGTACTTGGTGGCAAAACCCTTGTTGGCAATCACAAAGGTCAGATGTTTCTTGTAGTTGGCAACCAGGTTTGCACACATCTCAGGAGGGATTTTGTCCCACTCCTCTTTGCAGATCTTCTCCAAGTCATTAAGGTTTCGATGCTGACGTTTGGCAACTCTAATCTTCAGCTCCCTCCACAGATTTCATATGGGATTAAGGTCTGTAGACTGGCTAGGCCACTCCAGGACCTTAATGTGCTTCTTCTTGAGCCACTCCTTTGTTGCCTTGGCCGTGTGTTTTGGGTCATTGTCATGCTGGAATACCCATCCACGACCCATTTTCAATGCCCTGGCTAAGGGAAGGAGGTTCTCACCCAAGATTTGACGCTACATGGCCCCGTCCATCGTCCCTTTGATGCGGTGAAGTTGTCCTGTCCCCTTAGCAGAAAAACACCCCCAAAGCATAATGTTTCCACCTCCATGTTTGACGGTGGAGATGGTGTTCTTGGGGTCATAGGCAGCATTCCTCCTCCTCCAAACACGGCGAGTTGAGTTGATGCCAAAGAGCTCCATTTTGGTCTCATCTGACCACAACACTTTCACCCAGTTGTCCTCTGAATCATTCAGATGTTCATTGGCTAACTTCAGACGGGCATGTATATGTGCTTGCTTGAGCAGGGGGACCTTGCGGGCGCTGCAGGATTTCAGTCCTTCACGGCGTAGTGTGTTGCCAATTGTTTTCTTGGTGACAATGGTGCCAGCTGCCTTGAGATCATTGACAAGATCCTCCCGTGTAGTTCTGGGCTGATTCCTCACCGTTCTCATGATCATTGCAACTCCACGAGGTGAGATCTTGCATGGAGCCCCAGGCCGAGGGAGATTGACAGTTCTTTTATGTTTCTTCCATTTGCGAATAATCGCACCAACTGTTGTCACCTTCTCACCAAGCTGCTTGGCGATGGTCTTGTAGCCCATTCCAGCCTTGTGTAGGTCTACAATCTTGTCCCTGACATCCTTGGAGAGCTCTTTGGTCTTGGCCATGGTGGAGAGTTTGGAATCTGATTGATTGATTGCTTCTGTGGACAGGTGTCTTTTTTCAGGTAACAAGCTGCGGTTAGGAGCACTCCCTTAAAGAGTGTGCTCCCAATCTCAGCTCGTTACCTGTATAAAAGACACCTGGGAGCCAGAAATCTTTCTGATTGAGAGGGGGTCAAATCCTTATTTCCCTCATTAAAATGCAAATCAATTTAACATTTTTGACATGCGTTTTTCTGGATTTTTTGTTGTTGTTATTCTGTCTCTCCCTGTTCAAATAAACCTACCATTAAAATTATAGACTGATCATTTCTTTGTCAGTGGGCAAACAAAATCAGCAGGAGATCAAATACTTTTTCCCTCACTGCATTCGTCGCCAAACCCACTGGCTCCAGGTCATCTATAAGTCTTTGCTAGGTAAAGCTCTGCCTTATCTCAGCTCACTGATCACCATAGCAGCACCCACCCGTTGCACGTGCTCCAGCAGGTATATTTCACTGGTCATCCCCAAAGCCAACACCTACTTTGGCCGCCTTTCCTTCCAGTTCTCTGCTGCCAATGACTGGAACGAATTGCAAAAATCACTGAAGTTGGAGACTTATCTCCCTCACGAAATTTAAGCATCAGCTGTCAGAGCAGCTTACTGATCGCTGCAGCTGTACACAGCCCATCTGTAAATAGCCCACCCAACTACCTACCTCATCCCCATATTTGTTTTAGTTTTTCTGCTTTTTTGGATACCAGTATTTCTACTTGCACATCCTCATCTGCACATCTATCACTCCAGTGTTAATTGCTAAATTGTAATTACTTCTCCAATATGGCCTGTTTATTGCCTTACCTCCTTACTCCATTTGCACACACTGTATACAGATTATCTCTATTGTGTTATTGACTGTACGTTTGTTTATCCCATGTCTAACTCTGTGTTGTTTTTGTCGCACTGCTTTGCTTTATCTTGGCCAGGTCACAGTTGTAAATGAGAACTTGTTCTCAACTAACCTACCTGGTCAAAAAAGGTAAAATAAAAATGGCCTCAGTAACTCAATAATCGAAAGGTACAGATCAAACCAGTTTTGAAATTCAAGAGTATAAGAAAGGATAAGCAAGCCTCACAATTGTTTTCTGTACTGAGTGGTGGACATCATCCCCTTTGTTTCAAAGAAAAATAAGTATGGTCAAAGTCCACTTGTTGTTTATCTGGAGTTGTCACATTATTGTTATGGCTTGTAATGGAAATTATTATTCATTCCCCTTCAGCTCAATGTGGACAGTAACGACTCGGGGTCGTACGTGGCGGTGATGGAGACCTTCACCAACCTGGGGCCCATCGTGGACATGTGTGTGGTGGACCTGGAGAGACAGGGACAGGGCCAGCTGGTCACCTGCTCTGGAGCATTCAAGGAGGGCTCCCTCAGGATCATCCGGAATGGTATCGGAATCCATGAGCACGCCAGCATTGACCTGCCAGGGATCAAAGGTCAGTAGGAGGGCTTCTGGGCCCTCTGGGGGGAAAAAAGAGGACGCTGCTCTCTCTGGATCAATACCCAATCAACCCCTAGCCCCTATTCCCCCTAGACAGTTGAAGATCTGAAGGAGTTGAATTGTTATAAGCAATATATGGAAGTGCCTCTACCTCTGATACATTAGGGCCAAATTCGAGCTGGCTCGAATGGAATTCTCAAATTCAAGCTGGGTAGAGGGAAACCCAGGCCAGCGCAGCCCAGTTTCACAACTGGTGCCAGCTCAATTAGAATCCGGGCTGGTGACGCCTTTACTATACAACCACCAAGCTGATCACTGCCTGATGCTGACACAACATTTAGCTAGCTTGTCTGGGCTTGTTGCTGTTAGTTAGCACATAGACATGCAGTAGTCAGACATGACACAGGTTACCACCATAGCTGGATCCTTCATTCATTTTTGCACTACACAAACTTTTATGAGAACAGTCAGCCCTAGAATGCCAGCTACCTAAAGCATTAGCTTGCAAATCAGTTGAAACTAGCTAACGTGAGCTAGCAGGAATTTTAGCCGACCAGGTCGTATTGAATGCTCGTTAGCTACATCATATCAAACCTGTCGTCTGGTTTGCTTGGTTAGCTAGCTAGCTAATAGCCAATGCCATGGTAAGCAAGGTAGGAATTAAGCTAGTTAGCTAGCCTCTTGTATGTAAATCCCAAATATTTGGGGACCCTATTAGATTTTTTAAATGTAATTCAGTCTGGTATTAGAACGGTAGCCCCTATCTGCAAAATAAGGGTGTCTGCGGAAAGCTGAGTATCTTGGCTATTAATCTATGCCTTAAAATCTTTGGTGTGACTTACTACCATATATGAGCATACATTTACATTTAAGTCATTTAGCAGACGCTCTTATCCAGAGCGACTTACAAATTGGTGCATTCACCTTATGATATCCAGTGGAACAACCACTTTACAATAGTGCATCTAAATCTTTTAGGGTGAGGGGGGGTTAGAAGGATTACTTTATCCTATCCTAGGTATTCCTTAAAGAGGTGGGGTTTCAGGTGTCTCCGGAAGGTGGTGATTGACTCCACTGTCCTGGCGTCGTGAGGGAGCTTGTTCCACCATTGGGGTGCCAGAGCAGCGAACAGTTTTGACTGGGCTGAGCGGGAACTGTGCTTCCTCAGAGGTAGGGAGGCGAGCAGGCCAGAGGTGGATGAACGCAGTGCCCTTGTTTGGGTGTAGGGCCTGATCAGAGCCTGAAGGTACGGAGGTGCCGTACCTTCAAATGTATAAGGGCAGGCTGTGCCAAGGACCTCATTTCAAGATGGTTGCTACCTAGAATCCGGTTAGCGTTGTGAAGCATTAACGAAATACACACGGAATACGTTGATTCACACCAAAAGCTGGGACTCCACAGATCACGAGGATGTCTTATTTGTCTGCCTGTGACCTACCGTTATTGATCACCAGCCCCGAGAGACACTTTTTATTTTTTACACAACATTTTCACCAAACAGCAAACATCTTACAAGATAAGCTTCGATTTGGTCTGTGTTTGAGCTATAGCTACTTGGGGGGTATGACACTAATCCTTAGGTTGGTAGGAACAAATCTAGCTTATTGCCAATGGTATCTGATGATGAATGACTTAATAGTCACTCGGACATTCGATGTTGCCATCTTTGTTTATGAAAAATATGATAAACACTTGGATATCCCCTGTATGTCCCTTGACACCACCACAATGTTTAAGAGAGGTTGCTGTTCTAGAAATGTAGTTTTTTATAGTGAACAACCGCTTTTAGGTGCATCCAGTGTGCCAAAAAAGTACAATTACCACATTTGGACACTTGTACCCTTGATACCCCATAACACCACCACAATGTTTGAGTGAGGTTGATACAGTAGCAATTGTGTTTTTATACTTAACAAATAGCATTTAGGGATTACAAATCTGTAATAGCACTGGAATTCTCATTTACAGACATATGCCACTTTGGAGAGGTTTAGGGACACTTGGAAATGTCCCGTGACCACACCTGACACCACTTACTAAAATATCTGCCCATTTCTAGTTGTTAGGTCTATCAATCCCCTTTTCTTCTGATATTGTTCACATGATTTGGAAGCCATGTGATGTTTTTCCAGCTCTGGGCTTCAATAATTCACTTACAGCTTGTCAATGAAAGATTAGTTTAAAAATAAACTATTTTATTTGTATTTTGTGTGTGCTTGATCTTGTGTATTCTGAACTATGTAATTCCTATCTTCTGCCAATTTCCTCGTAATCTCCCAGATGTCTTTTTTTCCAAATACACCAAGTTTTGGCATGTCAGAATCATGTAATTACACATGAATAGCAGTTACTTTTGGGTATGTCGATTTTTATGCAGAAATATACATTTTCCCATTACATCTAAGAGGCTAGCCTGTTATGCTAGTGAAGACACTAACCGTTTAGCTAGCTAGCTAGCTAGCTAACATCAGCAAGCTAAATACATGGCTCTGAATCTGGCTGGCACTGTCAGGAGTATGGGATAATGTTAGTAACAGCATGGTGAGGCTGAATTCAATTCTTCAATGTCTTGCTAGCAAGCAACATTAGGGAAGCCAGCTGCAGTCACATATTGGCTACCTAGCAACATGACATAATTTCTAATTTCTGCAGGCAGTGGAAATGCAATTTGAGCTAACCCACCAAGGCCAGCCCAACCTGGGTTTACTTCAAAGTGCCAATGGAAATGGGGCTTCGGTGGGATTTTCTCCATATTGTTTGCATCCGTCTAATCTTTACCGTTTTTGATTGTCGTTGTATTTTTTTATTTTTTTATCGGCCTCTTACTCATTAACACGCTGATGAGACGCAATTAGTTTACTTGGGCAATAAATGAGGTCCGGATAGAAAACAAAAACCTTAAACTATCGTGGCCCACCAGGACTGTGGCCACGACCCGGATCAATTAAGCTACAGCGTTGACTCCTTTCTAGGTCAGGGTCCTGTTCACTAGGCAGCTAAATGGAAGAAAACAGACTAACACCGGGAGGGACTACCTGGACTTAATATCCAATAGCATTCCAAATAAGAAGCTCATTCTTGTTTTCTGTTGCAAAATACTTTGAAACATTTTCTGTTGTTTGCCCTAATGAAACACCACCTAGATAATAGAGTGCTGCTTGTTTTCTAGTTCAGTGGAACACTTGACGTTTATTTTCCTCCATATTTTTGTTGTTGTTGTCCTCCCAGGTTTGTGGCCCCTTCGCTCAGAGGCTGGGAGGGAGACAGACGATATGCTGGTCCTGTCTTTCGTGGGCCAGACAAGGTGAGACAACCAGTGGTGGCCTTATAGAAAGGTTCTGCACGTGTTGACCACAATGCAATCACTCCCTGTTCAGTCCAGGGAAGCCTTGCCTAATGCCACAGTATCTCGTTTATATGATCGAGTTGTTGATTTGACACCTAATATAACAAAAGGCAGAATAGACAGACAAAACATTTATTTAATTTCGAGCGTCAGACATTGTCGACATGGATTGATTTTTATACCAATTATAACAAATCAGAAGTTTACAAAGGTTGAAATGATCAAATGCATGAGGAAGCTGTTGGTCGCTAAATCCGGCGAATACTAGGACCATGAAAAATCAGGCAGCTGGGTCTTGTCTGAGTGGTCGACTGTGAATGTCCTCACTTACTATTACACTTAAACTGATTCACTAAGATCTTCCTACGATAGTGCTGTCTGGTCAGAACATGTTGAGGCCCCATACTGAACACTTGGTCACCACCACGCAAACACAGACACAGCTGATTCTAAAAGGGGAAACGATACAATCATTAGAAGATACTAAAATACATATTTAATATAACAATAAGCAGACGAGCAAACTGTGGCATAATATAAACATATGAATGAATTCAATAGGATAGCATCTAGACATCATTAAAGAATATACTTAGCAAGAGAGGTAGAAGGCCTAAGGCCATGGAGCTTCATGGCTGGCCTGGCTTGGATCTTCATTTAGGGCCACTGCGCATGTGCTGGGGTACAGAAAGAGCTGGAAACTTCTAGAATCTGTAGAATGGTACCAGCTACTACACAAGTAACAAGGCTAAATATATTGCAGATATAAACATATTGCAGCGGTAGTATACATATAATATAAACATTGCTAATACAATACTAATGATTATGCTAGTTGCACTCAATAAACACTTGTGGCAATAATAATAACAGAACTACTCTAATTGCAATGGACGCACACAACACTTAGTTAGGAAACAGCATGTGAACAGTTGTTCAGCACTTCCTCTTTCTTGCAACAGCATGTAAACACTTTCTAACTTGAGGTGTCTAGGGCGGAGCCCTGAATTGCGTCCAAGCATCCTTATTGGTTGGAAAAGCCAAATGATTGACATGCCTGAAAGCTAATCATATTGAGTGAGCCAGCCATTTTTACAATGTAAATTGCTTATTTACACTGAATAAAAAATATAAATGCATCATGCAACAATTTCAAAGAGTTACAGTTCATTTAAGAATCAGTCAGTTGAAATGAATGAATTAGGCCCTGATATATCGATGTCACATGACTGGGAACACAGATGCCTTAAAAAAAAAAAAAAGTAGCGACGTAGATCTGGTGTGACCACCATTTGCCTCCTGCAGCGTGACACATCTCCTTTGCATAGAGTTGATCAGGCTGTTGACTATGGCTTGTGGAATGTTGTCCCACTCCTCTTCAATGGCTATGCAAAGTTGCTGGATATTGGCCGGAACTGGAACACGCTGTCATACACGTCAATCCAGAGCATCCCAAACATGTTCAATGGGTGACGTATCTGGTGAGTGTGCAGACCATTTTCAGCTTCCAGGAATTGTGTACCGATCCTTGCGACATGAGGCCGTGCGTTATCATGCTGAAACATGAGGTGATGGCAGCGGTTGAATGCAGGGCTCGACATTAAGTTTTGTCCGGGGTCAGTAAAATAAATAGTCGGACAACCAGAATGTAGATTTCAGTTGTCCGGATGGACAAGTTAAAAAATCACATTATCAAACGATTACTCTGATCATAATTGGATCAGGCGGCGGCAGTGCGTGCTAGGCATTCTGAGTAAATTGCCTATATTCCTATTTGCTATATCCCATTTCAATGAATGTTATATTTACACAAAGCAAGAGAATAATATATATGTGAAATGAACAAAAGCCTAATCCTACTAACTGAAATATCATAAAACAATTAAGACAAATTAAAGTTATGAAGAGTATTTTCTGAATTATTCTAAAAGTGTTTAATGTCCTAAAGTCTGCAGCTTTTAAATGTGAATTATTATGAAATTTGGAGTCTATACTATTCTCATATTTATTTTGAATTACAAATATTTTAGGCCACAAGAAGTGAAATTGAGCAAACAATAACAAGATGGAGAAATCAAATGAGGAGTCAAAAGGAAACTTAGGCTACAGCTGAGGAATGCTAATGAAAGAAATGCATAGTTGGCCAATTTCCATTATTATTCTAGCAATGTGCAACCTACAACAACACATATAGTAGTCTAGGCCTAATAAGAGAGGAGGATGAGGTAAAAATGGGAATCAGTTTATAATTATCAAGTTCTGAGGTCAGCAGAGTTGCTCTGCAGCCCTCGATGATTTAAAACCCATTGATAAAATGCAATTGTGTTCGTTGTCCGTAGCTTATGCCTGCCCATGTCATAACCCCACTGCCACCACGGGGCACTCCGTTCACAAAGTTGACATTCGCAATCCGCTCACCCACACCATCTGCCCGGTACAGTTGAAACCGGGAGTAATCCGTAAAGTGCTCACTTCTCCAGCAAGCCAGTGGCCATCGAAGGTGAGCATTGCCCACTGAAGTCAGTTACGACACCGAACTGCAGTCAAGTCAAGACCGTGGTGAGGACGATGGACACGCAGATGAACTTCCCTGAGACAGTTTCTGACAGTTTGTGCAGGAATTATTCTGTAGTGCAAACCCATCAGCTGCCTGGGTAGCTCATCTCAGACCATCCCACAGGTGAAGAAGCTGGATGTGGAGGTCCTGGGCTGGCGTGGTTACACGTAGTCTGCAGTTGTGAGGCCGGTTGAACGTACTACCAAATTCTCTAAAATGACATTGGGGTGGCTTATGGTAGAGAAATTAACATTAAATTCTCTGGCAATAGCTCTGGTGGACATTCCAAATTTATGCACAAAATTTGAGCGAAATAAACTTTTTGTGCATATGGAACATTTCTGGGATCTTTTATTTCATCTCATGAAACATGGTTTCAACACGTTTATATTTTGGTTCAGTATATAATAATTTGTTCTGTGTTTGTGTGTGTCCTCAGGGTGCTGATGCTAAGCGGGGAGGAAGTGGAGGAGACTGAGCTGCCTGGCTTTGTGGACAACCTGCAGACCTTCTACTGTGGCAACGTGGCCCACCAGCAGCTCATCCAGGTATACACACACTAGTTATGAGGGAACAAATTGTTAGTTACATATTGGGATACAATTTTTTTACAATTGATGGTATAATTTTGACTATCGCAATTGGCTGTACCTGCACCAAAACTCTTATTTCCATGACTGATCAAAACTTTTCTCATAGCTCTCTTATCCCTCTGAGGCAGACGTATGGTGAGCAATATGTTTGGAACATCGAAACGCAATACAATCGCAATATTGATTCGCAATACAGTGCCTTCAGAAAATATTTAAACCCCTTGACTTATTCCACATTTTGTTGTTACAGCCTGAATTCAAATTTGATTAAATTTATTGTTTTTCTCACCCAGCTACACACAATACCCCATAATGACAAAGTGAAAACATGTTTTACATTTTTGGGGCTAATTTATTGAAAATGAATTACAGAAATATCGCATTTACATAAGTATTCACACTGCTGAGTCATTACTTTGTAGAAGCACCTTTGGCGGCGTTTTAAAGCTTTGAGTCATCTCGGGTATGTCTATCAGCTTTGCACATCTGGATTTGGGATCCATGCTGGCTGGGAAAATTCCTCCACGAGAGGTTGAACACCAAATGGCCAATAACCTATCCTCTTACTAGGCCTATCGTAAAAGATATGTTAGTTATGAACAGTAGCTTATTTCCCAAATATTCGAGCCAAGAAGATGTCCCTAAAGTTGTGACTCAAAAATAACAAGAATGGAAGTCGATTGCCTCAGCCTAGGAATAGGCTATTCTCAATCACAGCTTTATGAGAGATGGAACAAACAATATTATTTATTGTTCTATTATTTTGAGGCAAATAAAGCAAATGTTATCCAGTACTGCAGACTGATCTATCCAGCCAATGATGTAGGCCTATAACCTAGCTCACTACGGTAAGACAGCCCGTTCTTCATCAGACAGTCACTGCTCCATCATGTGCATCTGCCACAGACACGCACGCACACAAATGCAAGGGCACCCTTGCGATTTTTCAATGGAGCAGAATCTTCTGTTTTCTCTGCAAAACTGACTGAATGGCAATTTCTTTTACCCAAGAGGCACCTGACATTTACCACAAGTGAGAAATTACACATAGACAAGAATCATTTGCCATAAACCAAATTAATTAGAATTTTCAATAATTTAATCCACACCATTTTTTACTTTGAAAAATCGAATCTATTTTGTATGTGCTGTTGTAAATCAAACAAATACACGTGTGAACACAAAGTTTTCAAATAGTGAATCGTACAAAGGGGCTGATGTGTGGGTGTGTGTGTGTGTGTGTGTGTGTGTGGATTCAGATCACGTCAGGCGGTGTGCGTCTGGTAATGCAGGACAGCAAGGCCCTGGTGTCTGAGTGGAAGGAGCCGCAGGGCCGGAACATCAGCGTGGCCGCATGTAACTCCTCACAGGTGGTGCTGGCCGTGGGCCGCACCCTCTACTATCTCCAGATCCTCTCTGGGGAACTCAAACAGATCAGGTACACACAACTCAAATCCAGTTCAACTTTATTTACAGTGTTAAACAGCAGCAGAGACTTGGTGAGCCCCATATCAACTGAATTGTAAATACGTGTGAATTAAAGTTAAATCAACAGAAGAAATGACAGTGCCTTCAGAAAGTATTCATACCCTTTGACTTACTCCACATTTTGTTACAGCCTGAATTCAAAATCATTTTAATGAATGGGGTATTGTGTGTAAATTGATCGACACACAATACCCCCATAATGACAGTAAAACATTTCTGTATCATTATTTTGCAAAAATATTGAAAATGAAATATAAGTAAGTAAAAGTAATTCACAACCCTGAGTTGATAGTTTGTAGAAGCACATTTGGCAGTGATTACGGCTGTGAGTCTTTCTGGGTAAATCTCTAGCTTTCCACACCTGGATTGAGCAACATCTGCCTGTTTTTTATTATTTAAAAAATTCTTCAAGCTCTGTCAGATTGGTTGTTGATCGTTGCTTGACAAAAATGTTCAGGTCTTGTCATAGATTTTCAAGTAGATTTAAGTCAAAACTGTAACTTGGCTACTCAGGAACATTCACAGTGTTCTTGGTAAGCAACTCCAGTGTAGATTCGGCCTTGTGTTTTAGGTTATTCAAGGATTCAAGGAGCTATCATCTTAAGTAACACAGCAGATGCAACACAATGAATATTTACATTCACTCATTTGAAAATGAATTTTGTAACTTTGTCCCAGAAGCGTTTAACTTCAGGGCACTCCCACATAATATGAAGGAATGTGCCTACCTGATTTAGGGGACACAGTGAACAGTTGGGAGTTGGGACCATTTTCATCCTGAAACTTTTCCTTGGTGTTAAATACGGTCTGTGAACAAACTTTAAAAAAGGTTGATGGTTCGTATTACGGGATGCCAAGGTAATATTTCAAAAAAAAAAATTTTTTTTTTAAATTGGCTAGTTTTTCAAAAGTTTTTCAAAATATATTATAGTGATTGGTCCTTTCGGGAGACTAGATAAATAATTTATAAATTCCATAATTGGATGATCCGGTAGTTGGGTTTTCCAAGGGACTCCATAGGCCAGCATAGCTGACCTAAGTTTAAAATATGGGGGGGGGGGGGGGGGGGGGGAGTTACCTGGTAATGTGTGTCTTACAAGTCTTTGAATGTTCTCTAACCATTGCTATCTGTGATATCTGCAAGG
The DNA here is from genome assembly GCF_965601325.2 of Salmo salar. Lineage (NCBI taxonomy): Eukaryota > Metazoa > Chordata > Actinopteri > Salmoniformes > Salmonidae > Salmo > Salmo salar. The sequence continues at coordinate 9,370,768 of NC_138301.1, read as the reverse complement.
GTACGGATTCCACATTTGAAACATTGGGGGGGGGATGCAAAATGCTGCCCTCCAGATCGCAAGGCGTTATTGACTATGGGCGTGCCATTTCGATTACCAGTTGCATTGTTTTTCAAGTTTGTGCTAAAGAGAAATTGTGTGAGCAATAATAAAGCGTAGTTTAACATTGTTTAAGGGAAATATCAGTTAAGACCTCCTCTTCCAGTGCAATTGGAGACATCATATTTCTCTCCATACTCAGCCAGTGGGGGGCAGAAGAATCATGTCTAAACCAATTTAGGATGGGAAGAAATGCTAGTGCCTGGAAATACGATTTATAGTTTGGTATGGATAGTCTTCCTACTTCTTTCCCTCTTTGCAATTTTTAAAATATTTATCTCGCTTACCTTGCCATATACATTTTGAGACCACACCCTGGATTTTATCCCAATAGCCAGAAGAGGGAGACAAGGGAAGCATTGAACTACAGAAATTCAACCATGGCAATATATTCATTTTGACAATAAGATATTCTGTCGGTTAAAGCCTTCATTTGGAAATGTCGTTATTCTATAGCAGGGGTGTACAACTCAGGCCCTCAAGTCCACAAGGGCTGCGCCACATTGAGTTGCCATGAAATGCTACGAATAGAGCCGACATGATTCCTTGTTCTACATGTCAGAGGCATGTTTGTTCTACATAACATATTTCTCTACGAATGTTCCAAAATGGTGAGTCCTGCTGAATGCACACCTGGTTTTAGTATCTACCTGGTACTTAATTGGCTGGAAAGTGTGCACACCTGTTTCCAAGGTAGAAATCAGTCCCTATAAAAGTTTAATCAACAGCTGTAACTCGGCCGCTCAGGAACATTCACTGTGTTATTGGTAAGCAACTCCAGTGTATATTTGGCCTTGTGTTTTAGATTATTATCCTGCTGAAAGGTGAAATCACCTCCCAGTGTCTGGTGGAAAGCAGACTGAACCAGTTTTTTCTCTAGCATTTTGCCTGTGCTTAGCAACATTCGGTTTCTTCTTTTTATTTTTTTCTCCTGAAAAACTCAATTTCTTAACGATTACAAGCATAACCATAACATGATGCAGCCACCTCTTCTTGAAAATATGGAGAGTGCTACTCAGTAATGTATTGTTTGCCCCAAGCATAATACTTTGTATTCAGGACAAAAAAATGAATTACTTTGCCACATTACTTTAGTGTCTTGTTGCAAACAAGATGCATGTTTTGGAGTATTTGTGTTACTTACATGCTTCCTTATTTTCACTCTGTCAATTAGGTTAGTATTGTGCAGTATTGTTGATCCATCCTTAGTTTTCTCCAATCACAGCCATTCAACTCTGTTTTAAAGTCCCTATTGGTCTCATGGTGAAATCCCTTCCTCTCCAGCAACTGAGTTAGGATGGATGCCTGTATCTGTCTAATGATTGGGTGTATATATACACCATCCAAAGTGTAATTCATAATTTTACCATGCTCAAAGGGATATTCGATGTCTGCTTTTTTTAATTGTATTTTTTTAACCCATCTACCAATGCCCTTTGCGAGGCATTAGGAAAACCTCTTTGGTCTTTGTTTGAATTTGTTTGAAAATCACTGCTTGACTGAGGGATCTTACAGATAATTGTATGTGTGGGGTACAGAGATGAGGTAGTCATTAAAAAATCATTTTAAACACTATTATTGCACACAGAGTGAGTCCATGCAACTTATTATGTTTCTTGTTTTTACTCCTGAACTTATTTAGGACTGCCATAACAAATGGGTTGAATACCTATTAACTTAAGACATTTCAGCTTTTCATTTTTAATTATTTGTATAAAAAAAATCCAATAGAAAATCTACTGACATACATTATGGGATATTGTGTGTAGGCCAGTGACAAAAAAAATCTACATTTTTATCAATTTTAAATTCTGTCTTACACAAAATGTGGAAACGTCAAAGGGTGTGTATACTTTCTCCACATTTTGTTACATAACAGCCTTATTCTAAACTTTATTAAATAAATGTTTTTTCTCATCAATCTACACACAATACCCCATAATGACAAAGCGAAAAAACAGTTTTTTTAGATTATTTTTTAAATACCTTATTTACAGAAGTATTCAGACCCTTTGCTATGAGACTCTAAATTGAACTCGGGTGCTTCCTGTTTCCATTGATCATCCTTGAGATGTTTCTACAACTTGATTGGAGTCCACCTGTGGTCAATTGATTTGACATGATTTGAAAAGGCACACACCTGTCTATATAAGGTCCCACAGTTGACAGTGCATGTCAGAGCAAAAACCAAGCCATGAGGTCGAAGGAATTGACCATAGAGCTTCGAGACAGGATTGTGTGTCGAGATACAGACCTCCATCATTCTTCAATGGAAGAAGTTTGAAACCACCAAGACTCTTCCTAGAGCTGGCCACCCGGCCAAACTGAGCAAACGGGGGAGAAGGTCAGGGAGTTGACCAAGAACCTGATGGTCACTCTGACAGAGCTCCAGAGTTCCTCTGGATATGGGAGAACCTTCCAGAAGGACAACCATCTCTGCAGCACTTCATCAATCAGGCCTTTATAGTAGTGTCCAAACGGAACCCACTCCTCAGTAAAAGACACATGACAGCCCGCTTGGAGTTTGCCAAAATGGACCTAAATGACTGACCATGAGAAACAAGATTCTCTGGTCTGATGACACCAAGATTGAACTCTTTGGCCTGAATGCCAAGTGTCACATCTGGAGGAAACCAGGCACTGCTCATCACCTGGTCAATACCATCCCTATGGTGAATCGTGGTGGCAGCATCATTCTGTGGGGATGTTTTTCAGCGGCAGGGACTGGGAGACAAGTCAGGATCGAGGCAAAGATGAATGGAGTAAAGTACAGAGAGATCCTTGATGAGAAACCTGCTCCAGAGCGCTCAGGACCTCAGACTGGGGCGAAGGTTCACTTTCCAACAGAACAATGACCTTAAGCTCACAGCCAAGACAACACAGGAGTGGCACGTCTTTGAATGTCCTTGAGTGGCTTAGCCAGAGCCTGGACTTGAACAAAATCGAACATCTCTAGAGAGACCTGAAAATAGCTCTCCCGATCCAATTTGACAGAACTTGAAGGGAACTGCGGAGAAGAATGGGAGAAACTCCCCAAATACAAGTTTGCCAAGCTTGTAGTGTTATACCCAAGAAGACTCGAGGCTGTAATTGCAGCCGACGGTGCTGCAACAAAGTAAAGGGTCTGAATACTTATGTATGTGTGATATTTCATTTCTATTTATTTTTTTTGCCAACATTTCTAAAAACCTGTTTTTGCTTTATCATTATGGGGTATTGTTTGTAGATTGATAGGGGGGAACTATTTTATCCATTTTAGAATAAGGCTGTAACATTGCAAAATGTGGAAAAAGTGAAGGGGTTTGAATACTTTCCGACTGGACTGTATATACACACACACACACACACACCACACACACACACCACATTGAACCCAGATGGAGTCAGCTCTACAAGCCATCGCCATGCCTGAGCTAGTCTTACACTGCTGGCCAAGGAAGGCTCTACTGATGTGGTCTGGTCCAGCCAACACTGTTGATGCTGAGCTGTAGCAAAAGCCGTTCCTTTTTGAGAGTGGGCTGTACCCACACACTGGGGCAAAACAAATATCCAATTAAGTAAAACTCAGCTACGCAACTTAAAGTGCTTTGAGCACCTATAAAAGCACTTCATAAATCCAATCCCATATGAGGATGTAGTGAGATACCCGATGGGTTGGACTACTCTTCATCACTCATCTTGATTTTTTTTTTTGATTTTTAAATCAATCCGGCATCATTAACACAATGGGAAAATCCAATGATTTATTATGGAAATCGCATGAGCGACCGAGGAAAACAAATTGGTACAATTTAAGGCGTCTAGTGCAGACATTAGGGATGGGGGTGGTGTGAGTTTGCCGGTCTGGCCAGGTGAGATGTAGTCGTTGTTTGTGTGTGTCTGTAAGTTGTTTTGTATTTGGAGTAAAAAATTAAATAAATATTAGCTATAGTCACTTTTGTTGAAATAATTAAATACAAAAATGAATCCAATCCCATGCCCTTCTCTCTGTCCCCCCTCAGCACGGTGGAGATGGAGCATGAGGTGGCCTGCCTAGACATCACGCCCCTGGGGGAGGACGGAGATTCGCCCCTCTGCGCCGTGGGCCTGTGGACGGACATATCGGCCCGGGTCCTCAAGCTGCCCTGCTTCACCGCCCTGCACAAAGAGATGCTCGGAGGAGGTGAGAGGGGGAGATTCAACAGTGTACTTAAAGGGATAGTGAGGGAGGAATTGATGGATAGATGGAGCAACTGATTTGAACCTTTTGTGTTGCCAGGTAAGTCTGTGTAACTTTGAGAAAAAGCCGATTTCTCCTGGGGATGGGTACGAGTACTCGGTTCAAGGTTTTGTATTTGGTAACTATTAATTGACAACATTTTAATAAATGCAACTATTTAGCAGGTTCAATTCATAAGCACAGACAACATTTCTAGTGCTACGATGTGTTTGTTGTTTGGATTCTGTCATTGAAAATATTAGTTTTCGTTTTCAGTTGAGTATCTGAACAACCAGTAACTGGAGCAACTGTTATTGCAGCCACATTTCACGCTAACATGCCAGTATGCAACATGATTTTCCAGAGTACTCGAACCCAGACGTTCTTTCAAATGCCCATCCCTGTTTTGTTGCTCCCGAACATGGTCTTTTAATAAAGCTTCTGAAATATCAATTTTCTTTATAAAGCTATCATGATTGGGAGCAGCATAGAATTGGCCACACGTTATCTTTTTTTCTTCTCTGTATTGGACATTCTCTTTTGTCCTTCTGGTATTATTTTTGGATGTGTTTATAAACCCCTCCTATTCAAAGCCTGTGTAACTTGGCCATGAAAGGGGGAGGGAATCCTAAGGGACAGAAGCACTCTATTGCTGGATCCACACGTCCTAGATCCATTTGCAATGTTGCACAACCATGTGGAAGATGTTATTGTGGGACCTAGCTGTCAATGCCTTCTTATTTGTTCTCGGAGGATGAATAATAGTTGTTTGGAATTGACAGTGGAATTCTGCTGCTATTCTGAAGCTTTTCACACATTTGACACAATTGTGTGTGTGTGTGTGTGTGTGTGTGTGTGTACAGAAATTATCCCTCGCTCCATCCTGATGACGACATTCGAGGCCAGCTACTACCTGCTGTGTGCCCTGGGAGACGGAGCGCTCTTCTACTTCGGCCTGGACCTGACCTCAGGTCAGACTGCTGGAGAAACACATACTGCTGTTGCCTTTTGAGTCAAATTGTAATAAAAAAATCCAGACAGTTAACTGCACCATCATCTAATTCATTGAAACAACAAATTAGGTTAAGGCCAAATAAGGACCTGTTCATTGTGTCTTCACAGCTGCAGTTCGATTCTGTTTCAGAATTCTGAAAATGTATTGAAAATGTCAAACTCGATATTTGAAATACAATGCGTGTACAAAACATTAGGAACACCTTCCTAATATTAAGTTGCACCCGCTTTTGCCCTCAGAGAACAGCCTCAATTGGTGGGTGCATGGACTCCACAAGGTGTCAAGCGTTCCGCAGGGATGCTGTCCCATGTTCACTCCACCTTCTGAATGGGACAAATGCACAATCCCTTTGATGTGCGCTGATTAAAGTGGATTTAACATGTGACATCAATAAGAGATTCACCTGGTCTGTGTATGTCATGGAAAGATCAGATGTTCCCAATGTTATTGACACTCAGTGTATATTGAAAATGGAAAGGGTTTTGGATTGGAATTCCCGCTTATCTCCTGAATAGACTGAATTGAAAGTGCACTTAACCCTGGCAGGTTTGCAAACATATTGTTAAACTGTTGGCATTGACCCTGTTGTGTTGCCAACAGGCGTGCTGAGCGAGCGTAAGAAGGTGACTTTGGGCACCCAGCCCACGGTGCTGAGGACCTTCCGCTCCCTGTCCACCTCCAACGTGTTTGCCTGCTCCGACCGGCCCACCGTCATCTACTCCTCCAACCACAAGCTGGTCTTCTCCAATGTCAACCTCAAGGAGGTCAACTACATGTGTCCGCTCAACTCCGAGGGCTACCCCGACAGGTTAGTCAGTCACGCGCGTCTCAGTAGTCCAAAGCGGCATCCTTAGCACTTGTTCTCCATTTGGACTGATGTGGGACGAATTCAACAGGTTTAAACGGAAACCTTTTTTTCCCCTGTCATCGGTCCTGTGTTTTCAGACCAGTGCACGTGGTGGAGAGGAGACGGAGTTCTGCGTTGATTATTTTTCTCATTCAACGACTCTAAAGAAAGAACAGGAATGATTGCAAAGCTAGAAATAAATATGTAACTTATCTGTTGTTGGTGTGTGGTTGTAACCTGCGTTTCTGTGTCTTTGGCAGTCTGGCTCTGGCCAACAACAGCACTCTCACCATCGGGACCATCGACGAGATCCAGAAGCTCCACATTCGCACGGTTCCCCTCTACGAGTCTCCCAGGTAAGAGGGAGCAACACCAGTAGAAATAGTTACAGAGTAGAAGTACAGTGGGGAAAAAGTATTTGATCCCCTGCTGATTTTGTACGTTTGCCCACTTACAAAGAAATGATCAGTCTATAATTTTAATGGTAGGTTTATTTGAACAGTGAGAGACAGAATAACAACAAAATCCAGAAAAACACATGTCAAAAATGTTATGAAATGGTTTGCATTTTAATGAGGGAAATAAGTATTTGACCCCCTCTGCAAAACATGACTTAGTACTTGGTGGCAAAACCCATGTTGGCAATCAGAGGTCAGATGTTTCTTGTAGTTGGCCACCAGGTTTACACACATCTCAGGAGGGATTTTGTCCCACTCCTCTTTGCAGATCTTCTCCAAGTCATTAAGGTTTCGAGGCTGACGTTTGGCAACTCGAACCTTCAGCTCCCTCCACAGATTTTCTATGGGATTAAGGTCTGAAGACTGGCTAGGCCACTCCAGGACCTTAATGTGCTTCTTCTTAAGCCACTCCTTTGTTGCCTTGGCCGTGTGTTTTGGGTCATTGTTATGCTGGAATACCCATCCATGACCCATTTTCAATGCCCTGGCTGAGGGAAGGAGGTTCTCACCCAAGATTTGACGCTACATGGCCCCGTCCATTGTCCCTTTGATGCGGTGAAGTTGTCCTGTCCCCTTAGCAGAAAAACACCCCCAAAGCATAATGTTTCCACCTCCATGTTTGACGGTGGAGATGGTGTTCTTGGGGTCATAGGCAGCATTCCTCCTCCTCCAAACACGGCGAGTTTAGTTGATGCCAAAGAACTCCATTTTGGTCTTATCTGACCACAACACTTTCACCAGTTGTCCTCTGAGTCATTCAGATGTTCATTGGCTAACTTCAGACGGGCATGTATATGTATTCTTGAGCAGGGGGACCTTGCGGGCGCTGCAGGATTTCAGTCCTTCACGGCGTAGTGTGTTAACAATTGTTTTCTTGGTGACTATGGTCCCAGCTGCCTTGAGATCATTGACAAGATCCTCCCGTGTAGTTCTGGGCGGATTTCTCACTGTTCTCATGATCATTGCAACTCCACGAGGTGAGATCTTGCATGGAGCCCCAGGCTGAGGGATATTGACAGTTCTTTTGTGTTTCTTCCATTTGCGAATAATCGCACCAACTATTGTCACCTTCTCACCAAGCAGCTTGGCGATGGTCTTGTAGCCCATTCCAGCCTTGTGTAGGTCTACAATCTTGTCCCTGACATCCTTGGAGAGCTCTTTGGTCTTGGCCATGGTGGAGAGTTTGGAATCTGATTGATTGATTGCTTCTGTGGACAGGTGTCTTTTTTACAGGTAACAAGCTGCGGTTAGGAGCACTCCCAATCTCAGCTCGTTACCTGTATAAAAGACACCTGGGAGTCAGAAATCTTTCTGATTGAGAGGGGGTGAAATACTTATTTCCCTCATTAAAATGCTAATCAATTTATAAAATGTTTGACATGCGTTTTTCTGGATTTTTTGGTTGTTATTCTGTCTCTCACTGTTCAAATAAACCTACCATTAAAATTATAGACTGATCCTTTCTTTGTCGGTGGGCAAACGTACAAAAGCAGCAGGGGATCAAATACCTTTTTCCCCCACTGTATATCCGATGGATTTACCCTCAGGTATATCGAGAGTGAAATATTTACTTCAGTTTCTTTTTACTCTTTCCTTTCGCTCTGTCACTCACTCCCCCCTTCTATCTCTCCACTTTATTCTCGCTCCCTCCCTCTCTCAGGAGGATCTGTTACCAGGAAGTATCTCAGTGTTTTGGGGTGCTATCCAGCCGCGTGGAGATGCAGGACGCCAGCGGGACCACGGCAGCAGTGCGCCCCAGCGCTAGCACTCAGGTAGCTGCACACCATCTGGTATTTCAGTGTACCACTGCCAAGATCTCCTGTTCTGGGCCTGTAGTCATAAATAATCTCAGAGTTGGAGTGCTGATCAAGGATTAAGACCTTTTGAATATGGGACATGAGCCTTGTTTCCCGTATTCAACGGTGTTTTCATGATGCATCGTGACTTAAGTGCAATTGCGTGTTTTGTAGAAGAACAGTCCGGAAATATCTGTTAACTTCGCTCTATATGAACTGAAGCATCAGAGTTACTGTATTTTATTTAGACGTTTTAGTGCAATTATGTTTTTGGGGGGGGGGAATGCCTTGAATGGTAGTGGTGCACATCGCTTGGCTGACAATGTGTCCAGATGATTTAGTTTAGTCTAGGTTTATTGCACAAAAAATAAGAAAAGAGAAGAAAAAAAAACATTATTTACAAGAACTTGTAGGTGAGGAAGAACCTACTCCCTTTTTCCCATTGCCTTGTGGGTGTGCATAGTCTGGGTTTTCATATTTTCCCACTTTCTCTACCTTTCATATCTCCTCTCTTCTCTACCTATCCCCAGGCTCTGTCTAGCAGTGTGAGCTCCAGTAAGCTGTTCCCCAGCAGCACCTCCCCACATGAGACCTCCTTCGGGGAGGAGGTGGAGGTGCACAGCCTCCTGGTGGTCGACCAACACACCTTCGAAGGTAAGTTCCCCCCTTAAAAACGTCTTGATTAAAGAGAACATTTGAAGTGAGTTAATGTGATCTGTTACTGGTAGTTATGCTGGTGATGGATAAGCTGGTGATTGTACTCTTGAGGAGCACACAAAATTCTCGCCTTTTTGTGGCGATTTGTCCTCAATAGCGTGATTTTCACGTGTGTTCGTCCTCCCAGTGCTCCACGCCCACCAGTTCCTCCAGAGTGAGTACGCCCTTAGCATGGTGTCCTGCCGTCTGGGCAGGGACCTCTCGGTCTACTTTATCGTTGGCACGGCAATGGTCTACCCAGAGGAGGCGGAGCCCAAGCAAGGCCGCATCATCGTCTTCCACTACACTGATGGTGAGGGCTAACCTTTTTCTTTCTTCCATTCTCATTGTTCTCGCTCTCTCGTTCCCATCATTCTTCTGTTATTCTCTCACCCCCTCATGTTTTTTTTGCTCGCGCTCTCACACGTTCTTCTACAGTCTTTCTTCCCCTCGTCTTTTCTTCACTCGTTCTCTCACCTTTTCCTCACTCGTTCCATGCCTCTTCCTCCCCTTGACAGTGCCTGATAGCACCTTCCTATCGCTAATCATCTCAGTCATGAAGACGAATCACTCCGAGTGAACAGATGCTGTGAAATACTGTGTCAGAGAGCCTGAAAACCAAACTGATGTGCTGCTTTTCACCATTTGTTTAAAAGAATTGCCTGGAATCCAAACCATTTATGCTCAGTTTCACCGTTCTTTCACAGTGAAACAAATGGTTGAACAAAACATATCAGTTTGGATTTCAGGCTACTGTGACACCAGCCCTGACCCGGACTGTTATTTCTCCTTCTTCTGTGCAGGTAAGCTGCAGACGGTTGCAGAGAAGGAGGTGAAGGGAGCCGTCTACTCCATGATGGAGTTCAATGGCAAACTGCTGGCCAGCATCAACAGCACAGTGAGCATTTCACTTTTGATGGTTTGAAAGTAGATGTTTTTAAGGCCAGCTCCTATTTTACAGGCTGCGGTTGTAGATACTCACATGGAGGTGAAATGTTTACGTCCACTTAAATTAAAACTTTCACGGTGTCTCTCATTGCCATTGATGCATCACTAAGTGAATATTTGATTTAAGTGAAAGTTAGGATTCGCCCCATGGTACTTGGCATAAAAAAAAAACTCCGAAAAGGGTGTTAGGGATAATATAAGTCCATCCAGTAGTATTCATTCCAATGGAACGTTGGAATCTAAAGGAATGTTGAAGGGGGTATTTCTTGTAATTGTATGATATACATGTCTCCTACAAAAACAACCGTGGTGCTTTCGAGTCCTCGTTACTCCGAAACTGCACTGCAGCGTCCACACTCTACTCCTCGACAATTGTGCATGTCAATATCAACGCATCATCAATGTGCGCCCGCCCCAGGTGCGTCTGTACGAGTGGACCGCTGAGAAGGAGCTGAGGACAGAGTGTAACCACTACAACAACATCATGGCTCTCTACCTAAAGACCAAAGGAGACTTCATCCTGGTGGGAGACCTGATGAGGTCTGTGCTGCTGCTGGCCTATAAACCCATGGAGGGCAACTTTGAGGAGGTAAGGAATGATCCTAAGAGAGAATTGGAACAGGCTTTATAAGGTCTAAATGACGATTTGTTTTGATTTTGCTCATATACAGGTTTTTTCCCCTTGGAATACAGCATTCTCCAAAATATAGATTTGAATGCTTTTATTTTGTCGCCCTCATTTCTCATGGGCTTTATTAGGATTCAACACCAAACACTTGCGATGAATAAGAACTTGAGTGATGAGTTGGAACCGTTGTTTATCAATAATTGCACCTCTTGGATGAATAAAGTTTATTGAATGGAATTGAATTGAGGCACTGGTGATACGCCTGCTTTTTCACCTGTCACTCTTCTCAGATCGCCCGTGACTTCAATCCCAACTGGATGAGTGCTGTGGAGATCCTGGACGATGACAACTTCCTGGGGGCGGAGAATGCCTTCAACCTCTTTGTGTGTCAAAAAGACAGGTGAGGTGGAGTCTTGACCTCTTTCTGGAATCCTCTCGCCTCAGAAGGAAGAGACCTCTAATACGGTTTAGGAGGGAAATAAGTAGCATGTGTAGTATCGCAAAAAGACTAATTGAGATGGAGCCCGGCCTAGACATGTCCTCACACTCTCACCGCCCATCATCCATAAGCCGTCATGTTAATCATCCATGATCACTGAATTCCATTGACCTTTATCTTTGTCGTCAAATTTGCATTCTGTTTGTCACCATCTTATTTCTTACTACCTCTTCCCTCACGCGCTCGTTATTTTTCTTACTCATTGCCGCTCATCTACATCTGTTGCCATTGCTTTTCCCCATTTCAATTTTTCTGCCTGCCTCTGTATCGTTCGCTTTCTCTCTTTCTCTCATCACTTTCTCTCAATTATAATAATTCACTGCTACTTTATTGGTATGAAAGAAATGGGTACACATTGCCAAAGCAGAAATGTATAAATAAATGGGTCTCACACACACACACACACACACACACACACAGCTTCGTTTTAGAATGAAATGAATGGGTACACATTGCCAACGCATGAAATAATTAGGACCAAAATAGAAGTTGCGCTCTCTCTCCCTTTGGCAGCGCGGCCACGACAGACGAGGAGCGACAACATCTGCAGGAGGTGGGAGTGTTCCACCTGGGGGAGTTTGTCAATGTCTTCTCCCATGGGTCACTGGTGCTGCAGAACCTGGGCGAGAGCTCCACCCCCACGCAGGGCTCCGTGCTCTTCGGCACCGTCAACGGCATGATCGGTAATGCCCCCCCCCCCCCCCGGATGAAACCGGGAGGGCCTAACCTGAATTTGTACAATAAGAAACACTTGGTTTTTTTTTTCCATTGCAAAACATTTAGCTGTGGTTTGTTAGTTTGCCGTAATGAATACACCCCAGGGTCGTAGAGCATGCATTAGCACGAAACATTTTGAGACCGCAAGAGAGACATCTGTGTTCTTATTGGACATGTTTCTGTAGCAGCGCTTGGGTTTCAAAATGTTGTTTTCCTGGTGCCTACTGAACCAGTACTGATGCCCATTTCAAGGTCCCCAATTCCCTCTGGTCTTTTTTTTTTTTAGGCTATGTACTGTTATAGTGAAGTGGTCCGCTCTACAGATTTTCCTCAACTACGTCAGCACCCATCTTAAGGATGAGAGGTGGGAAGCAGTGTAGAGGGGACGCATCTGCTAGTCATTTCCAAGTGACTTCCAAAATCAAAGTCAAATCTACTTTCTCAATTTCTTTCATAGCTGTGATATTAAAGAAAGAGGAATGATGAGTGGAGTGTTCACTGAAGTTCTGCAATGACTATTCCCCCGCAAAAAGCTGCACAACACGTTTGTGTTTGTGGACGACAACATGTTCAGTAGGCACAAATTGGAGAGAGAAAAAATGTCACTTTCCCTCAGTCAGACAACCCAGACTCAAATTCCCTCTCATCTTCCATCTTTTCTCCTTCACTAGGTATGAGTGGCGAGCACCACGAGCGTACGGATCTGCACACATCTATTTCGGTTCTCCTTTTATTTTGTCCCATAAATGACAAGCCACCTGTCTTATCTCTCTAGGTCTTGTGACCTCTCTGTCCGAGGGCTGGTACAGCCTGCTGCTGGACCTGCAGAACCGACTCAACAAGGTCATCAAGAGCGTGGGCAAGATCGAGCACAGCTTATATCCTTTCCTTCTGGTGTGTGTGTGGACCCTGCCCCTGTGTATCACATTGAAAGTGCCTTTTCAGAACCGGTGAGCAGTACTGTCATGGTTGGCAGAACTTGGTACCACCAACCTTGACGTGCGCTGTCATTATGGTAATGGTTGTCATAACATGCCTAGCCCGTGAATGAATGAATGAATGAATGAATGAATGAATGAATGAATGAATGAATGAATGAATGAATGAATGACAAGGCCCCGTGTTTACTGTGTCATGCGTGAATGAAGCGGCGGCCTGAAGTTGACAAGTAGCCGTGTGTATGTGATACGGGGAAGTAACAATAGGGTTGACGGCCTTGGAATTTTGGATAACGGTAATTGGCCAGCCAATCACTGTAATAACCAAATCGAATAGCCACTCCTTCGCTCCTGACTGCATGTGCTGCCATAAAAATAGAACGGGCGTCCAAATTCAAGTCAATGATAGTATAATGGGTGGACTGGTGGCCATTGTGAGGCGCAAAGCAGGAAGTGTAGCCATCAATATGTGCTGTGATTTGTTGATTTTAAACTCAGCTGACATTACAAAAATGACATTTTATTCCATGAGCCACATCAGTTAACATCATTTGAATCAACATTCTACATTACCATGGAAATGATTGCATCACAATACCAGTGAGTGGCGCAGCGGTCAAAAGCACTGCATCGCAGTGCTGAGGTGCCAATACAGCCGGGGGTTCGATCCCGTGACCGGGAGCCCCATAGGACAGTGCGCAATTGACTCAGCTGTCCAGGGTAGGGGAAGGTTTTGCCGGAGGGCCTTCCTTGGCTCATCGCGCTCTAGTGACTCCTTGTGGCAGGGCCGGGCACCTGCAAGCCGACTTCAGTCGTCAGTCAAACGGTGTTCCTCCGAAACATCGGTGCAGCTGACCTCAGGTCAGTGTGATAAGTAGTGGTGCGGCCAGGCAGGTCATGTTTTGGAAGATGCATGACTCAACCTTCGCCTCTCCCGAGCTCATTTGGGAGTTGCAGCGATGAGCCAAAGGCTGTAATTCGGAGTGAAAATGGAGTAAAAAAAAAAAAAATGCTTTGGCCATACCACCCTGAACACACCTGATCTCAGTAGCTAAGCAGGGTCAGGCCTGGTTTGAACTTGGATGGGAGACCAACTGGGAATACCAGGTGCTCTAAGCTCAAAAAGAAAATGAAAAAAATACCAGGCAGCCATTGCATGTACCCATCATTTTACCAGTCAAATTGCAAGGGTTAGAGCTTCCAAGCCTGTTATTTTGACTTCTGTTCACTATTTCTGTGCTGCTGCTGTTGCAGGGAGGGGCTGTTGCCTAGGCAACCAAAGACTTGTTTACTACAACACTTGCTTGTTTCAGCAAGGAGCAACAAAGTTCCATCATGTTTGGTGTCCATGTTACCACAGAAACGGACTCAACCGCACAAATTCCCGGCTGTCCCGTCTTCAGTCAGCTGTTCGTTCTTATGACTGTTGTTTTATTTTCAAGACAGTCTTCATCCATAACCGTCAGTTTCACGGTAATTTCACACGTTTGAGAGAATCTTATAGTGGTCTAAAATCACTTACACTGTACTTTCCTTTGAAAAAGGTGCCAGTTCACATTTTAGGGGCTGCTACTCATTTAAATTATTCCGTACAGGTGCTCATATTTTAGAGTGAACATTCTATGAGTACTCAAACCCCCAAAAATGCAGGTTATGGTACTCAAAAGGACAGAGTTCCTAGTAAGAGGAGTGGCTTTGCTGTAGGGGGTGTGTGTGTGTGTGTTATTTGTCTTCCTTGACTCTGGCACCTGGAGGTCCTTCCATACGGAGCGTAAGACTGAGCAGGCCACGGGCTTCATCGACGGGGACCTCATCGAGAGCTTCCTGGACCTGGGCCGCGCCAAGATGCAGGAGGTGGTCAGCACGCTACAGGTTCGGACACGCATACACACTTTCCCACAGACACACACACACACTCGTTCACACTCTCTCTCTCACACACACAAACGAGCTCGCTCGCTCACACTTCTTGGACTGCAGTGACGCTTGATAAAGGTATCACTTAGATGCATGTGTCCCATAGCCGTGCGGGTTAATGCAAACTACTGGGACAGTGAGCTGACATAACACCCTCTTCTGCATTTCAGATTGATGACGGCAGCGGCATGAAGCGCGAGGCCACCGTGGACGAGGTCATAAAGATTGTGGAGGAGCTGACAAGGATCCACTAGCCCCTCCCACTCAGACTCCGGCCATTACGGAGGGGAGTGGGGTGGAGGGAACCGGGAGGAGGGGGGGCTAGGGCTCTGTAAATACTTATAAATAAATAAAAAGGTGTTTGCATGACCGTCCTCCGGACTTCAAATTAATTGACAATGTTTTTTTTAAATCCGATCCCACATCAATACTTCACAAATGCCTGGATAAACAAAATGGCCTGTCGACCATAACGATGACAAGCAAAGGGACTGGTTAAATCACTGCAGTGCGAGGACGAGGAAAGATGGCTCATGGATTTGACAGGGATCCACAAAAGTAGGATAACGATACCTTCTTCGCTATTTTGTCATTGGCGTTTCTCCATGTTTCTTTTAATAAAGGTTGCTTTAGTACTGTGTACCTCTTGAGTTCAGGTCTCCGATCTTTCCACAGAATGACGATATTCATTTCATTTTCACTTCTGAGCATTAACTTAAGTCGGTTTCAAATCGTGTCCAAAGTCCTACACCACAGTATAATTTCAAAAGCAATTCATAGAAGCGCACATGCCAACCAACAATGACATATCCTATTATCGAATATGCATGCACTCACTATTGTAAATAGCTCTGCGTCACTGCGTGACTTAAACGATGTCACTGAGTGCAGTAATGGTCATTTGTGCTAAATTACCACTACAATGCACTATATGAACTTGTTGTTGTTGCATTGTCTCCTATAGTTGAATTCTTCTCTTAACTCTGTTTTGACTAAGTATGTCACAAGGCATAAGAAAAGGGTGAAAGATTTATTAGCAAAGTCAGAGTAGAAGTAGTTAGTCATGGTGCATATTGTGACAGTGTGCAAGAGACCTCAGGGTTCCAACGGAACCAGAATGAGCTGTGCTCAGTCAATGAGATAAGTACTTAGCTATAATTATTACATGACAGTTATCTACAGAGTTTCTGGGCTACCAGGTGGTAACTCTGGTCAATCCAATGATTAATTAACTGCCAGGGAGAAGGCTGGAATTGAATAGCACTAGCACTGGGCCCGTATTCATATAGCATTTTGGCTAATCAATTTTTGATGTGGTCTAAAAGGAAAAACTGATCCTAAATCAGCACTCCGACGCTTGATTACATACGGTCCCTGATGTAGGCTAGACCCTTGCCGGAATTACATCTAGAAAGATGGTGGTGCCAGACTGCCAGCAACCAACTGATGCCATAGAGCAGAGACGCACTACTGCCAACACGACAGGAAACTGGACCACATGTCCGCTGTGGCTGCACAGAGGTACTTAAGTGTATATGTAGTTATAGGAAACCCCGGAGAGGCATTATCTGCCGATGTCAGCTGTACACCAGAACATCCGTAACATCCTCCGCCAGGACCAAACCAATTTTGTTAAATCAAACAGCATCCCTAATTTATGTTCTCTCTAGGCAGGTTCTCCCTTGTCTGTCGGTGCTTCGTTTTGATGACGAGCATGCTTTACATGTTACATGCGGAGTGGGTGATCCTAGCCTTGTTGCGTCTATCATCCGATGAAAGCAATCGGAACTGATCCATTTTGATGGAGGTTTTGCAGCCCTTTGGCTTTGAAATAATAGCGACTATGAGGTTAAAGTGCATACTGTCATCTTTAATTTGAGGGTATTTTCATCCATATCGGGTGGCAATGGTTAAGAGCGTTGGGTCAGTAACTGAAATGTTCGAATCACCCGAAACGACGTCTGTTGACGTGCCCTTGAGCAAAGTACTTAACCTGAATTGCTCCTATAAATCGCTCTGGAATAACGCATCTGCTAAATGACTAAAACGTAGAAATTACAGAACTTTTTGTACATTTGATGCGGGGTCTTGCTTCCATTCAGCCTCGAGCATTAGTGACGTCGGGCACTGATGTTGGACGATTAGGCCTGGCTCGGAGTCGGCGTTCCAATTCATCTCGAAGGTGTTCGATGCGGTTGAGGTCAGGGCTCTGCAGGCCAGTGAAATTCTTCCACACCGATCTCACAAACCATTCATATAGCGACCTCGCTTCGTGCATAGGGGCATTGTCATGCTGAAACAGGAAAGGGCTTTCCCAAACGTTGAAAGCACAGAATAGTTTAGAATGTCATTGTATGCTATAGTATTAAGATTTCCCTTCCCAGGAACTAAGGGGCCTAGCCCAAACCATTATTCCTCCTCCACCAAACTTTACAGTTGGCACAATCCGGCAGGTAGTGATTTTCTGGCATCCGCCAAAACCAGATTCGTCACTCCAGAGAATGCGTTTCCACTGCTCCAGAGTCCAATGGCGGCGAGCTTTACAAGACTCCAGTCGACGCTTAGCATTGCGCATGGTGATCTTAGGCTTGTGTGCGGCTGCTTGGCCATGGAAACCCATTTCATGAAGCTACCGACGAACAGTTCTTGTGCTGACGTTGCTTCCAGAGGTGTGTGTTGCAGTGTTGCAACTGAGGACAGACAATTTTTACGCACTTCAGCACTCGGTGGTCACACAAGCTCACATAACGGGGCCTACCACCTTGCGGCTGAGCCGTTGTTGCTCCTAGACATTTCCACTTCACAATAACAGCACTTATAGTTGACCGGAGAAGCTCTAGAAGGGCAGACATTTTATGAACTGACTTCATAAAAGGTGGCATCCTATGACGGTGCCACGTTGAAAGTCACTGATCTCTTCAGTAAGGCCATTCTGCTGCTAATGTTTGTTTATGGAGATTGCATGGCTGTGTCAATTTGATACACCTGTCAGCAATGGGTGTGGCTGAAATAGCTGAATCCACTGATTTGAAAGGGGTGTCCACATACTTTTGTATATATAGTGTATATTTTCTGGGTGATTTTAAATATTGACTGGCTTTCATCAAGCTCACTCAATAAAAACCTTCAAACTGGTTCAGGTTATCAGTCAATATAACCAGGAAAGTTACAAACAGCACAGGAATGCAATTCACATGTATTTAGCACATCTTTACTAATGCTGCAGGAATTTGCTTTAAAGCAGTATCCAAATCCATCAGATGTATTGACCACAATCTAGCAACCACAAAGTTCTGTGGTGTGAAATGAGGAGCAACCAGATGCTGCTCTTGACACATTCATGAAATTGCTTATTCCAGTTACTAATAAGCATGCACCCATAAAGAAAATGACTGTAAAAACTGTTAAACCCCCGTGGATTGATGAGGAAAAATTGTATGGTTCAGAGGGATGAGGTAGAAGAAATGGCAAATAAGTTTGGCTGCACAACCGATTGGCAAATGTACTGCAAATTGAGTATCATGTGACTAAACTGAATAAAAAGAAGAAATTATATTATGAAACAAAAATAAATAAAAAAAGACAAAACTCAGCTCCATCATTCATTGAATCAGATGGCTCATCACAAAACCTATATAAAATGATATTGCCAATTACTTTAATGATTTTTGCATTGGCGAGATTAGAAAACAAACGCTAACACTACACATCCAAGTATAACTGATCAAATTATGAAAGACAAGCACTGTCATTTTGAATTACGTAAAGCGAGTGGAAAATGTGAAAATATTGTCTATTAACAATAACAAGCCACTGGGGTCTGACAACTTGGATGGAAAATGACTGAGGATAATAGTGGACGATGTTGCCATTACTATTTGCCAAATCTTCAATCTAAGCCTGCTAGGAAGTGTGTGCCCTCAGGCCTGGAAGGAAGCAAAAGTAATTCCGTCATCCAAGAATAGTAAAGCCCCCTTTACTGGCTCAAATAGCTGACCAATCAGCCTGTTACCAACCCTTAGTAAACTTTTGGAAAAAATGGTGTTTGAACAGATACAGTGCTATTTTACTGTAAAGAAATTGACAACAGACTTTCAGCACGCTTATAGGGAAGGACATTCAACAAGAACGGCACTTCCACAAATGACTGATGATTGGCTGAGAGAAATTGATAATAAAATGATTGTGGGGGCTGTCTTGTTAGACTTCAGTGCAGCTTTTGACATTATTGATCATAGTCTGCTGCTGGAAAAACGTGTGTGTTATGGCTTTACACCACCTGCAATTATTTTGTACATTTTTTTGGGGGGGGGGGGGGTTGTTGAAATTTGACCACCTTTTTCTCCACAATTTCATGATATCCAATTGCGATCCAATCTTGTCTCATCGCTGCAACTCCCCAACGGGCCCGGGAGAGGCGAAGGTTGCGTCCTCCGAAACATGACCCGCCAAGCTGCGCTGCTTCTTAACACCTGCTCGCTTAACCTGGAAGCCAGCTGCACCAATGTGTCGAAGAAAACACTGTTCAACTGACGACTGAGGTCAGCTTGCAGGTGCCCGGCCTGCCACAAAGAGTCGCTAGAATGCGATGAGCCAAGGAAAGCCACCGGCCAGACCCTCCTCTAACCCAGACGACACTGGGCCAAATGTGCGCCACCCTATGGTACTCCCGGTCATGGCTGGCTGTGACACAGCCTGGGATCAGGCTGTAGTGACGCCTCAACACTGTAATGCAGTGCCTTGTGCCACTCGGGAGGCCTACCCCTGCTATATTATGGATAAAGAGTTACCTGTCTAACAGAACACAGAGGGTGTTCTTTAATGAAAGCCTCCCCAACATAATCCGGGTACAATCAGGAATTCCCCAGAGCAGCTGTCTAGGCCCCTTACTTGTTTCAATCTTTACTAATGACTCAACACTATACAAGTCAGCTACTACAGTGAGTGAAGAGCTGCAGTTAGTTTCAGAATCGGTGGCAAGGAACAAGTTAGTCCTAAATATTTCAAACTAAAGTATTGTTTTTGGGCCAAATTATTCCCTAAACCTCAACTAAATCTTGTAATAAATAATATGGAAATTGAGCAAGTTGAGGTGACTAAACTGCTTGGAGTAACGCTGGATTGTAAACTGTCATGGTCAAAACATGTTGATACAACATGAGCTAAGATGGGGAGAAGTCTGTCCATAATAAAATGTTGCTCTGCATTCTTAACAACATTAACAACAAAGCAGGTTCTACAGGCCCTAGTTTTGTCGCACCTGGACTACTGTTCAGTCATGTGGTCAGGTGCCACAAATTACAATTGGCTCAGAACAGGGCAGCATGGCTGGCCCTGAAATGTACACAGAGCTGACATTAATAATATGCATGTCAATCTCTCATGGCTCAAAGTGGAGGAGAGATTGACTTCATCACTACTTGTTTTTGTAAGAAGTGTTGACATGCTGAATGCACCGAGGTGTCTGTTTAAACTACTAGCACACCGCTCGGACACTCATGCATACCACAATCCCGAAGTCAAGAACATACTACATAGAGCCATGGCTATATGGAACTCTGTTCCACATCAGATAACTGATGCAAGAAGTAGAATCAGATTTTTTTGGTGAAGAGATGCACACACACAAGAACAGACACACGCATACAATACGCACACACAAGCTAGCACACCCACTCTACACACACGTACATTGTAATATTGTTGTATGGTGGTATTATACATTTTGTATTGTAGATATTTAGTGGCGTAATAATGTTATGTGATGTACTGTTTTTATCTTTTGTTTTATGTGTGATGTAAGTGCCTTAATGTGTTTGGACCCCAGAAAGAGTAGCAGATAATGGGGATCGCTAATAAATACAAATATTCACAGTTCTTGTTTATCCGTAATCATGGTAGCAGAAAATAATCTGAAACACAACCAAAACAAACTGCAAAAGCATCAAACAAGTTTGTAGAGTCACAAGCATGATGTATGTAGTCATTGCGTGCGAGGACTATGAGACAAAATACTAAACGTTTGACTACTTTAATACACATAAGTGAATTTCTCCAAATACTTTGGGTTGCCTAAAATGGGGGAACGACGACTATGTACAAAAAGT
Source organism: Salmo salar (assembly GCF_965601325.2). NCBI lineage: Eukaryota > Metazoa > Chordata > Actinopteri > Salmoniformes > Salmonidae > Salmo > Salmo salar. The sequence goes on along the minus strand of NC_138301.1, from coordinate 9,349,905 downwards.
GCTGTAATTTCTAAACGGTTCACCCGATATCGATGAAAATTCTATCATTTCAAATGCTTTTGGACCTCACTGTATAATAGGCATATTTTCAGAATTTACCACGCTTGTATCAAGTTTCTTTTTAAACATCCTCAATGACACCCATAATTTTAGAGTTTGATTATGATCTATCGAATCTATTTGATGTAGGGTTTTTTCAGCTTTGTGCACAAGATTTCTGACCCCCCCCCAACATCAAACTATCCATAATGATATAGAGATTTGAGAGATATTATTATGGGAATTCTGGTGCAATCCCAGAAAGGTTGGGGGAAGGCTACTAAAACATTTCTGCAGCATTGAAGGTCCCCAAGAACACAGTGGCCTCCATCATTCTTAAATGGAAGAAGTTTGGAACCAAACTGAGCAATCGGGGGAGAAGAGCCTTGGTCAGGGATGTGAACAAGAACCCGATGGTCACTCTGAAAGAGCTCCAGAGTTCCTCTGTAGAGATGGGAGAACCTTCCAGAAGGACAACCATCTCTGCAGCACTCCACCAAAACAGGCCTTTATGGTAGAGTGGCCAGACAGAAGCCACTCCTCAGTAAAAAGGCACATGTCAGCCCGCTTGGAGTTTGCCAAAAGGCACCTAAAGGCTCTCAGACCTAGAGAAACAAGATTCTCTGGTCTGGTGAAATCAAGATCAAGATGCTGTGGGGATGTTTTTCAGCGGCAAGGACTGGGAGGCTAGTGTCGTGTCTTTGGCTATGCCGGATTAAGTGATATGACATGCTATTCTATAAAATCCTTTCTCTGTAATTAATATTACCTGATTGAGCTAATCATGTAAATGTAATTAACTAGAAAGTCAGGGCACCACGAAAGAGTGTTTATAGAGCTGTTATCTTCCGAATAAACTCTGAAAGACCTAGTAATATTTTACATCAATAGCAGTCAATATTAATCGTCACCTTATTTCAGTCTCATCTGAAAGTTGTAAATTCTTGGTTATCTTCACGAACTCTGGCTAACAAGTTGAATCAGCAATACAAAATTGGGTTTAATTATTTATTTCCTAAATACCTAACTAATCACACAGAATTACATATACACAGAATGCAAATTATGTCATACTGAAAACGTCCCTGGTAGACGGAACCTGTATGATGGCTTGTTACACAAAGAGAGGGGGTTGGGCTTGAATGAAAGAGCGGGAAGACTGAGGAACAAAGGGAGAAGCTAATCTTTTGTAAATACAGTATCTTATGCATTCTAAATTACCGCCCATTTGGAAAAGGAAAATGCAATAAATATTTACTCTGAGCTGCGCTTCGGTTGGTTGGTCGTAGATGCTGGTCGTGTTGCCCAACAGAGATCTTGCTGTCCTCGGAAGAATGTCTCTGGTAGTAAATTGGATACGTTGTAGTATCTTCGTTATGTGTTAGATTGGTTACGTCGTCCGTCCTTTCCTAGCCCACGTTTACAGCTGCTGTTGCTAACTCAACGGCTAGGATGTCTCACTTCTTTAGTGAATAAGAGTTCAAAGCTCATACCATTCACAACCAAAGCTCACGTTGAGGTTGGCTTGGTTCTGTAGTTGACATGTTAGTCCTTTTTAACGTATGGACCGTCGTCCTATCGTCCTCGGAACAGGAGGTTACATTTTCGTCAAGGGCTTATATAGTGGAGGGAGAGAAGGGTGTGTTTCATAGTTTATAACCAATGTCTCTTCACAGGGGCGGGCCACTGATTGAGCAGGGCTCTAACCTTATGAAAACCCAATTCTCTCATTTGGAAGCTAAGATTACATTTAATCTTATCACAAATAGTTTCATATTCAAACATTTAATTTGCACAACAATTCCATGTGAATCTGATAACTAGAATGTGTAGACTTTCCCAGATACAGTTTATGTCGTCCTGTCATCAGTCATAATGTCTCAGATGACAACCGAACAGACATCCTATTCACTAAGTACCAACGCATATTTTCAACTGGTTCTATTACCGAAATATGGTTCCTTTCCCCCCACTTGTTTGATGTTCCCAGACTCTCTATGTTTAACAAAGGCTATTCAAGAGTCCTTCAGTAGAGTCAGAGAGAGAGGGAAGGGAGAAAGGTATTTATGGGGGGGATCATAAACCTTACCCACAGGCCAACGTCATGACACTAGTCAGGATCGAGGGAAAGATGAACAGAGCAAAGTACAGAGAGATCCTTGATGAAAACCTGCTCCAGAGCGCTCAGGACCTCAGACTGGGGCGAAGGTTCACCTTCCAACAGGACAACGACCCTAAGCTCACAGCCAAGACAACGCAGGAGTGGCTACGGGACAAGTCTCTGAATGTCCTTGAGTGGCCCAGCCAGAGCCCGGATTTGAACCCGATCTAACCTCTCTGGAGAGAACTGAAAATAGCTGTGCAGCGACGCTCCCACTCAGACCTGACAGAGCTTGAGAGGATCTGCAGAGAAGAATGGTAGAAACTCCCCAAATACAGGTGTGCCAAGCTTGTAGCATCATAGCCAAGAAGACTCGAGGCTGTAATTGCTGCCTAAGGTGCTTCAACAAAGTACTGAGTAAAGGGTCTGAATACTTATGTAATTTTTTTTCTTTGTCATTATGGGGTATTGTGTGTAGATTTATAATACATTTTACAATATGTTACGTTACAATAAGGCTGTAACGTAACAAAATGTGGAAAAATCAAGTGGTCTGAATACTTTCACAATATACTGTAAATATTACCTTATATTCAACAATGTGAGCTGAGGTGAGGCACATCTCTTTAGTTGAGATCTTTAGTTCTAAGAAATTAACTCTATGTTAATCAGGACTGTGTTGTGTAGTTCAGCTTCCAGTAGATGACTAAGGGTTAATGTTTTGGGGCAGCAGGTAGCCTAGTAACCGTTGGGCCAGTAACCGAAAGGTTGCTAGATCGAATCCCCAAGCTGACATGGTAAAAATCTGTCGTTCTGCCCATGTTAACCCACTGTTCCTAGGCTGTCATTGTGAATAAAAATTTGTTCTTAACTGACTTGCCTAGTTAAATAAAAATGTTTGTGAATATTACATGTACTGTTCTGAGAGTTGAGGTCCATATAGCAAATATCAAATTTGACTACAAGTCATTGTCATAATTGGCATGGATGTTTTGTGAATACCCACATTAAATATTCAGTGACGGCCTGCTTTGTCAATTGCTGTAAATATTAAATTTGGCGGCACGAGGGAGGACTACTGATGGAATAAGCTTGTCCTAATAGTCAGGCTGAGTTTTATGGTCTGATAGTTATTCCACATAACCATAAAACAAAAAGTGGATGGAATATCCATTTATATGTAAATGATACAGTCTTATGCTCAGCTGGCCCCTCCCCGGATTTTGTGTTAAACGCTCTACACAAAGCTTTCTTAATGTCCAACAAGCTTTCTCTGCCCCGAACACCTCCAAAACAAAGGTAATGTGGTTTGGTAAGAAGAATGCCCCTCTCCACCTTAGGTGTGATTACTACCTCTGAGGGTTTAGAGCTTGAGGTAGTCACCTCATACAAGTACTTGGGAGTATGGCTAGACGGTACACTGTCCTTCTCTCAGTGCATATCAAACCTGCAGGCTAAAGTTAAATCTAGACTTGGTTTCCTCTATCGTAATCGCTCCTCTTTCACCCAAGCTGTCAAACTAACCCTGATTCGGATGACCATCCTACCCATGGTAGATTACGGAGAAGTAATTTATAGATCGGTAGGTAAGGGTGCTCTCGAACGGCAAGATGTTAGTTACCTTTCGGCCATCAGATTTGCCACAAATGCTCCTTATAGGACACATCACTGCACTCTATACTCCTCTGTAAACTGGTCATCTCTGTATACCCATTGCAAGACCCACTGGTTGATGCTTATTTATAAAACCTTCTTAGGCCTCACTCCCCCCTATCGGAGATATCGACTGCAGCCCTCAACCTCCACATACAACACCCGTTCTGCCAGTCACATTCTGTTAAAAGGTCCCCAAAGCACACACATCCCTGGGTCGCTAGTCTTTTCAGTTCGCTGCAGCTAGCGACTGGAACGAGCTGCAACAAACACCCAAACTGGACAGTTTTATCTCAATCTCTTCATTCAAAGACTCAGTCATGGACACTTACTGGCAGTTGTGGCTGCTTTGCGTGATGTATTATTGTGCCTACCTTCTTGCCCGTTGTGCTGTTGTCTGTGCCCAATGATGTTTGTACCACGTTTTGTGCTGCTACCATGTTGTGCTGCTGTCATGTTGTGTTGTCATGTGTTGCTGCCTTGCTATGTTGTTGGCTTAGGTCTCTCTTTATGTAGTGTTGTGTTGTCTCTCATGTCGTGAAGTGTGTTTTGTCCTAGATATATATATATTTTTTATCCCAGCCCCCGTCCCGGCTGGAGGCCTTTGGCCTTTCGGTAGGCCGTCATTGTAAATAAGAATTTGTTCTTAACTGGCTTGCCTAGTTAAATAAATAAATAAAATAAATATGTAACCTTGATAACTTTGAAGCATAATTAATGCACTCACTAACTACTGTTCTAAGCAATACACTGAGATAGAAACACTCACCAGCCCAAATGGCAGATGTGACCACAGATGGGTTTCAGCAGCTACAGTTGAAGTCTGAAGTTTACATACACTTAGGTTGGAGTCATTAAAAATTGTTTTTCAACCACTCCATAAATTTCTTGTTAACAAACTATAGTTTTGGCAAGTCGGTTAGGACATCTACTTTGTGCATGACACAAGTCATTTTTCCAACAATTGTTTACAGACAGATTATTTCACTTATAATTCACTGTATCACAATTTCAGTGGGTCAGAAGTTTACATACACTAAATTGACTGTGCCGTTAAACAGCTTGGAAAATTCCAGAAAATGATGTCATGGCTTTAGAAGCTTCTGATAGGCTAATTGACATCATTTGTGTCAATTGGAGGTGTACCTGTGGATGTATTTCAAGGCCTACCTTCAAACTCAGTGCCTCTTTGCTTGACTTCATGTGAAACTCAAAAGAAATCCGCCAAGACCTCAGAAAACAAATTGTAGACCTCCACAAGTCTGGTTCATCCTTGGGTGCAATTTCCAAATGCCTGAAGATACCACGTTCATCTGTACAAACAATAGTACGCAAGTATAAACACCATGGGACCACGCAGCCGTCAAGCCGTCATACCGCTCAGGAAGGAAACGTGTTCTGTCTCCTAGAGATGAACGTACTTTGGTGTGAAAAGTGCAAATCAATCCCAGAACAACAGCAAAGGACCTTGTGAAGATGCTGGAGGAAACTGGTAAAAAAGTATCTATATCCACAGTAAAACGAGTCCTATATCGACATAACCTGAAAGGCCGCTCAGCAAGGAAGAAGCCACTACTCCAAAACTGCCATAAAAAAGCCAGACTACAGTTTGCAACTGCACATGGGGACAAAGATCATACTTTTTGGAGAAATGTCCTCTGGTCTGATGAAACAAAAATACAACTGTATGGCCATAATGACCATCGTTATGTTTGGAGGAAAAAGGGGGAGGCTTGCAAGCCGAAGAACACCATCCCAACTGTGAACCAGGGGGGTGGCAGCATCATGTTGTGGGGTGCTTTGCTGCAGGAGGGACTGGTGCACTTCACAAAATAGATGGCCACACGAGGTAGGAAAATTCTGTGGATATATTGAAGTAACATTTCAAGACATCAGTCAGGAAGTTAAAGCTTGGTCGCAAATGGGTCTTCCAAATGGACAATGACCCCAAGCATACTTCCAAAGTTGTGGCAAAATGGCGTAAGGACAACAAAGTCAAGGTATTGGAGTGGCCATCACAAAGCCCTGACCTGAATCCTATAGAACATTTGTGGGCAGAACTGAAAAAGCGTGTGCGAGAAAGGAGGCCTGCAAACCTGACTCAGTTACACCAGCTCTGTCAGGAGGAAGGCTACTCGAAACGTTTGACCCAAGTTAAACAATTTAAAGGCAATGCTACCAAATACACTCAGTAAGTATGTAAACTTCTGACACACTAGGAATGTGATGAGAGAAATAAAAGCTGAAATAAATCATTCTCTCTACTATTATTCTGACATTTCACATTCTTAAAATAAAGTGGTGATCCTAACTGACCTAAGACGGAATTTTTACAAGGATTGAATGTCAGGAATTGTGAAAAACTGAGTTTAAATGTATTTGGCTAAGGTGTATGTAAACTTCCGACTTCAACTGTATGTGTTACAATAGCAGCTTTCTGTGGGCTATTTTAATCCTCACAAGCTGGCATATCAACTGTAAGTAGATTTTTATTAAACTTAAAGTCCCTATATTCTCCTAGGTGAAAAACACATTTTTGTTGTTAACAGCTTTTGATTATTATAATTTTAACACCCCTTCCCTGTGGGCCTGAAAGCAAAGAAAGTAAAACAGTATATACAGTGTCTTCAGAATGTGTTCATATCCCTTGACTTATTAGTAAAAGGGGTGTAAATACTTTCTTCAGTCACTATATACAGTAACCGTCAAAAGTTTGGACACACCTAGTCATTCAAGGTTTTATTTTTACTATTTTCTACATTGTAGAATAATAGTGAAGACATCAACACTATGAAATAACACATATGGAATCATGTAGTAACCAAAAAAGTTTTAAACAAATCAAAATACATTTTATATTTGAGATTCTTCAAAGTAGCCACCCTTTGCCTTGATGACAGCTTTGCACACTCTTGGCATTCTCTCAACCAGCTTCATGAGGTAGTCACCTGGAATGCATTTCAATTAACAGGTGTGCCTTGTTAAAAGTTAAATAGTGGAATTTATTTCCTTAATGCGTTTGAGCCAATCAGTTGTGTTGTGACAAGGTAGGGGGGTATACAGAAGATGCTAAGATAAATGAAAGAATACAAATATTCCAAAACATGCAACAAGGCACTAAAGTACAAAAAAATTGGGGCAAAGCCAACACAACACATCACTGAGCACCACTCTTCATATTTTAAAGCATGGTGGTGGCGCCATCATGTTATGGGTATGTTTTTTTGTTTGTTGATAAAAAGAAATAAAATAGAGCTAAGCACAGGCAAAATCCTAGAGGAAAATCTGGTTCAGTCTGCTTTCCAACAGACACTAGGAGACAAATTCATCTTTCAGCAGGACAATAACAAGGCCATATATACACTGGAGTTGGTTACCAAGACAACCTTGAATGTTCCTTAGTGGCCTAGATACAGTTTAAATCGGCTTGAAAATCTATGGAAAGACTTAAATGTCTGTCTAGCAATGACGATTACCAACTTGACAGAGCTTAAAGAATTTAAAAAATAATGTGTCAATTTTGTACAATACAGGTGTGCAAATCTCTTAGAGACATATCCAGAAAGACGTCTGTAATCGCTGCTAAAGGTGATTCTAACATGTATTGACCCAGTGGTGTGAATACTTATGTAAATTAGATATTTCTGCATTTCATTTTCAATAAATGTACAAAAATGTCAAAACACGTTTTCGCTTTGTCATTATGTGTTATTGTGTGTAGATGGGAGAGAAATCTATTTTGATTTACATTTACATTACATTTTAGTCATTTAGCAGACGCTCTTATCCAGAGCGACTTACAGTAGTGAATGCATTCAGTTCATACAACTCAGTCCGGCTTTTAACTTACTCTTGAAAGTTGTAATAGTAGAATGCACAAATTGGGAAGTGCATCATCAGTTTTTTTCTCGTCATGTCAGTCATTGCATACCTTTCCCCAATCCTGGAAGGGGGGCCTGAGTGAAAAAGTTTGGGAACACTTGACCCATTGTACAACATCAGGTCTTACCAACACAAGCCCCAGGATCTCTTTACACCATGATCACTCACTTTTCAAAACAAATGCCAGATGCACACAGAGGACATGTCTCAACTTTTCATTGAGAGGATTTTAGCATCTCAATTTTGTCTTTTCTTTAATGAAATTCCTGTACGGTTAAAATGTGTTTTGTACAGGAATCCTTATAGAATCCATTATGTTATTTTTCTTCTCATGTTTTCTTAATATAGTGTTATCCTGTTAGGTTGGCTCTGCATTCATAAACAAAATGTCATTGTTTGCTGTATATGTCATTGTTGAGTATTCAATCTTGTTCAAAGTAAATAGCCTACTTCCTGACCTTAAATAGAAACATTTTATAGAGAAGCCTAGACTTAACTATATCCTTTTAATACCAACAACCATGACATGACTGTGCTAAGCACAGAAAGAAAAGTTAGACGCATAGAATGTGGGATTAGGGACATGATTGCAGTGGCGACCCGTCATTCAGGGCAGCTGAGGCTAAACCCCACCTGTTCCGAGACACCTGTTTAGCAAAAAATATATATACAGTACCAGTCAAAAGTTTGGACACATCTTATCATTCAAGGGTTTTTCTTTATTTTTTACTATTTTCTACAATGTAGAATAATAGTGAAGACATCTAAACTATGAAATAACACATATGGAATCATGTTGTAACCCAAAAAGTGTTAAACAAATCAAAATATATATATATTTTAGATTCTTCAAAGGAGCCACCCTTTGCCTTGATGACAGCTTTGCACACTCTTGGCATTCTCTCAACCAGCTTCATGAGGAATGCTTTTCCAACGCATATGCTGAGCACTTGTTGTCTACTTTTCCTTCACTCCGCGGTCCAACTCATCCAAAACCATCTCAATTGGGTTGAGTTCGGGTGATTGGGGAGGCCAGGTCATCTGATGCAGCACTCCATCACTCTCCTTAAGGGTTAAATAACCCTTAAACAGCCTGGAAGTGTGTTTTGGGTCATTGTACTGTTGAAAAACAAGTGATAGTCCCACTAAGCACAAACCAGATTGGATGGCGTATCGCTGAAGAATGCTGTGGTAGCCATGCTGTTGTCCTTAAGCCATTTTACCACAACTTTGGAAGTATGCTTGGGGTCATTGTCCATTTGGAAGACCCATTTGCGACCAAGCTTTAACTTCCTGACTGATGTCTTGAGATGTTGCTTCAATATATCCACATAATTTTCCTGCCTCATGATGCCATCTATTTTGTGATGTGCACCAGTCCCTTCTGCAGCAAAGCACCCACACAACATGATGCTGCCACCCCCGTGCTTCACGGTTGGGATTGTGTTCTTCGGCTTGCAAGCAGTTTTATTTTTGTTTCATCAGACCAGAGGACATTTCTCCAAAAAATACGATATTTGTCCCCATGTGCAGTTGCAAACCGTAGTCTGGCTTTTTTATGGCGGTTTCGGAGCAGTGGCTTCTTCCTTGCTGAGTGGCCTTTCAGGTTATGTCGATATAGGACTCATTTTACTGTGAATATAGATACTTTTGTACTTGTTTCCTCCAGCATCTTCACCAGGTCCTTTGCTGTTGTTCTTGGATTGATTTGCACTTTTTGCACAAAAGTACTTTCATCTCTAGGAGACAGAACGCGTCTCCTTCCTGAGCGGTATGACGGCTGCGTGGTCCCATGGTGTTTATACTTGCGTACTATTGTTTGTACAGATGAACGTGGTACCTTCAGGCGTTTGGAAATTGCCCCCAAGGATGAACCAGACTTGTTCTGAGGTCTTGGCTAATTTCTTTTGATTTTCCCATGATGTCAAGCAAAGAGGCACTGAGTTTGAAGGTAGGCCTTGAAATATACTGCTCAAAAAAATAAAGGGAACACTTAAACAACACATCCTAGATCTGAATGAAAGAAATAATCTTATTAAATACTTTTTTCTTTACATAGTTGAATGTGCTGACAACAAAATCACACAAAAATTATCAATGGAAATCCAATTTATCAACCCATGGAGGTCTGGATTTGGAGTCACACTCAAAATTAAAGTGGAAAACCACACTACAGGCTGATCCAACTTTGATGTAATGTCCTTAAAACAAGTCAAAATGAGTCTCAGTAGTGTGTGTGGCCTCCACGTGCCTGTATGACCTCCCTACAACGCCTGGGCATGCTCCTGATGAGGTGGCAGATGGTCTCCAGAGGGATCTCCTCCCAGACCTGGACTAAAGCATCCGCCAACTCCTGGACAGTCTGTGGTGCAATGTGGCGTTGGTGGATGGAGCGAGACATGATGTCCCAGATGTGCTCAATTGGATTCAGGTCTGGGGAACGGGCTGGCCAGTCCATAGCATCAATGCCTTCCTCTTGCAGGAACTGCTGACACACTCCAGCCACATGAGGTCTAGCATTGTCTTGCATTAGGAGGAACCCAGGGCCAACCGCACCAGCATATGGTCTCACAAGGGGTCTGAGGATCTCATCACGGTACCTAATGGCAGTCAGGCTACCTTTGGCGAGCACATGGAGGGCTGTGCGGCCCCCCAAAGAAATGCCATCCCACACCATGACTGACCCACCGCCAAACCGGTCATGCTGGAGGATGTTGCAGGCAGCAGAACGTTTTCCACGGCGTCTCCAGACTCTGTCACGTGCTCAGTGTGAACCTGCTTTCATCTGTGAAGAGCCAGTGGCGAATTTGCCAATCTTGGTGTTCTCTGGCAAATGCCAAACGTCCTGCACGGTGTTGGGCTGTAAGCACAACCCCCACCTGTTGACGTCGGGCCCTCATACCACCCTCATGGAGTCTGTTTCTGACCGTTTGAGCAGACACATGCACATTTGTGGCCTGCTGGAGGTCATTTTGCAGGGCTCTGGCAGTGCTTCTCCTGCTCCTCCTTGCACAAAGGTGGAGGTAGCGGTCCTGCTGCTGGGTTGTTGCCCTCCTACGGCCTCCTCCACGTCTCCTGATGTACTGGCCTGTTTCCTGGTAGCGCCTCCATGCTCTGGACACTACGCTGACAGACACAGCAAACCTTCTTGCCACAGCTCGCATTGATGTGCCATCCTGGATGAGCTGCACTACCTGAGCCACTTGTGTGGGTTGTAGACTCCGTCTCATGCTACCACTAGAGTGAAAGCACCGCCAGCATTCAAAAGTGACCAAAACATCAGCCAGGAAGCATAGGAACTGAGAAGTGGTCTGTGGTCCCCACTTGCAGAACCACTCCTTTATTGGGGGTGTCTTGCTAATTGCCTATAATTTCCACCTGTTGTCTATTCCATTTGCACAACAGCATGTGAAATTTATTGTCAATCAGTGTTGCTTCCTAAGTGGGCAGTTTGATTTCACAGAAGTGTGATTGACTTGGAGTTACATTGTGTTGTTTAAGTGTTCCCTTTATTTTCCTGAGCAGTGTACATCCACAGGTACACCTCCAATTGACTCAAATGATGTCAATTAGCCTCTCAGAAGCCTCTTTAGCCATAACATCATTTTCTGGAATTTTCCGAGCTGTTTAAAGGCTCAGTCAACTTAGTGCACATTAACCTCTGACCCTCTGAAATTGTGATCCATGAATTATAAGTGAAATAATCTGTCTGTAAACAATTGTTGGAAAAATTACTTGTCATGCACAAAGTAGATGTCCTAACCGACTTGCCAAAATTATAGTTTGTTAACAAGAAATTTGTGGAGTGGTTGAAAAATGAGTTTTATTGACTCCAACCTAAGTGTATGTAAACTTTCGACTTCAACTGTATCTACCGTAGCTTTGATTTGACTGTTCATGTCAACATCATACTTTTCAGGCTGTAATACTAGTACTCCGGGATGCTGGCCTTCTAGGCAGAGTTGCAAAGAAAAAGCCGTATCTCAGACTGGCCAATAAAAATAAAAGATTAACACAGACACTGACGGGACAGAGAAAATCTGCCTAGAAGGCCAGCATCCCGGAGTCGCCTCTTCACTGTTGACGATGAGACTGGTGTTTTGCGGGTACTGTTTAATGAAGCTGCCAGTTGAGGACTTGTGAGGAGTCTGATTCTCAAACTAGACACTAATGTACTGCCTGCTTAACCCGGAAGCCAGCTGCACCAATGTGTCAGAGGAAACATTGTTCAACTGATGACCGAGGTCAGCCTGCAGGCGCCCGGCCCATCGCTAGAGCGCTATGAGCCAAGTATAGCCCCCCCCAGCCAAACCCTCACCTACTCAGATGACGCTAGGTCAATTGTCCCGATCACAGCCGGTTGTGACCACAAACACATTTCTAATCAAATGTTGTTTTGGAGTTCTGATGTTCTCATGCATTTGGTACGGAAGACTGATCTACCAAGCTAGAAATAGCTAAACGACTGTAGACATGGGGGTAAAAAAAGGAATGGTTATTCATGGGGTCACACAGATGTTGGGTGAATGTGAATGTAATAACATTGATGAGAACTGTGAGAAAGAAATGCCCCTAGGCCATAGCAGGGAGACGTTGTCGAGGATCTTGACAGATTGTGACAGCGAGATCGAGACATTTAGTAGCCTACGATGACTCGTTGATCTGTGCAAAACACTCGAGATGGGCCTAGGGACCATTGTCTATTTTCATGGGTTTTGTGAACATCCAGACATTCTTCGTATTGAAGTTGCTATACTTCTATTCATTTATATGTAATAAATCCCTCCAGATTAACTAGTTCATTAAATAAATTATGAATTCACTGTTAACAATGGATTCTAATTTACTGTATTTCTTGATGGTGGAAGAAAAAAAACTCGAGGATAAATCGATTTGGACAAGCCAAACATTTTATTAAACACCATCATAAGAACCACGCACTTTTAGTACTCGCATGGCCTGTTTTACTAAATGCCCTCTTGACCTGCATTCCTTAGCTCTCCTCTCATTTCAAAACACTTACATTATAGAATGATTCAAAATAATTTAAAACATATTTAAAAAAGGATTACAGCTCAATGTGTATTTCTATATATTACATGTATGTGTTGAGCACAAAATGAGCGAATAACATTTTATTGAGCAAAAACCATCCATCGTCTCCCGATATGACATTGGGGGTTGTTTAACAGTACAGGTTGTTGTGAAGAGGTTACATGAGGATTGGTCTGCGAGGGTGTCGCTGAGAAAGAGTGGAGGGAGAGGGTCTGTGGGAGGGGAGGGGTGTGTGTGTGCCTCCCTCATTCCCAGAGTCCTTTGGGGCAAAGCTAGGCGTAGAAGGTCTCCACTTTGACTGCATGGCAGAACATCGTCATAGAGAACACCAAACCCAGAATCTACACAAAGGGAACACATACACAATCAAAATCAATGTGACACAACTACATCATCAATAAAAGTGGCCGTGTCCGAATACCCATACTTGCGTCCTAAATAGTAGGCCGTTTGAGTACGCAAATGTTTTGACATTTTATAGCAGAAAATCTAGTTTACTTTAAATGCCCGGATGTCATACTCATTTCGGCTTTGACAACAGCTGATAATCAAGATATGGGGATTTGCTACAGAAATGAACCAATCACACAAAACAATGCAATCGCATAAGACGCATTCTCAGTATGCGGAAATAGAAAGTTTTATAGTTTATACACTACCGCTCAAAGGTTTTAGAACACCTACTTCCTTCTACATTGTAGAATAATAGTGAAGACATCAAAACTATGCAATAACACATGGAATCATGTAGTAACTGGAAAAGTGTTCAACAAATCAAAATATATTTAAGATTTTTCAAATAGCCACCCTTCGCCTTGATGACAGCTTTGCACACTCTTGGCATTTTCTCAACCAGCTTCATGAGGTAGTCACCTGGAATGCATTTCAATTAACAGGTGTGTCTTAAGTTAATTTGTGGAATTTCTTTCCTTCTTAATGCGTTTGAGCCAATCAGTTGTGTTGTGACAAGGTAGGGGTGGTATACAGAAGATAGCCGTATTTGGTAAAAGACCAAGTCCATATTATGGCAAGAATAGCTCAAATAAGCAAAGAGAAACAACAGTTCATCATTACTTTAAGACATGGTCTGTCAATATGGAAAATGTCAAGAACTTTGAAAGTTTCTTCAAGTGCAGTTGTAAAAACCATCAAGCGCTATGATGAAACTGTCTCTCATGAGGACTGCCACAGGAATGGAAGACCCCGAGTTACCTCTACTGTAGAGGATAAGTTCATTAGAGTTACCAGCCTCAAAAATTGCAGCCAAAATAAATGCTTCAGAGCTCAAGTAACAGACACATCAACATCAACTGTTCAGAGGAGACTGTGTGAAGCAGGCCTTCATGGTCGAATTGCTGCAAAGAAACCACTACTAAAGGACACCAATAAGAAGAAGAGACTTGCTTGGGCCAAGAAACACGAGAAATGGACATTAGACCGGTGGACATTTGATTTTTGGTTCCAACCGCCATGTCTTTGTGAGATGCGGAGTGGGTGAACGGATGATCTCCGCATGTGTATTTCCCACTGGGAAGCATTAAGGAGGTGTGATGGTGTGGGGGTGCTTTGTTGGTGACACTCTGTAATTTATTTAGAATTCAAGGCACACTTAATCAGCATGGCTACCACAGCATTCTGCAGCGTTACGCCATCCCATCTGGTTTGCTCTTAGTGGGACTATCATTTGTTTTTCAACAGGACAATGACCCAACACACCTCCAGGCTGTGTAAGGGCTATTTGACCAAGAAGGAGAGTGATGGAGTGCTGCATCAGATGACCTGGCCTCCACAATCCCCCAACCTTAACCAAATTGAGTGAAGCAAAAGCAGCCAGCAAGTGCTCAGCATATGTTGGAACTCCTTCAAGACTGTTGGAAAAGCATTCCAGATGAAGCTGGTTGAGAGAATGCCAAGAGTGTGCAAAGCTGTCAAGGCAAAGGGTGGATATTTGAAGAATCTTAAATATAAATTATTCTGATTTGTTTAACAGTTTTTTTGGTTACTACATGATTCCATGTGTGTTATTTCATAGCTTTGATGTCTTCACTATTATTCTACAATGTAAAAAATAGTACAAATAAAGAAAAACCCTGGAATGAGTAGGTGTTCAAAAACTTGCGAGTATTGCATCGTAGGCTGCATCTTTTTTTATTTTATTTTTTTACCCAAAGTGGATTTCTGTTTTCTCATAAAGTGTTTATTGTTCTCTTGGCCTTCATCAGAGCTTTTAAACTAAATACTAAAACATCTTGATTTATTGAATGTGTCGGCACCGGGGACTCGGGATGTAGCTGCGTTATTGATGTCATGTAATCAGGCTTTTTGTTTTTAACATATGGATTGTTTTAGTTTTGTAGGCTACCTGTTTAATTATTTAATGTATGGATCAAGCCTTAACTCCTTCCCAATGATCAGTGCTTTAGATTATTATGTTGCTGTCCAGCGGTTCTGAATTTGCCATGCACCCAACTGTCCACATTTTTCTGTGCAATAGCCTTTTGATTTGAAAAGGTTTGGTGTGTGTACTAGGCTAATGTATATGATTCAGTTGGTTTCACTAACAAATATGTTGAAATGGGACCAAATTATTTGTTTCTGTCTTCAGTCCTTTTTAAATAGGATAGAAGGGCTATATGGGCAACGGTATAGGTCGAATGTGATAGTCTGCCTATAACCAGCCTGAGTAGGCCTATAGCTCCATTCAGAGTGTAGACACATTAATCTAATTGGAAGTTAGCCATTATCAGGCTGGTTAACAGTGGCTTGTATTCATGAATGCCAAGGTAAACTAGCTTGGATTTTGGCATCACTGCTATCAAATCCCATTGAGAACTTGAATTGTTGCATATCATTGTGTTGTTGTCCTCCGGGTGGCTAGATAGCCAGCTAGCTAAAATTGTCCCTTTCCTAAATTAGCCATGGATGGAAATAGGGATTTGGACTTGTGATTTTGCTTAATTCTCAGTACTGGCCAATGATTATAATGGGGATTCTGATCCAACCATTAATTCATACATTGTTGTGCCCCTGGCCTGAGAGGATGGAAGTTCAATAGGTAGCTAGATGTAAAAGGCTAATGTTAACTTGCTAACGTTGCCCATGAATGGAAGTTAGGCTAGCGAGCAAGCATTTCAGCCAGGTAGCCTAGGACAACAAAAAATAAAAGCGTGTACTTTATGACAGAGTGGTAGACTGTTCGTCAACATGAAAGAGAGGAGGATGACATTGGCGTTTCTCTACAAGTAGGGTGAGTCAACACGTTTTTCTATTTGCACGAACGCACACAGAAATCAGAACTATGGGTCCACAGTTATTTTACCCACGCACCACTACCGTTGGATAATGCGATGCAAGAAAAATTCACCTGCACTCAGCCCCGCCCCACGTACTCAGCCAGTCAGGATCCACTACTACGTTGTGGTCGCGGCATACTGTATACTTTTTACTATGCTGCGTGCTAAATAGTATGCAGTTTAAGTATGTAGTAAGCTAGTATGGGTATTTAGACACGACCAGTCTCCATGAATTTGAATTCACTGTAATAGTTAACAATAGTGGCTTACTTTCAAATCATCTAATTTCTTATCAATTATTAGTGATATTAGCCTGGTTCCAGATCTGTACAATATGTGCTTTAACCAACTCCTCTGACTTTTGTCGTCATGCCATTCAGTCTGACCCCAATGCAATGCAAGCTACCGTAAAACGTTCATATGTGCAGATATTTGGAATGTATAGCAATGACAATGATCAAAGTTGGAAAAGCAAAATGCCGATCTTCTGGTGCCAAGCTAAGATGCTGTGGTTCCCTGTCAATAGACATCACTATAACACGCTACCCACTGAAACATAAGCATTCAAAAAGACTTTTAATGTGCACTTCAAAATCGACCAAATAAAATGTATTGGTCACATCCACGTGTTTAGTAGATGTTACTGGGGGTGTAGCGAAATGCTTGTAAACCGTACAATGGTGCCACCAGTGTCTGTACCTGTGTGAGTGCCGTACACAGGGCAAAGATCCACAATGCCACCAGATTTTCTTGTAGCCAATCCTTCACCCGTTCGTAGCATGGCTGTGGAGACACACAAGAATGGAAAGAAATATTTTAAAGCACATTATACAAAACCCCCTCATTTATAGCATAAGGTGCCCGAAGTGTAGCCTACAGCAGGGTTGGGATCAATTCCATTTCATTTCAGTCAATAGAACAGCCATGGAAAAAGTGATTTTATTTGAAAGGTTAGAGAAAACAAAAACTAACATTTAATGCGTTTCCTCATTCACTCCATCTGGTGCTAGTCTTGGTGGACTTACAAGAGTATTGGCCCACAGACCCTTTTCTACACCGCCCACATCCCATACATGCCTTTTACTCTGCAAATCAGCTCCTTGTCATGTTAGCTAAGTGGGTCCCATATGGATGCCTTCCACATTTCGCCCACCTCTGCTCTTTTGAACCAATGTTCCCTGCGATAGCTAACATCCCTATCTAGCGAAATGGGCAGAAGGATGGGAGTGACTTGCAGATACCGTCGCTCTGTGCTGGGACAACATTTAAACAAGCGAGTAGGCTGAATTTTTCATGGCCAACACGAACAGGATATACACTTAGTGTATAAAGTTTCTCCAACTCTCCCTTTTCAACATTCATTACGTGTAACACAGTGAAAAGGATGATGTACTACAAGTCTTTATGTAAAAATAATTGTGAATAGTTTGTATATCCTCAAAGTGGTTGTTGTAATAATTAAAGAGAGTGGCATAGACAATAGCAGACAGTGATGGGACTGGCACAGAGTGTATGAGCCTGGCATGGTACACGGCAGAAAGAATTTATGCCTTACATGAAACCCAAACCGGCTGCACGCGTGCGCCATCGTGCATAAATGTATTTTGTCCCCCTACACCAAACACGATCACGACACGCAGGTTAAAATATCAAAGCAAACTCTGAACCAATTATATTAATTTGGGGACAGGTCGAAAAGCATTAAACATTTATGGCAATTTAGCTAGTTAGCGTGTACTTGCTAGCTAATTTGTCCTATTTAGCTAGCTTGCTGTTGCTAGCTAATTTGTCCTGAGATATAAACATTGAGTTGTTATTTTACCTGAAATGCACAAGGTCCTCTACTCCGCCAATTAATCCACACATAAAACGTTCAACCGAATCATTTCTAGTCATCTCTCCTCCTTCCAGGCTTTTTCTTCTCTTGACTTTATATTGCGATTGGCAACTTTCCTAAATTAGGTGCATTACCGCCACTGACCTCGTTCGTCTTTCAGTCACCCACGTGGGTATAACCAATGAGATGGCACGTGGGTACCTGCTTCTATAAACCAATGAGGAGATGGGAGAGGCAGGACTTGCAGCGCGATCTGCGTCACAAATAGAACTGATTTCTATTTTAGCCCTTGGCAACGCAGACACTCGTTGGCGCGCTCAATAATTGAATAACATAGATTTCTATTTATTTAGCAACGCGCACGCGACGCAAGCGGTGTAGTCAGCCTGTTAGTCTATAACACTGCTGGTTTTCAGTCTTCCCTAGAATCAGGGATTTAGACCTGGGACACCAGTTGAGTGGATTCTCTCGCCCAACACGGGTATTAATCAAGTAATTATATATTAACTAACTACCAGGGGCGAAAGAAAATCAGCACTGCTGCTGCAGACCTCAAAGCCTAGATTTAAAAACCCCATAGAGTTGATTAACATAAACAAATCTCCACCAAAATCGGTCTAAACTAGAGATATATCTGTGGAAAGTGGCGGAGATACTACTCTGTTTGTCAGACGAGGAGGCATCCCGACTATGGTGTTCTCCATTTTTTTCCTACGACTCCCACAAGTGTCACGGGACTAGTCTAAAGGTAACCCGGTACCAGTTTAAAAAAATGAATGAAAGTATGGAAGTAGTTTTGTGCCCCCAAAAAAGGGGTTAAACGTGTCCCAAAAAAATACACAATTATTCCTGAGCTTTTTCCTAGATCTAAACCTTATTCTTTATGATGCATTTTCTGACTGTCTGTTTTGCCATTTAAGAATGTGTCACCTTCCGGAGACACCTGAAACCCCACCTCTTTAAGGAATACCTAGGATAGGATATAGTAATCCTTCTAACTCCCCCCTTAAAAGATTTAGATGGACTATTGTAAGTGGTTGTTCCACTGGATATCATAAGGTGAATCCACCAATTTGTAAGTCGCTCTGGATAAGAGCGTCTGCTAAATGACTTAAATGTAATGTAAATGCAGTAAAGCTCCCCCCCCACTTTTAGGGATTAAATACCCCTTATATTTCAATATGCCTTGTACCACAGGTATAAGGAATATGAAAACAGGTCGTTCTCCTCAGCACAGCAGAGCAGTGTTTCCCAAAGCGTGGGTAGGGTTTTAGCAAAAGCTCAGTGGACTGTGTGGATTGTCGGAGATTTTTCACAGTATAATGTTTTGTTTACCTGGTTGGTCACAAGGGAGGCTTTTGAACAAAAAAGAAAATTACATTTGGGCACCAAAAACAACAAAATAACATTTGGGAACAACTAGTGTGCATGCGTGTGCGTATTCATGTCAGAGAGAGTGTGTGTGTGCGCATATGTGTTTGTGTTCGTGCATGTGTGATTCTGTGCATCTTACCGCAGTCCACCAGGTCCCTGGGTTCTCGAGGCCACAGTTGTCGCTGTACTCCAGACAGCAGGAGTCAGGCACACGGCTGGCGTTGTACACGTCAAACCAGTCCGTGTGGTTGGTCACGCCACAGCAGCGGAACTACACCAGACAAGGACACTGCACGTCAATGACAGAACAGAGAGGAAAAGCGAACACGGAACACACTAAAACCATTCTGCATGATTCATAAACAGAGATCATTCTCAGGCACTGACATGTTAAACATATCTGTCACATCTTTTATTTAGATAGTTCTCCCTCATCACTCCAAAGTGGCCATTACTGAATTGAAAATAGATTAGCATTTTGCTGTGTGGTAATGTATTCAGTGAGGTGTGGAGAGGGTAAGCATGGTTTTATGGAATGAGAACTTTTCTTGCTGCGGTTTTGACATTTGACTCAATCTAGAATTTCACGTTGAACCCATGGTCACACACACACACACACACACACACACACACACGTGCTGTCAGTCACACACACGTGCTGTCAGTCACACAACTAATGCCCACTACAAACAACCAAACTGGACTCTATAATGTAAAAGTGGCCCCTTCTGTGATAAACAGCCCAAAGTCTGATATCTTGTATCAGGTATCTTTTGATGTCTATCGGCAGCTTTCACCAGCAGTGCCTGCAGCATTTTTACGAGCTCCTTTTATTCAATCTTTCCTCTACTATCTTTCCTCACCTTGTGTTTCCTACTTTCCTTTGCCCATGACTTGAGCTGTGGATTTTGGTCATGAATAATACAAAGCCAAGCACATCAAAGTGAGTGTGGAAACAAACAGTGTTGTTCTTCGGGGAGCCGTGCGGTCCAATTTGCATTCGTCTTACTGATTGACAGCCTATTTAAAGAATCGAAGGCTATTCTTATTGGTTGGAATCAGGTTTGATTGCGTAATCCCTTGTCCCTATGAAGTGGTACATATGATAATGTAATTAGCCTGCAGTACTGTATTTCTCCAAGCTTGAACTGCCTGGCCCCAGATCTGATTGTGCTGTCTTGCAAACTCCTATGGTCATTGTCATTCCGTGTCATAAACCGATCTAGGACCAGACTCATTTAAGACGACTGTACTGTTCTACTGTTGACCACCAGGGGGCAGTCTAAGCAGGACAAGCTGACTTACATTTTAGTCACTTAGACGCTTTGGATGACTTACAGGAGCAATTAGGGTTTTGTGCCTTGCATCAAATAAAATAACATTTTATTGGTCACATACACATGGTTAGCAGATGTTATTGCGAGTGTAACGAAATGCTTATGCTACTAGATCCGACAGTGTAGCAGTATCTAACAGGTAATATCGAACAATTCCACAACAAAACCTAATATCTAACAAATTACACAACAAAACATACTACACACAATCTAGTAAAGGAATGGGATAAGTATAAAATATATGTATGAGCAGTGACAGAGCGGTTAAGATGCAATAGATAGTGAAGGATACAGTGTACACAATTGAAGTCGTAAATTTACATACACCTTAGACAAATACGTTTAAACTCAGTTTCACAACTCCTGACATTTAATCCTAGTAAAAATGCCCCGTCTTAGGTCAGTTAGGATCACAACTTTATTTTAAGAATGTGAAACGTCAGAATAGTAGAGTGATTTATTTCATCGCATTCCCAGTGGGTCAGAAGTTTACATACACTCAATTAGTATTTGGTAGCATTGCCTTTAAATTGTTCAACTTGGGTCAAACATTTTGGGTAGCCTTCCACAAGCTTCCCACAATAAGTTGGGTGAATTTTAGCTCATTCCTCCTGACAGAGCTGGTGTAACTGAGTCAGGTTTGTAGGCCTCCTTGCTCGCACACGCTTTTTCAGTTCTGCCCACAAATGTTCTATAAGATTGAGGTCAGGGCTTTGTGATGGCCACTCCAATACCTTGACTTTGTTGTCCTTAAGACATTTTGCCACAACTTTGGAAGTATGCTTGGGGTCATTGTCCATTTGGAAGACCCATTTGCAAGCTTTAACTTCCTGTCTGATGTCTTGAGATGTTGCTTTAATATATCCACATAATTTTCCTACCTCATGATGCCATCTATTTTGTGAAGTGCACCAGTCCCTCCTGCAGCAAAGCACCCCCACAACATGATGTTGCCACCCCTGTGCTTCACGGTTGGGATGGTGTTCTTCGGCTTGCAAGCCTCCCCCTTTTTCTTCCAAACATAACGATGGTCATTATGGGCAAACAGTTCTATTTTTGTTTCATCAGACCAGTGGACATTTCTCCAAAAACTATGATCTTTGTCCCCATGTGCAGTTGCAAACCATAGTCTTGCTTTATGGTGGTTTTGGAGCAGTGGTTTCTTCCTTGCTGAGCGGCCTTTCAGGATATGTCGATTTTAAAGGACTCGTTTTACTGTGGATATATATACACTTTTGTACCCGTTTCCTCCAGCATCTTCACAAGGTCCTTTGCTGTTGTTCTGGGATTGATTTGCACTTCTCACACCAAAGTACGTTCATTTCTAGGAGACAGAATGCATCTCTTTCCTGAGCAGTATGACGGCTGCGTGGCTCCATGGTGTTTATACCTGCGTACTATTGTTTGTACAGATGAATGTGGTACCTTCAGCCGTTTGGAAATTGCTCCCAAGGATGAACAAGACTTGTGAAGGTCTACAATTTTTTGGCTGATTTCTTTTGATTTTCCCATGATGTCAAGCAAAGAGGCACTGAGTTTGAAGGTAGGCCTTGAAATGCATCCACAGGTACACCTCCAATTGACTCAAATGATGTCAATTAGCCATCAGACGCTTCTAAAGCCATGACATCATTTTACGGAATTTTCAAGCTGTTTAAAGGCACAGTCAACTTTGTGTTTGTAAACTTCTGACCCACTGGAATTGTGATACAGTGAATTATAAGTGAAATAATCTGACTGTAAACAATTGTTGGAAAAATGACTTTGTGTCATGCACAAAGTAGGTGTCCTAACCAACTTGCCAAAACTACTTCAACTGTACATATAAGATGAGTAATGCTGTTGCACAGGGCAGGGTCGAGACCCAGAGTCTCAAGCTTAATGATGTGTTTGGAGTGTACTATGGTGTTGAATTCTGAACTGTAGTCAATGAACAGCATTCTTACATCGGTATTCATCTTGTACAGATGGGATAGGGCAGTGTGCAGTGTTATGGCGATTGCATCGTCTGTGGACCTATTGGGGCGGTTAGCAAATTGGAGTGGGTCTAGGGCATGGGTCGGCAACCCAAAATGTTGAAAGAGCCATATTGGACCATAACAACAAATCTGTCTGGAGCTGTAAAAAATGAAAAGCCTTATATAAGCCTTATAATGAAGGCAACACATGCTGTAAGTGTCTATATTAGCTATATTAGCCTAATATCAAAATGATAAGTAGGCTACAAATACATAATGAGCATTCATGATTAAACGTTTATTTTACCTGCAGCGCATCCCGGAGAGAATGACGCACCACGTGACTACTCTGCTGTACGATGGTGCTTTAAGTTTAACTTCCATTATAATATTAATGTATTATGTTTCGTTGCATTGATGAAATTATAGAAATACAATACAGAAATCAGATTTTTGATGTCATTTTTATTTTAGGATTCGAAAAAACAACAACAAACTGTGCAACGTGCATAATAGGCCTCCTGTAATTTCAGACCTCCCCATGGAAATAAAATGCTTTTCAATCCTCAGTAATACCATACAATCCTCTTCTCTTTTCCCCATTATCTGGGCAACAGACAGACTGCAATAAAACAGCAGCCTTTTGAAAAGGTAAAGTATATCAAATTAAAATGATACAGTTTAAGTTCGATTTCTGTGCATTATCCTCTTCTCTTTAGTTTTCTGCAAATGTGCAAGGGTAAAATGCAGCAGCACCCTCTTCTCTTTTGACACGCACAATACAATGCAGCCATCCTCGGACCTGAGCAACAAAACACAATAATATCCCTATGTGTCATTCCAAATATATACTGACAAAAATCAGAAATCACTTTATAAAAACAGCCACTTTGTTACTAAATATGTGCCTATCACAGGATTGTGTTCTTACCCGTTTAATGTGACTTCTGTTTTCGGACATCACTGGACAGCTTCTCAACATCGGGCATGTAAGATGTAACTTTAATCTTCACGCAGGACTGCAAGCTCTCATCTGTGAGGCGGGTACGGTATTTGGATTTTATGTAGTTCATGTTTGAGAATATCTGCTCGCACAGGTATGTTGATCCAAAGATGGATAATACTCCAAATGCATATTTCTTCATGTTCCTATAACTGTCAGGAAGAATGGAAATGTCTTTCCACATTACTCTTATTGTTATTCGACAACTTCTCATTACAAAGCAAACATACAGGCAATCCTTCCGCATTGGCAATGAAAGCAAATGATTCGGTCCAAGAACTGTGGAATCCTCTGTTCTCCTCAGCTATCTTTCTCTTTTTCCCTTTGGGATCCATGGCCCATGACACACCCGCCGGTTTGTTTGCAACAGCCACCTGTCTGGCACTACGAGGAGCTGAAAGAAACGTGTGTCGCAGGCTATGACGTAAATCTTCGTTTACAGAAATGTTGAAATTAAATATTTATTATACACATTTTTACAGCATTGGATAATAAATTATATTAAAACCAAAAATATATTCACACCATCTTTTTCCATTTTCATATTTTTGAAAAAGCTCCAGGGAGCCACTAGGGCGGCGCTAAAGAGCCGCATGCGGCTCTAGAGCCGCGGGTTGCCGACCCCCGGTCTAGGGTGACAGGTAGGGTGGAGGTGATTATGGTCCTTGTCTAGTCTCTCAAAACACTTCATGATGACAGAAGTGAGTGCTACGGGGCGATAGTCATTTCGTTCAGTTACCTTAGCTTTCTTGGGAACAGGAACAATGGTGGCCATCTTGAAGCATGAAGGGACAGCAGACTAGGATAGGGATTGATTGAATATGTCTGTAAACACACCAGCCAGCTGGTCTGCGCATGCATTGAGGACGCGGCTAGGGATGCCGTCTGGGCCGGCAGCCTTGCAAGGGTTAACACGTTTAAATGTTTTACTCACGTCGGCCACGGAGAAGGAGAGCCCAAGGTCTTTGGTAGCGGACTGCGTCGGTGGCACTGTATTGTACTCAAAGTACGCAAAGAAGTTGTTTAATTTGTCTGGAAGCAAGACGTCGATGTCCTTGACGGGGCTGGTTTTCTTTTTGTAATCCGTGATTGTCTGTAGACCCTGCCACATACGTCTCGTGTTTGAGCCATTGAATTGCGACTCCACTTTGTCTATACTGACGCTTTGCTTGTTTGATTACCTTACGGAGGGAATAACTACATTGTTTGTATTCGGCCATGTTTCCAGTCACGTTGCCATGATTAAATGCGGTGGTATGTGCTTTCAGTTTTGCGTGAATGCTGCCATCCAATCCACGGTTTCTGGTTAGGGAAGGTTTTAATAGTCACAGTGGGTACAACATCTCCTATACACTTCCTTATAAACTCGCTCACTGAGTCAGCATGTACATCAATGTTATTCTCAGAGGCTACCCGGAACATATCCCAGTCTACGTGATCGAAGCGTGAAAACTGAAAGTTTTCTGGGCTAACAATGTAAGAAATAATACATAAAAAAACTAAATACTGCCCAGTTTCCTAAGGACTAGAAGCGACGCTGCCATCTCTATCGGCACCATCTTGTGAACACACACACAAACACAATCACTCTGCTTAAGGACTTACATCCGTTTGTACGATCATCCAGGCGTTGGTCAAGCCTACGTTGCCCTCGGTGCCAAAGAGCTGGAGTCCCCTCTTCAAATCCCTCTGGGCATAGTGATCAATCTGGATACAAGACACAAAGACATCAAGGTGAAGACATAAATCTCCTTACTCATGCAAAACACACACACACACACTCTCTGTCTCCGAAACACGACTTATCCTTATTTACACATTCAGACAGTCAACAGACAAGATATCAATCTGATTGATCGCCATTGCTCTCTCAAGAACTGTGCCAGTAGGGTAATGTAGTCTTTTGGCATGTTTGTGTAGAGGGCTACAGGCTGACACCATCAGTGGTCTGTTCAAGCCACTGTCAAAAGGGTTCTCCCACTCGACTAAATCACATCTGTTTACATCTGTTTCAACACAGCTGCAATGTAGCATGAATAATAGACTCTATACCAGATATTTGTCTGAGCAATATAATATACTTGTACAATGTAGAACACAAAGGTAACACAAAGGATAAAACAGCATGAGTAAGGCCTTCAGGGGAAGTTACTAAAATTACAATTTCATGATTTTAGCTTTGTTGTCTTGTATTCCCTTCTGAAAATAACAGGAGCAACTTAACTCTGACTTTTGCGTCATTCATTGACGTTAATGGGAGACAAATTTGAGTTTAGTGCTATCTCAAGTCAGAATATGGCCCTGAAGCAGATACTGTCTCAGACTTCCAATCATGCCTCTGCTGACACTGCTGTAACTTAAAAAATGCATGATCAAATATGTCTGGCGAAAGACTAATCGAATCTGATATTTTTTTTTACTTCTACTCAAAGTTGGACTTTTCAAGCTGAGCCTAATAGGCTCTCATTAGTAGGGAGTGTGATACTGTTAGCTCAGTATCGATGTTGACCTTCGGACTGCCGTTCCCTCCTTGACTACACCAGGCAAGGTAAGGAGGGTAAGGAGGTAGGCATCAATTACTTAGGAGGAGAGAGAGAGTGTAGGTGAAGGGCAGAGAGAGCAAGAGAATGGGAGAAGGAGAGAATGGGATAGAGAAAAAGGGGAGAGAGAGCAGGAAATAAATTAATAGCAGAGGCAGCATAAGACAAGGTACACAAAAAATCCCCAAAACCAATACGGAAGACCATCATTTACTGCTTTTGCAGCTGCGACCTGAAAGTAAACATAAACAAAGTTGGCATTATGTGGGTAAAAAAACGCATTGTCGTAGGCGGGGTAAATTCCATTTCAATAAAACAAAAACGCTCAATGGAGACATTCATGGCATCGGGTCAACAGGAGAGAACTTGTGGAAAAAGTATCTTTCCAGTGAAACCAGCCCTACAGACAAACAAACATTTTCTCTCAAGTCAGGAAGAAACATAGAAAGTGAGAGATAGTGAAAGGGGCTTTAAATACAGTAGGGGGAGAGACATTAGCATATGCCCTGTGTATTGCCTTGGAACACACTGACTCATAATATGCCGGGTCACCACAAGACAGCTAAACCTGCCATATAAGATTAGAGATTCAAGGAAGGATTTTTAATCATTTTTCAGCAACTGGCAACCGCAGCGGCCTCACAGTCTGAAAGTCATTGGTTTGAGTGATTCTAATCAACTTGGTGCTGCTTATAGGAAGCTACTGTTGTTTTATACACACCGTTATGGATTAGCCTGAATCATGTTGTAATCAAATGGGCGATGTAGAAACACCTCTCTCTTCCCAAAGCAGCTCATTATACAGCAGTAGAGCTATTAAAATATTTCTCCAGGCCTCAAGGTTTGCTGTTTAGTCATGTTTATTTTCTTCCTGGTAGTTAATTATGGATTAAGGCTAAACTAGAGTCCACTCACCTGGTGTCCCAGGTCTGAATCCAGCCCTTGCTCTTTCTCATTGTCTAAAAATCTGTCCTCTCCTTAGTCCTCGCCTCTGCTCCTTCATCTGCACTGATCTGACAGAATGTACCTGGTGAAAGCCACACAAATGACGAGCTTCCACCATATTTTTTCCCCCCTTTTTCCAGTCAGTGCAGTGAAGGGAGAGAAGAAAACAAAGTTTTATTTCAGACATTACAATCGGAAAGTATTCACACCCCTTGACTTTTTCCATATTCTGTTACGTAACAGCCTTTTTATAAAATTGATTTAATAGTTTTTTCCCTTCTCAATCTACACAGAATACCCGGTAAAGAAAAAACAGGTTGTCAGAAATAAAAAATAAACTTATACACATTTACATAAGTATTCAGACCCTTTACTCAGTACTTTGTTGAAGCACCTTTGGCAAAAATTACAGCCTAGAGTCTTCTTGGGTATGACGTTACAAGCTTGGCACACCTGTATTTGGGGAGTTTCTACCATTCTTCTCTGCAGATCCTCTCAAGCTCTGTCAGGTTGGATGGGGAGCATCGCTGCACAGCTATTTTCAGGTCTCTCCAGAGATGTTCGATCGGGTTCAAGTCCGGGCTCTGGCTGGGCCACTCAAGGACAGGCCATTGTCCTGTTGGAAGGTGAACCTTCACCCCAGTCTGAGGCCCTGAGCTCGCTGGAGCAGGTTTTCATCAAGGATATCTCTGTACTTTGCTCCGTTCATATTTCCCTCGATCCTGACTAGTCTCCCAGTCCCTGCAGCTGAAAAACATCCCCACAGCATGATGCTGCCACCACCATTTATTTATTTTACCTTTATTTAACTAGGCAAGTCAGTTAAGAACAAATTCTTATTTTAAATGATGGCCGAGGAAGAGTGGGTTAACTGCCTTGTTCAGGGGCAGAAAGACAGATTTTTACCGTGTCAGCTCAGGGATTTGATCTTGCAACTTTTCAGTTACTAGTCCAACGCTCTAACCACTAGGCTACCTGCCGCACCATGCTTCACCGTATGGATGGTGCCTGGTTTCCTCCAGACGTGACGCTTGGCATTCAGGCCCAAGAGTTCAATCTTGGTTTCATCAGACCAGAGAATTGTGTTTCTCATGGTCTGAGAGTCCTTTAGGTGTCTTTTGGCAAACTCCAAGCGGGCTGTTGTGTGCCGTTTACTGACGAGTGGCTTCCGTCTGGCCACTCTACCATAAACACGTGATTGGTGGAGTGCTGCAGAGATAGCTGTCCTTCTGGAAGGTTCTCCCATCCCCAAAGAGGGACTCTGGAGCTCTGTCAGAGTGACCATCGGGTTCTTGGTCACCTCCCTGACCAAGGCCCTTCTCTCCCAAATGCTGAGTTTGGCCAGGCGGCCCGCTCTAGGAAGAGTCTTGGTGGTTCCAAACGTCTTCCATTTAAGAATGATGGAGGAACTGTGTTCTTGGGGACCTTCAATGCTGCAGACATTTTTTGGTACACTTCCCCAGATCTGTGCTTTGACACAATTCTGTCTTGGAGCTCTACGGACAATTCCTTTGACCTCATGGCTTGGTTTTTACTCTGACATGCACTGTCAACTGTGGGACCTTATATAGACAGGTGTGTGCCTTTCCAAATCATGTCCAATCAATTGAATTTACCCCAGGTGGACTCCAATCAAGTTGTAGAAACATCTGTTAGGGGGAGTGATGAGCTCTACAGCAGAGTCTCACAACTCAATCGCTGGTTGAAAACTGTTTTCTGCCTCTCCCAAAAGATAGAATTTGTAGATAATTGGCACTCTTTCTGGGACTCACCCACAAACAGGACCAAGCCTGGCCTGTTGAGGAGTGACGGACTCCATCCTAGCTGGAGGGGTGCTCTCATCTTATCTACGAACATATACAGGGCTCTAACTCCCCTAGCTCCACAATGAAATAGGGTGCAGGCCAGGCAGCAGGCTGTTAGTGGAGTCTGCCACTAGCACAGTCAGTGTAGTCAGCTCAGCTATCCCCATTGAGACCGTGTCTGTGCCTCGATCTAGATTGGGCAAAATTAAAGATGGCGGTGTTCGCTTTAGCAATCTCACTAGAATAAAGACCTCCTCCATTCCTGCCATTATTGAAAGAGATCGTGATACCTCACATCTCAAAATAGGGCTACTTAATGTTAGATAACTCACTTCAAAGGCAGTTATAGTCAATGAACTAATCACTGATCATAATCTTGATGTGATTGGCCTGACTGAAACATGGCTTAAGCCTGATGAATTTACTGTGTTAAATGAGGCCTCACCTTCTGGTTACACTAGTGACCATATCCCCCGTGCATCCCGCAAAGGCGTGTGTTGCTAACATTTACGATAGCAAATTTCAATTTACAAAAAAAAAACGACGTTTTCCTCTTTTGAGCTTCTAGTCATGAACTCTATGCAGACTACTCAATCACTTTTTATAGCTACTGTTTACAGGCCTCCTGGACCATATACAGCGTTCCTCACTAAGTTCCTATCGGACATTGTAGTCACAGCAGATAATATTCAAATTTTTGGTGACTTTAATATTCACATGGAAAAGTCCACAGACCCACTCCAAAAGGCTTTCGGAGCCATCATCGACTCAGTGGGTTTTGTCCAACATGTCTCTGGACCTACTCACTGCCACAGTCATACTCTGGACCTAGTTTTGTCCCGTGGATAAATATTGTGGATCTTAATGTTTTTCCTCATAATCCTGGACTATCGGACCACCATTTTATTACGTTTGCAATCACAACAAATAATCTGCTCAGACCCCAACCAAGGAGCATTAAAAGTCGTGCTAGAAATTCTCAGACAACCCAAGGATTCCTTGATGACCTTCCAGACTCCCTCTGCCTATCCAAGGACATCAGAGGACAAAAATCAGTTAACCACCTAATTGAGGAACTCAATTTAACTTTGCACAATACCCTAGATGCAGTTGCACCCCTAAAAACATTTGTCATAAGAAACTAGCTCCCTCGTTGTCACGTAGAGTAGGCCAGAAAGCTAAACTGGAAAACCTAACGTCTATCAAAATAAAAAGATGGCGGAGCCGCAAATGTTCTTCTGTGCAAGGGTGTTTATTTACATAGTGATTCCGGAACAAAAACAGTACTGCCATCAAACATATACCTTATGGGACCGCTAAAAACAATGCTGCCTCATCCACAGCTCAATCCAAAATGCCTCTCGATGAACAGAAAGAGAGGCTCCTTTTGTAGGGGTAGCCCCTCCCCTCAGAACAATTAACAGTAATTAATTAACCTGTCTGGGCTAGGGGGCAGTATTTTCACGGCTGGATGAAAAACGTACCCAATTTAAACAGGTTACTACTCTGGCCGAGAAACTAAAATATGCATATTATTAGTAGATTTGGATAGAAAACACTCTGAAGTTTCTAAAACGGTTTGAATGGTGTCTGTGAGTATAACAGAACTCATATGGCAGGCAAAAACCTGAGAAAAAGTCAACCAGGAAGTGGAGGATCTGAGAATTGTAGTTCTTCTTTCTAGTCCCTTTCGAAACTACAGTATCTGTGGGGTTACGTTGGACTTCCATATATTGTGTAACATAATGTCCTAGGAGTGTCATCTGATGAAGATCGTCAAAGGTTAGTGCTTCATTTAGCTGTGTTTTGGGTTTTATTGACACATGTCCTTGCTTGAAAAATGGCTGTATGATTATTTTTGTCTATGTACTCTCCTAACATAATCTAATGTTTTGCTTTCGCTGTAAAGCCTTTTTGAAATCAGACAATATGGTTACATCAAGGAGAAGTGTATGTTTGAGAAAGTTGAATTATGACATTTAGTTGTTTTTGAATTTGTACACTATGGTCACAAGACGCAGGCCTCCTAATTGTCCCTAGAATTTCTAAGCAAACAGCTGGAGGCAGGGCTTTCTCCTATAGAGCTCCATTTTTATGGAATGGTCTGCCTACCCATGTGAGAGATGCAGACTCGGTCTCAACCTTTAAGTCTTTACTGAAGGCTCATCTCTTCAGTGGGTCCTATGATTGAGTGTAGTCTGGCCCAGGAGTGTGAAGGTGAACAGAAAGGCTCTGGAACAACGAACCGCCCTTGCTGTCTCTGCCTGGCCGGTTCCCCTCTCTCCACTGGGATTCTCTGCCTCTAACCCTATTACAGGGGCTGAGTCACTGGCTTATTGGTGTTCTTCCATGCCGTCCCTAGGAGGGGTGCGTCACTTGAGTGGGTTGAGTCACTGACGTGGTCTTCCTGTCTGGGTTGGCGCCCCCCCCCTTGGGTTGTGCCATGGCGGAGATCTTTGTGGGCTATACTCAGCCTTGTCTCAGGATGGTAAGTTGAAGTTATCCCTCTAGTGGTGTGGGGGCTGTGCTTTGGCAAAGTGGGTGGGGTTATATCCTTCCTGTTTGGCCCTGTCCGGGGGTATCATCAGATGGGGCCACAGTGTCTCCTGACCTCTCCTGTCTCAGCCTCCAGTATTTATGCTGCAGTAGTTTATGTGTTGGGGGGCTAGGGTCAGTCTGTTATATCTGGAGTATTTCTCCTGTCTTATCCGGTGTCCTGTGTGAATTTAAGTATGCTCTCTCTAATTCTCTCTTTCTTTCTCTCTCTCAGAGGACCTGAGCCCTAGGACCATGCCTCAGGACTACCTGGCATGATGACTCCTTGCCGTCCCCAGTCCACCTGGCCGTGCTGCTGCTCCAGTTTCAACTGTTCTGCCTGGGGCTATGGAACCCTGAACTGTTCACCGGACGTGCTACCTTTCCCAGACCTGCTGTTTTCAACTCTCTAGAGACAGCAGGAGCGGTAGAGATACTCTCAAAGATCGGCTATGAAAAGCCAACTGACATTTACTCTTGAGGTGCTGACTTGTTGCACCCTCGACAACTACTGTGATTATTATTATTTGACCATGCTGGTCATTTATGAACATTTGAACATCTTGGCAATGTTCTGTTATAATCTCCACCCGGCACAGCCAGAAGAGGACTGGCCACCCCTCATAGCCTGGTTCCTCTAGGTTTCTTCCTAGGTTTTGGCCTTTCTTGGGAGTTTTTCCTAGCCACCGTGCTTCTACATCTGCATTGCTTGCTGTTTGGGGTTTTAGGCTGGGTTTCTGTACAGCACTTTGAGATATCAGCTGATGTAAGAAGGGCTATATAAATACATTTGATTTGATGATCAATGGAAACAGGATGCACCTGAGCTCAATTTCGAGTCTCATAGCAAAGGGTCTTAATACTTATGTAAATAAGGTATTTATGTTTTTTATTTTAATAAATTAGCTAACATTTCTAAACCCGTTTTCTCTTTGTCATTATGGGGTATTGTGGGTAGATTGATGGGCGGAAAAAACTATTTAATACATTTTAGAATAAGGCTGTAATGTAACAAAATGTGGAAAAAGTCAAGGAGTCTGAATACTTTCCGAAGGCACTGTACTTCCGACATTGTACTGTGTGACATATTTATTGGACAAGGAATCAGGAAATATAAAGAGAAAGGGAAGGCTCTGTGCATCGTTCCAAAATGGCAAACTGCTTATCTATGCTCGTCTGTGATAGCCCCCTACAAGGGGTGAATAGTGTCAAAATGGGGCCTTTTTGTGGTTCTATTCTCTCTGGAGTCATTCCCCTTAATTTTGTATGTTCATTCATATGTATTCATAGGAAAACATTGACAGAAGCTGTTCACGTTTTGTTATCCACAGCCTATTTTCCTCAACGCTGCTTTGCTCCTTTCTAGTTCTTGTATTATGGTTTTATCTCAACCTGATTGCAATATTGAATTAGACTGTTACCTAAAATCCCTGTGTTCCTAGCCGACGGTTTGTACACGACCCTCATTCTGGCTTATGGGGCTCCCGAGTGATTGGGAGTCCCGTAGGGTGGTGCACAATTGACCCAGCGTTGTCCAGGTTTGGCTGGTGTAGGCCGTCATTGTAAATAAGAATTTGTTCTTAACTGACTTGCCTAGTAAAATAAAAAAACTATTATGCCTATGAAGTTTGAATCAACAGTTACTTTTACCAGATGTGGGTTCAAATAGGCTAGTATTTGTACTTTGCGCGTTTGGTTGAACCTGCCTGCCAGTTAATCCTGCCTGGAGTGCCAGAAGTCCAGCTAAAGCTTTTGAAACAAAACAAATACCATTTGAACCCAGGTGTGTGTTTTTTTTTTTTTTTACTGTCAACGCCACTACAGGATTTCACCAATGGGTTTCTCCTTTTCACATAAAGAGCTGAACATTTGACATGTTTTGTGGGTAGTCCAATTAATTAGTCATTTCATGTTTCCATTAATTTAATGGGTGAATCAATGTGATTAGTGGTGCGTTTTACCAATGAAACATTTCTCTCAGCGTGAAATGAAACTTTTCCATGCTTGAAATTCATTCAGGCAGTGGTTACATGACTCAATTTCAAATTGCTACATTGAACCTCAGAAGTCCCATGTTGCCGAGGTAAAATGCGCACCTTGTTTATCTAAGAAATATGATTCATACTAAGATTAAATACAACAAACTGAGTTGTGCCAACGTCAGTTCTAAAAGAAACAGTGACTGAAGAAAACATCACTGTCTTTCATTTAAGTCACATTCTGATGTTGCCATCATTTAAGCTTTTACAAATATTCATTCATTAAATCATATTGTAAAAAATATATATGATAATAATATTGGCAGGTGTCTCAATGAATTGAGAAATTTAATTTATAATTTATTTATTTTATAATGTGTAAACTAACTGAAAATGACTGACAACTTCCATTGATGTGAGTCTGTCCTATTTAAAAAAAAAAATAACTTAACCTTTATTTAACCAGGTAAAACCCATTGAGGTTAAAAACCTATTTTGCCAGGGTGACCTGGCAAGAAGGCAAAACAGGGAAATAGCAGCGTGTCCATAAAACATTACAGAAAATACAGAATACACACAAGAGACAAAGTGTCACAAGTTAAAGCTACAATTGGAGATTAGAAACAACTGCAGTTATCACAAACAGTGTTGTCGATCAGTCTTAAAAACAGGCAAAGACACTACCTCCCGTAACTTTAAAATCTTCTGAAGCATGTTCCAGGATGAAGGGGCATTATGGGAAAAAGAAAATAAAAAAAGAATTGGTTCTAGCCTTAGGAACAGACCAGGTCAGCAGCGACTGTGAACGAAGACTATATTGTGAGACTGATCTGGCCAGTAAAGAACAAGAGATACAAAGGGAGTTGTCCCATTAATGCTTTGTACACAAAAGTGTATCAGCGCTTTCGCCTCCTGGTGGAGAGAGAGGTCCATTGCACCATAGCATACAGATCACAGTGATGGGTGAGTGATCTAGCATTTGTAATAGATCTTAAAGCACCATGATAGACAATATCACCATAATCCAGCACTGATAAAAAAAAAGGTGCTTTGAACAAGATATTTTCTGACTAACATTGAAAAGCAAGATTTGTTCCCGTAATAGAAACCACATTTCATCTTCAGTTTCTTGGTCAAGGTATCAATGTGCTGTTTAAAATTCAACTTTACATCTAACCAATTCCAAAGATACTTATAGGAGGTGACCCTATCAATTTGCTGGCTTGTTATACTTAAAATCTGCAAGTGACTCCATCTGTTTACTTTCAGGGAAGAGGAAACCATCATCTTTGTATTCCTTTCATTAAGCACAAGTTTCAATTGGAAAAGTTGCCTTTGAATAACATCAAAGGCCAACTGTAAGTCCTGAAAAGCCTTCTCAATATTAGATGCGCTAGAATAAATAATTGTGTCATCAGCATAAAGATGGAGATTTGCAGAGTCAACAGTCTTCCCTATATCATTTATATACAGTGTAAAAAGGATCAAACCTAAAATTGAGCCCTGGGGAACTCCTTTTGTAAGTCTTCGAAACTCAGATTTCATACCCTCCTGAGCTACACACTTTGTTCTGTCAGAAAGGTCATTTTGGAACCAATCCAATGCATCAACACTTAAACCAACCTTTTTAGTCTATACAACAGCACGGCATGGTCAACAGTGTCGAAGACCTTCGATAAGTCAAGAAAAAGTGAAAGTGATTTTTCTTGTCCTGAGCTAGAATATCACCTACAATCTTACTTACAGCAGTAATTGTACTATGCTTGGCTCTAAATCCCAGCTGGAATTGAGATAAAACTGAGTTATTATAAAAGAAAGTCTTTGAACTGTGAGTCCACCAGGTTTTCCAAAACTATTGCCAGTGCAGACAGTTTAGATATGGGACGATAGTTATCCAACTGGGACGGATCTCCACCTTTATGTGAAGGCGTGACATAGGCTGCTTTCCAGACTTTTGGAATGGTATTACTCACCAATGAAAGATTTAATATATATGAGGGAGAAGGGCAGCAATAATCTCTCCACCAATTCATCCAGGCCAGCTGCTTTCTTCATATCATTAGATTTGAGTTCCTTTACAACTTCTGAAAGCTCAGTCTCGGTAAAATGAAATAAATGAACCGTAGGCCGGCATGTGGCAGTTTCATTCACAACCTCATTTGAGATGTTTGGAAGGAGTTCATTATCAAATAAATGCCCAGCTTTAGCAAAATGCTCATTAAACGTGTCAAGCAGTTTATTCTTGTTAGTCACATCCATTGAATTTGAGGTCAATTTCAGCAGAAGACCAGTGGAGTTTGTGTTAACATTCATGGATTTAATGGTTTTCCATAATTTTGTCGGGTTATTGAGGTTTTCCTTGGTAGATTCGTAATAGAAGCTAGATTTGCATTTTCGTATTAACAAGGTGCACTTATTTCTCAGTGCCCTGAATAACTGCCATTCAGCCTGGGAATTACCCTTTCTGGCTTTGGCCCATTGTGTATTTCGTTTATGGATCAAATCAGATAATTCCCCTGTAAACCAGGGATTGTCTCTACCTCT
Source organism: Salmo salar (assembly GCF_965601325.2). NCBI lineage: Eukaryota > Metazoa > Chordata > Actinopteri > Salmoniformes > Salmonidae > Salmo > Salmo salar. The sequence continues at coordinate 9,314,025 of NC_138301.1, read as the reverse complement.
TACCCGGTACTTTTTGAGAGGGGCGTGTTTATCACAGATATTAGAAAACATAGAATGAAAATAGGAGAATGCCTCTTCGATATCTGGAATAAGCGCAATCCTGTCCCAGTTGTATGCATAAAGTTCATGCAGGAATGCATGCTTACAGAACTGTGTAAAATGTTGTTTGACTATGAACCGAGAGGGCACTTTGGGGATTTTGGTGTCTCTAATGCAAGAAACTGCACAATGATCACTTAAATCGTTAGCAAAAATACCAACGGCCGAGTATTTATGCGGATTGTTTCTTAGAATAACATCAATAAGTGTTGATTTAGAGATGTCTTTGGGATTGAGTCTTGTAACCGCATTTATAGTTTGAGTAAAATGTAATGTATTGCCAGTCCTCTTATGGCCTCAGAGTTTGGAGATAACCAATCCCAATTTAAATCGGCCATAAGGACCATTTCATTTTCCCCCCAACCACGCATCAGTTCAGCCAGAGAATCCAGGGATTCTACTTTTGCAGATGGAGGTGTATAACATCCTATCAAATCTAAGTTCACAGCTTTTGATAACTGCAGCTTCAATGCTAAAAACTCAAACTGTTTTGGTTTAGATAAAGACCTTAGTTCAGTAACCACATTATCTGTCTTTAATATAGATGGCTATACCTCCCCCCTTACTTTGTCGGTCACATTGATAAATATTATAACCATCCAAGCCTATAGACTGATTTAGAATAGATTTCTTAAGCCAGGTCTCGGACAGTACTAAGACATCTGGGTCAGCAGTGTGAACCCAGACTTTTATCATGTCCAATTTCGGCATCAAACTCCTCACATTAATATGCACCAGTCCCAACCCTGATCTAGTTTTAAATCATTTGGAGTGGGAAGTTCATCCATAGCCAATGAGACTGGGTTTGGGTGAATGTTTCCTGATCCATAGCCAATGAGCCTGGGTGAATGTTTCCTGACACCACAAGAATAATAAAACAGCTCGATTTGTTTCTTCCTAAAATCTCTCTGCACTTAGATGATTTAAAATAATCCAAACTACAGTCATCTGATACAGCAAACAGTTTCTAGCCAAACCAAACCCTGTAGATGAGAACGTTTTATGTGCATGTCACAGTAGGAGTCAAATGGTAACACAATCTGATAACTCTAAAAGATAAAAGCTGCTATACTATCAGTCAAAGTAGGGTTTAGCGGTATCTCTGGGTTAGGGAGATGAGGTTTGTTTTTGATAATTTAGACTATGCCATAACCCATTTAGCCATAACCCATGTAGGCAGCAATTAAAACCATTTGTACAAAAATACCAATTTTTAACCACTGAATCCAACAGTTCACTAAAACAAAATTAAAATATACTGAGTCAATCTTTTGAAACCTTAAAATTCCCCAGAAATGTCTAGGTCTACTAGAGTTAGAAAGCAAGTGTGCCCGAGCATTGTTGCCTTAGTTAGAGCAGTCAGCGCGTTCAACAACCGGTGCAGGAATGTACTGACAGGGATTTTGCCCAGTGTGTGGGTCTGGTCAGTCACCTTGCAGTAGGCTACCACACAGTGAGGCCAGTAGACCGGCCAATCACTGGTGGCCAGTCCACCCGGCAGGGGTATCCTGGGCTAGTAAGCCCAGCGCACCAACCTCCGGCTTCCACCGCACAGCGGTGCAGGAGAGGAGTCAGGAGACTCTGGTAGAATGGCGAAACAGATAAAAACCTGACCGTCGAAGAGTATCCAAGGCTAGTCGGCTCAACGTGTCTAGACCGTCAGTCACGGCACAGATGTATCCTCTCTCGGCTTTCAGGGAGGGCACCACACCGGCTTTATCTCTTCATGTAGAAACCAGCAGATGTCAATTTAATGCTTTAATTGCTTTGATCCTGTAGGATTTGAGATTTCGCCTGTTGTTTAATGCAGCCTATAATGGTTTTGCTAAGAAATAAAAACTTGTAACACTTGAAACAAACAGTGTGACACAACACGCTCAGCAAAGCTGCCCTGCCGCCATCTTGAACTAGTGTCTAGTTTGAGAAACAGAGGCGTTTATGGACACCGGACGTCAACATTTTTTTTTGACTGACAAGGTTTCCTAGTTGGAAAGGAACCCCTGCCTGGCTGCCGTAACTTTTTTTAGGTACCCTATTTGATTAGGTGGTTATGTGACTAGCTGGTGATGAGACTAGGTCAGCGTTTCTCAATCCTGGGCTTGGGGACCTCGAGGGGTGCACATTTGAGTTTTTTTCCATAGCTAGCACTACACACCTGATTAAAATAATTAAATGTTTGATGATAAGTTGATTATTTGAATCAGGTGTGTAATGCTAGGGCAAAAATAAAAATATACACCCCATGTGGTCCCCGGGACCAGGATTGGGAAACACAGGTGTTACTGGCATGACTGCCTGGAGTTACAGGGATTAAAGTCAGTCAAAGATGGCAAGGTTGGCAGCTGTAGGCTGGCATTAGGTGGCACGGGCTGATGCGGTGATGAGACAGCTGGGAGTGTTCCAGGCCATCAGTGGAGCAGCAGAGTTGTGGGAATGAGACCCGGCAACAGAATACTGATGAAGGATCAGGGAATCGGCTCTCTGGGAAAAGTTTCCTCGTTATTTCGTACTTTCTCAATCATGTTGAATCAATGTTGCTGGTAGGTTGAATATTTCTGAAAAAGGCAACAACGTACTGTACACTGTTTTTGTAACAGATTTGCAGTGGGAACTGATGCATTTGGCTATAACGCAAGTCGACATAACCGTTAACGTCACGTACCAACTCATCTGATCACCAAGACCGTGCTTAATCATGTGTGTTAGTGCTGCCATAAAAGCCAGCACACACATCTCCCTTCCATTCCCCAGAATGGAAAACACTGTTTTAAAAAAATAATAACATAGCCTTCCCAACAATATCATTAACATATAGCTCTCTTATGTACATGTGGAGTGACTCCCTGCTGGTCAAGAACATCGTAGACTCCATTTAAAATAGCCACCAGAGGACCATTCCCCTTTTGTCTTCCTTCCTAACAGGTCTTACAGTACATCTACAGTACGCCTGACTCTTACAGTGTTCCGCTCTTTTACTCGGTTTCTCGTTGCACTGCTTCGTGTAGAACAGTTAAGAACTGAAACAAAATAATTCAGACACGGAATGGAGGATAGGGAAACAGGGGAATGTTAGACATAGGGACTAGGGTGGGGACTGAGGTAAGTTAACATTCATAACGGATGGGATATATTGGCTGAGAGCCCAGGAAGATGCTACCAATCCAGGAACTCTTCTAGAATTACACAGCGAGTGAGACAAACCAAAGGATTATAATGGCTGTGGGGCAGAGGATTCACATTTAACAGAGCCTGTATAGGTTTTATTACATAACCACAGATAAAAGGCTATACACAGTACGAGAGTGGGAAAAATGTAATACACTCAATGGAAATAAAGAGGTTGGAGAAAAATATCAAAGGGTAGGATCATTATTTACTAAAAGGTACAGACAGAGACTGTAGACACCAACGGCCTTGGCCCTGGCCCCTGGGGTAGCGAGGACGCCACAAGTCATGCATAATGGAGTGGCGTGGTCGATAAATTGGAGGGTGTCCCGTCATTGGAGCAACGCTTGTTTAGACGGATTGAATTTGGAATGCTGTGAATTGTATTATTGTGTCTGTGCGTGCCAGCGTATGCGTGCGTATGTAGGAGCAGGATGTGTGTGCGAATTGTATTATTAATCCCTTCCCAAGTTGGAAATGCTCTGATGTGTAGAGATTTATTTATGTTGAAAAGCCATTGCTCCTCTGCTTTTCAAATCAGACTTGCTTATTGTACAGGGGGAAAAGCATTTTTGGATTAGTTTAAATCAATATATATTATATTATTATTCTGTGATACTTAAAAACTGTACCGGAATCAACCACAATAAAATAAATAAGAGCGAGACGTCGCCTTACCTGGTCTTGGTAAACAAAGAAGAGCGTGATGGACAGAATCTCCAAGAAGAAGATCAGAAGAAGGAGGATGAAGAACTGTGGAGAGAGAGAGAGGAGAGATAGATGGAGAGAGCGTGCATTAGAACTTTAACTTGAGAAACAAAGAGCGGTAGAGACAAAGTGTCAGGAAGAGTGAGTTGAAGAGACATGGGAGATCGAACGCCTTTGGATCATTCCGCCTTATATATATATATATATTTTTTTTTAATGACTGACAGAGAAGGAGAGGAGTGGGACAGTAATACTCAGAGAGACAGGTTGGGCCGTGATACAGGGAGATCCAAAAGTATTGGGACAGTGACACATTTATTATTGTTTTGTCTCCGTATTTCAGCACTTTCAATTGATACAAAGACTATGAGGTTAAAGCGCAGACTGTTAGCTTTAATTTGAGGGAATTTTCATCCATATCAGGTGAACAGTTTAGAAATTAGAGCACTTTTTGTACATAGTCCCCCCCGTTTTAGGGGACCACAAGTATTGGTACAAATTCACTTATATGTGTACTAAAGTAGTAAAACGTTAAGTATTTGGTCCCATATTCATAATACGCAATGACTACATCATGTGACTCTACAAATATCATACCCCCCCCCCCCCCCCAATAATGCTAACTTCCCCTGTTATTGTAAAGGTGAGAGGTTAACATGTCTTGGGTGTATATTTGTGCATCTGCAACTTTCCCACTCATCATTATTCACGATTCATTTAGGATTATCCGTAATCATGGTAGCATCCACATTAATGTAGAAGTGTTTAGATACCTTTATTGTAAATTAGAATAGAATATGTGACTACAAAATGACAGAATACATTATTTACCATTCATTTCTATTGGGCACAAAATAATCTAAATCACAACCAAAACAGCAAATGCATCCAACAAATTTGTAGAGTCACAAGCTCGACGTAGTCATTGCGCGCTATGAATATGGGACCAAATACTTAACTTTTTACTACTTTAATACACATAAATACATTTGTCATTGCTTTTGGTCCCCTAAAATGAAGGGACTATGTGCAAAAAGTGGTGTAATTTCTAAACGGTTCACTCGATATGGATGAAAATACCCTCACATTAAAGATTCCAGTCTGCACTTTAACCTCATAGTCATTGGGAGATAGTTTCTGAGTAATACGTTTCCCCCCTACGGGCCTCACGTGAGCGCTCGAAAAAGTTACCACCCGATACATCCTACCCCCGCAAAGCAATCGTTCCGTCCCTCTCGCAGAAAAATACTTGACTAATCTCAAACGGAGGGAACATGGGAGGGTGATGGAATGACAGCGAGTTTTAGAATGTAAAGGAAGTGAAAGTGTGAGTTTAAGAGTGCGACTAAGTCTGTGAAGACAGACTTTGGTTTACTGCAGTCTTGGTGTATGGTGCATTTATCTTTTTTAATTGTTAAAGCGTAACTTTCAGGCCTTTCTAAATGTGAAAATCTAGTTAGAGTGGTTCTCAGAGTCCTCGTCAGGTTTGGGCGGATGTTGCCTTCAAGGACTGCTTGGCAGAGCTTGTTTGAATGGGAGATCAAAGCAGGGAGGATTAAAAAAAAATCTATACTATAAAAGAATGGCTGACTTAGTTAAGACCTTACCTCTGCTCTCTCCTCGACTCAACCAGGAAGAAGCTGTTCTATGAGCTTGTCCTTTGTTTCCAGATACACAGGCCGCGTGTGCCGGCTTGATTAATGCATTACTCCAGTGTTTCCCAAACTCAGTCCTCGGGCCCGTTTAGTTTTTTTGTCCTAGCACTACACAGCTGATTCAAATAATCAACTAATCATCAAGCTTTGATTATTTGAATCACGCTGTGTAGTAGTAGGGCAAAAATCTAAACGTGCACCCATTGGGGTTCCCAGGACAGAGTTTGGGAAATGCTCCATTACCGTTATGCAACCGTGTGGGAAAACAATCATTTTAAAAACACAAGGCTGAAGGGGTCATAGAGAGAAAGAAAAATGGAGCGGCAGGCAGCCTAGCTGATTGAGAGAATGCCAAGAGTGTGCAAAGCTGTCATCAAGGCAAAGGGTGGATACTTTGAAGAATCTCAAATATATTTTGATTTGTTTAACCCTTTTCAGGTTACTACATGATTCCATGTGTGTTATTTCATAGTTTGATGTCTTCACTATTCGTCTACAATGTAGAAAACAGTCAAAATAAAGAAAAACCCTGAAATGAGTAGCTGTGTCAACTTTTGACTGGTACTGTGTGCACATTGACGTGTAGCTGTGAGGGAAGCCCCCACTACAGTAGCCAAACCAGCCCTGTTATTTATGTTAAGACTTGTTTCTCCTCTCGTCAGGCTTTGCTGATATCCCAGTTTAGTGGAGATCAATGCCTTGTCAGGGAGAGCGATGAGGAGAACTATAATCAAACTGCTGGTCTGCCATTGATCTCGGAGGGGGGGGGGGGGGGGGGGGGTTATCGACTCTCTGTGATTCCCATTCAGCATGAAAGCTACCGAGGCTCTTTGTTGATAGACGGACAAGGGAGAAACTGAAGGCGTGCCACTGTTAGACGGTGCCTCCCAAATCAATACCTTGAGGAATTCAGCTGCGTCGGACCGGTAACTAACTAACTCGGGGTGGCGGGGAGGTTACAGCTGTGCTAGGTCCCAAATTACTCTTGAATGGCGGCCCCTTTGCTTTGTTGTGTAACCACTGATCTGAAAGGACTGGCTAGGTCGAAAGCAATGCGGTGGTGTTTTTAAAGATTGGGCCGGAATCTGGCCTTGGTGCACTAACTAAAAGCCAACCTCCAGCTCATCATCTTTGATCTAGGGCCAGTCTTGCACGTCGCATTTTACACCCATAGAGATTTAGTAGAGATTTAACTCCTGGACTGTGACTTAATGCAGTGAGTCTGCGGTAGAAGCTTCCAGAGAGGCTGTTTTTAGCTGCAGGCAGGGCTGTAAAGTGCGACCAATTTGTTCGCATATGCAACCAAATATTGTTCTGTGCGACCGGGAGTTTTATTTTGGGAGAACCGTGGACCTAGGAAAAAATCTCCCAGATAAGGCGAGTGCAAATTCGATAGCATCGTGGTTGCACCATTACTACAGCGAAAACGGCTTGCTTATAGCCCAATTAGGTCAAAAGATCCGACCCATATTACCGGCACAATATTTTTATCTACCTATAGTGGATCGCAGGGACCACATTTTACATTCCTAAGCCATGTCTTGGGCATTTCTAAAAACCCACGCGTCGTTTACACTTTATTCAGTCATTTCATCTCATTGGCTAGCTAGCTAACAACCTGGTAACATTACCAGTATCTCCAACCATTTGGGGGCAAAGAAAGAAAGGAAAAGGTCATAGCAATGAATAAATGACAGATCTCTTGCATCTCTTCGTCACCAATATGACGTTTTTAAAGAGACCGTGTACAATTGTCAATGTAATGCAATAGGAAAACAGTGCTTTTACACAATGCAGAAACCTAATATTCCACAAACGACTTTGTAATATCAATGACAGGTATTCGTATCAACATTTGAGCTTTTATAATAAACAAATGCTTTTACAGTGTCACATATTACCCACTGGGCACAGACCTCAATTCAACGTCTATTCCACGTAAAATCATTGAAATGACGTGGAAACAATGTTGATTCAACCAGTGTGCCCAGTGGATAGTTTCTTCTTTCTAGGGAACAACATGTGCTTAAAGTAGCTAGAATTCATATAGACTGTATCTCAATCAATTAAAGAAATCTAATATTCTGGTGCTACCTATCATAACACCATACAGGAACTCAAGTCCTTTTGTTCACCTGACCTAGAATTCCTTACAATCGAATGCCGACCGCATTATCTACCAAGAGAATTCTCTTCGATCATAATCACAGTCGTGTATATCCCCCAAAAGCAGACACATCAACGTCCCTGAAAGAACTGCATTGAACTCTATGTAAACTGGAAACCACATATCCTGAGGCTGCATTTATTGTAGCTGGGGATTTTAACAAGGCTAATCTGAAAACAAGGCTCCCTAAATTTTATCAGCATATCGAATGCGCGACCCGGGCTGGCAAAACACTGGATCATTGTTATTCTAACTTCCGCGACGCATACAAAGCCCTCCCCCGCCCTCCTTTCGGAAAATTTGACCATGACTCCATTTTGTTGCTCCAAGCCTATAGACAGAAACTAAAACAGGAAACGCCCGTGCGCAGGTCTGTTCAATGCTGGTCCGACCAATCGGATTCCATGCTTCAAGATTGCTTCGATCACGTGGACTGGGATATGTTCGTATAGCGTCAGACAATAACATTGATGAATACGCTGATTCGGTGTGCGATGTTATTAGCAAGTGCATTGGTGATGTTGTACCCACAGCGTCTATTAAAACCTTCCCCAACCAGAAACCATGGATTGATGGCAGCATTCAAGCAAAACTGAAAGCGCGAACCACTGCTTTTAATCAGGGCAAGGCAACCGGAAACATGACCGAATACAAACAATGTAGCTATTCCCTCCGCAAGGCAATCAAACAAGCTAAGCGTCAGTATAGAGACAAAGTAGAGTCACAATTCAATGGCTCAGACACGAGAGGTATGTGGCAGGGTCTACAGTCAATCACGGACTACAAAAAGAAAACCATCCCCGTCGGGGACCACGATGTCTTGCTCCCAGACAAACTAAACAATTTCTTTGCTCGCTTTGAGGACAATACAGTGCCCCGAAACGGCCCGCTACCAAAACCTGCGGGCTCTCCTTCACTGCAGCCAACGTGAGTAAAACATTTAAACGTGTTAACCTTCGCAAGACTGCCAGCCCAGACAGCATCCCTAGCCACGTCCTCAGAGCATGCGCAGACCGGCTGGCTGGTGTGTTTACGGAAATATTCAATCAATCCTTATCCCAGTCTGCTGTGCCCACATGCTTCAAGATGGCCACCATTGTTCCTGTTCCCAAGAAAGCTAAGGTAACTGAGCTAAATGACTATCGCCCCGTAGCACTCACTTCCGTCATCATGAAGTGCTTTGAGAGACTAGTCAAGGACCATATCACCTCCACCCTACCTGACACCCTAGACCCACTCCAATTTGCTTACTGCCCCAATAGGTCCACAGACGACGCAATCACACTGCCCTAACCCATCTGGACAAGAGGAATACCTATGTAAGAATGCTGTTCATCAACTACAGCTCAGCATTTAACACCATAGTATCCTCCAAACTCGTCATTAAGCTCGAGACCCTGGGTCTCGACCCCGCCCTGTGCAACTGGGTCCTGGACTTCCTGACGGCCGCCCCCAGGTGGTGAGGGTAGGAAACAACATCTCCACCCCGCTGATCCTCAACACTGGGGCCCCACAAGGGTGCGTTCCCAGCCCTCTCCTGTACTCCCTGTTCCCCCATGACTGCGTGGCCATGCACGCCTCCAACTCAATCATCAAGTTTGCAGACGACACTACAGTGGTAGGCTTGATTACCAACAACGACGAGACAGCCTATAGGGAGGAGGTGAGGGCCCTCGGAGTGTGTTGTTAGGAAAATAACATCACACTCAATGTCAACAAAACAAAGGAGATGATTGTGGACTTCAGGAAACAGCAGAGGGAGCAGCCCCCTATCCACATCGATGGGACAGTAGTGGAGAAGGTGGAAAGTTTTAAATTCCTCGGCGTACACATCACGGACAAACTGAAATGGTCCACCCACACAGACAGCGTGGTGAAGAAGGCGCAGCAGCGCCTCTTCAACCTCAGGAGGCTGAAGAAATTTGGCTTGTCACCAAAAACACTCACACACTTTTACAGATGCACAATTGAGAGCATCCTGTCGGGCTGTATCACTGCCTGGTACGGCAACTGCTCCACCCACAACCGTAAAGCTCTCCAGAGGGTAATGAGATCTGCACAACACATCACCGGGGGCAAACTACCTGCCCTCCAGGACACCTACACCACCCGATGTCACAGGAAGGCCAAAAAGATCATCAAGGACAACAACCACCCGAGCCACTGCCTGTTCACCCCACTATCATCCAGAAGGCGAGGTCAGTACAGGTACATCAAAGCGGGGGCCTAGAGACTGAAAAACAGCTTCTATCTCAAGGCCATCAGACTGTTAAACAGCCATCACTAACATTGAGTGGCTGCTGCCAACATATTGACTCATCTCTAGCCACTTTAATAATTCAAAATTGGATGTAATAAATGGATCACTAGCCACTTTATATAATGTTTACATACCCTACATTACTCATCTCATATGTATATACTGTACTCTATACCATCTACTGCATCTTGCCTATGCCGTTCGGCCATCGCTCATCCATATATTTTTATGTACATATTCTTATTCATTCCTTTACACTTGTGTGTATAAAGTAGTTGTTGTGAAGTTGTTAGATTATTTGTTAGATATTACTGCATGGTGGGAACTAGAAGCACAAGCATTTCGCTACACTTGCATTAACATCTGCTAACCATGTGTATGTGACAAATAAAATTTGATTTGATCTAGGGAATTTGCCATTTGCGATACGACCTCAGTGCCGTAATCCTTTCAAGAGTTTATTTGCTGAGAAAAAGAAAACTCTCCAAGGCTCTAGTCTATTCATTGTGAAGCCAGACTGCCATCCCTTTCAATAGATGAGTATAATTCAATGTGTTGGTTATACTCGAGCACTTACTTTTGTTAAATTGGTCTGCTGACGGTGTTATGCTGTGTCTGACATCCTTGTGGTAAAATTTAAACTAACAAAAGTAACAAAAAATGTAACTATCAAAAGTAAACGATGGCAGTTCTATATCTTTTTCCAAACAATGTCAATGTAGCCTACAATCTTTTAAATTGAAAAGCACATGCTTGACAGAAAGTATAATGATGAAACCATTATGACATATTTTTGTGATATGCTAGTGTGGCTATTGGAAAAAAGCTTTGTATTCTCCAATGAATCTCATGGAGATAATGGAATAAAACATGAAAACATAACCTCACTAATAGACTTACAAGACATTTAGTACACAACTGTTGTAAAATGCCACCCACAACAAGTTATTGCCATGTTACAAATTACCACTCAACCTTATTACTTTGAATCACAACACATCAGGCACGAAACACCACAGCAATTAGCACTGTCAAATCTTCATCTATTTCCCCCTCAATGATCAGTTTGGTTATCAAATCTCTAATTGCTTTTTTTTTACCCTGTTTTCTCCCCAATTTCATGGTTTCCAATTGGTAGCTACAGTCTTGTCTCATCGCTGTAACTCCCGTACGGATCCGGAAGAGGCGAAGGTCGAGAGCCGTGCGTCCTCCGAAATACAACCCAACCCAAGCCAAGCTGCACTGCTTCTTGACACAATGCCCACTTAACCCGGAAGTCGCACCAACGTGTCGGAGGAAACACTGTGCACCTGGCTACCAACTCAGCGTGCACTGCACCCGGTCCGCCACAGGAGTCGCTAGTGCGCGATGGAACAAGGACATCCCTGCCTGCCAAACCCTCCCCTAACCCGGACAACGCTGGACCAATTGTGCGCTGCCCCATTGGTCTCTCCTGGACTCGACAGAGCCTGGACTCGAACCCAGAATGTCTAGTGGCACAGCTAGCACTGCGATGTAGTGCCTTAGACCACTGCGCCACTCGGGAGGCCCCTAATTGCTTTTGTAATGAAAGCAGAGGGTTAGAGCTGTCTCTTTTGAAATCGATGTGAAGGCTCAAGATGATTCGTCAGTCGCTACGAAAAAGCCTTTGCGAACATCGTCTTCCAATCACATCGACACAGTGGTCCAACCGGCTAGGCGTTCTGGTAGAATGTCAAGGCTGATACTAATGATGGGCTTTAGCTCTGCGATACGTTTGATGGTCGGTCCCATGGGGCCAGTAATTGAGCCACCTGCTGCGCTGGTGTCATAAACTTTATTTAAAAGCTAGGTTTAAAGGCTAAATGAACAGACTGTTAGTCGTTTGAAGTAAATGAAATGATATGGTTTGTTATACGATGTGAGACTTGTTCTTATCAACCAGAGACAATTTTGACTTGAAATAGTGTTTTTAAATGGGAAGATGGAGTTTGGAGTTATGAATGTGTGGCTCCAATGACTGGTTTGAAGCATGGTGCTGGCAGCATGGTGCTGGTTGTGGGTTTGATTCCCGCATGGGCCGCATATACTGAATATTGTCATCCCCTTATCTGTTTCACCCGTCTTTGTGCTCATCTCCACCCCCCACCAGGTATCTCCCCTCATTATCCACAGTGTATTTATACCTGTGTTCTCTATTTGTCTGTTGCAATTTCGTTTTGTGTCGGCAAGCGTTTTTCCCATGCTCCTGTCTTTCTCTAGTTCCTGTTTTCTAGCTTTCCCGGCTTTTGACCATTCTGCCTGCCCTGACCCTGAGCCTGCCTGTCGTTCTGTACCTTTTGGATTCTGATCTGGATTACTGACCTCTGCCTGCCCTGACCCTGAGCCTGCCTGCCGTTCTGTACCTTTTGGACTCTGCTCTGGATTACTGACCTCTGCCTGCTCTTGACCTGTCATTTGCCTGCCCCCCTGTTTTTGTAATAAAATGTTGTTACTTCAAAACTGTCTGCATCTGGGTCTTCTCCTGAGACTTGACAAATATACATAATGTGTCACTGTCTGTTGATGTTGTCATTTGTATGTTGCTTTGGATAAAAGCATCTGCTAAATTTTAAAAGTATGAATATAAGATGATGCTTACAGCAGAAATGTGAATGTTTATAAATACTAATTATCAAGGGTATTTTTGTCATCAAGAGTGGCAGATACTCACGCTCAGCAACAGCGGACGACTTTCTTTGACAGCTCCGACACAGCCGAGGCAACCAATCACCATGATGATGGTCCCTACCGCAATGAGTAGATTGGCTGCTGAGAGGGATGGGAGGGATGAGGAGAGTGTGGCAAAGTTGCCCTGGGTCACTGACAGCCATACCCCCACGCCCAGTATTCCACAACCCCCCAACTGTCAGAGAAAAAAGGAGATAGACAAAGGAAGAAGGAAAGAAAAATAGAAAAGTGAGTAACATATAAAAAAAACACACAACATAAAATACTTTGGGATTATTTGGTGCACACATATACATTTACACACAACACAACACACACAAATCCCAAGGCGATGCCAGGAAATGCATTGCCCGGCATGCTCAACCAAGACTCGATTTGCGTGGTTAAATATGTGATTATTGTTTTTCTCCCTAACTTCTATCCCAACTGTAGAACCACACCAGTTCTGTTTTAATCAGCTCTTGAGGTCAAAGTAGGGAAGGTCATGAATAAAACTGCTCTGAAGCATTGTGTGCTGCCGCTCCAATCACTTAGACAGGTTGGTGCAAGTCATCCATCACCCTCCACCATGATCAGAATACTAGAACAGCTGGAAATTAGAGGATATTATACGGCTGTCTCTCCTCATACAAGCCTATCATCATACCCCTGAGAGAGAAGTCAGAAGGGAATCATAGTCAGAGAGAGGGAGAGAGAGAGAGAAAGGAGAGAGAGAGGAAAGAAAAGACAAAGAAATTGATAGACACAGAGACAGACAGACAAGGGTACTGCAGTAATGTACATGAAATAACAATGACAAGGTAAAACAGATATGATACATGCTCCAAGGCCCTATGTTATCGACACATAGCGCTTTACATACGTACATACCACATGCTCTGTGCCTCAGTTAGTACAACATCTCCATGACATGCTGTTGCTGAGAGGGCCTCAGACTGACATCTACAGTATGTGGGCTGCCCTCTAACCCTGAACGGTGATGGAGAGACTAGAGAGATGTACAGATCAGAACGCCTGACAGCGCCAGAGGGATGATAGGGAAATTATCTTGGGAGCCTTCAAAGAACTCCCGTCTGCCCTCCTTATGAGACTACACTTCCCTCTTTTCATGGTTCATGAATCCATGGGTGTTCTATGTGAGACGCGTCTTGCGTCCCAAATGGCACCCTATTCCCTATATAGTGCGCTACTTTTGACCAGAGCTCTACGTGACCAGGTCAAAAGTAGTGCACTACATAGGGAATAGGGTGCCATTTGCGATGCGACCTCAGTGCCGTAATCCTTTCAAGAGTTTATTTGCTGAGAAAAAGAAAACTCTCCAAGGCTCTAGTCTATTCATTGTGAAGCCAGACTGCCATCCCTTTCAATAGATGAGTATAATTCAGTGTGTTGGTTATACTCGAGCACTTACTTTTGTTAAATTGGTCTGCTGACGGTGTTATGCTGTGTCTGACGTCCTTGTGGTAAAATTAAAACTAACAAAAGCAACAAAAAATGTAACTATCAAAAGTAAACGATGGCAGTTCTATATCTATTTCCAAAGAATGTCAATGTAGCCTACAATCTTTTAAATTGAAAAGCACATGCTTGAGAGAAAGAATAATGATGAAACCTTCATTATGACATATTTTAGCCAGCAGATGAGCTGTGCACACTCAAGTTTTGATAAGGGCATGGCATCATGAACACACCATAAAATTACTTTCAACTGGTGTTTCATTGCTTGGAATATAATCTGCCAGTCTATGTCTTAGTGGTGTAGAAATTGTCACACCCTGATCTGTTTCACCTGTCTTTGTGCTTGTCTCCACCCCCCACCAGGTGTCTCCCATCTCCCCTCATTATCCCCAGTGTATTTATACTAGTGTTCTCTGTTTGTCTGTTGTCAGTTTGTTTTGTTTGTCAAGCCTACCAGTGGTTTTCTGCTGCCTCCTGTCTTTTCTATAGTTCCTGTTTTCGACAATTCTACCTGCCATCCTGTACCTTGCCCCACCACACCACACTGCATTACTGACCTCTGCCTGCCCTGACCCTGAGACTGCCTGCCGTTCTGTACCTTTTGGACTCTGATCTGGATTACTGCCCTCTGCCTGCCCTTGACCTGTCATTTCGCCTGCCCCCTGTTCTAGTAATACACTTTTTTTTGCATCTGGGTCTTCCCGAAAACATTATTTTATTTCACCTTTATTTAACCAGGTAGGCAAGTTGAGAACAAGTTCTCATTTACAATTGCGACATGGCCAAGATAAAGCAAAGCAGTTCGACACATACAACAACACAGAGTTACACATGGAGTAAAACAAACATACAGTCAATAATACAGTAGAAAAATAAGTCTATATACAATGTGAGCAAATGAGGTGAGATAAGGGAGGTAAAGGCAAAAAAAGCCATGGTGGCAAAGTAAATACAATATAGCAAGTAAAACACTGGAATGGTAGATTTGTAGTAGAAGAAAGTGCAAAGTAGAAATAGAAATAAATAGAAACATCTCAAGACAAAGTCAGGTATTGGAGTGGCCCTCACAAAGCCCTGACCTGAATCCAATAGAACATTTGTGGGCAGAACTTAAAAAGGGTGTGCGAGAAAGGAGGCCTGCAAACCTGACTCAGTTACACCAGCTCTGTCAGGAGGAATGGGCCAAAATTCACCCAACTTATTGTGGGAAGCTTGTGGAAGGCTATCCGAAACGTTTGACCCAAGTTAAACAATTAAATGGCAATGCTACCAAATACTAATTGAGTTCATGTAAACTTATGACCCACTGGGAATGTGATGAAAGAAATAAAAGCTGAAATAATCATTCTCTCAGCTATTATTCTGACATTTCACATTCTTAAAATAAAAGTGGTGATCCTAACTGACCTAAGACAGGGAATTTTTACTAGGATTAAATGTCAGCAATTGTGAAAAACTGAGTTTAAATGTATTGTGACTAAGGTGTATGTAAACTTCCGACTTCAACTGTATGTCCCTCACTAACTTTAAGCGTCAGCTGTCAGAACAGCTTACTGATCGCTGCAGCTGTAGACAGCCCATCTGTAAATAGCCCATCCAACTACCTACCTCTTCCCCGTATTTGTTTTAGTTTTTCTGCTCTTTTGCACACCAGTATTTCTACTTGCATATCCTCATCTGCACATATCTCACTCCAGTGTAAATTGCTAAATTGTAATTACTTCGCCTCTATTGGCCTATTTATTGGCTTACCTCCTTACTTCATTTGCACACACTGTATACAGATTTTTCTATTGTGTTATTGATTGTATGTTTATTTTTCCCATGTGTAACTCTGTGTTGCTTTTGTCGCACTGCTTTGCTTTATCTTGGCCAGGTCGCAGTTGTAAATGAGAACTTGTTCTCAACTGGCCTACCTGGTTAAATAAAGGTGAAATAAAAACATTTAATAAAAAAAAATGTTGCTTCAATATATCCACATAATTTTCCAGCCTCATGATGCCA
The DNA here is from genome assembly GCF_965601325.2 of Salmo salar. Classification (NCBI taxonomy): domain Eukaryota; kingdom Metazoa; phylum Chordata; class Actinopteri; order Salmoniformes; family Salmonidae; genus Salmo; species Salmo salar. Next base: position 9,297,800 of record NC_138301.1, on the reverse strand, counting down.
TCTATTTTGTGAAGTCCACCAGTCCCTCCTGCAGCAAAGCACCCCCACAACATGATAATGCCACTCCCGTGCTTCATGGTTGGGATGGTGTTCTTTGGCTTGCAAGCCTCGCCCTTTTTCCTCCAAACATAACGATGGTCATTATGGCCAAACAGTTCTATTTTTGTTTCAGCAGACCAGTGGACATTTGTCCAAAATGTACAAACTTTGTCCCCATGTGCTGTTGCAAACCGTAGTCTGGCTTTTTTATTGCGGTTTTGGAGCACTGGCTTCTTCCTTGCTGAGCGGCCTTTCAGGTTATGTCGATATAGGACTCATTTTACTGTGGATATAGATACTTTTGTACTCGTTTCCTCCAGCATATTCACAAGGTCCTTTGCTGTTGTTCTGGGATTGATTTGCACTTTTCGCACCAAAGTACGTTCATCTCTAGGAAACAGAATGCATCTCTTTCCTGAGCGGTATGACGGCTGCGTGGTCCCATGGTGTTTATACTTGCGTATTATTGTTTGTACAGATGAAAGTGGTACTTTCAGGCGTTTGGAAATTGCTCCCAAGGATGAACCAGACTTGTGGAGGTCTACAATTTTTTTGGCAGATTTCTATTGATTTTCCCATGATGTCAACCAAAGAGGCACTGAGTTTGAAGGTGGGCCTTGAAATACATCCACAGGTACACCTCCAATTGACTCAAATGATGTCAATTAGCCTATCAGAAGCCATGACATCATTTTCTAGAATTTTCCAAGCTGTTTAAAGGCACAGTCAACTTAGTGTATGTAAACTTCTGACCCACTGAAATTGTGATACAGTGAATTATAAGTGAAATAATCTGTCTGTAAACAAAAATTACTTGTGTCATGCGCAAAGTAGATGTCCTAACCGATTTGCCAAAACTATAGTTTGTTAACAAGAAATTTGTGGAGTGCTTGAAAAACAAGTTTTAATGACTCCAACCTAAGTGTATGTAAACTTCCAACTTCAACTGTAAATCAATGAGATTTTTATTTTCACTGAATCTCCGTTTGGGTATTGGTTAGACTACAATTAGGATGTGGAAATGTTAGGATTATTTTGCTCTTAGTACTGTAGCCTACTCCCGACCGGTCACGTTGTACAGCGCCATATTTTCCTAACGGAAACCCCTTTTTCTTGGAATAGAAACACCATAATATTGATTAAATGAATTAAGCTAAATTCTAGATAGCAAGGACAGTTTAAAAATGTTGATATACTTTCATAATTTGCCAGAGCTTAAAAAATATCAGCTCCAACATGTCTCCTTCCTTCCCTCATGGTGTACCATCTCGCTCTCTCTATCGGCAATTAACTACATCATATCCCATGGCAAATGTATGTAATTAAACGTCCCAATTGGCAAGACAACTTAATTCCAGACATTTGCATAAATATGGCACTATTAAAACACTGGCCCACTTTTCTACTCACATTGGCATGACAAAAATGTTTGAGGGGAGAAATACTAGTAATGGGTCATTTGTGAACTAAAGGCTCTTTTTGCTGAACTTTGGGAACCGAATCGCATCCATGAAAGAGCCGTTTCATGTGGCTCCCTGATTTACTTACTGCTACTACTGCCTTTTGAGCTTCAAACAACGATTATCTGCAAATAAGTTACAAAATCATTATCTGAAGTAAATTCTCACTGCAGAAACCATAAATAGTGAGAGAACAAGTCATTCTGGTCCACGCTTATGTGTAAAAACACATTTAAAAATCAAATACATTTGTCCAGGTAAAAATGTACTTGAACGTGCATATCACAATCTGACATAATGGTAGCCTACTTTTTGAGCTTTACATGACAGATTTTCCAGAATTTTGAATCACGAGCCGGTTGGGAGCCTAATGATGTGGCTCTTTTACGTGAACAGAGCCAAATGATGCGGCTCTTCGAAAAGACTCGGAATGCCCATCACTAAGAAATATGGGTGGATTTTCAGTTCAATTTCAGTAGGGAGTTTTTGTTGTTTACATAACATCACAGAGGCGTTGTGGCAAGTGAACGAGCTGCATATCAAAAGGGTCTCAGCACTGAAATGTGGCCCTATTCATATCTAAACAATTAGTATTTTTACAGAGGGGTATTATGCATCATGCGCCCGAGTGGCGCACTGCATCTCAGTGCAAGAGGTGTCACTACAGTCCCTGGTTCAAATCCAGGCTGTATCACATCCGGCCGTGATTGGGAGTCCCATAGGGCGGCGCACAATTGGCCCAGCGTCATCTGGGTTTGGCCGGGGTAGGCCGTCATTGTAAATAAACATTTGTTCTTAACTGACTTGCCTAGTTAAATAAAGGTTAAATAAAAAATAAAATAAATTAATTGGATAATAGCCTGTTTTACAGCCCAATGCGAGATGAAATCAAGGTTTTTATTGACTATTCAATTCGGGACAGGTTGGGTCCCACATCATCAGGCTCAATCTGAACTTGATGAAACGTCGAAGTTGTTGATCACCGGAAGTCGTTTCTTGTCAGCAGCTAAGAACAATTCACCATACTTAAAGACTATAGGCTACATCTCAGCAGTTCTGTAACTTCAACAGAAACATAGTACACTTATAATCAGATTTAGATGTGTATTAAAACTAATTGTTTATTCCATTTTCGGCATGGAAAATATTGCAAAGGTGTTCAGTAATTATGGAGAACTTCTGCACAATTACCGGTGATTAATTGGACAAATGTATCAACTCAGTAAGGGACTCGTCCTTTTGAATCTCTCACCAGCAGCGAGTTGGTTCAACAACAAACTAAGACAACTGATTAGTGAGTCTAAGCAGATTGTTAATTATTTGTTAAGTGGGTTGGAAGAGGGCGCTGAATCGCCCCGAGGCCTTCTGGTGTCTATAGCTAAGACTTGGGCCAAACAACTGTAACGGTTTTCTTAGAGAAGTGGAGGAGTCAGGCGCAGGACACAGGGATAAAGGTAAACAAACGTGTTTACTAAAATTATCAATAAATCTTCTCATCGAAAAATACATAGTTTGGAGAAAACACCAACTACACAAAACAGACAAACAATCACCGACAAGACAAACAGGAAATGCAGATGTTAAATAATGAACATGATTAGCGAAATGAAAAACAGGTGTACACAATAAAGACAAAACCAAACGAACAGTGAAACATCGATCGGTGGCAACTAGTAAGCCGGTGACGTCGACCGCCGAACGCCGCCCGAACAAGGAGAGGGGCCCACTTCGGCGGGAGTCGTGACAACAACTGTTTTTTAAGCCTCTTCCTAGATCTGTTTGTTTGGTCTTGCCAACTCCTATATGACAATTACCATAGGAGTTGGCAAGACTGCACAATCACATCTGGGACCAGGCTACTGATTTGTATCTTCTTACATATCAGTAATCATAACATCATCTCTATCCTCCAGATGTTGTGTTAGAGATCTCTATCCAGGAGTCCCCACAGTAATGCTCTATTATCTGCCAAATGTTGCCCTCCGCTCTGTGACATCTCCCACAATCGGTTTGTATATGTGGGAGTTAGAATAGATAAAGGGAAAATGCTTTCAAGTATGCATTTATGGTTTGTTGTGCTAATGGGTAAATCACTCATTTAAATCCAGGTCTCAGATATTGGAATTTAGACACTCCTATTCTCAAGCAACGTAAGAAAGCACCGAAGGAGCACGTGTTTCAGGATGTGATTTGGTGTCGTCATACAAAAAAAAAGTGTGGTGGTAATTTATGCCAGAAGAAAGCAAAGCCAGTAAAGCTCTCTCAGCATTTTAATGTTTTAAACAAAAAACAATGACTATACGGACTCTGCAGTTGTTGCAAAGTAATATACAGTAACTCCCTGTAGAGTAGAGCCAACGTTCAGAAATAATAATACTCTATAATAATCATACCCCCCCCCCCCAAAAAAAATGGAGGCACACCGGAGATCATCTGAAGAATACACAGCCTGAGAACCAATGGAGCTCTTGAACATTTCCTGGTAGTGCTGGTGAGCTTGCTTACATCCCCCTACTACTGTCTTGAAAAGCTAAAGGGTCTTGAATATTAAGATGCTCTCATCCCCAGTATTATAACGTTTCCCCTTCATGGTGAATAGAGAGCTCTCAGCTGGTAGCTAGCCTCTTCATCACCATATTCCAGTGGGTGCTACACATTGGCGGTGGATGGGGTAATTTACCTTTACATACAATGTAAAGCGTTTTGAGACCTTGGTCGAACGTAAAATGCAATTTATCACTCAGGTCGGCGGTTCGTTCAAGACTGTGGTCCCAATTCAATCTAAATCTAAACGCTTGTCTTTAACAAGAGCGCAATTCAGGAGAAGAAGGATGCAGTGCATCTTGAGACCATTGCGTCTTGAGACCATAGCTTTTTCAGAGTATAGCCAAGTGGGGGTTTGAAACTGATTCAGAGGGTTTGACAGTCACAGGGTGGCAGGGTGTAATTGCAGCAGACAGAGAGAATCTTAGGCTTCGAGCTCCAACATGCAGGACTAGTGAAATAAAATAATGAAAATGGTCACAAACAACAATAGAAATAGCACTATATACACATAACAGTAACTGTGGCAGTGATGAATAAATACAGTTGAAGTCGGAAGTTTACATACACCTCAGCCAAATACGTTTAAATTCAGTTTTTCACAATTCCTGACATTTAATCCTAGTCTTAGGTCAGTTAGGATCACCACTTTATTTTAAGAATGTGAAATGTCAGAATAATACTACAGGGAATGATTATTTCAGCTTTAATTTCTTTCATCACATTCCTAGTGGGTCAGAAGTATACATACACTCAATCAGTATTTGGTAGGATTGCCTTTAAATTGTTTAACTTATGTTTCGGGTAGCCTTCCACAAGCTTCCCACAATAAATTGGGTGAATTTTGGCCCATTTCTCCTGACAGAGCTGGTGTAACTGAGTCAGGTTTGTAGGCCTCCTTGCTCGCACACGTTTTTTCAGTTCTGCCCACAAATTTTCTATAGGGTTGAGGTCAGGGCTTTGTGTTGGCCACTCCAATACCTTGACTTTGTTGTCCTTAAGCCATTTTGCCACAACTTTGGAAGTATGCTTGGGGTCATTGTCCAGTTGGAAGACCCATTTGCGACCAAGATTTAACTACCTGACTGATGTCTTGAGATGTTGCTTCAATATATCCACATAATTTTCCAGCCTCATGATGCCATCTATTTTGTGACGTGCACCAGTCCCTCCTGCAGCAAAGCACCCCCACAATATGATAATGCCACTCCCGCGCTTCATGGTTGGGATGGTTGGGATGGTGTTCTTTGGCTTGCAAGCCTCCCCATTTTCCTTCCAAACATAACGATGGTCATTATGATGGTTACACTAGTGACAGTAACTGTGGTTACACTAGTGACCATACCCCCCGTGCATCCGGCAAAGGCGGAGGTGTTGCTAACATTTACGATAGCAAATTTCAATTGTAAACAATTCACTGGAATTGTGATACAGTGAATTAGAAGTGAAATAATCTGACTGTAAACAATTGAGGGGGGGGGGGGGATGTCCATAGCGGGAGTAGTGGGTAAGGTAAGTGAGAATTGAGGGTGTGTGTGGGGGGTGATGTCCATTGGGGGGAATGTCCATAGGGGGAGTAGCAGGGGGAGGGTAGCTGACTATTCAGCAGCCTGATGGTCTGAGGATAGAATAAAAAAATATATAATGTAACCTTTATTTAACTAGGCAAGTCAATGAAGAACAAATTCTTATTTGCAGTGACGGCCTTCCCCGGCCAAACCCGGACGACGCTGGGCCAATTGTGCGCCGCCCTATGGGACTCCCAATCACGGCCGGATGTGATAAACTATTGGCCAGTCTTTCAGTTTTTGCCATGATGCTCTTGTACTGTGTGCGTCTGAGTGATTGAAGCAGGGAGAACAGGTCATGGCTTAGGTGGCTGGGGTCCTCGTATCACCCTGTGAAGAGCCTTGCGGTCCGCGGCGGTGGAGTTGCCATACCAGGCTCCGGTGCAGCCCGATAGTATGCCCTTGATGGTGCTCCTGTAGAACACTGTGATGGCCCTAGGCGACAGGCCACATTTCTTCAGCATCCTGAGGTTGAAGAGTCTGTGTCGTGCCTTCTTCACTACGGTGTACATGTGGCTAGACCATTTCAGGTTCTGTGAACACAAGTATACAACGGTGGTACATAATATGTGTCAAGCCTCTGGTGAAATTCCACCGAGTTCTACAGCTTCTTTGCGTTGATGCAGTGGTTGGTTGTAGGCCTATTCGAGAAGAAAGCTCATCTCTTTACACTGATGCTGTGATCTCGGCACATGGGAAGAGCTCCAGCAAGCATGGTTTACAGAAGGCGGGGTACGATTGTCTCTTTGGAGCACAGCACCAAACAAAATAACACAGCCCCTGCAAAACCCTATAAATAAACTGTGGCTGTTAGAAAGAGGGAGCGAGGACGAAAGAGAGATTGAGAGGAAGAAAGATGGAGAGAGAGATGGGAAGAGAAGGAAAGAGAGCGAGGGAGGGAGGGAAAGAAGGAAAGAGAGGGGAGGGAGAGAAAGAGAGAAGCATGCAAATGGTAATCAATAATGCTCTCATCTCTAGGGGATTCTCCCTTGTTCCTCCTCCTCCTACTCCTACTCCCTTGTTCCAATAGCAGGTACCATACACAAACACACATGGCTCACACATTCACAATCACGGCTCACACACACACACACAATAGCATGTACTGTACACATGGCAAAAGCACACACACACACACACACACACACACACACACACACACACACACACACACACACACACACACACACACACACACCGGTACCCCAGAGTCTAGGCTCATTATATCGACTCTGCTTGGAGAGAACAGTGATTTGTTGTTGTAGCTGCCAAGTTCGTCAGTCCTTGTCACACTCCCCCTTAACAGCAATCAACTCTGTTCACAGTCATGTCACTCAGCAAAGGCCCGGGTCTCTGGCATTAATATGCTAGGTTAATTTAGCTAACGTTGTGTTTAAGCTAGCTCGTAAACCATTGGAAGTACACTGAAAAAGAATATAAACGCAAAATGCAACAATTTCAAAGATTTTACTGAGTTACAGGTGAGCATTTGCCCACTGAAGTCGGTTACGATGCCAAACTGCAGTCCAGTCAAGACCCTGGTGAGGACAATGAGCACCCAGGTGAGCTTCCCTGACACAGAATTTCTGCACAAACCCACAGTTTTATCAGCTGTCCTGGTGGCTGGTCTCAGAAGAAGCCGGATGTGGAGGTCCTGGGCTGCGTGGTTACATGTGGTCTGCAGTTGTGAGGCCGGTTGGACGTACTACCAAATTCTCTAAAACAATGTTGGAGGCGGCTTATGGTAGAGAAATGAACATTCAATTTCTCTGGCAAAAGCTCTGGTGGCCCTTCCTGATGTCAAATCAAACCAAAATGTAGTCGTCACATGCGCCGAATACAAAAGGTGTAGACCTTACAGTGAAATGCTTACTTACAAGCACTTATCCAACAATGCATTAAGAAGTTAAGAAAAAAATAAGTGATAAGTAAAAATTTAAAATAAAAGTAACAAATAATTAAACAGCAGCAGTAAAATAACAATAGTGAGGCTATATACAAGGGGTACTGGTAGAGAGGCAATGTGCGGAGGCACCGGTTAGTCGAGATAATTGAGGTAATATGTACATGTAGGTAGAGTTAAAGTGACAATGCATAGATAATAAACAGAGAGTAGCAGCAGCGTAAAAAAGGGGTCTGGATAGCCCTTTGACCAGCTGTTCAGGAGTCTTATGGCTTGGGGGTAGAAGCTGTTAAGAAGCCTTTCGGACCTAGACTTGCCGCTCCGGTTCCGCTTGCCGTGCGGTAGCAGAGAGAACAGTCTATGACTAGGGTGTCTGGAGTCTTTGACAATTTTTAGGGCCTTCCTCTGTCACCGCCTGGTATAGAGGTCCTGGATGGCGGGAAGCTTGGCCCAAGTGATGTACTGGGCCGTATGCACTACCCTCTGTAGTGCCTTGCAGTCGGAGGCCGAGCAGTTGCCATATCAGGCAGTGATGCAACCAATCAGGATGCTTTCGATGGTGCAGCTGTAGAACCTTTTGAGGATCTGAGGACCCATGCCGAATCTTTTCAGTCTCCTGAGGGGGGATAGGTTTTGTCGTGCCTTCTTCACGACTGTCTTAGTGTGTTTAGATCATGATAGTTTGTTGGTGATGTGGACACCAAGGAACTTGAAGCTCTCAACCTGCTCCACTACAGCCCTGTCGACAAGAATGGAGGCGTCCTTTTCCTGTAGTCCATTATCATCTCCTTTGTCTTGATCACCTTGAGGGAGAGGTTGTTGTCCTGGCACCACATTGCCAGGTCTCTGACCTCCGCCTTATAGGCTGTCTCATCGTTGTCAGTGTTGTGTCATCAGCAAACTTGATGATGGTGTTAGAGTCGTGCCTGGACATGCAGTCATGAGTGAACAGGGAGTACAGGAGGGGCCCCCGTGTTGAGGATCAGCATGGCGGATGTGTTGTTACTTACCCTTACCACCTGGGGGCGGCCGTCAGGAAGTCCAGGATCCAGTTGCAGAGGGAGGTGTTTAGTCCTTAGCTTAGCGATTAGCTTTGAGGGCACTATGGTGTTGAACGCTGAGCTGTAGTCAATGAATAGCATTCTCACATGTGTTCCTTTTGTCCAGGTGGGAAAGGGCAGTGTTGAGTGCAATAGAGATTGCATCATATGCGCATCTGTTGGGGTGGCATGCAAATTGGAATGGGTCAACATGCCAATTGCACGCTCCCTCAAAACTTGAGACATCTGTGGCATTGTGTTGTGTGACAAAACACATTTTAGAGTGGCCTTTTATTGTCCCCAGCACAAGGTGCACCCGTGTAATGATCATGCTGTTTAATCAGCTTCTTGATATGCCACACCTGTCAGGTGGATGGATTATCTTGGCAAAGGAGAAATACTCAATAACAGGGAAGTAAAGACATTTGTGCACAAAATTTGAGAGAAATAAGCTTTTTGTGCGTATGGAACATTTGTCGGGTCTTTTATTTCAGCTCATGAAACATGGGTCCAACACTTTACATGTGCTTATATTTTTGTTGAGTATACCGTACATGAGCGCTACATATACACAAACAACTCAGCAGCCGCAAGTAACCAACGGTGCTATGTCGAACATTTTTCATAGGCATGCTAGGCTAGTCCATTTCGACAACTTGTCACAGAGCTGTTATTTCCCATTTGACTGGTGTTTAGGTATGTATGATGAATGCCTGGGAAACCGTTGATGTACATGTATAGCGTCACAGTTCACTTTACAGCAGTCTGCAATGTCAAGGTTTTTAGACGTTTCGTATGATATTTTCCCACCAAGAATGGAAGAATGTCTACAATAGTCTACCACACAACCTTAAAAAAAAAAAAATCATACAAAAAAAACCCAGCAACACTGAATAAAACCCCAAACAAAAGTAACATCAGAAGCTATTTTACTGTGCTTGCCAATCAATTTCTAACACAAATGCGACACTCTTTCTTTCCATATTTCTTTCATCCTCTTGGATAATGGTTCCATATAGCCCAGACTCAGACGTACTCTCTGTGTGCTTGAGAGATAAAGACATCATGGATGACACACATTAGTGACATGACGGGGGGGGGGGGATGCGATTTTCTCAGGGTTGAGCCAACAATGACAGTATGAGATCAAACAGCAGGGGAAGAGAGAGGGGATAGAGAGGTGGGAGAGGAAGGAGGAGGCAGGAAAGTGAGGAGGAGGGAAAGAAAGAAAGAAAGAAAGAAAGAAAGAAAGAAAGAAAGAAGAGAAAGAAAGAAAGAAAGAAAGAAAGAAAGAAAGAAGAGAGAAGAAAGGAAGTAACAGCACAGATAGAACAATGAGTCAAGATATTTCCCCGGATGTTTAAATGTGAATCATCTGGTTTCCGTTTCCACTCACTACCAAATATGGTGGTGAGAGGAACCCCAGTGGCTGGAAGTGGGAGATGATGGACCGAGATGGATTTTGGCCGACATTCTGCAAATTTTCTCAACGATTAAACCTTTTGGACTCAATACAGTTTTCTGTTTACAAAACTTGAATCTGTTACAGAGTGGATGAAGTTTTGTAGACTTTACCCTTTGCCAAAGTTTCAAAGAATTGCATTGTTTAGAAGGAGTGCAAGATGCGCAACTTCACAGAGTAGACGTTCCCTAACGGAAATATGCAAATACCAATGCGCTCTTGCTAGCTCATGCTTGGCTCTGCCCACCTCCTTGCTTGGCTCTGCCCACCTCCTTGCTTGGCTCTGCCCACCTCCTTGCTTGGCTCTGCCCACCTCCTTGCTTGGCTCTGCCCACCTCCTTGCTTGGCTCTGCCCACCTCCTTGCTTGGCTCTGCCCACCTCCTTGCTTGGCTCTGCCCACCTCCTTGCTTGGCTCTGCCCACCTCCTTGCTTGGCTCTGCCCACTGTGATTAATTTGCTCCCATTGGACACGTCAGGCTGTTAGTTAGAAAAAATATTTGCTAACAATGACCAATGAGCAGTAGCGGTACATGGGAAAATCATTGGGAAAGCCAGGAAGGGAAAAAAGCCATATTAAAATAATTGCGTTGTTTGCCCTATTACCTGTTAGTTCATATGCCTTGCCATCGTGATGTGGGCAGGGGTGAAGGTAAGGCGGTCCAGTGATGTGGTTCATCGAAAACACAGAAAAAAGGCAGAGATGAGTGGCTGACACCGAGACGCTCGCAGACAGCAGTGGACGCATACATTCTGGCCTAATGACTACACGAAACACCCAAAAGTGTAACAGATGTCTCTTTCCATTGACCGCTGTTTGGAGACTGGAAATATTTTGCGAGTGCATGAACGTGCATGGGCAGCCAAGTAAAGGATCCCTTTGAAGTGATTGTTTGACATGACTGTTTGTGTTTATGACACAATATATATTTTAAAAGTTTAGTGACAAATCTTTATGACTAGGCCCACAGAGATCCTATTGAATTAATAGGGGTTCTACACTATATGTAATCGCACCGGGAATAAATTCAACCACACCTGTGTTTCATCCCAAAACCGGAGAGCAACATCTGTCCGGTGAAGTCCACAAAGCATATTGCAAGTAACAAACAGCTGCATGGCCTACAGAATGGTCAAGCAAGTTAATGTTTCCAACATTTTGATTTAGAACCACGGAGAGTTACCGCAGGTCGCAAAGAAAACAGGAGCTGCCCCCTCTATTCCAGCACCATTTCACCTTCAACATTTCAACATCATCAGATCACCTCTGCTTGGTCTGATACAGTGACAACTAAAAGATACAAAAAACAATTTAGTCCAATCAACGTAAGCTAAATATGATGTGGTTGTCCATGGTAGCCTACATCTTGCTACATATTGACCTTCCATCCTCTCAGGCCAGGGGCACAGCAATGTATGAATTAATGGTTGGATCAGAATCGCCGTTATAACCATTGGCTAGTATGGAAAATTAAGTAAAACCACAAGTCCAAATCCCTATCTCCATCCATGGCTAATTTAGGACATGGACAATTTTAGTTAGCTAGCTAGCCACTGCAGGACAACAACACAACGAGATGCAACAATTCACATTTTCTTCTGTCAATGGCTTTTTGCTTTTGATGTGATGTAATTGGTGTGAAGCCAAATCCAAATTGGTTTCCCTTGACACTTTTTTTGGGTGCACAAGGACCCAAAACTCACAGGAAAATTATGAAACACAGAGACTAAATCAAATAATTGGATGTTATTTTTCTTGGTAAATGTTTTGTGGGAGCCTGGCTTCCCTTGACATCGATGAATACACGCCACTGCCAATGAGAAGTGTACTGCAGAATGGCAGTTGCATAACACATTAATAATGGAGGGAGGAAGAAGAGAACGAGAGAGAGCAAAGAGACATAGAAGCAAACAGTGACCCATGAGAACTATTCAACAGCCTGGCTGTAGCAGCATAGCAAATCTGTGCGAGGAAGGGAAGGAGGGAGGAAGAAGATTAAGAGAGAGCAGGTGCAACACAGAAGGAACAGGGGAAGAAAAATAGGTTCAAATAGAGGAAGCTAGAGAGCGAGTTAAGGCAGGAGGAAAAATGGACTCAGCGAATCTGAAGAGCACACATTGGAGTTTCATTAGGCTGGTGACTATCCTGAAATGGGTCAATTTTCCTACATTTACAGTTAATGGATGCACTCCCCCAAGGGCCCCTTCCATGGAGGCACTAAATCTCTGCGCCTAAGAAAATCAAATGTCAAAATGTGTTCCAACTCATAAGCTAGCAATCAAACACCCCCACCACGACACCTCACTGTGTGTGTGCCTGTTTCTGTGCGTGCAGACAGCTAATATTCCCTTGTTCAATCTTGGGAGTGTGTGTGTGTGCGTTAACGCTCAATTTGAGTGAGACTGGACATAATTCCCTTGTCCTTCCTTCCTCCTCCTGTTCCCCTCTCTCTCTCTCTTTCTCTCCATTCCTCCCTCTCTCTTTCCCTCGCTCCCTCTCCCTCCCTCCCTCTCCCTCTGCCACCCTATGGTAGTCCATCTTTCCCACTGCAGCCTTAATCATCCCACGTTCACAAATTTTTTCTCCCAAATGGCAAATCTGCCCTGGGTGAATAGCTTATAAAGTAGCAGGGGCAGCTCCACCAGCCAATGCCGCTCTGAAGAGAGTGGCATGGGAAGTGTACATTTGAGGATTACTATAGAAGGGGTTTCAGGATAGTGGGAGGTTAGTTAGTGTTGAACATTTCAACAGGGTTCAGCATCAAAACGGAATGAGGTGGGAGCAAAATGGCAAGGGAGGGGTTGCATTCCACTTGATCAAACAACTTTGTGTCTGCTAAGGAACAAAACCAGCGCATCGGAAGATGTGACTTGATCAAACGCACTCCGTTCCTGTCCGTCAGTGATCATACACACAAGCGGTAGGTGGCTCTTGGCGGAACTGAGCAAGACACTGCAGATGAACTGTAATGACAGAATTTGTCCAAACGTCTTAATATTCATTTAAAATATAACATTTGATCAATAACCATGATAACACTTCACTTATAGCCACTGTCGTAAGAGCTATACTAGGGCTATCATGATATAGCTAATAACTAGTCATTATTAAAGCGGAATGGCAGGTGGTTGGCTTAGCTAGCATAATTCACGAGCTGATCTAAACAGCACGAAACAATCAACATTGTCACGGTCACAGCTTAAGGATGTCACGATGACACATCATTGGCTACCCCGCGGACGAGTATGAGACTGCATAGGGGACGTGCGCAGCTAGAGTCTGACTTACAAATCACTTTCCATGGCCTGCTTACTTTGCTAAGCATTTAGAAAAGCCATACATAATTAACAGTCCAATCACCAGCTGCTGCATCAACTAGCTAGCTAGCCACGGGGGAGCCAGTACATTTCAAATCAAATCAAACACTGCAGTTCAAGAAGAAGAAAATATTTACCAAGTAGACTAAAATAAAAAGTCATAATAAAAAGTAACACAATAAGAATACCAATTGCAAGGCTATATACAGGGGGCACCGGTATCGAGTCTGTGTGCGGGGGTACAGGCTAGTTGAGGTAATCTGTACATGTAGGTGGGGGCGAAGTGACTATGCATAGGTAACAAACAAACAGCGAGTAGCAGCAGTGTACAAAAGGGAGGGGGGAGGGTCAATGTAAATTGTCCAGTGGCGATTTTATGAATTGTTCAGCAGGCTTATGGCTTGGGGGTAGAAGCATGTTTTGGAGTCTTTTGGTCCTACACTTGGCGCTCCGTTACGGGTTGCCATGCGGTAGCAGAGAGAACAGTCTATAACTTGGGTGACTGGAGTCTCTGACTATTTTATGTGCTTTCCTCTGACACCACCTATTATATAGGTCCTGGGTGGCAGGAAGCTTGGCCCCCGTGATGTACTGGGCAGTTCGCATTACCCACTGTAACGCCTGACGGGCAGATGCCATTTGCAGTGGGAGGTGTCCAGTCCCAGAGTCCTTAGCTTAGTGATGAGCTTCGTGGGCACTATGGTGTTGAACGCTGAGCTGTAGTCGATGAACAGCGTTTTCACATAGGTGTTCCTTTTGTCCAGGTGGGAAAGGGCAGTGTGGAGTGCGATTGAGATTGCGTAATCTGTGGATCTGTTGTGACGATACGCGAATTAGAGTGGGTCTAGGGTATCCGGGTGGATGCTGTTGATGTGAGCCATGACCAGCCTTTCAAAAGCACTTCATGGCTACCGACGTCAGTGGCACGGGGCGGTAATCATTTAGGCAGGTTACCGTCGCTTTCTTGGGGACAGGGACTATGGTGGTCTGCTTGAAACATGTTGGTATTACAGACTCGGTCAGGGAGAGGTTGAAAATATCAGTGAAGACACTTGACAGTTGGTCCGCGCATGCTTCGAGTACATGTCATTTGACTGGCAGTAAAAGGCTGAGGGAATATACTTGGCAGTATCCTCTCTGCTAGTGTATGCCAGCGACTCGCTAACCAAACAACATTAGCCATGTCATTGCTAGCAAATATTTTGAAGAGAGAAAAGGAAGGCACTAGTGAGTTCTTTACATTTTATTCTCTATTTAAAAACACACAAAAACAAGGCCTAGGCTAGAGGTTAGACCAGAGTCGGAGGGTTTCCAGTTGAATCTCAGGCCTGGCAACAGTGGGAATGAGACATGAACTGGCAAGCTGATGGTTGCTGTTACCATGTACAGTACAGTACATCTGTTGCCCTAAGGCAAGGCACTTAACACCTAAATTGCTTATGTGGCACTGCACTGTTGCTGACCCTGTGATTCCAACCAATACATGGGTGTCTTTCAAGCCCGGACTGGGGTTGGGAAAAAGCAAAAGACTACAAATATCAGAATCAGAATCTTAGAAAGCCTACCGTCTACTGCCCTGCTGCCATTAGGCACTTAACACCTAAATGACTTAGGCTAACAGCTACAGTTGAATTCAGAAGTTTACGTACACTTAGGTTGGAGTCATTCAAACTTGTTTTTCAACCACTCCACAAATTTCTTGTTAACAAACTATAGTTTTGGCAAGTCGGTTTGGACATCTACTTTGTGCATGACACAAGTCATTTTTCCAACAATTGTTTACAGATATTCTTTCACTTATAAATCACTGTATCAAAATTCCAGTGGGTCAGAAGTTTACATACACTAAGTTGACTGACTTTAAACAGCTTGGAAAATTCCAGAAAATGATGAAACTTCTGACCCACTGGGAATGTGATCAAATAAATAGAAGCTGAAATACATCATTCTCTCTACTATTATTCTGACATTTCACATTCTTAAAATAAAGTGGTGATCCTAACTGACCTAAATCAGGGAATTTTTACTAGGATTAAATGTCAGGAATTGTGAAAAACTGAGTTTAAATGTATTTTGCTAAGGTGTATGTAAACTTCCGACTTCCACTGTACATCGCTCCAAAGCTGCTGCATTGTGGCTGACCCTGTAATTATCTCTCTCTGGTGCAGACTCTTGAAAAATGGGCAGTTGTATTCTTCTTTGTGTTCCTCAACAAAAATATTATTTTGGAAAAGAGGCAATACTCGACTGTTTCATTGTGATAACCACAAAGGAGGTGTATTTTGAGTTGTGACTCAAGCATCCTGAAATCATTATAGAATCTCAAAAGAATGTGTTATGATTAAATCGACCAGTCTCCTTGAAAAACATGTTTCTTTATCTCCAGCATTGAAGCACATTATTGTAAGGCCAGACAGAGCCCCATCCATCTAAGCAGAAACAGACAGATTGAGAGAAAGGGAGGCTTCCCAATGAGTAGAAAGATACACTGCATAACTTAGGAGGGTACCACTAAATATTAGAAGCCTTCCCTATGTGGCAGCCAGCAAGGTCATGTTAAGTGTTTACTGCATGCTGTTAGTGTGTATAACCCCAGAATGTATAATTGTATCAATATATCATGGGTTTAATTAATAATAAATCAGACCAAAATACTTGTCTATTATTTCATACCTGCGCTACTAGATATACTGATCAATAGACGCATCAACTAATTATGAATAACACAGCGCTTCGGCTATTAGGATGGGCTGGTGCGAACTCCTACAGAAATCTGTATCCATATTGAGTCTGCTTCCATTTATTACAGCATGGAGCTCATTTTCAATTAACAATCTCATTCCGGTCCTAACATGATCATCAAGGTGGTTTATGAATCAGTTGGCCTGGCCCGTTCCATAATTTCCCCCTCCCCCTACGCCTCCTGCTGTTACTCCACCTGTTCCCTCGACCCACCGATATGCATCCCTACATCCTTCTCTCATCCCTCGTCTCCTCCCTCTTCTTTCCCTTCTTCCTGAGGCAGCCGGCCCTGTATTCCGCTCACAGGTCCCGCAGTGTTTACAGATTTGCTCTTTCTATATCGATGCCATTAGGACTCCCTGCTGAACCTAATGCATTATCGTTATATAGCTTGGGTCGTCCTAATTCATTTATGCCACTGTGTGCTTAGTGTTTGTCTTTCTAATACGGGTCACCTTTCTCCCACGGGCTGGGCTGTCTGTCTCAGTGTTTACTGCTCAGGCAGTAAGGCAAGGCAGCTTTCTGTGGACTTCTGCTCTGCAGAACCAGGCTGGCTCAATTACTGAACAAGGGCATTAGGGACGAAAACCAGGCTTCGTCTCTCTCTCGAGGGCAGGAGAATCACAGAGCTGAAAGCCCACTCCACGCTGAGCCACTTCCCAACTACATCCCTGATCCCCTGCTCTTTCTTTACAATTTTCCCCCTGCTTGGAATAAAACTTTAATGCCTACTTGCTTCCCCTCTCCCTCCACTCCAGCTTCCTCTCTCTTTGTGTTTTCCCCTCTCCCTGCCCCTCTTATTTCTTTACGGAAACACTCTCTAGCTCTCAATTTCCTTTGTCGAGAAGAAGATGGAATTTTTATCTGTGTTAATAAACCCTTTATTTTTATAGCCTGGCTGGGGAGTAGGGTCCATGTCTTCTGCTAGTGTGTTTGTGTGTGTGTGTGTGCGCGAGTTTTGAGAAAGTGAGAGACAAAATAAAGCAAGAGGGGGAAAGGAAGGCAACATACACAAATATCTACAGTACCAGTCAAAGTCTGGACACACCTACTCATTCCAGGGTTTTTCATAACTTAAAAAATGTTCTACACTGTAGAATAAGAGTGAAGACATCAAAACTATGAAATAACACATATGGAATCATGTAGAAACCCAAAAAAGTGATAAACAAATCAAAATATATTTTATATCAAGTATCCACCCTTTGCCTCGATGAAACCTTTGCACATTCTTGGCATTCTCTCAACCAGCTTCATGAGGTAGTCACCTGGAATGCATTTCAATTAACAGGTGTGCATGGTTAAAAGTTAATTTGTGGAATTTCTTTCCTTCTTAATGTGTTGGAGCCAATCAGTTGTGTTGTGACAAAGTAGGGATGGTATACAGAAGATAGTCTTTTACCAAATAGGGCTAAGTTCATATTATGGCAAGAACAGCTCAAATAAGAAAAGAGAAATGACAGTCCATTGTTACTTTAAGACATGAAGGTCAGTCAATCCAGAACATTTCAAGAACTTTGAAAGTTTCTTCAAGTGCAGTCGCAAAAACCATCAAGTGCTATTATGAAACTGGCTCTCATGAGGACCGCCACAGAAATGGAAGACCCAGAGTTACCTCTGCTGCAGAGGATAAGGTCATTAGAGTTTCCAGCCTCAGAAATTGCAGCCCAAATAAATGCTTCACAGAGTTCAAGTAACAGACACATCTAAACATCAACTGTTCAGAGAACACTGCGTGAATCAGGCCTTCATGGTCGAATTGCTGCAAAGAAACCACTACTAAAGGACAGCAATAATAAGAAGAGACTTGCTTGGGCCAAGAATCACAGACTGTTGGAAATCTGTTCTTTGGACTGATGAGTCCAAATTTGAGATTTCTGGTTCCAACTGCTGTGTCTTTTGAGACGCAGAGTCACCCGAACTCAACCCAATGGAGATGGTTTGGGATGAGTTGGACTGCAGAGTGAAGGAAAAGCAGGCAACAAGTGCTCAGCATATGTCGGAACTCCTTCAGGACTGTTGGAAAGGCATTCCATGTGAAGCTGGTTAAGAGAATGTCAAGAGTGTACAAAGCTGTCATCAATGCAAAGGGTGGCTACTTTGATGAATCTAAAGTATATTTTGATTTGTTTAACACTTTTTGGGTTACTACATGATTCCATATGTGTTATTTCATAGTTTTGATGTCTTCATTATTATTCTACAATGTAGAAAATAGTAAAAATAGAGAAAAACCCTTGAATGAGTAGGTGTCCAAACTATTGACTGGTACTGTACCGTATGTTCCAAAGCTCAGCAGACGATCCTACTCCCTGCTTGATTAGAAGCCTGATTCTTCACTACGCTCTGACAACTCTAAGCTGCTCAAATATATGCTCTATCCTACAACCAAGCCACTAGCAGTCTTTGCCTCATGCTCAACATATGTCATCACCTGGTTGACATCTGTTAAACCCAGTAAGGTAATCAAACATGTTCGAGAGGGTATGCCTGAGCAAGACACTTGGCAGACTATCTGATCTACAAACCACAATGCATTCCAAAACGACTACCCATTAAGTTTGGGGTATCCAAACTTTTTCCACTCAGGCCCCATTCCAGCATTGGGGAACATCCTGCAACACCCTGCACGCCACAACCATTTCTATGGGCACAAACACTGTTCATGACACAAACTGTTCACACCCCTCTTGTTGGTGGAGAGAACATTTTTGCAGGTTTCCTGCAATTCTACACATTTTGTCATGGGCTGCAGAGAAAATGTTGCAGTTTTAAAGCTAATTTTCTTGCAATTCTATACATTTTGTCATGGGGTGTAGAGAAAATGTTGCAGTTTTAAAGCTAATTTTCTTGCAATTCTATACATTTTGCCAGGTCTAATGTTTATTCATGTGATATTTGAGTGACTCAAACATTACAACAAAATCTATGGGCAAAGAAATAGCTCTCTAAGGTGACAAGAGGAAAACTGATTATGCACTACCCAATTTCTGTAACGCCCTGGCCATAGAGAGGGTTTTTTGTTCTCTATTTTTAGTTAGGCCAGGGTGTGACATGGGTGGGCGTTCTAGGTTTTTTTTTCTATGTTGGTGGTTTTCTTTGTTTCGGCAGTGTATGGCTCTCAATCAGGAACAGGTGTAGATCGTTGTTGCTGATTGAGAGTCATACATAGGCAGCCTGTTTTGCCTTTGGGGTTTGTGGGTGAATGTTTTCTGTTTAGTTTGTTTCCTGACAGAACTGTGGCTGGTCGTTTTTTGGTTTCGTTTTGTATAGTGTTCTTTCGGTCATTAAACCTTACAAGATGAACACATCCTCCGCTGCACCTTGGTCTCATTTCAACGACGGCCGTTACAGATTCACCCACCAACAACGGACCAAGCAGCGTGAGAGGAAGGAGCAGAAGGTTCAGGATTCTTGGCAGTGGGAGGAATTACTGGACGGAAAGGGACCATGGGCTCAAGCTGGGGAGTATCGCTGCCCGCAGTGGGAGATCGAGGCAGCGAAAGCTGCGAGGCGGTGGTATGAGGCAAGGGAGCGCAACAGGCACGAGAGGCAGCCCCCCCAAACATTTTTGGGGGGCACACGGGGAGTGTGGCAGAGCCAGGATCGAATTCTGGGCCAACTTCCGGTGCTTACCGGAAGCAGCGTGGTACTGGTCAGGCACCGTGTTATGCTGTGAAGCGCACGGTGTCTCCAGTGTGCGCTCAGAGCCCGGTGCGCTATAGACCAGCCCCCCACAAGTGCCATGCGAGAGTGGGCATCGAGCCAGGTCGGAGTGTTCCAGCTCAGCGCATCTGGTCTCCGGTGCGCTGTCTCGGTCCAGGCTATCCTGCACCGGCGCTGCGCACTGTGTCTCTGGGGCGCTGGGTCGATTCAGTTCATCCTATGCCTGCGCTCCACCCGTGCCGGGCAAGAGTGGGCATTCAGCCTGGAGTATGGGTGGCAAGCCTACGCACCAGAACTCCAGTGCTCCCCCACAGCCCGGTTTATCCTGTGCCTCCTCCTCGGACCAGGCCTCCAGTGGGTCTCTCCAGCCTGGTCTATCCTGTGCCTCCTCCCAGGACCAGGCCTCCAGTGGGTCTCCCCACCCTGGTACATCCTGTGCCTCCTCCTCGGACCAGGCCTCCTGTGGGTCTCCCCAGCCTGGTGAATCCTGGGCCAGAGCCGCCAGGGTCGCCCGCCTGTCCGGAGCCGCCAGGGTCGCCCGCCTGTCCGGAGCCGCCAGGGTCGCCCGGCAGCCAGGGACGCCACCTAAGTGGGCTAAGCCGAGGGTGGAGCGGGGTCCACGTCCCGCACCAGAGCCGCCGCCGTAGGAAGGCCCACCCGGACCCTCCCCTTTAGAGTCAGGTTTTGCGGCCGGAGTCCGCACCTTTGGGGGGTACTGTAACGCCCTGGCCATAGAGAAGGTTTTTTGTTCTCTATTTTTGGTTAGGCCAGGGTGTGACATGGGTGGGCGTTCTAGGTTTATTTTTCTATGTTGGTGGTTCTTTGTTTCGGCCGTGTCTGGCTCTCAATCAGGAACAGGTGTAAATCGTTGTTGCTGATTGAGAGTCATACATAGGCAGCCTGTTTTGCCTTTGGGGTTTGTGGGTGAATGTTTTCTGTTTAGTTTGTTTCCTGACAGAACTGTGGCTGGTCGTTTTTTGGTTTCGTTTTGTATAGTGTTCTTTCGGTCATTAAACCTTACAAGATGAACCCATCCTCCGCTGCACCTTGGTCTCATTTCAACGACGGCCGTTACAATTTCTACTATTACAACTTTCAAGAGTAAGTTGAAAGCCGGACTGAGTTCCTTCAAGAAATATATCATTCTTGCTGGGCAGTCATTATATAAAAAAATTTCTCTCCATAGGGCCTTAAAAAGTAGAAAGTTAGGCACTGCATCCCAGTTCAATCACTTTCAGGAGTAGTCTTTTTGCCTATACATTCCATTATGACTCCAAAGCACTGCGATTCTGGAGCGACACGAGAATAGCTCAACCGTGGCAGGTGCTGGATGGATGTAATCATGAGGTGAATGTCGTTGGCATAATTCAATCACGGTTGACGTATTTTCGTGACAACGGTGAAGGTTTGTTCAGAAACCGACGGTGACAAAGAACCTTTCTCAGGTTGTAAATGTGTGATTAACATTAGCAAATCAAACCATAGTACTTATTCAGCAGAGTGGAACGATATAGAAAGATCAGATAGAGATGTATTGTATAGATCAGCCATGATTCTCTGTTGTGTAGAATGGAGATTTGCATCCACTCTATCCATTTACCTTTCTATGTGAAACATTGAAACCAAACCCACTGAATTAGCCCTAAACCACAACTTCCAGAGTCCAGATGTATTTACAATGGGAGACTGACCAAAAGTGGTAGGTCTGTGCATGGTAGGTCTGTGTATGTACTATGAATATACCGTATTATTGATAATCATGTGATGGACATGTGCTGACAATCAAATTGTTATTTTTCCAATTATATTTATTCTGCCTTATGCTTGAACATATAATAAACAATTGATCCCCCCCCCCAAAAAAAAATGAATGGGATACTCAATTTCTCTACAGCGGTAATGACAACCGACAAAGGGCGAGAAATTTCAATATAAAACGTGTCTGCCTTTACACGTCCAGAGATGAACGAGTGTGCTGCAACAGCCACCCCATTTATCAAAGAGAATCCATTTATCTTCAAATTGACATTACTTTTACTCTATGGCTTGTTCGTTTGGAACAGCTCTCTCTTTTTACTCTCACGGTCGCTCTTGCTCTTGTTTAGTATTGTGTGTACTATACCTCTATCTGTAAACCCTAGTGATGTAATTTTGTTGTAGGATTATTAAGGGGACCAGTACCTTTACCACTGGCTCCCAGTAGCAATGGTATGTCTGTAGCTTTACCATGTGTAATCCAAGGCCACAGACCCCTAACATGTCTCATTGTTTATTTAATTTAACCTTTATTTAACTAGGCAAGTCAGTTAAGAACAAATTCTTATTTACAATGACGGCCTACACCGGCCAAACCTGGATGACGCTGGGCCAATTGTGCGCTGCTCTATGGGACTACCAATCACGGCCGGTTGTGATAAACGCCTGGATTCGAACCAGAGTGTCTGTAGTGATGCCTCTACATTTACATTACATTTAAGTCATTTAGCAGACGCTCTTATCCAGAGCGACTTACAAATTGGTGCATTCACCTTATGATATCCAGTGGAACAACCACTTTACAATAGTGCATCTAAATCTTTTAAGGGGAGGGGGGTTAGAAGGATTACTTTATCCTATCCTAGGTATTCCTTAAAGAGGTGGGGTTTCAGGTGTCTCCGGAAGGTGGTGATTGACTCCGCTGTCCTGGCGTCGTGAGGGAGCTTGTTCCACCATTGGGGTGCCAGAGCAGCGAACAGTTTTGACTGGGCTGAGCGGGAACTGTGCTTCCTCAGAGGTAAGGGGCCAGCAGGCCAGAGGTGGATGAACGCAGTGCCCTTATTTGGGTGTAGGGCCTGATCAGAGCCTGAAGGTATGGAGGTGCCGTTCCCTTCACAGCTCCGTAGGCAATCACCATGGTCTTGTAGCGGATGCGAGCTTCAACTGGAAGCCAGTGGAGAGAGCGGAGGAGCGGGGTGACGTGAGAGAACTTGGGAAGGTTGAACACCAGACGGGCTGCGGCGTTCTGGATGAGTTGTAGGGGTTTAATGGCACAGGCAGGGAGCCCAGCCAACAGCGAGTTGCAGTAATCCAGACGGGAGATGACAAGTGCCTGGATTAGGACCTGCGCCGCTTCCTGTGTGAGGCAGGGTCGTACTCTGCGAATGTTGTAGAGCATGAACCTACAGGATCGGGTCACCGCCTTGATGTTAGTGGAGAACGACAGGGTGTTGTCCAGGATCACGCCAAGGTTCTTAGCACTCTGGGAGGAGGACACAAGGGAGTTGTCAACCGTGATGGCGAGATCATGGAACGGGCAGTCCTTCCCCGGGAGGAAGAGCAGCTCCGTCTTGCCGAGGTTCAGCTTGAGGTGGTGATCCGTCATCCACACTGATATGTCTGACAGACATGCAGAGATGCGATTCGCCGCCTGGTTATCAGAAGGGGGAAAGGAGAAGATTAATTGTGTGTCGTCTGCATAGCAATGATAGGAGAGACCATGTGAGGATATGACAGAGCCAAGTGACTTCGTGTATAGCGAGAATAGGAGAGGGCCTAGAACAGAGCCCTGGGGGACACCAGTGGTGAGAGCATGTGGTGCGGAGACAGATTTCGCCACGCCACCTGGTAGGAGTGACTTGTCAGGTAGGACGCAATCCAAGCGTGGGCCGCGCCGGAGATGCCCAACTCGGAGAGGGTGGAGAGGAGGATCTGATGGTTCACAGTATCAAAGGCAGTAGATAGGTCTAGAAGGATGAGAGCAGAGGAGAGAGAGTTAGCTTTAGCAGTGCGGAGAGCCTCCGTGACACAGAGAAGAGCAGTCTCAGTTGAATGCCCAGTCTTGAAACCTGACTGATTAGGATCAAGAAGGTCATTCTGAGAGAGATAGCAGGAGAGCTGGCCAAGGACGGCACGTTCAAGAGTTTTGGAGAGAAAAGAAAGAAGGGATACTGGTCTGTAGTTGTTGACATCGGAGGGATCGAGTGTAGGTTTTTTCAGAAGGGGTGCAACTCTCGCTCTCTTGAAGACGGAAGGGACGTAGCCAGCGGTCAAGGATGAGTTGATGAGCGAGGTGAGGAAGGGGAGAAGGTCTCCGGAAATGGTCTGGAGAAGAGAGGAGGGGATAGGGTCAAGTGGGCAGGTTGTTGGGCGGCCGGCCGTCACAAGACGCGAGATTTCATCTGGAGAGAGAGGGGAGAAAGAGCACTGAGCACTCTAGCACTGAGATACAGTGCCTTAGACCGCTGCTCCACTCGGGAGCCCAGTGTGAAGAGATGCTTGTGTCTCCTCCCTAACAATGTCAACAGAGCAGAACGGCGGGCTGTCAAGCTCCCACTTATTCCTCTCTTTGGATTAGTGGATACATCTCATTATTTGAATACCTTTTTGAATATTCGATGAGGGGTGTCGATGTCAAATGCCTGTATAGATAACACCTTTTTTTTCCAAAGAGTGTAGACGGTCACGAATTTCAACAGCGACAACTCCGATATAAAATGCTTCTTCTCAAAGTTGCCGGGATGTCACAATGCATCACGCTTACACTGAGTGTACAAAACATTAAGAATACCTGCTCTTTCCATGACATAGACTGACCAGATGAAAGCTTTGATCCCTTATTGATGTCACTTGATAAATCCACTTCAATCAGTGTAGATAAAGGGGAGGAGACAGGTTAAAGAAGGATTTCTAAGCCGTGAGACAATTGAGACATGGATTGTGTGTGTTCCATTCAGAGGGTTAACTGCAACGCTGCTGGGTTTTTCACGCTCAACAGTTTCCCGTGTGTATTGAGAATGGTCCCCCACCCAATGGACATCCAGCCAACTTGACACAACTGTGGGAAGCATTGGAGTCAACATGGGCCAGCATCCCTGTGTAATGCTTTCGACACCTTGTTGAGAACATGCCCCGACAAATTGAGGCTGTTCTGAGGGAAATGTTTTGTATACTCAGTGTATCAGTACACCCGTAACAACTTATGAATACAGTTCTATTAGATCAAATAAGCCTCATGTATCAAAATAGCAAATCATTTTCATCATGACTAAATTCGACACACTCTCATTGCCCCCCATACAAAAACTCCTCACTTGCTTAATAATTAATGATCTGCTTAATGTAGACAGATTTTGGGTGGAGTAAACCCCCTTGCTCACCAAGAGTGGTAGGTCTGTGCATGGTAAATCTGTGCATGTACTATGAATATACCGCATTATGGATTATGATGTGATCTCGTGTTGGACGTCCGCTGACAGGCCAACTGATATTTGTCCAATTATGTTTATTCTGCCTATTGCTTGAACATATAATAAAACAATTGATCTAAAAAAAAAAATTTAAGAATGTGAGACACAATTTCTCTACCAGCGGTAATGGAAAGCGACAAGGGGTGAGAAATGTCAATATAAAACGAGTCTGCCTTTACGCGTCCAAAGATAAACGAGTGTGCTGGAACAGCTGTCTAATTTCTCTTCAAATTGACATAACTTTTACTCCATGGCTTGTTTGTTTGGACATCCAGAGATTCGTACGGTGCAGTACAATCAGTCCCCTTCAATGGTTTGATGATGAGTTGATTTGTGGGATTAGGTAGGTAATGCTAGAGGGGGAAACAAAAATGTGCATCCTTTTGGGACCCAGGTCCAGGACCACACTGTTCTAAGTAAACAGGAGGAAACTTGAGGTTTGACATAATGTTGCCTGACATAACATCCTGACAGAATTAAGGCAATCAATCCTAAAGACTAGTTTTTGTTAGCGAGTTGTACCGTACGGCATATACATATCCCATCTGATTCAGATCTAGACTGAACAAAAATATAAACGCAACGTGAAACATGGAACCAACACTTTACATGAGCTGAAATAAAAGATCCCAGAAATTGTCAATATGCACAAAAAGCTTATTTCTCTTAAATGTTGTACACAAATGTTTTTACATCCCTGTTAGTGAGCATTTCTCCTTTGCCAAGATAATCCATCCACCTGACAGGTGTGGTATATCAAGAAGCTGATTAAGCAGCATGATCATTACACAGGTGCACCTTGTGCTGGGAATAATAAAAGTACTTAAAAAAAATTGCCGTTTTGTCACACAACACAATGCCACAGATGTCTCAAGTTTTGAGGGAGCATAAAATTGGTATGCTGACTGCAGGAATGTCCACCAGAGCTGTTGCCAGAAAATGTAATGTTAATTTCTCTACCATAAGCCGCCTCCAACGGCATTTTAGAAAATTTGGCAGTATGTCCAACCAGCCTCACAACCGAAGACCACGTGTAACCACGCCAACCCAGGACCTCTACATCCGGCTTCTTCACCTGCGGGATCGTCTATACGACCAGCCACCTGGACAGCTGATGAAACTGAGGGTTTGTACAACCGAAGAATTTCTGCAAAAACTGTCAGAAACTGTCTCAGAGATACCGTGACCAGATCCTGAGGCCCAGGGTCGTGCCCTTTATCCACTGCCATCACCTCATGTTTCACCATGATAATGCACTGCCCCGTGTCGCAAGGATCTTTACACAATTCCTGGGAGCTGAAAATGTCCCAGTTATTTCATGGCCTACATACTCACTCAATGTTACCCATTGAGCATGTTTGGGATGCTCTGGATCGACATTGTACCATAGCGTGTTCCAGTTCCCGCCAATAACAAGCATTTCGCTACACTCACAATAACATCTGCTAACCATGTGTATGTGACCAATAAAATTTGAATTGATATCCAGCAACTTCGCACAGCAATTGAGAAGGAGTGGGACAACATTCCACAGCTCACAATCAACAGCCTGATCAACTCTATGTGAAGGAGATGAAGGTATCTGTGACCAAGAGATGCATATCTGTATTCCCAGTCATGTGAAATCCATACATTAGGGCATCATTTATTTTAATTGAGAGTTCCATATATGAACTGTAATCCAGTAAAATCGTAGAAATTGTTGCATGTTGCGTAATTTTTTTCTGTGTAGTAACATTTGGTACTCTTGATCTGTGCAAAAAACTGATTCTGGTACCTGCCAGAGTGGTCGAGTGGTAGTCCAGTATCCAAGACCATACTATCAACTGTATTGTGATGCGGCAGCACGAGTCAAAGACATTATTGCCTGCTGTAAACAATCTAGCATTTCATGTAATGTAGAATGTGCAAATACCCTGTTATTTACAGTTCTCATGCACTAGGGAACCACACCTGGTATACCATGTGAGTGTGCATGTTAACAAATTTAAAAGTAGACTAGGGACAGGAAGACCAGGTATGCCAATAGCATAAGTGATACATGAAAATGTCAAATCAGCCACAGCTGCAACATGCACTCAATGGGGGGGGGGGGGGGGGGGGGGGGGGGGGGGTCATTGACACCACAGCGCTGCAACAATCATCTCTACATATTTTTTACATTTCCACTTTACAAATGCAACCCAGGAGATGTCTTTCTTCTCATGAGATTGGCTTAAAACGCATACAGATGCAGATGCATACATCAAACATACCAACCTCCACCAAAGCAGCAAACTGCGGTCTATAAAAGCCTGAAGCTACAACGCAAGGTACTGTACGTTCCTACTGAATATGATCGATGTCCTGGAGGAGGCGAGGGGAAATTCCCATTGATTTGACTAAATCAAGGAAGACAGAGTGGAGCAGAGAACTATCAGAACTCCAGGAATTGGGAGCCTATGGATCCTGTAGACTGCTGGGTTCTGACCTACATAACACAGGAAAAAAACAACTTTTGAGTACTAGGAACTTCAATCCCTCTCTTTGGTTTTCCCTTCTCCATTTCTCCCTTTCTCTCCGTGTGGGTCTCACCAGGCCCGGCAGCAGGATAAACTCGGCAAGGGCGCATCAGAAATGACTAAGGGGGGCACAACTATTTTCGCTTGCTGATAACACAGGATGGATAATAATCGAAAGTACAATTACACACAATGTATTTGCAGCCATGCTGTCTTGTCGCAAGAATACTGCACCGCTTTACAAACATACAAAAATGCATAACTGTCTCGAGAAATTGCAAGTTATGACAACGTTACATGCACAATACCCATCAATGCAATGCAAAACAGTTGCTAATTACCGCAATAACACTTCCACATGCCAATACAATGCATTTCCAATGTACAATGCACTGCCACGATTTATCAGTACAATGGAGCTTGGACACAGCTACCAAGCTGTCCTCCCACAAGAGTGCCGTACTATGCAGCATATGATAAGATAAATGTGTATTCCATAGCAACGAGTTGTTTATAGCAACACTATAGCTACACTGTTACTCAACCATTGGTCAAGGTCTGCCTACACCTCATCTATGTAATGCAGAGCACCTCTTCTACTATATAAAACATTAAAAACAATCCGATTATATTATAAACCAAACATTTACAATCCTATCACAGAAATCAAGCAGTAGACCTGCCAATAAAGAAAATCACGTCTACACCTATTTCTGACATTTGCCACACTTTTCCAAAAGCTAGCAAATTACAAGATAATACTAGGCCAGCCAGGCTGCCTGTTCTTACCCAGATTCAAAATATTTGCAGCCTCCTTGACGCTGTGTTCAACCTCCTCAGAAGTCTCTCGTTCCACTCCCCACGGAATTTGCTTGTAAGATCCCTCTCAAATGCCAGCTGAATCAGCATGTGCTTTCCTCCTGTGCAACATGCTCTGTTTGTGCTCACTGAATACATTTTTCAATGTTGAAAAAGAGTTCTCGCAAATTGCTGTGGATGCTCCAAATGTTAATCCCAGCTTCAATGCCATCATCACAGTAGGCATAGCTGTTAGAGGCCCGGAGTATCTATCCAAAATGCTCTGCATAAGGTTAGTCCAATTTTCTTCTCCAGATCGGGCTATTTCAGTCTGTAGAAACTGGCGTGCGACAGTAAACTCAATTTCCACAAAATCTCCAGAGATGAAGTCCAGCAGTGGTTTCACCTTTTCCACATCCATAAAAGGTTTCATTCTCTGGGTGCAAGGCACACAGGGCCTCAACAAATTGGCTGTTTCGTTCGTTAAATCTTGCTGACATTTCTCCCAGTACAGCATCCAGAGTGCTGATAAACAGTATTTTGCACTCCCTCTCATGATCCTCTTCTTGCTGGCCCATTGTTGTTTCGACCACATGTTCTTTCAGATTACTACTCCCTACTCTTTGCCATTTGCTTGGAGCGGGGTTGTCCGTGTGCTTGTATTTCCTTGCAGGAATATTCCAGCCACTCTGCCTTTAAACCACGCGCTACAAAATGCCAGTTTTCTCCCACAGTATAGGCGGGTTGGGTATCTTGGAGGCTGCAAGCCCCTCCTCGGGTTGGTTACCTCCTATGTCACCAGGCTGCAAGACGGTTGTGCAGGTGCCTTTGCTGCTGGGCTCGACGGCCTTGGCCTAGGCGATTAGCGTCGGCTCAGCGGCCTTGGCCTCTGTGGCAGGCTTCTCCTCCTCCCCGCCGCTTTGATCCGATGCTGCCGTCGTGCTTTCTAATATCCATCACGCTATCAGCTACCTAACTATCTGTTAACATTAGCTAAATTCCATCCAGCTGTGCGGTGAAACTGTTTTGTTGTTGTTGGTAGTAAGTAACTTTGAAAGTAAACCTAAACAGTCAAATTGACCCTGCCCTTCTACTGTGAAAGCCAATTGTTTTTTTCAACCGGTAAAATGTGTATGACGTACGTATGATGCATGCAAGGGAGTTGCATGAATGAAGCATACACAACACATCAGTTGTGCATGACGGAGGGGGCATATTGTGGGACAGAATAGGGATACAAAACTGAGGGGGCACAATATTCCAACTTTTTGCACCCTCGTGGCGCCAGGCCTGGGTCGCAGTATGAGTACACCAAGTCAAGACTAACGAGATGTATTACATAGTGACGGTAATTAAGTGACTTATTGGGGACTTTTCTGCTACTGTACGTGTGTGTGTGTGTGTGTGTGTGTGTGTGTGTGTGTGTGTGTGTGTGTGTGTGTGTGTGTGTGTGTGCCCTTTGTGGCTCAAGTGCGCTGAGGCTGCCGAAAGCTATATGATTAGCGCCGTGCAGCCTGGCGTATTTTGGGAGGCCCACTGTTATTGTAATTCTTCTGTGAAGTCATTTTGGCAACATTTGGGGGCTCGTCGCTTTTTTTCCTGTCTTTTCTACAGCTTGTCTGGGAAGGACTGATATACCCCTTGCGCCTCGCTGCAGTTCAGAAGACACTAATTGTCCAGGGTAGAATGAGAATGTATTAAGCTTATTTCAGACAGTTAAGGTAATGGAGAAAATTAACATAAGGATAACTGAATTTAGCCCCGGAGTAAGTGACTTCTTATTGGATTTCAATTTGAATGGAGTGTCTTAGTGCCAGAAAGGCCATACACACACAAAGTCTCTCTTATACACTTCCTCTTCGACACACACCTGACACAATCCCCTTTTCAACATGCTTTCAACGTCAAAAGGACAAAAATCTCTGCTGTAACCAAGGTTATTATAGTGGTAGCAGTTGAGGTTATTCTTTAATAACAAAGACGGTTGATGAATCGTAGGATATCCCCTATCACGTAACCGTCGGATTTTAGCAGACAAACATCGGGCAATAGCACACTTGATAACCTGGATGAGGATAAGAAAAATAAACACAACTCCCACTATTGGAAGTATCATGCTCACCAAAAAACTTCCCCATGTTCCAAATGTGGAAGACAACCACATGACTGAACCTAAATCATCTGGATTGTAATCATGATATTTAGCGACCTCAGTCCTCATCTTTTGGATTAGGTCAGTTATTTCCTCAGAATGATCAGGAATGTAAGTACAGCATTCGGCACCAATAACAGCACATGTACCCCATGTTTGTCTGCGGCATAGTGTAGAGAAAGAGCTAGAAACGTACTGACGCCCGAGTGTCCCTCATCCTGCTGATGCATTCCTGTATTAGAAGGAAACTCACAAGGAAAATCATTTCAAACATCTTTCCCTTATCTGCAAGACAATAATATTCAATTGTCCTATTGTCAAGGTAATCATTCACATAGTCCTTTAAAAGTGACCAGCTCTTCCACACTGGTATCAGTCCCACATAGATAACTATTAGAAATTATATTCTGACGGTCTGCCGGTAGTGAGGAATTCTTCTTCCGTTCCACTGGTTGATGAGGACGTCTCCAATGAACACTTCACCAGTGATCTTGTATCGTTTCAAGTACAGTCCTTGGGTTAAGGGATATTGCTTCAGCTTCAGACAGTAGATTCTCATAATCTATAAACGAAGGAAACAAAAAAGTGAAAGTAACATGTCCGGGTTTCAAGAGAAATTGATATTTCACATAGATTTCCCTAATATGCTGACCTCGTTATGAGCAAAACTTGATAAGGACCTTCCCATTTTGGCCCTAATGTGTGTTACATATTTTTTTAACCATCATGGGTAACATCGAAAGCATACGTTGAGTCTGTGTTGATATTAGCTGTTTTTCCTTCAGCCTGTTTGCATGCTTCTGTCAAAGCCACCAATTCCACCACCTGTGCTGATGTTCCTGCAGGTAACGTGCCTGTCACTATCACATTGTCCATTGTAGTAACTGCCCAGCCTGTCTTCTTCACACCCCCCTCACAATGCTTGAACAGTCTGTGTTTAAGATAAACTCAGGGTTTTCCAACGGATGACAATCAGAGAGCCCATTATTAAACCCATCAGAGAGCTGATCCTAAACCAACTCACAACAGTCGTGTTCAAGTAATGTGGTGTCTGGAAGAAGCATCAGAGTAGCTGGATTACATGGTGTGCCACGTTGTATGATGATGTTAGGAGCCTCCAACACAATTGACCATTTGTTACAACGAGCAGCTGTGACCTGTGCAGCTCGATTCATTGTCAAAGAGTGTGAACAGCATGTGGTCATTTGATGGTAAGATGTTGGTCGAGAACAAGCGATGCCACCATCGACACAGAGACGTAAGTAGCCTGCATAGCTCTGAGACAGGGACCCCATCCCAAACACACATCATCCAGTTTCTTCGAATAGTAGCCTACAGGATTCTGACAATCACCGTGGTCTTGTGTCAGCACTGAGGTCATGTAGCCATCTTTTTCAGGAACAAAGAGGGTGAACGGTTGGCCTGAGTCCGGAATGCCCAAAACCGGCACTGATGACAGAGCTAGTTTAAACTTGCCAAAAACCTTTTTCTGTTCTTCCGTGAAGGCTACAGAGTCTTTTGAATCAGGGGTTGTGCAATTTCGGCGAAGGGGTCCACCCAGCATCTGTTATAGTTGCACAAGCCCTTGAAGGAGCGAAGTTCTTTAATAGTAGTGGGCTCCTTGGCAGCTTGTATGGCAGCCATACGACTTTGTGTCATCTCTCTCTTTCCCTGTGAGACCAGTTGGCCAAGGTAGACAACCTGTGATTGTATGAGTTGGGCCTTCTTAGGGCGAGAGGGGGTCTGTTAGTTTACCTCCATGGCATCCAGCAAACTCTACTGCTGAGCCGGAGAGAGCTTCTTATATTTCTGCATCAGCATTGTGTCGTTTGGGCTGTTGTCCTGTTTCCATTTTCCCTTAAATGGACCCTGCTTCTCCTGTCCATTCCTCATAAGGACACGTTTCCTTTCCTGACAATCTCGTTGCCAGTGACCAGAAATCCCACAATAATGACATACACCAGGTTTCTCTTTGGCTGAACGAATAATGTTTTTGATTTCACTCGGAACCTGCACAACTCTGATGACAGCTGGTTTATTATGTTGATTGATGTCCCTGTCCAGTCGTGACAACCTGTCGATGATGTTTCCGTAGTTTTGTCTCTTCCAGCTGATGGGTGATTGCCCCATTTTTGGAGGAATTGAGTGCATCTTCATCTTCCATGTCTAACCACCTCAGCTCTATAAACCTTTTCTTCAAGTACACCATGTTCACGGGCTGTTCAAAACAAAGGCTAATAACTGTAACCCATCAAAAGGATATAGATTGTAGAGTTTCTTATATCGCTTCAAATGCCACGTCTTCATACCGACGTCTCCTGGATGCTTCAGTCTTTGACCATTCATCCAACTGTTTTGGAGATGCTGATTTATGTGTGATTACTGTCACTGGGGGGTTTGCCTTTAGTACCTTTTACAGCCTGTGTTCTGGTTGGCCTAAGACATGGTTCGTCACCGCTGTCAGAATCTGTTGACTCAAAGACAGGTAGTGCTGACCAGATGCTTGAAACCTGATCCGCCTTGTGTGAGGGTAGATGGAGGGAACAGAGAGCCCACAGGTGGGGGTCAAGTCTTACTTTTTCACCCGTGTCTCCTCCTGCAATAGTTGAATTTCTCCTTTTAAGGTTTTTATCTGTTCACCAAGAGCCCTCAAACTCTCTATATCTCTCTGCAATGTCAATGAGTTAGATATTCTCTGTATTTCTCCCAAGCTTTTTATAGATCAGACATATTCCATCTTTGTCAACAATGACAGAATATTAATTTATTATCTCTTGCCTACTCTCCTCTACTTTGAAATGGTTCTTTATATCACTAGACAGTGAATTCAAAATCTCTTTTATATTCACATCCGTATCAGCCGTTCCGCCCTTCTCCAGAGTGGATTTCTCACTTAAAAATGGCATTACATTAACTTCAAAAGTTGTATAATATATATCTTATAGATTTATTTAACCCCAACATACATACATACATACATACATACATACATACCATATATTACATATATTACATACAACCCCTTGAGGACTCTAACCTCTTATCTTCTAGAACACTAATTGTTTCTGTAGGGCCTGGTTAACCATAAAAACTTGTGTTCACTTCAAAAGCTTGTACAATGCTCACAAGGCTTACATTTCCCACACATGTAAAAATTGCTACTCAAATAGCAACTCACTTCTATGCAACAGGAAGGTTTCACACCCTTAATCAATTATGGCTTATTTAACTGATAGGGCTTTAACAAAAGGACTCAAACCTTCCATAGAGAAAAGGACTAACCTTTAATAGAGGACTCAAACCCCTATACATCACAGATACGTATCCCTCATTTCATGCACTAATTTTAACCTGCTTTGGTTCTTTTAAATTACATAGGTCTAGACTCACCCAGGAATATGATATGTCAACAATCAGGAGATTAAGAGTTGACTCCCGTGGTGGGTTTCAGCCCTCTCTCTTTCCCCAGGATCAACACACAGTTCATGAGTTGTTCCTTGTTGTTGGTCACGACCAATTCATCCGGGTCACGGCACCATGTGTTAGCAGTTGATGTTATTCTTCAATAACACAGACCCCAAAGCAAATCAGGGGGAGAAATATAGGTTTATTCAAAGAGAACAAATCATAGATGTTATGCTGGGAAGTAGATGTTCATTCTTCCCTGTCCTCAGTGATTCTCAACAGAACAAAGCGACATTATACAATTTATAACCCCCAACCCTAGCCTGTGGTTGACCAATTAGAATTCCATGCAGTAAAATTGTGCCAATGGCCAAATAACATGTATCCTGTTTCAGGGTCAATGTATAGACCATTCGAACCAATGAAAACTTGCCACATGTAGCTATGAGTCCAGGACTGAAACTCCTACACCGATTCTAAACAGATGTTGAACTGAAAAACAACTATTTCCATTGATTATTCATTCCCTATTGACCTCTAGTCCTCTGTGTTGTGTATTATCTTAAAATATTTTTACAATAGTAAACTAAAACTAATTATGAAAAAAATATTTAGTACACTGAAATAAAATAATTAACAATCCTGTTTGAAAAACTAAAACTATACTGAAACTATAATCTTTGACTCCAAAAGTAACTAAAAATAAATGAAAACCACCATAAATTCTGTTCAGTTTAAGTTTTTGGGGGGGACAAAAACCTAATGGGTTTAGCGGGGTTTTCAAGCTTCTGAATCTGGTGGGTCACATTGAGTTTGGGGGCGTTGAAGTTGGTGACCGCCTTTAAAAGTGTGTTGCATCGTGGGTAAGAAAATTGTCCGACTTGCACCTCATGTCGACTGAATGTACAAAACTCATGTGATCAAAGGTCATAAAGTTGTGCTAACACTATGCTATACTCATTCACTGCCACTGAAGTGCTGGTTGTAGCGTGTCGAAGTAGGGAGAATGCGCATTTTACGGCTTATAAAGGTGTTGAACAAAGTGTTGACAGTGCTGAATAACAACTTAAACATGAATTTACACATAAAACATACGCTTTTTACTCTCTAGTCATGGTTTTAAAAGTTTCGAAATCTTACAGTATCAACTTCGCTGTGCGTTTGAGGCTTCTTTTTGCAGTCTATGGCTAAAGAAAACTGTGCAGACATGAGCTATCTGATTGGCCAGCGGTATGCCTATAGGTGCACTTGATTTGCTCTCTGGGCCTACCGGGTGGGCGGAGTTCTACCTTCAGACACATGAAATGGTTCAAATTGGGAACATTTTGCCTTCCCGGTGCTAGGGCTGTTGAATCAAGTGCACCTACCACGAACAGCGCAAAACTAATGTAAAAAATAATTGGAACGCAAGACTTTATCGTTGTTTGTTTTACAGAAATGTTTGGTGATCAACTAGGAATGCCTTGGAGGTCGATCAGTCGATCGTGATCGACCCGTTGGTGACCACTGCTGTAGATAGTTCAACTCTCCAGTAGGAGGTGCTGCCCTGCCTATATTTTCTTATAGTGGATATTACATTGAAGACCTGACGTTTTTTCAAAGGTAGAAATTCAACATACATGTAACCCTCAAAACTACATTGATGACTTTTTATAAATCCAATGTAATTTCCAGCATAGATTCCACATCACAATACGTTGACAAATTACGTCAAAACAACATTGACTCAACCAGTTTGTGCCCAGTCGGGTTGATTTCACAGTCACACAGAGTATCTGCACATGTACACAGGTGTGCTTCATTCTGCTACAACGTGGTAGCTACGGGACCAAAACAGCGGAGAAGTTTAGAGGCGCGCTTCAACGCTCCTGGTTGTTGCGGAAATTGAACCACTACCACTGTTTACTTCGTACATTACATCACCTCACTGAATCTACCTTTGGGGCAGCAGGTAGCCTAGTGGTTAGAGCGTCGGGCCAGTAACCGAAAGGTTGCTGGATTGAATCACCGAGCTGACAAGGTTAAAATCTGTCATTCTGCCCCTGAACAAGGCAATTAACCCATTGTTCCCTAGTAGGCTGTCATTGTAAATAAGAATTAGTACTAAACTGACTCGAAATGTACATTTGTTTTTATAAAACGAAATAGAAACTAGTAAAGTGGCTCTGAAAGGCAAGCCAGTAAACAGGTTAAATAAAAAAATAAAAAACCTTTAAAAACTTAACCTAACCTATGACCTGACCCATCACTTTATGTATTACTTCCCCAACGTGGCAAGAAGTGACATCCCAAAAGCCTCCCAAAATACATCCCAAATCCTCCCAGGCATAGGTTACTTTCTGTCCCTAACACGAAAACTAAAACTGAAACTAAATAATATAAAATCGAAATATACATTTGTTTTTATAAAACTTAAACTAAATAGGAACTAGTAAAGAGGCTCTGAAATCTAATTGAAACTAAACAGAATTTCAAATAAAACTCTTAAAACTATTAGAAATAAAAACAAATACAAAAACCCCAAACTATAATAACCTTGGCTGTGACTTTTTTTTTATTGTCTGTGTATGAGGAAAATATGTTTCATAAGAATGTATTAGGTGCAGCGTGTGTTTATATGAGAGAGAGAGAGCAAGCATGTGTGCGTGTTTGAGTTTCTGTCTGCTGGTAATGAGCATGCTTTTTGTCTGTGAAAGTGTGTTTATAGTGTTGACAGTTGTAATAAACAAACAGCCATGCGTTAAAGGTGAAGTTCACCACAAAACACTTACGGGCCCTTTATAAAACACTTGCCTTGCTGTTTGTCAGTACCCCAGACAGTCTCTAGTTCCATTGTTTCATTATTTAGAGTTCTGTATTTTTATATCAAAATGCTGAATTTCCTGAAATTAACTAAAATGCATAAAAAATGATGTGTATTTAATAATGTTACATAAACAATGACTGGTGTCTCGGCATCGAATTGCCAAATAAAGAGACGAGAGAGAACGCAAGGAGTATGCAATTGAGATCTTCCCACAGAATTCTACACGCTCGGGCCAGATTAATCTAATCCCCTCATTGAATAGAACGGTGATCCCATTCAAGACAACAATGGCATAATGGGT
Organism: Salmo salar; assembly: GCF_965601325.2. NCBI lineage: Eukaryota > Metazoa > Chordata > Actinopteri > Salmoniformes > Salmonidae > Salmo > Salmo salar. The sequence goes on along the minus strand of NC_138301.1, from coordinate 9,260,872 downwards.
GGACTGCCGGCTATTGCAAATGTACCCATAGGAGCAGTGTGGTAAGGAAAAGCAGGAAGTGCACCCATCAATCTGTGCTGTGGGTTGTTTAATCAACTCAACTGACATTACAGAAAATATATTCCATTGCATGAGCCACATCAGTTAGCATCATTTGAATAAACATTCCACATTACCATGGAAATTATTGCATCATGCACAGCAAGCGGTACTGATGCACCAAGTCTGGAACCAACAGGACACTGAACAGCTTCTGCCCTCAAGCCATAAGACTGCTAAATACAGTTGAAGTCGGAAGTTTACATACACCTTAGCCAAATACATTTAAAATCAGTTTTTCACAATTCCTGACATTTAATCCTAGTAAAAATTCCCTGTTTTAGGTCAGTTAGGATCACCACTTTATTTTAAGAATGTGAAATGTCAGAATAATAGTAGAGAGAATGATTTATTTCAGCTTTTATTTCTTTCATCACATTCCCAGTGGGTCAGAAGTTTTCATACACTCAATTAGTATTTGGTAGAATTTCCTTAAATGTTTAAAACTTGCGTCAAACGTTTCGGGTAGCCTTCCACAAGCTTCCCACAATAAGTTGGGTGAATTTTGGCCCATTCCTCCTGACAGAGCTGGTGTAACCGAGTCAGGTTTGTAGGCCTCCTTGCTCGCACACGATTTTTCAGTTCTGCCCACAAATTTTCTAAAGAATTGAGGTCAGGGCTTTGTGATGGGCACTCCAATACCTTGACTTTGTTGTCCTTAAGCCATTTTGCCACAACTTTGGAAGTATGCTTGGGGTCATTGTCCATTTGGAAGACCCATTTGCGACCAAGCTTTAACTTCCTGACTGATGTCTTGAGATGTTGCTTCAATATATCCTCATCAATTTCCTGCCTCATGATGCCATCTATTTTGTGAAGTGCACCAGTCCCTCCTGCAGCAAAGCACCCCCACAACATGATGCTGCCACCCCATGATCTTTGTCCCCATGTGCAGTTGCAAACCATAGTCTGGCTTTTTTATGGTGGTTTTGGAGCAGTGGCTTCTTCCTTGCTGAGCGTCCCTTCAGTTTATATCAATATAGGACTCGTTTTACTGTGGATATAGATACTTTTGTACCTGTTTCCTCCAGCATCTTCACAAGGTCCTTTGCTGTTGTTCTGGGATTGAGTTGCACTTTTCACACCAAAGTACGTTCATCTCTAGGAGAACGCGGCTCCTTCCTGAGCAGTATGACGGTTGCGTGGTCCCATGGTGTTTATACTTGCGTACTATTGTTTGTACAGATAAACGTGGTACCTTCAGGCGTTTGGAAATTGCTCCCAAGGATGAACCAGACTTGTGGAGGTCTACCATGTTTTCTGAGGTCTTGACTGATTTGTTTAGATTTTCCCATGATGTGAAGCAAAGAGGCACTGAGTTTGAAGGTAGGCCTTGAAATACATCCAAATGATGTCAATTAGCCTTTCAGAAGCTTCTAAAGCCATGACATCATTTTGTGGAATTTTCAATGATTGCATGACATGTTACTGATGGCGTTCCACAATAGTACCCAGCCATCATTAGGCTAGCTAAAGTTAGGCTGAAAGGTTTTGCCACCAGCTCCTCCTTGGTTGGTTTTTCAACCGTGGCGATGTTGGGAGGTTGGTTTGGTGTGTCAACTTTGTATATGACCTGTTAATCTTCCTGCCACTTGACAGCCTGCGGGACCAATCGGGTTCTGAAGTTGAACGTCTTCAGTTCAGACACTCTTCTCTACCCAGTCCTTAGCGTTATGTTATCCTTTCCTACTGCGTATCCTGTCAATCTGCATATGGCGGCTGATTGACGAGGGCATCATTTTCAGAGCTAAACTGACCAAGACGCACCTCGAACAACACATAAAACCTCACATAATTTTGCCTAAAAACAATGACAATTTCTCTCAACCAGTGGCAAATGGACTTTTTAGGTGAGCGCTGATGCTGCCCTGTGATAAGCATTGCCCACTTTGTCAAAGGCAGGGGTGCAAAATATTTTGCTTCTCCACTCCCAGCACTCCTCTCAAAGGTGCTGTTGGAGAGATGCATCGCTGCGGCTCTCCATCAACGTTCCGTCAAAAATAATATCTATAATAAATCATGTAGCAGATATGGGATATGGTAGAAAGAGTATGTGGCCTTTTCTGTAGCCTACATAAAATGTATGACAATGTAATGAGACGGACACTTTGAACATCATGCTTCTCCGATCAAATAGCCTAATCTAAATGGCACGCAATCAAATAAAAAATGCGCTGTCATGTTAACAAACAACATATCCTAACAACAGGACAGGTCAAAGTAAAATGGCCAGTATAGAATAGACAATCACAGCTGTTGTCCAGGAGTTTCATCCCATTGTCATTATCAGTGGTTTCAAGTTTGTATCCGACAATTTTTGACAAGTTGATCATAGCGTTAAATAGCCAAATTGACTAGTCACAGGAATCTGGACAAAGAAAAGCCAATGCAACAGCCTGTTTAACAAAATGGCGGCCCTACCACATGGATAGGCATCAGTGGAGGCTCCTCTGAGGAGGAAGGGGAGGACCATCCTCTTCAGTGAATTTCAGAAAATAAATGGGCCTAGGTCTATAAAACATCAAATATTACAGGCTAAGGGATAATTAGCCGTATTGATGATGGCACAATATATTTACATTTACGTAATTTAGCAGACGTTCTTATCCAGAGCGACTAACAGGAGCAGTTAAGATTAAGAGCAATACTCATGGGCACATAGACAGATTTTTCATCTTGTCGGCTCGGGATTTCGAACCAACAACCTTTTGGTTGATGGCTCTCTTGGTCTTGTATACTTGAAGAATGTATAGCCAACTCATTGCTCAAAGGGTGTTAGTGGTCAAGTGTGAGGCTGTTTTTCTTCCTCTTGTGTGTGGGTTTACAGGTTCATTAGGATATTATTGGTATAAAAGCTAGACTGGCAATTGCAAGCAACATGTTCTCCTCTACTACCACTATTGACTTTATACTTCGTACACTGTTTCGTAATATATATTCAAGTTTACGTAGACCCAGATTCTGAAGTGCGTGTCCCATACATTATTTTTCTATGGTGCACATCCGCTCGTTGTAGACACTGTTTACCTAGCCAGCATGTCATCATTGTCAGACAAACTTGAAGGGGACTACAGTATGCAGTTACATTATGGGGTGTAGGCAGGATACTCGAAAATACAGCTATTTATTTTAATCTTAAGAGAGTAATATAAATATATCCTGTGAGTAATATTGGCCAAAACACTTACGGTTCAGAGAGCTTCCCATTTGGACCGTGAAGTGTGGCACGGCATTTCCAGGTGATCCTGGGCATTCTGAAGAAAGTCTCCAACACACCAGGATTGATGCGAGACAAGAAATCGTAGTAGTTTAGTTACGTACACATACGCCATCTTCAGCTGGATCGTCAGTCTGATGTTCTATTTCCTCCAATATCGGAAAAGGCTGGTCCCATTCTCGACAGCCGAGACATTCACGGTCTGTTGGTATGTCCAGCAACTGCACCACCAGTCACCGTGCATTCTGGGAAGAGCCTGTGTTTCCTCAACATGTGCTCGCTCCTGTATCTCTCTTTCTTTCGGTCAGCCCGCAAACGGAACAACTCAGCCTTAGTATACTCCGGGCTCAAACCGATATGGCACTACAGTACCATTCTGAAAATAAGGCAGGTCTCCAATTTCCTCTTGGTTCTCGATCTGACATTCTTCACTCTAATAAAATTGGACGAGGGCAGCAAATACTGTGAGGGAGTGAGAACAGAAAATTATTGCTTACATCCTTCAGCCACGCCGACCTAGGTCCCGACTCGCATGAATCCACTTCTTGGATTTCAATACGAAAATAACAAAATACATTAATAAAATGTGCCTACCGAATTAAGTTATCTGAACAATTGGGCCGAGAAAGTCATTACAAAGACTGCTGCGGTCATGGGAGGCCAGAGCGGTGTGTTTGGGAGGCATTTATGATGGACTTTGACGTTGCATGGGATTTCTATGGGGAAGGAGGGGTAGAATCAGCTTATTACCTACATCTAAATACTCAAGCAATGGGCCTAATAACTGTCTGGGTACTGACAAAGGACCAGGCAAGTGACTTTCCAGACTTTTAAAAGGCCAACCATTTCCAGTTGAAAAGCTCTGCCAGTTTCATCTTATTAGGAGCATAAATACCTTAAGGCTGTCTGAAGAGGTAAAAAGCATACCCCATGACAAGACCTCTGTCACATGTAAGTGATACTCTCCCACACACACACACTGACACACACACGCCAGCTGCTAATCACAAATACATTGACCCCTTTCTGGCGGAAGGCTAAAGCTGATAGAAAAAGGGTCTGGAGGTCACAGGAGGGAGTGGGCCTTGGCAGTGATTGCATTCCAATGTACAAGGCCTCATTTTATTACCAAAGAGGACAGGCACGTTTAGTTAGTCAAAGGGGACCATAGAATCAGCACATTGTAGAGACCCAAATTCCCAGAACATGCAGAGAAAAGGATAAAGGAAGGTCATCAAGGGCGAGTATAGAGAGAATGCTAAAGAAGAGATAGACATCTGTGAATTTGAAGCATAATGGACACATTTGACAGCTGTGCAGGCGTCAAAAAGGAGTGAGGGGACGGATGTTATCGCCGTGAGACTGACACGATCAAACAGACACAGACAGTCGAGAGCCCCCAAGTGTAAAAAGATAAGATTGTGTAGTAGAAGGACCGAATTCACAGCAGCCACTTTTGCAAAAGAGTAAGATAGATGTGATAACGAATTAGAGTGTGACTATTTCAATAAAGTGATATGCGCGATACAAACAGGTTTCCGCATGCATATTCTGAACACAAACAGGCAGAAATATACCCACATAGAAATACAAAAACTAAACTTAATGAAGCACACCCACACAATCACTCATATAACACCTATACAGTCAGACAGACACAGTCAGACAGACACAGTCAGACAGACACAGTCAGACAGACACACACACATTGAAAAACACCCCCACCACACACACACTCCAAATACCAAAAAGCTTGACTCACCCAGAAGAGGAGGTTGAAGAAGACCATGCCATAACGCAGGCCCCTCATGCAGCCCTCGGCCATCCTGCAGCGCCGCAGCTCTAGGAGGAAGATGAAGGAGAGGTCCAGGTAAAACACCACATACTTCTTCCCCTGCGAGGTGGTGTAACGGCCTTTAGCCGCCTGCGGACCCGGCGCCGTGTGGAAGCCAAACGCAAAGGGCGGACGTTTATACTCGTACTCGCCACTGTAGCTGTGGAAGCCCGAGGTGAAGGGCGGCGTCTCGGGCTTGCTGTCCAGTGAGGGACTGCGCCGGTACGGCGTCTCGTCCGTGCTCGAGCGCCTCATGGACTAACTGGGGGTGAGACGCTAGCAACAGCTGAAGTTTTAATTCAATCCGTTCCTTCAAGAGATCTTTGAGAGCCCACCACAAAAAAAGTCACTTAAGACCTGAACAGAGACACAAAGTCCAAATAACGTGTCCTCAGGGGACAAATGTGCAGAGCTGTGGTGCCAGTAATGTGGAATAGCAACTGTTCCCAATAGTTTCTAAGCTAACCAGCCTACAGTGTTTTCACCACAGAAACTGAAGCGCGATCAGGCATGTAGTCCAACTGTGCCCCTGCAGTGATAGACCAGCTAAGATTAAAACACATCACCTCAAATTTTTTACGTTGCTTAATCCTACAACACCTGTATATTCCGGTTTCCCTTTGCTTAATCCTACAATACCTGTTCGTTATATGTTCCTTTCCTGAATCCCACAGCTACTGTACAGCTGTCTATCACTTGAAAAAATAAGCTCTAGTTTTTACAATTCCTGCTAATCTTAGATCAATCGGACGCACATAATCGCAGGAGCGCTTGGCACTACCCGAACTGCTCTAATCTGGTCGGTCGGCTGAGTGATATGTCACACCTGGTTCCATTAGAAATTCCGTAGCAGGTGCGCTCTGGCAGAGAAAACAGCCACTGTTGACGACGACAGTGTTTTAGCCAATCAGTATCTTTTACACCAGAACCATAAAAGTTAAAAAGAGAGAAGATGTGCAGACCAAGAGACAACACTGAGGTGAATGTGTGGGGATGAGTGAAGGGAAAAGATGCACGAGAAAAGGATAGGTAACTGAAATGAAGAGAGCATTCTTTGGTTTCCATTAGGTGAGCGCTCTACCACTTTCCTTGTCTGGGTTTTCCTGTTCGTCCTGGTTCGTTCTTTTTCCTCCTCTCTAACTCCCCCTCTCTGCTTTTCCTCTGTTCCCCCTTCCCGCAGCTGCTGTTTCGCAGGTCTACCTGCTACTTGTCTCACTGCCTCTCTCCTTCTTCACCTCGGTCTCCCTCCCTTTCTGTCTATCAGTTCTGATGTAGACACATTTCCTTAATTTTCACAGTCCAGCCAGCGTTGTATTATGGCAAGGTTCCCTCTCCTCCTCTTTTCTCCCTCCCTTCTGTGCGCCTCTTGGTTTGTTTTCTCCTCTTTCTCTATAGGTGGGTAACGAGAGTAAAGTATCCGCCAGGGTCATGGCCAGAAGAAGAAGAAGAAGAGAGACACATTCCTTGGAGGAAAAAAAAAAGACTGCAGTGTCATAGCAACCGTCCAGCCTGCCTAGAGCTCTCTCTCTCTCCCTCCCTCTCTCTCTCTCTCTCTCTCTCTCTCTCTCCCTCCCTCTCTCTCTCTCCCTCCCTCTCTCTCTCTCTCTCTCTCTCTCTCTCCCTCCCTCCCTCTCTCACTTACTGTCTCTCATTCACTCACACTATTTCAGCACTCCCCTTCTACTCCTTGATAACTGTCCCCAAATCCTGACAGTGAGATGGGTTGGAGCAGTCATTCACAGCCTATAGCCACACCCTACTACAGAGCTGAGCCAATCCGCTTCCTGCATTCCATCCTCCCTCTATCCCTCTCCCTCTCTCTGACACACACAAACACGTGAGCATTAACCCCACACAAAAGAGGACCTGCTCCTTGGTTAACATACCAGCAAGAAGCTAGTGCTCCCTCTCTCTCTTCATCTCATTCCACATTCTATGGTCCTTCTCTCACTCAAACCTGCACTCTATATACACTTGACTACAGTCATGTTTTCTACCTCTATCCCCCGACAGGACCAAACATACCCACACAGTGCAGCTAGAATCCCATGCTGCAAGCAACTCTCCCTAGATATGCATATGCATTAATATAGAGGGAAACACACTGCCTCACACTGCTGCACCTGACAGACGATCAGACAAAACAACACCACGCTCCACAACTCCGTGACCATCTGGGTCAAAACAATAAATTGTGATGAAGGCTTGGTTTTTAATAACAAAAAGGTCAATTATGATTGAACTTGTATTTTTGTCACCAAGATGCCAGTAGCGGAATATTGAACTTTCAGTTTGTTCTTAGATGCATGCACATGTTAGACTGCAAGGCAGCGAGTTACCGATAAGCCTATAATTGTTTATCGCTTGCTATTGATGTTTGGTAATTGTGTGGATCATCTAAAAATAGAGTTTGTGTTGATATAAAGCTCTATCCTATACTGTATAATATACCTATTCAAAATGATTTTCCATAATCCTCACATATTGCTGAACATACAAAATAAGGAAGGCATAAACGTCCTGGAATGTAGCACAGTTCCCTGTAGATATGCCTATCAGGCCATCAGGTTTACAGCATATTCTCTCTTCTACAGGCTTAGAGAACCATGCCTGGTAGCACCATCTCAAATACAAAAGCAAGCAATGATAAACTACATTAACACAATTGAATGATACATTAAAATAGCAGTGGAGGCTGGTCCAGGTGAGAAGGGGCAAACTGACCTCTTTTGTACATTTGGGAAAAATACATAAAACATATTCAGACAACCATATGGATAATTTAACGTAAATACTATACACATACAGACACATTAATGTCCTACCTCTATAACCTTGCTATTGTAGGCTTGGCTTTATTTCAGACCCACAGAGAATGAATGAGTACCAGCCTATTATACATGTGGCTTAGTCGGTCAGTTGGCTCGTTTACAGTTTACAGTGAAACTCCGAGGCTCAGCAGTTGGTTAAATACATTAGAAGCCACCTTCAATAAACAGACTGAATGACCAGGAAATACAATATTCTTAAAGTAGGGGAAAAGACTGAGGCTACATTCTTATGTAGTCATCATAGACTAGCAGACCCCCTACGTCCTAGACAAGGACTCTTAATAGAGGAGGAGTAGTCTATACCGCTGGGACGTGGAGTTATTATTTTGTGAAGTGAACTAATGATAATGGTTGTGGAGTGACATCAATACTTTCATGCTGAGGCCAAGTCAACGGCATGCAAGATCAATGTTAATGATCAACGCTTGAATATTGAGAGCAGGACTGTCTCAATAGGATATAGATTAGTGGTCCCAAACTGTGGGTCGGAGACCCAGTGGTGGATCATGACTGGAGTACAGGTTGGTTGGAGGATAAAAAAAAAAGGAAATACGACGATGTAGTTAATTCCTTCAAACTGGCCAAAATATGTCCTTAAAATGTCCAAATTTTCCATCAAAGATTAATTTATTTTACTACATATTATTTTTTCCATTGCCTCTGTTTTTCAGCTGCACAAAAAAAATATGGTGAGTCCCATGTAGTGGAAAAGGTTAATTGGACGAAGATCCAAGGGTTTTATTTTGGAAGGAGACAGGGGAAAATGTTGACTTTCCACACAGCGGAGATCAGTACAATTACCAGATACCAAACGATGTGCGAACCCAGTAAAAGAAACCAAGAGAAAAACAACGGTTGACATCTATATTTGTGCCCCTCTGAAGAGCAATGGTAGATTACCTCTCCTAGTGTGAAACGACAAAAGGAAATGAAACTTTAATAATTCATCAAATCTACCACAAAGGCTCCACACACAAGGCCTCCATAGAATTTATTTGTATTTGCTTTGCAGTCATACCAGGCAGTGTGTATCTAAACACAGTTCCACACAGTCCACACTTACAGTTGAAGTCGGAAGTTTACCAAATACATTTAAAATCAGTTTTTCACAATTCCTGTAACGCCCTGCCCATAGAGAGGGGTTTTTAGTTCTCTATTTTGGTTAGGCCAGGGTGTTACATGGGTGGGCGTTCTATGTTTATTTTTCTATGTTGGTTTGTTTCTTTGGTTAGCCGTGTGTGGCTCTCAATCAGGAACAGCTGTAGTTCGTTGTTGCTGATTGGGAGTCATACATAGGCAGCCTGTTTTTCCTTTGGGGTTTGTGGGTGATTGTTTTCTGTTTAGTGTGTAACCGGACAGAACTGTTGCTGGTCGTTTTGTTTATTTTGTAGTGTTCATGCTATTCATTAAATCCTTTATGATGAACACATCCTCCGCTGCACCTTGGTCTCTTTCTGACAACGGCCGTTACAGAATCACCCACCAAAAACGGACCAAGCAGCGGAGGAAGGAGAAGCACCAGGAGAGGGGCAGTATGGACTCGTGGACATGGGAGGAGATACTGGACGGTAAAGGACCATGGGCTCAAGCTGGGGAGTATCGCCGCCTGCAGTGGGAGATCGAGGCAGCGAGAGCGGAGAGGCACTGGTATGAGGCAAGGGAGCGCAACAGGCACGAGAGGCAAAATTGGGGGGGGGGGGGCACACGGGGAATGTGGCAGAGCCAGGATGGAATTGCTTACCGGAAGCAGCGTGGTACTGATCAGGCACCGTGTTATGCTGTGAAGCGCACGGTGTCTCCAGTGCGCATTCATAGCCCGGTGCGCCATAGGCCAGCCCCCCGCAAGTGCCATGCGAGAGTGGGCATCGAGCCAGGTCGGAGTGTTCCAGCTCAGCGCATCTGGTCTCCGGTGCGCTGTCTCGGTCCAGGCTATCCTGCACCGGCGCTACGCACTGTGTCTCCGGGGCGCTGGGAGGGCTCAGTTCGGCCTATGCCTGCGCTCCGCCTGTGCCGGGCAAAAGTGGGCATTCAGCCTGGAGTATGGGTGGCAAGCCTACGTACCAGAACTCCAGTGCTCCCCCACAGCCCGGTTTATCCTGTGCCTCCTCCTCGGACCAGGCCTCCAGTGGGTCTTTCCAGCCTGGTTTATCTTGTGCCTCCTCCCAGGACCAGGCCTCCAGGGGGTCTCTCCAGCCTGGTCTATCCTGTGCCTCCTCCCAGGACCAGGCCTCCTGTGGGTCTCCCCAGCCTGGTGAATCCTGGGCCAGAGCCGCCTGCCAGTCCGGAGCCGCCCGCCAGTCCGGAGCCGCCCGCCAGTCCGGAGCCGCCAGAGCCGCCCGCCAGTCCGGATCCGCCAGAGCCGCCCGCCAGTACAAAGCCACCAGAGCCGCCCGCCAGTCTGGAGCCGCCAGAGCCGCCGCCTGTCCGGAGCCGCCAGAGTCGCCCGCCGGCCGGGCGCGGCCGGGCGCAGCCAGGGTCGCCCGCCAGTCCTCCGGCGCAGCCAGGGGCGCCACCTAAGTGGGCTAAGCCGAGGGTGGAGCGGGGTCCACGGCCCGCACCTGAGCCGCCGCCGTAGGAAGGCCCACCCGGACCCTCGCCTTTAGTGTCAGGTTTTGCGGCCGGAGTCCGCACCTTTGGGGGGGGGGGGGGGGTACTGTAATGCACTGGCCATAGAGAGGATTTTTAGTTCTCTATTTTGGTTAGGCCAGGGTGTTACATGGGTGGGCGTTCTATGTTTATTTTTCTATGTTGGTTTGTTTCTTTGGTTGGCCGTGTGTGGCTCTCAATCAGGAACAGCTGTAGTTCGTTGTTGCTGATTGGGAGTCATACATAGGCAGCCTGTTTTTCCTTTGGGGTTTGTGGGTGATTGTTTTCTGTTTAGTGTGTAACCGGACAGAACTGTTGCTGGTCGTTTTGTTTATTTTGTAGTGTTCATGCGATTCATTAAATCCTTTATGATGAACACATCCTCCGCTGCACCTTGGTCTCTTTCTGACGACGGCCGTTACAATTCCTGACATTTAGGATCACCACTTTATTTTAAGAATGTGAAATGTCAGAATAATAGTAGAGAGAATTATTTATTTCAGCTTTTATTTCTTTCATCACATTCCCAGTGGGTCAGAAGTTTACATACACTCAATTAGTATTTGGTAGCATTGCCTTTAAATTCATTGTTTAACTTGGGTCAAACGTTTTGGGTAGCCTTCCACAAGCTTCCCACAATAAGTTAGGAGGAATGTGCCAAAATTCACCCGACAGTGCTGGTGTAACTGAGTCAGGTTTCTAGGCCTCCTTGCTCACACACACTTTTTCAGTTCTGCCCACACATTTTCTATAGGATTGAGGTCAAGGGCTTTGTGATGGCCACTCCAATACAATGACTTTGGTGTCCTTAAGCCATTTTGCCACAACTTCGGAAGTATGCTTAGGGTCATTATCCATTTGGAAGACCCATTTGCGACCAAGCATCCTGACTCATGTCTTGAAATGTTACTTCAATATATCCACATAATTTTCCTTCCTCATGGAGCCATCAATTTTGTGAAGTGCACCAGTCTCTCCTGCAGCAAAGCACCCCCACAACATGATTCTGCCACCCCCGTGCTTCACGGTTGGGATGGTGCTCATCGGCTTGCAAGCCTCCCCCATTTTCCTCCAAACATAACGATGGTCATTATGGCCCAACAGTTCTATTTTTGTTTCATCAGACCAGAGGACATTTCTCCACAAAGTGCGAGCTTTGTCCCCATAGTCTGGCTTTGTTATGATGGTTTTGGAGCAGTGGCTTCTTCCTTGCTGAGCGGCCTTTCAGGTTATGTAGATATAGGACTCATTTTACTGTGGATATAGATACTTTTCTACCTGTTTCCTCCAGTATCTTCACAAGGTCCTTTGCTGTTGTTCTGGGATTGATTTGCACTTTTCACACCAAAGTACGTTCATCTCTAGGAGACAGAATGTGTCTCCTTCCTGAGCGGTATGGCGGCTGCGTGGTCCCTTGGAGTTTATACTTGCGTACTATTGTTTGTACAGATGAACATGGTACCTTCAGGCGTTTGGAAATTGCTCTCAAGGATGAACCAGACTTGTAGAGGTCTACAATTGTTTTTCTGAGGTCTTGACTGATTTATTTTGATTTTCCCATGATGTCAAGCAAAGAGAACCTGAGTTTGAAGGTAGGCCTTGAAATACATCCACAGGTACACCTCCAATTGACTCAAATAATGTCAATTAGCCTATCAGAAGCTTCTAAAGCCATGACATCATTTTCTGGAATTTTCCAAGCTGTTTAAAGCACAGTCAACTTAGTGTATGTAAACTTCTGACCCACTGGAATTGTGATACAGTGAATTAGAAGTGAAATAATCTGTCTGCAAACAATTGTTGGAAAGATTACTTGTGTCATGCACAAAGTACATGTCCTTACCGACTTGCCAAAACTATAGTTTGTTAACAAGAAATTTGTGGAGTTGTTGAAAAACGAGTTTTAATGACTCCAACCTAAGTCTATGTAAACTTCCAACTTCAACTGTATATCAACACTGTGTGGTATTCAATCAAACTCACACCGCAGGAAACCATGCACTGCACTAAATTTTACAAACGTGGATCCAGCACCCAACTTTTTTTAAAGAATCATTTGTAAGTGAGCACATTGTCTATTATCTCATCTTAATTACAGCTAATAGTGAAACAAACATCAAAACAGAACATCGGTCTCGGCCCTAAATAAACTATAGTGATATGTGAGAGGGCACCTGCCATCCATCTATCACACTTCCCAGCTCGGGGACAGTGTCAAAAGCTGCCAGCCTGATGCTGATCTCGTCACACCTAACAGCCCCTGTGAAAACCTCTTCACCCGCCATAATCAGGATGTATGCATATCTGTCAGATCTCTCAGTGATGTTATGAGCCTAATCCATATTCACCAACATTAGATTTATTTCCCTGTTATAGGATAATAATCTTCTCCACTCAATTTCTATGCAGAGTCGAGGAATGCTTTCTTTATGCATCAGCACATGCAGATTACGAACATTATTGAGAATGAGTGAGTTTGTAATGAATGGGTGTTGAGACGGGGTAGAGGTGTATGTGAGACTGACACAGAGACACAAAACTGGGGTTTGGGGAGGTGTTGGCTCATCGCAAGTCTAATCCTGCAGCCATTGTCTCCAGAGGAATTAGATGAGATTAGGGGAGAAAATCCCTTTTGAGGACAGGGTGTAAGGATTGCAGCACATAATCCATCTAGCACACATACACACACTCATAGATCCTTCCCCCCCACACACACATGCACACAGACAGACACCTGACACACACACACACACACACACACACACACACACACACACTTATACTGCTTTTACATAGGATTTATGGTATTTTGCCTATTAAAAAAAATTGGGCAATGTTTATATGACCCCCTTACAAACAGGCCCATTTTTACTACATTCTTGCCTGCATACGCCTTTTATACCTCCCGTGTGTATGCCTGTGACAAGTGGTAGTAGTGGTGAGCAGATGTGGGTGGGTGTTCATTGTAATAAATCCATTATTAATTTGTTTAGGTGGGTCCTAGGAAACATTACAAGACTAATAAAATGTATTTTTAAAACAATAGCATAGTATATTTTGAATTGAATTATGTTACGTTCAAATGAATGAAATCAATAGTTCATTATTTTGTTCATTAAAACAGACAAGGCACACCTACCTCGATCACAGAACACACATATTTTGTAGTAAGAATGTAATGGAACATAACAGAATAAAATACAACTTGTGTCACGGGAAGGTGACACAAGTTGTATTTTATTCTGTTATTCTGGCTAACCATTTTTTAAAAAGTGATAAAAAGCCCATGTCTCATCTTTTTCCTACCCACTTTGTTAGGGAGCATGCGTATGGTCTTACATTGAGAGTATCTTCATCATGATACTGATAGAAAATAATAGCAATCCTATTTTCAAAAGCATGGGACTCTGGCGTTAATATTTCAACCTCCGCGGGCTTGTGTAGTTGCCTATGTGCGATCGAGCAAAATAAAAGGCCTAAACTTGATTTGGGCTACATTATTGCATGCTGAAAGTCTCTGAGCAGTGATAGATGAACAAACGAATAGATGAGCTATACCACCTCCACTTTTTTTCTTTTTTTATTTAACCTTTATTTAACTAGGCAAGTCAGTTAAGAACAAATTCTTATTTACAATGACGGCCTACCCCGGCCAAACCCTAACCCGGACGACAGTGGGCCAATTGTTCGTCGCCCTATGGGACTCCCAATCGCAGCCGGTTGTGATACAGCCTGGAATCAAACCAGGGTCTGTAGTGATGCCTCTAGCACTGAGATGCAGTGCCTCAGACCGCTGCGCCACTCGGGAGCCCAACCAGAAACCATTTTTTGCCCAGCCAGAAACCAATGAACCAAATAGCCTATACAGACAGAGATTCAGTGAAACAAACTCACATTGATTGAGACAAGTCAGTGGTCTCAGGCTTTTGGTCAGGAGTAGGCCTAGGCTACTAAGCGCCTGAAGAGTAAAATAATCCACTTGTTAAACTACATAACATGCTGGCAAAATGTTCAAGTAGATGAGCCAACTAGACAAGATGATCATGAGCAGCACTCACCTCAACTTAGCTAGCATTTCCCCAGCGTAACTGTAGCCTAACCAACATGAAAATGGAGATTCAGTCCCCATGCTTGTCTCAAAGCAGCACGATGGATCTGTCCCAATCAAAACGGTGCTGAAATCATCATCTAGTTGACCACACTATTGCTTGGATGACTTCGGGAGGTTCAGTAAGCAACAATTTGATACATGCCTTGAATTTCAATAGCCTACTTTATTCCAATATTTTTGCCATTCGGTGATATTTATTCCCACTGTAATTCTTTATGGATCCATCCAGTTGGGGTTAAGAAAACAGTGCATGCTTAGTGGTGGGCTATGCAGTGAGACATGACATGCTTGACAAAGTTTAGAACTGGCAGGAGGATGGTTAACTGGTGCTGCGTAGCAACCATCAAGAGAGAACCATTTAAGAGCATAGTGCGTGCCAATGCCACCTCAGCATTAAGGCTACGTTTCATACTAAAGGCGTCAGCATGTATTCGGTTCAGCTGGCGCCTAGCAAGTGTGCTCGCAAACTCCCTTAAAAAGATATTTGCTTGAAAAAATTCAATATAAAAATAAATAAAATCGGCAATAGTTCTGTTTGTCTATCTTGAGACGCCGTAGCCAGAATAGTCAGAATTCATCTAAGATAACTCAAGATATCTGTCATTAATTTTGACGTTTTTGCCAAGGAGATTTTAGTCGCGTAATTTTACATCTAACTAAAATGTTTGGTGAATAATCCCTACTGTTGACCAATCACCAACGAATGGACGTACCTACTTCGGCTTGCCGCGAGAAAAAATTGTGTGCGCACGAACAGCCCGAAAATCCTTGTTGCAGACCAAAACGTCACATAAAGGCCGTCAATCAATATATGCACAAACTTTTTCTAATTGTTTCAGATGGGAAGTATTCGGACGCCTTAAGCAGGAGTTTACTGAAATGATTATTACTAGGTTGTTTGGTCGAAATAAAAGTTTCAGCTTTGATCCTGGCAATACCTTTCAGATATAAGGAAAAGTTGGCGGTATGGTAAAGTTGGCAGAAAAAAACATCTTAGTATGAAAGGGATCTTACACAAATGCAGAAAGCCAATTCAGAACGCACCTAGCACACATCTAAGCATGCATACAGCCCCACACACCTACACAAGCCACTGGGCTCACTTACATCATGGCGTTAACAGAGTATAGCAGGTGAATAACGGTGAAGGGACTGAAATCGCAGTATGAGTAATCTCGTCACTAGCTTTCTCTGACAGGTGTAGGCGACAGCCAGGGAACTTGATTAAGAGGGAAGCAAGGAAAGTGGGAAAGTGACACTGGTGAAAGAGAGTGGTAAATGCAGATTAAGACAGAGAGTATTGGGGGCACATGTCGGGTCAGGTCAGCGGGCAGTTGTGTGTGTGTGTGTGCACGGTGCATATCAGTTACGTGCGTTGCTTCGTCTTTGATTATAACCAAAGCCATTTCTTTCCAAAGGATCATTCCTCATTACCCTCTCCACGTTAGATTGCACTAGATAGTTCAGCAGACGCAAACACATTACTGCCTCATATCTGTCTTGCATTCACGTGTAATGGATTCCCGGTTCCCAAGGGTACATAATCATCCACTTAACATGGCAGTATAAAGAATGAGAACCAATATGCTGTTGTTTGATTACGGTAGCTACTAGCTTAGAAAGCCTTTCCTGATGCAGACAGTGTTGCTGGTGAGCTAAGGCCAAACAACATGGCCAATGGCATAGGGCTACACTCTCAGAATATAGGAGAACCCTTTTTGCTTCTCTTGGTTCATTTGTGAAAAGGGTTCTACTTGGAACCAAAAATGGGTTCTTCAAAGGGTTCTTCTATTGGGACAGCCAAAGAACCCATTAGGTTGTCGAGAGCCCCTTTCTTTATCTAAGAGTGTAGAATTCAATCAAACTCTCACTGCAGGTGTAGCTCAACTGTGGTAAAGCTGGCCTCATCATAATCAGTGCAAGCTTAGAGACATTGAGTTAAAACTGTTAAGTGGGAAATGCAGAGTTCCTCTGAGGTTCTCACCATATAGAATTAATAATCGTAGAAATATAATTAGTCATGTGGGAACATTTTATGTTCCCCGCTGTGGGAACATAAAAGAGTTCTGGTGCCGTAACCCGGACGATCGTGTTTACTAGTTGAAACACACCGGCTGGTAAGTAATTCATGTTTTAAAATGTATGAATTATATTATAGTTCTCTGCATACGCTCCCCCACATTTCCTAACAGACTGACTGGTCGAAACACACCATGTTTGTTTCGCAGTAGTGGTCTGATAGAATCCAGCCCTAATTATGTTCACTTCAGTTAGCGAGTGTTTGCAATTTAGCTCGCTTAAAAAAATATATAACAAAATAGACTAACTCAAAGGAGTCCGAAAAAGTTACTCACAGAAGACAATCAAATACACTTCCCACTGGGCAAAAAAAAAGGTTGAATTAAAGTGTGTGTCCCCCCCCCCAAAAAAGATAAATTAATGTGATCATGTTCAATCAACATGGAAAACTGATTGGATTTGAAAAAAAGTCATCAACATAAGGGCATTTTTTATTTTTTTCATGTAACTTTTAGTAATATAGAGAGATAAGCACTCCAACAGACTGTGGGCCACTCCTTCACACATCTTTTCCAATAAACATATAGTACCATTTCAGTCATGCTGTCTTTACCCGTAAAAAATTATGCACGTATGAATGTACGTCGCTTTGGATAAAAGCATCTGCTAAATGGCATATATTTTTATATGATATAAAAGAGTACGATTCAGTTTGAAATAATACAAAAAAGTGGTGAGTCCAACATTGATCTTACCTCTGCACAACTTGAGTTGCATTAAAAACCCTCTCTTTTTTCAATTTTCGCCTAAAATGACATACCCAAATCTAACTGCCTGTAGCTCAGAACCTGAAGCAAGGATATGCATATTATTGATACCATTTGAAAGGAAACACTTTGAAGTTTGTGGAAATGTGAAATTAATGTAGGAGAATATAACACATTAGATCTGGAAAAAGATAATAAACTCAGCAAAAAAAGAAACGTCCCTTTCTCAGGACTCTGTCTTTCAAAGATAATTCGTAAAAATCCAAATAACTTCACAGATCTTCATTGTAAAGGGTTTTAACACTGTTTCTCATGCTTGTTCAATTAACCATAAACTATGAATGAACATGCACCTGAGGAAAGGTCGTTAAGGACACTAACAGCTTACAGACGGTAGGCAATTAAGGTCACAGTTATGAAAACTTAGGACACTAAAGAGGCCTTTCTACTGATTCTTAAAAACACCAAAAGAAAGATGCCCAGGGTCCCTGCTCATCTGCGTGAACATGCCTTAGGCATGCTGCAAGGAGGCATGAGGACCACAGATGTAGCCAGGGCAATAAAGTGCAATGTCCATACTGTGAGACGCCTAATACCCTGACTACACCGCTCGCATCGCGTGCGCGAGCGTTGCAAAACACATTTTGAAATCTATGTTATTCAATTATTGCACCCACACTATTCGCGCGAGCCAACGAGCGTCTGCATTGCCAAGGGCTAAAATAGAAGTCAGTTCTATTTGTGACGCAGATCGCGCTGCAAGTCCTGCCTCTCCCATCTCCTCATTGGTTTATAGAAGCAGGTACCCACGTGCCATCTCCTCATTGGTTATACCCACGTGGGTGACTGAAAGACGAATGAGGTCGGTGGCGGTAATGCACCTAATTTATGAAAGTCCAGAGAAGAAAAAGCCTGGAAGGAGGAGAGATGACTAGAAACGATTCAGTTGACCGTTTTGTGTGTGGATTAATTGTCGGAGTAGAGGACCTTGTGCATTTCAGGTAAAATAACAACTCAATGTTTATATCCCAGGACAATTAGCTAGCAACAGCAAGCTAGCTAAATAGGCCAAATTAGCTAGCAAGTGCAAGCTAGCTAGCTAGCTAAATTGCCATAAATGTTTAATGCTTTTCGACCTGTCCCCAAATTAATGTAATTGGTTCAGAGTTTGTTTTGATATTTTAACCTGCGTGTCGTGGACGCGTTTGGTGTGGGGGGACAAAATCCATTTATGCACAATGGCGCGCAGCCGGTTTGGGTTCCGTGTAAGACAGCGCTACAGGGAGACAGGATGGACAGCTGATCGTCCTCGCAGTGGCAGACCAAGTGTAACAACACCTGCACAGGATCAGTACATCCAAACATCACACCTGCGGGACAGGTACAGGATGGCAACAACAACTGCCCGAATTACAACAGGAACGCACAATCCTTCCATTAGTACTCAGAAGGTCCGCAATAGGCTGAGGGAGGCTGGACTGAGGGCTTGTAGGCCTGTTGTAAGGCAGGTCCTCACCAGATATCACCGGCAACGTCGCCTATGGGCACAAACCCACCATCACTGGACCAGACAGGGCTGGCAAAAAGTGCTCTTCACTGACGAGTCGCGGTTTTGTCTCACCAGGGGTGATGGTCGGATTCACGTTTATTGTCGAAAGGAATGAGCGTTACACCGAGGCCTGTACTCTGGGGCGGGATCGATTTGGAGGTGGAGGGTCCATCATGGTCTGAGGCAGTGTGTCACAGCATCATCGGACTGAGCTTGTTGTCATTGCAGACAATCTCAATGCTGTGCGTTACAGGGAAGACATCCTCCCCCCTCATGTGGTACCCTTCCTGCAGGCTCATCCTGACATGACCCTCCAGCATGACAATGACACCAGCCATACTGCTCGTTCTGTGCATAATTTCCTGCAAAACAGGAATGTCAGTGTTCTGCCATGGCCAGCGAAGAGCCCGGATCATAATCCCATTTAGCACGTCTGGGACCTGTTGGACCGGAGGGTGAGGGCTAGGTCCATTCCCCCCCAGAAATGTCCGGGAACTTGCAGGTGCCTTGGTGGAAGAGTGGGGTAACATCTCACAGCAAGAACTGGCAAATCTGGTGCAGTCCATGAGGAGGAGATGCACTGCAGTACGTAATGCAGCTGGTGGCCACACCAGATACTGACTGTTACTTTTGATTTTGACCCCCCCATTGTTCAGGGACACATTATTCAATTTCTGTTAGTCACATGCCTTTGGAACTTGTTCAGTTTATGTCTCAGTTGTTGAATCTTGTTATGTTCATTCAAATATGTTAAGTTTGCTGAAAATAAACGCAGTTGACAGTGAGAGGACGTTTCTTTTTTTGCTAAGTTTACAAAGAAAAAAAAAGTTTTTTGGGGGTGTTTTTTTTCTTTGAAATGCAAGAGAAAGGCCAAAATGTAATTTTCCAGGTTAGGCGCAATTTAGATTTAGTCCACTAGATGGCAGCAGTGTATGTGCACAGTTTAAGACTGATCCAATGAACCATTGCATTTCTGTTCAAAATGTTGTATATAGACTGCCCAAATGTGCCTAATTGGTTTATTAATACATTTTCAAGTTCATAACTGTGCACTCTCCTCAAATAACAGCATGGTATTATTTCACTGCAATAGCTACTGTAAATTGGACAGTGCAGTTAGATTAACAAGAATTTAAGCTTTCTGCCCATATCAGATATGTCTATGTCCTGGGAAATGTTCTTGTTACTTAAAACCGCGCGGGACGGTTGAGCCAACATAGGCTAATGTGATTAGCATGAGGTTGTAAGTAACAAGAACATTTCCCAGGACATAGCTGTCCAACATGACTCAAAACCAAAGATGTTAAACAGTAGGCCTACACAACAGTGGTGGCTGGGAGAGGTGGGGAGGATGGACAACTTATTTAAATTGGCATACAGTTTGCTACAACAGAATATTGATAGTCATAATACGTCCCAATTGGCTTATTTGTCTCAGGTCGGTCTATTTTTTTCTTTTTTCTGCATATCTATCTGACTTATGCTAATGTTCTGGTGACTGGTGAAAATAAATAGCAGGAAAGAAAACTGGAGCACATATGGAAATGAAAGTAGGCGAGAAAAGAGGGGGAGTGTAGTGTAGAACACCTATTTATGTTTGAGGAATGAGATCGACAGAGGGTAATTGTGGGACGAGGGAACCAACTCCAGTAGTTGATGTAATGATAAAAAGGGCAAAACACTAAATAACTACCAAACATACAATCCCTCAGACTAGTTCATTCACACACACTACCATGATGTTTCTTGACAATGTTTAGATGAGGCGAGACACACTTCTGTTTGACTATCTTTCCCACTGGTGGTCAATTTAAACACCGCACGTTCACAGAAATGGTACACTATATCCCAACAGTGTCAAACCTGCTGATGCAGTAAGTCCTTTGTGGCCTCATTCAGCTTTTAAATCAAAGTAGCCATAACACCACTGTCACCCAGGAAGTAAACAATGCCAGAGTGAGCACAAAATATATGTGTCTGTTTCATAAATAACGTCCCCTGCCTCCCTCTCCTAGCATAGGAACGCTTGACAGCCAGCATGTCATTATCCCTAATTGCATCTTCACTCTCTCCAAAAGACACCAGGAAGAGTAATTCAACTGCACAACAAAAAAAACAATGAGAGTCAGTCAACTACTGCAGATTAACAATATCAAATCAGGCTAATGTATTAAATGTTCAGAAAACAAGTGAGAACACATATACTGTATAACACATAGCAGAGAGAGAGAGGGAGAGAGAGAACGGTAGACAGAGAGAGCAGGAGAGGTACTGAGAGTAAGCGGTAGACAGAGGTAGATAGATAGAGAGAGTCAGAGTAGGAGAGAGAGAACAAGGAGGAATGAGAGACTGTGCCCTGGGACTCTGATCAGGCTCACAATTTTTTCAAAAACAGAGGGAATACTTGATGTAGGAAAATCTATGGCTGTGTGAACCGTGTCGCAAACTTTACCCGGAATGTATTTTTGAAAGAAAGCCGAGATAAGGGAAGCTTCAGCATCAACACACTCTTCCCGATTTCCAACAGATTAGTTGCCACGGCAACTAAACCCGGGCTGAGCAAGTTAAACAGCACCTTGTGAACTTCTCAATGAGAGAGCGAGTCACTGTAGACTGTGGTGTGGCGGACCATGCATGCTAATGATATAATGGAAGACCTTGTTAGGGGTGAAACTAATAGAAGCAAATACATTTACATAAGTTTCCATTTGGTTGATTGATTTGTTGTGTTAGTGTGCTTATTTGTTCAACCATGGATTTCTATTTACCTCTCTGAAGACAGCAAATCACCATCTAGCAACTTCGCAAGATGAAACACCAATCCATGACGGGTGATCTGCATGTAGCCTACATGGAGTCTGGTGTGGCTCAGTTGGAAAAGCATGGCACTTGCTAAGTTATGATTGTGGGTTTGATTCCCACTGGGGCCACCCATATGAAAATGTACTGTAGACGCACACTACTAAGTCACTTTGGATAAAAATGTCTGGTAATTGGCATATACTGTATTTCACTTTCAATACATTTGCAAAAATGTCTAAAAACATGTTTTCACATTGTCATTATGGGATTTTGTGTGTAGATAGATGAGAAAAAATCTATTTAATAAATGTTGTATTGAGGCTGTAAAACAACAGCGTGGAATAAGTCAAGGGGTATGAATACTTTCTGAAAGCACTGTATACCTCACATGCGACCTACGAGCTGACAAGGTAAAAAAAATATGTCGTTCTGCCTCTGAACAAGGCAGTTAACCCACTGTTCCTAGGCCGTCATTGTCAATTACAATTTGTTCTTAACTGACTTGCCTAGTTAATATAAAGGTAAAATAAAAAAAATTTAATGATAAGACTATGTAACGTGTATGTCAACAAAGTCTATTAAACAGAATAGCTGACCAAATTTAACATTCTACAAAAACCATGTGTAATCAAGTATTATGCGTTTAGCTGACTAAGATCAAGGAATGGTCATGAGAAACGAATATCAAAGCAAGTATACTGCTCAAAAAAATAAAGGGAACACTTGAACAACACATCCTACATCTGAATGAAAGAAATAATCGTATTAAATACTTTTTTCTTTACATAGTTGAATGTGCTGACAACAAAATCACACAAAAATAAATCAATGGAAATCCAATTTATCAACCCATGGAGGTCTGGATTTGGAGTCACACTCAAAATTAAAGTGGAAAACCACACTACAGGCTGATCCAACTTTGATGTAATGTCCTTAAAACAAGTCAAAATGAGGCTCAGTAGTGTGTGTGGCCTCCACGTGCCTGTATGACCTCCCTACAACACCTGGGCATGCCCCTGATGAGGTGGCGGATGGTCTCCTGAGGGATCTCCTCCCAGACCTGGACTAAAGCATCCACCAACTCCTGGACAGTCTGTGGTGCAACGTGGCGTTGGTGGATGGAGCGGGACATGATGTCCCAGATGTGCTCAATTGGATTCATGTCTGGGGAATGGGCGGGCCAGTCCATAGCATCAATGCCTTCCTCTTGCAGGAACTGCTGACACACTCCAGCCACATGAGGTCTAGCATTGTCTTGCATTAGGAGGAACCCAGGGCCAACCGCACCAGCATATGGTCTCACAAGGGGTCTGAGGATCTCATCTCGGTACCTAATGGCAGTCAGGCTACCTCTGGCGAGCACATGGAGGGCTGTGCGGCCCCCCAAAGAAATGCCACCCCACACCATGACTGACCCACCGCCAAACCGGTCATGCTGCAGGATGTTGCAGGCAGCAGAACGTTCTCCACGGCGTCTCCAGACTCTGTCACGTCTGTCACGTGCTCAGTGTGAACCTGCTTTCATCTGTGAAGAGCACAGGGCGTCAGTGGCGAATTTGCCAATCTTGGTGTTCTCTGGCAAATGCCAAACGTCCTGCACGGTGTTGGGCTGTAAGCACAACCCCCACCTGTGGACGTCGGGCCCTCATACCACCCTCATGGAGTCTGTTTCTGACCGTTTGACACATGCACATTTGTGGCCTGCTGGAGGTCATTTTGCAGGGCTCTGGCAGTGCTTCTCCTGCTCCTCCTTGCACAAAGGCGGAGGTAGCGGTCCTGCTGCTGGGTTGTTGCCCTCCTACGGCCTCCTCCACGTCTCCTGATGTACTGGCCTGTCTCCTGGTAGCGCCTCCATGCTCTGGACACTACGCTGACAGACACAGCAAACCTTCTTGCCACAGCTCGCATTGATGTGCCATCCTGGATGAGCTGCACTACCTGAGCCACTTGTGTGGGTTGTAGACTCCGTCTCATGCTACCACTAGAGTGAAAGCACCGCCAGCATTCAAAAGTGACCAAAACATCAGCCAGGAAGCATAGGAACTGAGAAGTGGTCTGTGGTCCCCACCTGCAGAACCACACCTTTATTGGGGGTGTCTTGCTAATTGCCTATAATTTCCACCTGTTGTCTATTCCATTTGCGCAACAGCATGTGACATTTATTGTCAATCAGTGTTGCTTCCTATGTGGACAGTTTGATTTCACAGAAGTGTGATTGACTTGGAGATACATTGTGTTGAAGTGTTCCCTTTATTTTTTTTGAGCAGTGTACTTTAACTTTGCAAAAATGAATGGATTCACATACAAAGCTTAAGCTACAAGGCAATACTGACATTAACAAAACATAATTATAGGCATTTACAGTGCATTTGGATAGTATTCAGACCCCTTGACTTTTTCCACATTTTGTTACGCTACAGCCTTATTCTAAAATTGATTAAATTGTTTTTTTCCCCTCATCAATCTACACACAATACCTCATAATGACAAAGCGAAAACAGGTTTGCAGACATTTTTGCAAAATTGTAAAAAGAAAATGCAAATATAATATTACATTTACATAAGTATTCAGACCCTTTACTCAGTACTTTGTTGAAGCACCTTTGGCAGCGATTACAGCCCCGAGTCTTCTTGGGTTTGACGCTAAAAGCTTGGCACACCTGTATTTGGTGAGTTTCTCCCATTCTTCTCTGTAGATCCTCTTAAGCTCTGTCAGGTTGGATGGGGAGCATCGCTGCACAGCTATTTCCAGGTCTCTCCAGAGATGTTCGATCGTGTTCAAGTCCGGGCTCTGGCTGGGCCACTCAAGGACATTCAGAGACTTCCCTCCGAAGCCACTCCTGCGTTGTCTTGGCTGTGTGCTTAGGGTAATTGGCCTGTTGGAAGGTGAACCTTTGCCCCAGTCTGAGGTCCTGAGTGCTCTGGAACATGTTTTCATCAAGGATCTTTCTGTACTTTGCTTCGTTCATCTTTCCCTCGATTCTGACTAGTCTCCCAGTCCCTGCCACTGAAAAACATCTCCACAGCATGATGCTGCCACCACCATGCTTCACCGTAGGTATGGTGCCAGGTTTCCTCCAGACGTGAAGCTTGACATTCAGGCAAAAGAGTTCAATCTTGGTTTCATCAGACCAGAGAATCTTGTTTCTCATGGTCTGAGAGTCCTTTAGATGCCTTGTGGCAAACTCCAAGTGGGCTGTCATGTGCCTTTTACTGAGGAGTGGCTTCCGTCTGGCCACTCTACCATAAATGCCTGATTGGTGGAGTGCTGCAGAGCTGGTTGTCCTTCTGGAAGGTTCTCCCATGCACAGAGGAACTCTGGATCTCTGTCAGAGTGACCATCGGGTTCTCGGTCACCTCCCTGACCAAGGCCCTTCTCCCCTAATTGCTCAGTTTGGCCGGGCGGCTAGCTCTAGGAAGAATCTTGCTGGTTCCAAACTTCTTCCATTTAAGAATGATGGAGGCCACTGTGTTCTTGGGAACCTTCAATGCTGCATACATTTTTTGGTACCCTTCCCCAGATCCGTGCCTCGACACAATCCTGTCTCGGAGCTCTATGGAAAAATTCCTTCAACCTCATTCATGGCTTGGTTTTTTCTCTGACATGCACTGTCAACTGTGGGACCTTATAGACAGGTGTGTGCCTTTCCAAATCATGTCCAATCAATTGAATTTACCACAGGTGGACTCCAATCATGTTGTAGAAACATCTTAAGGATGATCAATGGAATTAGCATGCACCTGAGCTCAATTTTGAGTCTCATAGCAAAAGGTCTGAATACTTATGTAAATAAGGTATTTATAAAAACCTGTTTTCGCTTTGTCATTATAGGGTACAGTGTGTAGATTGATTAGTTTTTTATTTATTTAATTGATTTTAGAATAAGGCTGTAACGTAACAACATGTGGAAAAAGTCAAGGGGTCTGAATACTTTCCGAATGCACTGTAGATCCTAAGGTTAACTGACAAGACAAAGCATTAACAAAGAGATCCCCACTAGGCCAGAGGCCTAGGAAATTACAATTGATCATACAACCTTCCTCTGTGGACTAGATATAGTATAAGAGACAGAACAAAGGTGTTTCATTCCATTTATAACATCTGAAGGCCAATCAAAGGATACCAAGTTTACAGTAACCTGAACACCCAGGCCCAATATCCACAGGGTGTCACAGCATATAAAGGCTTGTGTGGCGGGATGAGACCAACGTAAATAAGACAGAATTCCTAAGAAGACAATAAAATCCCTTTGTATAGAGTAATTTAGAGTTCCACCGGTACAGATACAAGTTACCATAGAGATCCTACATCCATATTGGATGGCATAAAAGTTATCCTCAGAGGACAAGTTTAGATAGATACCAGACATGGCTGCTGTAGAATTATTATATCACATTAAATCGGTCCTCTGGATACTGTAGAGAGAGATATATATTTTGGCCCCTTAGAGGGGGGATGGGCTGACTGATCCTTGGGAATTGTCCGTTGTATCTTCCTTGAGTGCCTGGGCCATTTGGAATTCAGCCCCAGATGACAGACAGCACATACTGCATTTCATTTACATAAGTATTCACACCCCTTTGCTATGACACTCCAAATTGACCTCAGGTGCATCCAATTTCCTTTGATCATCCTTGAGATGTCACTACAACTTGATAGTAGTCCACTTGTGGCCAATTCAATTGTTTGGACATGATTTAGAAAGAAACACGCCTGTCTATAGGGTGCCACAGTTGACAGTGCACTTTAGAGCAGAAACTATACCACGAAGTCCAAGGAACGGTCCGTAGATCTCTGAGACGAGGCATATATCTGGGGAAGGGTATAAAACAATGTCTAGTGTTGAAAGTTTCCAAGACCACAGTGGTTTCCATCATTGGGCAATGGAAAAAGTATGGATCTACCCAGACTCTGACTAGAGCTGGCCATCCAACCAAACTGAGCAACCAGGCAAGAAGGACCTTGGTCAGGGAGGTGACCAAGAACCCAATGACCACTCTGCCAGAACAACAGAGTTCCTTGGCTGAGATAGAGACTGTTGTCCGTCTGGCAGGTTCTCCACAGCACTTCACTAATCTGGGCTTTATGGGAAAGTGGCCATACGGAAGCCACTCCTGAGAAAAAGACACATGACAGCACACCTAGAGTTTGCAAAAAGGCAAGTGAAAGCATCTGAGCGCATAAGGCAAAAGACTCTGTGGTCTGATAAGACAAAAATGTAACTCTTTGGCCTAAATGCAAAGCGCTATGTCTGTAAAAAACCAGGCACAGCTCATCACCCGTCTAACACCGTCCCTACCATGAAGCATGGTGGTGGCAGCATCATGCTATGGGGAAGCTTTTCAGCGGCAGGGACTGTGAGACTGGTAAGGATAGAGGGAACAATGAATGGTGCCAAATAAAGGCAAATCCTTGATAAGAACCAACAGGACAATGACCCCAAGCATACAGCCAAAGCAATGCTGGAATGGCTTCAAAACAAGAATGTGAAATCCCTTGATTGGCCCAGCCAAAGCCCAGACTTGAATCCCATTGAAAATCTGTGGAAAGACTTGAAGATTGCTGTTCACAGCAGCTCCCCATTTAATTTAACAGATTTTAAGAAAATCTGCATGGAAATATGGGAGAATATCCCCCAATCCAGATGTGCAAAGCTGATACAGACATACCCATAATGACTCAAAACTGTAATCGCCTAAATGGTGCTTCTACAAAAAACAAATTTCGATTGGCTGGGCCTGGCTACCAAGTGGTTGGGCCTATACCCTCCCAGGCCCACCCATGGCTGCGCCCCTGCCCAGTTATGTGAAATCCACAGATTAGGACCTAATGAATTTATTTAAATTGATTGATTTCCTTCTATGAACTCAGTAAAATCTTTGAAATTGTTGCAGGTTGTGTTTATATTTTTGTTCAGTATAATATGCTTATACGCCAACGACGTGCGACAGACACTGGGAGCTAATTGAGGATATAATTACATCAAACACCCTGAACTGGAATGGATATTTGTTCAATGAGGAAGTGTCATATTAGCTGCACTGTGACACTTCAGCTGTATTTATAATATTTGCGAACTGGAGAGCAGCGGGGAGGATGAGGTGAAAAGGGGAGTGGAAAATGAGTCTTTAAAAAGGACTTATTTGCAATAAATAGATAATGCAGCAACCATGTCGCTAAATACAGCACTCTGCGGCCTGCTGACTATCAAGAGCAGGCTCTTCAACAAAGTGCTTGTGGATTGTGCTGACATGCATGAGGTCCCTGGTTCAAGTCCAGCTCCTGGCTCTATCCCTCAAATTCACAACAGCGTGTTAAGCTGTTTTTAGTGTTATAATACTTAATGTCATACAGTAAAGAGCTTTTTGCCCATTAAAGACACTATACAATATAGCATAAGAGCATTATCACAGTATACACAATACCACCTTATCAAACCGATCAGACATACAAGAAATCTCCTCAGTCAGCTGATAACACATTCATGTGTGACAGAGTTTTACCATAGGAGTATTGAGTTGTGGACTGAATGAAGCCGCCATCTTTACAAGCACTCAATCACACTACTATGCCAGATTACAGGGTATCAAGATAAACTCTTGATACCCTGTCACTCTCCAGAGGTCTAAATAGCCCCATGTAAACCATCAACATATTAATGAGCCTTCTATTGCAAAGTGTACTCATTTTGAGGGAACTTCCCACAGAATGGTTGGCAAACCACCATTCATTCATGACATTCTGGACAACAGAGGTCGAAATGCAGTAAAGAGTAAATCAATGTAGTCTCACTGAAATACAAAATAAATATAATTGAAAACGAGAGAGAGAGAGAGAGAGAGAGAGAGAGAGAGAGAGAGAGAGAGAGAGAGAGAGAGAGAGAGACTGAACAAGAGACAGATGTTGTTATTGTTGTGTAAAGGGTGTGTTGGTGAGACTGAGAGGGAGGAAGAGTGTGTGGTTGAGGCATTTGGTTTTTCACTCCACTTAACGTCAGCACTCTCCCACACAATAGCAAACAAACAAAAGACACTTCAAAATAGGTCCAACATGGCCTTGATCACATCTGCATCTGATCTCACAACCAGCCTGACAAGAGGCACAATGGTACATTTTGTGAAGTGTATGTATGCAGTACAGTGCCTGTCTAGTGCTAGCTGTACATTTCCCTCTCTCTCTCCCACACCCTTTATATTTTCCATTTGGAAGGCAGCACCTGTATGTACAAATCTTTCCTTCCACTTAAAAGGGCTTCTCTGTGCATTGTCCAGGAATACACACACACTCACTACACAGGCTTTTACCACACACACACACACACACCCACCCACACATGTATGCACACAGACAAACGCTCTACAATCTTCAGCCTAGTGGTTAGAGTGTTGGGCCAGTAACCAAAAGGTTGCTAGTTTGAATCCCCAAGGTGAAACATCTGTCGTTCTACTCTTGAGCAAGGCAGTTAACCCCCCACAACAACAGCTCCCCGGGCACCCAATGTGGAAGCCCCCCGCACCTCTCCAATTCAGAGGTTGAAAGCAGAAGTCAAGTTTCGGTTGGACCTCGTGTGCAATTGATGATACAAAACATGTATTATTTATTAAGACCTTCTATTTCTCTTTCTCCCTCTCTTTTACACACACACACACACACACACACACACACACACACACACACACACACACACACACACACCTACAGAGTTGGGTTGGTATGTCCACTCTCAGTGGACCCAGTGTTTGTGATAATTATCCCGACCCGAATGTTGGCACACCAAGAGGGAGCCACAAGTCGCACACAAAACTCTCAGGGACAAAAAAACATCAGCTGCAGGAGTAAAACATAAACACTCCCTCCGCTAAACCTTGGCCTTGTTAGTGAACACAACAGGAAAAACACGGCTAAATATAAAAGCCCAAACTTGGGGTACGCCTGTTCCATTTGCTCTCGGCTTGTGCAAGTCAATGTAAACAGTGGGCTACAGCCAACTGCGAAGTCAGAGTTCATCAGTTCATCCGCATTGGCCTGTTGAAGCGTGGGAGCGCATATGGAGGAGGCTGTGTCTGTGCTCTCACTACGTTTACTAAGCTCGGCATTGGTATAACACCAACACATTCTTAAGCACATTGCTGCAATATACAACATCAACAACAACAATTACATTGATTTGAATGACAAGTCACTTTGATGGTCCTCAGTTGTTTGGTCAAAACATACAGTGCATTCTGAAAGTATTCAGACCCCTTGACTTTTTAGACATTTTGTTACATTACTGACTTATTCTAAAATTGATTAAATAGTTTTTCCCCCCCTCATCAATCTACACACAATACCCCATAATGACAAAGCAAAAAACAGTTTTTAGACATTTTTGTACTTTGTTGGCAATGATTACAGTATTCTTGGGTATGACGCTACAAGCTTGGCACACCTGTAGGTGGGGAGTTTTCCCATTCTTCTCTTCAGATCCTCTCAAGCTCTGTCAGGTTGGATGGGGAGTGTCGCTGCACAGCTATTTTCAGGTCACTCCAGAGATGTTCGATCGGGTTTAAGTCCTGGCTGGGCCACTCAGAGACTTGTCGCGAAGCGGTGTGTTGGCTGTGTGCTTAGGGTCATTGTCCTGTTGGAAGGTGAACCTTCGCCCCAGTCTGAGGTCCTGAGCGCTCTGGAGAAGGTTTTCATCAAGGAACTTTTTGTACTTTCTTTCCCTCAATTCTGCCTAGTCTCCTAGTCCCTGCCGCTGAAAAACATCCCCACAGCATGATGCTGCCACCTCTATGCTTCACCGTAGGGATGGTTACAGGTTTCCTCAAAACGTGATGCTTGGCATTCCAAGCGGGCTGTCACGTGCCTTTTACTGAGGAGTGGCTTCCGTCTGGCCACCATAAAGGCCTGATTGGTGGAGTGCTGCAGAGATGGTTGTCCTTCTGGAAGGTTCTCCCATCGCCACAGAGGAACTCTGGAGCTCTGTCAGAGTGACCATCGGGTTCTTGGTCACCTCCCTGACCAAGAACCCGATGGTCACCTCCTTCTCCCTCGATTGCTCAGTTTGACGGACGGCCAACTCTAGAACGAGTCTTGGTGGTTCCAAACTTCTTCCATTTAAAAATGATGGAGGCCAGTGTTCTTTGGGACCTTCAATGCTGCAGAAATGTTTTGGTACCCATCCCCAGATCTGTGCCTCGACAAAATCCTGTCTCAGAGCTCTATGGACAATTCCTTCAACCTCATGGCTTGGTTTTTGCTCTGACATGCACTGTCAACTGTAGGACCTTATATAAACAGGTGTGTGCCTTTCCAAATGATGGAAAGGGACACACTAAACAAATCAAATCAATTGAATTTACCACCGGTGGACTCCAATCAAGTTGTAGGAACATCTCAAGGAGGATCAATGGAAATAGGATGCACCTGACCTTAATTTAGAGTCTCATAGCAAATGGTCTCAATACTTATATAAATAAGGTATTTCTGTTTTTTTAATTTTTAATACGTTTGAAAACAAATCTAAAAATCTGTTTTCACTTTGTCATTATGGGGTATTGTGTGTAGATTGATGAGGATAGTTTTTTTTTTTAAATCAATTTTAGAATAAGGCTGTAACGTAACAAGATGTGGAAAAAGTCAAGGGGTCTGAATACTTTCTGAATGCACTGTAGAGATTGAAGTTAACACTTTTGTAATAGAAAAAAATCCTACGTTCCTATACCAGCCTGTAAGACCACATAAAGTATTCTTGTCCTATGATGAAATTATACTGTAGGGCTGATCAGCCTGCCTTTATCTGTGGGTATGAGTTGGGCAGTCAGTGAGGCTCATTGTTCCTCTTCCAAAAGAAGGAAAGCCAATACAAGGGAGGGAACAGCTCCAGGAATGCTTGGGATTCTGAAATGTTATTCTCTAGGGAAAGTTTATTTCTGTCTTTTATCTGGAACCAGGGGAACGTTTCTCTCTGACACCATTCTTGTTCCTCACTCCACAGGTACCCACTGTATATTATATGCTCTTTATTGTTATTTTATTGTGTTTTTTTTGCTAAATATTTTCTTAAAACTGCATTGTTGGTTAAGGGCTTGTAAGTAAGCATTTTACTGTAAGGTCTACACTTGTTGTATTCAGCACATGTGACAAATAACATGTGATTTGATTTTGATTTGAAAAATAAAAAAATACATGAAATAAATTTGAATCATCACGTGGTTGCTATGGAATTGGATAAATATTGACTTAGTAAATTAGTAGCCCTAAGTAGACTATGTGAAGGAAAGATGCCACTATAATGCTAACTCTCCTACGGGATATTGGTGTGATTTTGAAGATGTTGCCATGAGGATAAGAAATTGCTTGTTGCCATGACCATGTATCCAAAACTCTTCCCAAAAAGTATTAAAGCTGCAGTCATAATAATAAATAGTTATTGTATTTGTGTGTGTGTGTCAGAATATATAAAATTAACATAGTTTGCCCAGGACATTAGCATCAATTGGTATGTTAGCTAGGTCTGTAATCTGTAAATTGGCTGAAAATAGCTATATTTCCAGGGAAATGTAGACTTACCTCTATCTTTTCACGTCAATAATGGTCCTCCCTGTAGGATACTCGGTGAGTAGGCTAACTTTCAGCTCTCTCTCTCTCTCTCTCTCTCTAGTTGTCTCTCTCGTGCGTGAGGTTCCCGTTGTAAAACTAGAGCCGCTTTAAAATATATCAGTACTGTAGAAATAGTAGCCTGCACATTTGAATTCCCTTTGGGCGAACACGTTTATGGAGCTCCGCAATGGTACATTTCAATCAGTTCACATGCGCTCCTTCTCCAGTACAGAAGGTGTCGGTAACACCATTTCTGTTCCCCTGTTTCACTCTGTGGTTCTCGACGCAGTTCCAGGAAGTGTTGATTACCGTCGTGCTAGCAGCACTAGCTGGATCACCATTAATACTTCCGGTTTTCGGATTTAGCCTCCAAAATAAAAGTACGCTGTAAACGCCATGTGTATGCTATTGCATCCCATTGGTTCCTGTATGAACACACCCGTATCCCCCTTACGCCTCGTATCACACCGACAGGGTTTTGCATTTTGGTTCGACCAGAAATACATTCATTTCTGATGGAACTCTGCGTTTGTCTTGCATCATTGCTTTGCAGAGGCAGTTACATTGCGTTCTCTGTGGTGCGTACGTTGGATTTATCGAACATATGTGTCAAACTGTATGTGAAGACAGAAATGGTAGCAGAAGTTGAATGTTCAACTTTTGTTGCACACATATCCAGATGATGCTGTGTAGCATTTTGTGCAATAAAACTGTAGGTGTGATCATGGCATAATAAAAGCCTACTGGTAAAAAAAATATGCAATTAATTATTTTTTAAATAAATCATTATTTGCATTGTATGATTCGTGTTTATTTACTGGTGCTGTTGTTAAAGGATGCGATTTTGAAATGTAATGTTTATGAAAAGTCTGTATATTTGTTGTATTGCACAAACAAATTGCACTGTACAGGAAAAACAATAGATTGTGTGTCTATAAAACTCGGGTCCAGTCTACTCACTAGAGTCCCTAGAATACAAATCAGATGAGTTTGAACAAAAAAACTAGGTCATAGGAAGTGTTGCTGGGCTTTTACTGTGGTCAAATGAGGTGCCTGGACAGTATATGATACAAATACAGCACTGTACATGAAAAACTATTCTTTGTGCCGATGTAAAAAAGTGGGGTGGGGAATACTCAGTAGGGTTTGTAGACTCTATATATGGTTTCATTTCAATAATAATACGGAGTGTTGCTGGCCTTTTACTCCACCCATTACATTGGCCACAATGCAAATCACCTCAGTGGTGGTCGGTGCCGTTTAAAATGAGGGAGGATGATTTATTTTACATTTTTTATGAGCATGGCCTTATTTCTATTACTGCATGTTGGATGACTGTCATTCATTTGCCCAGCTCAATGTAACATTGATAGGTTTAGGCTACTACATTTTCCCTGTACCCATCATGAGGTTGCTACAACCTAGCCCATGAATGAAAGTTTACAACGTAGGTAGACAGGTCGAAAGAATTTTGAGTAATCAAGGTGGCAGACAGTGACACATTCAATACCACCATTACCAGGGTGCAATCATTAGTCCAACCGTCACAAATGAGAGTTTCTATTGGGCAGTAGAGGTGCGTGGGTAAAATCACTGGGGAAGTGTTGTTTGCTCTATAACCTGTTAATTCATATGCCTTGCGACTGTGATATATAGGCCTACAGCAGAGACAATAAGAAGACACTGTGGCAGAATCAATTCTTATACCACACCTTTGTTTTAGCACAAAACCAGATAGCAACCTCTTTCCAGTGAAGTCCACAAAGCATATTGCACGTACAGTAACGAACAGGTACATGACCTACAGAATGGTCAAGCAAGTTTAAGTTTTTGACATTTTCGGACCACTAAACAACTATTGATTTTGAACCACAGAGAGTTACCGCAGGTCGCAAAGAAAACAGGAGCTGCCCCCTCTATTCCAGCACCATTTCACCTTCAACATTTCAACATCATCAGATCACCTCTGCTTAGTCTGATACAGTGACAAGAAGTCTACAGTAATGTGCACGGTTGAATGATACAGTGACAAGAAGTCTACAGTAATGTGCACGGTTGAATGATACAGTGACAAGAAGTCTACAGTAATGTGCACGGTTGAATGATACAGTGACAAGAAGTCTACAGTAATGTGCACGGTTGAATGCTACAGTGACAAGAAGTCTACAGTAATGTGCACGGTTGAATGCTACAGTGACAAGAAGTCTACAGTAATGTGCACGGTTGAATGATACAGTGACAAGAAGTCTACAGTAATGTGCACGGTTGAATGCTACAGCAAATAGAAAAGCACTGCAGTCCAGTGTGCATTTGTCCTAATGAAAACATCTTTATCTCCAACAAAAATATAGAGATAAACAAGCTCTCAAAAATTGATGACCAAAATATGATTTAAAAAAATGCATAAAAAATGTAAATAAAGATTGATTCTCTCATTTTGACAGTGGAAAAGAAAGTTGACCACTTTCAGAGCTTTGCTCTCCATCTTGTTTCTATTTAAGTTGATTGTTCAAGTAGGAAATTCAATGTTCATACAAAAAAGTGAGGGGAAAAAATGTCCAGAAATAAGCTAATAACACTAAATAATGACTGGTCTCCTTTCAAAATTATAATTTTCTTTTTTTCATTCAATTAGTCTTTTCAAAAACAAGACCAGGCATCAAAAGTGAATAGAAGCCCAAGGGAATCTACAAATTATTGAGACTAAGCCGCAGCACTTTTCCTGACAGCACACTTCATTCAATTAGTCTTTTCAAAAACAAGACCAGGCATCAAAAGTGAATAGAAGGCCAAGGGAATCTACAAATTATTGAGACTAAGCCCCAGCACTTTTCCTGACAGCACACCTCTGTGTTGGATTTTAAAACAATATAAAAACAGGTAAGCACGTGGAACCATTCACATTCCCAACTACATGTGGTACTAAATGGACAAGCGTTATTCGACGTTCAACATTAAAACCTATTCAGTCTGTCTACAAACAGGCTCTCAAAGTGCTCGATAGGAAGCCCAATAGCCATCATCACTGTTACATCCTCAGAAAGCATGAGCTCCTGAGTTGGGAAAATCTTGTGCAATACACCGACGCATGTCTTGTATTCAAGATCCTAAATGGCCTAGCTCCCCCTCCACTCAGTATTTTTGTTAAACAGAAACCCCAAACATATGGCAGCAGATCCACAAGGTCTGCCATGAGAGGTGACTGTATAGTTCCCTTAAGGAAAAGCACCTTTAGTAAATCCGCTTTCTCTGTGAGAGCTTCCCATGTCTGGAATACACTGCCATCAGACACACATAACTGCACCACATATCACACTTTCACAAAATGCATGAAGACATGGCTAAAGGTCAATCAGACTTGTGAACATAATCCCTAGCTGTGTATTGCCGCTTTCCATGTTGTCTGTTGTCTGTAGCTTGTGAGGTGTGGAAACACTTTGTTGTTTTTATGGATTTTGTCTTGTTGCTTTTTGTTCTATGTTGCTCTGTCTGTATGCTACATCTTGCTTGTCCTATGTTGCTCTGTCTGTATGCTATGTCTTGCTTGTCCTATGTTACTCTGCGTGTGCTCACTGTTCAATGATTGTCTATATTGTAATTGTTTTTAATAACCTGCCCAGGGACTGCGGTTGAAAATTAGCCGGCTGGCTAAAACCGGCACTTTTACTGAAACGTTGATTAATGTGCACTGTCCCTGTAAAAATAAAATAAACTCAAACTCAAACTCAAACACTTACTTCCACTACGTTTGAACATCATTAGGCTATACAGTAGATCATAAAATAGATATATAATGTAACTATATTAAACTTGCATCTCTTCTTGTCTGAACTCTTGTCTGAGGTTGCATTGCTATTTATCTTTCACCAGTCTGAACACAAAAGCTAAGGTGCTAGAAAGAAAAACATTCATGCACATTTTTTGAAAGAGCTGTCTATGCAATGCCATGTTATTTAATGTTCTGTACTGTGGTTCATTAGTAGTTCATTAGTAGATAAATAAATAACAGACAAATAAAAAAAGACTCATTCGTCCTGTCTGTCATGTCTATTCCTTTACCATTTCCATTCTTCTGCAGGGGTGGCAGTGAGCTTTCTTCTTCCTTTGCCTACACTGTCTGGGATGCTTTCATCATTGACCCAATTTTTGGTTCATCCAAAAAGGACAGCCATTCCCAAGTGTGATTCTTCTTGCACATGTCCATGCCTTCAATGGCAATACTGACTGCCTATGGCTTAGCTTTTTCTAATTGATCGAATATTGCCAAATCCTTCCTAAATCGATCATTTTTCTTTGACAGGAGATCTAGATCGACTGGAAGCATCATACAGCATACCTTCAGAAAACTGGCTAGGATCAACTCAACAATCTGAACAGTCGACTCAAAAAAGTCTGTGTCTGACCACATGGTAAGCCTGTCAAACACAAGGTTCTTGGGTACCTCAATGTCATCAAACAAGCATGCATTTCCTTCAACAAGGTCTCTCCCATCTTCCTGCCATTCATTGAGTTTGGTAACAAGGGTTTGGTATCTTTCTTCCATCTCCAACACGTTTCCCTTCAAAGTCAAGGCTCTCCAGAGAGGATCAATGATAAGCTTGGACACCAGACCCAGAGCTCTGCATCCGGCCTTGAACTGTTGAACCTCCAAGTCAGCAAACTACTCTCAGCTCTGTACGTACTGGTAAACTCAACCAAATCATCATGGATGCTATACACCCCAGCATAATTATGAAACAGACCATCAATTCTGTGTCCAATGGATAGAGACAAAGGAACTTCATCAAATTCTCTTTTGCTGGTCAAAAAGGTTTGGAACGCAACGAGCTGACCGTCCTCTGCCCATCCAAGCTCTTGCACAGCATCACACACATAATTCACCAAACACACTGTTCCAGACTCCAACTCTGTTGTCCCAATGTTAGGGGAGCTATGGACTCCTACTTCTTTATCTCCTAAAATCATATTTTCCCAAAGTACAAGAGTCGTTTTTGCCTCGTGAATGAACTGAGCCATCAATCCATTGTAATCCACAGAATAGCTTGACTTACAAGGGACATCATTGTCTTCTCAGTGGAACTAAAGGCAACATGTTTCTCAACTATCAGTGGTAGGATGTCTGATCTGTATTCAGCGAGGATTTGTTCAAATTTCTTTTCAGAACCAGTCCCAATACCTTTAAGCAGAAGTCAGTGGGTCCATTATCCTGGCCAAGCTTGACTGTTGTTTCATCTGTTTCGATAGAGATGGTCTCTTCAGCATACAGAGACCATACAGTTCCTGCATCAACGACCAGATATTTCAAACCGATCTTGCTAACCATCTTCTCCTCTGTATCGTTTGCCTCTTGTATCCTATTCGAATCCAATCTTTATGACAATCTTTCAAGTGGAGTAGCTTCTTTTTTCTTGCATTCTTTAGCCACAAGAGGTATTATAAACACTTACTTTTAAAATTCTTCATTTGTGACATGTTTCCGTTTAGCCATTTGTTTCAGTTTAGATGAAATATTTATGGCAAATTGACAGCGTTTTTATTTTATTTGCAAATCTAGATTCAAATTATAATCCAGAATATCATAGACAGTATACATACAGTATATCCCCTTTTTGTATTTTTTGCTAACTTATGAACCTCATACTTTACAACATTAGTCAGTAACTGTGAGTCACGTTTTGTTTTGGATGCCAGTTTGGATCTCACATCAAGTTCCACACCTACTTTTTTGCACAAGGGGTAGCAGTTTTTCACCACTTTCTCTGCAAAGGGCATCACATGTGCCTGTTTAATGTTGCTGACCGGGACCTTTGTGAGTTCACTCTCGTTGGAGATGGTCTATTTCTTCACAGACTGAAGAACTAGGCCTACTTGTTGAGCTCTATGACATTTCTCTGCCTTAATTTCTCTTGCTTTGCAAGTGGCTCTTTCTCCCCTTTTCCTTCTCAAATCTAATTGTCTTCTT
Organism: Salmo salar; assembly: GCF_965601325.2. NCBI lineage: Eukaryota > Metazoa > Chordata > Actinopteri > Salmoniformes > Salmonidae > Salmo > Salmo salar. Next base: position 9,222,507 of record NC_138301.1, on the reverse strand, counting down.
TCTGTTACTTTTTTCAGTCCTTGATATTTCCATACAATTGAGTTGATTGAGTTAATGACCTGCATTTTACTGTAAATCACTGCAGGTTTCTGTCTTGTGCCAACTGTCACGATGTGCACAACTGGTTGAAGGTAAGTCAGGTGCAGGAGAGCAGAGATTGGTGATAACAGGCGCACTTTATTCATGCCGAAGGAAAACAGCGATAACGCCCAAAGTACACAAACAGTACAATAAACAAAACACACGGGTCAAACACATACCCGGCGCAAACCAGCCTGATGCGAACCACACGTAACAAACAAACAATTCCACACACAGACATGGGGGGGGAACAGAGGGTAATATACATTTAGTCAGATGAGGGAATGTGGACCAGGTGTGCGGAAAACCAAGACAAAACAAATGGAAAATGAAAGGTGGAGCGGCGATGGCTAGAAGACCGGTGACGTCGACCGCGGAACGCCGCCCGAACAAGGAGAGGGCCCGACTTTGGCGGAAGTCGTGACACCAACCCCCAGTGAGAATATTTCCTTTAAATACGGAGGTCTCCTTTTATGCACCATGCATGTCATTTTCTTAACAACTAGTCTCAACTTTGCAATAATATATGTAGACAGCTTGGTTTTCTTAATAGGCAACTCATGATCAAAATTGTGCTTTACGACATCAATGACAATTTGCTTGTAAGCTCCACATACTTCTTTGGCAAAATTACCAAGTTCAATGATTACACCTTTGGTCAATAAATCCATATCATGTTTCTCTTTTGCCCCACAATTGGATTTCACATCAAGTTCTAATCCTATTTTATTACAGAGGGGGTAAGGGTCCTTCATTGTTTTTTATGTTGTTGTCACGTCCTGACCAGTGTAAGAGATCATTTTCTATAGTAGATGGATCAGGGCGTGACAGGGGGGTGGTTGTTTGACAGTCTGTGTTGTTATTTCTATGTTGTGGGTTTTAGGTTTTCTGTTTCTATGTCGGGTGTTGTTTGGGGTTGATCTCCAATTGGAGGCAGCTGTTTCTTGTTGCCTCTGATTGGAGATCGTATTTAGGTAGGGGGTTTTCTTATTGTATGCTGTGGGTTGTTAATTGTGAGTAGTGTGTTTTCCTGCTCTGCGTCACGGCTTTATTGTTTTGTATTTTTCAAGTTTATTGTATATGGCATTCGGTTTCACAAACCCCTAACTCCGATCCTTCAGAAAGCCATGACAGTTGTAGACACCATTAGACACCAGTTTTGGTTCCTTGCAAGGCTGTACACTGTTCCATCAGCACACTGTGTTACATCTGTCTCAGTTAACAGGTTGTCTGTCTTGACATGCTGAGTAAGTCTGGATACGATGTCCAGATCAGATTTGTCCATTCAAAGCATGTCAGCAGGTTCAGGATTTTCCGACACAGTAATAATTCTTTACAGTTGAAAGGGCATATTGCGATCCTTTTATCGTGTTGGGATCAAGAAGGGTAAACACTTCCATTACCAATCCAGGTTTTCCTAGAGCAGTTTTTAGTTTTATGATCAATTCTCTTAATATGTGCATAGTACGCGTTGCAAAGTCATTCCTTTGATGCTTTTGCAAACCAAGATCAAAGTTGTACTCTAGAATGTCACAGACAACATGCTGCTGAGCTCTATTAACTTCTTTAGCAAAATCAGAAACCACAACCATCACACCATCAGTCAGCAACTGCAAATCTAATTTCTGTTTGGATGCAGACCCAACATTGAAATCCAAGACAGTTTTTTTGTAGTTGGAGTATGGGTCCTTCAACTTTATTCCAGGTGAGGACTTTTGCGAAATATGTTTTGAGTAATTAACACGACGTTGCCAAATATCCCCATCTTTTCTCCTTTTTTGTGCCTTTTCCGTCTTTTTTTATTTTAACGTCATAGTTTTCCTCTTGAGCAGAGGTAAAAGTCAATGGATTACAATAGGCTAGAAGAATAGGCCTGGGTCCTAATATGACATGGCTGCAGCACTGGAGTTAAATTACGGTCGCTTGCGGTTGCAAGTGAAATTATCAGAAAGGGTTTGGCAATACTTTAGCTTGGGAGATTAACATAATCAGTCAGCACTTTATCATTGTTTAGGGGCTGCATTTGAAAGCTGCTAAATATCTGTGCAGTTGGGTTGATCTGTCCTCCCCCCCAAAAAACATTCTGCAACTAGATGTTGTGACTGAGACAAGGTACATCCTTTTTCCAATCACTGGGTGATATGTAAAAACATGACTCATCTTTGATTAAATTCGCTATGGGGTGCTTGGGTTATCCTGTTCTGTGTGAACATGGACAAAACCTTTATCACCCACGTTTCAGGGATGCAAACTGGTGAGGGCTCAAAAAGGTGACACTTTTTTTTCACTGAAACATGCAAGAAATCCCTGCTAGGGGGAAATGCACGTTTGAACTAATTAAATAACAAAGAATATGGTCTACATGATCAGTCTCTGTGTGTAAAATAAAAAGTGGTTAATGTGAACCTAACTCAAGGCAAAAAAATGTAAAGAAAGCAATCCAATGTTATTTGTTGCCTAGACTCTACTGCAAATTACACTCAAGTCTTGAGAAAAAACATAACACTAATATTGCAGTTAGCCATGACAGTCTTTATAATATAACGCTTGTGACCACACACATCTAAATATTGCACTTGGGGAAAAAACGTCTTAAAGTAGAATGAAACAAACAGGCATTCTATTTTTGCTCTATTATAGTAGCCACTAGAGTAGACATCGATTAAGTGCACAAGGCTACATGTGTGGAAAAATAGCATTCACTGAGTAAAACATGTAATAATCCCCCTCACTCACACACAAGTGTTACTGTCAAGTTCAACACAACAAAAGCAATATCTTTGGGCTACACTGCAGGTTATTACATTGTACCTTTCTGCCTGTGGACATCTGTTCTACAATGTGCCAGCAGAGCATGATGCCCTTTGTTGGCATAATTTATCTCTTTCAGGCAGAGAGTACACCTTGCATTCCCCTTTTGATCCACTGTATTGAAAAATTGAGAAAGAGGGAAAGTGTGTGGTGTCCCTTTCACCTCTATAGTGGCATCCAGCTTAAGCCAGGCCCAGCTCCAGCTACACTTGATCCCTGAATCCACTAGTTTAACAAGCAATGCCTCATTCTCTCATTCTGAAAATTAACCACATACCGTAGAGGGAAAACATTAGTTCACAGATAGTAGTTAGTTCGTTAGCTAGTTAACTAGTTAACATTTCACACAGATTGCCAGGGTCCAATAAGCAATTAACACGTTATAACTTGAGGAAAGGCAAGGAGTCGTATACCAGTTAATACTATAGCGAATTGGTTAGATTACTAATGTTAGCTCATCTGATGTTGTTGTCTGACTTTATTAGCCAGCTAATTTTCACACCATAAACTAAATTATTTGATCAGTTAAATTGGCTATTTTTACTCAACATTTCTCTGGCTAGCTAACAGAGAATTTGATCCAGCTAGCCAGATACTTAACAATGCTAACAATACTTGTTCCACCATACTTTCTCCCTCACCTCAAACTTTCAAAATGCCAGCTGTTTTTCGGTTACAGCTCATGAAGTAGGCTTCATCACCTTCTCACCCCCCATCTCTGTGGCCAGGCTTCTCACCTACCTCTTCGCTATTGTTCTGGGGACGTGCTGCTGTTACTGGAAAACTGCCTTTCCACTCTCTGCTGTCTTTCAAGAGCGTGCGTTGATGCTGTAACTACTGTAGCAAATTGGTTGTCTCTTCTCTCTTCAGTCACATGGTGCATTCTGTTGTTATGTGAACGATTGGCTGATGTAACGCGTGTCGTGTGTGGAGGACCAAGACGCAACAGGGAAGTGTATACTCATCTTCTTTTTTAATATTGAAGAAGGAGAAACAAATGAAACACGTATACTATTAACGGAACCGACACTAACAGTTCTGTCAGGTGATAAGCACAAAACAGAATACAACTACCCACAATCCACAATACAAACAAACCCCTAATTATAGGACCTTCAATCAGAAGCAACGAGGAGCCGCTGCTTCCAATTGAAGGTCAAGAACAAAACTGCACATAGAAACAGAGTGACTAGAATAAACATAGAAAATGCCCTAACATAGAACATATACCAAAACTCTAGACCACTCTAATCAAACACCCCTTGTCTATAACCATAGACTAACAATCCCCGAAACATATAAACAAAATACCCCCTGCCACGTCCTGACCATACTAAACACTAACAAATAACACCTTTACAGGTCAGAACGTGACAGCTGAGCCTTGGATACAGCCAGTATTGCTCCAAACGTGCATCACTCGTTCGCTTACAGCCAATAGTGATCCAAAGCCCCCTTCAAAAAAACTTTTCTCATCGGATCTACACGAATCACGTAGGTCGCCAAAAGGTGACTAGTTTGCATCCCTGATGTTTACAGCTGTTTGAGGTTGAGCACCAACAGTTGTTGTTGAATTCGTTTTAATCTCCCTATCACTTGATTTTGTATCTTCCAACAGACCACAAATAAGGCTTTGTTTTGTTGTGTCGTACCAATTTTCAGCATATGAATAACCTGCATCAAAAGTGTCAGACCAAATGATTACTGGGGATATCTCCACCTCATCTGGCTTTATATCTACATCCATCTCACACCAACTAAACTAGCTATCTGGGTGACAGCCAGGGTCAATTTAAATGAAGTAAGTTAGGCTAGACCTAGTCATTTCCATGTAGCTGACCAGGCCTATCTCCTTAAGCCTATCAATCAAATTGATTTTATAAAGCCTGGTGCAACAACAGTGAAAATGAGGAGATTCTGAGGAAATAAGTTCTATAATATTAGATATAACGTTAGTGGTGTAAATACAGTTAACAACTGACCAAGAGAGTAGCCTTCCATATGACAGTTGGGAATTTGATAAAAAGTTGGTCCTACGGCAAAATACCTCATCTTCCAGGTGGGTGACTGGTTAGCTTAGCCCGACGGTGCATATCGAAACATTTAAAAATCATTCGAGACACTTAGCTAGCATCTAAGTCACTAAGATTGTGAAATCCTATTGGCACGTTCTAGCATTTATTTGCATATTTCCGTTAGGGAATGACTACTCTGTGTGCGTGTGCAGTAACTCAATTTTCCCTTGCAGTCCTTCTAAACAATGCAACTTTGGCAAAGGGTAAAAGTCTACAAAATGCAGTCCACTTTGTTTGTTACAGATTATAATTTGGGAAGCAGAAAACTGTATGGAGATCAAATGTTGCATCAATGAGAAAATGTGCAGAATGTCGGCCAAAATCCATCTCTCTCCATCTTCTCCCACTTGCCGGCCACTGGGCTTCCTCTCATCACCATATTTGGTAGTGAGTGGAAATGCCAACCGGATGCTTCACATTTATACATCCCGGGAAATATCTGTCTCATTGTTCTATCTGTGCTTTGAGTGTGTCTGAAAGTGGGCGTTGCAAAAGAAGGGGGAGATGAACAGAAATGGGTGTAACATCAGTGTTCCATTATTGCTTAGACTGGCCATAGGGTGCACCGGGGGTCAGCTTAATGTTTACATAGCAGGCTAAGAGAACTACCATAGCAGCTGCCAAAGAAGAAGAAGAAGAGTTTGCTCGGGTTGGGACATGCTGTAAATGGTGGACAAGAAAAAAAGGAAGAAAGTGGAACATTTTATGTATAAATATGGAGTAGGGGATTGCACAAGCCTTCTGGAAGATCTGGTGAAGGAGAAGACGGTGGACAAGAAAAAAAGGAGAAAAGTGGAATATATTTTGAGTGAATATTGAATGGAAGAACTCAAAACCTTTGGAAGACTTTGAGGAGGAAATTGAACGTGACGAGAGTGAGGATGTATTAACTGTGGAAGTTGCAGTGATGACTGCTGAGAAGAAGTTGAGTGTAGAGGGAAGTAGTATGGTGAGGAACTTTGGCATTGAGTGCAAAAAGAGTGATACGTGCCCAAGTAGTTCAGAGATGGAACTTGGCGAGAGTGAGGAAAGTGAACTCGGTGGTGAGGACCGCCGAGTTCGGGCCTCATCCCGAGGATGATAAGGATGATTTTGGCCCAGTGGGAGTAAGATTTGTAGAGAAAATGGATCCTTGCATTTTGGCTGATCCATATTTTTTTTAAACCAGGCAAGTCAGTTAAGAACAAATTCTTATTTACAATGACAGCCTACCCCAGTCAAACCCGGACAACACTGGGCGCCTCCCTATGGGACTCCCAATCACGGCCAGATGTGATATAGCCTGAATTCGAACCAGGGACTGTAGTGACACCTCTTGCACTGAGATGCAGTGTCTTAGAACACTTTGCCACTTGGGAGCCCATATGTGGTGTCAGGCTGGGTGGAGGAGAGGTTGGGAACTGTTGAGTTGGTGAAGGTAACTCGGAGTAGACTCATGATGATTTATTGTGTTTCCTCCACTCAGAGGGAGCGGGTGCTCCAGATTACGAGATTAGGGACAAGAATTGTGACTTGCTTTGCTCTCTGGAGCAGGGCGCCTATGAAAGGTGTTACAACGGGGTCGGCATTAAGTGTTGAGGAGGAGCAGTTGAAATGGAAGATTCCCTGTGTCTGTGACACCTGCCGTTTGGTGAGACGTAGAGCCGGTGGAGATTGTGTGGAAACGGAAAAGGCATTATCTGTCATGCTGAGTTTATATGCCAGATAAGGTCAAGGTAGGAAGTGTCAGTTATCCCGTGAGAGCTTTTGTTACAAAAATATTATGGTTTTAGGTTTCAAGTGTATGGGTATGTTGCAGCAATGTGTAGGAGGGAGATGCCTAAATGTGAGAAGTGTGCAGGAGGGCATGAGACGATGGAATGTGTGGTATCTGTGGAGAAAGTTGTGTGTTAGTTGTGGGGGAGTGTGTTAGATCGGAGGTGTCCGGTGAGAGAAAGGCAGATTGAGGTTTTCATGGTTAGAGTAGTACAGAAAGTGTTGTATGCCAAAGCAGTGAGAAAGTGGTAGAGGAAGATGGGTGCAGGGTGATGGATTCCTGTGAGTAGGCAAGAGAGAGTGATGGGAAGAATATGTTCTTCAGTAAGGTGGACTTTTTAGCATGTATAGCCATGGTTGTCAGTTGTACTGCAGAAATGGATTGAAAATCACAGGAAATAGTGGTTGTGGTGGCAGCGGCAGAGAAGTATTTCGGATTGCAAAGATTTACTGCATAACAGCTACAGGGGGTGTTGAGTGGTCTGGAGTAGGACTAGATAGAATTAAATATTGGGGTTGGGTGGTGTATTATTTTGTGATATTTTTTTTGAAAGGGCTTTTAGTTAGCATGGCAATTTTTATTTTTCACAATTTTGTATTACTGTATCAAAGAATTGAATGTAGTTAGGCCGTGAATGGTCTCACACACCAGTACAGTAGGTGGCGGTGTATGCACCTAAAAGTTGGATGCTATTCGCCAACCAAATCCCATAGAAAAATGTAGCAGGCTAGGAGAATTAACATAGCAGTTTAGGATAATTCATGTGGCAGGTTAGTCGAATGAGGTTAAGGTTAGGAAAAGGATAAGGCTTAGCTAAAATGCTACAGTTGTCAACAATCTACTCATAGTGAAGCCCAGACAGGCAAAACTGTCTTGAGTGGCAACAAATCTGCCCAATTAACTGATTCACTTTCCATACACCCACTTCTGCTGATCCTCCCACTTTTGTTGACATGCCCACTTTCAGACACACTCCATGTGTGACACACTTCATAAAGGCTTCATAAACACTACATAAATACTTCACAAATTGTCTATTAACGTATGTCATACTCTACAAATGGTGTGTAAACATACATATTGAGTTATGTCACATTTGGCAATTCACTCTACAGTGGCAATGGTTATGTAACCCTTTATAGTATGACAAACACTTATAAAGGATTTGTGAATGTAGTGCTTGTACTTGGTTTAAAGTGGGACAGATGTTTCAATAAAGGCTACAGAGGCAGATAGCCAAGAATGGAAAAGCTGGCTGTATTACGTGGAGATGATTGGACAAAAAAGGTTGCTTAATTAAGAACAGTTGGTGAAGACAAAGAAATCCTAATAAAAATCGTATGGACTAGTCCAATGTAAACACTTTGATTACAACTAACATACAAAACTACATTACAAATATTTATTTCACAATCCCCATACAAAAATACCAAGTTGTGAGATTTATGTCCCTTGAAAATATTTACAGGATCATGCATGTCTACAGTTCTTTTACAGGTAAAAAAAGGGAATACAATCTTATTCAGATACATTTATCAATGAAACACTCAAGGATGTTGTTTATACGAGTCGGGTAGAATACTGCTCTTACTGCTCTCTCGGTTTGCGGACCCAGCTTCCGACAGGGCAGGCGGAGGGGCAGGTTCCGGGTCGAGAGCCAGACCCGGTCCCCCGATGTGAACACCGGGGCCTCACTGCGGTGACGGTCTGCGCCCACTTTCTGGCGCAGCACGGCGTGCTGAAGATTAACATGGGCGGCGTCCCATGTCACCTCCGCAATCTGGAACCAGTCATCCACCGCAGGAGCTTCGGTCTGACTCTGATGCCAAGGAGCCAGAACCGGCTGATACCCTAACACACACTGAAAGGAAGAGAAGTTAGTGGAGGAGTGGCGGAGCCAGGGCACGAACGCTGCCCACTCACCTGGCTGGTCCTGGCAATAAGACCTCAGAAACCTACCCACATCCTGGTTAACTCTTTCCACCTGCCCGTTACTCTCCGGGTGAAAACCTGAGGTAAGGCTGACTGAGACCCCCAGACGTTCCATGAACGCCCTCCAGACCCTCGAAGTGAACTGGGGACCCCGATCAGACACTATATCCTCAGGCACCCCATAGTGCCGGAAGACGTGAGTAAACAGGGCCTCCGCAGTCTATAGGGCCGTAGGGAGGCCGGGCAAAGGGAGGAGACGACAGGACTTAGAAAAACGATACACAATGACCAGGATCGTGGTGTTTCCCTGTGAAAGTGGAAGATCGGTTATGAAATCCACCGACAGGTGCGACCACGGCCGTTGTGGAACGGGTAAGGGTTGTAACTTACCTCTGGGCAGGTGCCTAGGAGCCTTACACTGGGCGCACACCGAACAGGAGGAAACATAAACCCTCACATCCTTAGCCAAGGTGGGCCACCAGTACCTCCCACTAAGACAGCGCACTGTCCGACCAATCCCAGGATGACCAGAGGAGGGTGAGGTGTGGGCCCAAATGATCAATCGGTCGCGGACAGCAGACGGAACGTACAGACGCCCAGCTGGACACTGAGGGGGAGTGGGCTCTGCACGTGACGCCCGCTCAATGTCCACGTCCAGCTCCCACACTACCGGTGCCACCAAACAAGAGGCGGGGAGTATGGGAGTGGGATTCATGGACGGCTCCTCTGTGTCATACTGCCAGGACAGTGCATCTGCCTTAACGTTCTGGGAATCTGGTCTGTACGAAAGGGGAAGAGGGTGTAGACTGAGAAAGGCGGGAATTACGCAAATGAGTCACTACACACTTGATAATTATATTTATTGAAATGCTAATCCTTTGCACATGAACGCTCACTCATTCAGGAATAATTGCAATCAATATATATATTTACGCTCAGTGTGTCGTCGTGATCTCTGTTGGAATCTTCCGTCTTTCTGTTGGAAAGTTTGTCCGCCGTCTCTCTCTCTTCCGTGGTTAGAATGGATAGTTCAGAGTCCCATTCAGAAATGTTCTTATATAATAGATATTTCGGCGGTTGTCGGTCCTCACATTCACGGGTACATCATTTCTAGCTGCAGACTAGTAATTAGTATCGAAGAGTAGCTCTTATTCTGTCGGATCGATAGTCTCATAGTTTAACCACATGGTATGGTTAAAAGATTCAGCAACCATTACAACCTTAGCTCCCTCGAGGGTTGAGGTACGCATGGTCTCTACTCAAACCTTAGCTCCCTCTGTGATCGAGGTACTGGTCTACTGGGAAATTCCCAAGGTGGGGGTTATATCCAGAGGAGGAAAGGGCTGCCCCATGACGCTGCCCCATACAACAATTAGATGCAAGCCTCACAACTGAGACTCTTGTATAAACAGAGTTCTGGTAATGTGGCTGTATTGTCTCTCATGAGTTTCACAAACTTTAAACGAAATGGACCGGTCGTAGCTGGATTCTCCCCAGGCCGTGTACACATTCTCCAAAACATGGACATTGTTCAGTTCTCAAGTTCTATGATGGAGAAGAGGGTCCTTTGTTCTCCTGTGAAACCTTTTCTCTATACTGTCTGGCCATGAGGAAAGAGACGCCTCTAGGAATTTATGACCTGCGATAACATAGCCTGGGTGTAGGGGGAAGAGAGCGAGGTGGTGAGAGAGAGAGAGGGGGATGGTGCAGAGAGAGGGGGATGGTTCTCGGGCCTGCTGTAGACTGTCCGAAGCTAGTGCCTTACAACTATAGACTTATCATGTAGTTATCAACTTAGGATAGTGCCCTAGCTGTGTTTGCTAGGGATGGGGAAAAGTGTGACACAAAACAGGCCCCCTAGGACTGGAATTGCCCAGGCCTGGTCTACGGGGATGACCTATGGACCTCTGGGGAGAAATTGGTGATTCATGTAGCTATAGACTCAAAGGGGCTTCAGGGTCTATTTTCAACTTTACCAAGGCTGCGCACATGCCAAGGGAAAGAAAAACAAATATCCCGGTAGGCTGCAACCTGTTCAGAATGAGTCTGACGTCATCAGATCATTCTCATGTCAATGACAGTGTGTCAGTAAGAATCGGTGCCGACCTCAAACCATATGCCAAGGGGACCTGTTGTGGTTTTACTTCACGTCAATGTCTCTTACACCATTGTAGTGGCGGCAGGTATAAAGGAGTCTATTTCATAACTATGTTATCCACAAAGGAGCTTACCTCACGACTGAAGTACTCTGTAAGCACTGAACCAGTCGTACGTGGTGTGATCATGGTTCATGACTTCTAATAACTTTCCTCTTGAATGGAGGATTCTATTTATTAGCAGCATGTGTGTTAACCATCAGAAGAGTGTTTTGGAGATTCCCTTCCACGTGTTGCAATCTGAGTGACTACTACCTCCTCTGTCACTGTTATCAAGGGCAATTCGACTTGTTAGGTCTCTAACCTTCTTATTCACTGTTGCTGGACTGACTTTTGCTGGCATTGGTACTGGTTCCCAAGGGGACCAGCTATCCTACCGATTTATTCCGAAATGTAATCCTACCGGAACACATGATTAAAGAATTTTACTACTAAAGGGTGAGACTGATTTTCTTAAACACAACCTCCAATTGGGGAAAGTTAACTTTTAGAAAGTCCTGTTCTAGGAACAGGTCACACATGTTATAGATACCAGGACAGAGTCCTGATGAAAGCGATTCCAGAATAAGATCCTGAGGTACTATAGAGATACCAGGACAATATCCTGAAGTAATATACCATGGGTTACAATCATAAGATGTAATGCATGAGCTATGTTAAGAGATACCAGGACAATGTCCTGAAGTAATATACCATGGGTTACAATCATAAGATGTAATGCATGAGCTATGTTAAGAGATACCAGGACAATATCCTGAAGTAATATACCATGGGTTACGATCATAAGATGTAATGCATGAGCTATGTTAAGAGATACCAGGACAATGTCCTGAAGTAATATACCATGGGTTACGATCATAAGATGTAATGCATGAGCTATGTTAAGAGATACCAGGACAATGTCCTGAAGTAATATACCATGGGTTACGATCATAAGATGTAATGCATGAGCTATGTTAAGAGATACCAGGACAATGTCCTGAAGTAATATACCATGGGTTACAATCATAAGATGTAATGCATGAGCTATGTTAAGAGATACCAGGACAATGTCCTGAAGTAATATACCATGGGTTACAATCATAAGATGTAATGCATGAGATATGTTAAGAGATACCAGGACAGAGTCCTGATGAAAGTGTTCCGGGATAAAATCCTGAAGAAATAAGAAAATAGTCCTTCAGTTTGGAGAATTTAATTTTTTTAATAAACATTGTAAAAGAAAATTAGTTAATCAGTGTACTGGTAAAACAGTTGGTTATGATTGGGAAGCAAACTATAAATGTAAACCCTACACGGACATGTGCATAGGAGGAACTACCATATGGGTACAACATTTAAAATGACAGAGTAATTAAAAAATATTTTGATGGAGTAGAAATGACTCTTTTTAAATTATAAGAAAGAGGTTTCTAACCAAATACTGTTGTTTTGTGTGTTTATTTCTGTGTGTGTGTGTGTATAATGGAGTTTCACAAAGGGAGCCAAAAGCAGTAAGGGAGAACCTTGCCTGCCCGATCGGTTGATTGGACCAGTGAAGGTAATGGCAGATGAATGGAGCAGGGACATTCTGGAACAGGTACCGCTCTGGCACAAAGTAGCAGATTTTGCATTAAAAGGCACATTGAGTGAAATGTTATTAGCAGAATGTAGAAATACATTTGAGAAGTTTGAGCAAACCAAGAAATGTCAAAGCATGTCGAAACGACACTACCAAACAGAGGGCAGCGGGGGGAGGTTGGACAACCTGTCTTCCACTGAAAACAACCCTTTACAACCCACATATGGACAACCCACATATGGATTGTTGTCAAATGAATCAGTCAGCAATGTGGAATCACTATGAAAGAGTTGCTCATGATGCCTCTACCTGTTGAAATTGATAACGCATGCATAAAACGTCAATTCATTTTCTGAATGTTGCCTGTAAATTTGGCAGGAAGAGATCTTCTCTATGCATGGGACGTACAGGATATCTTCTCAACTGCTCGCAGTTGTTGGAAACAAAGACAGTTTTGTGTCACAGACTGGCTTACACTGCACTGTGAATTTCTCACCACTGACAAGACATTTATATTATGGACAGACGATGGACCCAAATTTTGATTAATTAATATGTGTTGTAATCAACAGTGATATTTGAAGAGTGAGACTAGTATAAGACATTAGGTTTCCCATATTCTCCAGTAGGAAATTGGCAGATATTCAGTATTGGTTCTAATACAAGGTATCAGGTTCCGTTACCAGTTAAAGGGCACAAATACCATAACTACTCTCCAGGGAAGTGGGTATCACCATCTTAGAAAATTGTTAAATTGGCATAATTGGAGTGGTGAGTGAGTTAATCTAAACACTCTAGGCCACGGTCAGGAAGAGGTCAACTATAGCGAAACCATAGAGGCACTAAAAGAAGCGCATAGGCATTCTACCAATTCGGCTCGAATATGGGGAGCATAAAAAATCTAATTATGGATCAAATTCGGCAGCATTTCTCTGCTGACGGAAAATTAGCCCAGGGAGCCATACAAGCTAGAACCGCCACTGCTCTCCAGAATACCCACTCTCCCACCAATTTGTGCACATTCATTGTTTCATAACGTCATTGTATAATTGTTCTTTCCAGCGCTCTCCCTTTCGATAACCAGCGTGAAAGGGAAAAATGTCATGCTCGGATCCAATGGAAATGTCATAAAATAGGTCTACCTGATTTACTTCTTATCAGTGCTTGACTTGGACTGAAATAGGTTCCGATAGTCATTTTGGGTGCTGGTACTGTTTATATTTAGGTGCAGGAGCTCCACAATACTTTTGAGCTAATATTCTATAAGAGGAACAGGAGCTCAAGCAGTAGAACATTTGAGGTGCCAGTACTCAGCTCTGGTGAGCTCCTGCACAGGTCAAGCACTGCTTCTTATCCCTTGCGCAAATAGCCAACAGCTGTGTCTGTCCCAAGCTCACTGGTGCTGAAGGCCCAGAATATTTTATACAATTTTGCTAGGGCAAGCTTCATCTGGACTGTTCATTGCAGACAGGGTTAGGGTTCCCACGTCCCTCGACTTTAAGCCCTTAACTTGTGTATTCTGCCTTTGTAACTTCACTCAAATTGACTGTTCTGAGCAGTGAATGGCATGGTTTGGAAGTGTGAATTGCTACAATATTAACATATACAATTGTGCAAATTGTACCAAATTAAATCATTTTAATTTGACTCAAAATGTGTTGAAACTGTAGCCTATCTGACACATGTAAACTGTACAGTGTTGGGGAGTAGTGAACTACATGTAAGTCAAACTAGTAATTTAACTAAACCAAGATGTTATTTTGTTGGGGACAGCCTTACATTCCTGACAAGTCGTTGTCACGGTTGTCGAAAGGAGGAGCGGACCAAAGCGCAACGTGTGTGTCCTTCCACATTTTATTTATACTGTGAAACTATGCAATACATAAATAAACTGAATGATAAAAAAAAAAAAAAAACCTTGACGCAGAGGTGAAACATACACAACTCAAAATGAATCGCCCACAAACCCAGGTGGGACAAACACCAACTTAAATATGATCTCCAATTAGAGACAACGATGACCAGCTGCCTCTAATTGGAGATCATCCCAAACACAGCCCAACATAGAAATACAAAACTAGAACATAACATAGAAAAATTAAACTAGAAAACCTCCGTCACGCCCTGACCTACTCTACCATAGAAAATAACAGCTTACTATGATCAGGACGTGACTGTACCCCCCCCCCAAAGGTGCAGACTCCGAATGCAACTAAACAACAAAAGACAAAAAAAAAGGGAGGGTAGGGAGGGTGACAAGTGTCTATGGCGGCTCTGGTGCAGTACACAGAACCTTATCCTCCAGCGGATCCTCCAGCAGAGGAGGCGGCTCCGGTTCAGGGCGTAACCCCCACTCCGCCCACTGATCCCTCTGCTTCTGTACCACCGGACTGTAGATCGCCGCCGGAGGTTCCGGGCTGCGGGCCGTCGCCGGAGGTTCCGGGCTGCGGGCCGTCGCCGGAGGTTCCGGGCTGCGGGCCGTCGCCGGAGGTTCCGGCTGTGGGCCGTCGCCGGAGGCTCTGGACTGGGAACTGTCGCCGGAAGCTCTGGACTGGGAACTGTCGCCGGAAGCTCTGGACTGGAAACTGTCGCCGGAAGCTCTGGACTGGGAATGCGCACTGGAGGCCTGATGCGTGGGGCTGGCACAGGTGACGCCAGACTGGTAACACGCACCTCAGGGCAAGTGCAAGGAGCAGGCACAGGGCGTACCAGGCTGGATAGACTCACTGGAGGCCGAGTACGTGGGGCAGGCACAGGATATACTGGGCCGTGGAGGCGCACTGGAGGTCTCGAGCGTATAGCTGGCACAACCCGTCCTGGCTGGATGCTTACTTTCGCCCAGCAAACGTGGGGAGCCGCCACAGGACGAACTGGGCTGTCAATACGCACTGGTGACACAGTGCGCAGCGCCGGTGCAGGATATCTTGGACCGAGAAGGCAAACTGGAGACCAGGAGCGCTGAGCTGGCACCACCCTTCCTGGCTGAATGCTCAACCTAGCTCGTCAAATGCGGGGCGCGGGCACAGATCGCACCGGACTGTGAATGCGCACTGGCGACACAGTGCGCATCACCGCATAACACGGTGCTTGCTTCTTCACTCGCTCCCCACGGTAAGCACGGGGAGTTGGCTCAGGTCTCCAACCTGACTCTGCCAATCTCCCCGTGTGTCCCCGTGTGCCTCTCGCACTTGCCTCTCGGTTGGTACAGTGCCTCGTAGTATCGCCGCTCCGCTCTTGCTGCCTCGATTTCCTCTTTTGGATGGCGATACTCCCCAGCCTGCCTCCAGGGTCCTTTCCCGTCCAATATCTCCTCCCAAGTCCATTTGTCCTGCTGATCACACTGCTTGGTCCTTTGGTGGTAGGAGATTCTGTCACGGTTGTTGTAGGAATGAGCGGACCAAAGTGCAGCGTGTGTCGTTCCACATTTTATTTATACTGTGAAACTATGCAATACATAAATAAACTGAATGATAAAAAAACAACAAACCGTGACACAGAGGTGAAACATACACAACTCAAAATGAATCTCCCACAAACCCAGGTGGGACAAACACCAACTTAAATATGATCTCCAATTAGAGACAATGATGGCCTCTAATTGGAGATCATCCCAAACACAGCCCAACATAGAAATACAAAACTAGAACAACCCAACATAGAAATACAAAACTAGAACATAACAACATATAAAAACTAAACTAGAAAACCGCCCTGTCACGCCCTGACCTACTCTACCATAGAAAATAACAGCTTACTATGGTCAGGACCTGACAGTCGTAGTGGGAGTACCACAGAACATGTTATCGCGTGACTCCAAGTTTCCTTTGATATAGTGTTTTTTATGGGGTCAATACTTGCGCATAAAAGCATTTCCAACGACATTTCTCACATAATTAATTTTACCGACACAAAAATATGACATTTTGTAGAGCGTATTTTGTTTTGTGGACATTTGGAAAGTTTAGCAACAAATGTTCTGTTTCCATCTGTCACGTCCTGACCAGTATAAGGGTTTTTTGTTATTGTAGTTTGGTCAGGACGTGGCAGAGGGTATTTGTTTTATGTGGTTCGGGGTGGTGTTTTTGTAGAAGGGTATTTGATTTATGTATTCCGGGGTTTTTGGGCACTGTTCCTTGTTTATGTATTTCTATGTTTAGTCTAGTTGGTTGTATTTCTATGTTTAGGTTAATGGGGGGTTGGACTCTCAATTGGAGGCAGGTGCTTTCTCGTTGCCTCTGATTGAGAGTCCTATATATGGGTATGTGTTTGGTTTAGTGTTTGTGGGAGATTGTTTCTTGTTTTGCTGAGTGTGCATGACAAGACTGTTTCGTTGTTCGTGAGTTTGTTTTTTTTTGTTTGTTTTTTTGGTGTTCTTGTTATTTAAATAAATATACAAGATGAGCATCCACATTACTGCTGCGCTTTGGTCCTCCATTCCAGACGACAACCGTGACACCATCAGTCCTGTCATTACATTTTTTTTATCTGACATGTACTTTACTCGCATAAAAAGATTGGATGGAAACCTGGTTACTGATGTCATTTTTTTTTATACATCTCCCGTTTGGCATGTCTATTGTGATGCAATTCACAGCAGCACTGACAGATATGTTGACATGACAACTATGTCAGAGTTTTGAATGAAACTTCTCATCCCATTTGTTCCATGCTCCCTGAAGACCTAGTTAGCCAGTAACTAGCTAATACGAGACACAGATGAAAGGGGAAAAGTATCTTTGCCATAGATGAATAGTGCAAACTTAAATTATATTTGCCGACACCCTACAGTCACATTTTGTCACCAGTAGAGTAGCTATCTATGTAACGAACTTCGTTGTAATGATGGTCGGACCAAGATGCAGCGTGGGGTAGGTTAATAATTTTTTATTTATGATAACCGGGAACAAAACAATAAAGATTAACCAACGAAACGTACAGCTTTGTAGGGCTAAAAGCTACAATACAAAATCAAGATCCCACAAACAACAGGTGGGAAAAGGCTGCCTAAATATGATCCCCAATCAGAGACAACGATAGACAGCTGCCTCTGATTGGGAACCATACCAGGCCAACATAGAAATACAAAAACTAGAGTACCCACCCTAGTCACACCCTGACCTAACCAAAATAGAGAATAAAAAGGCTCTCTAAGGTCAGGGCGTGACAATCTAGCTATTTAAACCATCCCCAACTGCAAACATGCCTTCTCCTATGTTGGTTACAAGGCGGTCCTTAATTAAATCAGGGAAGAGAATATCATGTTACCATTGATGTATTAAAATGAGTTGGGGTGATGGCACCCTATCCACTTAATAATCCCACCTCCTGAATCCAATTATTTGACATGGGGTAGGGGACCAGTAACTTTATGATCAAACTTTATCACTGTACAAGCAAGTCATTTTTCATACTTTGGTCATTATACTTTGATCTGGTTTCATCCAAATATCATAACATTTCATGAAAAACATGATTTTGGACTGTTCATGACAGGGTAGCTTTAGTGTAGCTTAATTTCTACCAGTGTGAAGTAATTGTTAGCTTAGTAAACTTTCTTTTCAGAGTATCTTCCTCAACACTAAAACTGTAGCATCATTATAATAAGAAAGCGCATATTAAAGTTTGAAAGATTTGACCAATAGTAGAAAAGAACTAGAGTAAGTAACAGGAAACTAATAATATTAGAAAACAGCATTTAATTTTGTCTGGTATATAAAAATTACTTCTTTAGTTTTAAGGCTGACGTGGATCCTGGATGTATGAAATGATTCTAATCAGATATATGGAACAACACTTACTTAAAGCAGTGATATAAGGATCTAGGACAGAATTCTTAACCTATTTTCTAAATAATCTTCCAAAAGTGTGCATACCCTTACTAAAATAAATGTAAGTCCATCAAACTGCATGACCGCATACTGGGTGTGTCCTTCAGCACTAAAGCTTAGGTCTCCAACCCACCATGTTTCCTGACCATCATCATTTGCAACACGTTGTTCCACCTTTTTGCCAATAATACTTTCAAAATCAATGGGCAAAACCAAGACATTGTTCTGCTCATATTCCTTCCAAACGTCAATCCACCAATCGATACAGAGGTCATCGTATTTCACTTGGAACAAATTCACACCGTTCTCTTCTTTCATTTTCACAACTGTACTGGAGAAGAACTCAATATTGCCGTCCACGTCGAGGGCTTGCTTTACACGCTTTCCAAGGAGCTGCTCTGAGTGAGAGACGGCTGGGATCCTAGTGTCGCTCAGGCTGTTTCCATCGACGGAAAATGATATAGAACACATATCTGTGTTGTCTTGTTCACCGGCCACCTTTGTTGATCCTGCCTTCTTTAGAGCACTTGCACCATATGGACAGTCAAACTCAAAGTAAACGGAGCAAGATTCTTGTGCAGTGGTGGGTTTGTCCATGCTTTCCAGCATTTCACTATTCAATGTTTCATCAGCCAACACCTCATTTTTGTTAATGTATTTCCACTTGTTTTTGTGAGGTTCTGCTACAGTTTTTGAGTTGGTCCTCTCCATCATTCATGACCTCATTCTTCTGAGTTTTGCGTCTCCCTCCCTTTCTTGAATCACCAGCCCTAATCAGCTTTGGTTCTCTATCTCACACTATTGTGTTCTATATGTACCCCGTCAACTGAGGCCCTTGTTCCGACGCATTTACTAACACAGGCTGTGGTTCCTCTGTGGCAACTGTTGACACATTCTGTTTCAAATTTGACACAAGCTTCTCTAGGCTCAATTTCCTCACTGCAACTGAGGTATTAAAAAAAGCCCTCTCATTTTTCATACCAAGAACAAACCTACATTTCAGTTGGCATACCACTGCAGAATATTGTCTTTCCTTACATAAAGAGGCCAACTGCTCACCAATAATCTTAACACTGTCCCACAAACCACCATACTGCTCCAACTCAGTGGTCAACTGCTGTATCACGCTGATATCATGACTCATTACATGCCGTCTTACGACTAATCAATGCATCACTTAGTCACATAGGTTCCTTCCTCTTTGTTGCAGCAGATTTTTCAGGAATTATTTTGTGTGTTTTTTCAGGTACTTCCTTCTCTTCTGCATCATTCCCAGAATCTATTGTGTTTCCTTCCATGTTTTTGGAAGTGTTGGGATTGCCTCTTTTGATTTGTCTAAACATGACTTTCTGCTTCATAGACTCTTGTGCTGCTGTCAGGATAGATTTTGTTTCTGTTTGTCCAAAGACGAAAGCCATTCCAATGTGCGGTTCTTCTTGAACATTAACATTCCCTGAAGTGCTATGCTTGTTGTTTTTGACTTTGCCATCATCAAATAATCTAAGACACTTAAGTCCTTCTCTGAGCTCACATTGGACTTTAGGACAGCCTTCAGTTTTCCTCTGAGACCATCTGACAAATGATTGCTTTTATGCTGTAGCTGATCAGCCATCATTGTACAACATATCTTCAGAAAATTAGCCAGGATCACTTCTACAAAATGGATGGTCAAGTCAAAAAGCTCTGAATCTGTCCACATAGTAAGCCTTTCCAACACAAGGTCCGTGGGCCAGACTCCAGTGCATTTTTACTGCTGTCTGACAACCTATTGGCTCCAACTTCCTCACCTTCAACGATCATCTTTTCCCACAATAGAAGTGTTGCCTTTGCCTGATGAGCTAAGCTATCGATCAAATGCAATCCACAGAAGACCTCATTCACACAGGATAGCTTGGCCTTTTCAGAATGAATATAGAAGTCATACCGCTTAACCATCTTTGGCAAGATGTCTGATTTATAGTCAGAAATATAAACAAATTCAGCTGCACCAGTGTCCAAAGAAGGAGTCACCTGGTCTGCTTCAAGGACAAAGTTGGTTTCCATCGATGCAGAAGGAAGTCTCTCTGCTTTCATGCCAAGCATTTTGTTGAGTACTGCTTCTACAACCTCAGATACTTTGCTGCAGTTGATCCCCTTGTTAGCAGTTATATTCAGGTACAATTCTCTTATATTATCATTGAAGAGGCCATTTGTAAGTGTTGGTACCTTTTGGGTGTGGAAAGAGTCCAATTCGTCCTTAGTTTATGTGTACATTTGTTTTCAAAAACACACTTTCTCCTTTAACTTCACCAACCTGGGGTCTGTTTCAGTTCTCACATTCTCCCTCTGTCCCTCGTTACACACAGACATCTTAGATAGCTTCTTGTATCTACTGAACAATAACTTTTTGTCCCTATAAGCTCTCTGAAGTTGCACTCCTTTCTCTTTGCCTCTTTCAAATGAGCTTTGTGCTCTTTCAGAGTATCACATTTTTCTCTCAGCAGCTTGATGACAAGTCGCTTTCTATCAAAGTTGTATTCGTCTTTCACTAGAGATATGGTGCTGCCCTCAACGTCTATGTCGTTTTCACTGGACATCACTGGTGATAGTACGCCTACACCTCTAGCTGGGGTCACTTTTTTAGGGTTATTGGTATGAGGCAATGTAAACACTTGCTCCTGGTATGAAAGTTTCTCTGCCAAGTGGGCAAACATCTTAAATGGACCCCCCACTCTTTTAAGTTTTAAAACTACTCTCTTAGACAAAGATCAAAATTGGACCCTAAAATACTTAGGACCGCATATCTGTAAACTCCATCTGACTTTATGGCACAATTGTGAACTTCATACATTATGCCATTTGTCAACACATGCGGGTCAAATTTTTTATTTTCAGTTGACTTTGATTTCAAATCCAGGTCAAATCCTATTTGCTTGCAGAGAGGATAAGAGTTATTGTCTTCTTCTGTGGTAGATACTGAATTGCACTGATTTGACTCAGTGCTAGTGCCTTCCCTAGCCTCCAACTAAGCATTCGCTTTCATGATTTCCTCTTGCACTAGAACATTCTTTCTGGCTTTAAATAGGAGGAGCAATCCGTGATTGATCTTGATTTTCTAGTGCATTATTATGACTCAATACTGTAGATGGCGGTTGCAATACAGAGGGTTGGGAACAAGTGTGTCCAAACATTTGACTGGTACTGTATGTGTATTTGTTTTGTTTAAATGTGTGTATGCATGTGAGTGTGTGAGAGTTAGGCTATATGGAGGAGATTACTGAGTAGTTTGGTTCATCAGGCTGATAAGAATAAGAATTCCAGAGTATGGTACTTCTATATCTGATAGAGAATTGATTATGTGAGGTGCGGCAGTGGGGAGGGTGAAGGTTATCGTGTCTTGTGTTATATAGATGGATTTCAGAATTAACCTGCAAGAATCCATTGAAGGGTTTGGGTAAACTGTCTGGGAGGTATGAGTATTTGTAGATGAAAGTGCATAATGGGCGTACATTAATGTCGTAAATATAGACGATATTGAGTTTCTTAAATGAAAAGGTGCAGATGGAGCCAGGTAATTAGAGGGGGTAGCTAGTCTTGCAGATGTATTTTGTATGATGAGTTGTGCAGGCAGGTGGCATACAGTGCATTCGGAAAGTATTCAGACCCCTTGGCTTTTTCCACACTTCCACACTTACTCTTAAATTGATAAATAATTTTTTCCTCATCAATCTACACACAATATCCCATTTTTTTGCACATGTATAAAAAATAAATATTACATTTACATAAGTATTCAAATAAAATCAAATGTTTTATTTGTCACATGCGCTGAATACAACACGTGTAGACCTTACAGTGAAATGGTTACTTACAAGCCCTTAAAACTTCTTCAGGATCAATGTCCCTTCCACGGGATGGTTGAGCAAACATAGGCTAATACGATTAGCATGAGGTTGTAAGTAACAAGAACATTTCCCAGGACATCGACATATCTGATATTGGCAGAAAGCTTAAATTCTTGTTAATCTAACTGCACTGTTCAATTTACAGTAGCTATTACAGTGAAAGAATACCATGCTATTGTTTGAGGAGAGTGCACAATTTTGAACATGAAAAGTTATTAATAAACAAATTAGGCATATTTGGGCAGTCTTGATACAAAATGTTGAACAGAAATGCAATGGTTCATTGGATCAGTCTAAAACTGTGCACATACACTGCTGCCATCTAGTGGCCTCAATGTATATTGCACCTGGGCTGGAATAATACATTATGGCCTTTCTTTCTTGCAATGAGAATTATACATAGACATAATGGAACATTGTCAGTATGTCAAGTGGTGGTATATCTGACTACATATGGATATTAGTTATGTTTTCAGTAAGTACTTTGGAGGTTCTGAATGTCAGGACACTTTGGTGACATTGTAGTAGTATTTGTAATGTTCACAAAAAGTTCCTCAAATGTACAGAATGTCAGACTACTTCAGACTACGTTGTGAATATCCAAAGAACATTTTTGAATGTTTATTTGAGAGTTGTGATGTGTCTACAAACAATGTTGCAATTGTGTTACTAAAGAAACATTTAAAAATGTTACTTAACATTATGAAATGTTCGTAGAAAGATGTTAGATAACAAGGGAGTTTTAAGTAACATTTTTAAATGTTTCTTTAGTAACACAATTGCAACTCTCTTCAATCCACAGTGCCTATGCTCATGGTTTACTGAACTTCTTTGTGGAGCAGGGAAGGGTTTTGTATGGAGACACATTTATCATGTATAAACGTTCACTCCCTCCTCACTGCTGATGCTGAAGAACACGGCTGCCTTTTCAACTGTAGTGCTTTCAAGTTTGAGAACTACTTGCAACAACTAAAGAAGATGGTCCGTTCAGGGAGGCAACCACTTCTGCAAATTTCTAAAAGTGCAAGAACGCACCGTTAGAGCTTCTCCCCGCCAACAGGTCATCAAAATGAGACGGCCAAACAATGCCTACATACTTAATGATAGGTCATGATGTGAGATAGTGAGCCAAGAAGATGCCTCTGATACTTACCTCTGCAGGGTGTTTCAGCATCTGGAATCTTACACGCTGAGTCCTTGTGACTCAAGACTTTATTGGACTTTCCGCACCACTACGAGGAGCGCACAAATGTGTCTCATTGCAAAGAGCAGTCTTTTTAAGCGAGCCATTACACCTGAGGAGGACCATGGCACTCGTGTTGTGCTTACCATCTTGCACAGCCTGTAGCAAGCCCCATTTAGCTACAGCCAAGTTCACACGCTGTATTAGTTTTGCAAACTGTCTTGGCTGGTAAATCAAGAGACCGTGTGGAATTGGTGGTCTGTTTTTCTGCACAGGGCACACAGCGTTATCGTGTTGTACATTTTGTAAAAGAGAACACTGTTGAAGTTGTACCAGAGCAGTGGGTGGAGAAGAGAGATGAGTGTGAGTTGATCAGTTAAATGGTTTACCCTTTTCAGCCAAAGAGATGGATAAATAGTTCACTTTAAACTGTGTCTCATATCTTGTAGGTCCTGTGTTGCTACTGGCCAAGAAATGCCAGCGCAACAATGATTAAGAGAGGAGACCGGCCTGACAAAATATTATGGGAGAAGTACAGAATTTCCATATTTTCATCCACTGGTAAAATAATATTTTACTGTATCCATCCACTCCCGTTCATATTGACATGTACGCTTGCTTGTGTGGCTCTGGAGCAGGTTGCATCAGTTGAACATACTCCTATACGTAAGGCTAGTTCCAACGTAGAATATGTTCTAAGCCAGGCGTAAAACCTGTGTCACCACCTGGTTGTAAGAAATAGCTTTTGCTACGCCAGGGTGTAAAAACTAAGTGTAATGTGGGGTAGGCGTATAGTATAAATCTAGAACTAGTTTCCAAGGTAAGTGTTTCATGACTAGTCATGTCGCATCAATTTTCTAAATCATTACGTCGGGCATAGGTAGGCCCAACTTATCTCTTACACCTTATTAGCGTCTAACTGGTGCAACCAACTTTCTGAAAGTATTACTATGTGAATTACTAATACTCAATTGACCCTGTTTTGTCAATGTTAATAGGAAAGTATTTATGACAATGTTTATTGCACGTAGACAATTACTCTGTGGCAAAGCAACGAGTCAAACGGGGGGGTTGACACCTCCAACGTTGAAACTGACGAGAAACCAGCGAAGAGGGCGGTGACTACACCAATCAGATTTCGTGTAGAGCCACCTGGTGAGGATTTCTTAACTACTCTTCTTCCATTGTGTGGATTACATGCATCAGGAAGTAGATACAAATAATGAAAATACATTTTTTTGTATTGTGCTTCGTAAGATGATTATGCAAGTGAAGCACTCCAGAAAAAGACAAAATGAACCCAGACAAGCCCAGCTTCCAGTGCCCCAGCTTCCACCAGCCCCTAGTGGTAAGATCCTGCATTAGGCTACTAGGTCATTAAATATATAATCAGCAAGTTGTCGGTAAGTTTGACACACATTCAAGTAGGTGGGTGAAGAAAAGCTTACAGTTAATGCAAGTACTGGTCTTAAATTGTAGAGACGGCATGAAATCATAACCTAATGACAGTTGATATAAGAAGAAATTACCACACCCATCTGGTCTTGACATACTTGATTATTAGTCACATGACCAAAGCGTAACCGTTTTTTTTCCTATTTTTTTTTTATATTTTTTTTCTATTAGCAACTTCAAGAGCCAGTGCCTCTGAAAAGACCCTACAAGGTACATAATGTTTTAAATGTTTCAAGTCTGATAAACAAGCCTACTTTCTCAAAGTTCTGTTCCCACCAACTGTATGGGATGGACAGGAAAATCTGTTAAGCGTGTACTGTAAATGTGGTAACGGTTTGACATCTGTGATATTCTCTGAAGTTGCAGATGCCGAGGACTTGAGGCCATGTGCCACCTCAAGCCAGAGCGACAGCAACTGTCTGGTTGTAATCACATCACATTTTTGCATATTAGGTTATTTAAAAAGTCTTATTACTACTTTGTGCATAATGTTAGAACTTCACAAGTATTTGGAGTGCTTTGTATGGGTAAAACGTGTACTGACAACACTGGTGAAATCAGCATATTCTTCTTGGTAAAACAAGTGTGATGCCATGTTTGTAAATATCTGTATGTATTTGCCATCAAACTTAAACAAAAAATGTATGCTTATTTTTGTTGGAATTTATTAACCTTCCCACTGAGCTCCTGACTGACATCCCTTTACTTTTGGTGCTGTGCCAGTTTCAAAAGCATGCAAAGTATGTCTTTTTCTTCTGTTTTCTCAGTTAGTCCAAGAGCCAGCCAGGAAGAAGCTGGCCAAGACAGAGCATCAAAATCAGGTTTCTTTAGCCATCAAGATATTGATCTCAAAATCAAAAATGTAGAACGTTGAAATAACAGCATTAATTTTTTCGTATATTTTAGACCAAGAGCTACCATCCCTGCTTGATGAGTCCGTGGCTTCTGAGATGCCCGCTGGATACATTGAAGGTATATTATGCTAGCCTATATGTTACAAAATGTTGCTTCTCTTGTATTATCAACATCAATTCCAAATTGTATGGCTGTCAGCAGTTAAATGGTTATCAATACTACTAATATTGCTATGCAGACGACACACAATTAATCTTCTCCTTTCCCCCTTCTGATAACCAGGCGGCGAATCGCATCTCTGCATGTCTGTCAGACATATCAGTGTGGATGACGGATCACCAGCTCAAGCTGAACCTCGCCAAGACGGAGCTGCTCTTCCTCCCGGGGAAGGACTGCCCGTTCCATGATCTCGCCATCACGGTTGACAACTCCCTTGTGTCCTCCTCCCAGAGTGCTAAGAACCTTGGCGTGATCCTGGACAACACCCTGTCGTTCTCCACTAACATCAAGGCGGTGATCCGATCCTGTAGGTTCATGCTCTACAACATTCGCAGAGTACGACCCTGCCTCACACAGGAAGCGGCGCAGGTCCTAATCCAGGCACTTGTCATCTCCCGTCTGGATTACTGCAACTCGCTGTTGGCTGGGCTCCCTGCCTGTGCCATTAAACCCCTACAACTCATCCAGAACGCCGCAGCCCGTCTGGTGTTCAACCTTCCCAAGTTCTCTCACGTCACCCCGCTCCTCCGCTCTCTCCACTGGCTTCCAGTTGAAGCTCGCATCCGCTACAAGACCATGGTGATTGCCTACGGAGCTGTGAAGGGAACGGCACCTCCATACCTTCAGGCTCTGATCAGGCCCTACACCCAAACAAGGGCACTGCGTTCATCCACCACTGGCCTGCTGGCCCCCCTACCTCTGAGGAAGCACAGTTCCCGCTCAGCCCAGTCAAAACTGTTCGCTGCTCTGGCACCCCAATGGTGGAACAAGCTCCCTCACGACGCCAGGACAGCGGAGTCAATCACCACCTTCCGGAGACACCTGAAACCCCACCTCTTTAAGGAATACCTAGGATAGGATAAAGTAATCCTTCTAACCCCCCCCCCCCCCCTTAAAATATTTAGATGCACTATTGTAAAGTGGTTGTTCCACTGGATATCATAAGGTGAATGCACCATTTTGTAAGTCGCTCTGGATAAGAGCGTCTGCTAAATGACTTAAATGTAAATGTAATATATATGTAGGGTGGATATTTTGATTGAGGTATTTCACATGGCCTTCATACATGTCCTGCCTGGTACTCATGGCTTGTATCGCCACGCTGCTGGCAGCTAAACTGAGTCTTTCTTATTTTGCAGATCTTCAAGCAATGGAGATGAGGATAATAATGAAACTGGAGATGATCCGTACAGAGTTCAAGACTGCTCTGAACCAAGTTATGGAGGCCATAGAGGCCCTGCAACCAAAGGAGTCAGAGTCCTTGGGGCATCTTGAAATGCTACAAAACCCTGCAGAAACAAATGAGGAACTGAAGGATATCTGTGAAACACTTAAAGACTCCCACTATCGAAAGAAAATGGTATGGATGCCCATTGAAAATGTATCTGTTTGTAAAAAAAAAAAGAAGTAATCTATATCACGTATTTGAACAGCAATTGACAAATAAAGTTAGCTGTTTATCAAGAGCCACTTGAATGCGACCAGATTTGAGAGTGCTCACTGGGGTGGGGACAATGCAAAAAGTCTGGGTAGCCATTTGATTAGCTGTTCAGGAGTATCATGGCTTGAGGGTAGAAGCTGTTAAGAAGCCTTTTGGACCTAGACTTGGCACTCCGATATTGCTTGCCGTGCGGTAGCAGAGAACAGTCTTTTTGGAACATCCTCTGACACCGCCTGGTATAGAGGTCCTGGATGGCAGGAAGCATGGCCACAGTGATGTACTGGGCCGTACGCACTAACCTCTGTAGTGCCTTGCGGTTGGAGGCCGAGCAGTTGCCATACCAGGCCGTGATGCAACCAGTCAGGATGCTCTCGGTGGTGCAGCTATAGAACTTTGAGGATCTGAAGACCCATGCCAAATCTTTTCAGTCTCCTGAGGGGGAATAGGCGATGTCATGCCTTCTTCATGACTGTCTTGGTGTGTTTGGACCATGATAGTTTGTTGGTGATGTGGACACTAAGGAACTTGAAGCTCTCAACCTGCTCCACTACAGCCCCGTCGATGAGAATGGGGGCGTACTCGGTCCTACTTTTTCTGTAGTCCACAATCATCTCCTTTGTCTTGATCACGTTGAGGGAGAGGTTGTTGTCCTGGCACCACACATCCAGGTCTCTGACCTCCTCCCTATAGGCTGTCTCATCGTTGTCGGTGATTAGGCCAACCACTGTTGTGTCGTAGGCCAACTTAATGATGGTGTTGGAGTCGTGCCCAGCCATGTGGTCATGGGTGAACTTATGGATGAAGCCAGTGACTGATATGGTGTACACCTCAATGCCATCAGAAGAATCCCGGAACAGCTAAGACAACGCAGGAGTCTCTGAATGTCCTTGAGTGGTCCAGCCAGAGACCGGACTGTGCTGGTCAAGGGCAGTCAGGTCTGGAGTGAACCACGGGGTATATCTGTTCCTGGTTCAAAAATGTTTATGGGGCATGCGTATTTAAGATTGTGAGGAAAGCACTTTTAAAGAATAACCAGTCATCTTCTACTGACGGAATGAGGTCAATATCCTTCCAGGATACCCGGGCAAGGTCGATTAGAAAGGACTGCTCGCTGAAGTGTTTTAGGGAGCGTTTGACAGTGATGAGGAGTGGTCGTTTGACCGCAGACCCATTACGGACGCAGGCAATGAGGCAGTGATCGCTGAGATCCTGGTTGAAGACAGCAGAGGTGTATTTGGAGGGCAGGTTGGTTAGGATGATATCTATGAGGGTGCCAGTGTTTACGGATTTGGGGTTGTACCTGGTAGGTTCATTGATAATTTGCGTGAGATTGAGGGCATCAAGCTTAGATTGTAGGATGGCCGGGGTGTTAAGCATATCCCAGTTTAGGTCACCTAACAGCACGAGCTCTGAAGATAGATGGGGGGCAATCAATTCACATATGGTGTCCAGGGCACAGCTGGGGGCAGAAGGTGGTCTATAGCAGGCGGCAACGGTGAGAGACTTGTTTCTGGAAAGGTGGATTTTTAAAAGTAGAAGCTCAAATTGTTTGGGCACAGACCTGGATAGTAAGACCGAACTCTGCAGGCTGTCTCTGCAGTAAATTGTAACTCCGCCCCCTTCGGCAGTTTTATCTTGTCGGAAAATGTTATAGTTAGGGATGGAAATTTCAGGGTTTTTGGTGGCCTTCCTAAGCCAGGATTCAGACACGGCTAGGACATCCGGGTTGGCAGAGTGTGCTAAAGCAGTGAATAAAACAAACTTAGGGAGGAGGCTTCTAATGTTAACATGCATGAAACTAAGGCTTTTACGGTTATTCTACACACTGGCTATTATTCTATTGAGCCCTGCCCCCAAACAACATATTTTGGTTGGTCTGGACAGGACCAATCACAGATAATCAGAAGTCACAATCACAAGTTTGCCACATAGTACAGTAGAGCACAGTACAGTATAGTTTGGCACAGTACAGTGCAGTACAGTACTGTACAATACAATTTGGTACAGTAGAGTTCAGTACAGTACAGTATGGTTTAATACAGTACAGTAAACTACAGTAAAGTAGAATACAGTAAATGATACTGTGCTCTACTTAAATGTGTGCTACTGTACTAAGCTCTACTGTACAGAACTATATTGTACTGACTTATACTCTACTTTGTGTACTTCTGTGCTGTCCAAACTTGTGAAACATACTTGGCCATGCGGTAACGGAGACACATTTCCAAAAAAAGGCTTTTGAGGTATGATGGGTGTGGCGACGTGTGGCCTGATTAATATGGGTGTGGTCATTCGAAATCGCAAAACATGTTCAGCACACCATACACAATCACCCTGTGGTTGTTCAGTACAGTTTCCGTTGAATTAAACTCTCTACAGTATTCAGTTGTACTGAATGCACACCTGGTCTACTCAAAATTCGCCCATCAAGAGTACTTCCTTGAATATCCCATGCCTTGCATTTGGCATACAAGGTGACCTCTCGGACACGACACATCCATTGTCTCTTGCCCATCCATCGTTTCTCAGCCTGACGATGAAATTGACAACCATTAGGAAATTCTAAAGTATCTGTCGATGTGTAGGGGTTCACGCTGTTGCAACATGGTAGATATGGGATCAAAACAGCGGAGAAGTTTAGGTTAAATGGTTTCCAGATCTATGGACGGCCAGGTGAGTTGTGTGTGTGCGCATAAGCGCATCCCCACATACCTTCAGGAACAGGTCTGGATGACCAACGGTTGGAGTCAGAGGGATGTTGGTCACTTCTTGAAGGAATGGAGAGAAGAGAGAGAGAGAGAAACACATGAATACATAGAGAAAATACTTATTGGAAGCAAGCATATATCCTGCCAGAGGTTGAATGATTTTAGTTTAATGGAAAGCATGATATGATATAGAGTTCACAGTGAAAGTCCATGGAGCGGCAGGCAGGGCTAGTTTTGAATACCCCTTCTGCATGTGCACTACTCTCACTTACATCAGAAGACTACATGAATAGATGTACATCCCAAATGGTACCCTATTCCCTACATAGTAAACTACTTTAGACCAGCAACCTATGGGCCCTGGTCAAAAATAGTCTACTATACGGATAATAGGGTAGAAACATAATAAGGCTCATCAGTAATGTTTCCCTTGTTGCACAGATGGATACCGTTGGTTGAGCAGGAGACTCGTCTCATCTGCTTGGGGTTTCTCCCCCAAACAAAAACATTTCGATCGATCTCGCCGGAACCTAATGTAGCTACCCTAAATTATCTATTCAATGGAATGAACACTACAAAATATGAGCTTGTCATACGGTCGGACCTGCATGGTGAGTAAAATTCAATAACTAGCAATGAGTGAGTGTTCTCCAGTCCAAAGTTTTAGATAGCTACAGTAGCTAGCTAACGTCCTTAAATTAACGTTACAATTACAACGTAATTGCATTTGAATCTAATCTGTGCGATAGTTTGCTAGCTAGCTACCGTTAGCTAACGTTAAATTAATTTGCAGCTATAGCTAACGTTACTGTTAGCGATAGGCGGTACGGTGATAATATAACGTTTGCTATGATATTTTAACGTTAATGTTAGTTAGCATTTACAAACGTTTAGCTAGTTAAATTGTGACAATTAACTTAGATGTAATAATAAGATAGATAATTACCCAATTTGACAGTTAACGTTAGTTTCTTCAGCCTCAACAAGTAAATACTGGCAAACCAAAAGGTTTATACCACTAGATATAATTAAGATTTCGCGTGCTTGCTATGATCCTTGTCACGTCGTTAGTCTCTCGCACTAGTTTTGATCATGGCTGTACTGCTATTTTTCTCATAGTCTTCTATTTACCTGTAGATAACAACACTTAATTATTTCATTAATGTATTTTATTGGAATTATATGACTAGATAATTTGAAGTGGTGGCTGCATGCATGCTATACTGGGTCAGTTTGTAATTCAAGCCTATTTCGTAAACTTGCTTCATTAATCCTAGTCCAGATTTCCCCATTTATTGATTACATTTCTTTGTCTATCAAATCCCCTCATGCAGGCCTATACCCTAATCCCAACATAATATTTATTGGTTGAATGTAGCCCACTTGTTTATTGATTTGTTCGATTTATTTTAAGCAATTTGGCATCACATCATCTTTTATTAAGTTTAAGATTTGCATGATAATTTTAAAAAGTCTATGAGTAAAATGTGCAACTGGTGGATGTCAACTGTGGTCTCTCGCTTGAGAATCCAGTTTGAGAACCCCTGGACTTCACCAAAGTGTTAAGCGTTGTTATGAGACGCAATGTGGATGGATGATTCAGTGATTGCCAACTCATCTCTTTGGATTTCTCATCTTTTACACAGCGCAGAAGAGGTGGCCACTTGGTTTATGATTTGCCGAATTGACACCTGCGCTTTTATGCATATATTTATACATTTTCTGATAAAATTATTGCCAACCATGACCCGAAAATGTTTGACTGTCCATGGGTAGGCTATGCCTAATATATGGGAAACTTGTCCCCCGCAGGTGAGGAATTATGCATTGAGAGGAGGCAGCTATTAATGCATTGTGACACTCTTCCCAATTTCGATGTCTACGCGATCTACGGCCGACTATGTGATGCTGAGCGGCCGTGTGACTGTGCAGCACGCATGCATTTCGATTTACAGTACCACCATCACAGCCGCCCTCCTGCATTTCGATTTACAGTACCACAATCACAGCCGCCCTCCTGCATTTCGATTTACAGTACCACAATCACAGCCGCCCTCCTGCCGACGTTAAATGGAACACGATCTACCGCTGTCAGGCGGACGTCGGTGAGATGTATGTGTGCTGTCTGGGACTTAAATATAGCCTCTTTTTGTTGCTGGCGTTCCATAAGAACTCCCCTTGTTCTGCCACCAATTTGCGCGCATCGCCCTTGTGCCGTAATGTTTGCAAACACAGAAAGGGGTCTATAGTCCGATGAATAAAATAAAACGGAGGGATTGTAGGCGGGACGTAAACTGTGGCTCATATATACAGGAAATTGAGGCCGAAAGTTCGCGAGCAGAATTAAACGTTTTCGTTGTCCTCTCTTCACATTTCTGTCTGCACAATGGATTGGAAGGGAGATACTGGCGTAAGTTTAACTTTACAATGATTCTTGATTGAAGAGGAAGGGAATAATTGTTTTCTATTTAGAGCGGTGCTAAAATAGCCAGCATATGTAGCTACTGATGGTTAGCTGCTTCCTGAACTGGCAGCAAGTTTGGGGGAAATGCCATTGAGAAGAGGCAGCAGTCATGCACGCCAAGGCGAGCTAACGTTAGCTAGCTAATAACGTTAAGATAACTAAATTGGCACCGATCAGTAGGTCTGTAATGTCAGATTTACCAACGACGTTTCAGACAACTGTCATCGTCTATGCATCTGGCGTTATTCAGTATAACTAGCTAGGTTGGTTAGGTAGCTGTATCACAACTGGCGGTGATTGGGAGTCCAATAGGGCGGCGCACAATTGCGTCGTCCGGGTTTGACCGGTGAAGGCCGTCATTGTCAATACAAATGTGTTTTTAATTGACTTGCCTAATTTAATTATTTAATTTGTTTTAATAGCTGGATATGTGTGTCGTAGAACTGGGGAAACTGTATTAGGTAGCTAGTTAGCTAACTCCCTAACAAAGCTGCAGTAACTAGTTTAGCTAGGTCTGATAACTGGTGGGATCGAGTCACTAGGTCCGTGTCCCAGGAAGAACGGGTCGAGTCGAGGCCAACTCGTGTATTGTAAGAGAGAGTAGAGTCCAGGCACAATATTTTTTCAATCTCAAAACAAGGGGAAGAAAATCTATATATTTATTGAAACTACCACACAGCCCTTTTCATTATTTTGTCTACAACATATTTTGATTATGTAAGAATGATTTTTTTTGCTTTTTTTTTTTTACAAGAAATTTCAAATGCACGTTTCATAAGTAAATTATTTTAAAGAAATGACATACCAAAAGACCATTAGGCAAATGCTAGTAATTATTGCTTGATCCCAGAGTATGTGAGCCCAATTTGATTGGAGCGCAGAGCAAGTTTCCCTAAAGCTGGAGCGCTCATGTTACCATCCCCAGTGGCTCTGCAAACATTCTGCTCTCCAGGCACCATCGTATGAGCCTGAATCTACAGACTGGCCAAACTCATGTTTCTAGAAGTGAATTCAAAGGCACTGTTGACTGAGCTTAATCATTTTAGGTTTAATTTTTTATGTCCTTCTAAACAAGTCAGTCTATATGCACGATTTATAGACCAATCATGATTTAATACAACAAAATGTTTAAATGCTTAGCACTTAATGTTCCTGCCAGCCTAGTGTGTCGCACTCGCAAACGCTTCACAATGTATTTATTTGTAGACTATAGCCTTGAAATAATTTAAATCAGAAAAAAAAATAGCCTAAATAATTCATATTCGTTCCTTCTCTGGCTACCTGTCTGCCTCCTGACCTATTTAGTGTTTATATGCTGTTTAATACTACATGTAGCCTATTTGAAATGAGTGCTTCTTAGTCACCTTTTCATGTTTATTAAAATACTTTTTATTAAAATCATATGGTTTGGTTTCAATACTTCAAAACCAAATGGTAGGTCCAGGTAGTCACAAAAATAGATGGGTGTTGATTAAATGGTGATTTTTTTTAATGAATGGAGCAGATGTTTTTAGCAGATTTGGAGGGAGTGGTTTTAAGACGAGCGGTTGGAATGGAGTTTTGAGTGTGATTTCCGACCGCTCAACTCTACTCACATACTCTGCTTGATGCCTCATTGCTGGTGAGCTTGCAAAGTAAACCGTTTATATTTTTGATTACCAAACCATATTTGGAGCTGAATATTTATTTATGCTAATCCTCTCCCTAGAATTTGACGTTAGCGCTGCACCTGATCCAATAACTGTACAGCAAGTCATTGTTAGCATTCAGTATCAAGTAGAGATACCATGTCACTTCTCTGGAGTCCAGAGCAAGCAGAATCATACGGCCCATTTACCTGTACGCAGCGAAGATTGCAGGATCGGAAAGGAAAGCACGGTCTGTCTGCACCACACTCTATCACTTTGGAAGGCTGACTGCCTGTAGAATGCTCATTATTGCCAACTGGGTAGACCTTTTCTTCCTCACAAATAATGTAATTAATATGCCAGATGATGTTACTTCTTCTTCTTCTTCATATTGAAGGCAGTGCAATGTTACAGCCAGTGGTTTAGTGGTGCCTGGAGAAGTGGGTACACAACATTTACTCTTGTTATTCAAATAGAGCCACATGGTCCCGTGTGGCTCAGTTGGTAGAGCATGGTGTTTGCAACGCCAGGGTTGTGGGTTCGATTCCCACGGGGGACCAGTACCGGGAAAAAAATGTATGGAAGGTATGCATTCACTACTGTAAGTCGTTCTGGATAAGAGCGTCTGCTAAATGACTAAAATGTAAAAATGTAGATAAATGACACTGAAATTCACAGGTTTCAGATTTTTCCAAAACATTTTCAGTCACACTTTTTTTTAAAATAGAAAAACAACAAAATGGAATGTTCTAAATCCACAACAATGCTTAAACCATATCAGGAGAACACTTTTGAGGTCTGGAAACAAATCTAAGAAATGTATATTTGAGTGTAGTTACCCTTTAATTCAACTGTGCAGTCACCCAGCACTGTTTGGTTAAGCGTTTCTGTAGCACACATGAGAGGGAGTTTGCAAAACAAATGGCCACTGGATTGATGCAAATAATCATGATATCATTCTGCAAGGTATACATGGGCTACTTTTGTAGCTAAACTCAGCAAAAAAAGAAATGTCCTATTTTCAGAACCCTGTCTTTCAAAGATAATTTGTAAAAATCCAAATAACTTCACAGATCTTCATTGTAAAGGGTTTAAACTCTGTTTCCCATGCTTGTTCAATGAACCATAAACAATTAATGAACACGCACCTGTGGCACGGTCGTTAAGACACTAACAGCTTACGAACGGCAGGCAATTAAGGTCACAGTTAAGGAAACTAGTGACACTAAAGAGGCCTTTCTACTGACTCTGAAAAACACCAAAAGAAAGATTTCCAGGGTCCCTGCTCATCTGCCTGAATGTGCCTTAGGCATGCTGCAAGGAGGCATGAGGACTCCAGATGTGGCCAGGGCAATAAATTGCCATGTCTGTACTGTGAGATGCCTAAGACAGCGCTACAGGGAGACAGGACGAACAGCTGATCGTCCTCGCAGTGGCAGACCAAGTGTAACACCTGCACAGGATTGGTACATCCGAACATCACACCTGCGGGACAGGTACAGGATGGCAACAACAACTGCCCAAGTTACACCAGGAACGCACAATCCCTCCATCAGTGCTCAGACCGTCCGCAATAGGCTGAGAGAGGCTGGACTGAGGGCTTGTAGGCCTGTTGTAAGGCAGGTCCTCACCAGAGATCACCGGCAACAATGTCGCCTATGGGCACAAACCCACCGTCGCTGGACCTGACAGGACTGGCAAAATGGGCTCTTCACTGACGAGTCGCGGTTTTGTCTCACATGGGATGATGGTCGGATTCGCGTTTATCGTCGAAGGAATGAGCGTTACACCGAGGCCTGTACTCTGGAGCGGGATCGATTTTTGAGGTGGAGGGTCCGTCATGGTCTGGGGCGGTGTGTCACAACATCATCGGACTGAGCTTGTTGTCATTGCAGGCAATCTCAATGCTGTGCGTTACAGGGAAGACATCCTCCTCCCTCATGTGGTACCCTTCCTGCAGGCTCATCCTGACATGACCCTCCAGCATGACAATGCCACCAGCCATACTGCTCGTTCTGTGCGTGATTTCCTGCAAGACTGGAATGTCAGTGTTCTGCCATGGCCAGCGAAGAGCCCGGATCTCAATCTCATTGAGCACGTCTGAGACCTGTTGGATCGGAGGGTGAGCGCTAGGCCCATTCCCCCCAGAAATGTCCGGGAAGAGTGGGGTAACATCTCACAGCGAGAATTGGTGCAGTCGATGAGGAGGAGATGCACTGCAGTACTTAATGCAGCTGGTGGCCACACCAGATACTGACTGTTACTTTTGTTACCCCCTTGTTCAGGGACACATTTCTGTTAGTCACATGTCTGTGGAACTTGTTCAGTTTGTCTCAGTTGTTGAGTCTTGTTATGTTCATACAAATATTTACACATGTTAAGTTTGCTGAAAATAAACGCAGTTGACAGTGAGGACGTTTCTTTTTTGTGCTGAGTTTAGTTAACATTTAATTGAGGGGTTCTGGGATAGCCTTTCCATCTACCAGAAGACCGTTAGGCCTATCAATAGCATTGCTATATTATTCCTGTTCCTTAATTGTTTGAAACCTGGATGTTTTTACTTCATATTATCAGTCATGTCTTACCGTGTGCACGTTCCTGCTCTTGCGAAGAAATAATACTTTTTCAACATTTAAGCTACATATTCTGATATGTTCCATTAGCTTTATTAATTGATATGGTGTTTACTTCCACTACACTAGCCTACTTAGATAGGCATTGTGGGTATTAAGAGATGAGTATACGCAATGCCTACCAAAAAAAGTGTGTCTACGGAGTATACCTGCGTATTAGTGCTTTCTGAGGGCGGTTCAGTTTCTGTTCATTATTAAAAAATGATCACGGTTTTCGGTTGTTTTTTGCCATGAAATGCATTATGTGAGTTGAATGTATTAATGACACAGAATAATACAATTAATAAGTCTCATGGTGGTTGTGACTGTCAATTACTGCTTATCAGTTATTCACATTACCTTAATAAAATATTTGTTGTAAAATATTTATTTCATTCCACGTCATCTCATCTCTATAGAGCTGCTGTCTAACAAAATCACAATTTTAGTAGTTCTTCAAAGGTAATAAGGAATACTTTTATTACTGCAGAATACCAACTATCAATCACTTAGATCATGTATTTTAAGGCTTGCGAAGCAACTGCTTTCTATCCCTCTCGAATTGCACATTCTCTTTCATTTTTCTTTTCTTAGGGGGTAAAGCGTGATTCATCATTTCATAGAACGTGTTTCCACTGTTCGAGAGTCCAATGGCGGCGAGCTTTACACCATTCCAGCCGACGCTTGGCATTGCACATGGTGATCTTAGGCTTGTGCTCGGCCATGGAAACCCATTTCATGAAGCTCCCGACACACAGTTGTTGTGCTGACGTTGCTTCCAGAAGCAGTTTGGAACTCGGTAGTAGTGTTGCAACTGAGGACAGACCATTTTTACACACTAAAGCACTCGGTGGTCTCGTTCTGTGAGCTTGTGGCCTACCACTTCGCGGCTGAGCCGTTTGTTGCTCCTAGACGTTTCCACTTCACAATAACAGCATTTACAGTTGACCAGGGAAGCTCTAGCAGGGCAAACATTTAACAAACTGACTTGTTGGAAAGGTGGCATCCTATGACGGTGCCACTTTGAAAGTCACTGAGCTTTTCAGTAAGACCATTCTCCTGCCAATGTTTGTCTATGGAGATTGCATGGCTGTGTGCTCAATTTTATACACCTGTCAGCAACGGGTGTGGCTGAAATAGCCGAATCCACTAATTTGAAGGGGTGTCCACATACACGTGTGTGTGTGTGTGTGTGTGTGTGTGTGTGTGTGTGTGTGTGTGTGTGTGTGTGTGTATAAAAATACAGATGGTAGGCTTTATGTAGCCTATTCAAATGTTTTTTTTTCACACTTGCGACTTCCCTAAACCTCCCCAATTTGAGAACCCCTGTGCTAGCTCACCCGACCTGTGCGTGTTTGCTGGTCCTATCAGAGAGCTGTGTGAGTTTCACTAGCCAATCCATGGAGAGACTGTTACAAAACTTGGCCAGATAATTTCAAGTCATCATTCTTGAGGCTCCAAGTTCAAGTCGAGTCTCCAGTTATTTTATATCGCGTCGACTCTCAAGTCAGCAAATTTGTGACTTGAGTCCAGGTCATCCGACTCGAGTCCACACTGCTGTTTGTGGTCCAACTCCGTACAGTAACTGAGGATATTTGTTTGTCTTTGTGCTTTATTTTATAGATATTGCACCAAATTTTGGGGTTGTCTGTACAGTATTCCAAGAGGTCCAGTTAGAAACATGTCTCGGATGATGACCAATTCATCAGTGACGTTAGGTTCAAGCCCAGTTTGGTTTATAACCCATGTTAGTGTATTGGCTTGGTATTGTAGCTACTAAGAGATCAGTAACCCTTGGGTTGGTTACTTGGAGGATGGTACATTGGGCATACCAGGGATTGACATTAAAGTCTGAAAGGCACTCGCCACCGGGCATGTCAGGAGTATTTTAAATGTTTTTGGTTGCCCGAAGATTATCACTTGCCCGAAAATCTAAATGAGCTATTTACTCAAGTGTCCTAATGCCTGCCTTTCACCAGCAACCTCACACTTTGTTACTTATGTGAAATGTCATTATCCTCCCTCATGAGGGAGAGAAATAAGGAAATATCTTAAAGATACAGTACTTGGGTTTTTTGTTAATAGACTCTCAAGGCACAAGGCAATGTTTCTTAATCAGAAAAATCACAAATGGAAATATTTTATTTTGGTTCTCAGTAAAAAAAAAAAAAGAGAGCCTGATTTACATGGAAATTACAATTTTTGGCAAAAGGACCCATGAGTACCAACATGCGAAGTTCATAGTAGCATGTCAAATGAAAGCTGAGTCTATGTTTGAGAAAGTAAGGCATATATACAGGTTTCTACCATTTTCCATCTAAAAATGTGGAATAAGCTGGTCAAACAGCTGGAAAAGGGGTCTTTAGAAAACATCTACCAGAAAAAGTCTTAAGGTATTAGAAATACACCACAATAATGAAGTAAAGACCCCTGGCAACTAATATCAACACTTATATTTCATTTTGCTGAAATGATTTGGCTTCTGTAAATTTAAGAAACATTGCCTTGTGCCTTTTGAGATTCTATTAACAAAAAACCCACAAACTGTATCTTTAAAATATTTCCTTATTTCTCTCCCTCATGAGGGAGGATAATGACATTTCACAGAAGTAACAAAGTAGACCTATCAATTTGTGTTTACTGATATCAATTTTGTTTATGAATTAAGTGATTTTAAAACGAAATTCTGCTACCAAATCGGTAACAGAATTTCTGCAATTGAATTGGCCACAATGAGAAATCATAGTGGTCACAAACCACAGTTGGGTTCACAAGTTTGGACAGCACAGTAGTGGAGTACAGTAAAGAAAAGTATAGTACAGTACACAGTAGAGCACATGAGTTGAGTACATTCATGTACTGTACTGAACTCTGTACTATGTTGAGCTAAACTGTGCTATACTTTGATGTCCAAACTTGTGAAAAATAGATGTCTATAATTGGTTCAGATTTGTCCGGACCAACCTATTTTGCCTTTGGGGGCAAAGCTCATTTAAAATAATTGCCATCATTGTAAATACGAATTTGTTCTTAACTGACTTGCCTAGTTAAATAAAACAATTGCTAGTGTGTAGAACAATACCCACGTATGCAAAGGAGGATATTGCATATTTATACCTTCTTTTTTTGTACCTATTTAGGATACATTACCATGAAGAGAATGACATAATTAAGCATTTCTGTGGTACAGATCAGGGATCCATGATTAAATTCCGTTACCGCAATTCCGTTACTGGGAGTAAATCCACTTCACTCACTTAGTTAAATAACCAAAATAGATTTATTTTCAAAGTCAATGTGTCATGTCATAGCTGACGCCCCATTTCATTCTGCAAACATCATTGAATCTTAATTCGGAGCGTAGTCTGAGATTTCAATGTTTGTTTGGCATACATGTTTTGAGTCTCACCTCAATTCCGTTACCATGGAATTGCCTTAATGCCATAAATTGTCTTTCACTTAAACAATGGGGAGGAACCTGAAAGATCAGGCTACTGGAGTTCTTTGCAGTTTGGATGTTTTCACGATTTGTTATTTTATCACCTGCCCAATGGGTCAACCTCGGAGCCGGCTCAATTTGCGTGACTGCTCAGTTCAATTGTCCCAGGCAGTAGGCCAACCCTTAATGTCAATCACTGCGTACCATCTAGTTGCAAGTCAGGCAAACTCACCAGAATTGAGAATTCCCATCCATAGTTGATAATGTGCCCATTCTCTCTCTTTTTGTGTATTTTACAGGGTCACAACCATGACAGTTGCCATGGCCACGGGGGTCACTCGCATGTGCCTGCTGTGCATGGATTCGGGGATCACGGCAGTAGGATGGCGCACGGGTTCATGCCTGCTTTCCATGGCCAGTTTAGCCCAAGAGCTGACCAGATGATAGACCTCACTCAGCAGCCCAAGAAACGGTCGCATATGGATGACAGCAGCAGCTGGGACATCGTCAAGGCAACACAGTAAGATTCACCTCTTGTGTCTCATACGAAGCCCTATTAATGGCCACACATTACAATTGTTCTGCTCCATAGCTCAGGTCAGAAGTAGTGCACAATATGGGTAATAGATTTTCATTCATTTGGGGGGTGGCACGCACAAACAGATCTTCTCCCTGTGTGATCACTACCTTCTCTGGTGGCTGTGTCATCACGCACTCCACGCAACAAACTTGTTTCCTTACTGGGAATTTTGGAATGCAACCTGTATTCGAAATGATACCGTGAATATAGTTGATAGACGCAAATTATAGTTATGTATGTTTCAATAGCGCAAATTACACACGGAAGTTATTAACGTTAGCTACCAGATATTAGCTGACTTTAGCTTGCTAACTACATTAGCATTTAGGTTGGCAAATGAACATTACCACCCGCTTGTCTCAGCTAACTTAATGTTTCCTCAGTTTACTTCACGTCTGTGTAATAACCCACAGAACACTTATATGCATTGGAGGAAGCGCGGGATTAACTTTAGGGTAAATCCATTTTTAATTCAATCACTTTTTGACAGCATACTTTTTTTTTTTTTTAAACAAACTTACCATACATGTTTGCCCATGGAATAAGTGGTCAGAAAGTGACTTTTTGGACCTGAATGCCAAAACATCCAGTAGATAAAGGTGCTCAAAGTTGACCCATTTTGCATACCCCACCATACCATGAGACATCCATGTCTTCATCACTGGAAAATGAACTTTGATAATAATTTAAAAGCTTACAAACAGGGCTGTCATTATTTTTAAATAAATTACCCAAAAAATTAAGAATTGTGCCATTAACCTTAAATGATATAAAAGTGCGTAAACATGTTGAAGCTTAGACCCTACTTTACATTATGAGGTTTGTGTGTTGTGCCTGCCATCGGTTGAGACATGCTCTTGAATACAGGGTGGGTGTCATTTCAATCATTAGCGGTTTCCATTAACTTGTGCGGTGCATTTTTTATTTTTTATTTTACATTTAGAAAGCTCGCGTAGATGTGAATTTCCTGCTAGGGTGCATTTCCCTTTAACTGTGATTAAAACAGTTGACCGTAATGACTTCACACCTACAAAAAAAAAACTATTTTGCAAAAACCTACAATGTCGGATAAAAATGTAGTGGTTGAAGTGTTTCCATTACTTATTTAGGCAAATTACGAGTTAATAAATTGGCGACAGCCTGTATGCCCTCCCATCTACAGTGCCTTCAGAAAGTATTCATACCCCTTGACTTTTTTTCAACATTTTTGGGGTTACAGCCTGAATCTAAAATTAATTACATAGAGATTTTTTTGTCACTGGCCTACACACAATACTCAATGTCAGTGGAATTGTCTTTTTTTGAATTTTGTACAAATTAATAACAAATGAAAAGCTGAAATGTCTTGATTCAGTAAGTATTCAACCCCTTTGTTATGGCAAGCCTAAATAAGCGCAGGAGTAAAAATGTGCTTAACAAATTTAAAAAAATGTGTCACATGCGCCGAATACAACTGGTGTACAGTCGTGGCCAAAAGTTGAGAATGACACAAATATTAATTTTCAAAGTCTGCTGCCTCAGTTTGTATGATGGCAATTTGCATATACTCCAGAATGTTATGAAGAGTGATCAGATGAATTGCAAAGTCCCTCTTTGCCATGCAAATGAACTGAATCCCCCAAAAACATTTCCACTGCATTTCAGCCCTGCCACAAAAGGACCAGCTGACATGTCAGTGATTCTCTCGTTAACCTTTTAGGGCTAGGGGGCAGTATTGACACGGCCGGATAAAAAACGTACCCGATTTAATCTGGTTACTACTCCTGCCCAGTAACTAGAATATGCATATAATTATTGGCTTTGGATAGAAAACACCCTAAAGTTTCTAAAACTGTTTGAATGGTGTCTGTGAGTATAACAGAACTCATATGGCAGGCAAAAACCTGAGAAGATTCCTTACAGGAAGTGCCCTCTCTGACAAGTTCTTGTTCTTCTTGGCTCTGTTTATTGAAAACTGAGGATCTTTGCTGTAACGTGACACTTCCTACGGCTCCCATAGGCTCTCAGAACCCGGGAAAAAGCTGAATGATATCGAGGCAGCCCCTGGCTGAAAAACATTAGCGCGTTTGGATAGTGGCCGGTCAGAGTACTATGAGACTCAGGCTCGTGCACGAGGGGATCCCATGCTTTTATTTTCTCTCTCTTTGAACGTAAACACGCTTTCCCGGTCGGAATATTATCGCTTTTTTACGAGAAAAATGGCATAAAAATAGATTTTAAACAGCGGTTGACATGCTTCGAAGTACGGTAATGGAATATTTAGAATTCTTTTGTCACGAAATGCGTTGTGCGCGTGACCCTTATTTACACTTCGGATAGTGTCTTGAACGCACAAACAAAACGCCGCTATTTGGATATAACTATGGATTATTTGGGACCAAACCAACATTTGTTATTGAAGTAGAAGTCCTGGGAGTGCATTCTGACGAAGAACAGCAAAGGTAATAACATTTTTCTTATAGTAAATCTGACTTTGGTGAGTGCTAAACTTGCTGGGTGTCTAAATAGCTAGCCCTGTGATGCCGGGCTATATACTCAGAATATTGCAAAATGTGCTTTCACCGAAAAGCTATTTTAAAATCGGACATAGCGAGTGCATAGAGGAGTTCTGTATCTATAATTCTTAAAATAATTGTTATGCTTTTTGTGAACGTTTATCGTGAGTAATTTTGTAAATTCACCGGAAGTTTGCGGGGGGTATGCTAGTTCTGAACGTCACATGCTAATGTAAAAAGCTGGTTTTTGATATAAATATGAACTTGATT
Organism: Salmo salar; assembly: GCF_965601325.2. Lineage (NCBI taxonomy): Eukaryota > Metazoa > Chordata > Actinopteri > Salmoniformes > Salmonidae > Salmo > Salmo salar. Next base: position 9,179,074 of record NC_138301.1, on the reverse strand, counting down.
GAACAAAACATGCATGTATTGTATAACATAATGTCCTAGGTGTGTCATCTGATGAAGATCATCAAAGGTTAGTGCTGCATTTAGCTGTGGTTTGGGTTTATGTGACATTATATGCTAGCTTGAAAAATGGGTGTCTGATTATTTCTGGCTGGGTACTCTGCTGACATAATCTAATGTTTTGCTTTCGTTGTAAAGCCTTTTTGAAATCGGACAGTGTGGTTAGATTAACGAGAGTCTTGTCTTTAAAATGGTGTAAAATAGTCATATGTTTGAGAAATTGAAGTAATAGCATTTCTAAGGTTTTTGAATAACGCGCCACGGGATTCCACTGGCTGTTACGTAGGTGGGACGAAATCGTCCCACTGGCCCTAGAGAAGTTAACACAGGTGAGAGTGTTGACGAGGACAAGGCTGGAGATCACTCTGTCATGCTGATCGAGTTCGAAATACAGACTGGAAGCTTCAAAATGAGGGTGATGCTTAGAATCATTGTTCTTCCTCTGTCAACCATGGTTCCCTGCGAGGAAACACCTGCTGTCATTGCTTTGCACAAAAAGGGCTTCACAGGCAAAGTTATTGCTGCCAGTAAGATTGCACCTAAATCAACCATTTATCGGATCATCAAGAACTTCAAGGAGAGTGGTTCAAATGTTGTGAAGAAGGCTTCAGGGCGCCCAAGAAAGTCCAGCAAGCGCCAGGACCATCTCCTAAAGTTGATTCAGCTGCGGGTTCGGGGCACCACCAGTACAGAGCTTGCTCAGGAATGGCAGCAGGCAGGTGTGAGTGCATCTGCATGCACAGTGAGGCAAAGACTTTTGGAGGATGGCCTGGTGTCAAGAAGGGCAACAAAGAAGCCACTTCTCTCCAGGAAAAACATCAGGGACAGACTGCTATTCTGCAAAAGGTACAGGGATTGGACTGCTGAGGACTGGGGTAAAGTCATTTTCTCTGAATCCCCTTTCCGATTGTTTGGGGCATCCGGAAAAAAGCGTGTCCGGAGAAGACAATAGGGTAGTAGGCATTGTCGTGCCCTTTTTACTACTCTTGGTCTGTTTGGACCATGATCATTTCTTGGTGACGTGGACACCAAGGAACTTGAAGCTCTCGACCTGCTCCACTACAGCCCTGTCGATGTTAATGGGGGCCTGTTCGGCCCTCCTTTTCCTGTAGTTCACAATCAGCTCCTTTGTCTTGATCACGTTGAGGGAGAGGTTGTTATCCTGGCACCACACTGCCAGGTCTCTGACCTCCTCCCTATAGGCTGTCTCATCATTGTCGGTGATCAGGCCTACCACCGTTGTCATCGGCAAACTTAATGATGGTGTTGAAATCGTGCTTGGCCACGTGGTCGTGGGGGAACAGGGAGTACAGGAGGGGTCTAAGCACGCACCCTTGAGGGGCCCCCGTGTTAAGGATCAGCGTGGTAGATGTGTTGTTGCTTATACCCTTACCACCTGGGGGTGGCCGATCAGGAAGTCCAGGATCCAGTTGGGAGGCAATTAGTCCCAGGTTCCTTAGTTAAGTGATGAGCTTTGAGGGCACTATAGTGTTAAACTGAGCTGTAGTCATTGAACAGGACTCATAAGTTGCATGGGCTCACTCTGTGTGCAATAATAGGGTTTAACATGAATGACTACCTCATCTCTGTACCCCACACGTACAATTGTCTGTAAGGTCCCTCAGTCGAGCAGTGAAATTGAAACACTGATTTCATCCATAAAGACCAGGGAGGTTTTCCAATGCCTCGCAAAGAAGGGCACCCATTGGTAGATGGGTAATAATAAAAAGCAGATTGAATATCCCTTTGCGCATGGTGAAGTTATTAATTACACTTTGGATGGTGTATCAATACACCCAGTCACTACGAAGACACAGGCGTTCTTCCTAACTCAGTTTCCGGAGTGGAAGAAAACCGCTCTGGGATTTCACCATGAGGCCAATTGTGACTTTAAAACAGTTACAGCGCTTAATGGCTGTGATAGGAGAAAACTGAGGATGGATCAACAAGATTGTAGTTACTCCACAATACTAACCTAAATGACAGAGTAAAAAGAAGGAAGCCTGTACAGAATACAAATATTCCAAAACATGCAACAAAGCACTAAAGTAATACTGCAAAACATGTAGTAAAGCAATTAACTTTTTGTCCTAAATAAAATAAATGTTTGGGCCAAATCCAATACAACACATTACTGAGTACCACTCTCCATATTTTCAAGCATAGTGGTGGCTGCATCATATTATGGGTATGCTTGTAATAGTTAAGGACTGGGAAGTTTTTCAGGATGAAATGGTATGGAGCTAAACACAGGCAAAATCCTAGAGGGAAAGCCTGGTTGTCTGCTTTCCACCAACACTGGGAGATGAATTCACCTTTCAGAAGGACAATAACCTAAAACACAAGGCCAAATCTACACTGCAGTTGCTTACTTACCAAGAAGACAGTGAATGTTCCTGAGTGACCGAGTTACAGTTTTGACTTGAAAATCTATGGCAAGACCTGAAAATGGTTGTCTAGCAATGATCAACAACCAATTTGACAGAATTTTGAAAAGAATATAGGGCAAATGTTGCACAATCCAGGTGAGGAAAGCTCTTAGATTACCCAGAAATACTCTCAGCTGTAATCGCTGCTAAAGGGGTTTCTACAAAGTATTGAGTCAGGGTTGAATAAAAACATGTTTGCACTTTGTCATTGTGGGGTATTGTGTGTAGATGGGTAAAAGGAAAAAATCAAATTTGAATTCAGGCGAAGTCAAGGGGTATGAATACTTTCTGAAGGCACTGTGTGTTTCATGTCTCCGTTAGCTCACAAAAGCCATCATTGATAAAATGCAATAATTGACTAATATTTGACATTCTAATAATTCTCATCTGCTAATGTATCACAATGGTCCATGCCATGGTGAAACTTGCACTCTGAAATAATTGGATGGTGAAACTTCCCAGACAACCAAAAAAGCAACCCGACGCAATACAGGCATTCTTGAAAGTCAGCACAATACTTGTCCTGCCAAGAAACATTATTTTTATAGTTGGAAAAATGGATTTAGCAGCAGTAGGCATTTATAATTAAATGTGGAGTGGAACTTTATACAGTGCATTTCGGGAAGTATTCAGACCCCTTGACTTTTTCCACAATTTGTTACATTACAGCCTTATTCTAAAATGGATAAAATTATTTTTTCCCCCTCATCAAGCTACACACAATACCCCATAATGACAAAGCAAAAACTGGTTTCTAGAAATGTTATTTTTATATAAATTGTTTTAATAAATTAGCTATCACATTAACATAAGTATTCAGACCCTTTACTCTGTATTTTGTTGAAGCACCTTTTGGCAGCAATTACAGCCTTGAGTCTCCCAGTCCCTGCCACTCAAAAACATCCCCACAGCATGATGCTGCCACCACCATACTTCACCGTTGGGATGGTGCCATGTTTCCTCCAGATGTGACGCTTGGCATTCAGGCCAAAAAGTTCAATCTTGGTTTCATCAGACCAGAGAATCTTGTTTCTCATGGTCTGAGAGTCTTTTAGGTGCCTCTTGGCAAACTCCAAGGGGGCTGTCATGTGCATTTTACTGAGGAGTGGATTCCGTCTGGCTACTCTACCATAAAGGCCTGATTGGTGGAGTGCTGCAGAGATTGTTGTCCTTCTGGAAGTTTCTCCCATTTCCACAGTGGAACTCTAGAGCTCTGTCAGAGTGACCATCGGGTTCTTGGTCACCTCCCTGACCAAGGCCCTTCTCCCCCGATTGCTCAGGTTTGGCCGGGCATCCAGCTCTACGAAGAGTCTTGGTGGTTCCAACCTTCCATTTTAAGAATGATGGAGGACACTTTCTTCTTGGGGACCTTCAATGCTGCAGAAATGTTTTGGTACCCTTCCCCAGATCTGTGCCTCAACACAATCCTGTCTCGGAGCTCTACGGACAATTCCTTCGACCTCATGGCTTGGTTTTTGCTCTGTGGGACCTTTGTGTGTCTGTCTGTCTGTCTCTGTGCCTTTTCCAAATCATGTCCAATCAATTGAATTTACCCCAGGTGGACTCCAATGAAGTTGTAGAAACATCTCAAGGATGATCAATGGAAACAGGATGCACCTGAGCTCAATTTCGAGTCTCATAGCGAAGGGTCTGAATACTTATGTAAATAAGGTTTATTTTACATTTGCTAAACTTTCTGAACCTGTTTTTGCTTAGTCATTATGGGGTATTGTGTTAGATTGCTGAGGATTTCTATTTAATCCATTTTGGAATAAGGCTGTAACATAACAAAATGCGGAAAAAGTAATGGTCTGAATACCTTCCAAATGCATTGTGTAGTCTGCCTTTTCCATTACACATGTCGCGATGATTTTCTTTGCTACATTGCTTTTGTCGAATAAACCTGTGTCAATGGAAACCTGCCTATTTAAATAGAATTTACCAGACCACTGAAATTTAGCTGGTACACTATTGACTTTTTTTTTTTTTTATTGACATTTTAACTTCTAATTACTACCACAATTACGGTCCACCCACCGTTGAATGTCAACTTTAAATGGTCATGTCTATTTTTTTTTCTATATTTCAATAGCTTTCCTATGGAAGATGGACAGTATAATTTAAAACAGATATTCCCATTTCAAGTCAACATTCTCTGATGTCGACCTCCAAGAATCGTGACACCACTTGAAATTTCAATTTTATCAGCTAAAACATGACACCCATCCTGTATTAAAGCGCATGATGTCTCAACTGATTGCGGGCACAACACAAAAACATCAAATGATGTAAAATACGGCCTAAGCTTAAACATATGCGAATATGAAAAATATCTGAGATCACACATTTTTGGATACTGCAACTGACATTTTAAGGTACATTTTAATTTAAGAAATTGTAAAATAGTTTGACAACCTTGTTTTGTAAGCTTTTAAATTATATAAATCTCAACCTTTTCATTTTTTTCCAGTTATGAATACATGGATGTCTCATGGTATGGTGGGGCATACAAAATCGGTCAACTTTGAGTACCAGTATCTCTTGAAAGTTTTGGCATTCACGTCCAAAAAGTCACTTGTACAATGGGCAAATATGTATGGAAGGTTTCATTCAAATCAGAAGGGGTGCTGTCAAAAAGTGAATGAATTCAAATGGATTTACCCTTTCTGAATGTGGTTGCTTTATTACTAAACCTAGCATTGTAGCACAGGTAGTGATGTGCAGTTCACTAACGAGTTATTTTAACTACTCTTTTTACTGACTCGAGTCATGATTCATTTTTTGGAGTGACTTGTTCATTTTAGTCGGTCTTTTTACCTGCTAGTGCTGGCCACAATGAGTCCTACAGCAGGATTAATACACCCTCAGCGGCTCCAGAGACTTGCTCCGACCACCAACTGTCTGTCATATCTATGCGTGATGAAAAATAGATCATGATCATAGAGAAGAAAAATACATGTTAGGGAAGAGTAGCGGCCAGTGCCATTTAAGATGAGTGATGACGATTTTCATATTTTTTTTTTTTATCAGCATGGCCTTATTTATGTTGGACTGTCATTCATATTCCATTCACCCAGCTCAATGTAACATCAATAAGCTTAGGTTACTACATGATACTCAAATTTTCCCTATACCCATCATGAGGTTGCTACAACTTAGCCTATGAGTGAATGAATGTTTACAACGTAGGTGCACAGGTCAAGAGAAATTTGAGTAATCAAGGTGACAGACAGTGACACATTCAATCCCACCTTGCACACTCTTGCCTGCATCTAGCTGATCTAGGGTTTAATCATTAGACCAACAGTTGCAAACGAGAGTTTCTATTGGACAGATTTAAGTATGTTTATCCCCGTTCCGTTTGCTTCCGTTTTAAGAAACATTTTTCGGCAGAATAGGCACACCTCTGATACACGCAAACACAGTACACTTTCATAGCAGCCACATACAAACAACATGATCCCTTTGATTGTTGTATAATTCCTTCTCGCATCTACACGCTCTCCTCCTCTCACCTTTCCCTTCACTTGTGAACTGCAGTGCACAACACATCAGCTGTCTGTGACCAGGCGAAAAAACCTTTCCAAGCCAAACCTTCATATCATAATTGCTACACACAGCCTACGTCGTTGTCACCATATTAGCTAACGTCATAATCAATATAGCTACTAGAACTAACGTGTTAGTAAACCCGCTACAATCATGCAGTACAGTAGTGTGCAGTTTAGCAGTTACACCGGCCGGCCCCGGTGTAAATACATTTAATAAAACCAAAAGCTGTTCCAGTGTTGGATAGCCGTTGCCAGCTAGCTAACATGGCATCCCTTTCTGTTTGAGTAGGCTAAACTAGCTAGCTGCATTCGCTAGCTAAGTAAATGACAGTGAGGAGAAAAAAATACTATGAAATATTGTTTGCTCTCTCCCCATGGTACTACCCTACAGAGTGCTGTTGAGGCTACTGTAGCCCTTCATTGCAAAAGTGTGTTTTAATCAATTATTTGCTGACGTGAATATATTTATAGTTTCATCTAAAAAAAAAAAAGAAATGTAAGAAATTCACTGAAGATGGTCCTCCTCTGAGGAGCCGCCACTGGTTTAGAACTGATAATTGATTGCATGGTGCAAGAATGACTGCAATTAATTGAATGTTATGATGGACACAGCTTTGTAGAACCAAAATATGCACAGCCTCTGCTCAACTAACTCGAGAATGAATAATTTATGGGGCTGCAGTTTGCGAACAACTGTGTTTATCAACTTGCCTGGCTACCCAGGCTTTGATCCAATCATAATGTTAGCCACTTTCCCTCTGGGGAATCCCTGTCGAAACCAGAAGCAGTTTGATTGCAATCTTAAGTGACGGTCCAATTTACTAACATTGCTCCCTCGGCCCTCGATTTAGCTCTTTGATCAAATATGTGACTGACCGGCTCAAATTGGTCTTATGTAGAAAAATTTGAAATAGTTTTTTTACATTGGATAAAAGTAGAGACTCGGCTACAAAATGGTATCATACACTGCATTTTTTAGGAACAATGGTGAAGTAATTCTGATTTGAAAGTTATCTTGTAAACTCACTTTTGAGAAAAGGTCCTTTGAATGTTTTCGTACCTACTGGAGAGCTCTCCTTTGTCTTCAGCATTGTTCACACCCTCTTAAGCCAGCCCCCTCATCTCTTTAAGGACTCACATGTGAGGTCATGTGCTAAACAGTGAGTAGTGTAGTAAAGATTAAGACTAAAAGTAGTAGTAGTAGCCTACAATAAGGGGAAAATTCCAGGTAAACAAAGTGTCCAGATAAAAATATTAGATGACGCTTACCCAGACACACTTGTCTAAATGAATGGGTCATGTGAAATAAATGCTATAACCCCCAGCCACATCCAGTGGTGGAAAAAGTCCTAAATTGTCAAATTCCTTATATTAAACCAGACAGCACAATTGTCTTTTTTTTGTTGGATGGATAGCCAGGGGCACACTCCAACACTCAGACATAATTTACAAATGAAGCATTTGTGTTTAGTGAGTCCAACAGATCAGATGCAGTAGGGATGACCAGGGATGTTCTCTTGATGTGTGTGAATTGGACAATTTTCTTGTCAAAATGTAATGAGTACTTTTTGGTGTCAGGGAAAATGTATGGAGTAGAAAGTACATTACTTTCTTTCGGAATGTAGTGAAGTAAATTTGCCCAAAATATAAATAGTCAAGTACAGATACCCCACACAAATACTTTCAAGTACTACTTAAGTACTTTACACCACTGCCCAAATGCCTTCACACCAGTGCATTAGCATACTTAGTATTTGTCAAGAGAATTTTCAATCCCAATGATGATAACAATCACTATAGCTTTGACCAATTCCCCCTACGTTGTAAAGCTAGGGTTAATAAGAATTAGGCAAAGACTCAGATTCTGCAAAGGTTCGTTGTAGTTTATTCATGAGAGCTCTAAAGTCAACCAAAATTTGAACAGTCTTTATAACCCCCTCTACGCACACACACACACACACAGGTTTATCACTTTTCTACCAGCCTTGGCAGTTTCTCGCCGTTCCTTTCCTCCCCAGATAAGAGGGACCTTGGAAGGAGCCTCTTTCCTGTTGTCCTTTGTTCTCACACCACTACACAGCAACACAATGATTTCAGGCAACTAACACATATTATGGAATTATGACTACTAACACATTTCATACAATTATATGATTTCAGGGTGGAATCCTTTAGTCATTACTTTAAACATATAAATTCCCTTATCAGTATTCCATACATTAAGTGTGTAACAGTATACAATGTGATATGAGTTGAAACCTCAGTGAGGTGCACATGTACGATACATAAACGGATACATGCGCCATATATTCGTGGTGGACACTTGATACGGTCACATGATATTGTTGCAGTATGTCACAAAATCATGTTACGACCACATCAATATTCATTAATATTTTAAGACTTGCTGAGTGAATGGGTCTCTACAGAAGGTGTAAACGGTACCGCCAAATGGTAACTTGCATAGTAGCAATATCAGAAATGGTAGCAATATAAATAAAATAATATACAGTATGTACAAGAACAATATCAGTGATAGAGGTAGTTATATGCATACAATCAGGCGTAAAGTGGCTGAGCAGCAGGATAAAAAACAGTAGCAGCAATGTGTGTGTGTGTGTGTGTGTGTGTGTGTGTGTGTGTGGTGTGTGTGTGTGTTAGGAGAGAGTCATTTGAATAGAGGCACTGCAAATGGTGCTGATGACTGGTCCGTCCGAACCACACATGAACAGGTGAATTTATATTCGGAGAGCCTGTTTCTGTCCTGTCCTTGACTTTGGTTCAGGGCATGTGATGTCTATAGCCTCTTCGTTGCAAAACTCCCTGATCTTCTCAAAAAGATTGGTTTGTCTAGCTGTGTCCAGTCCAGGTGGTACGTGTACAGGCAGACCATCTATGGGCTGAAGGATGTCAGCGTTGCGCAGCAGCTGAAACCTGGTCCCGACTGTCCGAACACTCCTTGGCGACAACAACACCAGGCCCCAGAGCCGTGACGCTGTAAAACAGGGAATAAAATAAAAAATCTGAAGACATTAGAACCCTGCACAACATCAATTCACCTCCCAAGTTTAGATAAGAAGAATAACCTCATACAATGCAATGAAAATGGTGCATGTAGTTGATGACTGCGCTGCTGCCTTTGCTTGCTTGGGCCAGCTCTCTTTTTGATGGGAAGCATTAGACCATTGTCCTTGTATGACTGGTGGAGGAGAGCTAGTCGTGTTCTACTGATGCTGAAAGACAAATTCCAGATACAAATATTTTAGCATTTATTATACAATAGATGTGAATTTACATTCTGAGAACATCACAACACACAGTTCGTACACCTAATGTTAGCTAGCTAGCCAGCCAGCCATCTAACGTCAGCGAGCTTTAACTAGCCGTACAAAGCCATTTTTGTCATAACTAGCTAAAGTTAACCAAATGGGGTCAATGTTAGCAAGCCAGCCATCGAACTCCAGATGTCTAGCTAACAGCAAGCTTTAACTTGTAATGAAATCAACTTTCTGACAAAATTAGAAATGTATAATATCAGAAACTGTAGCTGGATTCTTACCTCTATACATGGATGAGAGCTTCACAGCAGACTGCAGCCCCCTTTTTTAAAAATTAAGACGTCCTGTATTGTTTCCGTTTAGTTTGCACAGCTTGTTTGACCCGTTATGTTCCACTGGTTTCAAAACTCGATCAACTTCTTCCGTGAAAACAACACTGTTGATCGCCGTTTCTTCCCCGTCACTGTCATCAGAAGACTACCATGTCTTCTTCAATTAAAATGTTTTTACCTATATCAGGAATTTCCTCATCGTCTGGTTCATTTTCAGAGTCAGCATGGCACGATTGTCCTCCAGAAAGTGGTCATCACAACTTTTTCCCACTGACCTTTATCGATAGCACCTGATAAATTCAGGGCAGCAATGTTATTGAGCAGTAGCAACATATTTGCAGTTCTCCATGGCTAACGTTATATCTGTAGAAAGGATTATCTACGCATAACGTGCATCACATTTTATAGACACAAGATGCTACACCAAAAATCAATCTGAAACTCCTCTCTCAGCATGTCCAGCCCACTCATTTTCTCATGGTTAGCGGGAAGGTTCCTAACTTTTTCTTTGGCTAAACCAAGTAGGCTCGTAATTTTAACAACTTTTATTTGTATTTACAGATGCCTTAAAAGTTTGGTATTAAGGCACATAAAAGTTCACATGTTCTAAAAGGCATTTCTGCCAAAAAAATGCATTTAAAAAAATTCAAATGTACGTTCAAATACCTCTCCTGTGAAGTCGTGACTTGCGACATACGCCTAGTTTCCTGAATTGGGTCACATATGTGACCAATAAAATGTAATTTAATCACTTGCGGGGTTGATATGACCCACAATTCAATGCAAATTGTAGTCGCGTGTCAAACTCAAGTGTCATTTTATCAACACTGCTTCATATTCGGCATGTGAGACAAACTTACAACGCTAGCTTGCTTGCTTGCTTGCTGCAGCTAACAAACAAATATACATAGATGACATTGATTTTAGCATTGAGCGTCATTCGTTTGCCAACGTGGCTCAGACTCCTAGTGAGGAGCCTATAAAACATAGATAGATAGCTAGCTTCATAAACATATTTTTTGGGAATTCATAAATGTATTGGAATACATTACCAAACTATAAATCTAGCTAGCCAGCTATGGGTAACTATAGCTAGCTACCTGAGTGCTTGCTAGGTACAGCAATGGCTTTCGTTTTTAAAAAGTTGTTTTTATAGGCTCAACTTTAGGATTTTCATCAAGGACATTGGAGAGGCAATCATCACTCTCCCTCGCTTGGGCAAGGGACATTTTAACCTGCAGAACCCCGAGCCAACAGCCAATGGCATCACACTGCGCGTAATATAAAACCAACTAAAATACCACAATTCAATTTTCTCAAACAATCAACTATTTTACACCATTTTAAAGACAAAACTCTCGTTAATCTAACCACATTGTCCGATTTCAAAAAGGCTTTACAGCGAAAGCAAAACATTAGATTATGTCAGGAGAGTACCCTGCCAAAAATAATCACACACCCATTTTTCAAGCTAGCATATAATGTCACAAAAACCAAAACCACAGCTAAATGCAGCACTAACCTTTGATGATCTTCATCAGATGACACTCCTAGGACATTATGTTATACAATACATGCATGTTTTGTTCAATCAAGTTCATATTTATATCAAAAACCAGCTTTTTACATTAGCATGTGACGTTCAGAACTAGCAAACATACCGAAAACTTCCGGTGAATTTACTAAATTACTCACGATAAACGTTCACAAAAAGCATAACAATTATTTTAAGAATTATAGATACAGAACTCCTTTATGCAATCGCGGTGTCAGATTTTAAAATAGCTTTTCGGCAAAAGCACATTTTGCAATATTCTCAGTAGATAGCTCGCCATCACGGGCTAGCTAATTTGACACCCACCAAGTTTGGCACTCACCAAACTCAGATTTACTATAAGAAAAATTGGATTACCTTTGCTGTTCTTCGTCAGAATGCACTCCCAGGACTTCTACTTCATCCACAAATGTTGTTTTGGTTCAAAATAATCCATAGTTATGTTCAAATATCCTCAGTTTTGTTCTTGCGTTCAAGACACTATCCGAACGGTGACGCGCGGACGCGTATCGTGACAAAGAAATTCAAAATATTCCATTACCGTACTTTGAAGCATGTCAAACGCTGTTTAAAATCAATTTTTATGCGATTTTTCTCGTAAAATAGCGATAATATTCCGACCGGGAGACGTCTTTTTCGTTCAAAGACTGAAAATGTAAAATGGCCTCTTCACGTGCATGCGCGCACCCGTCTCATTGTTCTCAGATCGACCACTATCCAAATGCGCTACTGTTTTTCAGCCAGGGGCTCCAAAGGCATCATTCAACATTTTGCTGCCTTCTGAGAGCCTATGGGAGCCTTAAAGTGTCACGTTACAGCAGAGATCCTCTGTTTTCGATAAAGGGAGTATAGAAGGCCAAGAAATGGTCAGAGAGGGCACTTCAGAATCTTCTCAGATTTTGGCCTGCCATATGAGTTCTGTTACACTCACAGACACCATTCAAACAGTTTTAGAAACTTTAGGGTGTTTTCTGTCCAAATCAAACAATTATATGCATATTCTAGTTTCTGGGCAGTAGTAATAACCAGATTAAATCGGGTATGTTTTTTTATCCGGATGTGAAAATACTGCCCCCTACCCTAGAGAGGTTAAATCGGGTACGTGTTTTTTATCCGGCCGTGAAAATACTGCCCCCTATCCCACTCAGATATGACGATGTAAAAAAAAAATTGAACCTTTATTTAACTAGGCAAGTCTGTTAAGAACAAATTCTTATTTACAATGACGGCCTACCAAAAGGCCTCCTGTGGGGACGAGCTGGGATTATTTTATTTATATATATATATATATATATATATCTATATTAGGACAAAACACACACCAAGACGAGACAACACTACATAAAGAGACCTAAGACGACAACATAGCAAGGCAGCAACACATGACAACACAACATGGTAGCAGCACAAAACATGGTACAAACATTATTGGGCACAGACAAAGGGCAAGAAAGTAGAGGCAACAATACATCACACAAAGCAGCCACAACTGCCAGTAAGAGTGTCCATCATTGAGTCTTTGAATGAAGAGAATGAGAGAAAACGGTCCAGTTTGAGTGTTTGTTTGCAGCTCGTTCCAGTCGCTAGCTGCAGCGAACTGAAAAGACTAGCAACCCAGGGATGTGTGTGCTTTGGGGACCTTTTAACAGAATGTGACTGGCAGAATGGGTGTTGTATGTGGAGGATGAGGGCTGCAGTAAATGTCTCAGTTAAGGGGGAGTGAGGCCTAAGAGGGTTTTATAAATAAGCATCAACCAGTGGGTCTTGTGACAGGTATACAGAGATGACCAGTTTACAGAGGAGTATAGAGTGCAGTGATGTGTCCTATAAGGAGCATTTGTTGCTAATATGATGGCCGAAAGGTAAAGAACATCTTGCCGTTCGAGAGCACCCTTACCTACCGATCTATAAATTACGTCTCCGTAATCTAGCATTGGTAGGATGGTCACCTGAATCAGTTTGAAAGGGGAGTGATTAGGATAAATGAAAGCAAGTCTAGATTGTGCTGAGAGAAGGACAGTGTACCGTCTAGCCATACTCCCAAGTACTTGTATGAGGTCAATGACCTCAAGCTCTAAACCCTCAGAGATAGTAATCACACCTGTGGGGAGAGGGGCATTCGTCTTCCAAACCACATTACCTTTGTTTTGGAGGTGTTAAGGGCAGAGAAAGCTTGTTGGAGACTAAAAGCTTTGTTGTAGAGCACTTACCACAATATCCGGGGAGGTAGTTGAGGGTTCAAGGGCTGAGGGTTTAGGGCCGAGGCCTTTCTACTTTGCACTTGGACCGCAGCCCCAGACTCCTTGCTCCGGCCAAACGCTACGCCATGCCCACGGACGTTAGTTTGTTTTCCACAATGAGAAGTATGTGACGAACAACAGCAGCGGAAGAATTTAGCGTGAAATCGCACGGAAAAGACACTGTCAACAGAGTAAATTTTGGCGCGAGAGTAGAGCATCAATTCACATACACTGCGTAGCGTTTGCCAACTTAATTGTCATGAGAATCCATAATAAACAGTTGTATTTATGTTTGCTATGTAGCCCTTTTGAATTATTGTTGTGTGTTCCTTTGGACTCACCTTATATGTCTTATGGGAGCCACTGTACCTGCCTCCTGTTATGTTGGCTGATGAATGTGAGGAGAGTTGTAGCTAATACACCCTATCAGGTTACAAAGAATTTAGCTAGTCTCATTCTTTCTACATAACAGTATTCTCCCTTGAACGGAGTTCCTCGAGTTTCCCGGCTGTATGCCTGTGCTCGAAAATCAACAAAGGTAGGTGTAAAGTTGTTTTCAAATATGTATTATTGGCAACTAAACTTTTCAACGCTAAATAGACACTTAACTATACATGTCATAATTCCAGACATGACAATGCACGAACAGTCTCTTTTTTTTGTGCAATTTATGTGCTCACTTTACCAGCTCGTGTAGACGCGAGAAAAATAAACGTGCTTTTTCATTTGAAGCGTATGACGCCGTTGACGCTCGCTGCCTGTCTGTTTTCTGTCATTCACTACCGGGCATTGGTTCATGCGTATAAAAAAAATTACTGGTTTTGTTTGATTTGGGCTGGAGTCGTCAGTCTACTTAACACCCTCATGGCTGTCAAGTAATGCATTCCGTGAAGAGTCGTTCACAATCTAGTCCGTTTGCGCCCACAACTAGATCTCGTTTGAAATGTATCAAGAAATAATTGTATAACTAACAAACGTTGTTTTAAGGCACGTTTATAAGTCTGTCACAAATGACCGCTCTAATAATTTCGCTATGGTGAACAAGAGAGACTCTTTCGCGTTTTCAGTTCATCGGTAGAGGGTCCTGCGTGCTCTGGGTATTCCTGACTCAAATTTAACAAAATGAGTCAAGATCCGACATCTCCTTCGCATAGAGTTGATCAGTCTGTTGATTGTGGCCTGTGGAATGTTGTCCCACTCTTCAATGGCTGCGATGTTGCTGTGTATTGGCGCGAACTGGTACACGCTGTCATACACGTCAATCCAGAGCATCCCAAACATGCTCAATGGGTGACATGTCTGAGTATCCAGGCCATGGAAGAACTGGGACATTTTCCGCTTCCAGGAATTATGTACAGATCCTTGCGACATGGGGTTGTGCATTATCATGCTGAAACAACATGAGGTGAATGGCAAGACAATGGGCCTTAGGATCTCGTCACAGTATCTTTGTGCATTCAAATTGCCATCGATAAAATGTTGTCCATAGCTTATACCAAATTCTCTAAAATGTTGTTGGAGGCAGTTTATGGTAGAGAAATTAACATTCAATTCTCTGGCAACAGCTCTGGTGGACATTGCTGCAGTCAGCATGCCAATTGCATTCTCCCTCAACTTTGTGTTTGACAAAACTGCACATTTTAGTGGCAGTCATGTAATGGTCATGCTGTTTTAATCGGCTTCTTGATATGCTACACCTGTCAGGTGACTGGATTATCTAGGCAAAGGAGAAATGCTCTCTAACGGGGATGTAAACACAGTTGTGCCTAAAGTTATTTGTGCAGAAATGTTTCATACGCAATCTTTATTTCTGCGCCTGAAACATGGGACCAACACTTTACATGTTACGTTTTTTATGTTTTTGTTTAGTGTCGTTTTTATTGTGAAGACAGATGGTGTTTTTATCAAAAGCAATCACTTTTGCATATCAACACAGAATCCTAGTGCTTAACCTACATCACTTTTGTTTTAAGCCGACTTTGCCATCGAACAGGGCACCCGGCTCATGGCAGGTAGCCCAGTTCCAAAACGAATGCAATCACTTTTCACTCAGTGCGAACTATGCCTGCCCGGGCAGGCTTAATCGAATCCCCTTGATACCAACAAATGATGGTGTGTTTCTCATATCAAAATTGAATGACCTGAGCACAGAATGCAACCCTATGCGTCCTACAAATAGAATATCAAACCGAGTTCAGAGCGTGATGTCATTCAGAATGAGTTCTCCATCATATATCACGTGTGACAGCTGTGTGCAGTCAGCTTCATCCCTAACCACACCGGCTACTCAGCTGCTTCTCTCCGTCCGTTGTTTCTGCGCATCTCCATCAGTTTTAAAATGGGTTTTTTTTTTAGCCAAGCTGGGGTGTGCAGAGTGATGAGGTTTCTGTTAACATTTGTTTAATTATTGGAGCGGTTGTGCGAAGTGGATACTTATCTTTTTCATTTTGCCTGTAAGAACAAACAGGCCAGTCTGTTTTACATAACTTAAAACGGTGATTTAAAAAAAAATGTTCTTCTCGTAGCCCAAACCACTCAAACGTGATGCTCTATATTACCGGAGCTACTGTACCATCTTCCCTTTCTACGCGTATTGGCTCACGTTTTATATCATTTTACAAACCATGTTGCGGGCGGTTGTAAACTGCTAGCGAGTAACGAGTTTCTGGTTTGATAACAAACGACCTTAAAACGTTACATTTTACATTTACATTTTTTTTTTACATTTTAGTCATTTAGCAGACGCTCTTATCCAGAGCGACTTACAGTAGTGAATGCATACATTTCATACAATTTCATACATTTCTTTTTTTTTTTTTTGTGCTGGCCCCCATGGGAATCGAACCCACAACCCTGGCGTTGCAAACACCATGCTCTACCAACTGAGCTACAGGGAAGGCTATTCCTGTCCAGGTAGCTAACAACATGGTACCTTGGCTATGCACAGGAAAAAGGGATAGATGTATGCCTCATCAATCTAATTCTAAGCTTAAAAAAAAATAATTCTGGTGTTCCTTAAATTCTGTTTGGTGCCTAACTTCGGGGGGATGAAGAGTATTGGTTTCATATTGGCATAGTGTGTCTTCATCTTACTGCCACAATGAAAATTCAGATCATTATGCATTTATATTCCTTACTGCATTTTCTTGCAGTTTACACAGATTTTTCTGTGGCAAAAATATTTGGCACCTTTTTGGGCCCTCATCAATTCGCATCCCTGAGCTTTGCTAATGCCTATTCCTTACTCTTTCTGCTGTAGCAAGTAAACAGATAGCTCAGGTCAAGACTACACACACCCACCCACCCTAATGTCATATAGGAAGAGGAGTTAAACAGACATTTTGTTTACATCTTAGTCATTTAGCAGATGCTCGTAACCAGAGGGACTTACAGTAAGTAGTGAGTGCATACATTTTCATACTGGTCCCCCATAACCCTGGCGTTGCAAGCGCCATGCTCTACCAACTGAGCCACACAGGACCACATGTTCTATTTTGTTACTTTGAAAATCCTGCATCCCTCTGGCAACTTCTCTCTCAAACTCAACATCTCTGTTCTCCAACCAGACCATGTAAATGTAATTGTAGTCATGCATGATAATAACCAGCGTACCTTTTCTGACCAAATGCAGAAAAGCCATGGCATCAGTTTATGAGCAGGACTAAATACTGACCCCTTCGTGTCAGTACATAGACATGACAATGTTGTAGCTTACTGTCAAGTTGGAAAAATGGTAACCTTGTTTATTGTACCAGGTTCTCCTTTTGATTCATGTTAATATTCCAGTACACCATCCAGAGATGGATAGAAAGATGTATTCTTTGTGCGAGGGGATCGATTTTTCAATATCTTCTCCCCCCGTGCTTTGATTCTAGGTTTGGTATCCTGGACCGATGTAAGGAACTGGTGGAGGCTGGTTACGATGTGAGGCAGCCTGACAAGGAGAATGTCTCCCTCTTACACTGGGCAGCCATCAACAACCACGCAGAGGTGGTCAAGTAAGGGCTCTACATCAAACAGAAGCTGTGCTGCACAACCAGACACGTATCTCAAGGCCATCAGACTGTTAAATAGCCATCACTAGCACAGAGAGGCTGCTGCCTACATACATACACAGACTTGGAATCATTGGTCACGTTAATAAATGGAACACTAGTCACTTTAATAATGTTTACATATCTTGCATTACTCATCTAATATGTATATACTGTATTCTATCTGCTGTATGTGACCAATACTATTTTATTTTATTTGGTTAGGACTGTAGTTTTAGATTTTGAATGTTGACTTTTTTCTTGCAAACAACAATCCTACGCCATTCCCAAAGAGGAGCCCATGCTAAGCGGAATATTCCTGTGCAAAGACATTGGTAGGTGTATTTTTAAACTGTCCTTTCAATACTCTTTCATAGGTATTATATATCCAAAGAGGCCGTCATAGACCAACTAGGTGGTGACCTGAACTCCACACCCCTGCATTGGGCCATAAGGTAATTGCTTTGTTGGTAGGCAAGGTCACCCCTCTCTCCCTCTCTATCCACCCTTACAGTTTCGGTCAAATATATAGGCACCCTTACACGATTTACTATTTCTTCTCCGATATGTTTAAATAGAAAACTTGCGACGTTCGCAAGTGTATTTGTTTGATTTACAACTGCATACGACCAAGAAAATAAACTGAAATTATGATTTTTCACTTCACAGTCAAAAGTGGCCTGGACTAAATTATTCAAATGAATTTGGTTGGAGGCAAGTTTTCTCATTTACTGTGTAATAGAGCCAAACAGGGAAATTGTTCCAATTGTTTTTCCACCATTCATTTTACCCATAGGGGATTTTAGAAGCTCTAGGCTGTAGGCTTACCCTAGCGTGACGTTTTGAAAACCACGTTAGTAGCTAATTAGCATTTCATTTTTGGGGGGTAAATACAGGCGAATATATCGATAAGTCACTTCGTCCTAGAGAGATTTGCACGGTTTTCAAAACGTCACGCCAGGGTAAGCCTACACGAAACACGGCCCTTATTTTAAGTGTTTCTAAAATCCCCTATGGGAAAAATGAATGGTGGACTGCAAGGTTTTATGGGTATTGTGACTCGTACTGTGGTGCCCTATTTATCTCATCGTGGTAAGTTGCAGGTGCTTACATGGTTAAAATAGTCATGTAACCACTTTTGAAAAGAAAAAAAAAACAGATTCAACTCCATTTGAAAAAGTAAGGGTGCCAATATTTGGTTTGGTGACTTATGTATGGTTGTCTGTGGACAGGCAAGGCCACCTCGCCATGGTGATCCAGCTGCTGCGGTACGGAGCTGACCCATCTGTGGCCGACGGGGAGGGCTACCGCAGCCTGCATCTGGCAATCCTCTTCCAACACATGCCCATAGCAGCCTACCTCATGGCCAAGGGACAAGTGAGACTCTTTCTCTCTTGCTCTCTCTCTTTCTCTCTCAGCCACACACTCTCCTTCTCTCTTTTATTCTTGTGCTTTCTCATCCTTACTTTCTCCTTTATTCACCCTCTTCAGTCTAACAGGGCCCTTTTTTTCATTTTTTTTTTCTGCTGTTGTAGGAAGTTGACCTTCCTGACTCAAATGGGCAGACACCCCTGATGTTGGCAGCACAGAAAATCATTGGGTACGTTTCCCTGCAACCCAATGATTATTTGTTTCTTTTCCATGTATGCTTACAATAACATATGTCCTCAATAACTGGCCTATTAGGCTGTTTTGGTAATGTACTACTGAGAAAGGTCATGGTTAGTGTTAGGGTGGGGAGATCTGAAGTCAATAAACCAATTATTTCATGCAGGCCTGAGCCCACTAACTTCCTGATGAAGTGCAATGCGTCGGTGAGTGCGGTGGACAAAGTGAACAGGAACTCTCCACTGCACTGTGCCGTGCTGGCGGGAAATGTAGACGCCGCCCACATCCTGCTGGAGGCCGGGGCTAGCGTGGATGCCGAGAACGCCAATGTGAGATTCTCTCTCTCTCACTCACTCACACACACACACACACACACACACACTAATTAATCATATCATAAATGTGAGCTCCTGGGGGGGGATTAGGAAAGCATAGACTAAATCAATGCTTGCATCATACTTGGGATGTTACTAACATATAAGTCTCTGAGATGCATGTGTTGGCGTATTAGAAAGATGAACATGTGCATATTTATTTGCTATAGTGAATATAATGGACTATAGTGTGTGAGGTTAACTAAGGATTGTGAGTGTGATGCTGTGACCGTGTTGTTTGTCTCCTCAGGGTCACAGTCCCATTGACCTGGCCCACCAGGTGCACAGCCCCCTGCTCGTCCACATGCTCAACCACGTCAAGCAGGAGAGGATACGCTCCAAATCCCGCTGCCTGCGCCTAGTTAACCGGTACAGGGTATGGACACCGCACACACACTTTTCCTCTGCCTACGTTACTTCAACACACACAGGGTGTGGGGCACTACACTTTCGTATACTCAACAAATGCCTATGAGAGATGTTGACCCATATTTCCAATATCGTGTGTGTGTGCGCGTGTGTGAGCGACAGCATGAGGGAGAACAATAATTAACCTTGGCTTAAAACAGATGCCAACGCTGCAGTTTTTCCTCACATTGTGGTTGAAATGAATATTTTGTATTTCTCTTCAATAAAGATTATTTTAAGTGATTTATTTCTCTCTCTACTCTTGTCTCTCTTTAGGTGTGTGTTCAGTTTATGTTCTGCGTTGCTGTGCTGGGCAGTGTGGGAGCGATAGCCGACTTGAGCTCAGAATCCTGGCTGCTGAAAGGGGTTCTGCTGGCCTGTGTGATGGCTGTGGTCAACCTGGCTCAGCGGTGAGCATGCACATTGTCTGCTTGGTCAATCCAGTAGACAAGACCACACAGCATCACAGTGGTTAGGGTTGATCAACTGTTATGAGTGTTCTTCAACTCCTAGTTAACTGAGATGCATTGAGCGATCCGCAGTGCACCCCATGTCTAGAGTATTACTAGGGACCTTCGCAAGATGGCGAGCACATACCGACTCTAGTAGCCTGCTTTTATTCATACTGTCCGTGCTTGGTTCTGTCAAATCTCCCTGGGCAGTTGTTTGCTGACATGACTGCTCATTAAGTAGAAGATGTACTCTCTAGGAGCACTTATGGGGCAACTCCTTTTCATGCAAGACTGATATTTAAAAAAAAAAATACATTTTAAACGTAACCTTTTTATCAAACTAGGCAAGTCAGTTAAGAACAAATTCTTATTTGGCCTACCCCGGCCAAACCCTAACCCGGACGACACTGTGCAAATTGTGCGCCGCCCTATGGGACTCCCAATCACGGCCGGATGTGATACAGCCTGGATTCGAACCAGGGACTGTAGTGACACCTCTTGCACTGAGATGGAGTGCCTTAGACTGCTGTGCCACTCGGGCAAACAGTTGAAACAATATTATAACGTGTACAATAATAAGTGTGGTGTGTGTGCGTACACTTACAGGCAGTTGGCGAGCCCGGCCCTGCAGTCGCTGGTTCCTGCTACAACTCTTATGGCATCAGTCTTCTGGATGCTGGTCACCTGGTGCCTGTGCTTCCTGCCTGATATCCTTTAACACAGGGCCTCTGTCACTCACACTCCAACCCAGCGCAGCACTCTACATTCTGTACTTACCCAGCATGTAACACTGTACTGAATCAACGCTAAAAAGCTCCCCTGTCATTGACTGTCCTAGTCCGTCTCAATCTCGTCTAGTTCAGTCCAGACCATTCTAGTCCAGCCTAACCAAGTCCATCTCTTTTTTTAAAATATATATATACTGCTCAAAAAAATAAAGGGAACACTTAAACAACACATCCTAGATCTGAATGAAAGAAATAATCTTATTAAATACTTTTTTCTTTACATAGTTGAATGTGCTGACAACAAAATCACACAAAAATAATCAATGGAAATCCAATTTATCAACCCATGGAGGTCTGGATTTGGAGTCACACTCAAAATTAAAGTGGAAAACCACACTACAGGCTGATCCAACTTTGATATAATGTCCTTAAAACAAGTCAAAATGAGGCTCAGTAGTGTGTGTGGCCTCCACGTGCCTGTATGACCTCCCTACAATGCCTGGGCATGCTCCTGATGAGGTGGCGGATGGTCTCCTGAGGGATCTCCTCCCAGACCTGGACTAAAGCATCCGCCAACTCCTAGACAGTCTGTGGTGCAACGTGGCGTTGGTGGATGGAGCGAGACATGATGTCCCAGATGTGCTCAATTGGATTCAGGTCTGGGGAAGGGGCAGGCCAGTCCATAGCATCAATGCCTTCCTCTTGCAGGAACTGCTGACACACTCCAGCCACATGAGGTCTAGCATTGTCTTGCATTAGGAGGAACCCAGGGCCAACCGCACCAGCATATGGTCTCACAAGGGGTCTGAGGATCTCATCTCGGTACCTAATGGCAGTCAGGCTACGTCTGGCGAGCACATGGAGGGCTGTGCAGCCCCCCAAAGAAATGCCACCCCACACCATGACTGACCCACCGCCAAACCGGTCATGCTGGAGGATGTTGCAGGCAGCAGAACGTTCTCCATGGCGTCTCCAGACTCTGTCACGTGCTCAGTGTGAACCTGCTTTCATCTGTGAAGAGCACAGGGCGCCAGTGGCGAATTTGCCAATCTTGGTGTTCTCTGACAAATGCCAAACGTCCTGCACGGTGTTGGGCTGTAAGCACAACCCCCACCTGTGGACGTCGGGCCCTCATACCACTCTCATGGTGTCTGTTTCTGACCGTTTGAGCAGACACATGCACATTTGTGGCCTGCTGGAGGTCATTTTGCAGGGCTCTGGCAGTGCTCCTCCTGCTCCTCCTTGCACAAAGGCGGAGGTAGCGGTCCTGCTGCTGGGTTGTTGCCCTCCTACGGCCTCCTCCACGTCTCCTGATGTACTGGCCTGTCTCCTGGTAGCACCTCCATGCTCTGGACACTACGCTGACAGACACAGCAAACCTTCTTGCCACAGCTCGCATTGATGTGCCATCCTGGATGAGCTGCACTACCTGAGCCACTTGTGTGGGTTGTAGACTCCGTCTCATGCTACCACTAGAGTGAAAGCACTGCCAGCATTCAAAAGTGACCAAAACATCAGCCAGGAAGCATAGGAACTGAGAAGTGGTCTGTGGTCACCACCTGC
This sequence comes from Salmo salar, assembly GCF_965601325.2. NCBI lineage: Eukaryota > Metazoa > Chordata > Actinopteri > Salmoniformes > Salmonidae > Salmo > Salmo salar. The sequence continues at coordinate 9,156,465 of NC_138301.1, read as the reverse complement.
TGAACCACTCCTTTATTGGGGGTGTCTTGCTTATTGCCTATAATTTCTACCTGTTGTCTATTCCATTTGCACAACAGCATGTGAAATGTATTGTCAATCAGTGTTGCTTCCTAAGTGGACAGTTTGATTTCACAGAAGTGTGATTGACTTGGAGTTACATTGTGTTGTTTAAGTGTTCCCTTAATTTTTTTGAGCTATATATATGTATGTATGTATGTATGTATGTATGTGTGTGTGTGTGTGTGTGTGTTGTATGTATGTGTGTGTGTGTGTGTGTGTGTGTGTGTGTGTGTGTGTGTGTGTGTATATGTATATATAATATTTATATGTATATGTATATATGTATATGCGTGTGTGTATGTATATATGTGTTTGTGTATATGTGTAGGTAGGTAGATAGCACGAAAGTATAGGGTTTGGGTGGTATTTTCTACCCATGATGCTATGTGCTTGAGAGGCTGCAGCACTACAGCTGCACCGCGCTCTTGTACCAAGTCTATCTCAGTCCAGTATCATGGTTTAGGTGTTAAAGTAGTTAATGTTTCATACCCATAAAATTCTCATCTGGACCTCAAGTCAGTTTCTTTTCTTTCTTTTTTTTTTTTTTCATTCTTCCCCTCCAATCAGGGACCTATTTAGTCCTGGGACACAAGGTGGGTGCAATTGAATTATCAGGTAGAACATGACTTCCAGGGTAGGATTGGAATACACCTCTTGTATCTGGTGCAATGTTATGTCCTTAACCCGTCTCCCTACATGGTCCCAGTGCCACGGTACAGGTGTTGTTCACTTTCAACGCCACGGCTCTGCTCTACTACTACCTCCGCTCCTGTAGGACTGACCCCGGCATCGTCAAGGCAACTGAGGAAGAGAAAAAGCTAGTAAGGAGCAGGGCATCTGGAGAGGCGTTGTTCCATCACTGTTGTTTTGTTTTTAAAAGACTGCTAGAAAAACATTATGGACAGGTCAACGTTTACCCTGGTCTGGCTGGAGAGGTAGTTGGCATGAGACATGGCTGCCAATCTACTTCAATGACATGGATGTGATGGATCTTGTTGGTCTTCTGTGTCGCCTACAGAATGTGGTGTTGCTGGCAGAGGCGGGCTGCTTGGACCCCAGGATCTTCTGCACTTCCTGTATGGTAAGCCACAAGGACCAAAGTAGACCAGTTCCATTCCAACACGTTTACTCAACCATAGCTATTAGCGAGATCGAGGGATACTCATGACCTCCAATTAACAAATATGTTTGCTCAAGCTTTCACATGTTAGGAAATGTGGTGATATGAAGAAATGCTGATTGGTTGATTTTGTTTCGGTTATGCAGATGAAGAAGCCTATGAGGGCCAGTCACTGCTTCTCCTGTGACGCCTGCGTGGCAAAACAGGATCATCACTCCATCTGGATCAATGGCTGCATAGGTGACTACAAACACAGAGCTTATATATTTCTGTCTACCCTAAATTATAGATGCAGTTTGTAGGATAATCTACACTAAACCTCAATACGTACTAATAGGGTTGTGTTGTGGAATTCAATCGTTGTAGTGGCAGTCAACTAGTATTTCAACACTTGGAGACACAGTATTCTTCTAAGACTAGCTGACACAAATACACAGCCAGCATTTGCCACTTTGTCAGCACCAGACTTTTACGTTTTAATGACAAACGTTTCGGTCTTCTCTTTCTCCCACCCATTCTTACTTTCTTCAGGTGCCAGGAATCACCACTTCTTTGTTCTCTTCCTCCTCTATCTCTGCCTGATGGGAGCGTGGATGTTCTACGGATGTCTCATGTGTGAGTGACAGCCTCAATTAATCACATAGACAAATGCACGTTTTATTTGTGTACATTGTTAACGCATGTACTCGTCTTCCTGCCTGACGTTCTCGTGTGTGTTGCCAGACTGGTCAAAGCACTGCCCGCTGCACTACCAGGAGGAGGGTGTGTGGGCTGCCATCTCTGCCCTGGTGGGCTGCTCTTCCTGGGTACTGGGTGTCTTCTGTCTAGCTTTCTTCCATACCGCCTGGGCTTCCATACTACTGGTCATACAGCTCTACCAGGTAATTGTGTGTTTGTGTAGTAGCTATATGATGCTGCAATTGCTACCTCCACTTCTACAGCTGTAGGCACGTTGTATTTGAATAACTTCTTGAAACGTTGTGAAAGAAAACTACCGTATTACTATGTGCACTCGAGCTACAAACACTTTGATTTCCTCGTTTTGCTCGAGCTGCCAATGTTTTCGCTGTGTATTTCTTTTGATTTGCTCAGAATCAAACGCCGCTCGTATTGTTCATGATTGATGTGTCGTCTTCTGTGTTGACGCCGTCTTGCTGCGGTGTCTTCCCCCGGGGGGCAGTCCCCCCGTGCTGCTCACTGCCTTAATGATGCCGGGCTGGAAGGAGAGCTGCTATTTCTGTTGTCTTTTTGAGGAAATATTCAACGGCTGCATTATTTATCGTTGTTTTATCATAATTTTATTTTACGACGGGGACTTGTGACAATTTTGGCGGCGTGGTGGCATTTCTATTTTAGTTAGAATGTGTGTGTCTGAACAGGTTGCGTTCTACGGCCTGACAAACGCAGAGATGTCAAACCTGATGCTTCGTCAGAGGAAACTCCCACAATCCATCTCTCTCAGACAGAACCCTTACAAGTAAGTGGTCTTCTTTTAGTTTATTAATTTTACAATAATAAAAAATTAAAAAACAAGCACACGTAAACTTGAAAAAGCCATACGTGCACATGAGTAAAATCATCGAGGATAACACACACAGTCTGGGACTTATTTCCATTGTGGACCTTCTTGAGACAAGATGGCTAGACAAGATAGGCTAACCTTCGTCAGGCTAGCCTGCCGATTCCGTTTACTTGGTGACTAAAAGCAATAAACGGTATTCCCACACACTATTTAGTATTGTAGGCCAGTGCTTCTCTCTTTCTCCGTTACTCATTTCTCTCTCTCTCTCCATAGTTTGGGTGTGGTGCGGAACCTTGTGTCGTTCTTCCAGCTGCGTTGCTGTGGGCTGTTCAAGCCCGCCACGGTCGACTGGACCCAGCAGTACCCACCTGGCCGAGACCACATGTTCGGCCAGCCCGACATCGTCTGACCCCACAGGGGGCAGCTAGGACCTGGATCCACTATCGTTCTGGACCAAACGGATGAAGCTTATTTATTTTTTAAATCTTTTATATATTTTGGACTGCCTGGGAAGAAACACCACTATAAAGGGAAATAGCATGGAGGAAGTTGTACTGACTTTATTTGATGCGTTTTCTTTTGCTACAGACTGCTGCTGCCTGACACTGGTATATATTAATTAGGGGGAAAAAATGGAAGTCTGAAATGTATCATTTGTGCAAAGTCGAATTAGCCTTTATGGCTTAAATTGTATATTAAGTTAGTCATTTTTTTAAAAAATCAAAATATAACTTTATATTAATGTGTTTTTTTATAAAGAATGTTTTTGTTTTTTTTAATGTCTGTTTTTAGAGGGTTCGCAAGAGGCTGTAAGTGAGTGGTTTTTTTTAGATTGAAGGACCAACACTATAGACCGTTTTAAGCAAAGCCTCACATTGGTTTGTCAGTCACTGAACTGTTTTTATTGGAGCATACAGTGCATTCTCTTGAGCAGTTGGTTCTAATACTGGTCTTGTAGTACTGTACCTCTAAATATGCTGATTTTCTATCCAGCCGCTCTCTTGACAGTGGACACGCACCCAAGTCCATAGCTGTTTCCGATTCCCTCTCCCGTAAGTGTGCGCTCGTTCACTCCCCCTCGTGGATTTAGAAGGAATGGACAGGTGGAAGAAATATGGTGGACTGTTGGCAGTTGTTACACAAATTGAGTGCTTTTACATCGATTAAGGGTGACCTAGTGCTCACTATTGGGAGAAGGCAAGGAATCGGGACTCACATCTCCCATAACTCAACAATCCACTATCCTATCCACCATGCTCTTCTCTTTCAGCCTTAAAGCAACAGTCTGAGATTTCCAGTCATTTCGATTACATTTATCGTAAACAAAAACGAAAGACCTATTTCTCCATTAGTTATGTTTTTGTTATTTTAGGAGAACTTTGTACACTAATGTATAGCTTCAAGTCATGCTAAGGCACGTTGTGTTCTCATGGAATATCATTCCTACAGCTAGAAATCAAGTGATGTTTTCTTGTGAAAATGTCATGGTATGCATTTGATTCATTGTTTACATTTGTGTTGAAGCCACACTGATGATATGAGCATCTTACAGGGTGTGACTTTAATGACACTGGACAGTTTGGAAAAAAAAGTATTTTATTATTTTATTAACCTGCGATGACGTTAGCATCCAAGCTATGTTACTTTTTTCTTCTTTTTCTGCATTACCACATGAAGTAATGTGCCATTGTAACTCACTGCACTGGATGTTCGAACAAAGCCATGCACGTTGGTTTTTACTATGGTGTCAGAAAGCCTTTTGAGTTAGATACTCTATGTGAGCTTTGATTTATGTATCCATGACTGCTTAGGGAGAGATTGGCATCTTCATGTTCCAAACGATCCTGCATAGCCCAGTGAAGACACGGTAAATCCATGATCCTCTTAGTTACCTTTTTATAATTGATATGTTGGTATTCATATTGGGGTAATCCTGTAATAAATCAGACTCCCAATTGACTTGATCCACACCACTGGAGACATTTTAATGAAACAAATGATGCGTACCAAGACCTCTGTTAATTGAAGCCAAAGAAAGACACCATTCAAGACGTCATTCTTCGAAAGTGTATAAGCGGTCAAAGAAGAAGTTTTGTAGTGATCCATATGTTGTTGATGTATAGAATATTTGTTGGTCTGTGTTGTGTAATGAGGAGCAACCACACGCTGCACTTGACACATTTATGAAATGAATTATTCCAGTTATTAATAAGCATGCTGTTAAATCCCCTTGGGTTGATGAGGAATTGAAAAATTGTATGGTTGCGGGATGAGGCAAAAGGTATGGCAAATAAGTCTGGCAGCCCAACTGATTGGCAAAATTACTGCAAAGAAATTGTGACTAAGCTAAATAAAAATAAGTGATATAAAGAATGATAGTAAAATGCTTTGGAGCACCTTAAATTACATTTTGGGTAAAAAAGCCAACTCAATGCCATCATTCATTGAATCAGATGGCAATATCAGTGAGCCAACTACTTGAATGATTTTTATCATTGGCAAGATAAGCAAACTTAGGGATGACATGCCAGCAACAAACGCTGACGCTACACATCCAAGTATATCAGACCAAATTATGAAAGATAAGAATTGTACTTTTGAATTCTGTAAAGTCAGTGTGGAAGAGGTAAAAATATTGTCCATCACCAATGACAAGCCACCGGGGTCTGACAGTCTGGATGGAAGATTATTGAGTATAATAGCGGACGATATTGCCACTCCTATTTGCCACATCTTCAATTTAAGCCTACTAGAAAGTGTGTGCCCTCAGGCCTGGAGGGAAGCTAAAGTCATTCCGCTACCCAAGAATAGTAAAGCCCCTTTACTGGCTCAAATAGCCGACCAATCAGTCTGTTACCAACCCTTAGTAAACTTCTGGGATTTTTTGTTGTTGTTGACCAGATACAATGGTATTTTACAGTAAACAAATTGACAGACTTTCAGCACGCTTATAGGGAAGGACATTCAACAAGCACAGCACTTACACAAATGACTGATGATTGTCTGAGAGAAATTGATAATAAAATGATTGTGGGGGCTGTCTTGTTAGACTTCAGTGCAGCTTTTGACATTATCGGTCATAGTCTGCTGCTGGAAAAACGTGTGTGTTATGGCTTTGCACCCCCTGCTATAATGTGGATAAAGAGCTACTTGTCTAACAGAACACAGAGGGTGTTCTTTAATGCAATCCTCTCAAACATAATCCAGGCAGAAGCAGGAATTCCTGAGGGTAGCTGTTTAGGACCCTTGCTTTTTTTTCAATCTTTACTCACGACATGCCACTGGCTTTGAGTAAGGCCAGTATGTCTATGTATGCGGATGACTCAACACTATACACGTAAACTACTACAGTGACTGAAATGACTACAACACTTAACAAAGAGCTGCAGTTAGTTTTGGAATGGGTAGCAAGGAATAAGTTAGTACTAAATATTTCCTAAACGAAAAGCATTGTATTTCAGACAAATCATTCACTAAACCCTAAACCTCAAATACAGTTGAAGTCAGAAGTTTACATGCACTTAGGTTGGAGTCATTAAAACTCGTTTTTAACCACTCCAGAAATGTCTTGTTAACAAACTATAGTTTTGGCAAGTCGGTTAGGACATCAACTTTGTGCATGACACAAGTCATTTTTCCAACAATTGTTTATTTCACTTATAATTCACTGTATCACAATTCCAGTGGGTCAGAAGTCTGCATACACTAAGTTGACTGTGCCTTTAAACAGCTTGGAAAATTCCAGAAAATTATGTCATGACTTTAGAAGCTTCTGATAGGCTAATTGACATTGTTTGAGTCAATTGGAGGTGTACCTGTGGATGTATTTCAAGGCCTACCTTCAAACTCATTGCCTCTTTGCTTGACATCATGGGAAAATCAAAAGAAATCAGCCAATAAACAATTGTAGACCTCCACAAGTCTGGTTCATCCTTGAGAGCAATTTCCAAACGCCTGAAGGTACCACGTTCATCTGTACTAATCAATCCCAGAAAAACAGCAAAGGACCTTGTGAAGATGCTGGAGGAAACGGGTACAAAAGTATCTATATCCACAGCAAAAAGAGTCCTATATCGACATAACCTGAAAGGCCGCTCAGCAAGGAAGAAGCCAGTGCTCCAAAACCGCCATAAAAAAGCCACAAAATAGATGGCATCATGAGAAAATAAAATTATGTGGATATATTGAAGCAACATCTCAAGACATCAGTCAGGAAGTTAAAGCTTGGTCGCAAATGGGTCTTCCAAATGGACAATGACCCCAAGCATACTTCCAAAGATGTGGCAAAATGGCTTAAGGACAACAAAGTCAAGGCACTGGAGTGGCCATCACAAAGCCCTGACCTCAAGCCTATAGAACATTTGTGGGCAGAACTGAAAAAGCATGTGCGAGCAAAGAGGCCTACAAACCTGACTCAATTACACCAGCTCTGTCAGGAGGAATGGGCCAAAATTCACCCAACTTATTGTGGGAAGCTTGTGGAAGGCTACCCGAAACGTTTGACTGAAGTTAAACAATTTAAAGGCAATGCTACCAAATACTAATTGAGTGTATGTAAACTTCTGACCCACTGGGAATATGATGAAAGAAATAATTCTCTCTACTATTATTCTGACATTTCACATTCTTAAAATAAAGTGGTGATCCTAACTGACCTAAGACATGGATTTTTTTTACTGGGATTAAATGGCAGGAATTGTGAAAAACTGAGTTTAAATGTATTTGGCTAAGGTGTATGTAAACTTCCGACTTCAACTGTACATCTCGTAATGAATAATGTGGAAATTGAGCAAGTTGAGGTGACTAAACTGTTTGGAGTAATGCTGGACTGTAAACTGTCATGGTCAAAACATATTGAAACAATAGTAGCTAAGATGGAGAGAAGTCTGTCCATAATAAAGCGCTGCTCTGCCTTCTTAACAACACTATCAACAAGGCAGGTCCTACAGGCTCTAGTTTTGTCGCACCTGGACGACTGTTCAGTCGTGTGGTCAGGTGCCACAAAGAGGGACTTGGGAGAATTGCAGTTGTCTCAGAACAGGGCAGCACGGCTGGTCCTTAAAAGTACACCGAGAGCTAACATTAATGACATGCATATCAATCTCTCATGGCAGAGAGATTGACTTCATCATTACTTGTTTTTGTAAGAGGTGTTGACATGCTGAAGGTCCCGAGCTGTCTGTTTTAAAATACTAGCACACAGCTCGGACACCTTGCATACCCCACAAGACATGCCACCGGAGGTCTCTTCACAGTCCCCAAGTCCAGAACAGACTATGGGAGGCGCACAGTACTACAAAAAGCCATAACTACATGGAACTCTATTCCACATCAGGTAACTGATGCAATCACTAGAATCAGATTTAAAAAGCAGGTAAAAATACACCTTATGGAACAGTGGGGACTGTGAAATAACACAAACAAAGGCACAGACACATGCATACACACACATGATAACATACACGAAATACACATGCATACACACACACACGATAACATACGCACTATACACACACATACACATTGATTTCTGCTTGTAGATATGTGTTAGTGGTGTGTGGGCCCGAGGGCACACACTTAGTGTGTTGTGACTTCTGTAATGATTGTAATGTTTTTTTAAATTGTGTAACTGCCTTAATTTTGCCCGGACCCCAGGAAGAGTACTGTAGAGTAGCTAATGGATATGCTTAACAAAAAAATGCACCATCTCATTACAGGTAAACATTTTTAAAAATTCATGTACACACCCTCATCAGCCTCCTGCAGCTTATGTACTTTTAATTACAAAAAGCTTGCGCTTGGGCACCAAGACATAATAGTTTGGATAGATTAACGCAAATGTGTTTGGTAATTAGCGTTGCCTTGTTAATTTAAATGACACAGGCGTATTTATGAGCGCAGATAAAATCCTATTAATAATGAATTAAAAACAGCTGGAGGCATGTTGTTGTAGCTGTCTTCACCAGGCAGGCAGCACATTAACACAGAACAGAAATATGACTTAATTATGTTTTCCTTTCCTCTTTCGTTTTCGTTTTCATGCTCATTTGTTTTTAAATGTGGAGCGATATTATTAGCTGAATAGTTTGTTGGCTTTCGTTTGATGCTTGTTTTTGCCTCAAAGCTTCCTTTTTCTTTTGAGGTGTGCTTTTATTCTATTGTGTTTCAGTTTCAATGTATTTTGAAGAGCATCTGGTTATAATTGATTAATGTAATTTGAGGTCTACCCATCCTATACACCATCCATAGGTGACCGTCTGTATTGTACCCAGGCCTGTGTGGCGGTCCAGGTTATTTGACGTACAGCTTACTTTGATATGATGACACTTAGATCAACAATGTCCTTTTTATGCAAATGAAGCAGTGCTGTTTCATCCTTTGCCTTGAACACAAGAAAGGGATGTGCAGTTGATACAAGCTAGACGTCACTTCTCTCTCAATCGTTTAATGTGTTGATGAATGCTGTGATGGAGTTACTATTGTCAAGTGTTTTTACATAATTGTAAGGCAAGAGAAAGAGGTTTTAAGAAATGTTGTGTACAAGCAAATGGTGAATATTTTTATTAAAACACATTTTCACTAAGTGCTCAAAATGCTCTATATTTGAAGAAAAGAAAACTAACACACACACAAACTATTACAAGAAATTCATTCTTCATCTTCCACCATTCCCATGTTCCCCAGCCCTTTTCCTTTCGGCCCGAAGTTCTTGGCGTAGCAAACTGCAAAGACAGAGGGAAGAAACCAACTAAGAAATAATGAAACACCGAAAGAAATAGTACTGAGTTCCTGGTGACTGAGAGTCATTGAGTTTCTAGCAATGGAGGCTCCTCGGAGTAGGAAGGGGAGGACCGTCATCCTCAGTGAATTTCATAAAAAATTAAGATAGTGAAACATTTAAAAAAGTTATCATTTTTAGATATGTTTTGCAATGGTCTGCAGCAGCCTCAACAACACTCTGTAGAGTAGCACTATGGTGTAGCCGTAGGACAGCTAGTTTCCGTCCTCCTCTGGGTACATTGACTTTAATACAAAACCTAGGAAGCTCATGGTCCTCATCCCCTTCTATGCATGATTGTAGCGGGTTTATTAACGTTTGAGTTCTAGTAGATATGTTGACTATGACATTAATATGGTGACAACGATGTCGGCTGTGTGTAGTGGTTAGCGGTTATCATATGAAGATTTTTTTTTTTACAGTTCACTGATGTGTTGTGCACTAAAGTCCACAAGCGAAGGGAAAAGGTGAGAGGAGGAGAGCTCGTAGACATGTGAAGGAATTACAACGAGCAAAGGGATCATGCTGTTTGTATGTGGCTGCTATGAAAGTGAACTGTGTTTGCATTAGATCAGGGGTGTATTCATTCCACCGATTCTGTTGAAAAATGTTTCTTAAACGGAAGCAAACGGGGATAAACATGCTTGAATTTGTCCAATAGAAACTCGTTTGCAACTTTTGGTCTAATGATTTCACCCTAGATCAGCTAGATGCAGGCAAGAGTGTGCAAGGTGGTATTGAATGTGTCAATGTCTGCCAACTTGATCATTCAAATTTCTCTTGACCTGTGCACCTACGTTGTAAACTTTCATTCATAGGCTAGGTTGTAGCAACCTCATGATGGGTATAGGGAAAATTTGAGCATCATGCAGTAGCCTAAACATATCGATGTTACATTGAGCTGGGTGAATGGAATATGAAGGACAGTCATCCAATATGCAGTAATATAAATAAGGCCATGCTCTCGCTCCCTCATCGTAGCCACTAGATTCTACTGACGCCTGGCTGTATCATTGATCTAATGGAGCTCTGTATGGCAGGCTAGCTGTGTGGTCTTTACAGCACGTAAATGGTGGGAGCTTGTTTGGTCCTGTGTGTATGTACCTTTACAGTAGAGTTCCCCATCCTTGTCTGTCACTGTGGTAGACTCCAGGCTCTTCCCGCACAGCAAACAGCGGAAGCAGGTTTTATGCCAAGGCTTCAACAAGAAGCACATACACCCCATATATCAGAGTTAGGTGATTGTTGTATTGTTGTGGTCTAAAGGGTGCAAGCAAGGCTTATATAGAGGACTTTTACCTTTCCTGCCCCCATGATCTTCTCTGCTGCGTAGACAGCCTTCGAACATCTTTGGCAGCGATCTGAACTTCCAAACCTATGCGCAAACTTACTGGAGTTGGAGTTTGTGGATGTGGGGCGAGGCTTTGAGCTTCATAAAGAGGAAAGAATAAATTACAATAAATATCCAAAGAGACACAAACGAACACCCATATTTACAATTAAAATGTTTCCTTGGTAGCATTTCAAAGTCTGGGAAGCTTTTTATGAAAGCTGTATTCGTGTGTCTCTTTGATATTGGAAATATGACTGATGTATGTTTTCATCGATATTTAACTGCAGCAGTGTCTTGGACATCTCCGTGTTTTTAATTAAGTCGCTTATTCAACGTCAGTTATGGCAAGTCCTTAAATTGGTTGTTCAGATGTGAAAGAGAGGGGTAGAGATGGGGAGTCAGAGAGAGTAACGAGAGGGACCTACTCTTGAGATTGCATGTCCAGGTTCTGTCCAGGGGGGTCAGAGCTGAGGGCTCCAGCACCCTGGCCGTACCCGTAGCCTTTTGGCCCATACTTCTTGCCATAGCAGGACTTGCAGTAGATCTCTGACTCATGCGCTGCGACTGTTGTACTGTCCAGTCCTTTCCTGCAGGCCACTGGGGTGAAGAGCAAACCAAACCAACACATTGACTCACTGTCCGTACTTAACCACAGTTAACAGGAGAAAGAATGTTGTGGCCATGACAGCTATGGAGAAACTTTTGTCAGTTTGTCAGGGTGGACCGCAAAATCACTTTAGTATTCTGTTCCTTTATTTTAATAACAAAATATATATTTTCATGCCCGGATACCTATTAAGCAACTATATGAGGCTGTGGATAATGGCGTTATTCATATTACTAGGCCGCAGAAGCCTGTGCCTGGGGTCTAGAAATGGTCCCACCCAAGTAAATTAACACACCCCTTCCAGCTGTCCCTGGTCAGGGTCTATTTCTGAAGACTACGGTCTGGAGGGGTTGTGTAGGACCAGTGGTGCAAAGTACTTAAGTAAAAATACTTTAAAGTACTACTTCAGTCGTTTTTTTCGGGTATCTGTACTTTACTATTTATAATTTGGACAACTTTTACTTTTACTCTACTACATTCCTAAATGTAGTTGTTACTTCAAACATTTTTCCTTGACACCCAAAAGTACTCGTTACATTTGAATGCTTAGCAGAACAGGAAAATGGTCCAATTCACGCACATCAACAGAACATCCCTGGTCTTCCCTACTGCCTCTGATCTGGAGGACTCACTAAACACACATGATTCATTTGTAAATGATGTTGCAATGTTGGAGTGTGCCTCTGGCTATTATTATTTTTTTTTATTAAATCAAAAAATAAGAAAATGTTGCCGTCTGGTTTGCTTAATACAAGGAATTTGAAAGGATTTATACTTTTAGTAATGACATTTACTTTTGATACTTCTGTATATTTTAAACCAAATACTTTTAGACTTTTACTCAAGTAGAATTTTACTGGGTGACTTTTACTTGAGTCATTTTCTATTAAGGTATCTTTACTTTTACTCGTATGACAATTGGGTACTTTTTCCACCATTGTGTAGGGCAGAGGCTTGTAGTGGACAGACTCTCCCATTTGCCAGCCCCAGCAGATGGAGAAGCAGATCCCTCCTCAATTGCAGATAATTACAAAGGCCTTTTAGTGCTCCCAGTGGTGCTATCTACCTATTGGCAGCCCCCAGTTCAAAGCCCAGCCCCAGCCATTCATGGGTAATTAGGTGAGATTGAAACGCCCTACTTGAGATGGGCATTCTAGGTGGTAATTTTGGGTCCCCTAATAGGGGCTCCACCTCTCCCCTCTGCTGCTGCCGTGATCGCTAAGATACAGCCTGCATAAGCTAAGAGGCTCTCTGTGTAAGAGGAATCTGGATTCAGGGCTCAAATCGTAGGATAAACATCTTAAATACACCACAACACTGATAGACTGGCTGGCTATAATTGCTGTTGCCTATGGAGTGAAGGGTTTTCTGGTTGTTTGGTTGACCAGGCAGAATTAAACAGACAACCTCAAAGCCAAACAAAATAAGAGGATTATTGTTTGTGTTAATGAAGGGTGGGACAGGGCTAGTCTTCTGAACTGCAATAAGATGCTTATCTTCAATGGCCACTGTAGAACTGTAAACAGAAGCCAGCTTGTCCAAATCTTCTCAACTTCTTTGTATTCCTGTGTTTGCTATTATTTAAAATTGCCAATTTGGGTGCAATCAATTAGCTTATAAAATATACATTTCAACATAATGTTTCAGGGATGGCAATATTTCCTGTTTCTAACTACAGAAGCAATTTTAGAACAATAGGAGATGGTAGGTGTCATGGGTTGCTGAAATGACATGGAACGACTCTTTAAGCAGATCCTGGTTTTATGAGTAAGTAATGAGTTTATTACCGGTCTTGGTGTCATCAGTTTGTCTTCTCTGTCAGTCTAGGCCTACATGGCGTGTGACTGAGGATAACTCACTGCAGATGAAGCAGGTCTTGTGGAAGCTCCTCCCGTTGCATTGGATCTCCTCAGCGTGGTACACAGTCTTTTCACAGGCCGCACACTTGGCCCCGCCGCCCCAGTTTGGCATCCTTGTCTCGGGGTGAGAGTCTGCATCGAGAGGGGTGTTAGATGGTTGCAGATTGAATCAGCTCTGGGGTGGCCTCAAGACCATCAGTGTATTTCTGACTTATCATGACATAGTGGTCAATAAATAAACATGCGGGAAGATGTTCTTCCCGCTCTGCTGAGTAGTATTGTAAAGCCCTAAAGCACTAATTTGGTGGACATTTTTTTTTCTCCCAAAATATATATTTTTTATATTATTTTAATACTGACTTATCAGGGGGTGCTGCAGCACCCTCAGCAGCCCTAATTCCCACGGTTATGCATGCATTGCAATAGGTTCAGACTAGATTATATATATTTGTTTTTTTAAATATAAATGTCTACATTTGGATTCTCTTTGATGATACCCATCATAGTATAGTGACAGCGATGTTGTCAAGCCTGTTGTTCTAGCAGAGATAAGGTATCTCAGCCAGTCCTGACTCTCCTCTATTGTCACCCATTCATTTTAGAGGTAGTCCGTCACCTCATAGGGCTGGTATGTGGTGATAAGACTCCAGGAATAGAGCCCATTAGGACCATGGAAGAACACATGCCAGTATCCACCCTGGACCGCTTGGAACAGCTGGGTCACCAACACTTACCTCACATGGAAATTTCCAACATCCAGTGAATCGTGATGGATGAATTCAAATCTTGTTTATGCAATTCAACTTAAGAGATAGCTTGATCAAGTTCAACATCAGTCTGATCCATGGACCAAATATTCTAAAAGTATGGCACTGATTGGACACTGGCCAGTATATGATATCGGTTTTACTGTAAATACTGCCGGTCCCAGTCAATTACATTTCTATTCCACGTTGGATCAAAGTAATTTCATTGAAATGACGTGGAAACAACGTTGATTCAACCAGTGTGCGGTTACATTTATCAATATCAAACATATCAATCACAAATCATAAATATTTGACTACTATACCTGCACAAGTCTGGACGTATCAGTATCAATCTCTTCCCCCCCCCAGTTCAGTCTCAAATCTGAGTGCGACTGCCCCAACACCACCGAGGGGAGTGCTTAAATACAGCCCATCTCACTCTCATCACCCAGAGTTGAATGGTGACGCTCAAATTAAAACATCCTCCTAAAATAACTTCGGGAAAAAACACTTGAGACCTACAGTAGCCCCCCCACCCCACCTCTAACACAGGCCACAGAGACCCCTGGCCCTGAGCTGGGCCCCGGAGATTTCACCATTTGTCCTGGTCTTACACAAGCATGATTGATAAGAGATTTCCCGAAACTTCTGGGTGACAGTAGCCAAGCGGAATGAATTGTCTGGCTGATGGTAACTGGAATGGCACATGATTTTAGAGAGGTGTCTACACAGAACGAAATAGATCTAGACGGGTTTGTGTTATTAATTGAAGGCATGTACTGTTGGATATGAAACCACCTTTATCATATTCAGACTCTACTGTAGACTAATGCTATAGGACACCAACATAACGTTGACCATGTATTCATCAACCGAGGGAGACAGTAAAGAATACATGAACAGAGACCGGTTTAAAAATATGTTTATTTACCATTTCATATACAAGGACATCTGAGCTGAATTTAATGCTTAAAGTCCATTCCTTATACATTAAGATCCAATTTCAATTACGTGATTTGCCTAAGGTAGGAAGCCATCGCATACATTCACCCCTTACAGTTGAATCACATACAATTCAGCTTTTTAAGGGTAACAGTTAACATGTACAACGTGCAAAATTGTAATCTTACCAATTTTACACATACAAAAACAGTTCATCTACAATACTTTTCAAAAAGAAAATTCTCTTTCAGTCATTAAAGTCCCACTGTCACATATTAAATGTCATCCTGGTGAACTGAGGTTAAGTTGTTGTTCTTCTCTATGGCACGTTGATGATGTAATGGGACTTCAATACAACTTCTCTTTGAGAAATGTTGAAATACAGCATATTAGATTTTGGCAAACAACCCTTCAAAACCTAAATAAGACAAGACTGTTTCACTATTTAGACACAGAAAGCACCCCTTACCAGTTTAATACCTACTGGTGATCCCTAATCATAAATCCATACATAAACCAGTATCAAAAGTACGCTGTAGTATTATAGTATTACACAGTAATACCTGGCATCATATTGTGTCTCAAAGCCCCAGGGTTAAGAGTATTTACCATGGCTGGTCTCTCCATCAGAGTTATATTTGGAGCTAGCTGTGCTCACCCTGACACGCAGCTGTTTCTGTATGGAGTTTCCACACCACATTCACATACTTTGTCTTCCCCCTGTAGAAATGGAATAAACCAGGGCTTCCGAAACGCAGTCCCTCGGGACTCCAAAGGGTGCACGTTTTGGTTTTTGCCCTAGCACTACACAGCTGATTCAAATGATCAACTAATCGTCAAGCTTTGATAATTGGAATCAGCTGTGTAGTGCAAAAACCAAAACGTGCACCCCTTGGGGTCCTGAGGACCGAGTTTGGGAAACGCTGGAATAACCCATGGACTAGTTTTGGATTAAATCATTTGGAGACATCACATACCCTAAAACTTTTTTTTTTTTTTTTAAATCACTCAACCTACAAAAAATATGACACTCAGACCATAGAAAACCATGCAGACACGCACAGACACACACAGGTTGTATAGCAGCATAGTCTTTAGGTATCCTCAGTGGTGACTTCCAGCTTCCTCTGGGGGATGTAAACGGTTTTAGCTCCCGCCGGCGCCGTGTGTCCGTGGCTGGTGGTTACCACGGTAGCCAGCGGGGAGAGGGAGACAGGGGTGTGGAAGAAACTGTGCTGGGCGAGGGCCGTCCCTTTGGGCGTGGTCACCTGAAGAGGAGGAGAAATAGACAACGACAGAGAAGTTAGCAGATGTTTGCAATCATCATCACACCTCGTTTATAGAAATCAGTGAGGCTATTTACACAAGCACTGAACCAGCAGCACACCATTATCAATTAGGGAGGGGTTTGACTTTGACTGTTTGTATGTGTGTTAAGCTTTTTGGGGTTTGAGGCTGTGTGTGTATGTATGCTGTGTGTGTGACCCAGTGTTTGTGTAACAGTGTTTGTGTGGATGTATGTATGCATCTCACCTGCTGTAGGCTGATTAGCGTGAGTGGTTGCCCGCCTGGGCCGGTCATCTGGTGTTGGACTGGCACGGGGGACATGGGCTTAACGAAGACCATGCTGCCCCTCTGATGCAGGCCCAGGTGGGGAGGCAGGGGCACGGAGCTGGGGTGCTCTGGGGTTTGGGCAGTACCAGGGCTGCAAGCGGGTACAGAGCCAGGCCCAGGGATGAGGCCCAGGTTCTGCAGGGTAAAGTTGAGGATGGCAGGGCTGGGGCTGTGGAAGCGGTGCCCTGGAGCAGAGAAGGGCGAGGCG
The DNA here is from genome assembly GCF_965601325.2 of Salmo salar. NCBI lineage: Eukaryota > Metazoa > Chordata > Actinopteri > Salmoniformes > Salmonidae > Salmo > Salmo salar. The sequence continues at coordinate 9,139,673 of NC_138301.1, read as the reverse complement.
GGGGGAGGCCTGTGGAAGGGGAGGCTGGTGGGGGTGAACTCCTGGATCGGGGGTGGTTTAGAGCCTGGGAAGGAGAGGGAAGACATGTTAAAACCTGTTATGGCTTGAATCCCGTTAGCGGGATCGATATGACGACAGCCAGTGAAAGTGCACGGCAGCAAATTCAAAAAAACAAAAATCTCATAATTAAAATTTCTCAAACATACAAGTATTATACACCACTTTAAAGATAAGATTCTCCTTAATCTAACCACAGTGTCCGATTTCAAAAAGGCTTTACGGTGAAAGAAAAACATTAGATTATGTTAGGACATAAACTTCACAAGAAAATCCACACAGCCATTTTCCAAGCAAGGACATGCATCACAAAAACCAAAAGTTCAGCTAAAATATTCACTAACCTTTGATGATCTTCATCAGATGACACTCCTAGGACATCATGTTATACAATACATGTATGTTTTGTTCGATAAAGTTCATATATCCAAAAACAGCATTTTACATTGGCGCGTGATGTTCAGAAAATGTATTCCAACAAAAACCGCCGGTGAATATGCACATGAATTTACAAAAATACTCATCATAAACGTTGATAAAATTTACAACAGTTATTGAAAGAATTATAGATACACTACTCCTTGACGCAACAGCTTTGTCAGATTTCAAAATAACTTCACGGAGAAAGCACATTGTTCAATATTCTGAGTACATAGCTCAGCCATCAAAGCAAGCTATACAGCTACCCGCCAAGTTCTGGCATCAACAAAACTGAATTAGTATTACAAATATTCTCTTACTTTTGCTGATCTTCGTCAGAATGCAGTCCGAGGACTCCTACTTCCACAAGAAACGTTTGTTTTGTTCGAAATACTCCATATTTATGTCCAAATACCTCCGTTTTGTTTGTGCGTACAGATCACTGTCCAAAAGGCATAACGCGTGTGCATAAAATAAGAGACAAAAAGTCAAATAGTTCCATTACCGTTCATAGAAACACGTCAAACGATGTTTACAATCAATCCTTAGGGTCTTTTTAAAATAAAACGTAGATAATATTCCAACCGGACAATAGCGTATTCATTACAGAAGAAAAAGAATGAGCAGCGCGCCAGTGTGAATGCGCAGTAAACAACTCACTGCTCCCAGGCAGTCCACTGAAACTGAGCTGCTGTTCTTTGCCCAGTAACAGGAGACGCATGAAAGACGTTTCTGAAGGCTGTTGACAGCCAATGGAAGCCTTTGGAAGTGCAAAATGACCCCACAGACATTGTAGTTTGAATAGACAGTAGATAGAAGAACTACAAATCACTTCCTGGTTGGATTTTTTCAGGTTTTTGCCTGCCATATGAGTTCTGTTATACTCACAGACATCATTCAAACAGTTTTAGAAACGTCAGAGTGTTTTTTATCCAAATCTAATAATAATATATATCTTAGTTTCTGGGAGTGAGTAGGAGGCAGTTTACTCTGGGCACGTCAGTCATCCAAGCAACTCAATACTACCACCATCCATAAGAAGTTAATTACAGTCATAAGATACAGATTTCCAATTTAAGTCATCTGATACAGTATGCATTACTCAAGTCCTCAGATTTTTTTTTATTTTTTATTAAAAGACATAGTTCAAGTTTGCGTTAGTGTGTGTACTGACTGCGAATAAATGTTAAAGGTATGTATACCTGCAGTGGGTGTGTGGTAGATGTTGTAGGTGGGTATGGAGGCGTTGCTGCTCTCGGTGTTGTGGATGTCTTTGTAGCTGAAGAGGGACTGCTGGGAGATAGGGATCAGGTAGCCAGTGGGGATCAGAGTCTGGAACACACACACACACACACACACAGAGTCATTAACACAGCATTATGGATGTAACGACTCACCGATACGCATCAGTCCCAAATTCAAATGCTTAAGAATAAAAGTGCGTCGGTACGCAGACCGATCCAAATGTAGCATGCATTGCTCAGAAAAATCGATTCAAACGTTATTAATCACTGGTTCAATTGTTTTTTTTTTTGGGGGGGGGGGGGCTCTTTCAACCATCAGAAAACCTCCCTTATCTTTTGTGTTGAACTGCATGTAACTCTGTTGACAGTCATTGATCGACAAGTCATTTTGCATGCCGAACAACTCCAGGCAATATCAGTAGCCTAGTCAAACGTGCTTCACGTGCTGGGTCACTTGCGTGGCACCTTCAGCATTGAAATACTAAAATGGCTTGCATGATATTAAGATTGTGACAACATATGTCATTTGCTAGGTTATTGTTACCTGTGCAATGTTGAAAATAGTGTTTTACTGGAATGATAGTAAGCTACCAGAGACGACTCTCACCTGGCTATACCTGCTGAAAGGGCCTTACAATAGATTTAATTAGGATTATTCAGGTTCACCATCAGCAATACTTTTGGTAGATTTGCTTTAAACAATCAGTATGCCAAACATTAGGAACACCTTCCAAATAGAGTTGCACCTCCCCCATTTTGCCCTCAAAACAGCCTCAATTCGTCAGGGCATGGACTTTCAACAATGTGTCGAAAGCGTTTCACAGGGATGCTGGCCCATGTTGACTCCAATGCATTCTTGATACACACGGGAAACTGTTGAGCTTGAAAAACCCAGCAGCGTTGAAGTTCTTGACACAAATCGTGTGCCTGGCACCTACTACCATACCCCGTTCAAGGACACTTAAATATTTTGTCTTGCCCATTCACTCTCTGAGTGGCACACATACACAATCCATGTCTCAAGGCTTAAAAATCCTTCTTTAAAATCGGTCTCTTCCCGTTCATCTACAGTGATTGAAGTGGATTTAACAAGTGACATTAAGGGATCATAGCTTGCACCTGATCAGTCTGTCATGGAAAGAGCAGGTGTCCTTATTGTTTCACATACTCAGTGTATATGGTCATTTTTAAAAAATGTATATACAGGGTAAGATTGCTATTTTCATAAGGAGGACAGGAATCACTATTTTGCATTCTATTTTTTTTACCTTAAGTAAAGCATATGGATTTGAGTAATGCATACTGTATCAGATGACTTAAATTGGAAATCGGTATCTTATGACTGTAATTAACATGTCTTCCCTCTCCTTCCTAGGCTCTAGACCACCCCTGATCCAGGAGTTCACCCCCACCAGCCTCCCCTTCCACAGGCCTCCCCCTGCCTCGCCCTTCTCTGCCCTGGGGCACCGCTTCCACAGTCCTGCCCAAAGCGAGAGAAGATCACTCTGTAAAAAATGTCCAAACCATTCGATTTTGAGATGGGGGCGAAATACATTCCAAAGTTGTGAAATATATTCAATATATCCCCAACCGTGAAGCACAGGCGTGGCAGCATCATGTTGTGGGGGTGCTTTGATGCAGGAGGGACTGGTGCACATCACAAAATAGATGGCATCATGAGGTCAGGAAAGTTATGTGGATATATTGAAGCAACATCTCAAAACATCAGGAAGTTAAAGCTTGGTCGTAAATGGGTCTTCCAAATGAACAATGACCCCAAGCATACTTGCAAAGTTGTGGTAAAATGGCTTAAGGACAACAATGTCAAAGTATTGGAGTGGCCATCAAAGACCTGGATCAATCCTAGGGCTGGGCGATATGGCAAATAAATTATCCCGATATCTATATATTTTTTCATTTGATAACAATAATTATCATGATATTAATCCAATAATGTTTAAAAGGTGCATATCTGCTTCAAACTGAAGAATGCCTGAACAAACCGTGGTCAGAGCGTTGGGCCAGTAACCGAAAGGTTGCTAGATCGAATCCCTGAGCTGACAAGGTAAAAATCTGTCGTTCTGCCCCTGAAAAAGGCAGTTAACCCATTGTTCCCCGATAGGCCGTCATTGTAAATAAGAAGTTGTTCTTAACTGACTTGCCTAGTTAAATAAAAGGAACTTTAAAAAAAATATATATCTTTTTTTTAATGTGAGCTACACATAAAATTATACTTGAAGGAAAATTGTTCCATGTTTGCGGTCAGGGAGCACGTACCTGGGGTCAATTAAATTGAACCTCTTGAAACCTTCCTTTTTTGACTGTGCTAATTGGTAGCACGTCCTTAGCAATGCAATGCATAATAGCATTTGTGATGTCTTTGTCTTTTCGATGTTTGCTTGTAGGGCATAAACGCTGTCAGTGTTGACTGCGTCGGGCAAAAATCCCTAGATTGGCTGGAGCTTGAGGGGCGTTCATCAATACCGTGGCACCAAACTTCCTGCATGTTCCAAAGAGTGATTTTGCTTCAGATGTTGAAAAAGGTTTGTCGTATTACCAGACTTTGTAGCCACCTGTCTACGGCACAATTTGCACCGAACATTGCTCTGCTCTTTGTCGTATCGCATCGATTCGTTCTCTAATCAAACCGAATCGCACAGAATCGTTTCAAACTAAAACGTATTGTTCCTGTATCGTTTTGGGGCCCATGTATCTGGATACCTATAAAATCTTCTTGAAAGGGAGAGATGCACATCCGTACACATCATCCAAAGATACTATACACACACAGCATCTAAAGCCAAGTGTTTTCTGTTAATACCAGTATCTGTCCTTTAGCTATGTGTGTGTTGTTTTACTTTGTGTTGTGTGTTTACCTCTGTGTGTAGGTGTTGGGGGGTCAGTGGAACAGCTCTGACCGGCGTGAGCCCTGCCTCGCTGTCTGAGGTCGCGACCTTCTCCTCCTTCTCCAGGAAGGTCTCCAGGTTCTGCTCCAGTGTCTGATTGGCTGCGGCGGCCACTGAGCTCCCAGGTGTGTTGACGAACTCGGGGTCCAGGTGGAGGGCTCGGGGCGAGGGACGGTTGGAGAGGAGTCCCCCGCGACGCGCCTTCAGACGAGCCTGGAGGATCTCACACAGCTTAGGAGACGTGTCCTGGAGGAGAGCAGAGAAAGAGAGGTGGGTTAGCTTCATATGACCGTTGCTATTACTATTTATCAGGCTTCTTTATTTGTATGACATTGCCAAAGTTCTCTGCTAGTGACATGTCACCTCATATTCTGGTCAAAGTAGGTACAACTGAGCTGCGTAGAGGCAGAGGTAGCGTGTAAAGAACAGGTCTTACCCTGGTGCTGGGGTCAATCCTCTTGGCCTTGAAGGGGCTTTCCTCAGAGGTTCTCTCTGAACACACACGTTTTAGTGCCGAGGGGCTGCTGGTTGGCAGGTTGTTCGTAGCAGGCGAGTGGCCGTGTACTGTGACATCACTCGGGCTCCGCCCCGTCTTATCCTCAAAGGTCATGGAGCGTACAGCGAGGCTGGTTGGCTGAGGCCTGGTTAGGGGGTGTGGCCTGAAGGAGGAGTGGTGCATGTAGATGGCGTAGGGTCCGCCTCCCTGGAGTTGGGGCAGCAGCACAGGGATGAGGGGTGAACACTGGGCAGGGTGGAAGGACATTGCCCCAGTAGGTTGGGGGGTGAACTGTGCCTGTGGGGTGAGGTGGACAGTGCTGGCACGGGGTTCTGTGGGTGTTAATACTGGCGGCTGGGGAGCTACTGGATTTTTAGCAGCTCTCTGTTCATGATCTGGCACTGCCTCAGTCACAGTAACTGCAGGCTTAGGTGTCCTGTCAACAACCCTGGAACGAGACAACTCATTGTAACATCTGACGGTCTGAGTTGATGTTAACAAGGAAATGTAGGACATTTCTGGTTAATTTAGAAGACTAAAGGATACGATACTGCAATGAGAATCAGGCAGCACTTACTCGTTTGATTGCTGGTCAAGCTGGATCTTACAGATTGCCGCTAGTTGAGCCATTTTGGTGGGAAAGAACTCGCTGCTCGAGGAATCATCTGAAAAGAAAAACAGAAGCTAATCTAGACACCCAACTCTCAGTGAAAACATCTGAATACTACATCTCCCAGACTCTACATCTCCCAGACTCTACTGAGTCTAGATATCTCCCAGGACTTACTCTTGACAGGGCTGGTGGGGGCTGAGTTGATCTTGCGCCGGTCTTCCTGGATGCTCTTGGCCAGTTTGATGAGGGAGGGGTGACGGGTGAAGCTGCGTTTGCTCCCCGGAGAGGAGAAGAGATTTTTGGCACAGTTGTCAACGGAGGTACGAGACTCAAGTGTCCTCTTGGCAGTGGCTGTAGTGGCAGTGGTCTCTATGTTTGAATTGAAACACAAGACAAGATTTAGTCTGGTGAACTGGGAGAGGCAGGTTGGACACCATTACAGGTTAAATGGTAACATAGGTTCTGACTTAAAGCTCATATAAACCACTAAGTTGTATAGCAAAGGTTCAGCATAGCTTCAATGGCACAGGGTACTTCTATATCATGTAGAAATCGAGGACATGTGATGCCTGTAAAAAGCCTTGTGATAGTGTCATTATGTATGGTAACCCCTTCAAGTGAAGTATTATTGGGAAGATGGTGTGTTCTGATAAGTACTTACCCTTCACACTGGGGAAGTCCTCAGGGCCGGTCCATTCAAAGGCTGGCTTCCTGCCTCTTTCCTCTGTCACGTGGACCTTCTCGATCAGCTTCAGGCTCCGCAGCACGTTGGCTATATCATACAGCCTGCGGACCTTAGCTGCAAACACGCACACACATTCAAACATTAGACTCATTGTCACCAGATAAAGACCGTACGGTCTTCGGTGTGCAGAATCGTACTTATTGCGCCAACTACACACTCAACTTTTATGATACAGCTTGTGTATCCTAGCTAGAAATGTGCTGAAAGAACACAGGATGTGCCAGAGACATGAAGGACTGCTTTGCCCATATGGACTCAACACTCACTCTTGAACTTGCTCTTGTCCTGATCAACCACCTGGTCCTCTCCAATGAGGATCCTGGCAGCAACCTCCAAACTGACCACCCGAGGTGTGGACACCAGGAACAACATGACAAACTTCTGGCTCATCACCCTCAGAGACTTGTCCTTCCTGCTGTTCACTGAGGCTGGAGAGAACACAGGGGAATAGTAGCGTGTTTATTACATTGCCAAGACCATGGTCACTCAGTTCAGCCCACTAAAATAAGAAATATCTACAGTGAAAACTGTTTTTCTACAAAAGCCTGGCAGTACAGGATCAATCAATCAATTGCATGCTACATATTACGAACGATTGAATTAATAGCTCTTAATCAAATGAGGTTTGTCCTGGCCTCTCACCTGCTTTAAACTCCACCCCAGGAAGCTCCACGAAGAACATCTCCTTCTGGCCCTGTTCTCCTCCCTCCCCTGCCTCCTCGTTCTCCTTCTCCTCGCCGTCCGAGTCAAACTCCTTTTCCAGGCTGCGCTGGCGGATCTGCTGCATCTGTTGCCCGTAGCGGTGCTCCTCGCCCACCTGCCGCAACTTGGCCAGGGTCTGTGGCAGGTTAGCGCGCCCGTGCCACGTGTAGCGATTCTTGGCTAGCCGGCTGACAATGTGCAGGCTCTCCAGCACATTCATGATGTCATAGATGCGCCTGCGCTCCACATCTGTTCGGACAGAGAAGAGAGAATGCGAGTTGAATAAACAGGAGTAAAGTGGTCTTGTTCGTATACGGCCTGTTTAGTTTGTAACTGCTTATTTATAGCATCAGCATATAAGGCCTAAGCTTAGGGAATACATGCTGTATTTATCGCATTCTTCAAAAAACTAAATTTGAAAATTGAAGGGTAATATAGCTTGACTATTCTGAGAATAAATGAAATGGGAATAAAGACAGTGGAGAGAGAGAAGTAAAACAGGACGTACTAAGCTCTGTGGCAACATCATCCAGACTGATGTCGTTGTTGAGTGCAGGGTTGGGGTAGTCGGGGTAGCGGGCAAGGAACTTGTGACAGAGCAAACCCAGACTCTTCTCTTTTCTGCTGATCTGTTTCTCCCCTTCCTCTCCAAGCTCAGGGTCCTATGGGTGAAAAGGAAATAGATCAAACAGGCAATCAATACATTTCTAAGGTCTTAGCTGCAGACTCATTCATGTGTGTAAGTGGGTATGTATTATTTTACCATGGCATCCCCTCCTTCAGGGTCCATACACAGCTCTTTCTCTCTGTTCCTGATCTCAGGGCTGGCAGCGCTGATCAACATTTTCAAATTGGAGGTTGGAGTCCAAGGCTCACCAGCCCCAGTTTCCTTTCCTTTAGTTGGGGTTGTAAGGGGTCCCATGTTGGATTGAATCTCTGTTAGCATAGTACTTTGGGTAGATACTTTCCTTGGTGTTGTTGTCAGTGCTTGTGGCTCTGCAAAGACATTACCCTGTTGGACAAAGCCATTAAATAGCAGAGTATTTAAGGATGTCATGGTTACAGTTAGTTATGTAACAGTCAGTCAAATGCCCTTGAACATACCTTAAACAGAATCTGCTATACAGCATATGAACTACTATATAAAACACTAAGATAGTAACCTGGATTTTAAAAAATCAACAGAAACATGCAAGTTTGTTAGCAATTACTAACCTTGTGGTTATAGGTGGTGGTTTGTGTTTTATGGCTCAGATTCTCTGACTCGGGTAAAGTGCTCGACATTTTCCACCTAAATTTCAATCAAACACAGGATGTAAAGACTGATATTTGCCTACAAAAAAAGCAGTGTCTAGCTAGTTAGACCAATAACAGTTAACATTAGCAAGCTGATCAATGTATTTGATTCACTTAAATCTAAAGTTTCACAAAATGCTCTAGGGTTAGTTCCCGTTTCTTAACCGCATTAATATTTATTCGGCGTTAACATACTATTGATATAGCTAGCAGCTACGCTTCTAATTCAATCACATTTACCAAATAATACCGTGCCTCTTGGTTGATTACCTATACGAATGTTAAAAATCGAATCAAAATATCACAGTTAATGCTTGGCGGTAAATGACATACACTCTATCGAATGAGCAAGCGAAATGGCTTCAACGATACGCCTATTTTGCGGCGAGTAACCAATAAGAATGAAGCGGGAAATGACCTCAAGGAAATTCAGACCGTCCCGCGCAGGTAAATGTTTTTTTAAATCTTGGCGCGGAAGGTCCAGACACATTCCAATGACACAACCCGGAACATTGAAATGTGAAACGCATGGATAACTTGTGATATTTGACATAACTTATAGTGCACGAAAGCAAGTCCGCATGAATAAATGTGTCATTTTTTGTTGTTGTTAGAAGTTAATAAAAAAGACTGGCAAAACAAAATTGTATCGCTTTCCAACTAGTTTGTTAGCCAGCTAATGAGCTATTGCGCGCGCGGGTTAATGTCACCGCCGCACGGGTTTCTAACCAACTGGCTCGTTAGCTATTGCTACGTCTTCCAAAAACAACTACTTTTTTTGTTGTTGCTAGTTACAAGTCACAAATACGCGCCTTAATGTACATGAGAGCCCATGCAATGTGGATAGCAATAGCTAGCTGACCAGCAAGCCACGTACAGTAAGGCGCGGGTTAACTCTATGACTCCCAACAAATGGTGTAAAGTACAGTAGTTAGCTAGTTAAAGGTGGTGAATAAGATCCGACTGACAATCAGTCCCATAAAGGGAAATGATGACCACAAATATATGTAGTTACTTACCCTATAGCACAGGTTACATTTGTGCACCTCTCAAACTCTTGTTTGCATCCCCTTGAAAAGTCAAGCAGCTAAAGGCATCGGTGATAAAAGTGTGCTGGCTGACAAAACAATCCTAATATCTGGAAACATTTAGAAATGTTGTAAATGTCCCCATGCAATTTCGGGGAACCAGGCGGTCAGCTAATTCACACTAAAGGTATAAAATGGGAGACAAAATGACTTTTGTCCTGTAGTTATACCCAAGTGAGTAAAATCCGTTTATTTCAGGACCATTTCATTTGTCCCGCCTAGTTTGACGGTTTCAGCACTTTCGTCACCGGATAGAGCCAACCACCTCCGTGTGCAACTACTCCCACGACTTGTACATAAACGCTACATGGATATCTCGCCAGAAAAAAACTCAATTACATTTTGTGCAATAGTTTTGCAAACGTTAAATGTGGCTACGTCTATTTCAACAGCTTCCCGTAGTTTATTTTTCTCTCATTTTGGCGAAGAAGAAAAAAAACGAATGTTACAGCATTACAGCAGAGGTGGCTGTTGGAAGGATCTATTTTGCAGGATAGGATCATTATAATAGCTGGAATGTTTTCTAGAACGGTGTGAAACACCTCAGACATATGGAAACCACATGTTTTGACTCCGTTCCATGTTTTCCATTCCAGCCGTTATAATGAGTCCGTCCTTCTATAGCTGCTGCCACCAACCTCTGATATAAAGTACCCACAGTAAACTTATAGAACAGTCCCACCGTTTCTAGTACCATATCGGTGTAGCCATTCTGTAAAATCTTACCATATCATGCAAACATGAAATACATGCATACTAGCAGAAGGTAACATGCTGTTTTAATTTGTTGGAGATAAAAATGAATGAAATACAAGTAAAAGTATATCATACACATATCTCCATAAAATACTACAATTTATTTCAACAATGTCATTTTGAACGGTTCATTGGGATTGGTGTTTTATTTTGTGCGTTGACTCCGATTTGGCACAGATTTGCTCTGGGCGTGAGACATTCGATACAATGTCGCTAGATGGCACCAAAATCATTCTTTCTGTAAGTATCCATGGAAACGGATGGCGCAGGGGAGCTGGTGGAGAAAACGCTGGGCGCACTCGTCAGTGACGTGATGTTATCGATTGAAGGAGAGAGTGGGACCTTGCTGAGGAAAGCGAAGCATGCACTGGCTGTTCAAGAAGGAAAGGGAAAGAAGAGGGAAGGTAACGTTAGCGAGCGATGTGCTGCAGGGAGCATTTCGTCCTTGAAGGGGAACATTACATTCGTTGCTGCTGCTGATGTGTTGGGTGAGTAGCTACTTCCCACCCTTTACTTAAATCTACTCTATTTTTAGGATTTTAAGTTAGGTTACGTCTATTTCAAAAGCTTTCCATAGTTTATTTTCCACCTTTTAATTTTGGTGAGCGACCCTATATCAGAGCAAAGGAAATGCAGCACCTGCCTTAGCAGAATATCTGCAGGGTGATATACCATCATCCATATTGCCTCTTGCATGTTTATTATTTGGAAATGTATGTGCATAAATTGTTGAGGGCTTGCTTTGCATAACTGATTTAGCTACATTCGTTAGTTTAATACACTATGTAACTATTGCATGCGGCTCATGCTACGCCCAATGCACCTGCCTAATACAACTCTCGCTGTTGGTTTTCATGAAGCTCCAGCCCGAGAACCTGCCATTTCATCCAGAAATTCTGAAAACTCATGCATTGTTTATTTTTCTATAACATTCTCAGGTAGCCAGCCTACACCTCAAGTTAGTAGCCTACTAGCCTTATTTGAGTTCTTGTTAGCAATTTATGCAGTTACATTCAATGTCGTATACGTATACATTCATATCATTGACACTTTATTGTCTGAGATTATTGTGTATTCTTCAAAACCAATTACAACTTTAAGCAAGAATTTATTGCATGTAGCCTATACATTTGCAAGTAACATAACATGGGAAACTTTGATGGGGTGAGGGCCACAAAAACATCTGAACTAATCACAAGTGTCCACAGTGACTCGCAGGTCTGTGTACCTACATCCATACCCACACATGCAGAGAAAAACAAGTTTTAGTGAATTTCCTGCAATTCTACATATTTTGCAATGGGGTGCAGAGAAAATGTTGCAGTTTTAAAGCAAGCTTTCAGCAATTCTACATATTTTGCCATGGGGCTGAGAGAAGATTTCGCAATTTTACAACTAATTTCATACAATTCTACTCATTTTGCCAATTCAACCATGATTACTACACTTTTACATAGCTGGCTACACTAATTTACCAATCCATTTTTTTGCTGACATGCTAATTGAGTGACTGACTGTCAGTGATGGACATAAAAATAACCATATTTCGAAATGGTACATTGTGTATTCTACTATTCTGAGACCCCGACTGAGTTCCTAAATATTGTTGCATGCTGTTGTCTAATTGGTAGCTTGGTTAAACATATATATTTTTTTACCCATCCAGTTGTGCAAATGGAATAGTTTGGTGACTATCACAGGATAATCCAGCAGACGTTACAGGGCTCTTGATTTTGCAATGGAGGAATGTTGGCCCTGTGGGAATAGGGAGCCATGATCATATCCAGGGAGAAGATTAGAGGTTTTCACTCTGGGTGAAAGCTTGAGGAGAGAGGGCCACCATGGTTGTGGAGCTCCGGATCTCAGGACCCCTGCCTATCCCCTGATGCCCAGTCTGGGTCAGCCTCAGTGGGCTCAAAACTGCAGCTGAGAGCCATGGAGTGACATGAGATAGGTTGTTGGGTGTTTTGTTTCTCCCACAAAGATTTTGGACCAATAGTGATTTTGGATGAAAGAGTGGGGGGTTTGAATGACTTTGGAATAAGCAATTATCTTTGTTTCTGGGAGAGGATATTTGATTGGATATTTTTTAACAAAGAAGGGACTGTTGGATATTGTAGAAGGGCAAGAAAATGGAATCAGGAGCAGAGGCATCCCCGCAGCAGCACCAGAGGAGGAAACCTGTGATGCACGGTCTGGAAGACCAGAAACGGGTGAGTGACCAAACCTCTCTTTCCTCCCAATCTGCTATTCAGATCTCTGCTAATTGTCTATACCTTTGACTTGAGCTCAGAGTAAGTCATGAGAAAATCTATAAGAAGAAATACAAAAAAAATCAGTATGTGCATTGTTGGGTAGAAACCATGAAGAAATTGTGATTTTTGAGTCTGAACATGCACATGTCAATCTTATGAAAGTTTTGATGTTTGTATCCTAGAATGTTGCTTGTATCCTGATCCTGCAAAGGAAAAATGATACAGCATCCAATGATAGTGATGGGGGGGGAAAAAATCATTACAGTTACATATGATTATATTATTTTTGACGATATATAGTATCGTATCGTTTTGACAATATCGTATTTTTCCTTCATAACTTGTTCTCCAATTTGTTTTCAGCACTTTTATTTCCATTACTGATCTTTATCTCAAGGCTCTCATTTCTGCAGCAGACATATGGTGAGCAATATGTATGGACCATGGAATAGCAATAAAATCACAGTATTGAATCAGAATACTACAGTGACTTCAGAAAGTATTCATACCCCTTGACTTTTTGAATTTAAAATTGATTAAATTGATAAAATAAATGTGTCAATGGCCTACACACAATACCCCATAATGTCAATGTGGAATTGTGTTTTTAGAATTTTTTACAAATTAATTAAAAATGAAAAGCTGAAATGTCAGTATTCAACCCCTTTATTACAGCCAGCCTAAATAAGTTCTGGAGTAAAAATGTGCTTAACAAGTCACATAATAAATTGCATGGACTCACTCTGTGTGCAATAATAGTGTTTAAATTGACATTTCTATGACTACAGTACCAGTCAAAACTTTGGACACACCTACTCATTTCAGGGTTTTTCTTTATTTGTACTATTTTCTACATTGTAGAATAGTAGTGAAGACATCAAAACTATGAAATAACACATGGAATCATGTAGTAACCAAAAAAGTGTTAAACAAATCAAAATATATTTTATATTTGAGATTCTTCAAAGTAGCCACCCTTTGCATTGATGACAGCTTTGCACTCTCTTGGCATTTTCTCAACCAGCTTCATGAGGTCGTCACCTGGAATGCATTTCAATTAACAGGTGTGCCTTGTTAAAAGTTAATTTGTGGAATTTCTTAATGTGTTTGAGCTTTAGTTGAGTTGTGACAAGGTAGGGGTGGTATACAGAAGATAGCCCTATTTGGTAAAAGACCAAGTCCATATTATGGCAAGAACAGCTCAAATAAGCAAAGAGAAACGACAGTCCATCATTTCTTTAATAAGACATGAAGGTCAGTCAATTCGTTTGTTCAAGTGCAGTCACAAAAACCATGAAGCGCAATGATGAAACTGGCTCTTTTGAGGACCGCCACAGGAAAGGAAGGCCCAGAGTTACCTCTGCTGCAGAGGATAAGTTCATCAGAGTTAACTGCACCTCAGATTGCAGCCCAAATAAATGCTTCAGAGTTCAAGTAACAAACACACCTCAACATCAACTGTTCAGAGGAGACTGGGTGAATCAGACCTTCATGGTCGAATTGCTGCAAAGAAACCACTACTAAAGGACATCAGTAAGAAGAAGAGACTTGCTTGGGCCAAGGAACACGAGCAATGGACATTAGACCGGTGGAAATCTGTCCTTTGGTCTGATGAGTCCAATCTTGAGATTTTTGGTTCCAACCGCTGTGTCTTTGTGAGACGCAGGGTAGGTGAACGGATGATCTCAGCATGTGTGGTTCCCACCGTGAAGCATGGAGGAGGTGTGGGGGTGCTTTGCTGGTGACATTGTTTGTGATTTATTTAGAATTCAAGGCACACTTATCTAGCATGGCTACCACAGCATTCTGCAGCGATATGCCATCCCATCTCGTTTGCGCTTAGTGGGACAATCATTGGTTTTTCAACAGGGCAATGACCCAACACACCTCCAGGCTGTGTAAGGGCTATTTTATCAAGAAGGAGAGTGATGGAGTGCTGCATCAGATGACCTGGCCTCTACAATCATCTTACCTCAACTCAATTAAGATGGTTTGGGATGAGTTGGATCGCAGAGTGAAGGAAAAACAGCCAACAAGTGCTCAGCATATGTGGGATTCCTTCAAGACTGTTGGAAAAGCATTCCATGTGAAGCTGGTTGAGTGAATGCCAAGAGTGTGCAAAGCTGTCATCAAGGCAAAGGGTAGCTACTTTGAAGAATCTCAAATATAAAATATATTTTAATTTGTTTAACACTTTTTTGGTTACTAAATGATTCCATATGTGTTATTTCATAGTTTTGATGTCTTTATGATTATTCTACAATGTAGAAAATTGTAAAAATAAATAAAAACCCTTGAATGAGGAGGTGTGTCCAAACTTTTGACTGGTACTGTACGTCGTCTCTGTACCCCACACATACACTTATCTGTAAGGTCCCTCAGTCAAGCAGTGAATTTCAAACACAGATTCAACCACAAAGACCAGGGAGGTTTTCCAATGACTCGCAAAGGGCACCTATTAGATGGGTAAAAAAAAAAAAAGAAGCAGACATGGAATACCCCTTTGAGTATGGTGAAGTTATTAATTACACTTTGGATGGTGTATCAGTAAATCCAGTCACTACAAAGATACAGGTGTCCTTATTAACTCAATTGCCAGAGAGGAAGGAAACCGCTCTGGGAATTCACCATGAGGCCAATGGTGACTTTAAAACAATTACAGAGTTTAATGGCTGTGATCAAAAACTGATGATGGATCAGCAACATTGTAGTTACTCCACAATACTTACCTAATTGACTGAGTGAAAAGAAGGAAGCCTGTACATAATAAAAAATATTCCAAAACATGCATCCGGTTTGCAACAAGGCACTAAAGTAATACTGCAAAAACTTTGGCAAAGCAATTCACTTTTTGTCCTGAATACAAAGTTTTATGTTTGGGGCAAATCCAATACAACACCACTTTCCATATTTTCCAGCATAGTGGTGGCTGCATCATGTTATGGGTATGCTTGTAATTGTTAAGAACTGGGGAGTTTTTCAGGATAAAAAATAAACTAAATGGAGCTAAGCACAAGCAAAATTCTAGAGGAAAACCTGGTTCAGTCTGCTTTCCACCAGACCCTGGGAGATGAATTCACCTTTCAGCAGGACTATAACCTAAAACACAAGGCTAAATCTACTCTGGAGTTGCTTATCAAGAAGACAGTGAATGTTCCTGAGTGGCCGAGTTACAGTTTTGACTTAAATCTCCTTGAAAATCTATGGCAAGACCTGAAAATGGTTGTCTAGCAATGATCAACAACCAATTTGACAGAGGTTGAAGAATTTTGAAAAGAATAATGTTGCACAATCCAGGTGTGGAAAGCTCTTAGAGACTTACCCAGAAAGACTCACAGCTGTAATCGCTTCCAATGGTGATTCTAACATGTATTGACTCAGGGGGTTGAATACTTTTTTAATTACGATGTATTAGGGTTTTTATTTGATTAATTCTTTACAAATGTTAGAATTTTTCTTCCACTTTAAGTATTTTTACAAATCAATTTTAATCCCACTTTGTAACACAACAAAATGTGGAAAAAGTCAAGGGGTGTGAATACTTTCTGAAGGCACTGTAAGTATGATGATCGTATCGTGAGGTCCCTGGCAATTCCCAGCCCTATCTAATGACATATCAATCTGAGATTTATCTTACGTGACTATACTTAGACAAGGTTAGAGTCTTTCTGGCGGCACCCCCACCCCTAAGTGCTGTGATTTATGATTGGCTGTCGCAGCGGATGTCCCATACCATCTGGGCCAATGGTGGCATCAGCTGTAACTGGGGCTTAATTGACTTGTGTATTGATGCGTGTGTGCCTTTTATGGCTGCTTGGAAGTGCATGTGGGCACCACCAACATCAGAAGAAAATGACATTAGACAACAGTGGCTTTATAACTGCCCCCCATGTTTAATAAGAGAAACTTGTATTGCGATAGCTACGATGATATTAGTATGCATGCATGTGTGAGTGCGTGCGTGCGTTGTGTTTTGTGTGCATTTTGAGGTAGAAGTGGAGAGGGAGGGAAGCATATCCTCCATCTGTTTGGTCCTCTGACAGAGGGTGATGGTGATGGGGGGTAGAACTCACTGGGGTATGGAGCTGGTAACAATCTCCATCTACCATGTAGTTGAGAGTGGGACCTGGACAAAGGGGTCAATGCTTTGCAAGTCGATCCAACCCCCCTCCTGTCACGTTAAGTATGGAATACTCCTAAGACCCAGTAGTTCTCTCAGTAATACTGATGGAATACTCCCACCTTCCCTTGCTACAGCCCCCGTCAGTCTCTCACCACCAGCTCCAGTGATGTATGCATGCACCAACGCCTTCTAATGACTCCTGGAAGGTTGGTTGGGAGGCACCAAACACTGATCCTGTGTGGGCAAAATAAATCTCTGTGTTGACTCAGATTGCATTCCTCTTCATCTGGATGTGGAGTCGGATTGAATTACATACCCCCACTCTCAGACACTCAGGCTCTGGCATGCTGAACTAATGTTCTTGAGGCTTTGAGACCGTCTTCCGTGTTTGTCCTTCTCAGTTTTCAACAGGAACTCATTTGGGGGAACCCTTTTTCCTTTCTCATTTGAATAAGGCTGGTTTCCTAAATGTGTGGCACATACTCTGAGCAGCTGTGGAGACTGGAGAGGATGGCTGCCCTAGGGAGGATACTGCATGCAAGAGTTCCACCACAGGCAAATTTGATTCTTTGCCAAAAAATAGGGATGCAAGAGATGTTGACGCTCTCATATTTGAGGAATTGCAGCACTCTCCAGCAGTCTGAGGACTGGCTAGGTTAAAATGAATGCCTATTCTTGTGTTTTCTTCTTTATTCTCTTTCTCTCTGCCCACTAAATTATTGATTTGATCAGGTGTTTTAAATTCATCACCTCAGATTTTCTGGAGCATGAATATTAATTGACAGGACAGGAATCCCAGCTGCTGTTTTCCAATTTTACAGACTGCTGCATCTTTCAGATGCTAAGTGCCACAATGAGCACCACAAGAACACAAAAACAGCGCTGATGGACTGTGGATTAGTGCGTTTAAAACCAGTGCCCTGGACAAGGTACTAATTTGGTCTATTTTAGCAAATGAGGCTTAGGTTTCTGTGTTGTTGCTATGGCAATTCACTGTGATTCTGCTTATAATGGGTGTTTTTGTCCCCTGAATGCCTGATGAGGTATCGACGTGTGTCACATCCTGTCTGTAGAACCGATACTTCCTCTAAGCCTGCCTCGGCCATCAACCGGACGAAATCATCAATGAGAGAGGAGACGATCATGAGACGAGACACTTTGGTATCTCCGGGGAGGCTAGGTAGTCTGGGAGCCTGTTAGATAGAGCCAGATGGTTAATGGACATCAGCGGTCTTGAATAAATTTAAAGCACAGAGGTAGTGATGTGAGCGGTGGGATCCCATTGTTGAGGAATTACTTGAGGTTCCTGTGTAGCACGCCTCAGTGTCCCCCCAATAACCTGGGCTGTGTGAGCTCCACATCCACAACCAGATACTTACCCCCTGGTTGAGGTAATTGGATTCTGTTCACTTTGTAGATTCTGCCTCGGCGTATGTGTCTCACCCTTCCGAATATTAATGCTCATTGAGTGTCTATCATTGGATACATGGCATAGCGGAGTATTACATGAGAAAGGACTGGGAGTGCATTAATCTAATCCACTGAAGCAATGCTCAAAGAGATCCTGTGGGGTGATCGTTGGGAATGTGATGTATTAGCATTCATTGAATTAGGGGGGAGTCCTTGGGATATAGTAATGAGAAACAAAGATGTAATCTAGATATAGGGAAGACTTTTTTTTTTACTAGACTGTAGTAAAATGTGCTGTGTGAGTGTGTATTTGGGTGTCCATGGACGTCCGTGTGGGTTGTGTGTTTGTGTGTGGTCCTCGACATGGCAAGAGTTTGATTAAATGTAATATTTAGGTTGTGCTTGGCCTTGAAAGGTATGGGACTTAAGGAACTCCAAGCACACAGTTTGTTTGCTTAGCCCCCTTTGACTTCTAAAACGCTTCAGAGAAGCGTGGATGGTGCCAGTCGGCCTTTCCTGCTATACTCAGCTACTGCGGTGAGCCTAAACCCTGTCGAGCTGCGTCATCACAGATTCAACTTCAGTGTCATCACAGATTCAACTTCCCTGGTCTTTTCACTGTGCTTTTAGCCCCTGTGAGTTGAGTCTGAATCAGAGTGATTTCAGGTCTGAAAAGCAGGTTCAAACACTGTGAGAGCTCAGTGTTTGAACAAGGCACTCGGCTGGCAGATTTATTGGAGAAACGTCAGAGCAGTTGAAGGAACTGTTTGCTGATCTTTAACTAACGAGGTTCGAAGTTTACGTTTGCATTTTCTAACATGTCTGCCTCTGTGCCTCACATGGAGTTCTCAGGAGAGCTCTGCAAAACCTGTTTCTTCAGGGTTATTAAGAAACATCTCTCTTGATTTACATTCTGACCTCACGCTGGGTTGCTGTGGAAACGGTTTGATCTACAGGATCAGTGTTATACCGAGGCAAAAAGCACAGATGGTGTTGACTTTGGTTCACCTATAGTGCAGACACAGTATAATGGTTTCATATTGGTGGCACTTTAAAGTGAGACGTTTTGATGGAGGAGCATGGAAAGTCAAACACCTCCATTAAATAAATCCAGGTGTCAAAGCAATAAAATGTAATTTTGCTCATACTGTAAAGTGTCAACGATCTTGCTCTACAAGGGTGTTTTTTGTTGTTGCTTTATTCACATCACAGAGGGAAGCGAAATAATATATTAGCTTTGAGAGTTTGTTCAGCTGATGTTTATAGGCTGGCTTTCCCTATCGCAGCCCTGACTTCTAAGAGCAGAGTACAGGCCAGCTTCTTTTTTAAATTTAAATTTTATTTTTCATCCCAATTTCGTGGTATCCAATTGGTAGTAGTTACAGTCTTGTCTCATCGCTGCAACTCCCGTACGGACTCGGGAGAGGCGAAGGTCGAGAGCCATGCATCCTCCAAAACACAACCCAACCAAGCTGCATTGCGTCTTGACACAACGCACATCTAACCCGGAAGCCAGCTGCACCAATGTGTCGGAGGAAACACCGTACACCTGGCGACCGTGTCAACGTGCACTGCGCCTGGCCCACGACAGGAGTCGCTAGTGTGTGATGAGACAAGGATATCCCTGCTGGCCAAACCCTCCCTAACCCAGACGACACTGGGCCAATTGTGCGCCGCCCCATGGGCCTCCCGGTCACGGCTGGCTGCGACAGAGCCTGGGCTCCAACCCAGAATCTCTAGTGGCACAGCTAGCACTGCGATGCAGTGCCTTAGACCACTGCGCCACTCGCGAGGCCCACAGGCCAGCTTCTTGAATGAACACACAAAGTCCAGACAAGGTTTCTAAGGCTAACTTTCTATTTTTGCTCACCAAAAAGCCTACTATTTAGAACGCAAGTATGGGTATTTGGACACAGTCTGATTGCCCAATCAAACCCTTTGGTTGTGTTTGCTAAGGCATCTGGTCTGCTCTGTAGGCTAGATTGTACTGCTCGTTAAACGTGTTTGAGACGGGTTTAGTGTGTCTTCTCTTCCAGGACAGCGAGACACGTTTGTTGTTGATCGTATGTGCCTCTGTATTCTCCAACGTGAAGGGTAATACCAGCCTGATGAGCTAAGAGTCGGGGATGGAACGAGGTGGGAGGGGACGCCTACATCGTACATGTTTGTGTTTGTTCTCCTATGAGATGGTCTTTTAAAGAGCCTCTTGGGCTCTTCATGTTGAGATTAATTTCAAGAGCACACAGGAATGTATATGAACAACCAAATAGTTAGGCATGTTTCCCAATTACCTTGCATATCTCTAACAGTGCTTTAGAGTCGGGTAAGTGATCCTGTGAGAAATAATAAGAAATAAGTATGTCACAACGGACACAAGGCAGTAAGAACCACTCTTTGGATAGGATCTTCGAAAGGGACCTACCTTTGCTTTACCAGTGTGTAGTATGCTATTGTAAGCTATAGGCACACACACGGTAAGAGATACCGTCAGTAAGGATAGCATCACTTAATATCTCATGACTGTATATTCTCAGGGCTGAACCAGTGGCCCGTTCTGGACTTATGGCTGAGGTCACTGGGGTCACATCCTCCCCGGGTTCGCCAACCTGTTCACACAACCTCCAACATCTGTGCTAACGACCACTCTGATCGCTGCAAGACGGCCAATGCTGCTTTTTATCATTTCCGTACTGTAACTAACAGCAGTTAGCGAACAGCCTCTCTGTCATTCAGCACCCAGGTGAGGTATCGCCGCCAGTGAAATATGCTTCATCTCTTAGGCCATATTCCGTGCATATGATCAGATGTGAATGATGAGCTGTCTCTCTCGACTCAGAGTAAACTGATGAAATGTTCCTTTGACGCTGCATTTCGACCCGCAGGTTGAGACATCCATTAGACCGAGTAATCACTTCCTTGATTGGTCCCCTTCGCTTTCCTGTACAGCACACTACTACATAGCTGTAATATTGGTTTGTAGCCCAGATATGGCATGTCGAATTGATAGGGCTGCCAATTGTCGCTTGCAAGCTTTGATTGACCGCGAGTGTCAACAGCGCTCGGCTGCTCCTATCTGAAACGAATTGAACGTTAATATCAGGGAGGCATGATGACAAACGGCCAGCCTTGTGTGATTATTTAGAGCCTACTGTAGTCATTATCCACCCATTCATTATCTACCCATCCCCCTGTGCAGATCCTGCAGTGCAAATAAGTGAGGAGATTGCATAATTGTGCCGATCCTGCAGTGCGAATAAGTGAGGAGATTGCATAATTGGGCAGATCCTGCAGTGCAAATAAGTGAGGAGATTGCATAATTGGGCAGATCCTGCAGTGCAAATAAGTGAGGAGATTGCATAATTGGGTTGGATATCATCAGTAGACTATCTCTCTTGGTTGAAGTGTCCTCCATTGGGGGAAATGGTCATTGACGTTTCACTCGAACAGAACCAGATCTTTTGAGAATAGGCTATTCCTCTTCTCGTGACCATTGCAGGAACAGCTACTGTGTAGCCCCAAAAACCTTTCCCATCTGAGTATTTAATTACAAAGAGAGTGTGGGTCATTGGACTGACCAGCCTTTGCGACAGTGGCATATAAATCCTTTATTCATTTCTATGTGCAGAGGTCCTTTCATGTTTGCTAGCACAAAGCTAGCAACATTTGCTAACAGACCAGGCAGCTGCTGATGCACCGAGCAAAGAGGAAAGGATACAGGGGAGCAACTTTGTGGAGGGACTGTGTTTGACCAGCCAGGCGGCACTGACGAACTCTGGGGCTGAGGGGTTTGGGTAGGGGAGGAGGGTGGAGTTTGGTTCGGGACTGGAGCTGGGGCTTGGTGATAGGGGAAGCACCAGTCAGGACTGTGGTGCTGGTTGGCCCCTCAGCACCATCTGTCAGGCCCCTTCTCCACAGCCCTGAAGGTGGGTGAAGGACCGGTGGCAGGGGCTGATGGGATGCACTGGGTACTGGACCAGGGGATTGGCTGGTTGGCCTCAACCTATCCCCTCCCCTCACACATCCATGTGGTCATGCTCTGTCACAGAAAGGACAGCTCAGATTACCTTTCTTCACTTCCTGAGTTCCTGTGACGTTTCAATGGTCCCTTCCAGAGACCAGTGTGTGTTTGTTCACTGTACCCAGTCTTGTCTTTCTCAACCACTCTCTCTTACACAATGCAGTAAAGCTTAGTAGCGATCAGTCAATGGTTCAGTAGTGGTCAAATTACATGTGTGATTCAAATACGGTATAATAGTAATTGGTCATCTCCATGTAAAAGGACCCATGAGCAACAACCTGAAGTTCATAGGAGAATGTCAAATTGGGTGTCAAATGAAAGCTAAGAGTTTATATTTGAGAAATTAAGGCATATATTCAGTACCAGTCAAAAGTTTGGACACACCTACTCATTCAAGGGTTTTTCTTTATGTTTTACTATTTTCTACATTGTAGAATAATAGTGAAGACATCAACACTATGAAATAACAAATATGGAATCATGTAGTAACCAAAACAGTGTTAAAACAAAGCAAAATATATTTTAGATTTTAGATTCTTCAAAGTAGCCACCCTTTGTCTTGATGACAGCTTGGCATTCTCTCTACCAGCTTCATGAGGTATTCACCTGGAATGCTTTTCCAACAGTCTTGAAGGAGTTGTGGGAAATGTATAAAAAATAAAAACAGAGAAATACCTGAATCAAATAAAATTTTATTGGTCACATACACATATTTAGCAGATGTTATTGCGGGTGAAGCGGAATGCTTGTTTACATAAGTATTCAGACCCTTTGCTACAAGACTCTAAATTGAGCTCAGGTGCATCCTGGTTCCATTGATCATCCTTGAGATGTTTCTACAACTTGATTGGAGTCCACATGATTTGGAAAGGCACACACATACCTGTCTATATAAGGTCCCACAGTTGACAGTGCATGTCAGAACAAAAACCAAGCCATGAGGTCGAAGGAATTGTCCGTTGAGCTCCGAGACAGGATTGTGTCGAGGCAGAGATCTGGGTAAGGGTACCAAAACATGTCTGCAGCATTGAAGGTCCCCAACAACACAGTGGCCTTCATCATTCTTAAATGGAAGAAGTTTGGAACCACCAAGACAATTTCTAGAGCTGGCCGCCCGGCCAAACTGAGCAATCGGGGGAGCAGGGTCTTGGTCAGGGAAGTGACCAAGAACCCGATGGTCACTCTGACAGCGCTCCAGAGTTCCTCTGTGGAGATGGGAGAACCTTCCAGAAGGACAACCATCTCTGCAGCAATACACTAATCAGGCCTTTATGGTAGAGTGGCCAGACGGAAGCCACTCCTCATTAAAAGGCACATGACAGCCCACTTGGAGTTTGCCAAATGGCACCTAAACTCTCAGACCATGAGAAATAAGATTCTCTGGTCTGATGAAACCAAGATTGAACTCTTTGGCCTGAATGCCAAGCGTCACGTCTGGAGGAAACCAGGCACCATCCCTACGGTGAAGCATGGGGGTGGCAGCATCATGTTGGGGGGAGGTTTTTCAGCGGCAGGGACTGTGAGACTAGTCAGGATCGAGGGAAAGATGAATGGAGCAAAGTACAGAGAGATCCTTGATTAAAAACCTGCTCCAGAGCACTCAGGACCTCAGACTGGGGCAAAGGTTCACCTAACAACAGGACAACGACCCTAAGCACACTGCCAAGACAATGCAGGATTGGCTTCGGGACAAGTCTCTGAATGTCCTTGAGTGGCCCAGCCAGAGCCCGGACTTGAACCTGATTGAACATCTCTGGAGAGACCTGAAAAACCATCCAACTTGACAGAGCTTGAGAGGATCTGCAGAGAAGAATGGGAGAAACTCCCCAAATGTAGCGTCATACCCAATAAGACTTGAGGCTGTAATCGCTGCCAAAGGTGCTTCAACAAAGTACTGAATAAAGGATCTGAATACTTATGTAAATGTGATATTTCATTATTTTATTTTTTATATACACTGCTCAAAAAAATAAAGGGAACACTTAAACAACACAATGTAACTCCAAGTCAATCACACTTCTGTGAAATCAAACTGTCCACTTAGGAAGCAACACTGATTGACAATAAATTTCACATGCTGTTGTGCAAATGGAATAGACAACAGGTGGAAATTATAGGCAATTAGCAAGACACCCCCAATAAAGGAGTGGTTCTGCAGGTAGTAACCACAGACCACTTCTCAGTTCCTATGCTTCCTGGCTGATGTTTTGGTCACTTTTGAATGCTGGCAGTGCTTTCACTCTAGTGGTAGCATGAGACGGAGTCTACAACCCACACAAGTGGCTCAGGTAGTGCAGCTCATCCAGGATGGCACATCAATGCGAGCTGTGGCAAGAAGGTTTGCTGTGTCTGTCAGCGTAGTGTCCAGAGCATGGAGGCGCTACCAGGAGACAGGCCAGTACATCAGGAGACGTGGAGGAGGCCGTAGGAGGGCAACAACCCAGCAGCAGGACCGCTACCTCCGCCTTTGTGCAAGGAGGAGCAGGGGAAGCACTGCCAGAGCCCTGCAAAATGACCTCCAGCAAGCCACAAATGTGCATGTGTCTGCTCAAACGGTCAGAAACAGACTCCATGAGGGTGGTATGAGGGCTCGACGTCCACAGGTGGGGGTCGTGCTTACAGCCCAACACCGTGCAGGACGTTTGGCATTTGCCAGAGAACACCAAGATTGGCAAATTCGCCACTGGCGCCCTGTGCTCTTCAGATGAAAGCAGGTTCACACTGAACACGTGACAGAGTCTGGAGACGCCGTGGAGAACGTTCTGCTGCCTGCAACATCCTCCAGCATGACCGGTTTGGCGGTGGGTCAGTCGTGGGGTGGCATTTCTTTGAGGGGCCGCACAGCCCTCCATGTGCTCGCCAGAGGTAGCCTGACTGCCATTAGGTACCGAGATGAGATCCTCAGACCCCTTGTGAGATCATATGCTGGTGCGGTTGGCCGTGGGTTCCTCCTAATGCAAGACAATGCTAGACCTCATGTGGCTGGAGTGTGTCAGCAGTTCCTGTAAGAGGAAGGCATTTATGCTATGGACTGGCCCGCCCGTTCCTGGGACCTGAATCCAATTGAGCACATCTGGGACATCATGTCTCGCTCCATCCACCATCGCCACATTGCACCACAGACTGTCCAGGTCTGGGAGGAGATCCCTCAGGAGACCATCCGCCACCTCATCAGGAGCATGCCCAGGCGTTGTAGGGAGGTCATACAAGAAGGCTGAGTTCATCTCAGCCTATGCTACCCTCCAGTCCCTAGACTTCCTGGCGCTGACGGAAACATGGATTACCACAGATAACACTGCTACTCCTACTGCTCTCTCTTCGTCTGCCCACGTGTTCTCGCATACCCCTAGAGCATCGAGCCAACGGGGTGGTGGCACTGGAATCCTCATCTCTCCCAAGTGGACATTCTCTCTTTCTCCCCTGACCCATCTGTCTATCTCCTCATTTGAATTCCATGCTGTCACAGTTACCAGCCCTTTCAAGCTTAACATCCTTATCATTTATCGCCCTCCAGGTTCTCTTGGAGAGTTCATCAATGAGCTTGACGCCTTGATAAGTTCCTTTCCTGAGGATGGCTCACCTCTCACAGTTCTGGGTGACTTTAACCTCCCCACGTCTACCTTTGACTCATTCCTCTCTGCCTCCTTCTTTCCACTCCTCTCCTCTTTTGACCTCACCCTCTCACCTTCCCCCCCTACTCACAAGGCAGGCAATACGCTTGACCTCATTTTTACTAGATGCTGTTCTTCCACTAATCTCATTGCAACTCCCCTCCAAATCTCCGACCACTACCTTGTATCCTTTTCCCTCTCGCTCTCATCCAACACTTCTCACTCTGCCCCTACTCGGATGGTATTGCGCCGTCCCAACCTTCGCTCTCTCTCTCCCGCTACTCTCTCCTCTTCCATCCTATCATCTCTTCCCTCTGCTCAAACCTTCTCCAACCTATCTCCTGATTCTGCCTCCTCAACCCTCCTCTCCTCCCTTTCTGCATCCTTTGATTTTCTCTGTCCCCTATCCTCCAGGCCGGCTCGGTCCTCCCCTCCTGCTCCGTGGCTCGACGACTCACTACGAGCTCACAGAACAGGGCTCCTGGCAGCCGAGCGGAAATGGAGGAAAACTCGCCTCCCTGCGGACCTGGCATCCTTTCACTCCCTCCTCTCTACATTCTCCTCTTCTGTCTCTGCTGCTAAAGCCACTTTCTACCACTCTAAATTCCAAGCATCTGCCTCTAACCCTAGGAAGCTCTTTGCTACCTTCTCCTCCCTCCTGAATCCTCCTCCCCCTCCCCCCCCTCCTCCCTCTCTGCAGATGACTTCGTCAACCATTTTGAAAAGAAGGTTGACGATATCCGATCCTCGTTTGCTAAGTCAAACGACATCGCTGGTCCTGCTCACACTGCCCTACCCTGTGCTTTGACCTCTTTCTCCCCTCTCTCTCCAGATGAAATCTCGCGTCTTGTGACGGCCGGCCGCCCAACAACCTGCCCACTTGACCCTATCCCCTCCTCTCTTCTCCAGACCATTTCCGGAGACCTTCTCCCCTTCCTCACCTCGCTCATCAACTCATCCTTGACCGCTGGCTACGTCCCTTCCGTCTTCAAGAGAGCGAGAGTTGCACCCCTTCTGAAAAAACCTACACTCGATCCCTCCGATGTCAACAACTACAGACCAGTATCCCTTCTTTCTTTTCTCTCCAAAACTCTTGAACGTGCCGTCCTTGGCCAGCTCTCCTGCTATCTCTCTCAGAATGACCTTCTTGATCCTAATCAGTCAGGTTTCAAGACTGGGCATTCAACTGAGACTGCTCTTCTCTGTGTCACGGAGGCTCTCCGCACTGCTAAAGCTAACTCTCTCTCCTCTGCTCTCATCCTTCTAGACCTTTCTGCTGCCTTTGATACTGTGAACCATCAGATCCTCCTCTCCACCCTCTCCGAGTTGGGCATCTCCGGCGTGGCCCACGCTTGGATTGCGTCCTACCTGACAGGTCGCTCCTACCAGGTGGCGTGGCGAGAATCTGTCTCCGCACCATGCGCTCTCACCACTGGTGTCCCCCAGGGCTCTGTTCTAGGCCCTCTCCTATTCTCGCTATACACCAAGTCACTTGGCTCTGTCATATCCTCACATGGTCTCTCCTATCATTGCTATGCAGACGACACACAATTAATCTTCTCCTTTCCCCCTTCTGATAACCAGGCGGCGAATCGCATCTCTGCATGTCTGTCAGACATATCAGTGTGGATGACGGATCACCAGCTCAAGCTGAACCTCGGCAAGACGGAGCTGCTCTTCCTCCCGGGGAAGGACTGCCCGTTCCATGATCTCGCCATCACGGTTGACAACTCCCTGTCCCCTCCTCCCAGAGTGCTAAGAACCTTGGCGTGATCCTGGACAACACCCTGTCGTTCTCCACTAACATCAAGGCGGTGACCCGATCCTGTAGGTTCATGCTCTACAACATTCGCAGAGTACGACCCTGCCTCACACAGGAAGCGGCGCAGGTCCTAATCCAGGCACTTGTCATCTCCCGTCTGGATTACTGCAACTCGCTGTTGGCTGGGCTCCCTGCGTGTGCCATTAAACCCCTTCAACTCATCCAGAACGCCGCAGCCCGTCTGGTGTTCAACCTTCCCAAGTTCTCTCACGTCACCCCGCTCCTCCGCTCTCTCCACTGGCTTCCAGTTGAAGCTCGCATCCGCTACAAGACCATGGTGATTGCCTACGGAGCTGTGAAGGGAACGGCACCTCCATACCTTCAGGCTCTGATCAGGCCCTACACCCAAACAAGGGCACTGCGTTCATCCACCTCTGGCCTGCTGGCCCCCCTACCTCTGAGGAAGCACAGTTCCCGCTCAGCCCAGTCAAAACTGTTCGCTGCTCTGGCACCCCAATGGTGGAACATGCTCCCTCACGACGCCAGGACAGCGGAGTCAATCACCACCTTCCGGAGACACCTGAAACCCCACCTCTTTAAGGAATACCTAGGATAGGATAAAGTAATCCTTCTAACCCCCCCCCCCCCCCCCTTAAAAGATTTAGATGCACTATTGTAAAGTGGTTGTTCCACTGGATATCATAAGGTGAATGCACCAATTTGTAAGTCGCTCTGGTTAAGAGCGTCTGCTAAATGACTTAAATGTAAAATGTAAATGTAATACAGGCACGTGGAGGCCACACACACTACTGAGCCTCATTTTGACTTGTTTTAAGGACATTACATCAAAGTTGGATCAGCCTGTAGTGTGGTTTTCCACTTTAATTTTGAGTGTGACTCCAAATCCAGACCTCCATGGGTTGATAAATTGGATTTCCATTGATTATTTTTGTGTGATTTTGTTGTCAGCACATTCAACTATGTAAAGAAAAAAGTATTTATTAAGATTATTTCTTTCATTCAGATCTAGGATGTGTTGTTTAAGTGTTCCTACCTGTGGTGAGCACATGGAGGGCTGTGCGGCCCCCCAAAGAAATGCCACCCCACACCATGACTGACCCACCACCAAACCGGTCATGCTGGAGGATGTTGCAGGCAACAGAATGTTCTCCACGGCGTCTCCAGACTCTGTCACGTCTGTCACGTGCTCAGTGTGAACCTGCTTTCATCTGTGAAGAGCACAGGGCGCCAGTAGCGAATTTGCCAATCTTGGTGTTCTCTGGCAAATGCCAAACGTCCTGCACGGTGTTGGGCTGTAAGCACAACCCCCACCTGTGGACGTCGAGCCCTCATACCACCCTCATGGAGTCTGTTTCTGACCGTTTGAGCAGACACATGCACATTTGTGGCCTGCTGGAGGTCATTTTGCAGGGCTCTGGCAGTGCTCCTCCTGCTCCTCCTTGCACAAAGGCGGAGGTAGCGGTCCTGCTGCTGGGTTGTTGCCCTCCTATGGCCTCCACGTCTCCTGATGTACTGGCCTGTCTCCTGGTAGCGCCTCCATGCTCTGGACACTACGCTGACAGACACAGCAAACCTTCTTGCCACAGCTCGCATTGATGTGCCATCCTGGATGAGCTGCACTACCTGAGCCACTTGTGTGGGTTGTAGACTCCGTCTCATGCTACCACTAGAGTGAAAGCACTGCCAGCATTCAAAAGTGAGCAAAACATCAGCCAGGAAGCATAGGAACTGAGAAGTGGTCTGTGGTCCCCACCTGGAGAACCACTCCTTTATTGGGGGTGTCTTGCTAATTGCCTATAATTTCCACCTGTTGTCTCTTCCATTTGCACAACAGCATGTGACATTTATTGTCAATCAGTGTTGCTTCCTAAGTGGACAGTTTGATTTCACAGAAGTGTGATTGACTTGGAGTTACATTGTGTTGTTTAAGTGTTCCCTTTATTTTTTTGAGCAGTGTATATAAAAAAAATTACATCATATTTTTTGCTGTGGTGGCAACCACTGCTAAATGAATATAGGAGAAACACTGCACACTGACTAAGTTACACCTGTCTCACAGCTGTTTCTGTAACTGCTCAAAATGGCCCTAGAATTGAGCTTTTCTCTGAGATGATCCTCAGTATGCTGAAACTCTGTTTCTCACACCTCTTCACCTCTGAATCACAGAGAGCAGCAGCAGCATGTGGCTGAGAGGGCACTGAGAGTCGTAAACCAGCTCTATTCTCACGTCACAGGACACTACCAGACCTGGAGTTCATCTCACTGAGAATGAACACACCGAAAATCTGAGGAAAATTGTCTTGGTTTCTCTACAGATGCTTGCCAAGCCTTATTGGACTCAAGGTATCTATCTGTATGTGAGAGACTACTTGTTCCATAATATTTTGCCGCTAGAAATATTTATTATTTACTGTTCCTTTGTGTCCCAAACTTGCAGAGAAATGAAGAATGCCTAGCGTCTGTAAGGATAGCCTTAAAATGTAACTGAGGGGTTTTGAATAAGTCAATAAATAAACCATGTAAATAAATAAATCACTGAATAAGAATCCGCCTTGACTTGAATGACAAATGGCCACTCTGTCCATCGTTTGTTACTAGTGGAGTGTGAACACACCTCAACACGACGGCGCTGGTTAAGGCACCTCGCCAGATCCACATCTCCATCCATTGTAGGCCTACCTCTCTGCCTGCTAAATGAGGTCCCACTTTGCCCCTGCTTCTGCAGAGATAGAGGGCCTATTATCACTTGTCCTCAGTGTGTGTTTGTGTGTGTGTTTGCGTGCACCACCTGTGTGTGCGCCCCTGCGTCTGCCTATTTGTGTCAGAGAGAGAGAGTTGTAGCCTATAGTAGGGGGAAATTACGCTTTGACTCAGAATGTATGCCAAACCAAAACGATTGATTTCAAAGTTTAACAAACCATACAACTCTATGCACCAGAACTACTTTGAACAATTTACACAGCAAATTTCATAAAGATACATTTATTGGAAGAGCTCTGTAGATGTAAAGTTTGGTAACAGACTTACGGTAAAAATCGGCCATAGTTTTGTTTACGCGACCACGTTTTCTGTTAACTAGCTTCTCCGAAATTAAGATTCGAAGATATCTGCAGAAAGAATGGGATGTCAGCTATGAGTAAAAATAAAATAAAAATGTGCTTACAGTAGATGAGGTGGATTTACATCCGGTAATGGAATTACGGTAACGGAACTACATCATGGATTCCTGATCTGTACTATACAGAAATGCATTCATGGATATGAATATCATTCTCTTAAAACCTGTTATGGCTTGAATCCCGTTAGCGGGGTCGATATGACGACAGCCAGTGAAAGTGCACGGCAGCAAATTCAAAACAACAAAAATCTCATAATTAAAATTTCTCAAACATACAAGTATTATACACCACTTTAAAGATAAGATTCTCCTTAATCTAACCACAGTGTCCGATTTCAAAAAGGCTTTACGGCGAAAGCTAAATATTAGATTATGTTAGGACAGCACCAAAACAAGAAAAACCACACAGCCATTTTCCAAGCAAGCAGAGGAATCACAAAAACCAGAAAGTCAGCTAAAATCAATTACTAACCTTTGATGATCTTCATCAGATGACACTCCCAAGACTCAATGTTACAAAATACATGTATGTTTTGTTCGATAAAGTTCATATTTATATCCATAAACCCCATTTTACATTGGTGCGTGATGTTCAGAAAATGTATTCCCACCAAAACTTCCAGTGAATGAGCACATCAATTTACAAAAATACTCATCATAAACGTTGATAAAATGTACAACATTTATTGAAAGAATTATAGATAAACATCTTCTTAATGCTACCGCTGTGTCAGATTTTAAAATAGCTTTTCGGCGAACGCACATTTGTCAATATTCTGAGTACAGAGCTCAACCATCAAAGCAAGCTATAGAGATACCAGCAAAGTTCTGGAGTCAACTAAACTCAGAATTAGTATTACAAATATTCCCTTACCTTTGCTGATCTTGGTCGGAATGCACTACCAGGACTCCTACTTCCACAAGAAATGTTATTTTTGTTCGAAATACTCCATATTTATGTCCAAATACCTCCGTTTTGTTCGTGCGTACAGATCACTATCCAAAGGCATAACGCGTGTGCGTAAAATAAGAGACAAAAAGTCAAATAGTTCCATTACCGTTCGTAGAAACATGTCAAACGATGTTTACAATCAATCCTTAGGGTCTTTTTAAAATAAAACGTCGATAATATTCCAACCGGACAATAGCGTCTTCATTACAGAAGAAAAAGAATGAGCGGCGCGCCAAATGTGAACGCGCAGTAAACAACTCACTGCTCCCAGGCAGTCCACTGATAGACTGAGCTCCTATTCTCTGCCCAGTAACAGGAGATGCATGAAACACGTTTCTAAAGGCTGTTGACAGCTAATGGAAGCCTTAGTAAGTGCAAAATGACCCCACAGACACTGTAGTTTGAACAGGGATTAGATAGAAGAACTACAAATCCCTTCCTGGTTGGATTTTTTCTCCGTTTTTTGCCTGCCATATGAGTTCTGTTATACTCACAGACATCATTCATACAGTTTTAGAAACTTCAGAGTGTTTTTTATCCAAATCTAATAATAATATGCATATCTTAGTTTCTGGGAGTGAGTAAGAGGCAGTTTACTCTGGGCACGTCAGTCATCCAAGCGACTCAATACTGCCACCATCCATAAGAAGTTTTGATGGTGATGCGTCCTGAATAGGTACACAAAGCTAGACATATGCAATATCCTTTTTTTTACATATTTGGGATTACTCTACACACTTGCTATTTAATATTCTCTTATCCGGACCAGACAAAATCTGAACCAATCATAAACGTCTAGTTTGGACCATAGTACAGTATAGTAAAGTGTATATATGTTCAGTACACCACAGTAGAGAAGAATGGAGTACAGTAGAGTACAGTAAGGTAGACATGTACAGTACAGTGCAATACAGTACATTGTACTGTACTCTACTCTACTGAGCTCTACTCTACTTCTCTTTACTTGATTGTACTGTTCTGTACTGTTAGTTCTCTACTCCACTGTACTGTACTTTGCTTTCCAAACTTGTGAAACATAGACATCTATGATTGTTTCAGATTGGTCCGGCCAGGGTGGACTGACCAAATTTCAACTACTTTTCAACAAACGTCCAGTGTCGGTAGGTGCTCAGTGGGTGAGGATGCTTGTTACAGTAAATGAAAAGAGGTTAGGTGGTAGTTGTAATGGTAGGTGTCAGTAAGAGCGGGGAGAGGTAACATTAACCGAAGAGACAGAGAGAGAGGTTGTTCCCATAGACTTCCAGTCATTGAGCCAATGACTATTGTCGTGTCTTTGGCTATGCCGGATTAAGTGATATGACATGCTAACCTATAAAATCCTTTCTCTGTAATTAATATTACCTGATTAAGCTAATCATGTAAATGTAATTAACTAGAAAGTCGGGGCACCACGGAAGAACGTTTATAGAGCCGTTATCTTCCGAATAAACTCTTAAAATACTTAGTCATATTTTACATCGATAGCAGTCAATATTAACCCTTATCTTATTTTCAGTCTCATAATGAAAGTTGTAAATTCTTGGCTATCTTCACGAACCCTGGCTAACAAGTTGAATCAGCAATACAAAATTGGTTTTAATTATTTATTTACTAAATACCTAAACTAATCACACAGAATTACATATATACAAATGATGTCATACAGAAAACGTCCTGGTGGACGGAACCTGTATCATGGCTGGTTACACAAAGGAAAGGGGGTTGGGCTTGAATGAAAGAGCGGGAAGACTTAGGAACGAAGAAACAGCAGCTATGCTATCGTAAATACATTATCTTATGCATTCTAAATTACCGCCCATTTGGAAAAGGAAAATGCAATAAATATTTACTCTGAGCTGCGCTTCGGTATATTGGTCGTAGATGCTGGCCGGGTTGGCCAACAGATCTTCCTGTCCTCGGAAGAATGTCTCTGGTGGTAAATTGAATACGTGGTGGTATCTTCGTCCGTCTGTTAGACTGGATCCGTCGTCTGTCCTTTCCTAGCCCCCGTCTACAGCGGCCGCTGCTAACTCAACGGCTAGGAAGTATCACTTCTGTAGTGAATAAGCTCAAAGTTCATACCATTCGCCATCAAAGCTCACGCTGATGTTGGCTTAGTTCTGTACTTGACATGTGTGTCCTTCTAACGTAGAGGCTGCAGACCTCACGTACTGGAACAACCTGGTTACTTTTTCGTCAAAGGCTTATATAGTGGAGAGGGGGGAAGGATGTGTTTCATCGTTTATAACCCCTCCTCTTCACAGGGGTGGGCCACTGATCAAGCAGGGCACTTTCCTTATGAAAACCCAAATCTCTCATTTGGAAGCTAAAATTACATTTAATCTCCTAACAAACAATTTCAATATCAAACATTTCAATTGCATAACAATTCCATGTTACTCTGATAACTAGAGGGTGTATACTTTCTCAGGTACAGTTTATGTCGTCCTGTCATCAGTCATAATGTCTCAGATGACAACCGAACTGACATACATACTCATTACGTTCCCAAGCATATTTCCAACTGGTTTTATTACCAAAATATGGTTCCTTTTCCCCATTTGTTTGATGTTCCCAGACTCTCTATATTTAACACAGGCTATTCAAGTCCTTCAGTAGGGTCAGAGAGGGGACGGGAGAAAGGTATTTATGGGGGGGGGGGTCATAAACCTTACCCACAGGCCAACGTCATGACACTATCCATTTTAAAAGTGTATCTTGGCAGAAGTACAGTGCATTCGGAAAGTATTCTGCCCCCTCGACTTTTTCCACATTTTGTTACGTTTAAAGCCTTATTCTAAAATGGATCAAATCTTTTTTTTTTCTCATCAATCTACACCCAATACCCCATAATGACAAAGTGAGGACAGGTTTTTAGAAATGTTTGCAAATGTATTAAATATAAAAACCCGAAATACATTATTTACATAAGTATTCAAACCCTTTGCTATGAGACTCAAAATTGAGCTCAGGTGCATCCTGTTTCCAGTGATCATCCTTTAGATGTTTCTACAACTTGATTGGAGTCCACCTGTGGTAAATTCAATTGATTGGACATGATTTGGAAAGGCACACACCAGTCTATATAAAAGGTCCCACAGTTGACAGTGCATGTCAGAGAAAAAACCAAGCCATGATAATGAAGAAATTGTCCGTAGAGCTCCGAGACAGGATTGTGTCTAGGCACAGATCTGGGGAAGTGTACCAAAAAATGTCTGCAGCATTGAAGGTCCCCAACAACACAGTGGCCTCCATCATTCTTAAATGAAAGAAGTTTGGAACCACCGGCCAAACTGAGCAATCGGGGGAGAAGGGCTTTGGTCAGGGAGGTGATCAAGAACGGTCACTCTGACAGAGCTTCTTTTTATTTCCCATTGTAGCCAATTCAATTGCAATTTGGTAACAGAAGTATGAGATTTATTAACTTAATAATTCGTAAACAACTTAATGTCAGTAAAAACACTATAACGAATTGGTAGGTCTACCTTTATCTCTTACTACTTTGACATTTCATTAGCTTTCCTCCTCATGAGGGAGAGAAATGATAAAATATCTTAAATATATGTGGGTTTTTGGTAACAGAATTACAAGGCACAAGGTAATGTTTCTTAAACTTACAGAAGGCAAATCATTTCTCCAAAACGAATATAAGTGTAACAAAAGTAACAAGTAAAGGTAGACCTACCTTATTCATTATAGTGTTTTTACTGATATCAAGTTTGTTTATGAATTATTATGTGATTAAAACTCATAATTTTTCCATCTCTTTGACCATAAATCAGTCTTTGCTTATTC
Organism: Salmo salar; assembly: GCF_965601325.2. NCBI lineage: Eukaryota > Metazoa > Chordata > Actinopteri > Salmoniformes > Salmonidae > Salmo > Salmo salar. The sequence goes on along the minus strand of NC_138301.1, from coordinate 9,104,285 downwards.
AACATTTTTAGGATGGAAAATTTTTGAAAAATGTATGCTTAATTTCTCAAAAATATAGACTCTTAGCTTTCATTTGACACCCAATTTGACATGCTTCTGTGAACGTCACATTGGTACTTATGAGGCTTTGATTTCTGGTGATGCAGATGGAAAATGGGTCTTAGGCAACATCTACCTCTTAAAAGGTATTAGAAATGCATCAAAACACAATCATGTTGAAGTGAAGACTCCTGCCAACTAATATCAACACTAGTTTTGCAGAAATGGTTTGCCTTCTGTAAGTTTACGAAACATTGCCTTGTAATTTCATTACCAAAAAATAACATATCTTTAAGATATTTTCTAATATCCTTTCCTCATGTGGAGGGAAGATAATGAAAGTTCACAGAAGTAAAAAGTAAATGTAGACCTACCAATTGGTTAGTGTTTTTACTGATATCAAGTTTATTAAGCGATTAAAACTCGTAATTCACTAACGGAATTACTGCAATTGAATTGGCTACAATGATAAATCATCACAGGAGGTTGGTGGCACCTTAATAGGGGAGGACGGGCTCATGGCAATGGTTGGAGTTGAATGGTATCAAATACATCAAACACATGGTTTCCATGGACCCATGATGTAATTCCGTTACCGTAATTCCGTTACCAGATGTAAATTCACTTCACCTGCTGTAGTTCAATAACAAACAAAAAAAAAGATATCTAACTCAAGGTGTCATGTCATACTGTAGCTGACACCCCATTCTTTCTTCAGACGTCTTTTGAATCTTAATTCGGAGCAGATATTTAAGAGTTTTTGGAAAACTTGGTCGCATAAAAAAAATCGGGGAGATTACAAAGTTACTAAACTTTGTATCTGCACAGTTCTTCCAGTAAATGCATTTGTATTTATTTTCTGTGTAAATTTTTTATTAAAAAAAAATATATATATTTCTTGTTCAAAGTAGTTCTTAGTTTTGTTTTTTGTTTGACATACACTTTAAAGTGTAAAATCGGAGTCAGAGCGCAATACCGTTATCGTGGAATTGCCCAGTAGCTATTCCAGTCCATTTTACAGTCTCTCCCTTTCTTATCTTTTCCTGGGTAAAACCACAATTACATTTTACACTCCAGAAATGTTCAACAGTGATAAGGATGAAAATTGTTATTTTTTAAAATCCAGACCCTGGAGTGAGGAGCTGGAGGTTCCCCGTGCCCTCCACCTCCCCGCTGCCACACACACACCCTGGCTACCTCTACCAGACGCCCCCCGGTGTAAATCCGGCACGTTAGGAGGGGAATCCTAATCGCCCAGGCACCAGACAGAGTCTCCAGACAAAGAGGGGTGGAGGAGTGAGGAGAGGAACATGGAGAGGAGCTCCATATTAATCTGGGGCCTTTGTCATATGAAATGTGTGTTGTTTGTGCTGGGTAGTCCCGTGAAAAATTGTCTGATGCCGGTTGCCCGGGGCAGCAGGAAATGGAATCGGCATGGTGACAATGAGCGATGGCACCCAGAGAAGGGAGGTGTTTCTTTTTTCTCTCTCTTTTTTTTCTGCTCGCTTTCTTTTAGCCGGACCGGTATGGATTTTTCTGTAGTGGCTACAACCATTGATCGTGTGGCCTAGCTCACTCATATATCCACACTTTCTAATTTCACTTTCCTTTGACGACTTTGGTCCATAACACACTGTTTATCACAAAAGGTCTGTACTGCTATTAAAGAACCTAAGGAACGCTGGACTTTGTCATGGATCAATAAACGTCACAACTCCTATGCTTGCCATCAGGCTAGGGCTCCCGAGTGGCGCAGCGTTCTAAGGCACTGCATTTCAGTGATAGAGGCGTCACTACAGACCCTGGTTCGATTCCAGGCTGTATCACAACCCGGCCGTGATTGGGAGACCCATAGGGCGGCGGACAATTGGCCCAGTGTCGTTTGGGTTTGGCCGGGGTAGGCCGTCATTGTAAATAAGAATTTGTTCTTAACTGACTTGCCTAGTTAAAGAAAGGTTAAAGAAAAATAAAATTATAAAAATCAGATGTCCTCACACATAGAGCCTTATAGACACATAGACTTACCCAATTCGATAAAAGTAGCAAATAGTAGGCTTTAGTTCAGAAAAAGGAAACCCTGAATGTCTATTCAAAGCCTAGCGTCTCCTTTTGCAACCTGTATCTCAATATACATTTTAGTATTTCCAGTATAGGGATAGTAATCTACAGGCCATGGATGTAAAGCTATCTTTAGCTCTGAATAAATAACACGCTATTCCCTGCATGGATTTTCACCCCTGCCTTTCTCACCATGTAATCTCCTGAAAATGAGGTGATGAATCAGACAATGATTTCCTGTCTCTCGTCCTCCACTCCCCTCCCCGTCCCCCGTCCCATCTATAGCCATGGTGTGAGCAGGTAGACTCAATGACCACTCTGCATCACAATGACATTTGTGCTGGAGGGGATCAGCCAGGGGTTTGTGTTTGTGGGGAAGAGTTATTTATTTCTTTCAGATGTAGCGGTGACGGGCCTTCCAGGTTGGAATTTGGAGGTGGGGATTTTACAGGATTGTATTCTTTCGAAGATTTATCCCAATCCTAATCTCATAGTTTGCAGGGGTCAGCACACTATAGTCCCTACATGTGCTAGGCACCAGGCCTGACAGTATTTCACATGGCACGTCTCCCCTCCCTTTTCCCTCTTCCTCACCTCTCCCTCAGCAATACATACTCTACAGTATATTTCTCTAGAGGGCAGTTCCCATTGAGCTACCAATGTGGTAAGAAAGGAGATCAAGACATCCATTTCCAAGCCCCTAAGGGACACTGTGTGAGTTTGTGATGGGACTTTGATGCCACTGATCCCAGTCACAGGGCTGCACTGAGCGAGGTAGCTGGCTCCCCACCGTACTGCTGTAATTGGCCCATTAAAAGCCATGGAGAGTAATTGGGTTGTGTTAAAACACATGTTCTCCACGTATTTACCGCCTGAAGCAAGGTCACAATCAATGCAGATGAATGACAGCTGATGACAGGCTAGGCAGCAGGTCTCTGAGTTGGGTTACGGTAGAGTACGGATCATCAACTAGATTCAATCACGGGCCGATTTTTTTCTTGAGCGGATGGTCAGGGGGCTGGAACATAATTACAAATCATTTCTTGACTGCAAATTGAACGCAAGAAGCCCATACAGGTATAACTATATTTGACTAAAACATAATCATTTCAAACCTCGCTTGGTATATGATCGCATACACTGAGTGTACAAAACATTAGGAACACTTTCCTAATATTGAGTTGCACCCCGCTTTTGCCCTCAGAACAGCCTCAATTTGTCAGGGCATGGACTCTACAAGGTGTTGAAAGCATTTCACAGGGATGCTGGCTCATGTTGACTCCAACGCTTCCCACAGTTGTGTCAAGTTGGCTGGATGTCCTTTGGGTGGTGGACCATGCTTCATACACACGGGAAACTGTTGAGTGTGAAAAACCCAGCAGCGTTGAAGTTCTTGACACACTCAAACCGGCGCCTGGCACTAGTGCTGCGCAATTAACCAACATTTCTGTTATTTTTTGGTTTTTAAACAACTAATTGACCGAAGTCGGTTCAATTATTTGAATTCCATTTCATTCTGTTTTTTCTGTGAGCTCAATGCGCACATTGCAGCGTTTCTCTAGAGGTAAATCAGATCCAGCCTGAACTGTGCAATGTAGTAGAGAGTTGTAGTTTCCAACAGGCTTATATTCTACATAGTTTAGCGCATACGTGGTAATTAACTACAATGACCATAATCCGTTGCGAATCTACTTTTCCGGTCTGTGTTTCTTTTACGCCTGCTACGATAGACGAATGCACCAACACAAGGTGATATAGAGAGCAGCTTTTGCTTTGAGGTATCTCTAGCTGAAAATATATGATTTAATTGATCGATATGGTGACACCCTGATCTGTTTCACCTGTTTATTTTGCTTGTCTCCACCCCCCTCCAGGTGTCGCCCATCTGCCCCATTTTCCCCTGTGTATTTGTACCCGTGTTCTGTCTGTTGCCAGTTCGTCTTGTCAAGCCTACCAGCGGTCTTCCTGTACTCCTGTTTTTGCTGTAGTCCCTGTTTTCAATTTTTCCTGGTTTTGACTATTCTGACTGCCCTGATTCTGCCTGCCGTTCTGTACCTTTCAGACTCTGCTCTGGATTACTGACCTCTGCCTGCCCTGATTCTGCCTGCCGTTCTGTACCTTTCAGACTCTGCTCTGGATTACTGACCTCTGCCTGCCCTTGACCTGTCGTTTGCCTGCCCTGTTTTTGTAATACATTTTTGTTACTTTGAACTGTCTGCATCTGGGTCTTATCCTGAGGTCTGATAGTTGGTTTTCAGCAGTTATAAAAGCATGCCTTATTTACTTTGAAGAACTACAAATTAGTGATTTTTGTCAGAAAGTATAGGTAGCAGCTCTATAGAGATAAGGTAACGACTTGGAATGAAATCAAATAAAACGAAATATTTTTGTAAGCAGTAATGGGCAGTCACTACCCTCATGGGACTCGTATTAATTGTTTTATTATATGTTACAACATCCAACTCCATAATGCATAGTGTGCACAAACACAATGTCTCAATTGTCTCAAGGCTTAAAAATCCTATTAACTTGTCCCGGGCCCACCTCCTCACCCCCCCCCCCCCCCCCCCCCCCCAGTATAACGACCCCCCTCTCATATCTCTTACACACATAATCAATACACCCGCTCTCCTGATATTGATCCAGGCTGTGCGCTGAGCGGCTGTACACCGATGAGAAGCTCCTGCCTGGGGTCGCAGTTCCATCCCAGCTCCCTTAGAGCTCAGACACCGGGCTCTGTCCTCATGTTACAGTCATTGGGGCTTCCTATGCACGCACATGGAAATTACATTCATCTAGAATGAATCACCCTCTTCTCTTAAGGTAATTCTCATTTGTTATTCAGAATACCGATCTATACCGAACTACCAACATCTACTGTTCTCCTACTAATCTCTGTCATGCGGACATAGCATAATAAATTGTGCTTATATACACTGAGTGTACAAAACATTAGGAACACCGGCTCTTTCTGTGACAAAGACTGACCAGGTGAATCCAGGTGAAAGCTAAGCTCCCTTATTGACGTCACTTGTTAAATCCACTTCAATCAGTATAGATGAGGTGGAGAAGACAGGTTAAAGAAGGATTTTTAAGCCAATTGAGACATGGATTGTGTATGTGTGCCATTCAGAGGGTGAATGGACAAGACAAAAGATTTAAGTGCCTTCGAACGGGGTATGGTTGTAGGTGCAAGGCACACTGTTTTGAGTGTGTCAAGACCGGCAATGTTGCTGGGGTTTTCATGCTCAACAGTTTCCTGTGTATCAAGAATGATCCACCACCCAAAGGACATCCACCCAACTTAACACAACTGTGGGAAGCATTGGAGTCAACATGGGACAGCATCCTTGTGGAACGCTTTCGACACCTTGTGAGGGCAAAAGGGGGGTGCAACTCAATATTAGGAAGGTGTTCCTAATGTTTTGTACACTCAGTATATATATAGTATATATATATATAGCATATATATATACAGTGTATATATATATATATATATATATATATATATGCTTATAAAAAATAATCACCACTTTTTCTTCTCCATATCTCAGATGCGTGCCTGTCTTTCCCAGCGAACGTCATAGAGTCAGATGGGAGAGCTTGGCCTGTACTCTCAAGACGTCTCAGAGTAGGATGCTAATCTAGGATCAGGTCCCCCCCTTTCCATTAAATATGATTCATTAGGATTTAAAAAACGCTCTGGCCCAGGTTTACCGAAGCTGGGGAATTCAATTACCCCTGATTTTACCCTCTCCAGTTGGTCGTATTATCCCCAGTCAGAGCCAATCAGTGTGATCTAATTAAATAGGTCTGAATCTATTAGTTCGCATTGAAGTGGTTTACTACCTTTTTAGTAATTGAATTGTAGTTATCATTGTCGCACAAAGAGGGTTTTATAGTGTGGTGTCTTATATATGGTCCTTGGAGAGTTTTGCTGCAAATGAAAAGCATTCAATAATATGCTAAAAAATGTTTGAAATAAAAAGGTGTTATTACCCACTATAGACCTGCTTGTATTTTCACACCACCGTTAGATATCATAATAATAGAATTGGACTCAACATCACTGCCCGGGGAAGTGACTTGTATGTATTCTCTATGGCGCACACATTTACATTTACATTTTAGTCATTTAGCAGACGCTCTTATCCAGAGCGACTTACAGTAGTGAATGCATACATTTCATACATTTTTTTTTCCTGTGCTGGCTCGTTTTAATACCGGCTGAGTAGACTATAGTTACTGCCTCAAGTTAGGGTTATTTAAGGGAAGAATCAATCTCCTGTTACGTCACAGTAATAGAATCAGGCATCCAAGCCAGAAATAAAGAAATCCGATAAATACTTGTTATCATGTGTGACGTGATGAGGTTTGGACCCAGGTGCAGAGAAGAGACCAGATGAGGAATCAGTGGTTAAGGATCAACGTAATACTTTACTGAGAAACGGTAGCCGCAGGATCACAGTACACTTGTACTTGAATGTGCAGGTGTGTGTGTTTGTTTGAGTATGATGCACTATGCCAGTGGTGTATGTTGCCTGTACTGGTAATCATGCCCAGGGGGTGATGGATATCACTGGCAGTGGTGGTTGGTTGGTAGAGTTGCCAGGGACATTGTGTCCCCCCCCCCCCCCCCCCCCCCCCCCAGCGTGCTCACAGACACATCCTCTGCCCTCACAGCAAGACACCAATTACCCACCAAAACACCAATCAGAGAAGAAATACGACTGTGCTGCTTCCCACAGCTCAGTGCACTGTAGCCATGTTACATCTGACAGCCCCAACATCCTGCAGCCTCTGCCTGTCTCACTGTACTGCATCACACTGCCTGTCTGCATTCCCAGTCCAATCAAAGCCGGTGCTAGCCTGGCTTTGTCACCCAGTGCTATGCTGTATATATACCCCATAGATAGACGGTAGGAAATAGCCTTCCGTCAGTTTTTTTTTTGCATGGGCTTAATCATCACACGTATGACGTACGGTAGAGAAGAGCTGGTCCTAGCTCATGCTGGCCTAGCCTCTAGGATGATACTCAGTGCAGCTCTCTGTCTCTCTCTCTCTCTCTCTCTCTCTCTGTCTCTCTCTCTCTCTCTGTCTCCCTCGCTCTGGGTCACAGGCTAAGTGGATTTCCTCATGTTCTCGCATTGTCTCTAGCCCTACGTCAAGCTATGACAATAAGGCCTAGACAACCCCAATCTGGAGAACAAGCCACCTCTCATCCCCTATACACACACACGCACACACCTTGCACAGGTAATCTTAGTCATTTCTCGGCGGGACAAGTGCTTGTGTAAGCAGGAAGCCAGGGGTCGTGGTGGCTCAAGGACGTTGCAGTAATGTAATCTCAGCATAAGACAGGGAAAGCACTGTAACACGATCCAACGTTACACACACACACACACACACACACACACACACACACACACACACACACACACACACACACACACACACACACACCTTAGCTCACTGGGCAAAAACTGGTTGAATCAACGTGGTTTCCATGTAATTCAGCAAAATATTCAATGGGATGACGTTGAATCAACGTGGAAAACTGATTGGATTTGCAAAAAGTAATCAATGTAAGGGAATTTAGATTTTTTTTTTTTACCTAAATCCTAAAAACCTAAATCCAATGGCAAGGTGAATTTTTTTTGTGTGCTGAGCGATTAGTGCTTTTTGAGGGGGGTTCGATTTGGTATTTTTTTTTTTACATTAAATACACTATGAATTATGTGGGTTGAATGCTGTAACAACACAGAATAAAACAATTAATAAAACTCCCATGATTGGTAGCGACTGCCCATTACTGCTTATCACTTATTAATATAAAAAAATATTTGATTACTTCATTTTTTTATTCCAAGTCGTTACGTTTATCTCTATAGAACTGCTGCCTATGCTGTCTGACAAAATCACCATTTCAGTAGTTCTTCAAAGCAAATAAGGTATACTTTTATGACTGCTGAATACCAACTATCAATCACTTCGATCATGTATTTTCAGGTAAAGATACCTTGCGAAGTGACTTTTTTCTTTGATCGCGCACACTCCTGTCTCCTACGTAGCAGGCGTAAAATAATCACAGACCGGACAAGTAGGTGCGCAATTGATTATGGCCATTGTAGTTAATTATCTTATTTTCTGCTTTAAACTATGTAGAACATTGGCCTGTTGGAAACTACAACTACTACAACACAGAGTTCGGGCATGATCTGATTGATCTATTAAAAAAAAAACATTAAATTGCACATTGAGCTCGCAAGAAAAAAATAAAAAATAAAATGGAATTGAAATAAATAAATTAACAGATGTCCATTCAATTAGTAGTTTAAAAAAACGAAAAATAACCAACATTTCGCTTTAATCGTTCAGCATAAAAAATATATATATATTTCACGTTAAATTCACGTTAGTAAATTCTCGTTAAACTGACATCTGTGCCCAGTGGGAGCCTCAGCAGTGGTTCGGCGGTACAGTGAAATCTACATTTGATTCCCTTCATATCACTCTCATCTCTAGAAATCACTTTAGTGTAGCTGCTGCTCTAAACGTTATAACATTTCATTCGTGTGTGGTGTTTTGTTTGTTTTCAGGTCCGTTCTCTCGGCTCCACACTCTTAGGGGAAAAAAAGGTGCTATCTAGAACCTTAAAGGCTTCTTTGGCTGTCCCCATAGGACAACCCTTTGAAAACTATTTTTGGTTGCAGGTAGAACCGTTTTGGGTTCCATGGAAAAGCTTTTCTACCGAGGGTTCTACATGGAACCCAAACAAGTTCTACATGGAAACAAAAAGGGTTTTACCTGGAATCAACAAGGGTTTTCCTATAGGGACAGCCAAAGAATCCTTTTGGAACCATTTTCTTCTAAGAGTGCAGTAACGTTTAATGGTGAAAGTGGTGTTAGGACCAGCGGTTCATTTACAACACTCCTATTGAGCTTATCCTAACAGTCTCGTGAGCAATGGGCTTGGCAGCATGCAACCTCTTACCTCACTCCTGCTGTTTTGCTCACTGAACCAAGGAGTTGGCAAAGAGAGCGTGGGGAAGTGATGGGTGGTGAGGGTTAGGAGGAGAGGGAGGAGGAGAAGGAAGGGGCGTTCTGGTAAAAGACCCCCTGTGGCCTCGGTGATAAGAAAATGACTGTGTGTGTGTGTGTGTGTGTGTGTGTGTGTGTGTGTGTGTGTGTGTGTGTGTGTGTGTGACTCCATCCGAAGACCCGGGCAGCTGGATGTACTGTGGAGAGAGGGAGATAAGAGCTAGGGACATACACACACTCACACACAGGGATGCATACACACACACACACACACAGTAGAGCCTAGGGAGGTCACCTTCAAGCCCCACTCTGCAGCACCTCTATCTGGGACCGTGTCCAGTACAGACCCCCCCCCCCGCCTCCTTCTATTCTTCCCCTCATTCTTCTCTCCTTTCCATTCTTCCATCCTTCTTTCTCTCACAGAGCCACATACATAGGCACTTCTTATTGAATGTCTGGACAGTTAGGAGCAGTCAGGAGGCAGAGAAGACGGAAGGGGGGGTATGCTGATACTGTCAAATCAGAGCCCCCCCCCCCCCTCATCTCTATTTCTCCCTTCTTTTCCCCAGTGTTCTCTGCAGTGCAGTATTCTGTTTCTGCCCGTCTCTCACCCGTTTGCTGGAATCCCACACATTCTCTTACACTCTCTCTATGCTTTCCTTCTCTCTCTCTCTCTCTCTCTCTCTCCTCTCTCTCTCTCTCTCTCTCTCTCTCTCTCTCTCTCTCTCTCTCTCTTTCTCACCATTTTTCTCTCTTTCTCTCTGTCTCAACCTGTCTCTTTCTCTCTCTTTACCATTCTCTCTCTCTCTTTAAAGCTTTTCGTTTGAAGTGAAAGGTTGAAACACATTCAGAGGCGGTTGAAAGAAATAAGATTGCTCTGTGGTGTGTGTGTGTTGATAGTTCAGTGAATATGTCGGTATTTCTGATACCTCTCTCAGCGTCTGATCCACAGTAATTGTTTTTGTTCCCAAGATGCTTAGAGGTGGAAGAGTTCCATCTTTACCCTATAGGACCCATAACTTCTGCTAGGTTCCATTTACAGTCTGTGTTATGTGAAATAGACCTCTGTTCACTTTTAACCAAGGCTCACACACATTTTCATGCAGCGCTACACTGTGAATATAGTAGGTCCTGTGTGTGTGTGTCCGTGTGCGTGCGAGTATGTGCGTACTGAACATCGTAATCCAATGGTTAAGAATGGCTTTTAGGGACACCTAGGGGAATGGAACTCTCGTCTTTGCAATTTCTGGAGACGTGACATTTTCTGGGCCTAAATACTGTAGGGCAGGTATTCCCAAACACGGGGTACACGCGCAATGCCATCAGGGGTACGCCAAATAAAAATGTGATTCACATCTAAAAATATATACAAAATGTAATAAAAAACGAACAATTTCTTCACATTTCCAACGGGTCTATACATTTGGGTGAGGTTTTTTTCTCGCCTGAGTAGCCTCGTTTCACTACCAGAAATAAAATGAAACCATCTAGTGTTCAGCAAAATAACAACACAATGTCAAATACAGGTAGCCTAGTCAAATCATTAACATCCAATCACGTTAACCGTTACTCTCTCGCGGGAATTCCACTAACGGTCCATATGTAGCCAGACGTAGCTGCTGCTCATTCCGTTTGCTCGAAAATTAATAAAAGGCAATAAAAAAGTAAGGCCCGCGTCCATAGAGACACATACCAGCTCTACTGGTAGTACTGCTACTACCAGCAGTACTACACCTGCACCTGTCGACATCACAAGTTGTTCTGCTTCCACTAGAATCAGTAATTCTACATTTGTTGTTAGCCCAACTAGCATGGACACTGACAGTTGTGGATCTAATGTAGCTGAAGAGCTACTGCCCCCTTACCCGGGAAAGCACCGAACAACAGACAGGGACGTTGGACCATCGAAGAGGCACAAATATGATGAGAACTACATTGATTTGGGGTTCACTTATATTGGGAGTAGTGCCTTTCCTCAGCCACAGTGAGTGGCTGAGGAAAAAGTACTATCTCACAACTCAATGAAACCTTGCGCAGATGTTTAGAAACAAAACATACCAATTTGAAAAATAAGCGACAGGAGTTTTTGGAGAGAGAATTAAGACGACTTTCGAGTAGTAAGACATGTATTAAAGCAACAGATACCATTAATAAGAAGGGGCTAGAAGCATCTTATATGGTGAGCTACCAAGTGGCTAGGACAGGCAAGCCTCATACTGTTGTGGAGGACTTCATTCTTCCTGCTGCCGCGGATATGGCTGGGACAATGCTGGGGGAAAAGGCCCAAAAAACTATACAGACAATTCCTCCATCAAACAACACTGTTTCACGATGCATCAGTGACATGGTGTGAGATGTTTTGAAACAATTACTGCTTCTCATACAAGCCAGTGAATTCTATGCGTTACAGCTGGATGAGTCAACAGACGTGGTGGGCCTGGCACAGCTCCTGGTATATGTCCGTTATGTTTATGGTGGGGTCAATTAAGGAAAACATCGTCTTCTGCAAACTACTGGAAACCAGGACAACAGGAGAGGATATTTGTAATATACTGGGCAGCTTTGTGACATCAAATGGACTTTGGTGGTCAAGATGTGTTGGTATCTGTACTGATGGCGCAAAAGCCATGACAGGGAGACATAGTGGAGTGGTAACGCGCGTGCAAGCAGTTGCTCTTACACAGACTGTGTGTGGAAAATGATTTAAGACTGAGACTCTCTCCAATACAACCCAACATTGCAGAGTTATGTGCATCCTTTCAAGCACACTCTTCTCATTAACCTGTGGTGAGTTATTCACAACTTTGGATGAACAAATAAGGTTTTATATATAAGATGGCTAAATAAAGAGCAAAATTATTGATTATTATTGTTTGTGCCCTGGTCCTATAAGAGCTCTTTGTCACTTCCCACGAGCCGGGTTGTGACAAAAACTCACACTCATTCTTATGTTTAATTAATGTATCGTATAGTGTGTGTGTGGCAGGCTTACAATGATGGCAAAAAACAACATTTGAGAGTGCGCTGACCCTGGTGCCAGAGGGGGTACGCAGCTGGAGGTTGAGTGTTTGAAAGGGTACGGGACTATAAAAAGTTTGGGAACCACTGCTGTAGGGCATCATCAATACATATTTGATGTTCAGCTGTTAATATGTATTCACTCTGAGCTTAATATACACATATCCAGTTCATTTGACAGTTTCAGAATATATGAAATAACCTTTGATAGCGTCTAAACAGCACTCTGCGGTGGCTATCCTCCTTTCTTTGTGTTATCTCTGCTATTTTGCAGTCTAATGTAACATGGGTGAGATATTGTATGGCTCAGTCTCTACCAGACAAGCTCACTAAATAGAAAAACGTTCTAAATATTTGTAAGAAATAGTCATACAGTGGCCTGGGGTGGTCTAAACCGCTGCCTCCAGATTACCTGTGTCGGTGCAAGCGTGGGTTCGAACCCGACCCACACTCTTCCCTCTCTTTCACTGTCCTATCTAATACAAATACAAAAAACGAACCAAAATTATAATGGAGTGGGAGTGCTCCACTAAAATCTACTCCGAAAATAAAAAAAATGGTCCTACTGCTCACTTCTTATAAGTTGGATCGCTCCATCAAGGTCAGCTCTTAGCTCTGCCTAAAGAACAGAGGCTTCATCCAGAATGCAAATGATCTTTGTTTTGGGATCTTAATTTGAGCTTCAATAAGCATTTTTTAAGCATCAATAAGGGGTTAATACAGACACGTAGTTGAAGCCTGCAGGCAATGCAGTTTTTTTTTCTTTTCTCTTTTTAATTTTAGATGGAAACGAGGCAGGATTCGGGAGAGTGGGGGAGGAGGTGGGATTTGTGTGTGGGTGTGGATGGGTGGGTGCGCACACTGTTAGAGTGTGGAAGATGCTTGTTTCCGTGTGTATATACAGTCGCCTTCATGCATGTGTGTGAGCACGTCTAAGTGTGTGTGTGTGTGTGTGTGTGTGTGTGTGTGTGTGTGTGTGTGTGTGTGTGTGTGTGTGTGACAGAGAAAAATAGCTAATTTATCACCACATGCTCTGGAACCTTCTAGGGGTCAGCACGTGTCCAAGTGTTCACTAACGAACATCCCTCTCTAGCCAATCACAGCCTGCCTCCAGTGAGGCGGCCCCAACGGCTAGCCAATCACACGACTCCTCCTGGGCGGAGCAATGGGTAGAATTGATGAAAGTGCTAATTCCTCTTGAAGGATCACCTAACGCAGAAGGAGATAAAGCTATATTGGAGCCTGGCAACATTACGCTGTATGGAAATGTAATAAAGCTTGAACGGCATCTATCTCATCAGACTCTCACCAGTAATATGTTTATAGTGGAGCCTGCCAGGCTGTATTGAGCTCAATGGAAATGTAGCAGCTGTCCTTGAATAGAAACTCACCATAGTCAGCTTGTGACTGAATACACTATGGAGCTGGGATGTACCACCAAGCTGAGTGGAAATGCACTAATGCAAAATCTGAGCATATGATTATTCTATAGTGGAGAGCCTGTATGTGTAGTGTAAGCCCCTGTATTGTATAGTGTAGGCTTATATTTATGCAAATACAGTATAGTAAAGTTTGAATGAAATGTAATAAAGAATATCTCTATAAATAACCTGAGACATTGCTACATTGGAGCGTTTGAGGAACATTTGAGAAACTTGGAAATTGCAACCTTGTGTTTATTTTCTTCTCTCTATATTTTAGATATAGGCTGGTTTTGAATCATCTCAACTGTAGTTTTTCCCCCTCATAAGAACACCAAGGTGACCGTCGTAGTGAATAGTTGTCAAGGACGCTGGTCTGTTCAGCCATAGTGTTAGCTCATGCCAAAAACTTGTATCTTTTGTTTCCTTATTTGACCATAATAGGACTTTGTCAGCAGATCAGTGAGGTGTCCATGAAGGATTCCTGAAATTTCCTTGTGGTCCTCTGTTTCTGTTTCCAGAAAGCCCTTAGTATATAAAATTACAGTAAATGCGATATTTTTGGTGGTCCTGGCCACGCTAACTGGAGAGGAGAGAACACTGGCCTGATTTGCTAACTAAGCTATATTTAACTCCCTCATTCCCCACGTCGAAAAACCTTGAGGTCAGTTAGCTAAGGAGTCTTGTTCTGGGTTCAATCATGGTCTGACTGTATGTGCTTGTTTTTATTCATCTCAACATCCATATCTGCTATTTTGATAGTAAAAAAAAACATGTCTATTTTAGTTTGGGCAGACACTCTTATCCAGAAGCTTTATTATAGATGTAATTGTATCATTGACTCAAGTCCCCAACCCTACTGTTGAAAGCACCACGCTCCAACCTCCAACCAACTGGGCCATTGAAACCACTAAGCGTTAAACTGCCTGGCACTCTATGGAGCGTGTCTGTGTGTAATGCATGTTTGGGGAGTCCCCGTAACACTCTGATGATATCGGCTAGAGTCCAGAGGCCCTGTCGCATCCTGATGATGTATGAGCCTGAGAGGGGTGTTCATCATGGCAGGGCCAGATTACTCTTCCGTCCCGGGACACTTCTCCCTCTTCATCATCCCTCCATCCGAGGATACACATCTCCCTTTCTATCCCGGCCTCCACCCCCACATCCTGAACACATAATCTCTCATTCCAGTCGTTCCATGTCCTTTCAGTAAACCATCACACCCACCATCTCAGATTGTTCTGAAATCGTTCCTGTAGTTCGAAACAGGTAAGAATCGGCATTCCAGAAATTATTTTGTTGAAATTTCATTTGATTTAGGAGAAAATAGCCAATTGATTTGCACCCAAATTGGCCATTTTAATGTATAGGATTTAGATAATATTCAATAAATATAGTACCCAACATCCGGTTTGGGACCAAACTTCGTCCTACTAATGAGATCGACATGAGGAATCAAAAGAAATTGTAAAAAGCCACACACCTGACTCCAATCCCACCCCAACAACCATATATACTGGTACAGTCTTTTATCAATTTTGGGGTTATAGCATTTCCTTCACATGACCTACCAATTTAGACAAGTGTGTCTGTTAAACGTCATCTAATAATAAAATATTTATTAAATATTTTTATCTGGCCACTTTCTATTTTTGATATTGCTACTATGCAAGTAACCACTTCACCGTTTACACCTTCTGTATCCTGTGCATGTGACAAATAAACTTTTATTTGATTTGATATAGTGTGTGTTTACCACATGACCTCACATGTGAATCCTTAAAGAGATGGGTGGGGCTAAGGCTTAAGAGGGTGTGAATGATGCTAAATGGGTGTAGACTAGAGGTCGACCGATTATGATTTTTCAACGCAGACACCGATTATTGGGGGACCAAAAAAAGCCGCTACCGATTAATCGGACGATTTTCATATATATATTTGTAATAATAACAATTACAACAATACTGAATGAACACTTTTATTTTAACTTAATATAATACATAAATAAAATCTATTTAGTCTCAAATAAATAATGAAACATGTTCAATTTGGTTTAAATAATGCAAAAACAGTGTTGGAGAAGAAAGTAAAAGTGCAATATGTGCCATGTAAAAAAGCTAATGTTTAAGTCCCTTGCTCAGAACATGAGAACATATGAATGCTGGTGGTTCCTTTTAACATGAGTCTTCAATATTCCCAGTTAAGAAGTTTTAGCTTGTAGTTATTATAGGAATTATAGGACTATTTCTGTCTACACCATTTGTATTTCATTTACCTTTGACTATTGGATGTTCTTATAGGCACTATAGTATTGCCAGCCTTATCTCGGGAGTTGATAGGCTTGAAGTCATAAACAGCGCTGTGCCTCAAGCATTGCCAAGAGCTGGCAAATGCAGGAAAGTGTTGTTTGAATGAATGCTTATGAGCCTGCTGCTGCCTACCACCGCTCAGTCAGACTGCTCTATCAAATATCAAATCATAGACTTAATTATAATATAATAACACACAGAAATATGGGCCTTAGGTCATTAATATGGTCAAATCCGGAAACTATCATTTCGAAAACAGAGCGTTTATTCTTTCAGTGAAATACGGAACCGTTCTGTATTTTATCCAAACGGGTGGCAACGCTAAGTCTAAATATTCCTGTTACATTGCACAACCTTCAATGTTATGTCATAATTATAAAAAATTCTGGCAAATTAATTACGGTCTTTTTTTAGGAAGAAATGGTCTTCACACAGTTCACAACGAGCCAGGCGGCCCAAACTGCTGCATATACCCTGACTCTGCTTGCACAGAACGCAAGAGAAGTGACACAATTTCCCTAGTAAACATTGCCTGCTAACATGAATTTATTTTTAACTAAATATGTAGGTTTAAAAAATATATACTTCTGTGTATTGATTTTAAGAAAGGCATTGATGTTTATGGTTAGGTACATTGGTGAAACGACAGTGCTTTTTTCGCGAATTCGCTTGTTAAATCATCACCCATTTGGCAAAGTAGGCTGTGATTCGATGATAAATTAACAGGCACAGCATTGATTATATGCAACGCAGGACAAGCTAGTTAAACTAGTAATATCATCAACCATGTGTAGTTAACTAGTGATTATGTTAAGATTGATTGTTTTTTAAAAGATACGTTTAATGCTAGGTAACAACTTACCTTGGCTCCTTGCTGCACTCGCGTAACAGGTGGTCAGCCTGCCACGCAGTCTCCTCGTGGGGTGCAATGTAATCGGCCATAATCGGCGTCCAAAAATGCTGATTACCGATTGTTATGAAAACTTGAAATCGTCCCTAATTAATTGGCGACCTCTAGTATAGACAAAGAACAAGTCTCCAGTAGGTGTACCAAAATATTCAAGGGCCATTTTCTCAAAAGTGGGGTTACAAGTTCATCAAGTTTCAAAGCAGGATTACTTTCCCACTGTTCCTCAACTGCAGTGTATGATATACCATTTTCTATCTCTGAGTCTCTACTTTTATCCAATGTAAAAAACACAATTTCAAATTTTGCTACATAAGACCGAAATTGAGGCGGCCGGTCACATATGAAGACTTTCCCTACAGGCCTAAAAGTTTGATGGAGAAATGGGCTAGCCTGTCTGGGAACCTGGGACGCTTGCGTCCCACCCTAGTCAACAACCAGTGGAATCGCGTCGCGCGAAATACAAATACCTCATAAATGCTATAACTTCAATTTCTCAAACATATGACTATTTTACACCATTTTATAGATACACCTCTCCTGAATCGAACCTCGTTGTCTGATTTCAAAAAGGCTTTACAGCAAAAGCAAAACATTAGATTATGTTAGGAGAGTACCCTGCCAAAAAAAATCACACTGCCATTTTGAAAGCAACTAGCATGCATCACAAATACCCAAAACACAGCTAAATGCAGCACTAACCTTTTGACAATCTTCATCAGATGACACTCCTAGGACATCATGTTACACAATACATGCATTTTTTGTTCGATAAAGTTCATATTTATATATAAAAACAGCATTTTACATCGGCGCGGGACGTTCAGAAAATATTTTCCCTCAAATGCTTCCGGTGAATCAGCGCTACAATTTACAAAATTACTATTTGAAAACATTGTTAAAATGTAATATTGTCATTCAAAGAATTATAGATTAACATCTCGTGAATGCAACCGCATTGCCAGATTTAAAAATAACTTTACTGGGAAATCACACTTTGCAATAAACGAGGTGGTATGCTCAGAAAAATAGGCTAGGCGATACAGGTTAGCGCCATCTTGGAACCATCTAAAATCAAATATACTATTGTAAATATTCCCTTACCTTTGATTATCTTCATCAGAAGGCACTTACAGGAATCCCAGGTCCACAACAAATGTAGTTTTGTTCGAAAAAGTTAATAATTTATGTCCCAATAGCTCCTATTTTGTTAGCGCGTTTCGAAAGCTACTCATAATGTACTGAAGCGCGCGGGACTTGTCGTCACGAATGTGCAAAAAAAATATATTTATGTTCGTTCAAACATGTCAAACGTTGTATAACATAAATCTTTAGGGCCTTTTTCAACCAGAGCTTCAATAATATTCAAGATGGACGATTGCATTGTCTTACTAAACGTTTCGGAATGAGAGGGTACCCATGGGCGCCCGTGTCATAGTAGTAATGGCCCTCCCCCTATGACCAACTTTCCAAGCCTTTCTTTCGGTCAGTTTCTACCGGAGAAGAATCAAACCACTTTGTAAAGACTGTTGACATCTAGTGGAAGCCTTAGGAAGTGCTAAATGAATCCTAACTCACGGTGTGTTTCATAGGCAAAGTGTTGAAGGTGATTCCACAAATCAGATTTCCACTTCCTGCATGGAATCTTCTCAGGTTTTGGCCTGCCATATGAGTTCTAGAATATGCATATAATAATAATATACTCACAGACACCATTCAAACAGTTTTAGAAACTTTAGAGTGTTTTCTATCCAAATCTACTAATTATATGCATATTCTAGTTACTGGGCAGGAGTAGTAACCAGATTAAATCGGGTAAGGTTTTTTATCCGGCCGTGCAAATACTGCCCCCTATCCCTAACAGGCTAGGGATTAACATGTTGTGACAACCTAACAAAATAGTACATTGCATGGGACTCGTGTTCAAAAAAAAAAAAAAATATTATATCAGGAAGCAGCTCTATATGTATTGTGATTAGTGATATTTACCATTTCTTATGCTTTTTGAGGTGGGACGACCCATCATGCTTGTGTATGTAAAATGTTGGAATCCAAGAAAACAAGGGTTGTACACTGCTGAATGAAGTGTGTGTGTGTGTGTGTGTGTGTGTGTGTGTGTGTGTGTGTGTGTGTGTGTGTGTGTGTGTGTGTGTGTGTGTGTGTGTGTGTGTGTGTGTGTGTGTGTGTGTGTGTGTGTGTTAAGAGTGTAGAGAAGGGGTCAGGCTAGTATTGGAGTTTGTACAGGACACCGCTAAATTAGACTGACATGCCATGAGACCTAGAGGAGGGGAAAGAGCTGATATACTAACATGTCAAGCCATACACAAACACACACACAAACACACTTCATTTAGATGTGGACCATATCAGCAGACCTGTCTTGTTTAATCCCCTACGGCTGAGGTCACCAGACATGTATGTGATCCATGTGAGAGCTGGCGTTGTATGTCCCTCTGCTTTCCTGTAGTATACATACTGTAGTCTATAGGTATGCTTGTGTGTATGGGACAGTTTAATATACTGATTAATATTGTATTTTGTTCTCCCCTCCCACATATCCTCATCCCCCATTTAGGATATAGTTTAATTCAGACTGTGTAAAACAGGCAGTTTGGAATATTAATGACGACATTTACATCCAGCGTTTACAGTAGGGGGAAAAAAGTATTTGATCCCCTGCTGATTTTGTACGTTTGCCCACTGACAAAGAAATTATTAGTCTATAATTTTAATGGTAGGTTTATTTGAACAGTGAGAGACAGAATAACAACAAAAACATCCAGAAAAACGCATGTCAAAAATGTTATAAAATGATTTGCATTTTAATGAGGGAAATAAGTATTTCACCCCTCTGCAAAACATGACTTAGTACTTGGTGGCAAAACCCTTGTTGGCAATCACAGAGGTCAGACATTTCTTGTAGTTGGCCACCCGGTTTGCACACATCTCAGGAGGGATTTTGTCCCACTCCTCTTTGCAGATCTTCTCCAAGTCATTAAGGTTTCGAGGCTGACATTTGGCAACTCGAACCTTCAGCTCCCTCCACAGATTTTGTATGGGATTAAGGTCTGGAGACTGGCTAGGCCACTCCAGGACCTTAATGTGCTTCTTCTTGAGCCACTCCTTTGTTGCCTTGGCCGTGTGTTTTGGGTCATTGTCATGCTGGAATACCCGTCCACGACCCATTTTTAATGCCCTGGCTGAGGTAAGGAGGTTCTCACTCAAGATTTGACGGTACATGGCCCCGTCCATCGTCCCTTTGATGCGGTGAAGTTGTCCTGTCCCCTTAGCAGGAAAAACACCCCCAAAGCATAATGTTTCCACCTCCATGTTTGACGGTGGGTATGGTGTTCTTGGGGTCATAGGCAGCATTCCTCCTCCTCCAAACACGGCGAGTTGAGTTGATGCCAAAGAGCTCCCTTTTGGTCTCATCTGACCACAACACTTTCACCCAGTTGTCCTCTGAATCATTCAGATGTTCATTGGCAAACTTCAGACGGGCATGTATATGTGCTTTCTTGAGCAGGGGGACCTTGCGGGCGCTGCAGGATTTCAGTCCTTCACGGCGTAGTGTGTTACCAATTGTTTTCTTGGTGACTATGGTCTCAGCTGCCTTGAGATCATTGACAAGATCCTCCCGTGTAGTTCTGGGCTGATTCCTCACCGTTCTCATGGTCATTGCAACTCCACGAGGTGAGATCTTGCATGGAGCCCCAGGCAGAGGGAGATTGACAGTTCTTTTGTGTTTCTTCCATTTGCGAATAATCGCACCAACTGTTGTCACCTTCTCACCAAGCTGCTTGGCGATGGTTTTGTAGCCCATTCCAGCCTTGTGTAGGTCTACAATCTTGTCCCTGACATCCTTGGAGAGCTCTTTGGTCTTGGCCATGGTGGAGAGTTTGGAATCTGATTGATTGATTGCTTCTGTGGACAGGTGTCTTTTATACAGGTAACAAACTGAGATTAGGAGCACTCCCTTTAAGAGTGTGCTCCTAATCTCAGCTCGTTACCTGTATAAAAGACACCTGGGAGCCAGAAATCGTTCTGATTGAGAGGGGGTCAAATACTAATTTTCCTCATTAAAATGCAAATCAATTTATAACATTTTTGACATGTGTTTTCCTGGATTTTTGTGTTGTTATTCTGTCTTTCACTGTTCAAATAAGCCTACCATTAAAATTATAGATTTATCATTTCTTTGTCAGTGGGCAAACGTACAAAATCAGCAGGGGATCAAATACTTTTTCCCCTCACTGTATCAGCCTCTGTTTTGTGGTCTGTGCCTCTCGCCGACCAAAAATAATCGTGAAAATGTAGGGAAAAATAGGAGGAGGGGAGATGTAAAAACTGCAGAGGCATGAATAGTGTATGCTCACAATTGATTTCTGCCTCTGCTCCTTAACTAATTTACTGTGCCCTGGGAATACCTTATATGAACTCTAAGAAGTGTGTGTGTTTGTGTGTGTGTGTGTGTTTGCTTTGTATCTCATTACTAAGAAACCCTGAGTATAGTAATTCTCTTGGGCCATCCCTACTGTCCAGCATAGTAGTGTGTTTTCAGTGTGTGTAGACAATGTGTACATATGTGGGTGTGTGTAGGTTTTCCAGTTGTCTGTTAATCTGCTAGACAGGGAAATCAGTCATAACTCCAACTTGATGGTATCTCCTCTTAGCTCATAATTGCTTTTCTTCTCTGTGGCGGTTATAAGGGAAGGTGTGTACAGTACCAGTCAAAAGTTTGGACATACCTACTCATTCAAAGGTTTTTCTTTAGTTTTACTATTTTCTACATTGTAAAATAATAGTGAAGACATCACCGCTATGAAATAACACATATGGAATCATGTAGTAACCAAAAAAAGTGTTAAAACAAATCAAAATATATTTTATATTTCAGATTCTTCAAAGTAGCCACCCTTTGTCTTGATTACAGCTTTGCGCACTTTTGGCATTCTCTCAACCAACTTGACCTGGAATGCTTTTCCAATAGTCTTGAAGGAGTTCCCTCATACTGTATGCTGAGCACTTGTTGGCTGCTTTTCCTGCACTCTGCGGTCCAACTCATCCCAAACCATCTCAATTGGGTTGAGGTTGGGGGATTGTGGAGGCCAGGTCATCTGATGCAGCACTCCATCACTCTCCTTCTTGGTCAAATAGCCCTTACACAGCCTGGAGGTGTGTTGGGTCATTGTCCTGTTGAAAAACAAATAAGAGTTCCACTAAGCGCAAACCAGACAGGATGGCGTATTGCTGCAGAATGCTGTGGTAGCCATGCTGGTTAAGTGTTCCTTGTATTCTAAATAAATCAGAGACAGTGTCACCAGCAAAGCACCATCACACCTCACCACCTCAATGCTTCACTGTGGAAACCACACATGCAGAGATCATCCGTTCACCTACTCTGCGTCTCACAAAGACACGGCGGTTGGAACCAAAAATCTCACATTTGGACTCATCAAACCAAAGGAAATATTTACACCTGTCTAATGTCCATTGCTCATGTTTCTTGGCCCAAGCAAGTCTCTTCTTCTTATTGGTGTCCTTTAGTAATGGTTTCTTTGCAGCAATTAGACTGTGAAGGCCTGATTCACGCAGTCTCCTCTTAACTGTTGATGTTGAAATGTCTGTTACTTGAACTCTGTGAAGCATTTATTTGGTCAGCAATCTGAGGTGCAGTTAACTTTAATGAACATATTCTCTGCAGCAGAAGTGGCAGTCCTCATGAGAGACAGTTTCATCATAGCGCTTGATGGTTTTTGTGACTGCACTTGAAAAAACGTTCAAATTTCTTGAAATTTTACGATTGACTGACCTGCATGTCTTAAAGTAATGATGGGCTGTCGTTTCTCTTTGCTTATTTGAGCTGTTCTTGACATAATATGGACTTGGTCTTTTACCAAATAGGGCTATCTTCTGTATACCACCCCTACCTTGTCACAACTCAACTAAAGCTCAAACACATTAAGAAATTCCACAAATTAACTTTTAACAAGGCACACCTGTATACCTTGTCACAACACAACTGATTGGCTCAAATGCATTAAGAAGGAAAGAAATTACACAAATTAACTTTTAATAAGGCACAGCTGTTAATTGAAATGCATTCCAGGTGACTACCTCATGAAGCTGGTTGAGAAAATGCCAAGAGTGTGTAAAGCTGTCATCGAGGCAAAGGGTGGCTATTTTGAAGAATCTCAAGTATAAAATATATTTTGATTTGTCTTATGTCATAGTTTTGATGTATTCACCATAATTCTACAATGTAAAAAATAGCAAAAATAAAGAAAATGAGAATGAGTTGGTGTGTCCAAACTTTTGAATGGTACTGTACATGTGTGCATGAGTGCATTTGTGTTTGTGCTTAATTGACTACACACTGTAAATCCTGAGTTAGGTTTACTCAAATGGTTTAAGGAAACCGAATGCATTGAACCAAATGAATTATTTGAGTATGCTGTACTGCCAATGTTTGAGTAAGCACAATAAGTGTTCTTGTTAACTGTACTTGAATAAACATTGTAAATATAAAATAACAGTATTGAGTGAAGATCATTTAAGTTATGTTGTTGACTGTACTTGAATAATTGACTGAAGTGTACTTAAATTATGTTGTCGACTTTACCTAAATATACTATGTTATTGTAAGTTGACTTACACGCAAATGAGTTCATCTTACTTAAACATGAACAACCTGCTACTCAAGTGGATTAAGGAAACTGACTATACGAATCCTATTAAGTTGTAACAACTCAACACGCTTTAAACCAAAGAACTTGTGGCAACTCAATATACAGTAAGAGAGAATAAAAAAACAATTGGAATTGGACTTTTGATTTACTTCCTGAATTGACTGAATTAAAATGGGATTGACCCCAACCCTGACCTCCACTGATACATTGCCCCGTATGTTAGCCCCAAAATCAACTTGGCAGTGGTAGGCCTATCCAAGTGCCATGTTTTACAAACATGGACAATATTCTTAAAACAAAGTGATTATAAGTCAATGAATCTGTAATCATGAAAATGATCTAAAAAGTAAAGTTGACCCCCACAGTAAAAAGTCAGTGTTCATCAAGATAATAGATTCTGTGCAGAATAAAATATAATGGTGACATGCTCCTATTGTTCTACAGAAGCATGCATAGAATCTGTGCAATACGAACGCAGCCAATATTCATTGTGTCACGGTTGTCGTTGGTAATGGAGGACCAAAACGCAGCAGGTATGTGTACGCTCATCTTGACATTTATTACCTCAGAATGAACACACCAAAACGAAACGATTCGGGCGACTCTTGACTGACGGGCGGTTCGGGCGACTCTTGACTGACGGGCGGTTCGGGCGACTCTTGACTGACGGGCGGTTCGGGCGACTCTTGACTGACGGGCGGTTCGGGCGACTCTTGACTGACGGGCGGTTCTGGCGACTCTTGACTGACGGGCGGTTCTGGCGACGTCGGACTGGGATGACGCACTTGAAGCCTGGTGCGTGGTGCTGGTACTGGACGTACCAGACTGGGAACACGCACCTCCAAGCTAGTGCGGGAACAGGATGAGTCGGACTGGGCTGACGCACTTCCGGGTCCGCACGAGAGACAGGAGCTGGAAACCCAGGGCTATGGAGGCGCACAGGCGGTCTTGATCTTACCTCCTGCACAACCCGTCCTGGCTGGATGGAACTAGTAGCCCTGTACGAGCGGGGTGCTTGTACAGGGCGGACTGGGCTGTGCAGGGGCCTGATGGTAGCCGTGCGTAGAGCGGGAGTTGGGTAGCCTGGTCCTTGGAGGCGTACCGGCGACCAGATGCGCTGCGCAGGCATCCTCCTACCAGGCTGGATGCCCGCTCTAGCACGGCACCTGCGAGGGGCTGGAATAACGCGCACCGGACTGTGCGTGCGTATGGGTGAGAGTGCGCTCCTCAGCGAAACATGGCGCTCTCCACCTCATATGCTCCTCCATATAACCACGGGTAGCTGGCTTCCGGCTCTTCCTTGGCCTAGCCAAACTACCTGTGTGCCCCCCCCAAATCTTTTTATTGGGGGTGCCTCTCGTGCTTCACCCTCAGTGCGTCCAAGGCCTCGTACCTCCGCCTCTCTGCCTTTGCTGCCTCAATTTCCTCCCGTGGGCGACGGTACTCCCCAGCCTGGTGCCAAGGTCCAGCCCCGTCCAGAACTTCCTCCCAGGTCCATCTCTCCCACCAGTCCAACTCGAAATCCCTTTTCCTCTGCTGCTTGGTCCTTAGTTGGTGGGAGATTCTGTCACAGTTGTCATTGGTAATGGAGGACCAAAACGCAGCAGGTATGTGTACGCTCATCTTGACATTTATTAACTCAGAATGAACACACCGAAACGAACTTACAAACAACGAAACAGTCTTGAAAGGCTCACTCGGCAAAACAAGAAACAATCTCCCACAAATACACACACAAACACACCCAACTAATATAGGACTTCCAATCAAAGGCAACATCACACAGCTGCCTTCAATTGGAAGTCCACCCCAATTAACTCAACATAGAAACAGATTACCTAGACTAAACATAGAATTACATAAACAAGGAACAGTGCCCAAAAACCCCGGAATACATAAATCAAATGCCCTTTTTAGAAAAACCACCACCCCGAACCGCATAAACCAAATACCCTCTGCCACGTCCTGACCAAACTACAATAACAATTAATCCTTATACTGGCCAGGACGTGACACATTGGGAGAATCTCAATTGCATTTCCTTGATTCCTCGCAGCCTCTCTCCTTGATTCCTCACGTCCTCCAATGGGTTTTGAGAAGGAAGCGAGGAGAGAGGACACAAGGAATCAAGGAAATCCAATTGAGATTCTGCCATTGGCGAAGAACAGGTTATTACAAAGCAAAGAAATATGTTCTATCCTCTGAATCCCAAATCAACTTCTTGGAAGAATTTCCTTGATTCATTGTGTCCTCTCTCTTTCTCAAAACCCATTGGATGAGATGGTGAGAGGTCCCTCCCCTCTGACATTCTCATCCAATGGGTCTTGAGAAAAAGACACAAGGAGATAAGAAAACGAAATGTAGTTTCTCCTCCCTGTAGGTACTCATAAAAATATAGGTGTTGAGAGCGTTGGTTCAATATCCCCGAGCCGATTAGGTGAAATAAATCTGTTGATGTGCCTGAATAAGAGTGTCTGCTAAATTATTCAAATGTAAATGTGTATTTATGACAGACTTCATTTTCAGTTTTTTTAATTTACGTGAAGCCAGGGGCACAGTTCAACACTCAGCCAAAATTCACAAACGAAGCATTTGTGTTTAGTGAGTCTGCCAGATCAGAGGCAGTAGGGATGACCAGGGATGTTCTCTTGATAAGTGTGTGAATTAGACAATTTTCCTGTCCTGCTAAGCATTCAGAATGTAACGAGTACTTTTGGGTGTCAGGGTAAATGTAAGGAGTAATAAGTACATTATTTTCATTAGGAATGTAGTGGAGTAAAAGTTGTCAAAAATATAAATAGTAAAGTACAGATACCCCAAAAAACTACTCAAGTAGTACTTTAAAGTATTTTTACTTAAGTACTTTACACCACTGCAACTCGGGACAGAAAATATTATGGCGCACAGAGTGAGTTGATAAAGATAGACCATCATCTACTGGTGTACATAATGTGTTCTTGAAGTTCTGAGTGTCACGGGGAGAATAGCAATTGCATTTCCTTGATTCCTCGCATCCTCTCGCCTCACTTCCATCTCAAATTCCATTTGATAAGAAGGTCAGAATGGAGGGACCTCTTACCTTCTCGTCCAATGGGTTTTGAGAAGGAGGCGAGGAGAGAGGATGTGAGGAACCAAGGAAATCCTCCCCTGTACAACGGTTTTGACTAGGAGGAATACAGCTACGACCTGAACTGACTTTTTCGTGGCAGGTTAGGATAATTAATGCAGCAGGTTAGGAGAATTAACGTAGAAGGTTAGGAGAATTAGGTTAAGGTTTGGAAAAGGGTTAGAGTTAGCTAAAATGCTCTCCTAACCTGCTACGAAAGGAACTTCCCTGTACAACCCTTTGAAAAATCAATGTCACAACAGGGCATTCTTTTGTGTATCTCAGATATTTAATCCAAAACATACATTTAATTGGTAGCATGAAGTTTAGATGAGCACCAACATCCTTCCGTCCAGCCTGTAGAGAGAAAGTATCAATATAACGAGCACTGAGATGTAGTGCCTTAGACCACTGCGCCACTCGGGAGCAATACCCCATAATGACAAAGCAAAAACAGTTTTTTTGAAATGTTTGCAAATTTATTACAGATAAAAACCTGAAATCACATTTACGTAAGTATTCAGTATATTGTTGAAGCACCTTTGGCAGCGATCACAGCCTCGAGTCTTCTTGGGTATGACGCTATAAACTTGGCACACCTGTATTTGGGAGTTTCTCCCAGTCTTCTATGTAGATCCTCTCAAGCTCTGTCAGGTTGGAAGGGGAGCGCTGCTGCACAGCTATTTTCAGGTCTCTCCAGAGATGTTTGATCAGTCTCAAGTCCGGGCTCTGGCTGGGCCACTCAAGGACATTCAGAGACTTGTCCCGAAGCCACTCCTGCGTTGTGTTGGCTGTGTGCTTAGGGTTTTTGTCCTGTTGGAAGGTGAACCTTTCACCCCAGTCTGAGCAGGTTTTCATCAAGGATCTCTCTGTACTTTTCTCTGTTAATCTTTTCCTCGATCCTGACTAGTCTCCTAGTCCCTGCCGCTGAAAAACATCTCACAGCATGAAGAGCGGCTTCTGTCTGGCCACTCTACCATAAAGGCCTTATTGGTGGAGTGCTGCAGAGACAGTTGACCTTCTGGAAGATTCTCCCATCTCCACAGAGGAACTCTGTAGCTGTCAGAGTGAACATCGGGTTCTTGATCACCTCTAGGAAGAGTCTTGGTGGTTATAAACTTCTTCCATTTAAGAATGATGGAAGCGACTGTGTTCTTGGGGAAGTTCAATGCTGCAGACATTTTTTGGTACTCTTCCCCAGATCTGTGCCTCAACACAATCATGTCTCGGAGCTCTACGGACAATTCCTTCAACCTCATGGTTTGGTTTTTGCTCTGACATGCACTGTCAACCGTGGGACCTTATATAAAAAGGTGTGTGCCTTTCCAAATAATGTCCAATCAATTGAATTTACCACAGGTGGACTCCAATCAAGTTGTAGGAACATCTCAAGGATGATCAATGGAAACAGGATTCACCTGACCTCAATTTCAAGTCTCATAGCAAATGGTCTGAATACTTATGTAAATAAGGTATTTCTGTCTTTTGTTCTCAAAACCTGTTTTCGCTTTGTCCTTATGGTATCAGGTATGAAGGTAAGACCCAGATGTAGACCACGTCGAATAAACAATAGTTTAATATCCCAAACAGTGGCAGGCAAAAGACAGGTCAAGGCAGGCAGGGGTCAGAAAACCAGACGTGGGGCAACAGTACCGGGCGGCAGGCAAGCTCAGGGTCAGAGTAAGGCAGAGGTTGGTAGTCCAGAGGGGGGCAAAGGTACAGGTCAGCAGGCAGGCAGGCTCAGGGGCAGGCAGAGTGGTCAGGCAGGCGGGCTCGGAGTCAAGACAGGCAAGGGTCAAAACCAGGAGGGAGAGAAAAGAGAAACTGTAAAAAGCAGGAGCTGAGACACAAAACGCTGGTTGGCTTGAACAAACAAGACGAACTGGCAACAGACAAACAGAGAACACAGGTCTAAATACACAGGGGATAATGGGGAAGATGGGCGACACCTGGAGGAGGGTGGAGACAATCACAAAGACAGGTGAAACAGATCCGGGTGTGACGTGTAGATTGATGAGGAAAACATTAATTTAATTAATTTTAGAATAAGGCCGTAACGTAACAAAATGTGGAAAAAGTCAAGGGGTCTGAAAAGGCACTGATGACATCAGACTTAATCAAGGTCTATTACCCAAATTGTACACAGTAATTTGTTCTATCAAATTACACTGAGTACAATCCACAAGAATGAATATTTGAGTAATAACTACTAAGGGAATGTGAGTAAGTTTAACTTTTAGTAACCTTTGAGTTAATTGTACTTAATTTATTTAGCAAGATATACAGTTATGTGTTACAGTGCAGTAATGCATTACATTACAGTAAAATAAGGCCTACAGGGATGAGGTGAGATATAGGAGTAGATGCGTAAAAGAGGAATGTAGATGGAGGGGCCAGCAGGTAGACAGCAGACAAAAGGGGGTCAAAGACCAGAGAAGAAGACAGTAAAGCAGGGATGCGAGAGAGAGACTAAAGTGGGCCAGAGCAGGGTGGCCACTTCCTGTGTGATTGAGTGTGGCAGGAGCACAGCAGGAAGTCCAATGCATGGTGGGAGAAAGGATGCCACCCTGTCAATATTAAGGTAGTGAGAGACCGCACGGACGCACACACAAACACACACACACGAGAAAAGAAAAACAATGTGGGTCAAAGACTAGAGAAGAAGACAGTAAAGGAGGGATGTGAGAGAGAGAGAGAGAGAGAGAGAGAGACTAAAGTGGGCCAGAGCAGGGTGGCCACTTCCTGTGTGATTGAGTGTGGCAGGAGCACAGCAGGAAGTCCAATGCATGGTGGGAGAAAGGATGCCACCCTGTCAGCATTAAGGTAGTAAGAGTCCGCACGGAGGCACGCACACACAAACACACACACTAAGTTTGGGCGATATACCGTTTATGCCATCTGCCGGATGTATGATTTTCAATACTATTTAAAATTCTTATAACTAAGTTAAGTATAATTGTAGGAAATCAAAGATGTGTCAAGTAAATTAAATCCAAGTCAGGGCTCCAGCTATGCATCTGGTTTGCTGACTTGCTAGCTAAGTGGCTAGATGTCCAGATCAAGCTTCTTGGTTACAGCAGAGACATTCAATCCCCTCCTGGATCAACATCCCTGTTGACTAAATTGTTTTGTGCGTCAAAACAGAAATAGCGCCCCTTGTGTGCACTTCCAGTAACACCGTATAACCTGGTATGGTACAGAAACGGTATGACAATATAAAAAAATCTGGATACCGGCCAACCCTAACACACACACCATCTTTAACCATACACACATCATCAAACAACACACACTCTTGTCTAAGAAAGGATACCCACTGTTCATTCCATTTTGTTGACGATACACACACTCTCCTTGCAGTTACAACCGTCTCCCTTATTTATCCTAATATCTCAGTGCAGAACTCATTCACTATCAACACCCTCTATGTAGCCTGCAATAACACCTGGAGTGTGTTACCATGGTAAAATCCCTCCCGTATCATTTTGATTCTTACACAAACTTAATAGATACAGTGGCTCAATGGAGAGCTATATTGGTTTTACTATGTACAGTTGAAGTCGGAAGTTTACATACACCTTAGCCAAATACATTTAAACTCAGTTTTTCACAACTCCTGACATTTAATCCTAGTAAAAATTCCTTGTCTTAGGTCAGTTAGGATCACCACTTTATTTTAAGAATGCAATATGTCAGAATAATAGTAGAGAGAATGATTTATTTCAGCTTGTATTTCTTTCATCACATTCCCAGTGGGTCAGAAGTTTGCATACACTCAATTCGTTTTTGGTAGCATTGCCTTTAAATAGTTTAACTAGGGTCAAACGTTTCAGGTACCCTTCCACAAGCTTCCCACAATAAGTTGGGTGAATTTTGGCCCATTCCTCCTGACAGAGCTGGTGTAACTGAGTCAGGTTTATAGGCCTCCTTGCTCGCACACACTTTTTCAGTTCTGCCCACAAATTTTCTATAGGATTGAGGTCAGGGCTTTGTGATGGCCACTCCAATACCTTGACTTTGTTGTCCTTAAGCCATTTTGCCACAACTTTGGAAGTATGCTTGGGGTCATTGTCCATTTGCAAGACCCATTTGCGACCAAGCTTTAACTTCCTGACTGATGTCTTGAGATGTTGCTTCAGTATATCCACATAATTTTCCTTTCTCATGATGCCATCTATTTTGTGAAGTGCACCAGTCCCTCCTGCAGCAAAGCACCCCCACAACATGATGCTGCCACCCCTGTGCTTCATGGTTGGGATGGTGTTCTTCGGCTTGCAAGCCTCCTGCTTTTTCCTCCAAACATATCGATGGTCATTATGGCTTAACAGTTCTATTTTTGTTTCATCAGACCAGAGGACATTTCTCCAAAAAGTACGATCTTTATCCCCATGTGCAGTTGCAAACAGTCTGGCTTTTTTATGGCAGTTTTGGAGCAGTGGCTTCTTCCTTGCTGAGCGGCTTTTCAGATTATGTCGATATAGGACTCGTTTACTGTGGATATAGATACTTTTGTACCTGTTTCCTCCAGTATCTTCACAAGGTCCTTTGCTGTTGTTCTGGGATTGATTTGCACTTTTCGCACCAAAGTACGTACATCTCCAGGTTGCATCTCCTTCCTGAGCGGTATGATGGCTGTGTGGTCCCATGGTGTTTATACTTGCGTACTATTGTTTGTACAGATGAACGTGGTACCTTCGGTGTTTGGAAATTGCTCCCAAGGATGAACCAGACTTGCGGAGGTCTACAATTTGCTTTCTGAGGTCTTGGCTGATTTATTTAGATTTTCCCATGATGTCAAGCAAAGAGGAACTGAGTTTGAAGGTAGGCCTTGAAATACATCCACAGGTACACCTCCAATTGTCTCAAATTATGTCAATTAGCCTATCAGAAGCTTCTAAAGCCATTACATAATTTTCTGGAATTTTCCAAACTGTTTAAAGACACAGTCAACTTAGTGTATGTAAACTTCAGACCCACTGGAATTGTGATACAGTGAATTAAAAGTGAAATAATCTGTCTGTAAACAATTGTTGGAAACATTACTTGTGTCATGCACAAAGTAGATGTCCTAACCGACTTGCCAAAACTATAGTTTGTTAACAAGAAATTTGTGGAGTGGTTGAAAAACAAGTTTTAATGACTCCAACCTAAGTGTACGTAAACTTCGGACTTGAACTGTATTTATGCTTCGGACATTCTTATCAGGAACATTAGCTCTGCTAGAGGATATAAAAAACAGTGCACGTTTGAGGGCTTGGTCTTGGTGGACGTGTGTGTGGGTTGTTCGTGTTGCTGGAGTGTGTAACCAGTGTTGATTGCCTCTGCGTTGTGTTTTGATCGGTTTACATATGACCAAAGGGCCAGGGATGGTGTCGATCTTTTATTCTCTGATAATGACAGGAGAACGTTGATTAACAAATGCTGTGCTGCCCTTATATGCCAACTCCTCTGCAAAATACAAATGAACGACGAAAGTTGGCATGAATAGCCATGCTAGCTCAATGACGACATATACAGACAAAAGTACATTAACTAGCTCGTATGTACAGCATTCACAAAACAACAGATAAAAAGTGAATAAATGACTGAAATGCTTACATATCACAATATATTGGTGGGAGACCATTATAACATAATGTAAGTGACCATATATACAAAATATCAGAGTTTTTACACATAGGATTGATTATGATTTTCATGCGACTGTTTTACTGTAACCTACCTCTTCCACACGGGTACAGTAGAAAGTGAAGATGTAAGGGAGGCAGGGGATGTTTATGAGGGGGCATGCAGAAGGAGAAGGAAATGTGCGATATTAAAAAGGGAAATTACAACAACAAAAGGAATGTACACCCAATATCAAGGATGGCAACTATTCAGATTTTGTGCAATTATACAACATGAAATTCAATACTTCTTACATGTGTATAGGATGTTACTGTATCTGTGTGTGTGTGTATATGTGCCTGTGTATGCCTCATCCAAATCCTGAGCGATGGGCCTCCCTCCTTGGCAACACATTCACTAGAAAACCAGAACTGCTCCTGCATCCATTAGCAGAAAGCAGTCCCACCAGCTGCAATCTCTGCAGCCCTTGGCGGCCCCTGTGGCTTTATCTATGTATTTAGATATACACTCTAGCTGCCGTACTTATACATTCGGATGTGTACATGCCTTGGCTGGGAAATGACAACTTTACATTGAAGGACCGTTGGGGCATATGAATTTGAATGGGTTGAAATTCTTGATTTATTAGATAGGCTTGCTCAGCCCAGTGGGAGAGAGAGAGAGGGGAGAAAGGAGAGAACGAGGACAGGTAAAGAGCAACAGTGAAGTGAGTATCATAAGGCGAGGAACGAGGGAGACAGAAGTAGAGAGAGAACTAGCATGTATGACACAGAGGAGTATGCATGGAAGTGTTTGAGAGAGAGAGAGAGAGAGAATACAGTGAGAATCTTCACCTGGAGGGAAACACAGAGAGGGCCTCCCTGTCAGAATGCCATTCCCTTCTCATCCCATCTCATCTATCCCTTCCCCCTCCTTTAACTTCCAATCCCATCCTTCAATCCCTCTATCCTCCTCTCTCCCCTGTAGCCTGCTCTCCAAATCTGATCATGTCCTCTCTATCCTCATTAACAAAGATAAAGACTGCGACACACAGAGGTTGGGATCACTTTTGGGGGAATTGGGAGCGGGGGAGGAAGAATGAAGAGGAGGAATGGTGAAGGGGCAGAAGAAAGGAGAGGAGGAGAGGGCAAGGAGGCAGAGAAGGAGAGGGGGGGTCAAGAGAATACATGTTGGATGAACACAACAACTACCGCCCCCTCTACCCATCTGACATGACAACAGAGAAGTAGGGAAAGAAGAAAAGGAGTGAAGAGGAGGAAGGGTTTGAGGGAGAAAGTGGTCCTCACTGGTAGGCCACGGCTCAGGGCTCAAAGCATTTATTAGTGACCATGGCTCAAGCCAATCAGTTCTGCAAATACTACATCCTTATATACTCGCCCAAGCACACATACACTCACTCACTCTGAGACCCTGATAGATGAGTGGATTTAGGGAGGGGAAGAATAATGAGAAACAAACAAAACAGAAAGAGTGTGCGTGTCAGGGTTTCCGTTAATTTACCGGTCATTTGAGAATTATTCATATTTATTTTTTTACCCATTTTTTTTCTCCCCAATTTCGTGGTATCCAATTGGTAGTTACAGTCTTGTCTCATCGCTGCAACTCCCGTACGGACTCGGGAGAGGCGAAGGTCGAGAGCTGTGCGTCCTCCGAAACACAACCCAACCAAGCCGCACTGCTTCTTGACACAACGCACATCCAACCCGGAAGCCAGCTGCACCAATGTGTCAGAGGAAACACCGTACACCTGGCGACCTGGTCAGCGTGCACTGCGTCCGGCCCGACACAGGAGTCGCTAGTGCGCGATGAGACAAGGATATCCCTGCCGGGCCAAACCCTCCCTAACCCGGACGACGCTGGTCCAAGGTCATTTGAGAAATTTACCGGACCCATATGCATTGGGTGCATAACCCATTTGGGCGGCCAATCACGGTGCTCAGAATGACAGAAATCATATTTTAGATAATTTATCAAAACATGCAGCTCATGTAATGAAGCAGCCAATAAAACGTCATTTTCAAATATTTGCCAAAATGCAATTAGTGGGAAAACGCCATTCTAAACAGAGCACCTGATATCAGTTCCATATGTGACAGAGATGAACATCTCTGTTAGAAACTTAGGAGGGGGAATCTAAAGATGCAACAACTAAGATGACTTGCTAATATGACTAAGATTGTTGATATGAAAGAAATAAAATTGATATAAAAATCAATAGAACAGGAGAGAAATGGCATAGCGGTGTGTCCAATAGAGAAGTAAATGGAAATACATTTGCCAAAATTATATAATTACTCATGTCTATACAGAAATAAATAAAATAATAAAAAATACTACACCAGAAATCATGACTTAGCCACAGAGGAATCGAGGATCATTAGCTTTAATTTTTTTTTTGCTATGGATTGTTTGAAATCATAAGATTGTAGGCCTATAATTCTGGGATCATAGGCCTACGGCTCCGGTACCGCTTGCCATGCGGTAGCAGAGAGAACATCAATTGCCCATTACATAATATTTAGCCGCCAATTAATCCCTGTCATTTGGTTTCATTCACTTCTGTTAATGCATGCATTAATTACAGTCATTTACCGTTCTCTTCAAACAATTTAGTATGTTTTCAAAATGCATACTGCCTCCAGCTCACATTGTAAAGTGGTGGGTGACGCCCTGATAGCCTGTTGCCTGCACTTGAATGTTGAATGGGAGGCGCGCTTCAATTACCAGTTGAGAAATAAAAATAGTAGCTCTTTTTAATCGTGCACCAAAACAGTTTTTAACACATGATTGTATTTTGAATTGTTGCACAATGAATGGGCATATAAAAGCACATGTTTTACTCCACCAGAAACCAGTTGAGGAGCTGCAGGAGAAATCCCGCACAAAATATGCTCTGTATGCTGTCTGCGGGTGATAGTTGTGTTGGATAAATAAGATACATGATGACTAACGAAAATACACACATGCCAATTTAATTCCATTAAATTATGGAAATAAACCTATAGACCGATAATCATTACAGTCAAATGTATTTACATCGACTGGTATTTCCATCAATGAATAAAAAAAAAATTTTGCAGTGCTTTTTTTTCCCGGCTGGCAACAGTTTTATTTATCATCTAGTGGAAACCCTGGTGTGTGTGTGTGTGTGTGTGTGTGTGTGTGTGTGTGTGTGTGTGTGTGTGTGTGTGTGTGTGTGTGTGTGTGTGTGTGTGTGTGTGTGTGTGTGTGTGTGTGTGTGTGTGTGTGTGTGTGTGTGTGTGTGCGCGCAACAACTGCAATTTGTTGTTGTTTAAAGCCCTCGACACGTAGCTGAATAATGGCTAGTCTTTATCTCTGTTCACAAGGAAGAAAGAAAGACAGAAAGACAGAAAGAAAGAAAGAAAGAAAGAAAAGCACCTTAATCCTATTGTAGTCTTCCTGGGTGTGTTTTAATGGCTGGGATGTGTTTGGCGAGGTGAGAGGGAGGGCCAGTGATAAACAACAGATCTGAACAACAGGATCAATACCACTTAGCTGACCTGACCCCATACAGCTAGATACCAGCTGAATAAAACCTGTATACAACACTATGAAAGGGCTAAACAAGGAGATACAGGGTAGAGTAAGAGGAGATGATGCAGGTGTAAGGGAGGAGGAGACGGATGAGGAGGAAAAAGGGAGGGGAAAGAGGAAGGAAAAGAGGGGATCGAAGAACCCAAAGGTCTCTCTTACTATACAGTACGCTCTCCCTCTCTCTCGCCACCTCTCTATCTCACTTCCTCTTTGTCTCTACCCCATCTGACCTTCTCTGCATCTCTCAATGTTCATCTCAAATCTTCCTCCACCCTCTTCCTTTCAGTGAGATAATATGAACAGTGGGGTTGACATTCAGCAGAGGTTGCACTGTTTGGGCCTTGCTGTCTTGCTGTACAGGATTACTCCGGAGAGAGAGAGTGACAGCCAGGGAAGAGAAGAGGAAGGCATATGTGTGTTCCTTCCTGTAGCTTGTGTATTTTTATGAGTATGGATTTACTATTTGTTATTGCACACATCGATTTCATTTGTGAAAGAGTAAATATAATGTACGTAAATGATGAGCACTTTGCAGTACACGGTATACTTCTCTTACAAGCAACACAGAAGTAACAACTGAGTGTTACTTTAACGGAGAAATAGTTTTAACATTACCCCAGGGTTAACCTATTCAAAGCTCAATGAAGCTCAATGAAGCTTACCAAAGTTGACAGAAGGACCATTCTCCGGTGCTGGAACAATGGCTGAACCCTCACCTCTTCTCCAACAGAGACAGACAACAGAGTTTTAACATGAAACAGACCACTTTACCCTACAACGGGAGTCCTTTGATGACATACAGAAATAGTATTTTAGTGTGTGTGTGTGTTTGTTCATGCATGTGGATGTGTGTGTGTACACGTGGATGTGCATGTATGCTTCACACAACCCTCCATGCTGGGGTTTATTTAAGCCAGAGTTAGTAGGTCTGGCCATGATGAATACCCATCACAGGTGTATCAGTCTGCTCCATGCCAAGTCGCTATTAGGGGTCCACTACAGTGAACCAAGATGGCCAAAGGGGGGCACAGCCATTATGTTATTACTGGGAAAGTAAAGCAACCCAGTGGGTGGGGGACTGGAGTGTCTCTCACTGCCAGGGGGTCATGGGAAACCGATATGAGAAGAGAAGAAACCTCTTCAGAGAAGGCCCTGCGGCTAGAGAAGCAAGACAGAGCAGAGAGAGAAAATGAGAGAGCGGGACGGAAAAGGAGAATATAACAAAGGGGGAGAAGAGATATGAGAGAGAGAGAGAGAAAGAGCATGATGGACTAGGTGGGATGAGCTTCAAGCACATATGTGACTACATACAGTGCAATCGAAAAGTATTCAGACCCCTTGACTTTTTCAACATGTTGTTACGTTACAGCATTATTCTAAAATTGATTACACCATAATGACATAGCAAAAACATTTTTTGGGGAAATGTTTGCACATTTATTAAAAATAAAAAACTGAAATATCACATTTACATAAGTATTCAGACCCTTTACTTGGTACTTTGTTGAAGCACCTTTGGCAGCGATCACAGCCTCGAGTCTTCTTGGGTATGATGCTACAAGCTTGGCACACCTGTATTTGGGGAGTTTCTCCCATTCTTCTCTTCAGATTCTCTCAAGCTCTGTCAGGTTGGATGGGGAGCGTCGCTACACAGCTATTTTCAGGTCCCAACAGAGATGTTAGATCCGGGCTCTGGCTGGGCCACTCTAGGACATTCAGAGACATTTCCTGAAGCCACTCCTGCATTGTTTTGGCTGTGTGCTTGTGGTCGTTGTCCTTTGGAAGGTGAACCTTTGCCCCAGTCTGAGGTCCTGAGTACAGGTTTTCATCAAGGATCTCGCTGTACTTTTCTCCGTTCATCTTTCCCTCCGTCCTGACTAGTCTCCCAGTCTCTGCCGCTGAAAAACATCCCCACAGCATCATGCTGCCACCACCATGCTTCACCCTAGGGGTGGTATTGGCCAGGTGATGAGCGGTGCCTGGTTTCTTCCAGACGTGACACTTGGCATTCAAGCCAAAGAGTTCAATCTTGATTTCATCAGACCCGAGAATCTTGTTTCTCATGGTCTGAGAGTCTTTTAGGTGCCTTTTGGCAAACTCCAAGCGGGCTGTCATGTGCCTTTTACTGAGGAGTGGCTTCCATCTGGCCACTCCACCAAACCGGTCCTTTATGGTAGAGTGCTGCAGAGGTGGTAGTCCTTCTGGAAGGTTCTCCCATCTCTACAGAGGAACTCTGGAGTTCTGTCAGAGTGACCATCAGGTTCTTGGTCACCTCCCTGACCAAGGGCCTTCTCCCCCGATTGCTCAGTTTGGCCGGGCGGCCAGCTCTAGGAAGAGTCTTGGTGTTTTCAACCTTCTTCCATTTAAGAATGATGGAGGCCACTGTGTTCTTGGGGACTTTCAATGCTGCAGACATTTTTTGGTACACTTCCCAAGATCTGTTTCTCGACACAATCCTGTCTCGGGGCTCTATGGACAATTCCTTTGACCTGGTCATGGCTTGGTTTTTGCTCTGACATGCACTGTCAACTGTGTGACCTTATATAGACAGGTGTGTGGCTTTCCAAATCATGTCCAATCAATTAAATTTACCACAAGTGGACTCCAAGGAAGTTGTAGAAACATCTCAATGGAAACAGGATGCACCTGAGCTCAATTTCGAGTCTCATAGCAAAGGGTCTGAATCCTTATGTAAATAAGGTATTTATGTTTTTTTACATTTTGTTTTATTTGCAAATATTTCTTAAAACCTATGTTCACTTTGTCACTATGGGATATTGTGTGCAGATTTCTGTGGGGGGGAAAAATAATTTCATCCATTTTTGAATAAGGCTGTTACGTAACAAAATGTGGAAAATGTGAAGGGGTCTGAATACTTTCCGAATGCACTGTATGCAAGCACAAGCATACTTTGGGAATGCTATTGATAACAATACAGGCAAAAACACAGATCTACACACACGTATCCTACACATTAGGGGGTGCCTATCATTGTAATGAAATCAAAGGGAGACAGTAAGCTCCATATTCCATATCAAAAGCCTTTTGTTCACTTATAAACAAAGATGGAGAAAGCAATCAAAAGACTGACACACTAACATGCTCCTCCTCTCTGCTTTGTTAACACACTGCTGCTATCCATCTCCCGTCTCTGTGTCTGGGAATAGCTCTGAGACACCCCAGAACATTTACATTCATTTACATTCCCTCTCCATCGCACTGAACAGAGGGATGAGAAGATGAGAAAGGGAGGGGGTGAGGAAGAAAAGAGAGAGGGGTGGGGGGGTGAGAAAGAGATAAACGTGAGGGGGGGGGTAGAGAGAGAGAGAGAGAGAAAAAGGGAAGGAGTGCTCTAGCATTGTATGGGGGAACAGTGCAGCACCCCATCAAAAGCAAGCTCCTTGTCAGTCAGCTATGTGGCATCACCAATAAAAACACCTGCTTCTGAATACAACACACACACACACACACAGTCAATTACAGGGAGAAAACACAGCAGGGGGTACACCATGCCGCCTGGATCTAGCCAGGGGTGGAATGGAGGGAGAATGTAGAGTGTCAGGAAGAGTGAGCGAGAAAGAGAGTGAAGTGCTTTAGAAAATACCACATGCGACATAATATGAATATTGAGACTTCGAGAGAGTGAGGGGGTGCAATAAAAACAGAACGTGTGAACCGAGTGGGTGTCAATGTGAGAGAGGGGGACAGAAAAGAGAGGGGGAGGAAGGGAGAACAGAGGTGATAGAAGGGATGAAGCACTTTACGGTCCATACGGACATTGTTATGATTCATAAGAGCAGAGGAGCAAATGCAAAGCTCCTAGTGGGTTCATCATAACCACACGGCTTTGACCTGGACATCCCACACACATCACTAACACAAAACAGTGGCACACACACACACACACACACACACACACACACACACACACACACACACACACACACACAACTATGTCTTATTATACTTGTGACGACTTTTTGAGGACCCAACTATTGATTCTCATCCAAAATCCTTTTTTCCATTACCCCAACTTTAACCCTAACTCCTAACCTTCAACTTAACCACCAACCCCTAACCCGTAATTCTAACCCTAACCCTGAAACTAACCCTTAAATCTAATAGCCTTTTTAGGAGTGGCAAAATGTCCTCACTTCTCAGAATTTTAGTTGGTTTACTATTCCTGTGAGGACTTCTGTTACTCACAAGTATAGTAAAACACACACACACACACACACACACACACACACACACACACACACGGTACACTATAACATCCTTAAGCATTGGACTGGCTTATCGCCGGGCGGATTCGTTTTCTCTGATCTGTCCAGCAGACACTGTGTCGCTCGTTTGTCCTGCTCTGTCTGACTATTGATTGGTGGGTCAGAGAGGTGGATGAGGCTAATAAAATATTAGGCCCTAAAACAGGATTACGTGAGGTATAAAACCCCAGGTTTTATCACCACTATGGAGGAACACAGGAGGGATGGAATTTATTTGGGAGAAGGGTTTGGAGGTGGAAAGAGGTGGGAACTGACACACGAACGAACAAACGGACGCACACACACACTATGAACTCTGTGTGTGTGTGTGTGTGTGTGTGTGTGTGTGTGTGTGTGTGTGTGTGTGTGTGTGTGTGTGTGTGTGTGTGTGTGTGTGTGTGTGTGTCTGAGAATAAATGTGCTTGGTTTTGGAAGTCCTGCCAACAGTGTTTGAATCCAGGAAACCTCATCCTCTTTCTGAATAACAAAACAAGCTACTGCCCTGCTATCAAGGTCGTATAATATATGCCATTTAGCAGACATTTTTATCCAAAGCAACTTACAGTCATGCTTGCATACATTTTACATATGGGTGGTCACGGGAAACGAACCCATTAGCCTGGCGTTACAAGTGCCATTCTCTACCAACCGAGCTACAAATGACTTGTTTTCTTTTCATCTTTGTGAAATGTCGAGGTGCGTGGACGTCGCCAGGAGACAATGGAACATGCATTTCTCTTCCAGTTACTTCTTGCTCATCGCAACATGTTGCTACAAATGTGTTTGTTGGGATCAGACCTGGGATCAAATACTATTTCAAATATCTCAAACACTTTCGTATGCATTTGAAATAAGTACTTAGATATATTTTATTTGAAGAGACAATTAGTTGAATATTTGAAAGTATTTGAAAATACCCAAATACATTAACTCAAATACACTCCCATGCATTTAACCCAGATTTGAAAATAGTATTTGAAAATACTCTCAAATACAATTTGTATTTGAAAATATTCATATACACAGGAAAAAGTATTTTAAATTCCAGATACTAAAATACACATGTATTTGAATCCAGGTCAGGTTGGGAATCTGTCACGCTCTGACCTAGGAGAGCTGTGTTTTCTCTGTTTAGCTAGGCCAGGGTGTGATAGGTGGGTGGGCATTCTATGTTTTGTTTTCTATGATTTGGCCGGGTATGGTTTCCAATCAGAGGCAGGTGTCTATCATTGTCTCTGATTGGAAGCCATACTTAGGCAGCCTGTTTTTCCTTTGTTCTTTGTGGGTGGTTGTTTTCCGTTTAGTTGTGAGTACCTGACGGAACTGTCTGCTGTCATTTTGTTTAATTTGTAAGTGTTCATTTTCTCATTAAAACATCAAGATGAACATATGCACCTTGGTCTACTCATTTCGACGCCTGTGACAGAATGTCTCTTTAACCAAACATTTGGGAGAGTGTGATACAGGGGAACAATTCCGAAAACTGGAAAATAATGACATATTTCAAGGAACAGAATCAGAACCGGGAACAAAAGTGATCTATATTGTTCTATACTGTTTAAAAGCATGGGAACAGGTTAATAACGTTATTTTACTTTCCAGGCATTTTTTCCAGCCCCACGAAAAAAACACAATAAAGTGCCCTTCCTTGGTCAATCAGACACTTCTTCCAGTGTCTGCCTGCCAACTGAAAATCTTGGCCAGTGAGTTTGAGTCTATAGGCTACCTGCACCTCAACCACTGAAGCATAGGCTACTGTAGCCTACTGACGTTACAAGCGTGATTCAGAAGATAGGGAGAGAGATTTTTAATTAGAGAATAATGGATGAACTTTTTCAATACTAGTTAGGGATACTCTTACAGTTCATGTGGGTCTTATTCAGATAACGCATGTCATCACAAGATGCCAAGCCTCCTCCTCCACCCTCTCTCGCTCTCTCCCCACCCTCAAAATTTCAGTTGCATCTCGCGCCCTAGACCTACACTTGTCTTTCCATCGCGAATGTAACCAACAGTAGCTTGCCCACTTCATAGCAAGCTGCTCTATCCGCACTGATTGGTGAAGTCATTTAATGTTGAGCTAAATATTTAAAAAAAATAAAAACAACAGAGATTTTGAAAGGAACAGAAAGGAACGAGATAAACCGGTACTTTTCCCGGGGTTAGAACCGGTTCAGAACTTTATTTTTCTGGTCAGAACAGTGGAACGGAACAGAAAAAATGATGGTTCTGTTCCAAAACTAAACGATTTTAGAAAAAAAGATGGTCCTCTTTTGATTGAGAATGTCCCTTTAAAAGTTCACGTTTCACATAAGTCTATGTGGCTGTTTATGAGCTATGGCTGTGGTCATTGGCTGTCACACCATTGTATTAATATCTTTATTGAACATTTGCATCAATGGACATCATCATCTCCTCTTTATGGTCACATTTAGCATAATTGGCATTGTGGTTTTGACCTTTCTGTCACGCACACAAACACAGACACACAGCTCTTTTTCTCGTCCCTGAAAAGAGCAAAAGACACAGGGAAACTTTACAATGCTGCAGACTGAGATACTTAGATGAGAGAGGGGGAGAAAGCGAGATAAAAAGAGAGCGATAGAAGGATAAAGAGACCGACAGAGAGAACGAGATAAACCCAGAGCCTGTAGAGAGGGATCACATGGACGTCCTGACATTTCAGAGGTGGGATTGAGGGATGGATGGGGTTTAGAGAATAATAAGAGATGGCGACAATGAAAAGGTGTAAAAGTGAGCAGATCTCTCTTCTGCGTGTTGCAATAGACGGAGAAGAGAGCTAAAGAGGCGGTGGAATGTCAAACTGTGTGAATGTCAGGGTGCCTGGGCATGCCATTGGGGGGGTTTAGTGTGTGTGAAATGCAGGGAATATCATTAGTGTGTGTGTTTGTGTGTCTGTTTGTCCCTGTGTGTTTTTGTGTTTGTGTATGTGAAAGGGAGCCTAAGCACGCTAGGGCTGACCCCATTTAGTCGACTATTCGATTGTTTGGTCGATAGGCTGTTGGTCGACCAATACTTTTTTAGTCGAGCAGTGGCAAATGTAAATACTGTGCTTTCGGAAAGTATTCAGACCTCATCCCCTTTTCCACATTTTGTTACGTTACAGCCTTATTCTAAAATTCACAAAATATTTTTTTTCCCTCATCAATCTACACACACAATACCCCATAATGACACAGCAAAAATAGTTTTTGGGACATTTTTGCAAATGTATTAAATATAAAAAACTGAAATACCTTATTTACATAAGTATTCAGACTCATTTGCTATGAGACTCGAAATTGAGCTCAGGTGCATCCTGTTTCCATTGGTCATCCTTGAGATGTTTCTTCAACTTCATTGGAGTCCACCAGTGGTAAATTCAATTGATTGGACATGATTTGGAAAGGCACACACCTGTCTATATAAGGTCCAGCGCATGACAGTGCATGTCAGAGCAAAAACCAAGCCATGAGGTTGAAGTAATTTTCCGTAGAGCTCCGAGACAGGATTGTGTCGA
Source organism: Salmo salar (assembly GCF_965601325.2). NCBI lineage: Eukaryota > Metazoa > Chordata > Actinopteri > Salmoniformes > Salmonidae > Salmo > Salmo salar. The sequence goes on along the minus strand of NC_138301.1, from coordinate 9,060,729 downwards.
GAAACAGATCTGGGGAAGTGTACCAAAAAATGTCTGCAGCATTGAAAGTCCCCGAAAACACAGTGGCCTCCAAACTGAGCAATCGGGGGAGAAGGCCCTTGGTCAGGGAGGTGACCAAGAACCCGATGGGCACTCTGACAGAGCTCTAGAGTTCCTCTGTGGAGATGGGAGAACCTTCCAGAAGGATAACCATCTCTGCAGCACTCCACCAGTCAGGCCTTTATGGTAGAGTGGCCAGACAGAAGCCACTACTCAGTAAAAGGCACATGACAGCCCGCTTGGAGTTTGCCAAAAGGGACCTAAAGACTCTCAGACCATGAGAAACAAGGTTCTGGCACCATCCCTACGGTGAAGCATGGTGGTGGCAGAATCATGCTGTGGGGATGTTTTTCAGCGGCAGGGACTGGGAAACTAGTCAGGATTAAGGCAAAGATGAATGGAGCAAAGTACAGAGAGATCCTTGATGAAAACCTGCTTGAGAGCGCTCAGGGCCTCAGACTGGGGTGAAGGTTCACCTTCCAACAGGACAATGGCCTGTCCTTGAGTGGCCCAGCCAGAGCCTGGACTTGAACCCGATCAAACATCTCTGGAGAGACCTGAAAATAGCTGTGCAGCGACTCTCCCCACCCAACCTGACAGAGCTTGAGAGGATCTGCAGAACAGAAAGCGGAGAAACTCCCAAAATACAGGTGTGCCAAGCTTTCAGTGTCATACCCAAGAAGACTTGAGGCTGTAATCACTGCCAAAGGTGCTTCAACAAAGTACTGAGTCTGAAGGAATCTCTGAGAACCCAGAATATTTTATACAATGTTGCAAATTTGCTAATCCCATTTTCTGGCTGACCAAGTTAATAGTTGATACAATGTTTCTCATGCATAGCCAATGTGATAGGATATTTATTTTTATCAGGACATGTTCTACCTGCAGGCTGCAATGTTTTTATTTGTTGGCTTTATGTAGGCTATTTTTATATGTTGGCAATGGCAATGAAAGTTACTTTTAGATTTGTATCATTTTCAGTTAGATAGAGTTTTGATTAACCATATGATATTCATTTTGAGACATGAAGACCTTATTATAAATGAAATGGAACTGTTCCACAAAAATGTGCATATGAAAATCAAAACTGGCACGCAGATCAGTAGAAATGGTACGATAACTTGGCACTCCAAATGCAAAAGGTTGCCGCCCGCTGGTGTAGCCTATTACCGGCAACTTCAGGAGCTTAATAGCAGAATCTGCAAAGACCAGCAGCAGTTTTCATTGGGAGGAGGAGTGTCGGGAACAGGTTTTCTTCTGGTTAGGCTATATTGATTTCTGGCTCCCTCTTTAGTCATTTGTGTGTCATCCTTTTGAATCGCAGCGCTTAAAGCATCAGACAAGCTCGGTAGCCTACATATAGTTGATTTTATTCAAAAACATAGGGTGGGTCAAAAAACTTCGGGCAATCTGTTGGCCGAATGAACAGACGACTCTCGGTCGACCGGCACTGGCAGATTGTTAAGGAGTGTTGGTGGTTGTGCTGACCTCAGGTCAGGGAGATGGGGTGCGTATGTTTCTGCAGTGTCCCACTAAGCGATCCTAGTGAACATGTGTGCCGTCCTACACACATACATCTATGGGTTTATCTCGTGCTGCAGGAAGGCTTTGTCACGTACACACACACACACACACACAAACACACACACACACACACAGGCACACCTCCTTCTGCCCCTTTCTCTCTCCTTTACATCCCCTCCTTTTGTCAAGTTAATAGGCTGTTTTCATGACGGAGAGAGAGTCAAATCTCACCGACCAGCTGTGGTGCGGCGTGTGTGTTTAACACCTTACACGGTAATGTTTTAAGTGGCTTTGCTTGTGTGCTTGAGTGTGTGTGTGTGTGTGTGTGTGTGTGTGTGTGTGTGTGTGTGTGTGTGTGTGTGTGTGTGTGTGTGTGTGTGTGTGTGTGTGTGTGTGTGTGTGTGTGTGTGTGTGTGTATATATATGTGTGTGGGTCTCAGCTGCAGACAGAGGCAGGTAGCTCACCTCAGGGAATGACACTTCATGTCATATTGTGTGTGCTGCCGTTGGGACAATGATGGAACACAACACATTATAACCTTTGTATGGTCTAGGAACTAAATATACACGCATACAAACACACACACACACATACAGTACACACACACAATACATGACATCCTCTCTTTCCCCTCTACAGTATGCCTTGTTTTAAGGGCAGAAAATACACCAGCCTCTTAACTCTCTGTTTCATTCTTCCACCCTTACACAGAAAGAGTCATTTGAATTTGGCAGAGGAGAGATTGCAGTATATTGCAGTTGACACACTCGACACAGAAAGAGGAAGGGAAATGGGCGCTAAATATTTCCTGTCTGTGATTTAAGCGAGAGTCCCAGGACACACTGTTAGTGTTTAATCTCCAGTCTAAACAGTCTGCACCTCCACTAAGCACCTTTACAATAGCACTGCCATCTCTGCTAATGGGATTCATTATTCCACCCACATTCTCTTTTATTTCCCTCTCTCCTTCTACCCCCCCCCCCCCCCCCCTCTTAGTTAAGCTACAGAAAAGCTGTGTATGTGCTGTATTTTAATACATTAGCTTACGGAAGTACTCTATCCTACGTCACACCAGATAAGGCTTCTAAGATGCGGCAAGGTAAATATATATACACGAGCCTGACAGAAGTGCTCTTTAGAGATGTTTGTCTGTCTATCGGTACATCAGTAGGTCAGACACGCTCTATCAGAGATGCTCTGTAGACCGTCGATGGTCTATTCTCTGACTATGGCATCCTTAATTTATCGCCCGTCATCGGTATTGGGATGGGCTGTCATGGGCTGACGTACCAACACTCCCCCCCCCCCACTCCCGTTCCCCCTCTGGTATCATTTTGTTACGGGTGGATGCTATAACCTATCCCTGCTGAGGGCTTATTAGACATGAGGATAGGGAGAGAGGGTAGAAGAGAAAGAAGGGAAGAGGAGTAGAATAGAGGGAAGATGTGGAGGGCAATGGCAGCCCCTAATAGCAACACACACACACACACACACACACACACACACACACACACACACACACACACACACACACACACACACACACACACACACACACACACATAAAGAGAATGGTGAGGTAAACAGATGCAGGTTGTCAGTCTTCCGTCACACAGATAAGAACGTCTCGGCAACCCTCCCCCTCTTCGGCTAGCTTTTGCTATAGCCTATGTCAATGAGGGTTAGCATTCTAGCTAACCGCTGCCGCATCCAAAATAGTTATTTTGCAAAAGATCACAACCAAATATAATATTAGCAACTGTTCAACCAATAATCAAAACGTCATTGTAAGCATATGAGAATAAAAACTTAAATCTAGGCTTTGTCGGATGTTCTTACTGCAGCCAAAAGCCGCGTGCGTCTGTGCTTGACGTCGGCGTGTCGTGTACTGAAAAGGGGCCTGTACACTCATCCACAGGCCAGCGATATACACACCCACTCACAGGGTTGTGATCAATTCTGGAGTTCAGATGTGAAAGGCTCTCTGCTTTGATGACTGCTGTGGTTCTGCTGTAAGGGGTGCTGACATCACAGGCTAAACCACACCACATATCGACCGCGTCTTTGATCGGCTCAACCTCAAATCATCCTCACGTCACGGCGGCTGAGGAGAGGTGTGTGTGTGTGTGTGCGTCTCTGTGGCCGTGTGTTTAGTGGGAGATAGTCTGTTTTCCCATGTTTCTCGCTGTTCTTCAGTGTATAACATTGGAAATCCTGGCAGCGAGGCTTGGTTTCTCCATGTACACGCTTTTGTTTTGGGCTTGTTATCAATGATTTCGCAGTGATCTTGCTGCACTTGGAACCTAATCTACATCGTCTTGCCCATTGTGAGAGTGAGATTTATTTATTTGGAGTGTGATGTGCAATACAGTCTCCAATATCTTTTTTTCAGCACCACAAAGACTAACATTGGACAGTGTCTAGTTCTCAGAGCAGGGAAGGGAGAGGAAAAGGGAGAGAAGAAGAGAAAGAGAGGGAGAGAGCGAGCGAGAGGAGGGAGGGAGAGAGAGATGTCAACTCCACTGAAGACAAAACAAGCCAACCCAGCGAACCAAAATAGTTTTTGTTGAAGTTCCCAGAATATTCGTTAGGTCGCAGCAAATGTTCTCACAAAAACTGTCCAGTCTTGCTGATATAGCAAGAACGTTCCTAGAACGCATTTAATCTGTTCTTTTATAGGTTTCCAGAACGTTTCGTTCGGTTGTTGGAACAGTCTGGAGAGAACATAGTGGGGACATCACAAAATATATGTTCCTAAAACACAGAAACTGACCAGTTGTGCCTATGATTCTACAATGTTTCTTTTAGGCTGCAAAAAACATTCACCTGATGCTACAAGAACCTTCCCAGAACACATTTTGTCTGTTATTAAAGGTTCCCAGATTGTTTGTTTAGGTTCTGGGAACATTGAGGGGATATGAAAAGAGAGAGCTTCCCAAAACACAAAAACGTTCCAGTTGCGCTGACGTTCATATAATTTTGGAATCAGGGTGCACAAAACATTCCTTTGTGGTTGCGAGAATGTTGACAGAACAGCCTTTCTGAGTTCTTTAACGGTTCCCGGAACATTTAATTAAGGTGTGAGTATGTTACAAGAGAGAGTTTCCTAAAACACAAAATATCCTCAATTGTGATGACATTCATATAATGTTAACGTTAGGTTGCTCAGGATATTCCTATAATGGTCAAAGTTCCTTAAATTCATATTTGATAAGATAATTGGGTGAGTCCTCACATGTGTCCTATTTCACACATGTACAAGTGCATTTTTTGGCGTATCCCACTCCCCCTGAAAGTGTGGTCAGAGCCAGGGATCAGCCATTATTGACAGCAACCCTGGAACAATTACAGTTAAGTGCCTTGCTCAAGGACACAATGGTAGATTTTTCACCTAGTTGGTTCCGGGGTTTGAACCAGCAGCCTTTCGGTTCCTGGGCCAACACTCCTAACCGACCGCTAGGCTACATGCTGTCCTTTGAAGGTGGTGTAGAGACACATGGCATTTTAATTTCATTCATAGGACATTTGAACAGCATTTAATCATACAAACATAACCGTATATTTTACACTTTATATATTGACAATCTGCACATTATTTAGTTCATAGGACATTTGAACAGCGTATAATCATACAAACACAACCATATTTTTTACACTACATGTTAGTGATGTGACATTGACATTTTTTTGTAACGTTTAAGCAGACACTTCTGAATCGGTTTTCTGCTAAAACGATAAGAACAATTCATACAATTCTACGTCAAATCCTATTGCATGGTATGACCGCTAGGGGGTACACAAACAAAACGGTAGACGAGCTACATTCCTTGCCAAATTATGACAGCTTTATCATGAATTCAAAATGGACTGGTTGATGAAATAAACACAGGTTGATTAAATAAACATCTGGTTTGATGAAGGCAAATTGCGTATTAATTAGTCTAGAGGTCTACTTTGTTTCATGTTTAACAAAAGCCTGCGCACCAAGTTTAGCCTGCGCAAAAGCCTGCGCACCAAGTTTAGCCTGCGCAAAAGCCTGCGCACCAAGTTTAAGCTCCCAAATCAAACACAGGGCAAAAGAAAACACGTGCCAAATGTGGGTGTATACTGGTTAAAAGGGGAAGCAATGTAGCTTTCTAATGCGGTTAACTGTATGTCTCAACTCCCACTACAATGGGAATAACACCCTGTTGAAAAGGGAGTAAACGGTCAACGGTGACATTGATGACAAAGACGCACCTGTTTCAGTAGCGCTCGCGTTGCACTAGCAAAGTACCTCTCAACTCAAGTAGGCCATTGACAACGGCTGCATATCAACTGGAATCATTTCTATAATCAGCGCTTTTCCCCCCATTGTTAACGACTATGACGTGCGGAGCGTCATTTCCCCTTTACGATGAAGATCGGGACGTGTTAGTGGTAGTTTTGGGATAACTGACACTGATAAATATTTGGTGGAGGGGGAAAAAAACACATTGTTTTTCGGTCCTGGATTTCATTTGGTTTAAACGTTTTATGTTCACACCCGTACTTCTTATTTTTGACAGTCTGCACACGTGGTGTTTGTATCGGCAATGTTTGGTTCCCAACCCAGGTCTTTTATCCTCTGCTTCACCAGGGAAGCTCGCTTACATCATCGTTTTTCAGTATATACCCATGGCAGTATGGTCAATCAGGAATGCCATGCTTCCTTTTTAGACTTCTTAGATATAACTAACCCAGGGAAATACTAGTAACTGGGTTATTCACCATCACTAAACCCATCCTCTTTATATGCTGCGTACTTCTGGGCCCACGTATGCAAGTTATCCAAGACTGTGACTGCAGATCTCACTTTTTTATCAGATCATACCAAGCGTCTCAAAGTAGGAATTATATCGGGGGAGTTTTGCTGAACAGTCCATTTTTACACAATGATTTATTTTTTACAGTCTAAATTCTGCATTTCTGACTCGATTTAAACATCTATATAAAATACATCCTATATTTTAGTAGATTATACCTGAGCCACGATTTCACGATTTAAAGCCACGATTTAAAGGACATGTGGGATTGAACCTGCAATCTTCAACTTTGCAGTGAGATCATTAACCCTCTGCACCACCAGTGAATAACTGTTGTGCTGCAGAGACACAGAGTCTCTTAAATGTTCCCATCTTTTTCATATGCACAATAATATTCTTGCAATAATAAGGGAATGTTCGGTGCCACATAGGGCTGTGGAGGGCACGACATTTCACCCTAAAAAAATATCCATCCCATTTGCCGACATTGGCCATTGTGCCCATGGCCCTGAGTGCTGAGTGCTCCGAAGCACCTCTCACTCACATGCATCGACCTCACATTATCAGGTCTTTCTCATGCCAACAAGATGAGTAGGCCAAATGAACAGCAAAAGCACTAGCCTATGTCAATCTAGTGTCCCCCATAGTACACAAGTTGACCTATTCTGTGGGAGAAATAACTATTCCAAACTTAGTCTGGGACAATTGTGGGATGCGCTAGATCCCAAATTAATACAACCACTAGCATCCCCCCAATTTTTTACACAATGTGGCTGACGCAACAGATCAGTTTAGCTTAACATGTTGATAAGCTATTTCTTCACGTTATAAGCGCAGCAATGCGCATGCAGCAGTAGGTTATAAGCGCGAATGTTCCATTAGCGGGAAAACACCATTATCAAAAGTAGGCGAAAATGTGATTATACATGTAACGCTTTTATTATAAAGTTGCATTTTTATGGTGAAAATTATCTTCCCCAAACTTGAAACTCACACGCTGCTTCTGTATGCCAGTTAGGCTCTATACTACTTGTAAAGCAGATTAATGTGCTTAATTAAAAAAAAAAAGTTATTTGTCCGCTTTAGTTGTGATACAAACCTTATCAAAATGAGGTGTGCGTCTATGATTTAAAAAAAAGTAGATAATTTGGCTGAAGGGAACATTCCTGGTGAGAGAGTTTAGACTAGAGCCCACCTACATTGAGTTTCCTCTTAGACAAATCACTTCCATGTGGTGCCTGTTTTTAATTACCAAACGGATGAGGTTGCATGGAAGGTATCAGAGTGGGCAGTTTACGCTGTGTAGGCTGTCTACAGGAGCAGGTGGGGAGAAAGTTGTATGCGTGTGATATGCGTTTGCTATGAGGAGGTCGACACACACACACACACACACACACACACACACACACACACACACACACACACACACACACACACAGCCATATTGCGTTTAACACATGCTTAAAGCTATCAAGTTGAAGTAGAGACAGATTGTAGGCATACCTGTGAAGCTCTGCAAAGGCTCTGCTGCTGCTGTGTCCCTGTATCTGAGGAGTGCTGCTTTCTTACTTTCTAACTGCTTCCAGCCTCACACAGATGATAGGAACACATTCATATGTGGATAGCGTGGAATTGTTAGTCGACTTTGTCCCAAGTTTACCACTGCTGTAACTGTGTGTGTGTGTGCATGAGCGTCAGGAATATCTTAACTAAACTCTGTGTGGCATTTGCCCCCTTGAATGTTCTCTCCTGTTTGTATCATGCTCCTTCCCATGTGAAAGTCAAACACTGTCAAACCTAGAGTTTACCCCCGCTGTTCAGCCAGCCCACACAAAGACAGGAGCAAACAGTCCCTCTCAGACATAAATGCCAAAGAGAAGGGATTTTACACAGTGTGTGTGTGTGGAGGTGTTTCAATGTGGGTCTCTCTCTCATCTGTAATTATCTCTATCTCCCACTCTGTTGGTCAGATGTCTGTTTTAAACAGTGAAATGAGTGTCCCCTGCCTTCTCAGATCCTTTCTCTTGGCCCGTTGGTTTCTGTTTACCATGTTGATGTTTTGCAGATACTTCTGGTCCCGGGACATCTGTGTGTGTGTGTGTGTGTGTGTGTGTGTGTGTGTGTGTGTGTGTGTGTGTGAACATCTACACTGTAATAACATTCCTGTAATTTTACAGTAAATTACTGGCAACTAGTTGCTGTAAATGTACAGTAAATATTATATCATAATCATAATACAACAATTTACTGTATTTTACAGTTTAATTATCTGCGTAATTGCTATGAAATAACTGTATGTTGCTGTATTCTAATTACAGCAAAACCCTTGTAATGTATTATATTTACTGTATTTTTACTGCAACTCAGTTGCCAGTGAATTACTGTAATTTCACAGGATTAATACTACAGTAAAATCTTGTAAATAGTTACATTTACCGTATTTTCCCCAGCTACACAGTTGACAATAAAATATTGTAATTGTACAAGATAATTCTTACAGTAACTACAGTAAGTTAAATTTGTAGCATCAAATAATTGGCATATATATTACCCTTACATAATTTCCACATGTGCGAGGATATTGGAAATTTACCAAAGCCTATTGGACGATAACTTGTTTTTATCTACGACAGAAGAATGTATAACTGACTTTTTCCGACATAACATACAGTACCAGTCAAAAGTTTGGACACACCTACACATTCAAGGGTTTTCTTTATTTGTACTATTTTCTACATTATATAATAATAGTGAAGACATCAAAACTATGAAATAACATATATGGAATCATGTAGTAACCAAAAAAGTGTTAAACAAATCAAAATATATTTTACATTTTAGATTATTCAAAGTAGCCACCCTTTGCCTTGATGACAGCAGCCCCCCCTGTGAAAATCTTCTCAACACTGCAGTGTTGAGGTAAAACTACCAAAACTATTGCTGATGGTTTACGTGAACAATCAAATTAAATAGAATGAAAGCCCCGATCAGCAGGTATAGCCAGATGAGAGTTGGTTCTCCAGCAGTAGCTTAGGCTACTTTTATTGCGGTAAAAACACCATTATCAACATCGCATTTGATAACAATAAATAGCCTAGCAAATTACATAGATTGTCACGCAATGATTAAAGCCTAGTACTGCGCAAGCAATTTTACGAACTTTTCAATGCTGAAGGTGACGTGCACATGTGCAAGATCAGGAATAGGCCTATACCTCTTGTTGGTCAGCGTGTGAAGCTGCGCACTGTGCGCAGTTTGACTAGGCTACTGATATTGCCTGGGGTTCTTTGGCATTCAAAATTACTTGTAGATCAATGACTGTCACAGTTCTAAGCTTAGTTCGACACTGGAGGAGAGGTCACATCAATTGTCACAAAATATTAGGTCTTTTTGGAAGGTAGAATGAAAGTAATATGAGCAAAACATTTTGGTGAACCGGTAGTTCATAATGTTTGAATCAATTTTCTGACCGATGCATGCTATATTTGGATCGGTTTGTCCCAAACCAATGCAAATCTTAAACATTTGAACCAGGGTTACATTCCTAATAACCAGTGTAGACACATACCAATAAAGTAATTCATATCCAACCTATAAGGGGGGGTAAAACATTATAACTCGGTAGCAAACCTAATAGAGGAACAGGAAGTATAGTGGTCAAACAGATTTGGTGCCGGAACTGTTCCTGACAGCTCCTTGAACTGTTTTGTGATTACATTCTCATTGGTTCACAGTCTATCGTCTTCTTCAAAAGGATTAACACGTGGATTAACCTGTTTAGGATAGGGGGCAGTATTTTCACGGCCGGATAAAACATTTACCCGATTTAATCTGGTTATTACTCCTGCCCAGAAACTAGAATATGCATATAATTATTTTATTTGGATAGAAAACACCCTAAAGTTTCTAAAACTGTTTGAATGGTGTCTGTGAGTATAACAGAACTCATATGGCAGGCCAAAACCTGAGGAGATTCCATACAGGAAGTGCCCTGTCTGACCATTTCTTGTCCTTCTATAGCCTCTTTATCAAAAATAGAGGATCTCTGCTGTAACGTGACAGAAGGCGCCAGAACATTGAATGATGACTCTGCAGTCCCAGGGCGAAAAACAGTAGGGGTTTTGGAAAGTGGTCGTTCTGAGAACAATGACACGGGTGCGCGCGTGAATGTGAAGACTCCATTTTCTATTTTCAGTGTTTGAACGAAAACCAGGTCTCCCGGTCGGAATATTATCGCTATTTTACGAGAAAAATCTCATAAAAATAGATTTTAAACAGCGTTTGACATGCTTCGAAGTACGGTAATGGAATATTTTGAATTTTTTTGTCACGATACGCGCCGGCGCGTCACCCTTCGGATAGTGTCTTGAACGCACGAACAAAACGCAGCTATTTGGATATAACTATGGATTATTTGGAACCAAAACAACATTGGGTGTTGAAGTAGAAGTCCTGGGAGTGCATTCTGACGAAGAACAGCAAATGTAATGCAATTTTTCTTATAGTAAATCTGAGTTTGGTGAGTGCCAAACTTGGTGGGTGTCAAAATAGCTAGCCATGATGGCCGGGCTATCTACTCAGAATATTGCAAAATGTGCTTTCACCGAAAAGCTATTTTAAAATCGGACACCGCGATTGCATAAAGGAGTTCTGTATCTATAATTCTTAAAATAATTGTTATGTTTTTTGTGAACGTTTATCGTGAGTAATTTAGTAAATTCACCGGAAGTTTTCGGTGGGTATGCTAGTTCTGAACGTCACATGCTAATGTAAAAAGCTGGTTTTTGATATAAATATGAACTTGATTGAACAAAACATGCATGTATTGTATAACATAATGTCCTAGGAGTGTCATCTGATGAAGATCATCAAAGGTTAGTGCTGCATTTAGCTGTGGTTTTGGTTTTTGTGACATTATATGCTAGCTTGAAAAATGGGTGTGTGATTATTTCTGGCTGGGTACTCTCCTGACATAATCTGTTTTGCTTTCGTTGTAAAGCCTTTTTGAAATCGGACAATGTGGTTAGTTAAAGGAGAATCTTGTCTTTATTGTGTAAAATAGTCATATGTTTGAAAAATTGAAGTTTTTGGATTTCTGAGGCGTTTGTAATTCGCGCCACACTCTATCATTGGATATTGGCGAGGCGTTCCGCTAGCGGCACATCTAGATGTAGGAGGTTAATAGTGCCACGTTTTTTTCTCCACAACCTTTCCAGACTTTCTGCTCATCACCTTCCCTGTCTGTTGATGTCCATGAAGCCTCTAAAAACAATAAAACAGAGAGAAAGAGAGAGAGAACAATTGAATAGCTGTAAACGATATTCTCTTTTCCAAGTAAACAAACCGTGTGTGTTGTGTGCCTTCATCGGAGGCACCATCAGAAACAGCCTCTAGGTAGAGGTCGAGTAGTTTTAAGAGGCCTCGGTAGGTGTACGGTCTGGCCTATCAGAGAGCAAGGTGGAGCCACAACCATATTGCCTAAAACCATACACCACATATCACCACCATCCACTGGTACACTGCTGCACAAATCCAGCCAACTTCTGAATCACAGTACTAAACCACACTATCTGCAAGTTAGTGAATAGGAGGCCCAGCATGCTGCCTACAGCTATATATATAAGGCATTTACACAGGCAGCCCAATTCTGATCTTTTGTCCAATAATTAGCAGAAGAGCTGATCTGCCTGTGTAAACCAGACCTAAATGAGTTGGCTTGAGTTTTAGATTACCTTTGAACAAACTCAGGTGTGCATGAGGCCTCCTCCAGATACTGCAGCTTGAAGTTGTAGTAGCTTGCAAAGAGTGCAGTCATCCCGTTCACAAAGTTGGTATGTGGCCCGACGACACCTGTCCTTCAATGAACAGCATTCAGGCTGTGGGTTTCATCAACGTCTCTCCTGAAGTACTGTAGATAAACCTAATGATACGGGATCATCTTTTCAATATATACCTTTTTCCAGCAACCACCCCCATAGGACCCCCGCCCCTCCCCTCCCCCCAAAATTGTTAGTGCCCAACACAATCACATGCTCGATCCCACTACTTGGCTTCCTTTACATAGCAAACTTTAATGAGAGGAGGTCTATACAGTACCTTGTACAATCAACCGAGGGGTGCTGAGTAAGGGAACAGATCGTTGGATGTCAGAAGCTGTGGCAGACGGCTGGAAAATAATACAGTAAAATACAGTATATTACAACTCAGTGGTGTGTGTGTGTGTGTGTGTGTGTGTGTGTGTATGTGTGTGTGTGTGTGTGTGTGTGTGTGTGTGTTTGAGTGAGAACTTACATCAGCCTGAAGGAAGACGCCTTCCTTAAGTTCTTTAAAGTAAGCCAAAATGACGAGCATGACGCAGATGGCCTTGTTGGTGTCCTCGTTTTCTTGAAAGGCAGACAAGACTTGAACCCCTGGGTTGGCCTTTGTTGACTTGACAGAACTTCAGGATTGTCTGGCTTCTCCTCTCAATGGCCTCCGGCAGCTTCTGTAGGATGGGAATGTCAGTTGAGAGATGGAAGTGGGAGTATAGGCCCCTCCGTGAGAACAGAAATGGCCATCCTTCCTTGACATCTGACGTGGAGGGTGGAGGGTTTCCGTTCAGGTAGCGCTGCTGTAGTAAATATGCCTTCTCAAGTATCTTCTCTCCTCTCTCTGCTTCTCCCATCCCTTCTTGTGAGTACATTTGCGCCATCTCTCTCTTCATCTCTTCCAAGGTCTCCTCTGTTTCCCCCCGAGGGGAGGCCTTCAGGTTGCCACCTAACACACCCGTACTGGTCCACTAGGCCTCTTGACGTGTTTCTTCCTTCTGCTGACTCGCCGCCGCGCCAGTGTGCTATACCGGTTTACATGTTCTACTCTTGTTTTGATCTGGTTTAGAAGCGAGCCAAAGCCATGTCCAAATACCTCTTCATCTAGGTAGACATCAGTAAAACTTCTGGGGTACTCTAGAATGATACTTCCAACATTGTGACATATTGCTCTGGACAGATTAAGATTGTGCTGGCGCATTTGATCGACGACCAATCTCACCATTTCTATTCTGTCTCCTGCTGATGGTCTTGTATGTTGTACCACTGCTGTACGGATTCCAGCTGGCATCCTGTCCCAGCTGACTCTAAAGTTTATAGGCCATGGTCTACTGAGGAGTGGGGATAAAGGCAACATGTTTGAGGTGCTTGGAGTGCTCGGGCAAGAGAGGGGTGAGGAGGGGCCAGGTTCTGAGTATGATTAAATTAATCCGCGTTCTGGAAGAACAAAGCACACAAAGCATTTTGGATTTCAGATTAAATGTTTCTTATGAGGCAACAGTACGGAATGTCACCTTTTACATGAGGGTATTGTTTTACCATTTAGAAATAAAATACTTTATGTACTTTGTGCCCCTATTTGAAGAAGTCATAAGTATTTGGACATATTCACTTATAGGGTATTAAAGTAGTCAAAAATGTAGTATTTGGTCCCATATGTCTTGGCCACAATTACTACATCAAGCTTGTGACTCTATAAACTTATTTGATGCATATGCATTTGGTTGGGTTTTAGGTTGTGTTTTGCCCTATTAGTAACTGAATGATGAAATTAGAGACTGGATTGCTGCAATATTATAATTTTTTTCTCATAAAATGTACAACCAGCAACTTTACCAGAACACATTTTCATTTACATGTCTGAGGTCTATTATGGGACTCAATAGGATATTAAAGTCAGGACAATACAAGCAAGTCAAAGACCAAAACAAAACTCAGAACAGTTTTTAAACTCGGCAACAGCTGTTCTGTGTACTAACTGTTCTATATGGTTCAGAATACTGGAGGATGACCTAACACAACCCAAATAAATTATCTGCCTTTCATACAACCTTCTTTTGAAAATACATATTCCATCTACTGGTCTAAGATCATATCTAATCAAGACCTCATCAAACTGGCAAAACAGGATGGCATGTCAACGATCAAGCAAAGGCGGTGGAGGTGGATCAGGAAATGGAACCTCCTCTACCAGAGTGGCACTTCCCTGCACACTTGAAGACAATGTAAAACAACATGGCGTATAACAGTAGAGGCAGAGCTCCAGCAACACCAGCTCAGCCGGGGCACAATAGAGAAGACTTCCCAGGACAGACAAAAGTGGAAGACCCTTGTTGATGCCCTATGTGCCACCCGGCGCAATGGGAGTGAGTGACAGTTGAGGTCTATCATCTCTTTATACTGCATGTTCTTTATCTTCAAGTTTCCCGGAAGTTTGCAACAAAATAAACAGAATCATGGTGAACTATGACCAGCTGAATCCTGCCAACATGTAGCTCTTCATCATATTTTCCAAGCAAAAAAAAAGCCTTTTGAACAAAGTACCCTTAACTGTCACTTGATTTGTAGCCTTTTGACTCTAAATGAAAATTCCTTGATTCTGTCATTGTAGTCATTCATGTAGAACTCAGTGCTCTTTTCCACTTGTATACATTGTGGGAACAGGTTGCCTGCACTTAAGTAGGCCTGGAGAAGCTGGTGTCACTCTAGAAGTGTTTTACACTGGTTTTTGAAGTTGTGGAACTTTCTGGCACATTGCTTGAAGAAAGTATTTAAAACCAAAAAATGTATTTCACCTTTATTTAACCAGGTAGGCCAGTTGAGAACAAGTTATCATTTACAACTGCGACCTGGCCAAGATAAAGCAAAGCAGTGCGACAAAAACAACAAGTATGCTTGCTCTCAAACCTTAAAGTCCAAAGGCGAATAAGTGGACCAAAGTGGGCAATGAGCTCTGGATAGTGACATAGGTAGTGATGTTTTGGTTTAAGGGCATGGTCAGGACAAAGCTCTCTCCTAAAGGTGATGTACTCCTTAATGAGGAGATACTGATATAAGCCACCTGACCTGCTGTGACAGGAGAGGTAGCAATCTGAGAAAGCACCAATTTTGCACTGCATGTCCACTGAGCCTTTCACTACGAGGAGAGATGTTTGTCGTTGGCATCGTTTCCCTGATGTTTGAATACATCTTTGCATCGGTTGAGTTGTAAATAAGTCAAATGTTTCTCCTGAACTAACCGAGCAATAAACAAAGCTAGATCATAGGAAACAATGCACTCAAACAGGCCATGCCCTAGACATGGTACCAGGCTGGTAAACGTGGAAGTAGGCTAGCTGATTGAAAGGCGAGTGGAATTTGACACCACACACCGAATCTGTTGCACTTGCAGCTAAATCCTGCAAATGGGTTCGATATGACTGTATGGTTCTTGCTGTGCCACACAAGTTCTACAAGTGTTTCTAGCAATATCACAGTAGTGACAGAAAGTAATGCTCTACTGAAATTCTCCAGAAACCCCCAATGCAATGAGATCCTAAATTGTCTCCTAAAAGTACCTTTTAGAACTCGCCCATCACTTATCTTAATTCCACTCTCCTCCAGAGCTTTCAGATCTTTGATGAGAGGGTCAAGTACTTTTGTCTAGGCCAAAATATTGAAAATCCTGCTCTCTACACAGGTGAACAAGCTGCGCATGATCTATAGCTGATATAATATCTGTCAGAGGAAAGTAAATTGCAAAAACGTTGTGTGTTTTTTTTCAGGAACCGAGTGGATTGACAACTTCAAATGAATCCTGATAGAGTATCAGAAAAACAGAAGACGGCTCAGTTTTAAACAATGGATCCCCCTAAACTCCCCTCCCATCCTGTACATTCTGAAAAACATTCTCTGTTGAGGGTTGGGCATGTGTTGCGCCATGCTTCTCACATACAGACTCACTTTTAAAAAGTGCAAACAATGTCAGCTGTACATCCTGGGAAAAAACATTCTTTACCATTATCATAATTACCCAAGAACAGGGGCACAGGCTCAACGTAATATAAATTATTTTTAAAAGCAGTCTTCTGCTTTTAGGTCTGTGCTTAAAATTCCACTGTTGCAGGCCTTAAGGAGAACCTCTTTCTTTATGTCATCTATAATGCTGCTTATATTGGCCTCTGGGATTCCAAGGCCAGTCAACTTATCACTTAGTTTGTGCCAGGCCAATGTGCCAGGCCAATGTCATAGACATTCTGAAACTCCTCTTTAATAGTTTGAATAGTAGTTGCAGGCAACAATAATTTAGCTTGCAGTTACAAATAAAAGTGTCATATTTTTATAAAGAAAACATAATCGACAGAAAAAAGCTCTTCCGGCTCATCTAAGCTATCGGATGTCATAGGCACACTGGCATGACCCAAAGGTTCAGCTGCAACATGTCAGTCTAGCACAGAGTCATCTAGATGTTTTCCTAGAAACATGGGATGCAAAACTTGACATAACAGTGGACTTGATGTCACAATCTCTAAATGGGAAATTGATTTCTAATCCTTTTTTCATTTTTTTTTTATTAGTAGTAACCCCTTTTTCTCCCCAATTGGTAGTTACAGTCTTGTCCCATCGCTGCAACTCCCCTATGGACTCGGGAGAGAGCCATGCGTCCTCCGAAACGCAACCCAGCCAAGCCGCACTGCTCATTTAACCCAGAAGCCAGCTGCACCAATGTGTCAGAGGAAACACCGTACAGCTGGCAACCATGTCAGCGTGCATGCACCCAGGCCCGCAACAGGAGTCGCTAGAATGCGATGGGACCGAGGACATCCTGGCCGGCCAAACCCTCCCCTAACCCGGACGGTGCTGGCCCAATTGTGAGTCGCCTCATGGGTCTCCCGGTCGCAGTCGGCTGTGACACAGCCCGGGATCGAACCCGGATCTGTAGTGACGCCTCAAGCACTGCAGTGCCTTAGACCGCTGCGCCACTCGGGAGGCCCATTTCTAATCCTTCTTGAATATGTGCCTTCAAGTGATGAACAAAAGAGGTTAAGGTGTCACACCCGACTGCACAAGACTGAACCACACATTTTAAGGGTGTGTCGCAGTGTTGTTGACAATCTCTCAGCACAAACCCATCAGCTTTATTATTTCTATACATATGTGCTTTAAGAGCAGTGAATTTATGGTATGTTGGTGAGCGTTCAGGCACCCCACATTGATAGGTAAAATTACATGTGTTACTGTGCAGCTTTATGTGCTGAGTGAACTCAAAACCAGTAACAGACACATGGTCACAGGTATTACATTTGCAATGGAACATTTTGACCAAATGGCTGAGGTAAACAAAACCAGAAATAAGACAGGTAGGCAGCAGACAGAACCACTACTAATACTACACTCAAGACTCCCACAACCAATAAAATTGGCAGCCACTCAGTGCAAGCACACAAAATGTCCTCTTTACCTTTTGTAGTTCAACTTTAGTATTGCTTAATTGCTTAAACACAAATGTTTCTAAGATGATGTTAGCGAACTAACATTTAGCTAGATAAATCACACCACCACATCTAACGTTACCTAACGTTAGCCTCTCTAACGCCCAACTACTACACCACTATTACACCTTTTCGATAACCACAACTACTCGAATAAAGCCAAAATATACAAAATTATTGCCAGCTCTGCTCAATTATCGCCTCTCTGCTTTGTGCAACTAAATAGCTTTTTGTGCGAAGATTTTGCAGTAAAATAGATGTGGAATGGATGAAATCTCAGTCAGGCTTCTACTGTTAGCTTACGACTAGTAGTCGTGAGAACAGATACAGAAAATACATTTATCTTTATCACCATTGGTTGATGCTACTCATGCGTAGGCCATTTTGGAAATGGGCAGCTCCAGATAGGTTGACGCTCCTCGATCCGGGTAGCTCCCTAGGTGACAGCACCACACTGTCTTTGGTGACAGACTGGTCAGACGAGCCAGGCTGTCCCCTGCTGCACTTACACTAGTAGCCCATCCACCGCAGCACAGCTAGGCTAACATAGCGCGCAGATAACATTGCAATCACAAACATGCATTCCTCAAATGCTGCTAGTCAACCACTGTATCCAAGGAGCTGTTCTTGCAGCTCATGTTAAGTTAGTTAACGTTACACGCACAGCAAGCTGCTGTAACGTCAGGCTAGCTAGCTAGCTCGCCCATATGTCAAACGTGAAAAAAATAACGTCAGCTAGGCTAAGTCATTGTATCCTGATGAAAGAACTTGTCCGAAACATGTCTGCAATAAAATAATATTAGAAGGGAGTTTGTTGCAAGCCTCTGAAGTTAGCCTATAACATTAAGTAATCCAAGCATTCACTTCTCTTGAATTCAAAATTGGTCTCTGGCTGGCAGTGGCGATCCTTCTTCGATTAGTCATATTTACATAATGGTAAAAACATTACTAAACAAGCATTGCCATTCACAATAAAACCATGAATACAGTACAATATTGTGAAATGTTATTGTAAAATCACAGCTATTTTTAACAGTGTATACGCATTAATGGTCGCACAAAAACACACACTTACACAAATACAACCACACACACACACCACCAGACCCTAGACCCCAGCCACACAGCTGAGCCCAACAGCTGGTGTCTGTACCCCAGGGTGGTGTGTGTGTGTGTGACTGTGTTTGTGACTGTCTGTGTGTGTCGGGGGGGGTGGGGGGGGGGGGGGGTTTATCTGTCTGGGCTGGAGATGGTTAGCTAGGCAGCCATGTGGATTAAGGGATCAGGGCTGGTGTCAGACAAACAGTGGATTACTGCTGTAAAGCTGCCCTCTCTGGCCCGAGCCTGAAACTGAGACCAGAGGCTCGCCAAGAGGCCTCCCCCACCGCCTTGCACCCATCCTGGGCCACCTGACTTATTAAGGCCCTGGATTAGCACACAAAGGAGCAGGACCTTGGAAGACCCCGGGCCTCTTGGTCTGTAATAACACTGGTAATTGAGTGTGTTACTGCAGCATTGCCCATGAATGCCAATCATGCAGGATTGTGTGTGTGTGTGTGTGTGTGTGTGTGTGTGTGTGTGTGTGTGTGTGTGTGTGTGTGTGTGTGTGTGTGTGTGTGTGTGTGTGTGTGTGTGTGTGTGTGTGTGTGTGTGTGTGGTGGGCGTACGTGTGCACGGGTATGTGTGTGTTTACATGTCAAGTCATTCATGTTGACAGTATGCTTATGACTATGTGGGCACTGATTGTTTAATGTGTGTATATATTTGCACTCTGTATGCCTACTCGCGTGTGTGTGTGTGTGTGTGTGTGTGTGTGTATGTGTGTGTGTGTGTGTGTGTGTGTGTGTGTGTGTGTGTGTGTGTGTTACATCTTGTGTTTCCCTCTCCCCTTCCCCAGAGCTATGACTGGAGGTCTTATGTAACATGTTTGTTCAAGTGCCCTCCGAGATGCCAAGTCACTGTCACACAGCCCAGCCTGCAGGATAGAAGAGGAGGAGAGAGAGGAATGGGGGCTTTTTCCTCTCATGTCTGTCTTCTGCTCTGTCATTTCCACCAGCCCACTTCCAAGCCTTAGGCAGCAGTAGGGAGGGGGTTGGATGGGTGGGTGGGTGGGTGGGACACACACACACACATCCACGCACATATTGTACCAACACACACACACACACACTCCCCCCCTATTATTGGATGAACGTGTGTGTGAGTGTGTCTGTCGGGAGGACGCAGCTTCTTATCATAATCCTCCTTACTAAAGAAACGGAGCGGAGCAGAATGAGCCCTCTGTCCCTGACTGTGACTGTGCGGAGCTGCTGGTGTAGGAGAGAGACAGGAGTGGAGCACTGAGCAGACGTAACAGGGCCTGTCTCTCCCTGTAGAGGAGCCACTGACGAAAAGAGATGACATTTAAACTGGACAAACTGTACAGGCTGTTTCACATGCACAGAGAGGCGCTGGATGGTGTGAGCAGGACACGGACATAGAGATGTGGTAAGTGGTTTGAAATTGTAAGAATTGGTCGCCTTGCATTGAGCGAATATGATAGTTGTATCGATTGTGTTATCTACTTGTAGTGAGTGAATATGATATTTTGACGGTATTCATTCATTTTGAGCTGCGTGATTTGAATGCGGGGTGTTTATAGTGATGATACTGAGGTTCATTTGCTCTGTAAAACAAAGGGGCATATCTTGGCTGTGGTGGTCCTGGCTGACTCTGGCATGGGCCTTTGGTAGAGTAATTTAGCTTTGGCTGTTTTGTCTGTGATCCATTTTGGCTATGGCTCTGTAATTTAGCTTTGACACTGTCATGTGTCTATAGAGCTGCAATGAGGTTCTGGCAGGTGATTAACAGCCTGCAGAGTTGGTGATGTTTTGGTGATATTAGGTTGACAGCAGAGCAGATGGCCCAGTGACAGCTGTCAGCACTGGGAATGACACAGTTGCTAATGGCTAGCTGGGTGGCTAGTGAAGTAGCTTACATAGGCTATTGCAGGCTAATTCAGATTTGTGCTAAAACAGCTTTGTGCTGAACATTGTTGTCATATCAATTGCGGTATAATTGTTTATTTGCTCTCCCCTGTCTGAGTTTCATATGGGCCTACACCTGAGTGATTGCAACAGGTTTGTTTATAACCCAAAAACAGTTTGACTTTCATCCATCATATTTACACTTTAGTTAAAGTAATGCATGCAAAGAAAGGGCTCCTGCTATCCCATCACTTTGCTCTCTTTCGTTCCTTGACAATCTTTGGTAGGAAATATGAGAGACGGCTGCTCTCCCTACATGTTAGTGAGAACTATCCCCCGGCAGCTCAGAAATAGCACCATACTAATCCATATTCATCAATCTCATCATCATAATCAGACTGATACGGGCCGTCATGTAAAAGGTGTCATAAGTGGCAGAGCGGCGCTAGCATAGACCTTACATGTGTCATCACTGTATGATTGGCTGAGTCTGTACAGCACTGAACTTTACAGCACACACTGTCGGGCTTGTACTGTAGCTATGAATCACAACTTAATGCTGTCAGATTTATATATGAGTAAATTTAGAGGGAACAGCGAGATAAAGAGATAGGAGACAGAGACAGAAAGAGAGGAGGAAGATAGGGAGACCAAAGTAGAGAGGAAGGGAGAGAAACGGTTTGAAACAATCTTTATTTTCTGTCTTTTTCACTTCTAACCATACCTCTCTGTGAATGGGGCTCATTAGCGAGGGAATAGGAGAGGAGAAAAGGGAAGAGAAGGGCAAATGAGGAAAGAGGAAGCAATCAAGAATGAGGAAATGTACAGTAAGTCGCTGTCATACAGATGCTGTAACGTAGACGCTGGGAGTCGGAAAGCAAGTGCAGGTGGTGAGTTTAATAATAAACGGAACATGGAACAATATAACAAACACGAGTAGCGTATATACATGAAACACATACACAATACTGACTGGAGAAAGAACCTAAGGGAGTGCCAGATATAGGGGAGGTAATAAGTGAGGTGGAGTCCAGGTGTGCCTGATGATGACGTGCAGGTGCGCATAATGATTGATGCCAGGTGTGCGTAAGGATGGATCCCAGGACCGGTGGTTAGTATACCGGTGACGTCGAACGCCGGAGGGGAGGAGCGGGAGTAGACGTGACAGTACCCCCCCCTGACGACGCACGGCTCCAGCCGCAGGACGACTCCGGCCAGAAGGATCGTCCCCGAGGACTAGGAGCGAGCCAGTCCAGGGCGGCAAAGGTGGAAATCACAGATGATGTTGGGATCCAGAATGTCCTCCACCGGAACCCAACACCGCTCCTCTGGGCCATACCCCTCCCAGTCCACCAGATACTGGAGCCGACCCCCACGATGTCCGGAGTCCAGTAGAGATCTGACGGCATAGGCCAGACCCCCTCAATGTCCGGGGGGGGGGGGGGGGGGGTGTCGTGGGGGACAGCATCAGCTAGACATTTACATTTTAGTCATTTAGCAGATGCTCTTATCCAGAGTGACTTACAGTAGTGAATGCATACATTTCATACATTTTTTCCCCCGTACTGGTCCCCCGTGGGAATCGAACCCACAACCCTGGCGTTGCAAACACCATGCTCTACCAAATGAGCCACACGGGACCAGGGGACCAGGAACCACCGGCTTGAGAAGGGAGACATGAAAAGAAGGTGAGATACTGTAACCTATACCTATAACCTAAGCTGTAACCTAGACGTCACCTCGTTGACCCTCCGGAGAACCATGAACGGCCCCACAAACCGGGGGCTCAACTTCTTGCAAGGCAGGCAGAGTGGGAGGTTCCTGGTAGAAAGCCAGACACGATCCCCAGGGTGGTACACGGGGGTCTCCCTGTGGTGGCGGTCTGTCTGCTCCTTTTGATGGTGGATGGCACACTGGAGTCTCACGTGAGCATCGCTCCACATTTCTTCTGCGTGCCTGAACCACTCATCAACCGCAGGTGCTTTGGTCTGGCCCGGGGTCCACGGAGCCAGGGCCGGCTGAAAACCCAGGACACACTGGAAGGGGGTCAACCCAGTGGAGGAGTGACGTAGCGAGTTCTGGGCGTACTCCACCCACGCCTTCCGATGAAATTGGCACTGCTCAGCGTTGACAAACAGGTGCTTTCCAGGACTGCTCGAACATGAGTGATGTGATTCTCCAGGGTAGCCGAGTAGACCAGGATGTCATCGATATACACGACCACCTGGCGTCCGAGCATGTCCCTGAACACCTTAACGAATACCTGGAACACTGACGGAGCATTGGCTAAACCAAATGCCATCACCAAGTACTCGTAGTGATGATCAGACATCGTGCTAAATGCAGTCTTCCATTCATCCTCCCAGATATGGATGAGATTGTATGCACTCCGAGTGCACACCCTGGCGTTGCAAACACCATGCTCTACCAACTGAGCTACAGGGAAGCACTCTCGCGACCACCCCTTGAGAGCCCTCTGTTGCCATGAAATGGTGGGGTTATGACGAGCCAACCAGGGAAGGCCTAGTTCTACGGGAAACGCAGGAGAATCAATGAGAAAGATTCTCTCCTCGTGACCCCCCTGCGTCACCTCGTGACCCCCCTGCGTCTCAATAAACAAGTGAACAACAGAGGGCTCTGGATGAGAGTGGTGCAGACTCACCTGGGGTGACACCAGAGTGCCCTGCCTGCTGCCTCGACTCCCAGAGGAACCAACCCGGCACCGACCTGCAGTGTGCCCTCTGCGGCCACAGATGGTGCACAAGAAGGCCCCTCCTCCAGCCTCCATACGCACAGCCCCTCCCAGTTCCATGGGCACCGGAGCGGGGGGGGGGGCTGGAAAATGGAACTGACAGAGCCCCCTCTGGATGTCTGCGGGTGACCAACAGGTTATCCAACCGAATGGACAGGTCCACCAGTTGGTCGAAGGTAATGGTGGCATCCCTGCAGGCCAACTCCCGCCAGACGTCTTCTCGCAGGCTGCATCGGTAGTGGTCGATGAGGCCCTGTCGTTCCATCCCGCTCCGGTGGCCAAGGTCCGGAACTCCAGTGTGAACTCCTGTGCGCTCCTCGTCCCCTGCCTCAAGTGGAAGAGCCTTTCCCCCGCTGCTCTCCCTTTGGGCGGATGGTCGAAGACGGCCCGGAAGCGGCGGGTAAACTCCTCGAAGTGGTCCAACGCGCGTCTCCTTCTCCCCATACGGCGTTGGCCCACTCCAGGCCTCGCCCCGAGAGGCACGAGACGAGGGCGGACTCCCTCTCTCTTCCTGAGGGAGCTGGATGAACGGTGGCCAGGTATAGGTCCAGTTGTAATAGGAACCCCTGGCACCGTGCTGCCGTCCCATCATACTCCCTGGGAAGGGAGAGACTTATCCCACTGGGAACGGATACAGGAGGGACGTGTAGAGTTGTCCCCGGTTGTGCTGGTTGAGGCGCTGGAGAGACTCCCTGTCTCTCCCAGCGGTCCAAGGTATGGACAACGCGATCCATCATGGCACCGAGATGTTCTATCATTGCCAAGTGTTCCTGGACGCGCTCCTCGACTCCTCTGACCGGGGTACCTGCTCCTGCTGACTCCATAACACGGTGTGAAATTCTGTTAAGGCTGGGCACTGCTGGTGAAGAAGTCAGGTGCAGGAGAGCAGAGAGTTGTGAAACAAGTGCACACTTTATTTGGCAGGCAAAGTGTACAGCGCGAGAAATCACAACCTGAATAAGGTTTAAACAAACAAGCCATCTACGTGTACACGATACATGGAACAAACCAGCTATACGCGAAACACCACGTAACACAAAACAATTTCACACAAAGACATGCAGGGGA
The DNA here is from genome assembly GCF_965601325.2 of Salmo salar. Classification (NCBI taxonomy): domain Eukaryota; kingdom Metazoa; phylum Chordata; class Actinopteri; order Salmoniformes; family Salmonidae; genus Salmo; species Salmo salar. The sequence continues at coordinate 9,036,317 of NC_138301.1, read as the reverse complement.
ACAGAGGAATAAGTACATGCAGTGTGATTAGGGAATGCAAACCAGGTGTGAAGGAAACAAGACAAAACAAATGGAATGATGAAAATGAAGCGGTGATGGCTAGAAGACCGGAGACGTCGACCGCCGAACACTGCCCGAACAAGGAGAGGAGCCGACTTCGGTGGAAGTCATGACAATGGGAGAGGTTAACGGTACTTTGTGGTGATTTCATTGAGTCTTCTGTAATCTAAACGTAACCCTCCATCCTTCTTGGCCACAAAGAAGAAACCAGCCGACGCGGCTCCATGGCCTGGAACTCAGCCACTGACAGAGGGTAGATGCGTCTGCACAGAGGCGCAGACCCTGCCAGCAGGTCGATGGCACTGTCCCAGGGGGGATGAGGAGGAAGACGGGTGGCGTGGGTCTTGGAGAATACCTCCCTATTTCTTGGAGTCCACAATGGAGTTTTTAATATGATGCTGTAGTCAGTTGTGAGTCTGAAATTGCACATGTGCATACACACACATACACACACAGCCTCACAAAGCTTCATGTTAAACCAGTAGCCTGTGGAGCCTTAATATGAATCTGGTCACTCAGCCATAACAGCTCTGGCTCTGGGTTGAGAGTGGTTGTCTTTCAGTAAGGCCTGATATGGGACACCAATTCCAGGTCTATTGTTGGCATATTGGTGGACAGATACAATGTTGTCAACAGCAAGCACCGCTCTCATGGAAGTTCTGATATTGATTAATATGTAGACAGGAGGCACCAGATTATATTTAGGTGGGAACAGGGGACGTGGGATAGACGGATTTATTTGAGAAGGCCTGTGTGCGCCTGTATTCCCGCTTGTGTGTGCGTGTGTCTATAAGCTTGCCCCTCTGTGTGTTCCAACACGCTAATTAGTGTGTCAAATCATCTGCTGTCACCCCTCCAAAATGAGCTTGGCTGTTAAAACAATATGTTTGCCTTTGTCTCCGCTCTAAATCCTCTGTAATCCAACAACGAAGAGCAGCTGAATGATAGCAGCAGCAGCCTCTGAGCCAAGCGTCTGCATACTCTACCCACAATCCTCGGCATGTCGTCTGTGCCTCCGATTCACTGGGTTACACACTCCCTCCTTTGACACCTTCCTCGAAAGCGAAACAAGCAGCGGTGAATAAAGGAAACATTCTTTCATATCCTATTCATGTTTGAAACCGCAAGCTCTCTCAGAACTTTTTATCAGAGTTCTCTCTTTTTATAATTTTCCTGTGCTTGGGAAGCTACAGCTCTTGTTGCCAGCTCTGGGGTTTCTAGGGTAACACACGTTTGACAGCTGTTGTTACTTCAAATCAAATGTTATTGGTCACATACACATGGTTAGCAGATGTTATTGCGAGTGTAGCGAAGTGCTTATACTTTTGGTTTTTCATCCCGTTGAGCTGCGAGGGGATTGCCGTTAATAGGAAGTCAAGAAAGTTTTGGCAAGAAGAGTCGCTTTGGATCAAGACCAGGCTTTAAACGAGTGAGACCACCTCAGAAAAATGGCTAATTAGCGCTAATTGGGTCTGTCCAGTGTTAGCATGCTGTTAGCATTCTGAGGCAAAGTGCTAATTTGAAAGAATTTGCACCTGGAGAGTGGTGTTAACTTCAAACCCAAGCTCTTTAGCTGCACCCAGGGTGAAATGTCAATGTTCTAATGCAATTCCAAGGCCTGCTAAATTAACATTTGTGCTAATTGGAACTTACCAGTGTTAGCATGCTGTTAGCATTCTTTGGCAAAGACAAGTACTAATTTGAGGGAATTGGCTCCTGTAGTAGAGCTGTAAAGACTGAATGTAGACTATGGGAGTGCACAGGGTGAAATGTTGATGCTGGTGAATACCATTTGAAAGCTAATGGTTAACTGAAAAGTTAGTTTGAATCGTTTGGTATTAACGATAGCATTCCGAAGTGCTAATTTCAACGATTCAACTCTTAACCTTTTCATGTGTAAGTTCCAAATATCTCTAACGGTGGCCCCAGTGTGAGTTTTTTTTATGCGCATGATGTCAGAATGCACTCACTGTTCCAAAATGTGATTGTTACGCAACAGGACAGTTAGCACACGCTGCCCTCAAACCAAGGCTGGAACTGGAAACCATACATCCTGAGGCTGCATTTATTGTAGCCGGGGATTTTAACAAAGCTAACCTAAGTACCATACTTCTTAAATTCTATCAGCATATCGAATGCATGTCAAGAGCTGGTAGCTTTCTGGATCATTGCTACTCGAACTTCCGCGATGCATACAAAGCCTCCCCCGCCCTGCCTTTGGCAAATCTGATCCTTGACTCCATTTTGTTTCTCCCAGCCTATAGACAGAAACTAAAACAGAAAATGCCCATGCTCAGGTCCATACAACGCTGGTCTAACCAATTGGATTCCACGCTTCAAGATTGCTTCGATCACGTGAACTGGGATATGTTCCGGATAGCCTCAGACAATAACATTGATTAATACGCTGACTCGGTGAGCGAGTTTATTAGCAAGTGCATCGGAGATGTCGTACCCTCTGTGACCATTAACACCTTCCCTAACCAGAAACCGTAGATTGATGGCAGCATTCGCGCAAAACTGAAAGCGCAAACCACCGATTTTAATCATGGCAAGGCGACCGGAAACACGACCAAATATAAACAGTGCAGCTATTCCCTCTGCAAGGCAATCAAACAAGCAAAGGGTCAGTATAGAGACAAAGTAGAGTCGAAATTCAACGTCTCAAACACGAGATGTATGTGGCAGGGTCTACAGTCAATCACGGATTACAAAAAGAAAACAAGCCCCGTCGCGGACATCGACGTCTTGCTCCCAGACAAATTAAACAACTTCTTTGCTCGCTTTGAGTACAATACAGTGCCACTGACACGGCCCGCTACCAAAGCCTGTGGGCTCGCCTTCTCCGTGGCCAACGTGAGTAAAACATTTAAACGTGTCAACCCTCGCAAGGCTGCTGGCCCAGACGGCATCCCTAGCCACGTCCTCAGGGCATGCGCAGACCAACTGGCTAGTGCGGTTACGGACATATTCAACCAATCCCTATCCCAGTCTGTTGTACTCACATGCTTCAAGATGGCCACCATTGTTCCTGTTCCCAAGAAAGCTAAGGTAACTGAACTAAATGACAATTGCCCCATTGTACTCACTTCTGTCATCATGAAGTGCTTTGAGAGACTAGTCAAGGACCATATCACCTCCACCCTACCTGATACCCTAGAACCACTCCAATTTGCTTACCGCCCCAATAGGTCCACTGACGATGCAATCGCCATCACACTGCACACTGCCCTATCCCATCTGGACAAGAGGATGTAAGAATGCTGTTCATTGACTACAGCTCAGCATTTAACACCATAGTACCCGCCAAACTCGTCATTAAGCTCGAGACCCTGGGTCTCGACCCCGCCCTGTGCAACTGGGTCCTGGACTTTCTGACGGGCCGCCCCTAGGTGGTGAAGGTAGGAAACAACATCTCCACCCCACTGATCCTCAACACTGGGGCCCCACAAGGGTGTGTTCTCAGCCATCTCCTGTACACCCTGTTCACCCATGACTGCGTGGCCATGCACACTTCCAACTCAATCATCAAGTTTGCAGACGACACTACAGTGATAGGTCTGATTACTAACAACGACGAGACAGCCTACAGGGAGGAGGTGAAGGCCCTCGGAGTGTGGCAACAGGAAAATAACCTCTCACTCAACGTCAACAAAACAAAGGAGATGATCGTGGACTTCAGGAAACAGCAGAGGGAGCACCCCGCCATCCAACGGGACAGTAGTGGAGAAGGTGGAAAGTTTTAAGTTCCTCGGCGTACACATCACGGACAAACTGAAATGGTCCACCCACACAGACAGCGTGGTGAAGAAGGCGCAACAGCGCCTCTTCAACCTCAGGAGGCTGAAGAAATGTTGCTTGTCATCTAAAACACTCACAAACTTTTACAGATGCACAATCGAGAGAATCCTATCGGGCTGTATCACCGCCTGGTATGGCAATTGCACTGCCCTCAACAGCAAGGCTCTCCAGAGGGTAGTGCGGTCTGCACAACGCATCACCGGGGGCAAGCTACTTGCCCTCCAGGACACCTACAGCACCCGATGTCACAGGAAGGCCAAAAAGATAATCAAGAACAACAACCACCCAAGGTGGTTCACCCCGCTATCATGCAGAAGGCGAGGTCAGTACAGGTGCATCAAAGCTGGGACAGAGAGACTGAAAAACAGCTTCTATTACTAGGCCATCAGACTGTTAAACAGCCATCACTAACAGAGGCTGCTGCCAACATACAGACTCAAATCTCTGGCCACTTAAATAAACAGACTTAATAAAGGTATCACTAGTCACTTTAAATAACGGCACGTTAATAATGTTTGCTTAGAGGTATCACTAGCCACTTTAAATAACCCCACTTAAAATTGTTTACATATCCTACATTACTCATCTCATATGTATATACTGTATTCTACACCATCTACTGCATCTTGCCTCTGCCGCACGCCATTGCTCGTCCATATATTTATATGTACATATTCTTATTCATCCCTTTACATTTGCGTGTATTTGTGTGTATTTTATTTATTTATTTTTATTTCACCTTTATTTAACCAGGTAGGCTAGTTGAGAACAAGTTCTCATTTGCAACTCCAACCTGGCCAAGATAAAGCGTAGCAATTCGACACATACAACAACACAGAGTTACACATGGAATAAACAAAACATACAGTAGAACAAAAGAAAACAAAAAGTCTATATACAGTGAGTGCAAATGAGGTAAGTTAAGGCAATAAATAGGCCATGATGGCGAAGTAATTACAATATAGCAATTAAACACTGGAATGGTAGATGTGCAGAAGATGAATGTGCAAGTAGAGATACTGGGGTGCAAAGGAGCAAGATAAATAAATAAATACAGTATGGGGATGAGGTTGGTAGATAGCCCATCTGTCAACAGCCCATCTATGTACAGGTGTAGTGATCTGTGAGCTGCTCTGACAGCTGGTGCTTAAAGCTAGTGAGGGAGATATGAGTCTCCAGCTTCAGATATTTTTGCAGTTCGTTCCAGTCATTGGCAGCAGAGAACTGGAAGGAAAGGCGGCCAAAGGAGGAATTGGCTTTGGGGGTGACCAGAGATATAACTGCTGGAGCGCATGCTACGAGTGGGTGCTGCTATGGTGACCAGTGAGCTGAGATAAGGCGGGGCTTTCCCTAGCAGAGACTTGTAGATAACCTGGAGCCAGTGGGTTTGGCGACGAGTATGAAGCGAGGGCCAGCCAACGAGAGCGTACAGGTCACAATGGTGGGTAGTGTATGGGGCTTTGGTGACAAAACGGATGGCACTGTGATAGACTGCATCCAGTTTGTTGAGTAGAGTGTTGGAGGCTATTTTATAGACGACATCACCGAAGTCGAGGATCGGTAGGATGGTCAGTTTTACGAGGGTGTGTTTGGCAGTATGAGTGAAGGATGCTTTGTTGCGATATAGGAAGCCGATTCTAGATTTAATTTTGGATTGGAGATGCTTAATGTGAGTCTGGAAGGAGAGTTTACAGTCTAACCAGACACCCAGGTATTTGTAGTTGTCCACGTATTCTAAGTCAGAGCTGTCCAGAGTAGTGATGCTGGACGGGCGAGCAGGTGCGGGCAGTGATCGATTGAATAGCATGCATTTAGTTTTACCTGCGTTTAAGAGCAGTTGGAGGCCACGGAAGGAGAGTTATAATGGCATTGAAGCTCATCTGGAGGTTAGTTAACACAGTGTCCAAAGAGGGGCCAGAAGTATACAGAATGGTGTCGTCTGCGTAGAGGTGGATCAGAGAATCACCAGCAGCAAGTGCAACATCATTGATGTATACAAAGAAGAGAGTCGGCCCAAGAATTGAACCCTGTGGCACACCCATAGAGACTGCCAGAGGTCCGGACAACAGGCCCTCCGATTTGACACACTGAACTCTATCAGAGAAGTAGTTGGTAAACCAGGCGAGGCAATCATTTGAGAAACCAAGGCTGTCGAGTCTGCCAATAAGAATGTGGTGACTGACAGAGTCGAAAGCCTTGGCCAGGTCGATGAATACGGCTGCACAGTAATGTCTCTTATCGATGGCGGTTATGATGTTGTTTAGGACCTTGAGCGTGGCTGAGGTGCACCCATGACCAGCTCTGAAACCAGATTGCATAGCGGAGAAGGTACGGTGGGATTCAAAATGGTCGGTAATCTGTTTGTTAACTTATCTTTCGAAGACCTTAGAAGGACAGGGTAGGACAGATATAGGTCTGTAGCAGTTTGGGTCTAGAGTGTCACCCCCTTTGAAGAGGGGGATGACCGTGACAGCTTTCCAATCTTTGGGAATCTCAGACGATACGAAAGAGAGGTTGAACAGGCTAGTAATAGGGGTTGCAACAATTTCGGCAGATCATTTTAGAAAGAGAGGGTCCAGATTGTCTAGCCTGGCTGATTTGTATGGGTCCAGATTTTGCAGCTCTTTCAGAACATCAGCTATCTGGATTTGGGTGAAGGAGAAATGGTGGAGGCTTTGGCAGGTTGCTGTGGAGGGTGCCGGGCAGTTGACCGGGGTAGGGGTAGCCAGGTGGAAAGCATGGCCAGCCGTAGAGAAATGCTTATTGAAATTCTCAATTATAGTGGATTTATCGGTGGTAACAGTGTTTCCTAGCCTCAAAGCAGTGGACAGCTGGGAGGAGGTGCTCTTATTCTCCATGGACTTTACAGTGTCCAATAACTTTTTTGAGTTAGTACTACAGGATGCAAATTTCTGTTTGAAAAAGCTAGCCTTAGCTTTTCTAACTGCCTGTGTATATTTGTTCCTAACTTCCCTGAAAAGTTGCATATCACGGGGGCTATTCGATGTAATGCAGAACGCCACAGGATGTTTTTGTGCTGGTCAAGGGCAGACAGGTCTGGAGTGAACCAAGGACTATATCTATTCCTAGTTCTACATTTTTTGAGTGGGGCATGCTTATTTAAGATGGTGAGGAAGGCACTTTTAAAGAATAGCCAGGCATCATCTACTGACGGGATGAGGTCAATGTCATTCCAGGATACCCCGGCCAGGTCGATTAGAAAGGCCTGCTCGCAGAAGTGTTTTGGGAGCGTTTGACAGTGATGAGGGATGGTCATTTGGTCGCAGACCCATTACGGATGCAGGCAATGAGGCAGTGATCGCTGAGATCTTGATTGAAAACAGCAGAGGTGTATTTGGAGGGCGAGTTAGTTAGGATGACATCTATGAGGGTGCTCGTGTTTACGGATTTGGGGTTGTACTTGGTAGGTTCATTGATAATTTGTGTGAGATTGAGGGCATCAAGCTTAGATTGTAGGATGGCCGGGGTGTTAAGCATGTCCCAGTTTAGGTCACCTAGTAGCATGAGCTCAGAAGATAGATGGGGGGGCAATCAATTCACATATGGTATCGAGGGCACAGCTGGGGCAGAGGGAGGTCTATAGCAAGCGGCAACAGTGAGAGGTAGTAGTATAAGGTAGCTGTTGTGAATTTGTTAGATTACTTGTTAGATATTACTGCATAGTCGGAACTAGAAGCACAAGCATTTCGCTACACTCGCATTAACATCTGCTAACCATGTGTATGTGACCAATAAAATGTGATTTGATTTGATTTTGATTTGAAGGCACGCTGCCTGCTAATTATCTATAGACCATGTTTGAACTTGTGAATTTCAAATTATTTTCGAACAAGTTTTATTTTCTAACAGTTTGAATTGAGGTGTGTTCCGCCTCCTCATTAATCCACTTAAGAAGTAGCCCATTTCACTGTTGCGGACAATTTATGTTCGAGGCTTTACTGAGCCAGACAAACTTCTCTCTTCAACGAGAGCCTAAGCACTTCCCCAGTGTTTCCTCAGATCACGTATGAAGGCATTGCGCATCTCTAGTTAAAACAGGCCTTGCACAAACTTTTTCCGATGGCACATTTTCTGGCTGGCGTCCACATTGCCTTCATTGTTGTTTTCTTTACAAATAATAACTTTGGACATGTGTACGTTCGTATCACAGTAAGTGCCTTATTTTCAGTATATTGTGTTGTCTTTTCTACTGTAGCATACCGTGTGTATGTATGTACAGTTGAAGTCGGATTTTTACATACACCTTAGCCAAATACATTTAATCTCAGTTTTTCACAATTTCTGACATTTAATCCTAGTAAAAATTGCCTGTCTTAGGTCAGTTAGGATCACCACTTTATTTTAAGAATGTGAAATGTCAGAATAATAGTAGAGAGAATGATTATTTCAGCTTTTATCATATTCCCAGTGTGTCAGAAGTTTACATACACTCAATTAGTATTTGGTAGCATTGCCTTAAGTTGTTTAACTTGGGTCAAACATTTCGGGTAGCCTTCCACAAGCTTCCCACAATAAGTTGGGTGACTTTTGGCCCATTCCTCCTGACAGAGCTGGTGTAACTGAGTCAGGTTTGTAGGCCTCCTTGCTCGCACACGCTTTTTTCAGTTCTGTCCACACATTTTCTATAGGATTGAGGTCAGGGCTTTGTGATGGCCACTCCAATACCTTGACTTTGTTGTCCTTAAGCCATTTTGCCACAACTTTGGAAGTATGCTTGGGGTCATTGTTCATTTGGAAGACCCATTTGCGACCAAGCTTTAACTTCCTGACTGATGTCTTGAGATGTTGCTTCAATATATACACATAATATTCCTCCCTCATGATGCCATCTATTTTGTGAAGTGCACCAGTCCCTCCTGCAGCAAAGCACCCCCACAATATGATGCTGCCACCCCTGTGCTTCACGGTTGGGATGGTGTTCTTCGGCTTGCAAGCCTCCCCCTTTTTCCTCCAAACATAACGATGGTCATTACTGCCAAACAGTTCTATTTTTGTTTCATCAGACCAGAGGACATTTCTCCAAAAACTACAATCGTTGTCCTCATGTGCAGTTGCAAACCGTAGTCTGGCTTTTTTTATGGCGGTTTTGGAGCAGTGGCTTCTTCCTTGCTGAGCGGCCTTTCAGGTTATGTCGATATAGAACTCGTTTTGCAGTGGATATAGATACTTTTGTACCTGTTTCCTCCAGCATCTTCACAAGGTCCTTTGCTGTTGTTCTGGGATTGATTTGCCCTTTTCACAACAAAGTACGTTCATCTCTAGGAGACAGAACGTGTCTCCGTCCTGAGCGGTATGATGGCTGCATGGTCCCATGGTGTTTATACTTACGTACTATTGTTTGTACAAATGAACGTGGTACCTTCAGGCGTTTGGAAATTGCTCCCAAGGATGAACCAGACTTGTGGAGGTCTTCAATCTTCTTTCTGAGGTCTTGGCTGATTTCTTTAGATTTTCCCATGATGTCAAGCAAAGGGGCAGTGAGTTTGAAGGTAGGCCTTGAAATACATCCACAGGTACACCTCCAATTGACTCAAAGGATGTCAATTAGCCCATCAGAAGCTTCTAAAGCCATGACCTCATTTTCTGGAATTTTCCAAGCTGTTTAAAGACACAGTCAACTTAGTGTATGTAAACTTCTGACCCACTGGAATTGTGATACAGTAAGTGAAATAATCTGTCTGTAAACAATTGTTGGAACAATTACTTGTGTCGTGTACAAAGTAGATGTCCTAACCGACTTGCCAAAACTATAGTTTGTTAACAAGAAATTTGTGGAGTGGTTGAAAAACAAGTTTTAATGACTCCAACCTAAGTGTATCTAAACTTCAACTGTATGTATGGAGCATAATGTATTTACTGTTTTGTTCACGTTTTCAAGTACTGGTGACAAATCATGCATTCCGATTTTTGCATAGATTGTAATGGACACATGATGTGTGTAAAATATATATTTTTAAAGGTTTTACTGATTATCATGAGCTAATGTTAAGCTATGTTCCAGCTATGTGTGGTGACATGTTTGTTGACATCATACAATGCATTCTGGTTGTCACCTAAGCGTTTGTTAGACCAAAGATGTTATAAGAAGGGATAGTTCATGCGACTGAGTTATGGTGCTTTCAAGACAACTAGGAACTCAAGTCATGACGTCAGTGATCTTCAGGTCGGAAGGTGTGAGCTCGAGAAAGAGGCCTGAGTTCCCGAGTTGGAATTCCGAGTTGGATGACCGTTTTAAAACGATTTTCCCCAGCTGGAGCTAGTTTTTTCCCAGTTGTCTTGAACGCATTGAAGTGGAACGCAGCATCAGGTCGTAACTATGGTTTGCCAGCTCCGCCTTTCCAAGGGTTTAATTGTTTTTTTCACATACATTTGTCCTGTGTTTGCCCCCCCACTTATTGATAAATCCCCCATCATAGTAATATTTCCTTTATATCTCCCCACGATACCTTCCCCGATTTCTACCTAAAAAAAAAATACAAATTAAATTAACTCCCCCACAAACCTTCCTAAAATGGTTTCATCTCTGTTTAGCTGCCGCACTACGGTTCGGCTAAGGCAGTAGGCTTATATTTGGGGTAACATTTTATTTGTTATTTGTCAAAAACGGTCAACAACTAAAGTCATGTGCTCCGGTTCTTGTATACACTGTAACACGTACATCAACGATTTGTAATATGCTGAAAAGTGTCCAAACTAAGTTAATATTTTTCAGGTAATGGAAGCAGTCATCTTTGACTTTGACTTTGACTTTGTTCATTTGCTTCTTATAGTGAATGGCATTCTGGGATTAGGAAGTTTTCGCTTGTCAAACAAACTAACTGAAGTTGGAGACTTATATCTCCCTCATTAACTTTAAGCGTCAGCTGTCAGACGATCGCTGCAGCTGTAGACAGCCCATCTGTAAATAGCCCATCCAACCAACTACCTACCTCATCCCCATATTTGTTTTTGTTTTTCTGCTCTTTTGCACAGCAGTATTTCTAGCTGCACATCATCATCTGCACATCTATCACTCCAGTGTTAATTTGCTAAATTGTAATTACTTCACTACTATGGCCTATTTATTGCCTTACCTCCTCATGCCATTTGCACACACTGTCTATAGAATTTTTCTATTGTGTTATTGACTGTACGCGTGTTTATTCCATGTGTAACTGTGTTGTTGTTTGTGTCGCACTGCTTTACTTTATCTAGGCCAGGTCGCAGTTGTAAATGAGAACTTGTTCTCAACTGGCCTACCTGGTTAAATAAAGGTGAAATAAAAATAAAATGAATTGAGATGTGGTACATTGTAAAGAAGTCTAGCTGTTAGATCGCTAACTTATGTTTCGTTTTTTGTCAGCGCAACCTTTAGGGAATGAGTTTGGCTGTGGACGTGTTCCGTGTGATGTTTGCATGATGTTTATTCATGACACTCACAGACACACACAAGTAATCTCCTTCACCACAGAGCACATTGGTTGGATAAACACTACACATGTAGTCAAATGGTTCAGCTAAACAGCCTCTACTACAGCCAATAAATAGTGTAGGTAGTGCCAGGGTCCCTAAAACCCACCTCCTTCACAGCCATCCCCTGCCCCCTTTACACGGTCTCTTCAGTGTGGCAGAGACGGTGTGGGCATTACACACACACACACACACACACACACACACACACACACACACAGCCCCTAGGGGCCCAAGGTAATGAGTAGGTATGGCCACTGACTTATTCTGAGTGAATAACACAACAAGATCCAAACATATGACAACCTCCAAGCAAGCAGGACAATACACCCACACTGCTACAGAAAGAGACCTGTATTTTAAACAGTCATTTAGCTATGCATTTATTTGTTATTTAAAAAAACAAACAAGTGGAAGTCCTTTAGTATATTGGTGTTTGGTAATTGCAGCATATTATTTGTTCAAGTGATATGTAACTTTATTGCAATACATACCGATGGTGAGGGGAAGTCGATGGCCAAAACACTTCAACCTCGTCCATCCATTTAGGTTAGTGGCTTTCACGACGTTTTCCCCACTGTCCGTTGTGATGCACACCTGCTTCTCCTTTGGCTGATCCCAGGCTGCTAGCGAGTCAAGCAGCCCCTGGGCTATTACCTCCCCAGTGTGGTCCTCTGGAAAGTAGGAGGTCTGCAAGCACCTGCTGCACAGCTTCCAATCGGCATCGATGTAGTACAGGATCATGCTGTGGGGATGTTTTTCAGCTGCAGGGACTGGGAGACTAGTTAGTATCGAGGCAAAGATGAACGGAGCAAAGTACGGAGAGATCCTTGATGCAAAACCTGCTCCAGAGCGCTCAGGGTCTCAGACTGGGGCGAAGGTTCACCTTCCAACAGGACAATGACCCTAAGCACACAGCCAAGACAATGCAGGAGTGGCTTCGGGACAAGTCTCTGAATGTCCTTGAGTGGTCCAGCCATAGCCCGGTCTTGAAACCGATCGAACATCTCTGTAGAGACCTGAAAATAGCTGTGCAGCGACGCTCCCCATCCAACCTGACAGAGCTTGAGAGAATCTGCAGAGAATAATGGGAGAAACTCCCCAAATACAGGTGTTCCAAGCCTGTAGCGTCATACCCAAGAAGCCTCGAGGCTGTAATCGCTGCCAAAAAACTTCAACAAAGTAATGAGTAAAGGGTCTGAATACATATGTGAATTTGATATTTCAGTTATAGTTTTTTTATAAATTTGCTAAACTTTCTAAAAAACAAATTTTTCATTGTCATTATGGGGTATTGTGTGTAGTTTGATGAGGAAACGAAATGTAATCCATTTTAGAACAAGCCTGTAACGTGACAAAATATGGAAAAAGTAATGGGGTCTGAATACTTTCCGATTGCACTGTATGTACATGTAGGTAGGGGTAAATTGACTATGCATAGATAATAAACTGTGAGTAGCAGCAGTGTGCATTTTTTAAACTATATATACAGTGCCTTTGTGAAAGGCTGTAACGTAACAAAATATGGAAAAAGTCAAGGGGTCTGAATAATTTCCGATGGCACTGTATATATAATAATAAGGGGGGGGCAATGCAAATAGTCCAGGTAGCCATTTAATGAATTGTTCAACGGTCTTATGGCTTGGGGGTAGAAGCAGGAGCCCTTTGGATTTATGAGTTTGACCTCCTGGTGGTGAAATCCACAGATGCATCTCTGAAGCCCCCCAAGCAGAGTTGTCCACGGGGCTGGCATTGGACAATTCTCTATGTGACAATACATAAGGAAGCCTGTGTTAGGAAGACCTCTGCTGGTCACCATCTCACAGCACTCTCAAGCAGCTCACCCTATTACCCATCCCCCACAATCGAAACAAGTAGGGATGAACTCTGTCTCTCTCTCTCTCTCTCTCTCTCTCTCTCTCTCTCTCTCTCTCTCTCTCTCTCTCTCTCTCTCTCTCTCTCTCTCTCTCTCTCTCTCTCTCTCTCTCTCTCTCTCTCTCTCTCTCTCCTCTCTCTCTCTCTCTCTCTCTCTCTCTCTCTCTCAGGAACTTTCCTTAACTTGTTGTGATTGGTTGCCAAGATCACAACTTGGGACTTGACACTGTGTGTACTCTCTTTGTTACAATATGCAATGACAATTTGATGGCCAAATATTAGAATAAAGTTGCTGTTCATGAACAGTAAAAGCCTATATTTAAAGGCCTACAGTTATAGTCTAGGAGAAGTTTGGCTAGCCAGCTATATATAGCCAAGTTATTGTTACTCATTGTGTATTTATTATTACTTTTCTATTATTTCTCTTTTCTCTCTCTGCAATGTTGGGAAGGGCCTGTAAGTAAGCATTTTACTGTTAGACTACACCTGTTGTTTATGAGTCATGTGACGAATAAAACTTAAATGGGTAAGTCTCTTCTATTATCGAATGGCAAAACAAAACTTTTTCTTTCTCTACCTAGCACTTTTCTCTTTCCCTTACATTACTCGAACATTCTCTTAAACTGTCTATATTCTCTCCTACCCTCCTTCTTTCACTTTTTCCCCATCTTTCTCTTTTTCTTGCTCTCTTTCCCCTTCTTTTTCTTTCTCTCTCTCTCTCTCTCTCTCTCTCCCTCCATCTCTTCCATTCTATTCCTCTCTCCCATTATCTTCCTCTCCATCCTCTCTTCCTCTCTCTTTACAGGCTGATGATAAGGTTTGGTCTCTGTTTAACAGAGAAAGGGAAGCACTGGGGTAGAATGGGTGCTCTATGGTACTTCCTTCTCCCTGGCATACCGTTCCAATCAGTCGGCTTTAATTCTATTAGCCTGTAATTCTGGGGGATGAGAGGAGAAGAGAGAGAAACAGGAAAAAATAGCAGGGGGGGGGGGGGGGGGATGGAGACAGAGCCTTTGGTTAAATGAATCCCTGTCTCTCACTGTGAAACATTCTCATATCTGTACCCATATCCATTATATCCATTATTCCCTCCTCTGTTGTAAATGTGTCATTAATTTATCTATTGTAATCTTCAGGCAGATGTAATGGGCTGGCCTAAGCCTGTTTGGGGAAAATTTGTACACTTATCAGTCTCAGAATACCACAAATGAAATCAATTAGCCTTTAATGAAGTCTCCAATGAGATCTTTTGTCTAGTCGTGACTGCTGCATTATAGTAAACGAACTGTATGGAGAATTGTAAAGGTGCCATTTGAAATGTGTGATAATATTGCAGGCGTACACATACATGTGTGTGTGAGAAAGAGAGAGAGACACTTAATAAGCATGTGATTATTTAATAAAAATAAATTGATATTAAATAAGGGGAAATCAGCAGCATATATTTTAATTACGGAGGGAACCATACAGATTGGCTGCCTTTTACAAAGACACCCAGAGGAATGTACATTTGGCTCCACAGTGCCATATCTGTTAAGTATGCAGTGACAGCGAGCGTGGGCGGCAGTGATGAAAAACTCACAATATTGTCATCAGCAAAACGGCGTTATGAAATAGCGAGTGCAGATAAGTCCGTGTATATCCCAGTCCTTGTTTTCGTATTGTGAGAGGCCGAAGAGAGAGTGGCAAAAAGGAGAGTAGAAAATGAATGAGAAAAAGATGAAGAGAGAGGTAGAGATAGATGGGTATGCTAAGAGCTCCTCTGCTTCCCACAGCTCTCCATGTATTTGAGCAACACTGCCACTCGACATCGAGTAGTCATTCATGTAGTCATACGGGCTAGTCATGTATTCATGCATGCTCTTTCTGTCTCTACAGGGATCTGTTCCTATAAGATTTCCATGTATTCATGTGTGCTCAGCCCCCTTCCCTCTTCTATGGGATATTCATTTATTCGTATTCCAGGTGTCTCTTGTCTCATGTTTGTGCGCTGAGTTAGTGATGGTAGATGGTCACTTCTTATAAAGGCAGGCTTGCTGTCTGACTGTTGAAGCACTCTGGGGTCCAGAGATGATGCGGCCCTATTTGTGTACTTCCATCTACCTGTCTGTGAGTACACAGGAGGATTTGCGTGTGCTTACATGCACACATGCACACGTGTCACGACTTCCACCAAAGTCGGTCCCTCTCCTTGTTCGGTCGACGTCACCGTCCTTCTAGCCATCGCCGATCCACCTTTCATTTTCCATTTGTTTTGTCTTTGTCTTACACACCTGGTTTCAATTCCACAATTACTTGTTCATTATTTAACCCTCTGTTCCTCCATGTTTGTTTGTGAGTAATTGTTTATTATATTTCAGTCCGTATTTGTGGCCTTGTATTTATACAACGTGTATTGTGATATTATTGAGTAAAATTGCTTTCATTACTCATATCTGCTGTCCTGTGCCTGACTCATCTCACCAGCTACACACAGGCGCTTTACAACATGCCTTCTTTCCTCCTCTCTTAGCTGACTGGAGTAATGAAAGGTCAGAAGTTAACCGTGTGTGTGTTGTTAACAGAGAAAGAGTAAGTGACTGAGCTGGTGAAGTTGGCACACATCAACACTTTCACTCTTCCCCCCTCTCTCTCTCCCCTGCCCACAGACCTTGTTGTCTTGTTTTCTGTTTGGTTTTTATCGCCTGGATTTTATGGCACGATGATGTCATCCTGCACTCTATCTATCATCATCCTATTTAATATTTAACGCCCAGTCACGCTAGCAGAATGGTACAGTACTGTAGGTACTTACAGTACACAGACGGCAAACAATGTCAAGAGCTATAAGGAAACAAGGGTTAGAGATTAGAAACGTGGGTTCAAAGTTGAAATCAGTACCTGATGTGGATTGGTTGATTTATGAACGTTTCAATTCAAGCGGTGTCTGAGGTTGATGACTGGACTGATGAGGTGATCCTTGCGCAGTTGAGGTAGACCGTACCTCTTCATTCTACGCTGAAGTATCTCGACCACAGCAGCCATTGGACTCTTAGGAGAATTTCAGAAGATAGGTAGCTATGCAGGATATTCTACCATGTCTTAGTTGATTACTACATTCTGATTGGTACAGGTTACCATAACGGGTGGCTCCAGTCCATCCTCTGTCCTGTTACTACCACTGTTTCTTCTGTTGCTCGTTTGGTAGAGCATGGCGCTTGCAACGCCAGCCCAGGATAGTGGGTTTGAATCCCAGGACCACCCATAGGTAAAACATTTATGCATGCATGACTGTAAGCGGCTTTGGATAAAAGCATCTGCTAAAGAGCATAAATATTATTAGAATTTGTGAGTATAAATCAGAGAAGGCTTTGCCTAAGCAATAACTGTAGTTCATACAAAACTAAGTCTCATTAGAACAGAGTCATGTTTGAAAGACCTTATAACTGCTGTGATTCAGTCGATGTGATTCTCCGGGGGTGTTTATTGTTGTGGTTGTAAGGAAAAAGATGGTGTGTGTGTGTGTGTGTGTGTGTGTGTGTGTGTGTGTGTGTGTGTGTCTGTCCCGGCTCTACCAGTGTGGAGTATAGAGTGTTCCTGGGCCCCAGTGGGCATGCACTGTGTCCCTCACATAATTGAATTATGTGTCACCGACACAGCACTGACACCCCAGGGAACGGAGGGTGGGAGGCAGGGATGGAAGGAAGGAATGAGGGAGGAAGGGAAAGAGAAATGGAGGAGCAGGTAAGATGAAGAAAGACAAGGGAATGGAGTGTAAAAGATTGGGACAGAAAACAAGGGTAATCGAACCATGTGGTTCACTATTCTGCCCTCGCAAAAGAGTCCTCTTCTTAAGCTCAGCAGACAGATAAACCTGGAACAGCTACTGTAGTGTGGAAGGATGAATTATTGCCACCGCTTCGTAGGTACAGTAGTAGTGACTGAAATGAGTAAAAAGACAATGCTGCTACAAAATGATAGCAAGAAGGATGGAGTTTGATAACGTCCGCAGCTCCACAGTGTAACTTTCACAATTTTGGAATTTTAACCATTCTTCTTCTACAGGATTTAGCACATTAAACGAACAACACACGTCAACACAGGACAGTGGAACCCAAGTGGTCAACAATGGAATTACACAATAGCCTAAAGGAACTCAACCCCAACTACAGGGTCCAGAACATTCACAGTTCATGCAGCATAACAGGGATAGAGAGATGGATAGAAAGAGCGAGAGAGAGAGAGAGAGCAATTAGACTTCTATCTGACCTTAATGGGCATGTCCGAACAGGGCCTCGCTCTTGTAAAGAGCTGATCTCTTCTCCTTGAGGGAAAGAGAGAACAAAGGGAACACTGACGGAAAGGGAGAGAGAACAGAGGGAAGAGTCGGAAGGAGAGGGAAATGAATAAAAGCAGTGATGTGAGAGGAGGAAGAAGCGAGGTGAGGAGATCAAGGGGATGAAGACAGCCTTTTAATGTGAAGCGAAGCCTTTACTCTGCTGTCATAACTGATCAGGGAAGGAGGGACTGAGGGAAGAGGGAGGGAGGGAGGGTAGGTAGGTAGAGGTGAAGAAGTGGTGAGGGAGGATAGGAGGTGAAAGAGATAGGGAAGAAAGTTGTAGAGAAGGAGATGGAGACGAGAGAGCGTGTGTACAGAAACTTGGGCAAGGTAGAGAGAGATAGAGAGGTGAATTCCTAGATGAGGGAAATACTGTTTTTAAAGGGGATTTGTGAGGGAATGTTGGGTGAGACTGGCAACATATTTTATATTTTAGCATCTTCAAAGTAGCCACCCTTTGCCTTGATTACAGCTTTGCACACTCTTGGCATTCTCTCAACCAGCTTCATGAGGAATGCTTTTCCAACAGTCTTGAAGGAGTTCCCCCATATGCTGAGCACTTGTTGGCTGCTTTTCCATCACTCTGAGGTCCAACTCATCCCAAACCATCTCAATTGGGTTGAGGTCGGGTGATTTTGGAGACCAGGTCATCTGATGCAGCACTCCATCACTCTTCTTGGTAAAATAGCCCTTACACTGCCTGGATGTGTGTTTTGGGTCATTGTCCTGTTGAAAAACAAATGATAATCCCACTAAGTGCAAACCAGATGGGATGGTGTATCGCTGCAGAATGCTGTGGTAGCAATGCTGGTTAAGTGTGCCTTGAATTCTAAATAAATCAGAGACAGTGTCACCAGCAAAGCACCATCACACCTCCTCCTCCATGCTTCATGGTGGGAACCACACATGCGGAGATCATCCGTTCACCTACTCTGCGTCTCACAAAGACACACCAAAAATCTCAAATTTGGACTCATCAGACCGAAGGACAGATTTCCACCTGTCTAATATCCATTGCTTGTGTTTCTTGGCCCAAGTAAGTCTCTTCTTCTGTCGTGGAAATTTATACCGAGAGAGACTTTGTCATTTCTTCAAACAATCATCTTTATTTAATGTTGATTAATTATTGCAATAATGAAGCTAGTTAACCCAACACTCTTGACTGTTGGGCCGAGCAGCATAACCTTTACAGAAAATTCTGGTTCTTATATGGCTGACACTAAGAATGCTTAGTCATGGCAGGTTCCACCCCTCCCATGCAGATTGGGGGGCACCACGAGCCATCCTGGGTTCATCTCCTGGTTATCTGCCTCTGGTGTTGTTTTAACCCCACCTCGGCTTAGTTTCCCAGATGCCAGGATGATTTTGAGACAATGAAGGATTATGTTCTACTCCTCCAGGCTATCCCTATCTCGATTACGTCCACCACATCTTATCTCTGGAATGCAGTCTTTAACTCATTTGTCAGCTCAAGCCATCTCTAGTGACCATACGCCCACATTATCTCCATCGATTGGAAGCCATCCCTTTACAGAAACACAGCATTAATAGAACAGAAATGTCTTACCATTTATTAAGCATTAATTGTTAACTATTAATATCAAAAACCAGCTTTTTCATTAGCATGTGATGTTCAGAACTAGCATACCCACCGAAAACTTCCGGTGAATTTACTAAATTACTCACGATAAACGTTGACAAAAAACATAACAATTATTTAAAGAATTATAGATACAGAACTCCTTTATGCAATCACGGTGTCAGATTTTAAAATAGCTTTTCGGCGAAAGCACATTTTGCAATATTCTGAGTACATAGCTCGGCCATCACGGCTTGCTATTTTGACACCCAGCAAGTTTGGGACTCACTAAACTCAGAATTACTATTAGAAAAATTGGATTACCTTTGATGTTCTTTGTCAGAATGCACTCCCAGGACTTCTACTTCAACAACAAATGTTGTTTTGGTTCCAAATAATCCATAGTTATATTCAAATAGCTCCGTTTTGTTCGTGCATTCAGGTCACTATCCGAAGGGTGACGCGCGAGCGCATTTCGTGACAAAAAAATGCTAAATATTCCATTACCGTACTTCGAAGCTTGTCAAACGCTGTTTAAAATAAATTTTTATGCTATTTTTCTCATAAAATAGCGATAATATTCCAACCGGAATATGTTGTATTCATTCAAAGGCTGAAAGAAAACATTTACATTTAAGTCATTTAGCAGATGCTCTTATCCAGAGCGACTTACAAATTGGTGGATTACCAGGTGCTGACTAACTGGCAAGTGTCTTCACTGACATTTTCAACCTCTCCCTGTCTGAGTCTGTAATACCAACATGTTTCAAGCAGACCACCATAGTCTCTGTGTCCAAGAACACCAAGGTGACCTGCCTAAATGACTACCGACCCGTAACACTCACGTCTGTAGCCATGAAATGCTTTGAAAGGCTGGTCATGGCTCACATGAACACCATTATCCCAGAAACCCTAGACCCACTCCAATTTGCATACCGCACCAACAGATCCACAGATGGTGCAATCTCTACTGCACTCCACACTGCCCTTTCCCACCTGGACAAATGGAACACCAATGTGAGAATGCTCTTCATTGACTATAGCTCAGCGTTCAACACCATAGTGCCCACAAAGCTCATCACTAAGCTAAGGACCCTGGGACTAAACACCTCCCTCTGCAACTGGATCCAGGACTTCCTGACAGGCTGCCCCCAGGTGGTAAGGGTAGGTAACAACACATCCGCCACGCTGATCCTCAATACGGGGGCCCCTCAGAGGTGCGTGCTCAGTCCCCTCCTGTACTCGCTGTTCACTCATGACTGCACGGCCAGGCACGACTCCAACACCATCATTAAGTTTGCTGATGACACAACAGTGGTTGGCCTGATCACTGACAACAATGAACAGCCTATAGGGACCGTGTGGTGCAAGGACAACAACCTTTCCCTCAATGTGATCAAGACATAGGAGATGATTGTGGACTACAGGAAACGGAAGACCGAGCACGCCCCCATTCTCATCGACAGGGCTGTAGTGGAGCAGGTTGAGTGGTTCAAGTTCCTTGGCGTCCACATCACCAACAAACTAACATGGTCCAAGCAGTCGTGAAGAGGGCACAACAATACATATTCCCCCTCAGGAGACTGAAAATATTTGGCATGGGTCCTCAGACCCTCAAAAGGTTTTACAGCTGCACCATCGAGAGCATCCTGACTGGTTGCATCACTGCCTGGTATGGCAACTGCTCGGCCTCCGACCGCAAGGCACTGCAGAGGGAGGTGCGAACGGCCCAGTATATCACCGGGGCCAAGCTTCCTGCCATCCAGGACCTCTTTACCAGGCGGTGTCAGAGGAAGGCCCTAAAGATTGTCAAAGACTCCAACCACCATAGTCATAGACTGTTCTCTCTGCTACCGCACGGCAAGCGGTACCAGAGTGCCAAGTTTAGGTCCAAGAGGCTTCTAAACGTCTACTACCCCGAAGCCATGAGACTCCTGAACAGTTAATCAAATGGCAACCCAGACTATTTGCCTTGCCACACCCCCACCCCATCTAGAATGCTGCTACTCCCTGTTATTATCTATGCATAGTCATTTTAATAACTCTACCTACATATACATATTACCTCAATTACCTTGACACCAGTGCCCCCGCACATTGACTCTGTACCGGTACTCCCTGTATATAGCCTCCACATTGACTCTGTACCGGTACCCCCTGTATATAGCCTCCACATTGACTCTGTACCGGTACCCCCTGTATATAGCCCTGCTATTGTTATTTACTGCTGCTCTTTAATTATTTGTTATTCTTATCGCTTACTTTTTTTATTTGTAGGTATTTTCTTAAAACTGCATTGTTGGTTAAAGGCTTGTAAGTAAGCATTTCACTGTAAGGTTGTATTCGGCGCATGTGACAAATAAGATTTGATTTGATTTGTACTTCAGGGCAGTTTAACAATAACCAAATGGTGGGCAAATTGAATACTAGCGACGAACAGGAAATTCTGTTATATTCCACACGTTTTGTTTGGGTCAGGATCAATAAATGTCAATCTAAACAATGACAGGGGCCATGACAGGACCCTGGAGGAGGTGTCTGTACAGCTGCCTGTCAGAAACAGACTGTTGTCTCTGGCTGTTCTCAAGCCATTGTGTACATAATGATATGTGAGGGTTCCTGTGCATCTGTACTGTCCCATCTAATTGCAGACCAGTGACATGTCTGTCAGTCTGTCAGCTCAGGATCTGGAACCAGAGGAAAAGCCCTCAGAGAGACAGATAGGCAAACAAAAACCTTGGCTAAACGCTAACTGCTAAAAGCGTTGTGTTTGTCTCTGTAGCGTGCTGTCATTCAATGAGATGTTTATCTTTTAACACTAGCGCCAAGCGCTATCACCTGCCTCCTTAGGGTAATTGCAGATACACCATTATCTTTATGGAAACATTTGAATGGAAACAAGCTTGTTGTTTTTGTGATAGAGGAGGAATATTGTAATAAAGAGTGGACACAGTATATACCGGTGGTCTGTTTCCTTACACAGTAAGGACTGGGTGTTTTTTTTCTCTGGGGGGTTTAGGGGGAATTATAGTGCCACTGAAAACATTTTTACACCATATTTTTTTTTTTACACGAATAGGGCCGCATCATCTCTGGACCCCAGAGTGCTTCAACAGTCAGACAGCAAGCCTGCCTGAATAAGAAGTGGCCCTCTTGCATCACTAACTCAGCGCACATACATGTCCAGAGGTGCCTGTCTCTATAGTTACCAGGGCTCAAGCCGTAGCACGGCTGGTTTATGTTGTTTTGTGTTTGAGTGTGTATGTGTGCATATTGTGTGTGTGTGTGTGTGTGTGTGTTTGTGCATGCGTGTGTGTGTGTGTGCGTGTGTGAATGTGTGTGTGTGTGCATATTGTGTGTGTGTGTGTGTGTTTGTGCATGCGTGTGTGTATGTGTGTGTGCATGCATGTGTGTGTGTGTGTGTGTGTGTGTGTGTGTGTGTGTGTTAGTTTCGATGTGTGTGTGTGCACTGACTGTCCACGTTCACATGTTTCATTGTGTGTGTGTGTGTGTGTGTGTGTGCGTGTGTGTGGGTGTTAGTTTCAATGTGTGTGTGTGTGTGTATGTGTGTACGCACAGACTGTCCACATTCATGGCAATTGCACCGTCCGCAGCCGTAGGGCTATCCAGAGGGGGGTGCGGTCAGCCCAACGCATCACCGGGGGCACACTGCCTGTCCTCCAGGACATCTACACCACCCGGTGTCAGTCCCATTCTGTGAGCTTGGGTCCTACCACTTCACGGCTGAGCCGTTGCTGCTCCTAGAAGTTTCCACTTCACAAAAACAGCACTTACAGTTAACCGGGGAAGCTCTAGCAGGGCAGACATTTGACGAGCAGAAAACTGACTTATTGGAAAGGTGGCATCAT
Organism: Salmo salar; assembly: GCF_965601325.2. Taxonomy (NCBI): domain Eukaryota; kingdom Metazoa; phylum Chordata; class Actinopteri; order Salmoniformes; family Salmonidae; genus Salmo; species Salmo salar. The sequence continues at coordinate 9,013,345 of NC_138301.1, read as the reverse complement.
ATGACAGTGCCACGTTGAAAGTCAGTGAGCTCTTCAGTACGGCCATTCTACTGCCAATGTTTGTCTATGGAGATTGATGTGTGCTTGATTTCATACACCTCTCCGCAACGGGTGTGGCTGAAATAGCCCATTCCACTAATTTGAAGGGGTGTCCACATTTTTACATATATATATATCCATAACTATATATATTTAGTTAGCTATTTAGCTTTCTTATGGCTTGGGGATAAAAGCTGTTCAGAAGCCTGTTGGTGTCAGACTTGATGTACCGGTACCGCTTGCCGTGCGGAAGCAGAGAGAACAGTCTATGACCTGGGTGCCTGGAGCTTTTAAAGATTTTAAAGATTTTCTTGGCCTTCCTTTTACACCGCTTGATATAGAGGTCCTGGATGGCAGGGAGCTCGGTCCCAAGTGATATACTGGGCTGTCCACACCACCCTCTATAGCACCATGCGATCGAGGGCGCTGCTATTGCCATACCAAGCAGTGATGCAGCCAGTCAAGATGCTCTCAATGGCGCAGCTGTAGAACTTTTTGAAGATCTGTGCGCTTATGCCAAACCTTTTCAACCTCCCGAGGGGGAAGAGGCGCCGTCGCGCCTTTTTTACAACTGTGCGTTTGTGTGGAGCGTTTTAACTCGTTAGTGACCGAGGAGCTTGAAGCTCTCGACCCACTCCACTGCGGCCATGTTGATGTGCACGGTGACGGTTTTGTATTTAATGAAGTTGGTGTCCTCTCTCCGGGGGATCGTAGTTAAATATAAACCATTGTGATTATAACCTTCCTGCCCCAGGCTGGAGTACAGCAGCAAATTCAAGTTTATGAATGTTGTTTATGGACGATTTTAAGAAGTATTTATTTGGTTTGATTTGCCTGTCAGAGCATATTTTAACACCCATAGTGTGAAATTGGTCATTTCTGCTCCAGCCACAGGGCATATTAGTTTTATTGAAAAGAGCAGACCTGGAAAATGGAACATGATACAGTATAATGATATTGGATTACATTTGAATATAGAACCGTACATGAAAAGACCGCATAACTCCTTACATATTCAATAGCTCTTCACGCAGGCAGTCTAGTCCTATGTGTGCATACATATGTTATCTCTTTGAATGGACATAATTTACTTAACCATGGATTGGCGGGAGACTGCGTTCTGATAGGAATGTATGGCGGCCATCTTTGAGAGTTAATTAGGCACCTATAAGGTCTGACAAGGAGGCTGCAGTTTAATTACCGCTTGCCGAGTGCACAGACACCCTCTGTACTCTGTATCTGACAAACCAATTCTCACCCATGTGCCTATGTGTTAATCCAACATATAACAGCTCCATGGGCTTCTCTATGCAGAGGAGCTGGTGGGAAGAACTGTTCTAAAGATGTTTCTGCAGCTGCTGTTTTAGAGAGACTTCCACTAGGGAGACTCATACTCTTACCACTGTTTGGCAGGGTGTGGTATTTTGAAGTTTGTGCTTTTCTATATTTAAGAAGATCTTTGAGGCTTGAAGCTGCAGAGTGCCGGACTGGTCTTTGCTTTGCTCTGCTTTGTGTGCGTCTGTGTGTGTGTGTGTGCGACGTTGTGTGTGTGTGTGTGTGTGTGTGTGTGTGTGTGTGTGTGTGTGTGTGTGTGTGTGTGTGTGTGTGTGTGTGTGTGTGTGTGTGTGTGTGTGTGTGTGTGTGTGTCAAGAAGCATTTCATCTGTGCATGGTGGACAACAGCAACCAGATCTCATCTCTGCCTAATAGAAATGCAGGCAGCCTACCATGAAGGGAAAGACTCATCACATGACAAGCCGTGTTCTTCTGCACCAGTGAATATGAATATCACAGACCTCTGGAGGGGTGAGGGAGGGAGGGATGAGGGAGGGATGAGGGAGGACAGGGATTGTGTCTCCGAAGGAATGTTCTCTCAGTCGTTTGTGTCAGACTGTGTCTATAACAAACACTTGACAGGAAACAACACTGGTATCAGTCTTAGTCGGTGGTTTGGTTCCTAGCCAGACGTCCGGCTTCAGGAGGGATTGTGTGGCTTTCATGGTCAAATATATCCCCAAAGCCCCCCTCCCCAATCCCCCCTTTTTTGAGTAAATTTCTGGGCCCTGCCTGTATTGAATGAGTTCTATTTGCCATAACAATTGCCTCCAACGCCCTCCATCCCTTTAAAAGAGTGGTTCAGTCTGCCCTAACGATTGTCTCCATAGCCGTTTCAATCATGTTAATTGAAAGGTTGTGGAGATGTTGTCTTGAGGCAGCAGGCCCAGGCAGGGATAATACTATGTCACAGAGCTGTAATAATGGGGCAGGACTCCTTACTGGGAACAGAGAGAGACAGATGCTAAGCAGGGAGGATTCAACATGCACCCTCAGCGGGTACAGGGTCGCTCTCCCTTACTCTTTTTTTCTCTCTCTCTCGCTCTCTCTCTCTCTCTCTCTCTGCCTCTCACATCTCTCTCTCTCGCTCTCTCTCTCTCTGCCTCCCACGTCACTCTCTCTCTCGCTCTCTCTGCCTCCCACGTCTCTCTCACTCTCTCTCTCTCTCTCTCTCTCTCTCTCTCTCTGCCTCCCCCGTCTCTCTCACTCTCTCTCTCACTCTCTCTGCCTCCCACGTCACTCTCTCTCTCGCTCTCTCAGCCTCCCACATCTCTCTCTCTCTCACTCTCTCTCTCTCTCTCTCTCTCTCTCTCTCTCTCTCTCTCTCTACCCCCACGTCTCTCTCACTATCTCTCTCTCTCTCTCTGACTCCCCCGTCTCTCTCACTCTCTCTCTCACTCTCTCTGCCTCCCACGTCACTCTCTCTCTCGCTCTCTCTGCCTCCCACGTCTCTCACTCTCTCTCTCTCTCACTCTCTCTGCCTCCCACATCACTCTCTCTCTCGCTCTCTCTGCCTCCCACGTCTCTCTCTCTCTCTCTCTCTCTCTGCCTCCCCCGTCTCTCTCACTCTCTCTCTCTCTCACACTCTCTCACTCTGTGTGTGTGTGTGTGTGTGTGTGTGTGTGTGTGTGTGTGTGTGTGTGTGTGTGTGTGTGTGTGTGTGTGTGTGTGTGTGTGTGTGTGTGTGTGTGTGTGTGTGTGTGTGTGTGTGTGTGTGTGTGAGAGAGAGAGTGAAATTGAGGGAGCAAGAAAGAAAGAAATTAAGATAGAACGTAGGGAGAAGGAGGAAGAGTGTGTAATGAGAGTGTGTGACTCCCCCTCACACTGCTGCTGTCAGCCAGGCAGGTGATTTATCAGTCCCAGGGGAGGTCCTCCCGGCCTGGAGCCTATCAGTGCGCTTCTCCTCTTTGTAAAAATGTAATTTACCTGTACTGTATATAAGAATATTAATATATATATATATATTTATATGTATAGTGTGTAAATAGTATTTTTGTCTCCATCACTTATTATTTTTTTTTAACTGTTCTGTACTTTGTCATGTATTTGTAGTCCAGGAAGAGTAGCTGCTGCATGTGCTAATAAACTAAACTAAACTAATCTCTAGTCCTAGGCTTCAACCGTGATGGAAGCCGCCGCAGCCTCTCTTGACAGGCTCTCTCCCTGAGGATGTCTTCTCTGCTCCCCCTGAGTTGTGAGTTATCACTAGGGGCTAAGGCTCAGCTCAACACATCTCGTCTCATTTCAGACCAAGCGCTGAATTATGAGCCCATTTTGCCTGTCGTCACCATGTCTCCATTTCAGAAGAGCCCCTTCAATAGGCTTACAGATGTCCTGATTCTTTGTACAATACTTTGTGTACGGTTCCTCCCACTAGATTGCTTTTGCCATGAACCAAATTGTTTCTCATCATTGTGTGTTGAAGGTTCATTTGGTTTTCACCTTTTAGATCACAATGAATAGGATTATATGGACAGGTTGTCGGGCGTTTTCAAACAGGGCAATTCAAGAGGGTACTACGAAATGAATGTCAAAACGTTGTTTTCTTTGCCCTATTTCATTATAAATGGCATAGAATGAATCATTACATTGTTCTCTACAATATTATAACCTTAATATACCTGTACTTGTCAGTGTTGATGAAATAAGGGCGTTCATTTGCCGTGACCGTTGCTAGTTTAGACCGCGCCATTCTTGGTTGTATCTCTTCCATATTTGATGTTATGAGGTTGTACCATTTTGAGGTTTTCGCTGGTTGGACCAATCAAAATCAACTTACCTTCATAATTTTCACCTCCAGATCCTTGGTTTTCATGACCTAAAACCCGCAAACAATCTACGTTGAGAGGGGCCGTTTCTATGGCGTTTTAAAGGGAAAGACTCAGAAATACGCAATGAAAACAGGAACAGATTGTCTTCGACGGAGGGTGGATATTGAAATGCAGTCTGTTAGCTTGGTAAATAAATCTATATTTTGTCCCTATTTAGTTTTGTATTTAGTGGATTCCATTTAGAAAAAGCCCATGTTTTCACTTACGAACCCGCAGTCACGAGTTAGCTTGCCAGTTGATTTTCGAAGTTAGCGCCGTTCTGCCGCGGAGCAGCGCCACAGAGTTCTATGTAGCAGTGACCAGTTTTTGATCATGCCTGTGACATTCCATTCACTCTAAACATGCACAATTCTCAGCGTAAACCATATATGGTAGAGACGTGGAGTTTGGGACTATTGTTTTTCTGACTGATTTTCTATTGAATGGACATATTTGTATAAACCTTAAACTAATGAATCATTTTATGGGTGAACACCCTACAGGTTGGTACCTGATCCTAGATCAGCACTCCTACACTTGAGGTGCTTTGTGGGTATGGGCCCTTGCCGTTATTGTCTGTTGGTAACCCTAATATCACCAACATAGAGCCACAGCAAATACTGGGAAGTGGCACTGTGTATGCTTTTAGACTGATTCATTCTTTCAGCCACGGGCTTGAGTCCTGTGTGAAGGGAGAAAGAACCTGAGAGAAAATAACCATGTAAATCTAACACCATAATCTATTCCAACTCTTCTCAAAAACGCCACGTGTCCCGCCATCCATTTTCATAAACGTTACTGTAGTAATGGGCTACAGAGGGTAATATCTAACAGTACTCCCTCCCTCCTCTCTCCTCCTTCCCTCTTCTCATCGCTCTCTCGCTCCCACACATGCCAATTGGGACTTGATGCGATTTGACACTAAATAAGACGTGACAGGATTCAATATGAGCTGCCGCTCTTGAAGACGAGGCTTGCAGGTGAAATCCGAGAGCTTACATCGTCACCTTTTCTCCTCAGAGAGAGCAAGGGTACATAAAGTACAGTACCATAATGTGTTTCTAAGGTCAGGTCCTCTGCAGTGCAGACTTTTTGCCTGCAGATGTTTTGGATGTGCAAGCTAAATCTCCTTGCTTGTGGTCCCTGGTTGATGTGTTTATTAATCTGTATATTTTGGGGGGATGCATTGATGTCAACTTTTACGGAGGGTGAGTAGACGCTCTAAAGATAACTGTCATGCTCTCTCTCTCTCACTCCCCCTTCTCCCTTCCTAGATAATAAACAAAAGTGAAATAATCAAAAATGAACAGTTAATATTACACTCTCAAAAGTTTCAAAAGAATAGAGACATTTAAAATGCTATATTATGGCTATGTGAACTAGTACGAAAGGGAAAATAAAATAGATAAGTATAGTTTGTATTTACAATGATGCTGGTTGTTTTTTTCTTGTGGCAACAGGTCACAAATATTATTGCTGTGATGGCAAACGTGGTATTTCTCCTAATAGATATGGAAGTTTATCAAATTCTTTGTGGGTCTGTGTATGTAATCTGAGGGAAATATGTGTCTCTAATATGGTCATACATTTGGCAGAAGGTTAGGAAGTGCTGCTCAGTTTCCACCTCATTTTGTGGGCAGTGGGCACATAGCCTGTCTTCCCTCGAGAGCCAGGTCTGCCTACGGTGGCCTCTCTCAATAGCTAAGCTATACTCACTGAGTCTGTACATAGTCAAACCTTTCCTTCATTTTGGGTCAGGTATTCTGACACTGTATACTCTCTGTTTAGGGCCAAATAGCACTCCAGTTTGCTTTGTTTTTTGGCTAGTTCTTTCCAATGTGTCAAGTAATTAGGGCTGACCCCATTTAGAACTGGTCGATTGGTCAATAGGCTGTTGGTGGATCAAGATTCTTTCAGTCTTGCAGTGGCAAATATATTTTTTTTAAATGATGGCACAAGAGACACTTGTCCAGTGGTGATTTTAGCATGGAAATCTTGGTGGGGCAAAGCCACAACACAACACTAAACAATACATTTATTGCACTATAACTGTGACAACCGGTACCACAAACTGTTAGGGCCTACATAAAGCTGTCCCGACAGCAGAGCTTTCTTTTCAGCGCCATGGAGTGAATCCTTATCACTGCTACACCTGGCTATCAGCGGAGCCTTGTCTGGTAGCGAAACAATTAATTTAGCCTCGTTTACTGCCTTTAAAAAAAAACGGAGCTGATATGGCTGACTTGCTTCAACATATGTAAAGTTAGGCGAAATTAAGAGGTGAAAATAGACCAAAGTATTAGGGTGAGGCACATTTGCTACTAACAGCTTACTACACAACATACACTTCTTATTACTTTCTTAGCTACAGTATACATGCAGTTGAAGTTGGAAGTTTACATACACTTATGTTGGAGTCATTAAAACTCGTTTTTCAAACACTCCACAAATTTCTTGTTAACAAACTATAGTTTTGGCAAGTCTGTTAGGACATCTACTTTCTGCATGACACAAGTCATTTTTCCAACAATTGTTTACAGACAGATTATTTCACTTATAATTCACTGTATCACAATTTCAGTGGGTCACATCCACTAATTTGACTGTGCCTTTAAACAGCTTGGAAAATTCCAGAAAATGATGTCATGGCTTTAGAAGCTTCTGATAGGCTAATTGACATAATTTGAGTCAATTGGAGGTGTACCTGTGGATGTATTTCAAGGCCTACCTTCAAACTCAGTGACTCTTTGCTTGACATAATGAGAAAATCTAAAGAAATCAGCCAAGACCTCAGAAAGAAAATTGTAGACCTTCACAAGTCTGGTTCATCCTTGGGAGCAATTTCCAAATGCCTGAAGCTACTACGTTCATCTGTACAAACAATAGTACGCAAGTATAAACACCATGGGACCACGCAGCCGTCATTTCGCTCAGGAAGGAGACACGTTCTGTCTCCTAGAGATGAACGTACTTTGGTGCGAAAAGTGCCAAACAATCCCAGAACAACAGCAAAGATCCTTGTGAAGATGCTGGAGGACACAGGTACAAAAGTATCTGTATCCACAGTAAAACGAGTCCTATATCGACGTAATCTGAAAGGCCGCTCAGCAAGGAAGAAGCCACTGCTCCAAAACCACCATAAAAAAGCCAGACTACGGTTTGCAACTGCAAATGGGGACAAAGATCGTAGTTATTGGAGAAATTAACTCTGGTCTGATGAAACAAAAATAGAACTGTTTGGCAGTAATGACCATCGTTATGTTTGGAGGAAAAAGGGGGAGGCTTGCAAGCCGAAGTACACCATCCCAACCGTGAAGCACGGGGGTGGCAGCATCATGTTGTGGGGGTGCTTTGCTGCAGGAGGGACTGGTGCACTTCACAAAATAGATGGCATCATGAGGTAGGAAAATTCTGTGGATATATTGAAGCAACATCTCAAGACATTAGTCAGGAAGTTAAAGCTTGGTCGCAAATGGGTCTTGCAAATGGACAATGACCCCAAACATACTTCCAAAGTTGTGGCAAAATGGCTTAAGGACAACAAAGTCAAGGTATTATAGTGCCCATCACAAAGCCTTTACCTCAATCCTATAGAAAATGTGTGGACAGAACTGAAAAAGCGTGTGCGAGCAAGGAGGCCTACAAACCTGACTCAGTTACACCAGCTCTGTCAGGAGGAATGGGCCAAAATTCACTCAACATATTGTGGGAAGCTCAGTCTGAAGCCATTCGGTTATGGGTTTCACAGCCCTATAGTAATGATACAAGTTATATCACCTTAACCTTTTCACAAGTGAGTTCCAAATATGTCTAATGCTCGCCCCAGCGTGAGTTGTTTTATGCACATGATGTCAGAATGCACTCACTGTTCCATAATGTGATTGTTACGCAACAGTATAGTTAACACGCGCTGCCTGCTAATTATCTATAGGCTATGTTCCACTTTTCTAACAAGTTTTATTTTCTAACAGCAGTTTGAATTGAGGTGTGTTACGCCTACTCATTAATTCACATAGAAGTAGCTCCTTTAAGTGTTGTGGACATTTTTATGTTTGAGGCTTTACTGAGCCGGTCAAACTTCTCTCTTCGAGGAGAGCCCAAGCACTTCCCCAGTGTTTCCGCAGATCAACTATGCAGACATTTGCGCAGTCTTACACGAACTGGCACATTTTCTGGCTAGCGCCCGCATTGCCTTCATTATTGTTTTCCTTACAAATAATAACTTTGGACACGTGTGCGTTCCTATCAAAGTAAGTACCTTATTTTCTGTATAACGTGTTGTTGTTTCTACCGTATGCTACATGTGTTCAAGTGGTGGTAACAAATAATGCATTCCGATTAGATTGTAATGGACGCATATGATGTGTGTAAAATACTTTTTTGAAGGTTGTACTGATTATAATGAGCTAATTCTAAGTTATTTGCAAGCTATGTATGCCGCCATGTTTGTTTACATTATACAATGCATTCTGGGTGTAACATAAATGTCTGTCAGACCAAAGATGTTATAATGAGGTGAAGGAATGGTTCACTCATCTTTCATGTAAACTTCCAGAAGTGAATGAAGGGAAGTGAATGATCATAGACAACACACCCCCTTCAACATGCATACTGCAAACACACCAAACTCTTCTTGTCTCCTTATTATCTTTGGTTGACATGAAAAAACAAACATGGCGGCGTGCACAAACTACCCATCGTCGGATTACTTTCAATTTCTAGAAAGTGTTTTACTCAATTATTTAGATCAATGGTGAGCTCACCCGTGATGTGATGAATTCTAAATAGTAATTGCAATTAGCTAATTCATATTGTGGTTTCTGTCAGCCAAAAGTTATCTAAATATGACAGCTTGTGTTACATCAATCTTTCCTCAGTTAGGGCTAGGACCTAATGAGGTCTATATTTTCTGGTTTGGATGATTGTGTATGCTGTCCCTACTTCTGTGAATGGCTGAACATTGCATCCAAAAATAAACTGGTCACATTCAGGACATAACTTTGTAAGGACTGTGTTCTTGCAAAATGTTTCTGTGAAAAAAAGTGTGGCCAGCTCAAGTACTGACTGTTGAGTCAAACGAAACTGGACGTTCTAAATAAGCATTCTAATCACACCAGTTTGAGTGTACGCTGCAGAGACCACTGTAGAATGATCACACCCATTTGTTGGTACGTGTGAAAAGGTTAAAAAGGGTTTATTTACAACCTCTGGGGTATAACATGTTGGGCAAAATGGTATAGGAGAGACTGACATATAACCCCTAACTTGAGTTCAGTCTTCGCCATTGAGAAAGTAGATTGGCCTAGTTTCGTCCTTCATGACTGGAAAATACCTGGATTCTAGGCCGTAGGAAATCCTACATCCATCTCATTAGATCACAACAGGATGGCTCAACAGTGATTCATATTACTGGTTTGCATCCTAAAAAAAGGCTAGTTATATTTTGCTGCACAAAACACTTACATTATTTGTCAACCCATATGATGTGGATCATTGTCAGGTTATTTGATTTATAAGCTTCAGTAACAACAGAACACCATGGTTGTAATAACACTTTAAGCAGGTCGTTTGTAAATGTGTAGAGTGTGTTTGTTTTGGATCCACACTGGTAAGTTAACCTAGGTGTCTGGTTAGACTGTAAACTCTCCTTCCAGACTCACATTAAGCATCTCCAATCCAAAATTAAATCTAGAATCGGCTTCCTATTCCGCAACAAAGCATCCTTCACTCATGCTGCCAAACATACCGTTGTTAAACTGACTATCCTACCGATCCTTGACTTCGGTGATGTCATTTACAAAATAGCCTCCAACACTCTACTCAACAAATTGGATGCAGTCCATCACAGTGCCATCCGTTTTGTCACCAAAGCCCAGTATACTACCCACCACTGCAACCTGTATGCTCTCATTGGCTGGCCCTCGCTTCATATTCATCGCCAAACCCACTGGCTCCAGGTCATCTATAAGTCTTTGCTAGGTAAAGCTCTGCCTTATCTCAGCTCACTGGTCACCATAGCAGCACCCACCCGTAGCACGCTCTCCAGCAGGTATATTTCACTGGTCATCCCCAAAGCCAACTCCTACTTTGGCCGCCTTTCCTTCCAGTTCTCTGCTGCCAATGACTGGAACGAATTGCAAAAATCAATGAAGCTGGAGTCTTATATCTCCCTCACTAACTTTAAGCATCAGCTGGCAGAGCAGCTTACCGATCATTGCACCTGTACATAGCCCATCTGTAAATAGCCCACCCAACTACCTCATCCTCATAACGTTATATATATTTTTTTTGCTCCTTTGCAACTCAGTATCTCTACTTGCACATTCATCTTCTGCACTATCACTCCAGTGTTTAATTGCTAAATTGTAATTATTTCGCCACTATGGCCTATTTATTGCCTTACCTCCCTAATCTTACTACATTTGCACACACTGTATATAGATTTTTCTATTGTGTTATTGACTGTACCTTTGTTTATCCCATGTGTAACTCTGTGCTGTTTGTGTCACACTGCTTTGCTTTATCTTGGCCAGGTCGCAGTTGTAAATGAGAACTTACCTGGCTAAATAAAGGTGAAATAAAAAAAGAAAAAGAAAGTTGCTTATGTAAATTAGACAGTCACCGAGGATTTTCTTCTGATTAACTGGTCAGGGCATAGCACTTTCCATTCAGCTTCAGCTTCCGTCACTCCCATTGTTGCTTATCCATTGTTCACTAAATAGATCAATGTAATTACACCCAGTACAATGTTGAAAAACAGAATGCTTCCCATCACTAGATCACATAACGCTACCACCAATGTAGCGGAAGAAAGTGAAAGCTGCAACAGGGACACTAACCAGGGCTCATACGTGGCAAAGTGAGTGCTAACGGCCATTGCCATGAAATCCTAGTAGGTCTCTGGGCAGAGGCAGTAGGCCTACAATGCTGTCATACGCCTTGTTACAATAACCTAAGTATATAACATGATTGACACGACCGTAATAACCATCATGAAGCGGCCTTGGAAGTGCTATACGTGTCAGCCAACATAATTCATTATTTTACATGAACCTGTTTAACGACATTGATATGGCTTAAATGATCATGTCCAGATTTGTTATAGTTGCAAATACCATACAGTTGCACCTGGGGAATTGAAAACCAATAGATTTTTTTTGCAGGTCTTCTGTTTCCCCACATTTATTGATGAATTAATTTCACATCATGAAAATGTATCCCCATTCCCCAGTCAAATACCTTCATCGAACCCCCCCCCCGCGCTTTTTTCTCCAATCTGGCAACCTTCATAAAATCCAACATAGCACCAGTATCCCGAAGTATAAAAAGAAAACAAGCATAGGCATTCATACAAAAAAAATTCAAACGTAATGCTACTTACTATAATATTGTAAGGGTTTTGATGACAAATGGGTTGATTAACAATATTGGGTTGTTAACAGTTTTGTGGGACACAAAAAAAGGCATTGTAGAACACCATTGCCCAAAATCATCGCTCTAATAACTTTCAAAAGATTGTTCCATAGTTTGCCCCTCAATTTTTTTTTCTCCTGTGAATAAAGTTGCACAAAAATGTGTGTATTTTCACACAAATTAAGCCACACAAAAACGTGCAAAATCTGCTGAAATGTTTTTTGTACAGTACCGTTCAAAACAAATGTCCTTGTTTTTGAAAGAAAAGCACATTTTTTGTCCATTAAAATAACATCAAATTGATCAGAAATACAGTGTAGACATTGTTAATGTTGTAAATGACTATTGTAGCTGGAAACGGCAGATTTTTAATGGAATATCTACATAGGCGTACAGAGGCCCATTATCAGCAACCATCACTCCTGTGTTCCAATGGCACGTTGTGTTAGCTAATCCAAGTTTATCATTTTAAAAGTCTAATTGATCATTAGAAAACCCTTTTGCAATTCTGCTAGCACAGCTGAAAACTGTTGTTCTGATTAAAGAAGCAATAAAACTGGCCTTCTTTAGACTAGTTGAGTATCTGGAGCATCAGCATTTGTGGGTTCAATTACAGGCTCAAAATGTCTAGAAACAAAGAACGCCTATGTAGATTTTCCATAAAAAATGTGACGTATCCAGCTACTACAGTGACCTGTAGTGGAAATGTCAGTACTGAGAGAGACTTAGAGAATTATTAAAACAATCATCTTTATTCAACATCGATTAATTATTGCAATAATGAAACCGTCGACCGCACACTCTAAATTGTGTCGTCGAGAGTTTAACTGACAATGATAAAACAGAGACCTTATATAGGCCCTAAATGCTTAGTCAGTCATTTCCTGGTTCTCTGCACGGGATGTTGTTTTACTTCCAACCCGGCTTAGTATCCCAGATGCCAGGAAGATGAGACAATGAGGCATTATTCTAAACTCTTCCAGGCTCTCTCTATCTCGGGTCACACACACCACATCTTGTCTATAGAATGCCAGCTTTTAGGTTTTTATCACCAAGTCATTGTCAGCTCAAGCTATCCCTAGAAAAACCCATTTCCTAACCAGACGCCCAGACTAACTGCAGGAAGCTAGAGTGGACACAATAAAAACTCAGCATTAGCAGGCCAGTCTTACACTTAGTTAAATATTATTAATATCAAACAAATTAGGTAAGTATGTCATTTTTCCCTGACAGACCCCAAACTTTTGAACAGTAGTGTACATATTTGCTTGAATTGAGTGTGAGATAGTGTTGCAACACCCTGCAGCTGTTTGTCAGGAGCTCACTGGCTAGGGAGTTTGCTAGCACGAGCTTTATAGGATATTTATATTTATCAGGATATTTTCTACTTGCGGGCTGTAATGTTTTTATTTGTAGGCTATTTTTATACACTGGCAATGGCAATAAAAGTTACTTTTAGATTTGTATCATTTTCTCATAGATAGAATTTTGATTAACCACATGACATTGATTTTGAGATGAATAAATGAAACTGTTCCACAAAAAATGTGCATATGAAAATCAGAACTGGCACGCAGATCAGTAGAAATGGTACAGATCAGTAGAAATGGTACAGATCAGTATAAATGGAACTCCAAATGGAACGCTGGCGTAGCCTATTATCTGCAACTTCAGGAGCATAATGTCAGAATCTGCAAAGGCCAGCAGCAGTGGGCAGTGGGAGGAGAAAGGTTGGGTCGGGAACAGGTTTTTTCTTCTGGTTAGGCTATATTGATCTCTGGCTCACTCTTTAGTCATTTGTGTGTCTTCGTTTTTATTTTCAGTGCTTAAAGCATCAGGCTAAGTAGCCAACATATAGTTCATTTTATTCAAATATAGGGTGTGTCTTGATATGGAAAAATACACATTTTAAAATTGCAACCAATGGATTGGTCAATAGAACAAATAACTCTGTTTACCAATATTGTTTTTTGTCCTACAAGTAATTCACTTTTTGTTTTCTCATGAATTGGTTGGGTCTAATTGTGTTGCTGTCCTGAGGGTCTGTAGGGTCTGTTTGTGTTTGTGAACAGGACCAGCTTGCTGAGGAGACTCTTCTCTAGGTTCATCTCTTTGTAAATGATGGCTTTGTTATGGAAGGTTTGGGAATCACTTCCTTTTAGGTGGTTGTAGAATTTAACGGCACTTTTCTGGATTTTGATCATTAGCGGGTATCGTCGTAATTGTGCACTGCATGCATTATTTGGTGTTTACGTTGTACACGGAGGATGTTTTTGCAGAATTCTGCATGCAGTCTCAATTTGATGTTTGTCCCATTTTGTGAATTCTTGGTTGGTGAGCGGACCCCAGACCTCACAAACGCAGAGGGCAATGGGTTCTGAAACAGATTCAAGTATTTTTTGCCAGATCCTAATTGGGATGTCAAATGTGATGTTCCTTTTAATGCCATAAAAGGCCATTCTTGCCTTGTATCTCAAATCCTTCACAGCTTTGTGGAAGTTACCTGTGGTGCTGATGTTTAGGCCGAGGGACGTATAGGTTATTGTGTGCTCTAGGGCAACGTATGTAGATGGAATTTGTATTTGTGGTCCAGGCAACTGTACCTGTTTTGGAACACCATTATCTCTCTCTCTCTCTCTCTCTCTCTCCTCTCTCTCTCTCTCTCTCTCTCTCTCTCTCTCTCTGTGTGTGTCTCTCTGTGTCTCTCTCTCTGTCTCCCTCTGTCTCTCTCTCTCTCTGTCTCTCTCTCTCTCACCCTCTCCCTCTCTCTCTCTCTGTCATCATTTGCTCCTTGGCACCAGCAGAGTTTTACTTGGTTTATCTTTCTCCCTCAAGGAGTCCTCAGTCTTATGTATCCTCAGGCCCAGGGGAGAGTGCTGTTAAGGTTGATGCTCTGATGCTGGCAAAACGTTCCAGTGATGTGAATGTTCCACTGAAGGTCAGTGGCCTCCTTAGATCTGGCTAAGAGATGACAAGTGTATGTGAGTGTTACACACTATCCCAGAGCTGTTCCTAAAGAACACACTGATGATGATGATGATGATGATGATGACGAAGGCTCCGGATCAATTGGTGTGTGTGAGACCCCCGTTCTGAACCACCTTTACTGCCCCACACCTCCCCAATGTTCAGTACGCCACAGTTCATTACCCCAGACCAGCCCTGAGCATAGGTGTCCCCCACACCCCTGTAATGACCTCTTCCATCCCCACTTTATGTCCACTTCATTACCCCTCACCTGCCCCCCTGCCAACCCCCCAGTGGCTAGGGTGAGAGGGGCAGAGCAAACCAGGCCAGAACATCTCATGTGACTCCGTGTCCACGACTTTCGCGCTCTCTTTCTCTGCTCTTTTTGTCTCGTTACCTTTATCTAGCGCTCTCTGTCCCTCTCATTCTTTTACAGTTCTCTCTTTCTCTACCCCACTATCTTTCCATCTATATACAGCTAACCTGTATTTCACCCTCTCCTCATCTGTCCCCTGCGCTCCAATTCCTCCCTCCTTCCCTCTCTCTCCCTCCATCTCTCTCCCTCCATCTCTCGGGGCAGGGTTATACACCGTATCAGGAGTCAGCGGGTTTGGTTGTGTAGGAGCCCCATTTATTAGCCACTCATGTCGTTAAGGGCGAGAGAGGAGCGAGGGGGGGGGGGGGGGGGGCGGTGGCTAGATCAATCTTCTGTATTAACGTCGGCTCGCTGTCAGCTGGCCTGAGACTGGACAGGGGAGAGAAGGGAGGGGGTGAGGGTGTGCCCTGTCATCCGGAAAAATGTTATTTTATCAGGGTGAATCGACGGGAGCATTGCGGAAGATCAGGAGAGAATAGCTGTTGCCTTGCTGTAGATAAATGACAAAAATTGGGGGTGGAAAGAATGGCGTTCCCATTGGTTCTCCAAGACGGCAAGGATAAAGGAAATCCAGGCTCATTGGATGATTTGGATGGTTTAGGGAAATCCCTGCCTGGCACACGCTGGAAGGGGAGAGAGAGAGAGTGTAAGAGGGAGACAGAGAGAGAAGAGAGAGAAAGAGAGAGGGAGAGCAGTAGGAAGAGCAGGCGGTGCTGAAGAAATGGAAGGAGAGCGGGAAAGAGAGAGGGAAAGGAGAGGAGAGAGAGTTAGAGGGAGAGCAGTAGGAAGGGCAAGTGGTTCAGAGATGGAGGGAGAGAGAGAATGAGAGAGCGGGAAAGAGTGATATGAGAGAGGAAGCTGAGACTGACATAGCCTGGAGCAGGACGCTGTTTTATTTTGTTACCAGGCTATCGGAACCAGAGTGGAAACTCAGGCATTGCAGTCCCTCCAGTTAGGGCAATAAACAGTGTGTGTGTGTGTCTGTGTGTGTCTGTGTGTGTGTGTGTGTGTGTGTGTGTGTGTGTGTGTGTGTGTGTGTGTGTGTGTGTGTGTGTGTGTGTGTGTGTGTGTGTGTGTGTGTGTGTGTGTGTGTGTGTGTGTGTGTGTGTGTGTGTGTGTGTGTGTGTGTGTGTGGCATACCCTCTATAGTGGTCCCTATCCCTGAGGAGCGTCTATTGTCGGTAAGACCTTGTGTCTCTCCTCTACTGTGATAAATAATGAATGAAGGCTTGAGACCAATCCTGACAAGACAAGGACAGGGATGGAGAGAGAGGAGAGCGGAAAGAGAAAGGAACAGAGAGAAGAGATAGTGGTGGAAGGACACAGGTGAGACAAAAGACAAGCGGGGAAGAGAAGGGTCGAAGAAATTGCATAGATGGAGAGAGAGAGAGAGGAGAGGTGAGGAAGAGCGGACGGATGAGGGAGGAGGATGCTGGTACAGTCCTGAAACCATAAACCCAGGAAAAGGAGAATGCCCCAGAGCCTCACAGACGAAGAACGGTGAGCAGTGTGTGCGTGTGTGTGTGCAACACTGGCACAGAACTGGATATCTGGTTGCAGACTGAGACAGGAGCCAGATGGAAGGGGAGGAAATGTCTCCGGGAACACCTGACAACAAGAACTAACAAATTCTTATTTACTGCATCTGATTTATTTACAGTCTGCTGCTCGCTTACAGCAAAATTCTAATCTGGCAACCCTAGGCCTAATCTCACTCTATAAATACAATGTTGCCAGATTGACTTTGCTTTCTCTTACAGCCTAAGTTAACCGGCTGTGGGAGTGGGAGATTCAGGTTCAATCTAGCGACCACATTAACTCAATATATCTCAATCACAGACTTGATAAATCAAGTCTTTCAACATGACTTTTCTTCTAGTCAAGTCTTTCAACCGTCGATATCCCCATATTAGTTTTATCTTGATAGCATTAGCCCAGACTCATTCCCATTCTGTGTAGGTTCTCAAGGCATGTGGAGAAAATAGCATCAGAGCCAAAGATCAATGTCAGGCTTTGAAGCAGTGTGGGTAAACGCTGCACCCTGAGCATGTTAATCTAACTTCACTGGGCTGTGTGTGTGTGTGTGTGTGTGTGTGTGTGTGTGTGTGTGTGTGTGTGCGCGTGTGTGTGTGTGCGTGTGCATGCGTGTGTGTGTGTGTGTGTGCAATTCATGTGTTTCAGCTGATAATCCTGAAGTTTTAGATAGAGAGGAGTAGAGATGCAATAAAAGGCTGGGGTGTAGAGGAGAGGTGATGGAGAGAGGAAGAGGAGATGTCAAGAGAAGGGATAGGAGGCAGAGAGAGAGAGACAGCAGGAAGAAGAAGAGAGGGCAGTAAAGTGATACCGTTAAACCATGATTTAGATTGCTCCTTATCCTATGGCTTGCACTGGAGTGTGTCTGAGGTGCAGTAAAGCTTTATTATCCCTGTGTGTGTGTGTGCGTGTGTGTGTGTGATAGTCCGTGTCGCTCTTTCCCTTCTCTTCATCACCCAGAGGCCGCTAGTGGTCTCATTAGGTCGATCCCCTCCCACCACCTATACCCTGGGGTCCTTTAACCCACAGCCATCACCCTGCCATCTGTACCGTAGGTTTTTCCGGCATCTTGGACATATTCCCGTCGGTTAGTCCCCATTTAAGTCTAAATCCCAGCATCGTTTACCCCTCCCCTCTGTATCCATCCTTCCCCGTCACTCCACCCATTATTCTCTCATCAAAAGACAGTCTCTCTGAAGACTGCTGGAGTGAGACGATGGCCTACCGCACTGTACACCACCAAACCCCACAGACCCTTTCCCCCCCCCTTATTT
Organism: Salmo salar; assembly: GCF_965601325.2. Classification (NCBI taxonomy): domain Eukaryota; kingdom Metazoa; phylum Chordata; class Actinopteri; order Salmoniformes; family Salmonidae; genus Salmo; species Salmo salar. The sequence continues at coordinate 8,995,599 of NC_138301.1, read as the reverse complement.
AGGTTTCCAAGGCTACCCTGCATCTCCCTCTCACCTCTCCCTCTCTCTCTGTCTCTTACTAGCTCCCTCACTCACTCTCTCTCACTCACTCACTCTCTCTCACTCACTCTCTCTCTCTCTCTCTTTCCCTTGCTCAACCAGCCAACCGTATCGGTGCGAAAACATCACTGGAGTATTTTAATTGGGTCCACCCTCCTCCTCTACTCCCTCCTCCCTTCTTCTCCTTTGCCCCGTTGCGGGGAGAAGAAAACCTGCCTGCCTGTGTGGAGAAAGAGAAAGCGGGATTGAATGTAGGCTGATGTAATGTCATGCTGGAGGACCCTTCTGCTGGGTCCTTTTTTCTTTTTGAAGTTCTACATCTAATGGACAGGGGTACAATACTTCCTTTTACATGGAGACCCCTCACCTCCCCTTACCGCATTTCAAAAGGTGCTTCACTGTGTGTGTGTGTGTGTGTGTGTGTGTGTGTGTGTGTGTGTAATGCATTTAGGAAAACTATTTTGGAGAGCCCACACCGTCTCTGCCACACTGAAGAGACCGTGTAATGGGGGCAGGGGATGGCTGTGAAGGAGGTGGGTTTTAGGGACCCTGGCACTTGCTACATTATTTATTGGCTGTAGTAGAGGCTGTTTAGCTGAACCATTTGACTACATGTGTAGTGTTTATCCAACCAATGTGCTCTGTGGTGAAGGAGAAAGCACATCTCTCTCTCTCTCTCTCTGTTACTTGTTCTCCCTCCTGCACAATCCCCCCTCTATCTCTCTATCACATTACCTCTGTATTAATTGCAAGACCAAATCACCAAATCTCCTTTCACCTGTGAGCATTGTCTGCTTTGCTCTGTAATACTGACCCAGAAACAGTTTCTGGAGTCATCATTCATCCCAAAGTAGACCACATTATGTGTGACCTGCTCATTGGTTTGTGACCATTATCTGTTGTGTCTACTGCCACCATGTGGTAGATAGTGGTAACTAGTAATTATACCTCAGATGCATTTATAAGCTCCATTTCAGCTGGTGAATTTTGGTATAACAACATCAACCCATTAGAAATCCAGTTAGCCCTCAACAGTAGATTTTTCGTTCACAACTTCCAGTCAAGGTTAATCTAATGTGAGGTCAGCCATGTGTTTTGACAGGACTGTGATGGAATTGGGAACACAGGACTTAGTATGTGGACTTAGTACAGGACTTAGTACACACACACACACACACACACATTTTACATTCACTGGGCAAAGACGTCAGTTGAGCGTCTAATTTTGATTTGCATTTGGTTGAGTTGTTGAAATGTTTGGAGCTCTGAGTTACTGAGATTAAGTTTCACAACACCAGATAGCACTATGTCCCCAAATAGCCCATTGTAGAAGGGCAATTCCATTGTAACAGTATGATGCTGAGACTGATTTAAAGGGCCAATGCAGACTTTTTTTTTATCTCAATACCAAATCATTTCTGGGTAACAGTGAAGTATCCTACTGTCACTGTTTTCAATCAAAATGGTCAAAAATAAATAAAAAATAGCTTATTAGCAAGAGCAATTTCTCCAGCAAAATTTTAGCTAGGGCTGTCTGGGAGTGGTCTGAGTGGGGAGGGGAAAACTGAAAACTAGTTGCTATTGGCAGAGAGGATTTGAACTCTCTTTCTTGTTGGTCTATTAACTAATTTACCGCCTGGTGATGTCATCAGGCAGACCAAAAGAGGCTGAAATTTCAGGCGGTCTTTTTAAACAGCTCTTACACTAAAAGGGCATTATCATAATTGTAACAATTTCAAAGTATGGAAATATATATAAAACACAGGTAAATCCAATTTTTTTTATGCACAGGGCCTTTAAAATGTAGTGCCTTCAGAAAATATTCACACCCCTTTCTCCACATTTTGTTGTGTTACAGCTTGAATCTAAAATGGATTAAATTGAGATTTTGTGTCACTGACCTACACACAATACCCCATAATGTCACATTGGATTTTTTTTATTTTTATAAATGTGTACAAAGTCATTAAAAATGAAAAGCTGAAAGGTCTTGAGTCAATAAGTATTCAACCCCTTTGTTATGGCAAGCCTAAATAAGTTCAGGAGTAAAAATGTTGCTTAACTAGTCACTTATGTTGCAATAATAGTGTTCAACATGATTTTTGAATGACTACTCCTGTTCTGTACCCCACACAGTTATCTGTAAGGTACCGCAGTCGAGTAGTGAACTTTAACCACAGATTCAACCACATCTACCTATTGGTAGATGGGTTAAAAAAAGCAGACATTGAATATCCCTTTGAGCATGGTAAAGTTATTAATTACCCTTTGGATGGTGTATCAATACACCCAGTCATTTCAAAGATACAGGCGTCCTTCCTCAGTTGCTGGGGAGGAAGTAAACCTCTCAGGGAGTTTACCATGAGGCTAATTTTTAAACAGTTAAACAGACTTTAATGACTATAGTAGGAGAAAAACTGAGGATGAATCAACAACATTGTAGTTACTCCACAATACTAACCTACATGATAGAGTGAAATAAGGAAGCCTGTACAGAAGTAAAATATTCCCAAACATGTATCTTGTTTGCTGTAAGGCACTGTAAAAAAAAATGTGGCAACGAAATTTTTTTTTGGTCTGAATACAAAGCGTTATGTTTGGGGCAAATCCAACACATCACTGAGTACCACTCGTCATATGTTCAAGCATGGTGGTGGCTGCATCATGTTATGGTTAAGCTTGTCATCGGCAAGAACTAGAGAGTCTTAGGATAAAAAGAAACATAAACGAGCTAAGCACAGGCAAAATCCTAGAGGAAATTCTGGTTCAGTATGCTTTCCAACAGACACTAGGAGATAAATTCACCTTTCAGCAAGACAATAACCTAAAACACTAGGCCAAATATACACTGAAGTAGTTTACCAAGACGATATAGAATGTTCCTGAGCGGCCTGGTTACAGTTTTGACTTAAATCTACTTGAAAATCTATGACAAGACTTGGAAATTGTTGTCTAGCAATGATCAACAGCCAACTTGATAGAGCTTGAAGAATTCTTTTAAGGATAATGTGCAAATATTCTACAGTCCGGGTATGCAAAGCTCTTAGAGATTTATCCAGTAAGACTCACTGCTGAAGGGGATTCTAACATGTATTGATTCAGGGGGTTGAATACTTATCTAATCAAGATATATTAGTGTTTTATTTTCCATTAATTAAAAAAAATATACAAAACGTTCTTCCACTTTGACATTACAGATTATTGTTTGTAGATCGTTGAAATAAAAGACAATTAAATCCATTTTAATCCCACTTTGTAACACAACAAAATGTGGAAAAAGTCAAGGGGTGGGAATACTTTCTGAAGGCACTGTATGCCCAGCAAAAAAAACATGGATTGCAAAGTTAAATAAACCATACATCTCTATTCACAAGGACTACTTTAAACAATTTCCACTAAAGATTTTACAAAACAAATTTATTTGAAGATCAGTGCAGATGTAAAGTTTCATAAAAGAATGACTGAAATCTCCCTCAGATTTTTATGTGACCAAGTCTTCCAAAAAACTCTGTTAAATAGCTACTCTGAATGAAGATTCAAAGATGTCTGCAGAAAGAATGGGATGTCAACTTTGTTCCGGATCGGAACGTCTAGAGTATGTTTCACAATTTTGGACATCACAGTAGAGAACAGTGGAGTACAGTACAGAGCAGCACACATAGCACAGGAGAGTTCAGTACATTACAGTACAACATAATATGAGTGGCAGGTAGCCTAGCGGTTGGGCCAGTAACTGAAAGGTCGCTGGTTCGAATCCCTGAGCCGACTAGGTGAGAAATCTGTCAACATGCCCTTGAGCAAGGCACTTAACCCTAATTGCTCATGTAAGTCGCTCTGGATAAGAGCTAAATGATTCAAATGTAAATGTATAATACAGTACATTATACTGTAGTGTAATCTACTGTAATGTACTGTACGAAACTCTACTTTACTGTACAGTACTACTACTGACCTATACTCCAGTGGAAGGCATTCAGTTGTACAACTGACTAGGTATCCTCCTTTCCCTTTTACTCTACTGTACTTTTCTTTACTGTACTGTACGCTACTCTACTGTACTGACCTATACTCTAATCTTATTTTCTTTACTGTACTGTACTATACTGTACTGTACTGTACTGTACTGTACTATAATGTGGTTTCCAAACTTGTGACGCATAGATGGGTGATTCTCATGAAAGCAGTTTTAACCATGGCAATAGCAAGTTGAGTTAGAAAACCATGATGCTTCCGCAACATCCAACTAATGTTACTGAATCATTCAGAAGAATAAGATGCCTAGTTTATGGCACAGTGTCTTATTTAAAATACATTTTCGCCTGAATTCTGTACATTTTCACCCCAAATTCTCATTACTGAAATGCGTTTGGATTAAATTCTCGGGTCATTTTATACAATTTTACTTTAGAAAAACCTAACTTATTTGAATTAAACACAAAATATGTTGCTCTAGGTTGTCCATAAATCCCCCAAAATGTATACTAGTTTAAGTTTACATGAAATTATTATATTTAATACATAAAAACACAGTGTCTGTGGACATACAGTGCATTCGGAAAGAATTCAGACCCCTTGACTTTTCCCACATTTTGTTACATTACAGCCTTATTCTAAAATGGATTAAATAAATACAAATCCTCAGCAATCTACACACAATACCCCATAATGACAAAGCAAAAACTGGTTTTTAGAAATTTTAGAAAATGTATTACATATAAAAAAGTATTATATTTACATAAGTATTCAGACCCTTTGCTATGAGACTCGAAATTGAGCTCAGGTGCATACTGTTTCCATTGATCATCCTTGAGATGTTTCTACAACTTGAGTGGAGTCCACCTGTGGTAAATTCAATTGATTGGACATGATTTGGAAAGGCACACACCAGTCTATATAAGGTCCCACAGTTGTCAGAGCAAAAACCAATCCATAAGGTCGAATGAATTGTCTGTAGAGCACAGAGACAGGATTGTGTCGAGGCACAGATCTGGGGAAGGGTACCAAAAGATGTCTGCAGCATTGAAGGTCCCCAAGAACACAGTTGCCTCCATCATTCTTAAATGGAAGAAGTTTGGAACCAGCAAGACTTCCTAGAGCTGGCCTCACGGCCAAACGGGAACAATCGGGGGAGAAGGGCCTTGGTCAGGGAGGTGACCAAGTTCCCGATGGTCACTCTGATAGAGCTCCAGAGTTCCTCTGTGGAGATGGTAGAACCTCCCAGAAGGACAACCATCTCTGCAGCACCACACCAATCAAGGCTTTATGGTAGAGTGGCCAGATGGAAGCCACTCCTCAGTAAAAGGCACATGACAGCCTCTTGGAGTTTGTCAAAAGGCACCTAAAGACTCCCTGACCGTGAAAAACAAGATTCTCTGGTCTGATGACTCCAAGATTGAACTCTTTGGCCTGAAACCTGGCACTGTTCCTACTGTGAAGCATGGTGGTGGCAGCATCCTACTGTGGAGATGTTTTTCAGTGGCAGGGACTGGGACCGTGTGGCAGGGACTCCCTGACCGTGAAAAACAAGATTCTCTGGTCTGATGACTCCAAGATTGAACTCTTTGGCCTGAAACCTGGCACTGTCCCTACTGAGAAGCATGGTGGTGGCAGCATCCTACTGTGGAGATGTTTTTCAGTGGCAGGGACTGGGACCGTGTGGCAGGGACTCCCTGACCGTGAAAAACAAGATTCTCTGGTCTGATGACTCCAAGATTGAACTCTTTGGCCTGAAACCTGGCACTGTCCCTACTGTGAAGCATGGTGGTGGCAGCATCCTACTGTGGAGATGTTTTTCAGTGGCAGGGACTGGGAGACTAGTCAGGGTTGAGGGAAAGATGAACAGAGCAAAGTACAGAGAGATCCTTGATGAAAACCTGCTCCAGAGTGCTCTGGACCTCAGACTGGGGTGAAGGTTCACCTTCCAACAAGACAACGACCCTAAGCACAGAGCCAAGACAATGCAGGAGTGGCTTTGGGAAAAGTCTCTGAATGTCCTTGATTGACCCAGCCAGAGCCCGGACTTGAACCCGATGGAACATATCTGGAGAGACCTGAAAATAGCTGTGCAGCAACTCTCCCCATCCAACCTGACAGAGCTTGAGAGGATCTGCAGAGAAGAATGGGAGAAACTCCCAAAATACAGCTGTGCTAAGCTTGTAGTGTCATACCCAAGAAGACTTGAGGCTGTAATCACTGCCAAAGGTGCTTCAACAAAGTACTGAGTAAAGGGTCTGAATACTTACGCAAATGTCATATTTCCGTTTTTTTTTTTTATTATCACTTTGCAAAAACAAATGTAAACCTGTTTTTGATTTGTCATTATGGAGTATTGTGTGTAGATGGATGAGGGAAGAAAACACTTTAATCAGTTTTAGAATAAGGTTGTAACGTAACAAAATGTGGAAAAAGTCAAGGGGTCTGAATACTTTCCGAATGTGTTTCTGATTAACATAACACTTTTTCAAGTTCCTGTAAAAACTCCCCAAAATGTTTTTATAAAGTTGTATTCACCCATGATGCATCATTTAGTGCAGGGTTTTCCAAACTTGGTTCTGGGGCCCCCCCTGGGTGCACATTTTTGTTGTTGCCCGAGCACAACACAGCTGATTCAAATAATCAAAGGTTGATAATGAGTTGGTTATTTGAATCAGCTGATTATGATCTGTATTTATCTATTTCATAATTATTGTTATGTTTATTTATCATTTTACCACAATTTCCACAACTGCCAAAGCAAGGGTCTTAACTTCAACATTGATGTGTTTTTGTTGGATTTCTCATACCTTTAAAGACTTTTTCTGGTAGATGTTTTCTAATACTTTTTTCCCCATCTGACCAGAAATCAAAGCCGTTGCTTATTCCCTAGTTTTAGAATAAAAAATGGTGGAAAAATGTGTATATGCCTTAATAAAACATTTAAAAATAGACTCTTAGCTTTCATTTGACACCAAATTTGACATGCTACTATGAACTTCACATGTTGGTGCTTATGGGTCCTTTTAAATGGAAATGGCTGAAACCTGACTTTGTAGCCCTATAGGTCAATGCTCAGTCTATCCTACCGATGCTTCTCTTGTACAGTATCACTATATAAAGCTATAGCAGATCCAGCGGAATATTCCAGTTTATTCCAATACAGTCCTGTTGAATATTATTCAGGTCTATTCCTATACAATCCTATTGAATATTCCCCTCTATTCCAATACAGTCCTGTTGAATATTATTCTGGTTTATTCCAATGCAGTCCTGTTGAATATTCCCCTCTATTCCAATACAGTCCTGTTGAATATTATTCTGGTTTATTCCAATGCAGTCCTGTTGAATATTATTCTGGTTTATTCCAATGCAGTCCTGTTGAATATTCCCCTCTATTCCAATACAGTCGAGTTGAATATTATTCTGGTCTATTCCAGTACAGTCCTGTTGAATATTATTCTGGTCTATTCCAAGACAGTCCTGTTGAATATTCCTTTTCATCTGAGACCGAATGAGAAGAATTTAATCCTGCTTTTGTGGCAAAAACAGTGAGTATGAAATGATATCATGCCCGGATGTCTTCAGGCACACTATAATCACATTATACACGCTTAGGGGGGAGACTGCGTGTGTGTGTGTCTTTGTGCGTGTGTGTCTGTGCAAGCGTCTTTGCACTTGTGTGCATGAATATGTGTGTGTGTGTGACGCTGAAGGGGATTTCCATAAATTCCAGGTTTATAATAATAATGTCTTAAATAAAACAGATTATACATGAAAATCAGACTGTATTTTTCTTATTTTTTCCATGAGGGATTTTCCATGTTTTTCTTTGTTACGCGATCTAATCTCTTATCATGTTTAAGCAGATTTCTGGGACTTTCTTATAGTAACGGATTCCATCGGGGTTGCCAAGAAGAAGTGGAGTTAATGAAATTAAAACCGCCACCCTCGACCAGAAGCGCTTTCCACTTTGCGTCGGGTGTGATTGGAATCAATAGGAAAATACGTTACGTCTGTTAGCATTAGCGCTAACAGCCATCTTCTGTTGAATTCAGAGAAAGTGTGTTTGGTTATTAATGAGATCTATGTGATTAGAATGCAGTGTCTCCACCCCCCCACACACACACACTTCCCTGAAGCACATGACACATCTAAGGCAGCTTATAGTGATCAGTGTGTTAGCTACACCACCCAAGACACTAAAACAAAATATGTGTTAGTATTGGCTGCAAGAATCTGTCATATTCAGGGTGTGGAACCAACCAAGTCAAGGCTGTGTTGTAGGGCTTAATACTGTCTGTTTGAGTTTATGTTTGAGCTTGTTGATTTTGATAGATTACGTATGTAAAAAAAAACTAAAAAACATTCTTGTATATTAAAGATATACTGTATAAAGGAGATAGACCATGATAAGCAGGCTAGTTGGAAACTACAATGTTGACTGTCCTTGTGAGGTTTTCTTGAATCTTGCCTCTCCCTCTTTCTTCTGAGTCATGACAAATGGAATGTGAACGATACACACATCAAAGAAAGAGAGGAGAGCAGGAGCAGAGAGGATAGGGGAATGCATCGTGTATCTCCGTGTGTGTGTTGATCGATGGTGTTAGTACATTTTAGATATACACTGAGTGTACAAAACATTAGGAACACCTTCCTAATATTGAGTTGCACCCCCCTTTTGCTTTCAGAACAGCCTCAATTCGTCGGGCATGGACTACAAGGTGTCAAAAGCGTTCCACAGGGATGCTGGTCCATGTTGACCCCAATGCTTCCCACAGTTGTGTAAAGTTGGCTGGCTGTCCTTTGGGTGGTGGACCATTCTTGATACACACGTAAACTGTTGAGCGTGAAATACCCAGCAGCGTTGCAGTTCTTGACACACTCAAACCGGTGCGCCAAACACACATATACTGTGCTGCCATTCAAAGTGTAGGACGCGAGATCCAACTGAAATCTTGAGGGTGAGGAGAGAGCGAGAGAGGATGGAGGAAGTTTGCTTTGAAGCGCTGGGAATCTTGTCATGTCATGCATTATCTGAATTAGGCCCACATTGTTATACCTACCGAGGAGCAGCTTCTATGGAACTTTTAATGTCTTTGAACTTTCGAGTTGGTTTAATGTTGGATCAGAGCAGACGTTAGCGAGCTAGCTAGCTAACAGGTTTGTGTGTGCAGAGCAGCACTAGAATTAAAAACAGTGTAGAGCGTGAGGTGCAACTGAAATTTTGAGGGTGAGGAGAGGACAATAATTAAAAACAAGAATTATTCAATAAATAAAAAATACGAAAAATGTAAAACACATTTTACCAAAGATTTCCAACTGGCATGCAGACACTGGAATACGTTTCTGAGTTACAGAGCTTTGCATAGGTGCTTAGTTGCTGTGGGACCCCAAAAAATGATAATGCCAGAACGTAAAATAACATTATTAACCGGTTCCCATGCTTTTAAAATAACAGTTCTGTTCTGGAACAGTATGGATCACTTTCATTTTCGGTTGGGGTTCTGTTCCTCAAATAATTTTGTTCTTTTCTTTCTGGTTTTCGGTTCTGTTCCCTTACCAGTTCCAACCCTTGGTTGTGGGACTGAAAAAAATGCCTGGAACGTAAAATAACATTATTAACTGGTTCCCATGCTTTTAAAATAACAGTTTTGTTCCGGAACAGTATGGATCACTTTCGTTCCAGGTTCTGTTTTTGTTCCTTAAAAAAGTCATTATTTTTTGTACACCAGAAGTGCATTGCGTTGCAGAGGCAGTTGCCGTGTGTTCTGTGTGGTGCATACGAACATATGCGTCAAACTGATGGCTTAACATAAATGGTAGCAGAAGGTGAATGTTCAACTTTTGTTGTACACATTTCAAGATGATACTGTGTAACATTTTGCGCAATGACGCCGTCGGTGTGACCAAGGCGTTAGTCTGTCGAATATCCACATAGTGGAGCTGTGTAATGTACCTGTAGTTGCATTGTCTGACAACTAGGTGTAGCTGTAGACCCTTCCTGTCAGATGGTAGACTGCTGATGTGATCTGAGTGAACAATGACCTCAGTAATTGTCCTTGACTTTCATTGTCTCTCCCAGATACCTGTCTCCGTGTGTGGGTTAGAGAGGGAAATGGAAGGGGGAGATGGAGAGAGGTGGAGATGTTTTTTTCTCTTAGAGAGAGGAAGTGTGTGTGTGTGTATCTAATGCATTTATGCAATGATAGAGTGACAGGGAGTGTGTATGTGTTTCAGTGACAGGGGAACAGCAGAAGTGTGTGTGTGTGTGTGTGTGTGTGTGTGTGTGTGTTAATGCGGTTGTGTGTGTGTGTGAAGGTTTGCTATTTTCAAGAGTCAAGCCCTGGTGTTTCTCAAGTTAATCTGCATTTTCTGTACATTGTGCGTGCATGTGTGTGTGTGTGTGTGTGTGTGTTTTCGCTCAGAGGAATATTGGCTCTTGATATTTTTGCTTCCCAATGACCAATAACCTTAATTTGGCATTCACTTTAGACACCATGTTTTCTGATAAAGACCACCCACTTGGTGAACTAAAGTGAATTCAACTTGAAATCAACAAAACATTTCATCATGTCATTGGATTTAGGTTAAAAATAAAATACAATAAAAAACCTTACGTTGATTACTTTTTGTACATCGCATTGATTCAAAATCATCACATTGCATTTGTTTGTTGAAACGACGTGGAAACAACGTTGACTCAACCAGTTTTTGCCCACTGGGCAGTTCTGTTTGACCATTTACCAGTAGCATCCAATGTTTACAGATAAGGCCTTGCTCTTTTCTACCATTAACTTAGCACTCCCAGTAGAGACAGATAACCACATGTTTCTCTCTGAGCTGAGCTAGCATACTACAGTAGGTACCGGTGGGAAGTCTGTTTAGCCCAGAATCTAATTAAAAAGTTTGGGAAACTTAGAAATAGCCTACCGATAAGGTGCTTCGGTAAGTGGTTGTCTAGTTGGGGAATGGTTTTGGAACAATAGTTTCTAGAAGACTCAAGCTAGGTTGCTCTTTGCATATGCCAATGCAATATTTATTAGGTGTCCAGGGCTTTAAATACTGGAGCTGAAAGATAAATGGAAAAAGTTACTTCCTTCTGAGTTTTTGTTGAAATGATCATTGGTCCTAACACTCTTAAATGGTTTCCTCACCTTGTCTCCTACCTGACTATGTCAATCACCTGACTGAAACCACCGTGTCATTTCCACCATTTCGTTTTTTCTCTAAAGCTGTAGTGTTTACTCATATAGAGGTGAGATGATGGTGACTGGTTATTCAAATATTGTTCAACTTGGTACGCAGGACATGACACTCATCTGTTTTCTATTTTCCCCCCCTCCTCTGCTTCTGTCCATTCTTTCCTCTGATGCTGTGGGCCTTCCTGAAACAGGTAAGAAAGATTTGTCTATTTTCTCCTTTCTTTTAATGGGTAGCTGCATCCATTTCCTCCCGAATCCAAAAAAAAAAAAAAACTGCTGCTGATGAAATCTAGCTACTTTTCTTCATACGTCATATCTTTACTTAGACACGCAGAGAAAGGGTGTGTGTGTGCATCTGTGCACTCGTGTGCCATGTGGGAGTGTAACCGCTGAAGCCTCCAATAAAAGCAACCTTTTATCTTAACGTGGTACCTACTCAGTAAGCCTCTGTTGTAGTAATGCCCGATTTAGCGTAACACTGACCAGGTCTAGACACTTCCCGTCTGTCTTTTTTTTTGTAACACAACGACATCATGGAATTGAGAATGAATGAAAGGAATTGTTTTTTTTCTCTAAGAGCTGGAGGAATTTGCTCAATAGTTATTTTCATTTCAATGCGACACAGGTCAAAACACAGCCTCTAATATTGATTCATATGTCACATATAGCACACTATATGACAAGATTAGCTTATGCAGAATACATTAAATTCCCTTATACTGTTGTCATATACACTACATGGCCGAAGGTATGTGGACACCCCTTCAAATTAGTGGATTCGGCTTTTTCAGACACACAGATGTATAAAATTGAGCACCCTGCCATGCAATCTCCATAGACAAACACTGACAGTAGAATGGCCCGTACTGAAGAGCTCAGTGACTTTCAACATGGCACCGTCATAGGATGCATCCTTTCCAACAAGCCAGTTCGTAAAATGTCTGCCCTGCTAGAGCTGTCCCGGTCAACTGTTAGTGCTGTTATTGTGAAGTGGAAACGTCTAGGAGTAACAACGGCTCAGCCACGAAGTGGTAGGCCACACAAGCTCACAGAACGGGACCGCCGACTTCTGAAGCGCTTAGCGCATAAGAATCGCCTGTCCTCGGTTGCAACACTTACTACCGAGTTCCAAACTGCCTCTGGAAGCAACGTCAACACAATAACTGTTTGTAGGGAGCTTTATGAAATGGGTTTCCATGGCCGAGCAGCCACACACAAGCCTAAAATCACCATGCACAATGCCAAGTGTCGGCTGGAGTGGTGTAAAGCTCACCGCCATTGGACTCTGGAGCAGTGGAAACACGTTCTCTGGAGTGATGAATCACGCTTTACCATCTGGCAGTCCGACGGACTAATCTGGGTTTGGCGGATGCCAGGAGAAGGCTACCTGCCCGAATGCATAGTACCAACTGTAAAGTTCGGTGGAGCAATAATGGCCTGGGGTTGTTTTTCATGGTTCGGGCTAGGCCCCTTAGTTCCAGTGAAGGGAAATGTTAATGCTACAGCATACAATGACATTCTAGACGATTATGTGCTTCCAACTTTGTGGCAATAGTTTGAGGAAGGCCTTTTCCTGTTTCAGCATGACAATGCCCCCGTGCACAAAGTGAGGTCCATACAGAAATGGTTTGTTGAGATCAGTGTGGAAGAGCTTGACTGGCCTGCACAGAGTCCTGACCTCAACCCCATCAAACACCTTTGGGATGAATTGGAATGCCGACTGCGAGCCATGCCTAATCGACCAACATCAGTGCCCGACCTCACTAATGCTTGTGGCTGAATGGAGGCAAGTCCTCGCAGCAATGTTCCAACATCTAGTGGAAAGCCTTCCCAGAAGAGTGGAGGCTGTTATAGCAGCAAACGGGGGACCAACTCCATAGTAATGCCCATGATTTTGGAATGAGTGCAGCTGTCCACATACTTTTGGCCGTGTCTTTCAATTGTTGCTGTCAAGTTTTAAGGAAGTGAAGCATGGCTAATGATTGGACCATGAGCTCCAAGCCATGGGTGCTAATTGCTTGTCAAGGTAACGGCGAGGTTGGTGGATCCTGAACAACAACACCGTTGATTGACAGACGAAGAATTGCTATAGAAACGTGGGGGATTCCTTTGCGCTGCCTGTCGACCTTGCTCAGGTGTCGCTGTGAGAAAGCCTTGTCTTGTTTTCTAGGGTGTCTATGTTCCTCTGTGGGTCTATGACCTGAATGTGCTATAGGCTATCACCTTATTCACAAGTGACACACACACACACACATACACACATACACACACACACACACATACACACACACACACACACACACACACACACACACACACAATGCCTGCAGTGAGAGCTCTAAAGATACCGTTTTATAGGCAGAGCTGGGTTTGTTGTCTCTCTCCTCCGTATACTTAGTCTCGGCTATAATGTTTCCTTGCCCTCTATAACCACTCTTTTTTTTTCTCGACCTTTCCTTGTCTCCATCGCTTTCCCCCGCCTTTATTTTCGATCTCTTTTATCTTCTCCTCCCTCCTCTTTCGCTCACTCTCTCCATCTTCCGCTCTGTGTATTTCCCCCATTCCTTTTCCCTTACTGCGTTGCTTCTTCCTTCACTCCCCGTGGTTCAGTGGACTGGAGTAGACTTGTGTTAATATCTAAGCAGGGTGTCACTGCCAGCCCTCTCCAGTACCTCAGTGTTGTCTCCGCTGGTGGTCTTGTCTCCTGCCATGGGGGGAGGGGAGGGGGGGGGGGGGGGTCTGTCTCCATGGGTCTGTGCTGATCAAATTTTGTTCAACTGATGCCTAGCAGGTCGGCAAACGAGGTAGTATTTATATGACATCACACACACACTGCCGCTTCCTACCCCTAACATATTAGACACTGGCAGGGTTTAAAACAACAAGGTGAAACACTGAAAGGATGTTTCCAGTTAGGCCTAGCGTTTGTTTGCCCTGCCAGGTTTTGCAAACCGTCTTCAACTCCTTAGCCTTGGCTTAGTGCTTTTATTGGCCACCGAGGCAGAAACCAGAACATCTAAATACGTCCGTCCTCGGCCTGGCCGCTGGGTGTGCAGAAGTGACCAAACAGTCAGTCTTACAATGTAAAAATAGATATTTCTCTATGTTCTCTATTTCTTTAGCGTAGTCTTGTTTGGCCTGTAAAGAGGCAGAGTGGGTGCTCATCGGGTTGTGTTTGTGTGTGTGTATGTCTGAGGGGACCCACCCCCAACCCCACCCCCAGCCCCACCCATGTCACCAGGAACACCCTCATTGCCCCTGTGGCTATTTTTACCCTCCTGTTAGACGTCACTCCCACTGGCTCTGGTTGAAGATTTCCTGGCAGGGCCCTCTGAGCCGTACCAGTCCAGGAAAAAAAATGCTCGCGTCAGGCCCAGCCATCCTGTAGCGGATAGGCTCTGGAAGTCTTGGTCTTAAATTCTGAACTATGTAGTCTGTTTCCTATATATGTTATGTAATGATGAACTCACTCAGTACACGGCTTACAGCAGGACTGCCTGGGTAAAGTATGTTAATACAATTCAAACGAGCTACTATAATGGGGCCTTGTTGACTTCGGGGTGAACTCTTCGGAGTACACGCTAGCAGAGGAGTGGGGGGGAGAGGAAATGTAGGGATCCGTCCCAGAGGACAGAGCGACGATTAGGTTAGATGGCAAGGGAGCAGAGGATGGCGGAGAAAGGAGGGAGAGTAGGAGGTGGCAGAGGGATGAAGGGGGGGGGGGGAGTAGAAGGTGGAGGAGGGATGAGGGCTGGTAAGGGAAGAGGGTAAGTGGGCAATGGGCAGAGGGAGGAAGGAGAAGAGAGGTGGAAGGAGCGTGAGGCTAGAGGGTGAGAGCCAGATGTTTTGTCATTGGATGTGTAGCTGTGGCAGCAGCTGTAGCAGAGCTGCTGTGTGTAAAATGGAAAATAAGAGGAGCTAAAGATGTGAGGCTGGCTAAGTCCCTTTATGTGGTCCCTTCACCCCCTCCCACTCTTTCATTAGGGCTTTTAGGGGCCATTATGGTGGAAATTGGGACTTTGAAATTCGTCATTGGCTTTACGAAAGTGACAGTGGCTGCTTGCCTGTGTGGCAATGTGTGTGTGTGTGAGGTTGGGGACAAAGTTGACTGGTTACTAGTTCTGCGTTGCATTCGAGGCTGATAAAAAGATAAGCATACAGACAGACAGAAATATACAGACTGTCTCCGTAGGGTCAAAGGGCAATGACGGCGTTGCTCATCTGTCCAATCAGAGTGTCTATTGACTGAGTGAGTGGATAAGTGGTGGTGCGTGTCCGGACACCGATCTGCCAGGACTTCTTATTGCTCTACTACACTAAGAGTATCATAGTGGGTAAACACACAACCTGTTTACTGTACCTGCGCCATGTCTGTCTCTGTGGTAAGAGGATTAATGCCCTCAAATGTGAGGAGCAGCTGGTGTGTGCATGCATGCGAGTGTGAGTGTGCTTGCATGTTTGTTAGGGAAGGTATTGCCTTGAAATGTCTATGGGTCATCCACTCTTAAGAGCTAAAAAGGTATCTATTTCTCTGAACTGTATCTTGTTCTGTCCTCTTAATCTGTTCTGTCCTGCTGTTTCCTCACTACTAACCCCCCCACACACCCCCCCCCCCACCCCTCTCTCTTTGTGCTTTGTCTACTTTCATTGAGTCTGTGATGGTGTGACTTGTTGTCATAGTCGCTAAGCTGAGGTGTGCGTGAGTGGAGGGGGTCTTCTGAACTCTTGTGAACCCTCACAGCAGTCAAGCATCACTGTCTGCTGTCGCTTAGCAGCCTTAATAGCATTATGGGATGCCCTGAAAAATTTGGTTCAGCTGGACAACCCTCTCTCTCCTCTCTTTTTCTTTCTCTGTCCTCCCAATGCCCTCTCTTTCTTGCCTTCTCTCTCTGCCCTCATCTCTCTCTTTCTAATTTCCAGACTCTTTCTCTGTCTCTCTCTGTTCCTACCCCAAAATTCGGCTCAGCTGGACAACCCTCCCTCTCCTCTCTTTTTCTCTCCGTGCCCTCTCTTTTTCTGCCATATTCTCTCCTCTCTCTCTTTTTCCTCTCTCTCTGGCTCTCTACTAAACCCACTTCTCTCTGGCCTTTCACTCTGTCTCCACAAATCTCAGTGGACAGGTTGGAGCTTCAGAGCTAACAGGTCTTGAGTGCTTCTTACAGAATGAATAACAATGGTAGCTACCGGTGTAGTAATAATTCAACACTTTCCCACTTCTTAAAACAGACACTTCACTGACACATTTCAGTGTCCTTCCCAAGTGTTCAACAGCTCTCCCAGATGTGATTGTGAACCCATCTGCAACTCTTGGTTCTCTCTCTCTCTCACTCACTCTCTCACTCACTCACTCACTCACTCACTCACTCACTCACTCACTCACTCACTCAACTCTCAACTGTCGTGACCCCTTGCGGTTACTGTACATTAGGGCTGTCCCTGACTAAAGAAAATCTTGGTCTACCGAGAGTCTTCTGTTCTTTCAAAATGTTTAAACGTGTATACTATTTTTCCATATATAGACACACCCTATGTGTTTTAATAAAATCAACTATATGCATTGAGCTTGTCTGATGCTTTAATTTGACTGTTTGATCAAATAAGACACAAATGACTCAAGAGGAAGCCAGAGATCTAAATAACCCAAATAAAATAAACTTCTGCTCCTGCTGGCTTTCGCAGATTCTGCCATTACTCTACTGAAGTTGCAGGTAATAGGCTACACGAGGAGTCGGCAACCTTTCTCATGTGGAATGCCAATTTATCTTTCAATTTCTACTGATCTGCTTGCCAGTTATGGTTTTCATATGCACATTTTTGTGAAATTTTAATTTAATTTATAATAAAGTCTTCATATCTCAAAACCATTGTCATGTGGTTAATAAAAGTTATATCCAAATCTAAATGAAAATGATACAAACCTAAAAAGTTACTTCTATTTCCATTGCCAACTATGTAAAAATATCCTACATAAAGCCAACAAATAAAAACATTGCAGCCAGCAGGTAGAAAATATCTTGATAAGAGAAAATAAATCGTTGGCTACTCATGGTCTGTCTGCAATGAACTTGAAACATTGTATCAACTATTAACTTGGGTCAGGCCTGAAGTTTGCTAGCGAATTTGCAACATTGTATAAAATATTCTGGGCTCAGTGAACAGTATGCAGACAAAACAGGCCTTTTGCAATATTCTAAATACAATCGCGGGAAAACACAGGTTGGAAACTAAATGGCTCCTGCAGAAAAGAAAAGAGTCTAAAAATGTTCTCCAGGTGCCTCTACTCTACTGCTCTATGCAACTACGCAAATGCGATGATATACATGCAAGGCTTTATTGGAAAGGTGAATTTTCTCCTCATGCGGTCCTGTACCTCAGAACTCCCCAGGTCAACCCCCTCTCGGGCTCACTTTTTGTTCCGGTACCTCCCGATGTATACATTTAACACTGGGTGCTAGTCCTTACTCAACATTGACAGGAGCGCTACAAACAAAAGACAATGACTAAATTGAATTGACAAAACTGGTAAATGGAATGAAATAAACCGAAATGTATTTCTCACAAGTGTAGCATAGGTTGTGTACTCTGCAAACAACGTCTCTACTCCGACAATGAGAACCGTAAGACTGGAATAATAATACATTGAAAGTATTAACAGAAATGACCAATACCAACGATCATTGTAGATTACAAATTCTATGAATTAACTGTAAATGTACTACTGGTGATATTTAATGGTGAAGTGATATACACTAACAATCAAACGCAAACAATTCACACAATGAAATTATGAAAAATATATGTGTACAAATTGGCAGGAGAGAGCGCATTGTGAATTGCGCTGCGTGGTCAATCTGATTTCTGCATTGGCCATGGAGCATTTACGGCCTCTGCAGAAGCCAGTGTAACCGATGTGAAATGGCTAGCTAGTTAGCGGTGGTGCGCGCTAATAGCGTTTCAATCGGTGACGTCACTCGCTCTGCGACCTTAAGTAGTTGTTCCCCTTGCTCTGCAAGGGCCTCGGCTTTTGTGGTGCGATGGGTAACGATGCTTCGTGGGGTGTCAGTGGTTAATGTTTGCAGAGGGTCCCTGGTTCAAGCCCAGGTTGGGGCGAGGAGAGGGACGGAAGCTATACTGTTACACCAGGGCATTCATACCTCTTGTGCAGAGCAGTTGTGAAGGAAGTTATCAAGGAAGTGAGTTTGTGTTTATACAGGATGTACCGCCCCCACCTACTGTCAACCAATCATGTCAATGCGGAGCTATACAGAGCCCTGAGTATTGTTGCAACATTTGGGAAGCGCATGGCGATGCGGTACGGAACTCGATTTGGCCTCTGCATGCCTCAGTAGGCTCAGTAAGTGCTACACACTCTTTATATGGACCCTTCAAATTAGTTTTTAGTCTAGGCCTCCGCAATGGATTAGTCAACTGAGATGGGCGCAAATATATATCACAGGATGTTGGTGGCACCTGATTTGGGCTCGTGGTAATGGCTGGAGCAGACTTCGTGGAATGGTATCAAATACATCAAACACATGGTTTCCATGTGTTATGCCATTCCATTTGCTCTGTTCCGGCCATTATTATGAGCAATCCTCCCCTCAGCAGCCTCCACTGATATATATATATATATATATATATATATATATATATATATATATATATATATATATATACAAAAAAATCTTGGTCGACCAACTGCCTATTGACCAAACAATCGACCAGTTGACTAACTGGGATCAGCCCTACTCTACATAGTAGATAGGTCCGTGTGTAACCTTATCTCCAGGCTATTGCGCACAGTGCATGTAAGCCTGGGACATCAACTATTCTACATTGGCCTTAGTGGGAGTGGCCATATAATTCTATGGGAGTGACCTTACTGAGTAAAGTAATTGTCATTATTTAATTTTCAGGAACTTGTGGTAAGCTAGCAAAAACATTCCCCCTGGCCTCAAAGGGAGAAAAAACAATATGCCCTACCTTCCAGCTAGCTAATTAGCAAAGGACATAGCTAGCTAGCTAAATCAAATCAAATCACATTTTTGTCACATGCGCCGAATACAACAGGTGTAGACCTTACAGTGAAATGCTTACTTACAAGCCCGTAACCAGCAATGCGGTTTTAAGAAAATACCTAAAAAAAAAGGTAAGATATAAGAATAACAAATAGTTAAAGAGCAGCAGTAAATATCAATAGTGGGGCTATATACAGGGGGTACCGGTACAGAGTCAATGTGCGGGGGCACCGGTGTCGAGGTGCAGCTGTAAAACCTTTTGAGGATCTGAGGACCCATGCCAAATCTTTTCAGTCTCCTGTTGGGGAATAGGTATTGTTGTGCCCTCTTCACGACTGTCTTGGTGTGCTTAGACCATATTAGTTTGTTGGTGATGTGGACACCAAGGAACTTGAAGCTCTCAACCTGCTCCACTACAGCCCCGTTGATGAGAATGTGGGTGTGCTCGGTCCTCCTTTTCCTGTAGTCCACAATCATCTCCTTTGTCTTGGTCACGTTGAGGGAGAGGTTGTTGTCCTTGCACCACACGGTCAGGTCTCTGACCTCCACCCTATAGGCTGTCTCATTGTTGTCAGTGATCAGGCCTACCACTGTTGTGTCATCGGCAAACTTAATGATGGTGTTGGAGTCATGCCTGGCCGTGCAGTCATGAGTGAACAGGGAGTACAGGAGGGGACTGAGCACGCACCCCTGAGGGGCCCCCGTGTTGAGGATAAGCATGGCGGATGTGTTGTTACCTATCCTTACCACCTGGGGGTAGCTCGTCAAGAAGTCCAGGATCCAGTTACAGAGCGAGGGGTTTAGTCCCAGGGTCCTTAGCTTAGTGATGAGCTATGAGGGCCCTATGGTGTTGAACGCTAAGCTGTAGTCAATGAATAGCATTCTCACATAGGTGTTCCTTTTGTCCAGTTGTGAAAGGGCAGTGTGGAGTGCAATAGAGATTGCATCATCTGTGGATCTGTTGGTGCTGTATGCAAATTGGAGTGGGTCTAGGGTTTCTGGGATAATGGTGTTGATGTGAGCCATGAACTGCCTTTCAAAGCATTTCATGGCTACAGATGTGAGTGATTTAGGCAGGTTACCTTAGTGTTCTTGGGCACAGGGTGGTGGTCTGCTTGAAACATGTTGGTATTACAGACAGGGAGAGGTTGAAAATGTCAGTGAAGACACTTGCCAGTTGGTCAGCGCATGCTTGCAGTACACGTCCTGGTAATCTGTCTAGCCCTGCGGCCTTGTGAAGGTTGATCTGTTTAAAGGTCTTACTCACATCGGCTGCGGAGAGCGTGATCACACAGTTGTCCGGAACAGCTGATGCAATCATGCTTGTTTCAGTGTTGCTTGCCTCGAAGCGAGCATAGAAGTTATTTAGCTCGTCTGGTAGGTTTGTGTCACTGGGCAGTTCTCGGCTGTGCTTCCCTTTGTAGTCTGTAATAGTTTGCAAGCCCTGACACATCTGATGAGCGTCGGAGCCGATGTAGTACGATTCGATCTTAGTCCTGTATTGACGCTTTGCCTGTTTGATGGTTCGTCTGACGGCATAGCGGGATTTCTTATACGCTTCCAGGTTAGAGTCCCGCTCATTGAAAGCGGCAGCTCTACCCTTTAGCTCAGTGCGAATGTTGCCTGTAATCCATGGCTTCTGGTTGGGGTATGTACGTACAGTCACTGTGGGGATGCCGTCCTCGATGCACTTATTGATAAAGCCAGTGGTGTACTCCTCAATGCAATCGGAAGAACCCGGAACATATTCCAGTCTGTGCTAGCAAAACAGTCCTGTAGTTTAGCATCTGCTTCATCTGACCACTTTTTTATAGGCCGAGTCACTGGTGCTTACTGCTTTAATTTTTGCTTGTAAGCAGGAACCAGGAGGATAGAATTATGATCAGATTTGCCAAATGGATGGCGAGGGAGAGCTTTGTACGCGTCTCTGTGTGTGGAGTAAAGGTGGTCTAGAATTTATTTCCCTCTGGTTGCACATTTAACATGCTGACAGAAATGAGGTAAAACAAATTTAAGTTTCCCTGCATTAAAGTCCCCGGCCACTAGGAGCGCCGCCTCTGGATGAGCGTTTTCCTGTTTGCTTATGGCGGTATACAGCTCATTGATTGTGGTTTTAGTGTCAGCATCGGTCTGCGGTGGTATGTAGACAGCTGCGAGAAATACAGATGATAACCCTCTAATTAGATAGTGTGGTATACAGCTTATCATGAGATACTCTACCTCAGGCAAGCAAAATCTAGAGACTTCCTTAGATATCGTGCACCAGCTGTTGTTTACATATATGCATAGGCCCCCACTCCGTGTCTTACCAGAGGCTGCATTTCTATCCTGCCGATAAAGTGTATAACCCGCCAGCTGTATGTTCTTAATGTCGTCCTTCAGCCACAACTCTGTGAAACATAAGATATTACAGTTTTTAATGTCCCGTTGGTAGGATATGCATGCTTTCAGTTCGTCCCATTTATTTTCCAGCGATTGTACGTTAGCTAGCAGGACAGAAGGCAAAGATTAGCCACTCGTCGCCTGATCCTCACAAGGAACCCTGATCTTTTTCCGCGAAATCTCCATTTCCTTCTCCAGCGAATGATGGGGATCTGGGACTGGTCGGGTGTCTGTATTATACCCCTCCAGTCCGACTCGTTGAAGAAAAACTCTTTGTCTAATCTGAGGTGAGTAATCGCAGTTCTGGTGTCCAGAAGGTCTTTTCAGTCATAAGAGATGTTAGCAGCAACATTATGTACAAAACAAGTTACGACCAACGCAAAAAAACAAACAAAATAGCATGGTTGGTTAAGAGCCGATAAGATGGCAGCCATCCCCTCCGGCGCCATCAAACATACTGTTATGGCTTCACTGAGAAGAAAAAAAGACTACACCATCGACTATCTGTGGTCGATGTGTGTCGCTCTTGTTGGGAAAACGATCCCAATAAGAGTTACAAAGACAGTCGCTTTATTGCCAAGACGTCCGACCGTCCACCAGACTCTCCCCGCAAAGTGAGTCTATGAATGAGTGTGACCTTTGACATCAATGTCTGACCTTAACAGGATGAAGCGATAAGCGGGTTGGGGGGGGTATGGTCAGCAGTAGCTTAGACAGACGGTGAACACCCACCCATCTGGCCCACGTGTGTTACTCCCTCTAACCATATTAAAAACACAGTGGCCACTGGCCGTCACTCCCTTTCTCCCTCTCTTTTTTCCCTCTTTCTCACCCACACAGAACAGCGCAATAGCAGGTTTATGAGGAAAAGCCCTTAAGAGGAAAAAGGAAGAGTGTACTGTGTGTGTGTGTGTGTGTGTGTGTGTGTGTGTGTGTGTGTGTGTGTGTGTGTGTGTGTGTGTGTGTGTGTGTGTGTGTGTGTGTGTGGGGGGGGGGGGGGGAGAGAGAGTGTAACATTGCTACCAGTTACTCTATACAGTATAGGTTTACACTGAGTGTACAAAACATTAGGAACAGCTTCCTAATATTGAGTTGAACCCCCCCTCCCTTTACCCTCAGAACAGCCTCAATTCATTGGGGCATGGACTCCACAAGTTGTCAAAGGCGTTCCACAGGGACGCTGGCCCATGTTGACTCCAATGCTTCCTAGAGTTGTGTCAAGTTGGCTGTATGTCCTTTGGGTGGTGGACCATACTTGATACCCACGGGAAACTGTTGAGCGTGAAAAATCCAGCAGCGTTGCAGTTCTTGAAACAAACCGGTGCGCCTGGCACCTACTACCATACCCTGCTCAAAGGCACTTACATTTTTTGTCTTGCCCCTTCACCCTCTGAATGTCACACATACACAATCCACATCTCAATTGTCTCAAGGCTAGGGCTGTGGCGGTCGACAATCTATATCGTCTGGATTTACTGTGTATGACCTGGACTGTTTGGACTTACCTGTTGGCGTTTGGACCTGGACCTACCGAGAACCCGATTTGTGTACCGAACCCTGCTATCCTTGAACACGCTTGCGCCCTGGGCGGACCAGGATGGAGAAACCAACATGCATGTATTGTCCTGTTCGAAAGAACTCTCATTCTAGGGTGATTTTGGTGACAGTTTCCTGCTTAATTTGTAACAAATTCTCCTAATCTTGAAGAGGTTTGTCACAATGTTTTGATTTTTAATACATTCTAAGACTGCATAAGGATGATTTGAAAAAAGTTGCATGACCTCTTCTTTGTTTTTTGAGCAGGCTGTACACACTTCATCAGTCTCTCATTCACAATTTGACTAGCACTTGATAATGCCTGGAATTTCCTGGCATTATTTCCCCCTAAAAAAATCCACGTCTTTTGTGGCCAGTGGTCGTTGTGCCCTTGGGCTGAATATAATTATTATAATTCCCTTCTCCCGGCTGCGTGCTCTGAAGCATCTCTCACTCACATGGCTCTCCCACTCACATGGCTCTCCATCAGGTGATCAGATCTTTCTTACAAGTGAAGACAGACACATCGGGGATGCATCCTTATCCAATTCCAAGGCCCATATTGGAGATATTGGAAGAACTGTCCACATTTACTTTTTGTCAGCCAACAAGATGAGTAGGCCTAACTAACAGCAAAAGCACTAGCCTATGTCAATCTACTATTCCCCCACAGTAAAAAAGTTAACCTATTTTATTCTGTGCGAGGAATAAATATTCCAAACATAGTCTGGGACAGGTGTGGGATGCGCTAGATCCCAAATTAATACAACCACTACCATCAAAAAACATTTTTTAAGCAATGAGGCTGACACAACAGATCACAACGTTTAGCTTAAAATGTTGATAAACTATTAGGCTATTTCTTCACATTATAAGTGCAGCAATGCACACACGGCAGTAGGCTATAAGTGCAAATGGTCCATTAGCGGGAAAAAAACATTCTCAAAAGTGACCGCAAATGCGATCATGTAATGCTTTTATTATAAAGGTGCATTTTTATGGTGACAATTATCTTCCTCAAACATGAAAGTCACGCGATAAGTATGTATGCTAGTTAGGTTAATGTGCTTAATTTTTAGAAGTTATTTGGCCACTTTAGTTGTGATACAAACCTTATCAAAACATACTGTATGGGCTAGCCTAAATGACGTGTGCGACTATGATTTGAAAAATTTGAGGAAAAAAAGGCATGCGCCGTTTCTTGCCTTAAGCTGGGCCTCATTCACAAGTGATAATATATCATTCTAATAATATTGTCACCCATCAGACTATTCTTGATTTAATCTTTACGTTCACTAAATAATATGTGTGAAATCTGTTTTGATTTAGAATGGACCATTATCATGCAACTGTCTCGGAACAGGGGCAGAGGGAAAATAAGACATGTATCTATGCACTTAAATAGGGAATGGAGGACGCTTTTCCCCGTGATTCGTTTTCATACCAGCCAGGTAGGCTATATTCCTGTTGTAAATAGAAGCAATGTGCTTAATATTAGGGAAGTTGAGAAATAAATATAGTAGGGCTAGCCTATAGAAAGCTGATGGGATCCTCCTCTTTTTAATAGAGGCCATCACTCTGTTTTCTCAATTGCATAGCCTATAGAAATGTTGCTCAACGTGAGCTCATGGGCTCTCCTGAAGTGTTTGATTAGATTTTCAATTACATTTGCATTGATTTCAGAGTGATTAGAGGGACAATAGAGTGCTGAGTACCAGGCAGTTAGCAAGTTTGGTAGGCTACTAATGACCAGCAGCAGCATCAGAGCTTGGAGAAGCCTAATCACCGTGACTAAACGGTCACACGGAATTTGACTGCCGTCATGATACAGTCGCTGTAACAGCCCTACTCAAGCCTTAAAAATCCTTCTTTAATCTGTCTCCTCCCCTTCATCTACACTGATTAAAGGGGGATTTAACAAGTGACATCAATAAGGGATCATACAGTAGCTTTCACCTGGACAGTCTATGTCATGGAAAGAGCAGGTGTTTGTCATGTATTGGACACTCAATGTAGATATGTTACATGGAATATTAATGACTGGAGCTCTGGATTCTCCATCTCCAGCCTCCCTCTCACTTCTCAAGGGGCCTGTTCTGTTAACTGTATGAATGAAATACAGCTGCTGGTTGGTATGGAGATGTATGGACTCAATAAGAGAAACTGGGGTTGTGTGTGATGTCCAGTAAAGCTGCATCTGTTGAATACAGAGAGACTCATTACTATGGCTGTATGTAATGTGATTCTATAATAGCGTATAGTTCTCAGATACAATATAGACTAGGTTTGAGCTGTTTTCCTTCAAGATTTAGGCCCTTTTCTTTCCTAGGAAGGGAGATTTCTGCTCTGCTTCTTGAAGGAACTTTGTGGTGCTGGAGTGTGTGTGTTCAGTGTGTGCCACAGAACAATGTTAGAGGGATGGGCCTACAGCACACACATGTACAGTATTAGAGGTTGTTGAGTTCTAAAGACATCTGTACATGAAGTCATTAAGACTCTTGACAGCATTCACACTGCCTGCCTAATGACCAGAAATAGCTGTTTTCTAGTTTTTCAGCTTTTTACATCCGTACGCCGAGGATTATGGTGGCTCGTTGCCATGGAAACTGCAGATGAAAATAGCGAGAGTAGATGTACTCTATACGAGTGGGAGAGAGAGTTCTCGCTTGTGTATAACAATGTCGTGTTTGTGTGCGTGTTTGTGTACATGTGTCTCAATGTGTGTATCGACTCGGTATTGAATGCGGGTGAAAGGTTTTTGGTCGCCCTTGCGTAGTCCCTCACCCAGCAGTATCTGCTTCTATAAAACATATTTAAACTCATACAATATTAATGGTGTGTGTGTTTGGCGTTGGCATTTAATATATTTTTTGTAGAATAAAAAAATATATATATATAATATACACATACAAACAACAACATACAGACACTCACAAGCATCCACAACATCAACCCCTACCCAGAACCACCTGCTCACACCCCAATCTCCAGCACCTGCATCATTCTCTGCCACATGGCCTCAAACGGCACCATTTTGCTTCTTTCTGTTGCCCACTCACTTTCAACATTTAGATAATAAAGCAAGCGTTTGACCTTTCCATTGTGTTAAAAATGGAGGATTGGTTGTTGGTAAGTATATGTTTTTTCAAGATGATGAGAAAAGTATCGTCCAACCCATCGGGTATCTCACTGCACCCTCAAATGTCATGTCTTGAAATATGCAGACAGACTGATTTAAAAGTACATTTATATTGTAATACTTCTGACAGCCAACTTTCTAACTCCGCTCATAACTTTTGGACTTTATAGATTTCCCAGAAGGCATGGATTATTACGTTATTGTTAGTTTTACATTTTAAGACATGACTTGTGCTGTAGAATTTGTGAATTTTGTCTCTTGTATAATATATTCTATACATTGGTTTATACTGGATTAAGGATACATTTTTCTTAACGGTCATTTAGTTAGTTAGATTCCAACATTCCGTCCATCTTGTGCCAATATCAGATTTCTGTTTTTATAATAACACTCTGGGTCAGAAGTGCTGTACATCTGGAGAACTGCATGACAGGGCAAGCCGCCTGTCAGTTTTATTTTCCTGTTTGACGTTTCCAAAGGGCGCCCTGGTTAAGAGGCATGGCTGCCTGTACCCTTTATGACAGCAGTATTTCTGGAGAGTGAACGTGTTCTCTTCCTCTGACATCACACACTCACACACACACTCACACACAAACACACACACTCACACACACACACACACACCTCTAAATCTATCTGAGTGTGGAGGGGCTAGGGATGAGCATCGCTATGGGAACCTGTGACTGTAATTATGCAGGCCTGCTCTGCTTATATGTTAAGTTTTCTCTCTTGATGTTGAAATCTATGTTTTTAAATGAACTATCACTCTAGAAATTGACTATTAGTGTATACTTACACACATATTGGAAGTATGACAGAGTATGGCTTTGAACTAAATCTTTATGCACTTTCAGGGCTCGATCAAGGAATTCAAAAACCGTCTAGAATGAAAATCAGTATCTACCCTGAGAGATCAAGCACTTTCCATCTTTACGACTTCCTCTCCAACACCCAATCACAAGCTACAGCATCTCCCATATTCATGCTATTGAAGGGTTTATATGTCACAGGCAGAATCCAAAATAGTATAGCTCTGTCTGATTTTACTGGACCAGTCCTGATTTATAGCGTCATTAGGGTTATTATTACCAGCCAGTTAATCAAGTGGTCAAATATGGAGTGCTAGGCTTACTAATGATTGAGCCCAAGTTCTTGATAAAGAACACAGCCGCAGAGAAATATGAGTTTCAGACCAAAGTGGTGAATTGTGTGTAGATAACAGTAATTACAGTATTGGTGGTTTCACGGTCAAAGAATGTTCCTCGAAGCCTTTTATGACCCAGTAGTGAAGGCCGTTAGAACAACACCATTCGCTTCAGTAAGTCTTCTACTAGATGGGTTTTCGAGTGAAACCCAGGCTTTCAGCTATCCAGAACCTTTAAAGGGTTCTTTGGCTGTCCCCATAGGAGAACCATTTGAAGAACCAAAGCCTTGGTTTCTGGTTCACCGATCTCTACACTCTTAGAAAAATAGTTCCAAAAGGGTTCTTCATCTGTCCCCATAGAAAAACCTTTCAGTTCCATGTAGAGATCGGTGAACCAGAAATCAAGACGAATCCAACCCTTTTTATCTAGTGTGTGACAGAAGAACTATACTTCAGACTGATTGGGCTCGGAGTTTGATTGGTCTCCCGATTCAGGCTTAACGGTGTCTCTGGTGGGTGTAATCGTCCTGGCACTGCAACCATCTCTCCAAATCACAACTATAGTGGCTGAGCAGTACCTCTCTGAGTGCAGGAGGGATGAGTGCTCCAAGAGAGAGGCTAGTTTACACTTCAGGCTGCTCTTAAAGAGGAGCGATGGAGAGATAAGGAATAGCGATGGAGAGAGATTGGGGTTGTAGGCAGAGGAGAGAGAGAGAGAGAGAGAGAGAGAGAGAGAGAGAGAGAGAGACTGGATCCCACTATGTTTGGGCATTGCAGCCCATCTGAATTCCTGGCACGCTCTGTTTCATCCCAGAGAGACAGTTGGTGGATGGAATCAGAGTGCATGACGCCACACTCAGTCACCCACACCGACTCAACTGCGTCAGAATGCCAGTACCTCCTACAAGAAAATTATGATTCATTTCCTGTAGACACAATAAGCTATTTTGAATAGTGAAACTGACAAACTGTTTGCCATGATTAATTAAATTTGCTTGATGTCTAGAGAGAGAAAGAGAGAGAGAGAGAGAGCGAGCGAGCGCTCAGGGGACAGAGAGCTGTGTTGATTTGATTTAATGGCGGAACTCTTATTTATACCTTACAGATTACCGTGACAACCAGCTGTGAGCACGGTGACATCTGTATTGACGAGCGCGTCTGATTTCGTGCAGATTTTATTATCCCGGTCGCCCTAATTCAATTTCCTCAACATTTCTGAATCAAATATCTGTTGTAATGAATAAATCAGGTTTGGAGAGAGTCACAGGCCAGGTTGCGTGGCAGAACGGTGAAAAGAGCTACAGTATTCAACTGTAATCAACATAGGATCAAGGGAAGTAGGGCACAGGACAAGTATCCAACTCACAGATTGACACAGCATGGTTCGTCACTGTAATGAATAAACCTAGGAACGAAACGGCGTCATAATCTGAAACCAGGTCACACAAAGGGTATTTATCCAACGTTTTGAGACGTTGACAAAGTAAGTAAGTAATGACACCAACAGGAGACATTTCATTTAGTGGTTTTAAGGAAGTCTCAACATAACCACAGACTCCACTAGGAAACCTCAATTAAAGTCAAAGGAAGAGCCATGTTTGATTCCTGCTCCTGGCTTGATGTCAGTTTGTTGAATCCCTGGACACCAGTTGATCCTCTGTAAGAGGTAGCGCAGATTATAAACAGTGTTCAGTCTTTTGAAAGCTTAGCATTTAACTCTTTACCCTCTGTGGATCTCCCTACCTCGGTGTCCCCGCTCTGTTGTGAGTAGAACTAGAGGCTGCCAGGGAGAACCAGCAGAACATTGCCAGCTGAAGAGATGTTGTCTTGGGTTGGAGCCAGGACAGTCTGGGATGGATTCCAGAGCTGGGCATCAGACCTGCTTAGACCCATATGGAGTCGCTGTCCTCGTAATCCGCACTATCCCCCTTTCCCTGTGGAGACTCCAAAACACACACACACACACACTGTCGGGAGCACACACACACACGCGTGGTAGTACGGGAACGCGCACACACACACGCACACACACATCAACAAACACACTTAATTGGACTACTGTGACCTACAGCAGATCTATCCTTCCCAGAGATATTGAACTCAGAGTAATCTTCCCTTCTTGCTAGAGAGCAGTATGTGATTTGCTGTAACCTTTAGTCCGATGCTCTCTGATTCATACACTCTTTGAGACTTCTCTTTTATTGGTTCCCGCTTATCCAAGCGTCACCAACCATCCCCTAGAGCACATTGAATTGGAGGTGAGCAACTTCACAAATCCATTGCCCCCCCCCCCCCATTTACTCTCTTTCCCTATCCATCTCCGCTTCCTCTCTACTTCTACCTCTCTGCTACTATACCTCTGCCCCCTCAGCAGATCCAGAGGTGACGGTGGTTATGGTGTGACCCTAACTCAGTGTCGGGG
The DNA here is from genome assembly GCF_965601325.2 of Salmo salar. Classification (NCBI taxonomy): domain Eukaryota; kingdom Metazoa; phylum Chordata; class Actinopteri; order Salmoniformes; family Salmonidae; genus Salmo; species Salmo salar. Next base: position 8,965,742 of record NC_138301.1, on the reverse strand, counting down.
CTAATGAAGAGGGCAGATGGTGGTCCTCTAGGCTGCAGTAATATCCTGGCAGTGTGTCTGACTGACTAACTGACTGAGTGGAGTCCCTCAGCAGGGGTTTACGGGGACAGCCTACATACTTTACGACCCAATAGACCTGTTATCACTCTCCCCGTAGGCTCCTGCCCATTTGGGTGAATTGAGATTATGTGGTGTAAACCATCAGTTGAAGTCAATGGGGTTAGGGCTAGCTAGCCCGTGGGTCCTTCTGACTTAGGATTCTCATAACCAGCCCTGTTTTTGCAAGGTTCCCTTAAACGTTATGGCAGCTTGGTATGGATTATATCTGTCCAGTTCAGATGTTAACCATTACAAGATCAACTGACCAATTGATTTGGAAGTCCAAGCACAGTCAATGAGTTGGCCATAGCGAACTCTGACAAGGGAATGGAATATAGTGCCACCTTATGTTCGCCAAACAATGGATTTTTTTCCCCCCACTCTGAGAATTTGGAAAACCTTCTTTGACAACATGATTCCATTGTATATTTGAGGTCATATTGATTAAAATGTAGATATTTTCCCCTCCATTGGTTGCGTATTCAACCTTTTCCGTTTCAATCAGCTCTCAATTTGTCAAGTTCGTTGTATGAAGGAGCGGACCAAAGTGCAGCGTGAGTTTCGTTCCACATCTTTTATTTTGAATGTGAAACTTTGCAAGACAAACAATAAACGAAAAACCAACAACAAACCGTGACGAACGAGGTGCAACATGCACTAACTCAAAATAATCTCCTACAAAACAAAGGTGGGAAAAACATCTACTTAAATATGATCCACAATTAGAGACAACGATGACCAGCTGCCTCTAATTGGGGATCATCCCAAAAAAAAAACATAGAAAAACAGAAACTAGACCCAAACATAGAAAAATTAACCTAGAATAAACCCCCCAGTCACGCCCTGACCTACTCTACCATAGAAAATAAGAGCACATAATGGTCAGGACGTGACACAATTTCCCTAACCTTAAATTGTTTTAATCCTCTTTTGCCATTTTAATTCATGTTTGTTGCACTAAAAGTCTTCAGGATGGTAAGTCACCTTCTAAACATTGGAGCAAAATCTACAACTCTCCATTTTCTCCCACCTCACTAGGAATGCTTTCCATTTATCCTAAGAAACCAATTATCCTCCAAGTGCTCAACGGGGGTGGGGCAGCTAAATACATAGAGGGAGATAGGAAGAGAGAGAGAGAAGCTAATGTTTTCCAGCCTGTTGTTCAGTAAACGTCGATTTGGTAACCAGGGAAATATCATCCTTTCTTTTCACTGGCTGGCTTTGAATTCTTATCTTTTGTGAGAGTTGATCACATTTTAAAGTTTAGTGAGAATTAATGAGAGCGTGGCTTCGGTATTGGTCTTATAGTTCTCTACTATTGGTTGGAAGTCTCCTTTCTCTCTCTCTCTCTCTCCTCTCTCTCTCTCTCTCTCTCTCTCTCTCTCTCTCTCTCTCTCTCTCTCTCTCTCTCTCTCTCTCTCTCTCTCTCTCTCTCTCTCTCTCTCTCTCTCTCTCAGTATACTAAGGTCCTCTCTCATATCTCTTCTGTAGCCCAGATGGAGTCTGTCTGTCAGAGACACCATGGCCCCTCCAATACAGTGCTCCAATACGTCATGCTCCACAACAAACATTATCCTATCCCTTGTTGCTGCTCTGCCTGGTGGACTACTAGAAAGAGCCCGGAGAGGAGAGTGAGAGAGTTGAACTGGGTCACATGTGACACTGAAGGAGAGATGAGAGTGGAGAGGAGAGACAGCGAATGCATTTAGGGGTTCCCTAACGTCCCCACACCGCCTCGCTGACTATCCAGCCGTGAAACCTGCTCACCTCCTCATGTCCATGTTCACCGGTGATACAGGGGCGTTAGGATCTGGAGGAAGGGGAAGGGATGGGGAGCAGTCGGGGGATTTGAGTTTTCATGGTAAGCTGTAGCTGTGTGATTGGGCCCACGGGGTGGGGGGTAAGGAGGACTGATGGCTGAGTTTGGGTTCAAGGACTGTGTGTATGTGCCATCATATTATGAAGACTTTCTTAAGGAGATTGGCTCTCGGTAAAGCAGCCTTAACCCTCTCTGTCTCCCGGGGACACAGGATTTGCTGCTCTCTCTGTGGCTGTGTGTGTTTGTGTTCACATGCGTTCATCTGTGTGGGTGTGCGTTTATGTTTGTATGCGTGTGTTTATATGTGTGTATGTGCTTGGATGCTGGCAAGGACACTGATGTGATCTGACATGGTTGAGGCTTCCAGAGGATGCTGCAGGGTTTCTGTGGCTCCCAGCACAAACAACAAAATCAATACCCCCCCCCCCCCCCACACACACACACACATATACACACACACACACTGCATCCCTCCACTGTCTCTTTCTCTCTGTTTATTTGGGGCGTTTGTCACGCCCTGACCTGAGAGAGAGGTTTTGTTTCTCTATGTGGTTAGGTCAGGGTGTGGGGTGGGCATTCTATGTTTTGTATTTCTTTGTGTTGGGCCGAGTATGGTTCCTAACCAGAGGCAGCTGTCTATCGTTGTCTCTGATTAGGAACCATACTTAGGCAGTCTTTTTTCAACTTGTGTTTGTGGGATCTTGTTTTTGTATTGCTGTGAGTAGCCTGCAAAACTTTTCGTTCGTTGTGTTGTTTATTGTTTTGGTTGTTGCCGGTTCACCGTTAAATAAAATATGATGAACCCAACCCACGCTGCGCCTTGGTCTACCTTTACCGACGGACGTTACAGCGTTTGCCTCCCTGCAGTCTTACAGGGTAATTTCATGGCGGTTTGAAATGGTTGTCTTTGCCATGTCACCTGTATCTCTCTCTCTCTCTCTCTCTCTTTTTCTCTACCTCTCCCTCTCTCATTTTTCTTTTTCTCTCTGTCTCTCTCTCTTTTTCTTTCTCTCTCCTCAGCCTCTCGTGAGCGTCGTCAGTGTTAAACGGGTGTGACAGTTGAAGTGTAGTGAAACGAGTCACCCGTGTTGGGTGACGGGATGATGGACTGTCTCTTTCACCTATTGCTGAAACCTGGGATATTCCAAACATTGAAACGTTTGATATTCCACAAATGTAGATACGTATGTGATAAACATGAATGAATCATGTTTGCCTGTATGGAAGGTAAAAATGTGAATGTAAATGGGAGATAAGCGTGACGTTAGAACGTCCGACATAAGTGTGATTATTTGGATGACATTACAGCCCCTGGAGCGTGTGTGTGCGGTGCTAGTAACTCGGCTTGTACCCCTATAGCCCCCTAGACTCATCCTTTTGCCCTCTTTACACATAAACACACTTGTCAATTGTCTTTTTCCTCTTCCTTACGCTGAACTTGGGCTGCAGTGGTGGTGCGATCTAAGGTTGACACACACACACACACTCCACAAAACAGGATTAGTCCTAAGGCAAGCGTGCGGAAAGGGGGCGAGAACTGACTTACTGACCCACTGTAGCGTTAAGACTCCTGCCACGGCTGCCCGTCCGCCTCTCTAAGCTCTTTAAGGGATTGCTAGACTGACTGAGCACTCGTAATCTGATCACAGGATTGCCGCTAAGCGATCAATTGGGCAACTGTAATCCAACTGACCGTTGCATCTGGTGCAGAGAGACTGAGAGTAAGTTCTGGTTGGTTATTTAGTTAGTCAGTCAGTCAGTTAGTTAGTTTGAGCTGGGAGGAGATTGTTATGGGGTCTGGATGTTTTTGTCTCGTAGAACCACAGATCACAACAACAAGGACACAGTGGTAGCTAATCTTTAAGCTTTGAGCGTACACCTGGCAACCAAGGGTGCCTTCTCCTCCACCTTTATCATAGGATCGTTTAAAACAGAGGTAGCCAACCCGGCACCGGATTATTTGAAATACTCTATGGCCTTTCAGGTTGAAAGACTAAGACAATAGTGCTAATGAATGCTCTCTAGGAGTGTGAGAACAGGATGAAACATTCATCCACAAGGTTGTATTCTCTCCCCATACCATGGCTGTGTTCCTGGCAACCTATCGCCTCTCTGGCTAAAACCAACTTCGTGGTTGCCAGATTGGCCTGTGCCGAGTTGAGGTGAGAATTAGTGAATGGTTTCTGCCATTGACTTGAATTGTGTTTTGGTCTTGGAGGGGTGGATTTCCGCTTGTTTTTGCCCCTTGGGATTGGCTGGAGTCTTGCCAATCTGGCAACCCTAATGTTCACAGGAAAGGCCTCTGTTTTCTCACTAGTGATTCTCTATTAGAGCTGAGAGCCAGGACACGTTGTGCGGGCCCCCTTAGAACAAGATGCACACACACACACACACACACACACACACACACATTCTCACTCAACCTTATACCCATTCAAACTCAAACCAGTCTTTCGTTTAATTCATTACTTTCATAAAAAAAAGGCCAATCAACAACGTAATCCTTTCAAGTGTCTGGCGAGGCTATTGCTCTAGTTTTAATAAGCACTCTTCCTGGGTTTGACTGGTGGAGTGGGCTGAGTAGAACCATCCTCGCGAGCGTGGGGCCAGATTTGACAGTTTAATTGTTGTTCCGTTTTGTGGCTGCGATTCAGTGTGTTTTCGATTTCATTCATCCCAAACCGTTTGCATTTGATCATTCTCAGAGCCCTGCGTTCAAACTTTATGGCTTTAATACATTTGATCAAGCAGCATTCGTCAGTACAGAGCTGGCATCAAAGACCCAGGGCAGGAAATGAGGCTAATAACAATGCCTTAGAGAAGATTTCCTTTCTGGTTAACTGGTGTGTGGTGTGTGGTGTGTTGTCTGCCCTTTTGCTTCTGTCTCATTTCATTTTCCCTCTTACATCCCACCATAAAGGATTTGTCTATTCAACCCCTTCCCCCATAGGGCTTTACACATTAGGTAAACATCATAATATTGCATAACCAAGCATTATATTCACACTGCATGCTAAACAGGTGTGTAAACGGTTCCCATGTTGTTTATTTCCCACGTCATAAAACCGTTTAATCGGTAATAAATCACCATGCAAGCACTCTTACCTGACGAATGGAAGCTATGAGTAAGAGCTATAAAACAGGATGCTATAATGGAGGGTTTGGGTGGGCATTAGTTGGCAGTACATTTCTGAGGGTTGGCACCTAGCGGGTGTAAGCGGGTCATAAACGTGATAGATCTCTCACCTGAATGACCTCAGCTACAGGGGAGTTGGCTCACTGGGCGAGGGCTAATAAGGTTTCCTTTCCTTTTCTCCTGAAAGAATATAATAGGGGTAAGCTGTATGACAATTACCACACTTTCTTTTATTTAACTAGGCAAGTCAGTTAAGAACAAATTCTTATTTACAATGACTTCCTACGCCGGCCAAACCCGGGACGGCGCTGGGCCAATTGTGCAACCGCCCTATGGGACTCCCAATCACGGCCGGTTGTGATACAGCCTGGAATCGAATCAGGGTCTGTAGTAACGCCTCTAGCACTGAGATGCAGTGCCTTAGACCGCCGCGCCACTAGGGAAAAGAACCACACTTTTGTGGAATGTTGCTAATTTTACTTTCACCACTCTCTCTAGCCGCGGCTGTCCTACCAAAGAGAACATGTTGATTTGGTTATTGAAATATTGTTCATTCTTCACGTTCTTGGTGTATTGTAGACATTTTAAGTTCAGGCCATGACTAACTGACTAACTTATTTTCGCTCTCTTTTTTTCTCTCCTACCTTTTCGTCAATCCTTTCCTCTGATGCTGTGGGCCTTTATATAACAGCTAAGCAAATTTGATAGAATTTTTTTTTATCTACTTTCTTCTATCTGCATCCATTTCCTCCTGAAGCTGGAATCTGAGGATGATGATGAAAGCTACTCTATTAGCATTTAATTGACAACCGCAGACAGATGCGGTTGTTAATGGTTTGTGTGTGTGTGTGTGTGTGTGTGTGTGTGTGTGTCTCCTCTCCTGTGAATGCTCTTGATAACGCCATGCCTTTGATTCGATGTGAGAATTCTTATGCCATCCACAGAGTGGGGTCTCTCATCTCTCTGCAGTGGCTCACACACACATCCGTCTGCCATGAAGGGGGTACCGAAAGGACGCTGGTTCGAATCCCTGAGCCGACTAGGTGAAAAATCGTTTGATGCGCTCTTGAGCAAGGCATTTAACCCTAATTGCTCCTGTAAGTCTCTCTGGATAACAGCATGTTTCACCTCACAGCAGGGTTGTGGTCTCACCTCAGTTACACTGATACATGGAGGCACACTTACATGCACACACATCAGTACACCATTCTTCCAAACTACTTAGTAAACCTGGTTTATTCTTTCATATTCTTGACAGTTCTGTGGTAAACAGCAGTGTGCGAATGCATGGCTTCTATAATTAGCTCAGCGTGAGTGAGTGTATGTATTCCCTTGTGGTATTGCTCTAATATGTGACAGGCGACCGTCTTTCTGAGGCGGGGAAATGAGACCATTTGAAGGATGCATCTGTGCTGGTAGAGAATGGGATGTTGACCTTCGTTCACCCTTCTTTATGGTATTTTTATCCATCATGCCTTCTCTCCTTCTCTCTCTTGTCTCTTTCTACCTCTCTCTACCTCGCTCTCTCATACTCTCCCTATGTTGTATCTCTCTTTCTACCTCATTTCCTCATTTTCAATCACATTTTTGTTCTGTCTCACAAAGACAAATGGAATGAGTGATTGTGACATTGGTTTGAGGGTAATAGGCTTATAGCTACTTACGAGCTGCGGTTACTGGCTAGATGGTGTATTTTGTGGCTAATAGGTTCTTCATTATCATTCTCAGGAGAACAGTGTTTTTTCCCCCCTTTAAATTTCAATTACTGCACTTTTGAAAGGATAGTGTAATTAGAAAGTGTGTGTGTGTTCATGTGTGTGTGCGTGTTTGCATGTGGATATTAGAAGAAGTAATGCAGTCCACTTATCAATTATGCCAGTTTCATGAACACCTAATATGGAGCAGTCTCTCTCTCTGCAAGTGGACGTTCAGTTTTTTACATTTTCCACATAAGAAAACAGTTACACACACACACACACACACACACAGCGGTGAGTCCTATGTCCCCCCGCTTGGCCTCCTTGTCGCCTGTGGTTATTGGATGTGATGTGTTGTTTAGGTGCTGCTGGGAGTGTTGTCTGTGTTTATGCCGCCGTGTGTGTGTGTGTGTGTGTGTGTGTGTGTGTGTGTGTGTGTGTGTGTGTGGCGCGGGGCTGGGGGCTTGTGTGGAAAGAGAAAACACACCCCAGAGTGATGACCTTCATAGGCGACATGTGACAGGAAGGGACTGGACTCCCCATTGCTCTCTGTCTAGCCCCACACACACTCAGATATATTTTTACACACACACACACACACTTTCCCTTAATGGCCTGTTTTCTCTGTGGCCTCAGTTGATTTTCTAGGTCATCTCCCTCTAAGTGCGAGTGAACAATCAAATGTCTATTTTTTTCTTCCTTATTATCTCAGAAGAATCCGAGACCTTCGCTGTGAGGATGTGATAAGGTTGTGTGTCGTGACAGTGAGCTATGTTCAGTGTGACACCCAGAGACAGAGCCATACTTGACATTTTCATTGTGGCGCAGCTCGACCCAGCCCAACCGATCTATTCACTCACCAACCCAGGACAGATGGAGAGTATCACACACACACACACACTTGTTACGATTAAAAAGGTCTGTCTAATGCCCACACACTCTGCCCTGGCCACTCGGATTAAGAAAACCTGGAAAGTGTGTGTGTGTCTTTTGAGAAGATGGCTTGCACTTTTCAGTTGACCGAATCATCAGAGAAGTCCATGTTTGGATAAGGGTTTACTGTAAGCCAACACACCGGTTTAACTCCACAAATACCCCGCCTTTTCTCTTCCTACACACACAATTGTAGGCTATATGAATAGTATGAATAGTGAGGTAAATATATATATAGTAAGTATATTCACATTGGTGTCATTATATCTCTATGGCTGTACCGAGGCTGTTAGTTATTACATTGGAAATAACACATTTTACAGTAGGCTTGATGTATTATTAGAATGTATTATTAGAATGCACTGGACTGTCATCCAGCTAATTTCAAAGATGAAATCGCATAAAGACAGTTATTTTTATTTTTTTATTTTTTTTCTTCTCTTATTTTCTCCTGAGAGTTTTTTCCAGAGCTTGGCTGTGACATGTTGGTTGCTAGGAGTCGTGGGGGAAATCATGGAATAGTGGAACATTCCGTTGTTATGGTGACACTTTCTTTAACGGCACACCTTACATTGTCAGCGTCACACACACACGCGCCTGGGCTGTCACGGTCATGGAATTTTGAATGGCGGGTTATTGGTCAGCCAAGTGACTGCGGTCAACGTAATATCCATTCAAATAGCAACAACAACAAATGACCTCCGCTCCTGACTGCATCTGCTGGTGCTGCTGCAGGGAGGGGACGTTGCCTAGGCAACCGAAGACTCGTTTTGCTACCACATCTCGCTTGTTTCCGCAAGGAACAACCTTTTTGCAACGCTTTGACCATAGAGATAGAATCAGATATGAGGGAACGTTTCCATGATTTAGGATTATGCTAATAGGATTTATCATTAACATACCAAGGGGGATTGGGGCGCGGGAGGGGGGGGTACTGCCTCACCTCTCCAAAAATGACCCAATGATGTCATCGCCCAAATCTGCATTCACTTTGTGCGTGTTTTGTTGCGTTCTTTCATTCTCTCCCCTTCGTCTTGTGATTAGAGAGTGTGTTTTAATGCGTTTAGACTACTGCTCTGCTGTTGCTGTTATCCCTTCACGTCGAACCTCAGCTCCAGAGCAGATTAATCTTCTATCATTTGCATAAGCTCTGTAGCCTGATAGAGAGTAAGATTGTTAGTAAATTAGGGCCTATCTCTATTCATGGTCGAGTCCCCTCTCACTGGGCACAGATCCATAAGAATCCGAGACCTGAGAAAGCATCTAGTGCCACAGACAACGTAATGTTTGATCCTGCTTTTAACTGTGTCAGTGTCATTTGGAATACAAAGGGCACAGAGAAAGGCAGAGAGAGAGAGAGAGAGAGAGAGAGAGAGAGGAAGGAGGAGACAGGAAGAGGAAGAGAGAGACAGGAAAATATGATGACAGGACATGAGTAGGGTAGTGCAGTCCCGAATGGCTCATCCTTTCCTAGCAGAAATCTTCTCTTTCTTATTCTGTCAGTTCTCAACACATAAGTAGGCAGTGGCCCAGAGCCCGACAGTCTCAAACATACACACACACACACACACACACACACACACACACACACACACACACACACACACACACACACACAGTCTTGTACAATTAACCTTGCGGGGACACACAATTCATTCCCATTCAAAATACTATTTTCCCTAACCCTAAAACTAACCCTAGCTCCTAATACTAAACTTAATTCTAACCTTAACCCTAAACCTCCTAGAAAAAGCGTTTTGACCTTGTGGGGACTAACGAAATGTCCCCAGTTGGTCAAATGTTTGTTTGTTTCTATTCTTGTGGGGACACGTCCACACACACACACACACACACACACACACACACACACACTCAGAGCTATTTACACACACACAAACTTTTTGTGTGATAATGTGTAACAATGTGTATCTCAGCAGTTGGTCTTGGTCTGCACAGTGTGTATGACTGTATGGAATGCATTGCCCGCTTCTACAGTGGCTACAACTCTCGCTCTAGTCCTCTCATCCAATCGTACAAAACTGGAATGAGGGAGGGAGGAGGAAGGGAGAATGAGGGAGGCAGTGGAGACAAGAGGTAGAGAGAGAGAGAGAATGCCTAAGGCTGTCATCCAAACATGTCTGTCCTCCACTATCCCTAAGCCACACCTGCTATAGGGCCAATACTGGGGAAGGAGATAGAGAGGAGGAGGAACAGAGAGAGTGCAGTCACAGGCAGAGCGGTCGCCGAAGCGAGTGGTCCTCTGTTGCTGTTCTCTCTGGGGTTTTTTCCCTTCCTTTTCCTCGTTCCCTTCTTCCTCCTCATTTCCTCGAGGGAAGCAAAGAGTTTTTCCATCTCTCATCCGGAGAAGATAATTAACTCCGCTCACCAGGAAGAGAAACATCCCGAATTTCCTTGACGAATGCTCACTGAATCCGGGGAAATGGAACACTGCCAGCTCCTCCATCAAAGTACAGGGAATTCCCAATAAGAGACTGGGAATACCGGTATTCCTAATAAACCAGAGCAGGGATTACAGCCAGGGAACAGGTGGGATCTTAGGGAGAGAGCTGGACCTGGACTATTGCTCCCGCTGTCGGATAGAGACTCAGCTGATCCCTTCACTTATAGATAGGAGCATCAGGATTCAGGAAGACAACACGGACACTTCCCAACACATTGACTGTGTCCTATTATCCCACTCTTTTATTCCAGCTGGTAAAACTGTTTGCTTACTGGGAGGACAGCGTCGGCTTAACTGCTTGGGTGGGGTCGGACAGTACCGTGTGTGTGTGTGTGTGTGTGTGTGTCGGAGACTATTTGGTGCCCCAGAGGAAGATGCCTGCCATTCTGCTGGCCTCTAAGATGAAGTCGGGACTGCCCAAGCCGGTGCACAGCGCTCTGCCCATTCCACAGGTGCCCTCGCGCCCCCTCACACTGCCCCTACCACTGCCCGTGCCCCTCAAGCCCTCTGACAGACACACTCTCACAGTGGGCCCCCAGGGGGGCTTGGGACACCACCAGGGGGTCTGGGGAGCCCCCAAAACCAGGAGCGCTCCAGCGACAGACGGTGGTATTGACACTCAGGTTAGAGAGAGAGAGACACTGCTTCATCGTTCTCGTCTTCTGACACTGCATTTTCTCTCTTTGCCTCATCACTCCTCATTCTCCTGTCCATCTCTCACTATCACTCCCTTTATCCACACCTCTTTCTCTCGCTCTCTCTAGCTCCATTCTACAAAGGTATGTGTGTTTGCTCTGCTGTTTTTACTGTATAATAGGAAATATCTGTAGCTGGGTGGTTCTGCATTGATGTGTTACCCCTTCAGGGAAGTGATGTGATTCCTTGAATGCATGCTCATGAAGGGGAGGCTGCCTCCTTGAATGTAAAAGTGTCTTAGCATAGACTCTGCCAGTGTCCAGGCAGGCTAGCAGGCAAACTGACTCTCAGGATAGCAGGGGGTGGATGTTTTGGTTTGTTTGTGAATTATTGGTCTGCTTAGCAACGCTGCAGAAATGCCTCCGTGGAGAGAGCGATCGCTTGAATACCATGTAAGGCTGTGCAGTGGGGGGAACGAGACGCAAGCGGGTTTGTGTGTGTGTGTGTGTGTGTGCGCATTTGAGTGTGTTTTGAGGAAGTGCTTGGCAATGTGTCCGTACCAAAACGTGACATGGAGCGACTTTAAAAATAGAACAGAAATATCGTCACCATAACAATGTAATAACACACTGTCCACAATTCATCCCTTTTGTTATTACATGTACCTTACTGATTGTGTGGTGTGTTTAGGTAGCTCATCACGTTTTCTCTCTCTGTCTGTGTGTGTGACGCTGATACGGCAGCAGTCCTCACCATCAACTGGCTAGATTAACCCCGCTGATCACCCACACTTCTGTTGTGACTCGGAGATATAGAGGTGGTATGGTTTAACCCTACAGAATATCATCTCTCTCTCTCTCTCTCTCACTCCCTCTCTCCATATGCACCTTTTTCAAGATTCAGATCAGGGTGTGTGTGTGTGTGTGTGTGTGTGTGTGTGTGTGTGTGTGTGTGTGTGTGTGTGTGTGTTGTAGTTCTTTCTTTACTGCCGGGTTGTGTATTTTAGGTGGCTGGTTCTTTGCTGGGGTGACATTAGCTCAGTCTAACAGAGAGAGACATGCCACTGCTGTGACTACAGGCCATGGATCACTACACACAGGCTGCAGCTGTTATAGTATACGAGTGTTAGTCGAGTCTCCTAAAAGCGAGACATCTCTACCCAGTCCTGTCAGGGTGCTGTGTGGTGGCCCCAATCCCTATGAGACTTGTAGACTATCAGAATTCAATAGTTAATCTACCCAGGCCAACCATGGTTTCCTTCACTACAGCCTAATTACACAGACTAATTGCCTGGGAACCGCATGCTTCCTTCACCCTCATCAATTTTTACTCCCTTTTCCTCTCTCCCCCGTTGTCTTACTCTTTTCTCCTCTCCCCTCCTAGGAGAGCAGAGGCAAGAGAGTTGGGAACAGAACAGTTATATTTGGTCCCGAGATAACACAATTCTCCATGGCTGCGTGGGGTCTGGCCCTGGCCTCTCTCTGCTCTCTCTATCCCCTCCTGGGTGAATCCTATCACAGTCTCTGGAGGACAGAAAGTAACCGGGTGATAAAGAGAGAATGAGATGATAATCTCTAGAGGGTTCGGATTGCTGTGGGGTTTCCATTCTTCTAATCATTTTATATTTCTCTCGCTGTTTGCCTCCGACTCTTTCGGGCCCCCTCCTTCCCCCTCCTTCTCTCTCCCTTTCTCCTTCAATTTTCTTGGATTAATATATGTTATTTAACTTTTCTGTCCTCGTTTGCATCACTCATTTCAGAGTTCCAAACTGCCTCTGGAAGCAAGAACTGTTTGTTGGGTTTCCATGGCCGAGCAGCCGCACACAAGCCTAAGATCACCATGCGCAATGCCAACCGTCGGCTGGAGTGGTGTAAAGCTCGCCAGCACTGGACTCTGGAGCAGTGGAAATGCGTTCTCTGGAGTGAAGAATCACGCTTCACCATCACGCAGTCCAACAGACGAATTGGCGGATGCCAGAAGGCTACCTGCCCAAATGCATAGTGCCAACTGTAAAGTTCGGTGGAGGAGGAATAATGTTCTGCGGCTGTTTTTCATTGTTCGGGCTAGGCCCTTTAGTTCCAGGGAAGGGTAATCTTAACGCTACAGCATACAATGACATTCTAGACGATTCTGTGCTTCCAACTTTGTGGCAACAGTTTGAGGAAGGCCTTTTCCTGTTTCAGCATGACAATACCCCCGATCCACAAAGCGAGGTACATACAGAAATTGTTTGTTGAGTTCGGTGTGGAAGAGCTCAACTGGCTTGCACAGAGCCCTGACCTCAACCCCATTGAACACCTTTGGGATGAATTGGAACGCCAACTGCGAGCCAGGTCTAATCGCCCAACATCAGTGCCCGACCTCACTAATGCTCTTGTGGCTGAATGGAGGCAAGACCCCGCAACAATGTTCCAACATCTAGTGGAAAGCCTTCCCAGAAGAGAGGAGGCTGTTATAGCAGCAAAGGGGGATCAACTCCATATTAATGCCCATGATTTTGGAATGAGATGTTTGACAGGTGTCCGCATACCTTTGGTCATGGAGTGTAGATTGTCAACGAATGAGGGGGACATTAGCTGTAATCTGTGGGGTTATCAGGAGTATCAGTCATATACCAGGCCACATGACCCCTCACTGTCATATGTAGTTTTAAAAATATAGTCTACACATGCACTCACTGTCCCAGACAGGTTGGGTTAAATGTCTACAAGTTTCTAAAACACAGATTCACACACTCTCCTCTCTCTGAAAGTGCTCTCTGAGATCATGCATAATGCAGAGAGACGGAGAGAGACGTGGTTGACCAGACAGATGGCCATAAATATATACAGTACATAGCGTGTGTGTGCGTACCTTTACATGTGTATGTGTATCTCTCGTTAGGTCTTTATTAGGGATGTAACGATTGCCCGATAACTATCTGTCCCCGAATTAAAATGTTAAGATACAAGTGCATCGGTCCGCGGACCCCAAACCAGTCCAAATCGTAACATGCACTGGCCAGAAAATCGATTCAAATGTTTCGAGTCGCCGGTTCACTCAAATGTTTTGCTGATATTACATTCTTTCTACACTCTACCTTCCGAAAACTACCTCCCATATTTTGTGTCGAACTGCATGTCACTGTGTTGACAGTAGTGTTGCATGCCGAACAACCCCAGGCAATATCAGTAGCCTAGTCAAACTCAAATGATTCAACGGTGCGCTGTGCACAGTTTCGCTCGCTGAACAACGCGAGGTCGGGAGCCTGTTCCTAATCATGCACATCTGCACGGCACCTTCAGCATTCACATGCTAAAATGGCTTGCGTGGTATTAGGCTTTATTGGTTGAGTGACAACCGTTGTCATTTGCTAGCTTACTGTTATCTATGCGCTGTTGAAAAATTGTGTTTTACAGGAACAGGTGTTGTGCCGAAAATCTCCCCCCTGCCAGAATTGCCCCCCCCCCCCCCTTCGCGTGAACGCGCACACACTGAATTCTTCATTGCTGCGACTTGCTTGCTAGTTGAGATTTCTGATCTCCTCTCCGTTGTCAGTTTAGCCTATATTTCACAGATTTTAGTAGCATAAATCAACTCAGACAGATCCATCTCAGAGGCCCAGCTCATGAGCTCCGTCAGCAGCAGATTTTCATTTAGAACGGAACATGTTCATGCAACAAATGTTTCTGCGTCAAATCGTATCACGTCGAACCGAATCACAACGACTCGTTCTCTAATCAAACCTAACCGCACCGAATCGTTTAAAACTAAAACGTATCGTTCCCGTATCGGAGCCCATGTATCTAGATACGTATAGAATTGTCTTGAAAGGAAAAATATGCACATCCCTAGTCTTTATGAGAGAGGGAAATCACCTTTCCAGGCAAATGACTTGGCACACTGACACATTTGTTTGCAATGAACAGGACACATGCAGACTCTACTGGCCTCTAGTGGTGAGCATACGTTATGTACTACATCTCCTCTCCCTCTATTGCTTAGAAGTGAATACAGCCAGAGTGGCACAATTGCCAAACCGGCAGGAAGGAGGTAGTCAAGGCCATCAATGCTGTGTGTGTGTGTGTTTGTCACAGTCAAAGGGCGTCACTGCCACTCCTTGTCTATGGTGTATAAATGCTGCTCACTATACAAAACATTGCCTGTGTATTTAGAGAATGCCTCTGAACGAGGATGTGTGTGTGTGTGTGTGTGTGTGTGTGCATGGGGGCGAGTGGGGGATGTGTGTGTCTTCACTATGCATTCATAGCACTTCTTTACAGAGTATTTTCAGGAGCGTGTTTTCTTTGATCTCCAGGGAGCACATTTCACACACCCCCCTCCCCCCCCCCCCCCCACCTTCTCCATCTATCGTTCCTCTGCCTCTATTTCACTCCCTCCCATCTATGCCTCCTCTCCTTTCCCTCTTTCCCTCCCTCAATATCTGACTGTGCATTGTCGCTGCACCATTCATCCTTGGCTGTGGAAGTGACTGTATATAGCCTCGTTATTGTTGTCCTTACTGTGTTACTTTTATTCATACTTTTTTATTTTAGTCTACTTGGTAAATATTTTCTTCTTCTTGAAGAAGAAGTTGTTGGTTAAAGGGCTTGTAAGTAAGCATTTCACGCTAAAGTCTACACTTGTTGTATTCGGCGCATGTGACAAACACAATTTGATTTGATTTCACAGGGAGAGGAGGTTGGAAAAACTACAATGACCGTAGCATCTAGGAGCTTCTAGGATGCTGAGCACCTCAATCTGTTTATGGGGGTGACTAGGAATGAAGTCGAAGCATTGACAAGAAGTTAGAACTTACCTATAATCTTAGAAATTGTTGCATGTTGTGTTTATGTTTTTGGAGATAATGTACCTTCCTCCTTTCAGCCATACAGACATTATTGTAACTATTTTATTCCATTTCTTCATTTGTGGCATTGATCTGTGTGTCACTCTGTCACAGTTAGGGTTGGAAGTGAACCTTGCCTATTGTGGCAGCTTGTCACAGACCTTTCCAGTGGACATGTCCACACACACACACACACACACACACACACACACACACACACACACACACACACACACACACACACACACACACACACACACACACACACACACACACACACACACAATCATCTAATCAAAGTTTATTGGTACGTACACAGTTGTGCAGGTGTTATGGCAGGTGCAGCGAAATGCTTGTGCTGCTAGCTCCAGCAGTGCAGTAGAATGTCTCGCCAATACAATGCAAATGTGTATTTCTTTTTTTATCATATGAGAGGGAGAATATAAAGACTTTATGTGATGTGTATAATTTGGTATATATATATATATATTTATATATTTTTTTCATTTTATTTTCACATACACTGGATAGGTGCAATGAAATGTGTTTTAAATGGTCATCCATAGTAGTACAGCGTCCCTGGAGCAAATTAGGGTGTTATGTACAGTAGTAGGTATATTGTTGACAAAATAGTATATACAGTACCAGTCAAAGGTTTGGACACCCCTACTCATTCAAGGGTTTTTCTTAATTTTTTACTATTTTCTACATTGTAGAATAATAGTGAAGACATAAAAACGATCAAATAACACATATGGAATTATGTAGTAACCAAAAAGTGTTAAACAAATCAAAATATATTTGAGATTCTTCAAAGTAGCCACCTTTTGCCATAATGACAGCTTTGCACACTCTTGGCATTCTCTCGACCAGCTTCATGAAGTAGTCACCTGGAATGCATTTCAATTAACAGGGGTGTTAAAAGTTAATTTGTGGAATTTCTTTCCTTCTTAATGCGTTTGAGCCAATCAGTTGTGTTGTGACAAGGTAGGGGTGGAATACAGAAGATAGCCCTATTTGGTAAAAGACCAAGTCCATATTATTGCAAGAACAGCTCAATTAACAATGAGAAACGACAGTCCATCATTACTTTAAGACATGACGGTCAGTCAATCTGGAAAATTTCAAGAACTTTGAATGTTTCTTCAAGCACAGTCGCAAAAACTATGATGAAACTGGCTCTCACGAGGACCGCCACAGGAAAGGAAGACCCAGAGTTACCTCTGTTGCAGAGAATAAGTTCATTAAATAAATGCTTCACAAAGTTCAAGTAACAGACACATCTCAACATCAACTGTTCAGAGGAGACTGCGTGAATCAGGCCTTCATGGTCGAATTTCTGCAAAGAAATGACTACTAAAGGACACCGATAAGAAGGGACTTACTTGGGCCAAGAAACACGAGCAATCGACATTAGACCGGTGGAAATCTGTCCTTTCGTCTGAAGAGTCCAAATTTTAGATTTTTGGTTCCAACCGCCGTGTCTTTGTGAGACGCAGAGTAGGTGAACGGTTGATCTCCGCATGTGTGGTTCCCACCGCGAAGCATGGAGGAGGAGGTGTGATGGTGTGAGCAGGGGCGTTGCCCATGAAAGAAACCTACCGTGCCCCTAACATAGAAATCAGAATGTTTCAGATTAAAATAACGTACTGAACAATATGTGTTATTAAATGTACTAACTATAAGCTTCTGCTGCTCTATACTACAATTGTGCAGATTCTAGTTTCCACCTTCATCCTTTGCCTATATTAACAGTATTGCAAAATGTTTTGGTTCCTAATGTTAACAAAAACTGTCTGTGTCATTCTCTAAACATTTAGGGGCCCCTACCAGGCTAGGTGTAACGGGGTGAGTGACGGGTTGCCGGGAAGTCAGGCGCAGGAGAGCAGAGATGGGTGATAACAGGATAACTTTAATATACACCCTGGCCCAAAGGCACAGGCGAGGCAGCACAAAGCACAACCACGGTAACATGAACCGGATTAAACAAAACAAACAAACCTAGGTTAGGAACAAACCTAGAGCAAGCCAGCCTGTAGCGTAACACCCTACACAAAGAACAATTCCACACACAGACATGGGGGAAACAGAGGGTAATATACATTTAGTCTGATGAGGGAATGTGAACCAGGTGTGCGGGAAAACAAGACAAAACAAATGGAAAATGAAAGGTGGAGCGGCAATGGCTAGAAGACCGGTGACGTCGACCACCGAACGCCACCCGAACAAATAGAGGGACCGATTTCGGGCGGAAGTCGTGACACTAGGGCCCCATGAATCATTCATGTTCCCCCCCTTAACAATGCCCTTGGGTGTGGGGGTGCTTTTCGGGTGACACTGTCTCTGATTTATTTAGAATTCAAGGCACACTTAACCAGCATGGCTACCACAGCATTCTGCAGCGATACGCCAGTAATCCACTAAGCCCAAACCAGATGGGATATCATTTGTTTTTCAACAGGACAATGACCCAACACACCTCCAGGCTGTGTAAGGGCTATTTGACCAAGAAAGAGAGTGATTGAGTGCTGCATCAGATGACCTGGCTTCCACAATCACTCACCCTCAACCCAATTGAGGTGGTTTGGAATGAGTTGGACTGGGGAGTGCAAGAAAAGCAGCCAACAAGTGCTCAGCATATGTGGGAACTCCTTCAAGACTGTTGGAAATGCATCCCAGGTGAAGCTGGATGAGAGAATGCCAACAGTGTGCAAAGCTGTAATCAAGGCAAAGGGTGGCTACTTTGAAGAATCTCAAATCTCAAATATATTTTGATTTGTTTAACACTTTTTTGGTTACTACGTGATTCCATATGTGTTATTTCATAGTTTTGATGTCATCCCTATTATTCTACAATGTAGAAAATAGTACAAATAAGAAAAACCCTGCAATGAGTAGGTGTGTCCAATCTTTTGTCTGGTACTGTACACAGTGAGTAAACAACAGTATATGAACAGACTATGAGGTGACATGCACGTGCATGCATACACACAGACACAAGCACACACACACACACACACACACACACACACACACACACACACACACACACACACACACACACACACACACACACACACACACACACACACATACATCTGCCAGTAGTGTGATAGGGAGGTCTTATCTTAATAAGCATTTCTCCAGATAAAGGCTTTAAGTCTGTCTTTATGAAAAGCCTGGTTCTCATTAAGAGTCATAACCAAGGCTTAGGGCTTATCTATGTTAGTGTCTAAATGAAAAGCACACCGCAATGACCGCCTATTGGAGAGGGTTTCATTTCTCCCAGTATTTGCTCAAATGATCTCAAAGCAAGTATCGATTCAGGATGTAGAGGGACCTTCAGTTAAGAGAGAACGAGCTTTGCTGAGAGCGATATTAATTTCTTAACTACATTTCTTTATTATTGTCTGGGACGTCAGAAGGCTAGATATTCATCTATCTCTCCGCGTGAGATTTAGCATCGACACGGAGTTCCATTAATCAAACCATTAGATAAGAGCATGCATAATGTGTTGATAATGACTCTAGTCATTTGAATTATTGTAATTGGGTCTAATTTAATTCAAAGACTCAATTTAATTCTCAGACTTTGAACTTGGTCAGGTGCTGGGTTCAGATAGCGGCTATGTTTTTGATTGGTGGTATTTGTGAATATGTTTGATTACTGTGTGGATTCATATCTAATTAATTGACCCTAATGGAATGATATTGATTGGCCGTAGATGTTTCTCTCCTGTCCTCCCTTCCTCCTCCATACCCTCTTTACAATCAACAGACTTGGAACCCTCTTAACCTCTAGTATTGTCTCAGGGACCATTGACTTTAATGGTGCCCGTATTTTACCAGTTGTTTAGGCCTTCTAGAGATGCACAGGGCCCAGTAGGTGAGAATGAAAGGGAAGGGGGATTGGACTCTATTTCCTGCTGCATTAGATTGCTAATTTCCCCTCACAGTGGATAAACTGGCTGGAGGTCTGGCTGACTTCATTGCTTTTTACCATGACAAAGGGGAAGGAGAAGGGGAATGCATTCACATATCAAATCAAATTTTAGTTGTCACATGCGGTGTAGACCTTACAGTGAAATTATTACTTACAAGCCCTTGACCAACAATGCAGTTTTAAGAAAAATACACCGAAAAAAATATATAAGAAATAAAAGTAATAAATAATTTAAGAGCAGCAGTAAAATAACAATAGTGAGGCTATGTGCGGTACAGAGTCAATGTGCGGGGGCACTGGTTAGTCAAGGTAATTGAGGTAATACTGTATGTACATGTAGGTCGAGTTATTAAAGTGACTATGCATAGATAATAAACAGAGAGTAGGAGCAGCGTAAAAGGGGCAGGGGGGGACAATGCAAATAGTCTGGGTAGCCATTTGATTAGATGTTCAGTAGTCTTATAGCTTGGGGGTAGAAGCTGTTTAGATGCCTCTTGGACCTAGACTTGACACTCCGGTACTGCTTGCCATGCAGTAGCAGAGAGAACAGTCTATGACTAGGGTGGCTGGAGTCTTTGACAATCTTTAGGGCCTTCCGCTGACACCGCCTGGTAAAGAGGTCCTGGATTGCAGGAAGCTTGGCCCCAGTGATGTACTGGGCCGTAGGCACTACCCTCTGTACCAGGCAGTGATGCAACCAGTCAGGATGCTCTCGATGGTGCAGCTGTAGAAACTTTTGAGGATCTGAGGACCCATTTCAAATCTTCTCAGTCTCCCGAGGGGGAATAGGTTTTGTCGTGCCCTCTTCACGACTGTCTTTGTGTGCTTGGACCATGTTAATTTGTTGGTGATGTGGACACCAAGGAACTTGAAGCTCTCAACCTGCTCCACTACAGCCCTGTCGATGAGAATGGGGGTGTGCTCAGTCCTCCTTTTCCTGTAGTCCACAATCATCTCCTTTGTCTTGATCACGTTGAGGGAGAGGTTGTTGTCCTTGCACCACAAGGCCAGGTCTCTGACCTCCTCCCTATAGGCTGTCCCGTCGTTGTCGGTGATCACGCCTACCACTGTTGTGTCATTGGCAAACTTAACGATGGTGTTGGAGTCGTGCCTGGCCATGCAGTCATGAGTGAACAGGGAGTACAGGAGGGGACTGAGCACGCACCCCTGAGGGGCCCCCGGGTTGAGGATCAGCGTGGTGGATGTGTTGTTACCTACCCTTACCACCTGGGGGTGGCCCGTCAGGAAGTCCAGGATCCAGTTGCAGAGGGAGGTGTTTAGTCCCAGGGTCCTTAGCTTAGTGATGAGCTATGAGGGTCCTATGGTGTTGAACGCTGAGCTGTAGTCAATGAATAGCATTCTCACATAGGTGTTCCTTTTGTCCAGGTGTGAAAGGGCAGTGTGGAGTGCAATACAGATTGCATCATCTGTGGATCTGTTGCGGTGGTATGCAAAGTGGAGTGGGTCTAGGGTTTCTGGGATAATGGTGTTGATTTGAGCCATGACCAGCCTTTCGTAGCACTTCATGGCTACAGACGTGAGTGCTATGGGTCGGTAGTAGCCTAGTGGTTAAAGTGTTGGACTAGTAACTGAAAGGTTGCAAGATTGAATCCCTGAGCTGACAAGGTAAAAATCTGTTGTTCTGCCCCTGATCAAGGCATTTAACCCACTGTTCCTAGGCCGTCATTGAAATTAAGAATTTGTTCTTAACTGACTTGCCGAGTTATATAAAGGTAAAAAAAAAAAAATAGGCAGGTTACCTTCATTTTCTTGGGTTCAGGGACTATGGTGGTCTGCTTGAAACATGTTCGTATTACAGACTCAGGGAGAGGTTGAAAATGTCAGTGAAGGCACTTGCCAGTTGGTCAGCGCATGCTCAGAGTACACGTCCTGGTAATCCGTCTGGCCCTGCGGCCTTGTGAATGTTGACGTGTTTAAAAGTCTTACTCACATCGGCTATGGAGAGCGTGATCACACAGTCGTCTGGAACAGCTGATGCTCTCATGCATGTTTCAGTGTTACTTGCATCGATGCGAGCATAAAAGTAATGTAGCTCGTCTAGTAGGCTTGTGTTACTGGGGAGCTCGTGGCTGTGCTTCCCTTTGTAGTCTGTAATAGTTTGCAAGCCCTGCCACATCTGACGAGCGTCGGAGCCGGTGTAGTACGATTCCATCTTAGTCCTGGTTCGTCGGAGGGCATAGGGGGATTCCTTATAAGCTTCCGGGCTAGAATCCCGCTCCTTGAAAGCGGCAGCTCTACCCTTTAGCTCAGTGCGGATGTTTCCTGTAATCCATAGCCTCTGGTTGGGGGTATGACGTACAGTCACTGTGGGGACGATGTCATCGATGCACTTATTGATGAAGCCAGTGACTGATGTGGTGTACTCCTCAATGCCATCGGAAGAATCCCGGAACATATTCCAGTCTGTGCTATCAAAACAGTCCTGTAGTTTAGCATCTGCTTCATCTGACCACTTTTTTTATTGACAGTCACTGGTGCTTACTGTTTTAAATTTTGCATGTAAGCAGGAATCAGGAGGTTAGAATTATGGTCATATTTGCCAAATGGAGGGCGAGGGAGCGCTTTCTACACGTCTCTGTGTGTGGAGTAAAGGTGGTCTAGAGTTTCTTTTCCCTCTGGTTGCACATTTAACATGCTGGTAGAAATGAGGTAAAAGTGATTTAAGCTTCCCTGCTTTAAAGTCCCCGGCCACTAGGAGCGCTGCCTCTGGATGAGCGGTTTCCTGTTTGCTTATGGCCCTATACAGCTCATTGAGTGTGGTCTTAGTGCCAGCATCGGTTTGTGGTGGTAAATAGACAGCTACGAAGAATATAGATGAAAACTATCTTGTTAGATAGTGTGGTCTCCAGCTTATCATGAGATACTCTACCTCAGGCGAGCAAAACCTAGAGACTTCCTTAGATATCGTGCACCAGCTGTTGTTAACAAATATACATAGACCGCGCCCCTTGTCTTACCAGAGGCTGCTGTTCTTTCCTGCCGGTACAGTGTATAACCCTCCAGCTGTATGTTATTCATATCGTTCAGCCACGACTCGGTGAAACACAAGATATTACAGTTTTTAATGTCCTGCTGGTAGGATATACATGCTTTTAGTTTGTCCATTTTATTATCCAGCGATTGTACGTTGGCCAATAATACCGATGGCAAAGGCAGATTAGCCACTCTTTGCCGGATCCTTACAAGGCACCCATATCTCCTTCCGCAATATCTCCGTCTTTTTCTCCTGCGAATGATGGGGATGAGGGTCTTTTCGGGTGTCTGGAGTAAATCCCTCTCGTCCAACTCATTAAAGAAAGAAAAATTATTTGTCCAGTTCAAGGTGAGTAGTCGCTGTTCTGATGTCCAGAAACTATTTTCGGTCATAAGAGATGGTAGCAGCAACATTATGTACAAAATAAATTACAAACAATGCGAAAAAAACCAACAAAATAGCACGGTTTGTTAAGAGCCCATAAAATAGCAGCCATTCCCTCCGGCGCCATCTCACCATATGTTTTCCTCAGGATGTATAGTGAGCCTATAAAACAAATGGGATAGCCGTTATCTTCATAGAAGATATTGCACTTTCTCTCTGGGTAGACTGCAGATTTAGATGATATGTGTATGAATGACCATATAGACTAGTATTGTTTAATAGGTTATCCACAGTTGAATACATTTTTTTAGTAGGGCTGGGAATTGCCAGGGACCTTACAAAACGATAGTATCACGATACTTAGGTGCCGATACAAAATGTATTGCAATTCTCACGATTCTATATGTATTGCGATTTGATATTGCGATTTGATGTTCCCAACATATTGCTCACTAAATGTCCGCTGCAGACAGACAGAGCATGAGAAAATGACTTTTAATAAGTCATGGAAATAAAAGTACTTAAAACACGTTGGCTCACTATTTACAAAGAAGGTGGAGAAAAAGCTATAGGGTGAAAAATACCAGAGTTTTTGCGTAGGTACAGCTGACTAGCACAACTAACGCTACCTATAAAAAAAAATATATATATAAAAAAATTTACAAAAAAATTTAAAAAAAAATATATATATATATATATATATATATATATATATATATATATATATATAGTACCAGTCAAAAGCTTGGACACACCTACTCATTCCAAGGTTTTTCTTTATTTTTACTATTTCCTACATTGTCGAATAATAGTGAAGACATCAAAACTATGAAATAACACATGGAATCATGTGGTAACCAAAAAATGTTAAACAAATCAAAAAATATTTGAGATTCCTCAAAGTAGCCACCCTTTGCCTTGATGACAGCTTTGCACACTCTTGGCATTCTCTCAACCAGCTTCATGAGGTAGTCACCTGGAATGCATTTCAATTAACAGGGGTGCCTTGTTAAAGTAAATTTGTGGAATTTCTTTCCTTCTTAATGCATTTGAGCCAATCAGTTGTGTTGTGACAAGGTATACAGAAGATAGCCCTATTTGGTAAAAGACCAAGTCCATATTATGGCAAGAACAGCTCAAATAAGCAAAGTCAATCTGGAAAATTTTAATAACTTTGAAAATGTCTTCAAATGCAGTTGCAAAAACCATCAAGCGCTATGATGAAACTGGCTCTCATGAGGACCGCCACAGGAAAGGAAGACCCAGACTTACCTCTGCTGCAGAGGATAAGTTCATTAGAGTTACCAGCCTCAGAAATTGCAGCCCAAATAAATGCTTCACAGAGTTCAAGTAACAGACACATCTCAACATCAACTGTTCATGGTCAAATTGCTGCAAAGAAATCCACTACTGAAGGACACCAATAATAAGAAGAGACTTGCTTGGGCCAAGAAACACGAGCAATGAACATTAGACCGGTGTGTTTTTGATTCCAACCACCGTGTTTTTGTGAGTCGCAGAGTAGGTGAACAGATGATCTCCACATGTGTGGTTCCCACCGCGAAGCATGAAGGAGGAGGTGTGATGGTGTGGGGGTGCTTTACTGGTGATACTGTCAGTGATTCATTTAGAATTCAAGGCACACTTAACCAGCATGGCTACCACTGCATTCTGCAGCGATACGCCATCCCATCTGGTTTGCACTTAGTGGGACTATCATGTGTTTTTCAACAGGACAATGACCCAACACACCTCCAGGCTATGTAAGGGCTATTTGACCAAGAAGTAGAGCGATGGTGTGCTGCATCAGATGACCTGGCCTCCGACTTCAACCCAATTGAGATGGTTTGGGATGAGTTGGACTGCAGAGTGAAGGAAAAGCAGCCAACAATTGCTCAGCACATGTGGGAACTGTTGGAAAAGCATTCCAGGTGAAGCTGGTTGAGAGAATGCCAACAGTGTGCAAAGCTGTAATCAAGGCAAAGGGTGGCTACTTTGAAGAATCTCAAATATAAAAAATATTTTGATTTGTTTAACACTTTTTGGTTACTACATAAACCCATTGAATGAGTAGGTGTGTCCAAACTTTTGTCTGGTACTGTATGTAATAAATGTTTTGACAAATTGAGTCCAATTACCAACATAATTGCTTCCAAAATAATATTGCGATATGTAAATATCCATTTTTCACAAATTTGTATCCATTCTTCTGTGATTTTCATGTCTGAGCTAAAAGAGAAGAGGTTTGACTGGCTTAATTCCCCATCGAGACACAGTGAAACTCACACACATTAAAGCTCACATAGAGGGAATCCACTCTGACTAGTTTGAATAGCTTGACTAATGTGTGAACAGCAGGTGTCTAGAATGTGTGGCGAGTAGAAAAACAACGATAAAGACAAGTCGCACCGTGTGTGTATGGACTGTGTGTTTGTGTCTCGGTAGAATACAGGCGTCGCTCGCTCAGTGACTGGCTATGTCCACTGTGGAATCTTATCAGAAAAGAAAATGGGTGTAATATCAGAGGGGGTGTGTGTGAAATCTAGGATATGTGTGTCTTTTTGTCTGCTTCTCTCTGGATTTGTGTCTTTGTCTTTTTGTATTTGTGCCACAATGAAAGTCTCAGACAGGAGCCTATATTGGCATTGAATAAGCCGGCGACAGCACGCCTCTTTGCTTGCTCACTGAGTGAAGGCTAGATTGCTATCCCAGAAACCATCAGTCCAGAGCGCCACAGCCCTGCCTCCTTCTCTAATTCACACACAGACGTCACACACTGCTAATACACCATTTGATTCTCTGATACTGTTGAAGTTAGACTGTTTCATCTATTTCCGGATAAGGATCTTGGCATTTCCCCTTAGAACTAGCAGGTTATTTCTATAAAGAAGATCAATACAGAAATGTATACATGGAAAATATAATGTACTATTAAATTATTAATTGGCATGGACCTGTTTCTATCATTGTCAAAAGCGGCACAAGGGAACGGCCTCTATCTGCTTTGATATCAGATGCTTTTTTTAGAAGTGTTCATTCTGTTTTGTTTGGGTAGAGTTAGTATTCTATTCTGGGGTGGTGCCAGTCTGTTTCTGCTCTCTTGCCAACTCTTTATGGAATTGTCATGCCAAACATGACAGTGTTTGTCTTGACAGTGTGTTTGGAGTAGGCAAAAGCACAAACAAAGCACAAACAGGTCCGGGACCAGGCTATTAGTATTCCTCTGTGACAGAGTATCTAGCCTAACAGTCACAAGCAACACACCCTTTTTTTATTGTCGTTTTTATGAGCCAACACACTATTTTATAAGTAGTGTTTTGGCACGGTTATATAAAACAGACTCACTGTTGTTGAAGCTGTTGTCATCCTATATTCATATTGAATGCTGCATTACATTATATCAATGTTAACAAAGACAATATACTGTATGTATTATGCCCACAATATACCCAGAAATGTAATCTTACACAGTGCATTCGGAAAGTATTCAGACCTCTTGACGTTTTCTTAATCGTTTTTTTAATCGTTCTTTTTACCTCATAAATCTACACACAAAACCCCATAATGACAAAGAAAAAACCTGAAACTGAAATATCACATTTACATAAATATTCGGTTTACTCAGTACTTTGTTGAAGCACCTTTGGCAGCGATTACTGCCTTGAGTCTTCTTGAGTATAAAGCTACAAGCTTGGCACACCTGTATTTTGGGAGTTTCTCCAATTCTCTGCAGACCCTCTCAAGCTCTGTCAGGTTGGATTGCGAGCGTCGCTGCACAGATATTTTCAGGTCTCTCCAGAGATGTTCGATCTGGTTAAAGTCTGGGGTCTGGCTGGGCCGCTCAAAAACATTCAGAGACTTTTTCCGAAGCCACTCCTGCATTGGCTTGGCTGTGTGCTTAGGGTCGTTGTCCTGTTGGAAGGTGAACCTTTGCCCCAGGTCCTGAGAGCTCTGGAGCAGGTTTTCATCAAGGATCTCTCTGTACTTTGCTCCGTTCATATTTCCCTTGATCCTGAATAGTTTACCAGTCCCTGCTGCTGAAAAACATCCCCCCAGCATGATGCTGCCACCACCTTGCTTCAATGTAGGGATGGTATTGGCCAGGTGATGAGCTGTGCCTGGTTTCCTCCAGAAGTGACGCTTGGCATTCAGGCCAAAGATTTCAACCCTGGTTTCATCAGACCAGAGAATCTTGTTTCTCATGGTCTGAGAGTCCTTTAGGTGATTTTTGGCAAACTTCAAGCAGGCTGTCATGTGCCTTTTACTGAGGAGTCTTGCTACTCTACCATAATGGCCTGATTGGTGGAGTGCTGCAGAGATGGTTGTCTTTCTGGAAGGTTCTCCTATCTTCACAGAGGAACTCTGGAGCTCTGTCAGAGTGACCATCGGGTCACCTCTTTGACCAAGGCCCTTCTCCCCTGATTGCTCAGTTTGTCCGGGCGCCCAGCTCTAGGAAGAGTCTTGGTGGTTCTAAACTTTTTCCATTTAATAATGATGGAAGCCACTGTGTTCTTGGGGATATTCAATGCTGCATTACTTTTTTGGTACCCTTCCCCAGATCTGTGCCTCGACACAATCCTGTCTCTGAGCTCTACGGACAATTCCTTTGACCTCATGGCTTGGTTAATTCTCTGACATGCACTGTCAACTGTGTGACCTTATATAGACAGGTGTGTGCCTTTCCAAATCATGTCCAATCAATTGAATTTACCACAGGTGGACCCCAATCAAGTTGTAGAAACATCTCAAGGATGATCAATGGAAACAGGATGCACCTGAGCTCAATTTTGAGTTTCATAGCAAAGGGTCTGAATACTTATTTAAAATTTTACCCCCTTTTCTCCCCAATTTCGTGATATTCAATTGCGATCCAATTTACAATCTAGTTTCATCGCTGCAACTCCCCAACGGGCTTGGGAGAGGCGAAGGTTGAGTCATGCGTCCTCCGACCTGCTTCTTAACACCCGCCCGCCTAACTCGGAAGACTGCCACGTGTCGGAGGAAACACAGTTCAGCTGACGACTGAAGTCAGCTTGCTGGCACCCAGACCGCCACAAGGAGTCACTAGAGCGTGATGAGCCACGTAAAGCCCCCCCGGCCAAACCCTCCCCTAACCCGGACGACGCTGAGGCCAATTGTGCACCGCCCTATGGGACTCCCGGTCACAACGGGTTGTGACACAGCCTGGGATCAAACCTGGGTCTGTAGTGCTGCCTCAAGCACTGTAATGCATTGCCTTAGACTGCTGCGTCACTTGGGAGGCCCCTCTTTTCACTTTTAATCCATTTTAGAATAAGACTGTAACGTAACAAAATGTGGAAAAAGGGAAGGTGGTCTGAATACTTTCCAAATGCACTGTATTTCCAGGTATATTTGTATTTCCTGTACCTGTGCTAGAATCAGATAGAGAAGGATTAGACAGTTATGTCATACATCTCAAGATTATTCAGGAAGTATAAAGGATCATCCTCACCAATGATGTCGTTTGTGTACATGATGTCTGTGTGAACTGAA
This sequence comes from Salmo salar, assembly GCF_965601325.2. Classification (NCBI taxonomy): domain Eukaryota; kingdom Metazoa; phylum Chordata; class Actinopteri; order Salmoniformes; family Salmonidae; genus Salmo; species Salmo salar. The sequence goes on along the minus strand of NC_138301.1, from coordinate 8,937,297 downwards.
CGAAATGATTGGACTCTCATGTACACTTTATGACATAACGTCAGTCTGATCCTTCCTTATCTAATTCCACTTCCTGTGTCTCAACCCTGTCTTTCTGTGTGAGGTCACATCCCCCCCCGGTCCGGGATAACCATATTAATTAGTTCTGCCCATCTGTTTCTACTGGGCTAACGTCAATTCAGAGACCTCCCTTAGATGCCCTTCTCGCCTCTTTCGCTCCTTCGCTCCTTTCCTGCGTTATTGTCACAAAGAGCACGTCAGTCAGACAAACAGGGCCATTGAACGCAGTCACTCCTGGGACCATTGGACCACGGTTAGGCTAACACAATCGGACACTATCGTCATCTAAACCGTGTGTGGTGGCGTCGATATGGAGGGTGGGGCCATGAGGTAGAGGTCACGGGTTGGTGGTGATGTCACATGACCTGCAGAGGGTAGGTCGTAAGGTCACCCTTGAATGGGATGGTGGTAGGACTGAATAACCGTTGTAGGCTGACCAAAGAGATTGACGTTTTTGGTTGTGTTTACACAGAATTCACGGCTACAGCGACGAGAGGTTTCTGGTTTGTCGCCGAAAGGTACTCAAGTTGCTGGTTTATGTTGTATGTTTTGTCCACTTTCTGAACGATTCAGATCTGATTGGTGTGTGATTGATATACCTATCTGATCCTTTCATGTCCCTTCCTCAATATGAACTGGGATGTGGATAAGTGCCCCGGATGCTGCCAATGCGTGATTATGGGAACTCTGTCCTCTGCTGTGTTAAACATTCAGCACTCAGCACCTGCTGCCTCAGGGAATGTTCTGAGCTGTTTTAATGGCTCCGATTTCTACCTGTGTGCGGATCACAATGGCGCTCGACTTGACGTCGCGAGTCGCTGTGTGTGTGTGACTCATTCACTGAGATGCTTTTAATTGCAGAGCTTTAGATCCCCACTTAGGATTTAGTTCTCATCAGGGGGGAGGCTCAGGGATTGCCTGTTTGTGAATAGAGAGAACACACACACAGGCACACACACACACACACACACACACACACACACACACACACACACACACACACACACACACACACACCAAAAGATAACAGAAACAACCCAGCACAACCACTTAGTACCAAACACCCTTTTATTTACCTCTACAGTGACAAAATGGACTCTGTTTCAGTGTTGCTATGTAGAACCTTGTTGTTTCCAGGGATTAAGTTGATGTTTATATATTTATACACATGCCCACACACACACACACACACACACACACACACACACACACACACACACACACATACACACACACACAGCAGGTGAAATCTGACCAGCCTGCTCACTGCAGCATATTTAGATGTTCTTTCATTAGCAGGGTCACAGCTGGTACCCATAGCAACCAAGGCCCAGATGGCATTCCGTGATTTGGAGTGTTCCGCCTGACTGCACCATAATGTGAACTAAACTGTGTTATAATCATACATCACATTATTATGGTAATGCAACACTGGCTTTCCTATTAGTTCTGTGAGTTAATGGAGCACAGTCTACAGAGAGAGAGAGAGAGAGAGAGCGAGAGAGAGAGAGAGAGAGAGAGAGAGAATTTGAGATGTGGTGAAAGTGTTAAAATGCATTGAATTGATAGTGGTCTATTGTTTCTTAGCATTTCTCCTCAACAGCATCAGGACCACCCCAGCCCCCCCACTCCCCACCTAACCCTCGAGAACCAGGCAGCGGGGGTCCTCCAAAACAAAGCCCTCTTCCGCAATGGGGCTAGGGCCCCATTGTCCAGGGGACACGGAGATTAATTTCCCCCTCACAGGGGTCTGAAACAAAGCACACCCTGCCATTCTCTGCTCCACCACTTAATGGGCTTTTTTTTTTAGCTCTTAAACACGTACTAAATGGCCATATCTTCTCTGCCTCTATGGCCATAGTCCACAGTCATTAAATCCACAGATGCTTATAGGAAATGGATGTGTTATAAGGTGAGTTGACAGACAGTTGTGTGTGTTGTGCTGCACGCTGGCTGGATTGTTAACTATGTAGCTACTGCAGTGGTGTGGGAGAGTGCAGTAGAATTCGATGCATTTGTGTGAGAGAGAAATAGGGAAAGTGTGCTTCTACTGTATTGAAACACCATTTGGGAGCGTGAGTTCAGTAGCTGTGTTGTTGACAGGGTTTCAAGGTCTTCGGGGCTCTTGAAAGTCTTCAGGGCTATGGTAGTGTTGTCGATGCAGCATAGCTAAAAGCATGTTTTGAAAATGTGCCGAGTCCTGGCAGTGATTGTGTATCCAGTAGTTTGGAAATTTTCGCTACGTCTTGGGCGATTCCCAAAGTTCAAATTCGGCTTGTAATTTGTGGTTAGCGGCGGCGGTGTGTGTGTAGGGGGTTGGATTGTGCTCAGATGGAGGGCATTGCGCGTGGAGCGCGCACACATGTGTACACACACACACACACACACACACACACACACACACACACACACACACACACACAAACTGTGCAGCAGTAAGCTGTGGGTGAATGGTGATCAGAGACTGGGCTGATCCGTGTTTGGTTATGGAAAATAGAACCTTTCCTCTCTTTTTTTAAAGAAAGGAGGACTGGTTAAATAAAGAACACATAGAAAACAGAGAGGGGTAGTTAGGAGGCCAATGTGGTTTGTCCTCTAACCTACCCTCCTTCACCCACTATTCACCCCCTTCTAGTATTATCATGCACCAGCATCCACCCTTTTTTTTGTGGGGGGGGGGGGGGTGATCACAGAGGGTAGGAGGTTAAGAGGTCTCTCTCCTTTCTCTCCTTTCTCTTCTCTCTCTCCTCCCCATATGACGGATGGTCCATTGAAGAGCGATAGCACAATGCCCAGCGTTGCCGAGGGCGTCTGGGGGGAGGGATGCGGGAGGTGGAGGAGGAGGGGTGGAGCGGGAGGCAGAGAAGAAGGGGGTTCCCCTCCATTGGTCCTCCTCCTTTTTCTCCCTCTCTGTGTGTGTGTTTGGTTTGGCTAGCCCTCAGACAGAGCAGTGGTACAGCGGTAGAGGTGGTGGAGCTCCTCTTGACTGAAGCATTTATTTCCCTCCTCCAGCTGCGGACCCAGAGGGGGTGGAGAGAAAGGAGGGAAGGGGGGAGGCTGTGAGCACCGGCCCCAGGCACAGTGAGACCTGCTGGGCTAGAGATAGGTGCAGGAGCAGGCTCTTTATCTGGATATATATATATATATAGTGGATTTTGTGGATCTACTGCTTTACGTATTTCTCTGGAACTTTCTTGGATCTCTCGCTCCCTCTAACTTTTTGGACCTATCTTCTTTCTTTTTTCTTTTCTCAAAATCTTCTCTCATTATTTGATCTTTCTCTCTCTACCTCTCTACTCTACGGTACCTATCTATCCTCTCTTTCTGTGGATCTCTTCTTGGTTAGTTGGCCTCCTCTGACCTCAGTCCTGTTTCTTCCTTTGGTTCTGATGGATTCTGTCTGGTCCTGGCTAGCCATTGGTCCTCCCATTCCTACCTAGGACAGGTGTGTGAGGGGGGAAGAGGAGGAGAGGGAAGAGCGAGGAGGAAGATGAATGTGCTGCTGTGTCGCTGGGAGCAGAACAACGTCACCATGAAGCTGGTAAATATGTCCAGGTCGTCCCAGGGGTCAATCTGGGCGGGCTTCTTTTTGAGGTTTTTAAAGGGTCGCAGAAGTAGTTGTGAACAGGTTTTGGGTCAGAAGGAGATCTCCTTTAGAGGATTGTACTTGCGACTGTATTTGTCAGAGATACTGTTCACTGCACTGTATGCACGCTGTACAATTCTCTCACCACCTGGCTAGATTTCTCACTCTCCTCTTGTTGTGTCCTTTCTGCGAGTAGAACACGCCCATTGTATTTCAACGCTCCAACAAAAAAAAGGACACTGCAATTGCTGTAAAAGAAAAGCTTATTGAACGACGATCCTCTCTTTTCCCTCCACTTGATTCCAGTCGTTCCACACCCCAGCACAGTTCCGTTCTGTCCCTCTGATGTTGATCTTGTGTTCGTTTCTGGTTGGAAACGCTCATCTCCTCACCCAGCCTACAGCGTTCACTGCGGCGTCAGATTGCACAGACGAGCTAATCGATGTCTGTCCGGGGGGGGGTGAAGCCATGCGTGTTTTCCCCTCACCTAGTGTTGCTGTGTTTGACCGATGCTTTGATGTCTGTATGGAAAGTCCAAACAGGCTTAGTAAGGTATTAGCCACCGGAGGTTGAAGAGTGTTGAGCGTGAGACTCTGAGAGAGCATGCGTGTGTTTTTTGGGGGGGGGGGATTATTCTTAGAAATTGACAGAGTGATAACAGTGAGACGGGCGGGCGGGCTGGGCAGACAGGCAAGTAGAAAGGCATACGGACAGACAGACATACAGACAGACAGGAGGGTTACTGCGTGACTTCTCTGTGTTTGGCGTCATACAGTGCTGACTGTATTAGTAATAGTGAACGGGATCTGGGGCCCACTGATAGACACAGTATCAGTCAGGTACAAAGAAGTCATGTGGTGTGAGCGGATGGAAAATAGATCTCTATATTCATTGAATGACATGATACCTTATGCCATATAGGAGATCTGAGTTACACTTGCTATTACGAGCTACCCACGGACTCTTCCCAGGTTAACAGACTTGAAAGGAAGAGTGGAATCTCTCTTCCCTTCTCCTTCTTCTCCTTCCTCTCCGTACTAATCCCTAGTTCTTATCTCATCTTCAGCGAGTGACTAGTCAGACACAGTCAGTAAATCAGTCAGTCATAGGTAGAGCAGGCAGGTTATTGGTAGTCTGGAGAGGAGAGATGATAAGACTGTTTAATTATGTACCACTGCCTTCACACAGCATGACTGACAGAAGACCCACAGGGTGTATGGGTCAGGCCTGTGTGTGGGTTTTTCTCTCTCTCTCTCTCTCTCTCTCTCTCTCTCTCTCTCTCTCTCTCTCTCTCTCTCTCTCTCTCTCTCTCTCTCTCTCTCTCTGAGTTTGTGTGCGTGTGCATATTTTCCCATGTGTGCGTGCATGCTCGTGTGTGTGCATATGCACGTTTGTGTGTGTGTGTGTGTGTTTATGTATTTCAGAAATGAAAATGACCTTTTATTTTTATGATGTGTAGTCAATGTCCACCACCTACTTCATCCTAATAAAGGACTATTGATTATTGACTGATATGACCTTTTCTGAACTTATTATGGACATATGGGCCACGCAACATCAATCACAATGGAAGACTTATACCAGAACACAAGCAGTATCTTATTGAAATTCTGGGGATGAGAGAGTAGGGGGGGTAGAGCGAGGGAAAGGAGCGAGGACGCTTTTAGGGATGAAAGGAAGCTTTCTCTTTCTCAAGGATAGAGTAGTAGAGATTTTGAGAAAAGTGTGTGTGCGCGTGTGCGTGCGCGTGTTTGTGTGTGTGAGAGAAAGCGAGAGAGACAAGATGGACAGTGTGTGTGTGTGTGTGTGTGCACGTTTACATGCATGCATCGCTCTGTGTGTGTGTAGTGTGTGATAATTGTAAGCTAACTAGCTGTGTATTGTTTGTGTTGCTCAGATCAGACAGCTGTCCGTATTGGTTTGAATGGAGGAGGAGGGGCTAATGTGTTAAAGATGGCACTCTGTGCCAAAGAGGGAGGCTTCCACACCAGCCGCTAACACACTTGGCCTTGACAGCCGTGCTGCTGCCACAAGTCTGCACAATAGCTACAGGTGTAGCCTGAACACACACTCATGCACGCGCACACACACAATCACTCACACGCTTGCACGCACCCATGCACACACCCCATCGGATGATAAATAACTTCAGTCTTTCCTGTAGATTTGCCCACTTCATAACTAGGTCCATGTGTTTACCATCAGAGTAGAGTCCAGAAGAAGCACACCATCTCAACCTGTGGTGGGGTTGGAAAAGAAGGAGATGAAGAGCAGATGAGATGAGGGGGGAAGGATGGAGGAAAGAAGGGGGGGGGGGGCTATCCGTTGTGGCTTCCAGGCGTTGCTGACCACAGCTCTTTCATATTACAGAGTACAAGCTCAGACATGACAAGGGTCATTTAGGGTGGGCCTGATATCGTTCTGTAGCTATACTGTAAGCTGTGGGCTGAAACCACTTGAAAGAGCTGTGTGTGTGTGTCCACCACAGAGTGCAGAGAGAGAACGTGCAGTTTAGGAAGCCATCCTCAGCCCTAAACCACTACGCTACAGGGACCAGGAGATCTCGATCTCTGCCCTGGTCTGTGGTGGGGGGGTTTGGTTTCTCAAAGAGTTGGACAACTGTGCTTATAGAAAGACCTCCCCATCACCCTATTTTATAAGCTGAATACATTCTCTCTCTCCCCCTCCCTTTCTTGTCTTTATTACCCATTTATTCCTACGATGAGTTGTGACAGGTATTGAGTGGTTAGCAGCAGCAGTTAGACAGCCAGCGCCCCCCCCCCCCCCCCCCCCCTCTCCCTGCAGTACAAATTGTTGTCATATCATGCAGCGGATGAATACTGATTTCCCATAAGCCATCTGTTTGTTAAGGTATTCACTGATTGGCTGAAACCTATGAGAGGTCTGGATTCAGGGTCTGGCCTGTCACTCAAATATATATATTTTTTATTGTACTTTCTAGCGCGTGTGTTTTAGGTGGAGGTGACATCATTCAAATAGGACCAAAGTGTGTTTGTGTGTGTTTGTGCAGCAGGGGTGAAAAAACACTTCCGCGGGCCACTCTGTGATAGTGGTAAGTGATTTACCCTAAACACTGCGGTTACACTTCCTCCTTTTCTGGGTCCTCCCCTTCAGATGGGCATTGGGTCACGTTGGATAGTTATCCATCATTCTCCCATCAGACATCTGGTGCCTACCCTGACATGGGCTGAAAGTGTCGCCCCATGTTAACGCCAGCCCCAGCCGTATGGATGAGGAGAGGACAGAATTGGTTTTGATGGTGATGGAAGGGTGAGGTAGCATGTTAGGCTATGACTGGGAAGTGGAGGTGTGTGTGTGTGTGTGTACAGTACAGTACACTATGCCGCTGATATGATCCTTTACAATGGAAAAACATTAACACGCATATTCATACTCTTCAGATTCACTGCCAAAGGCAAGACGTGATAGTTTAAGGACAGTGAACGTTCTCTCTGCGAAGAAGACATCACATAGCTTGGAGATGATAGATGGGGAAATCTCAAGTAATGAGGGTAGACTTTCCCCTTTTGTCCACCTGTCTCCGGGTTCTCAAATGTGTCAGACCTCCCCTGAACAAGTGTGTGTGCCTGTGTGTGTTCTCTATGTACAGTGCCAGGTGTGGAGGGTATAAGAGGACAGTGAAAAGGCTGTCAGAGGTATTTTCTTGTTATTCTGACACATAGGCATTCATCTTGTTTACACTATCTGTCTGGGGGTCTGATCCTAGCAGCATCTTGGGAAGGGGAGGAGACTATTGAGCTGGGATGGGAGGGTTATGAGTCAGGGGTTGGGAAGAGGGGGGGCTGAGAGCTAGAAGGAGGGATAGGAGAGAAGAGTTGACTCAGTGATTGAGGGAGTCATAGAGGGAGAGAAAGAAAGAGTTTAAGAGTGGAGTGCGTTTGAGACGGTGACTTAGAGCAAGTTGGAGAGGAGCAGAGACAGTGCGTGACAGAGTGAAGAGAGGTATAAAATGGGAAGTTGAGAGAGAGAGAGAGAGAGAGAGAGAGAGAGAGAGAGAGAGAGAGAGAAAGAGAGAGAGAGAGAGTCGTCAGGCGGACAGCGTGGCTATATTTAAAACCTCGTCTATGTGACAGAGTGTCGCTATAACGAGCGCTTATCTCTAGTCCTGTCTTTTTGGGGAGTTTTCTGGACGTACAGCCTCTTTCCCTATTCCTGTCCCCCTCTGCCCCACCTGAGGGGCCTGGATGGCGGTGTGTGTGGGCCACAGGGTGCCTGTCAGGGGACCCAGCCGATTCTCCTGTGAGCACTTTAAAACGGTAAGGGCCTTGAGTGGCTTGCTGAGAGAGGGTTACGATCTGGGAGAAAGAGACAAGGTGAATGTAGAAAAGAGAAAAACATGAAAAATAGATCATGTATTAGAAGTGGGAAAAGTGAGAAAGGGGGGAGGAAGAAAGAAGTGATGAATGGAACAGGGAAGATAAGAGGAACAAGGAGAAAGAGAAGAGAGAGACCAGGCACTGATGGTAACATCCTAGTGAGAGAGAGAGGACTGATAAACAGAGGGAAAGGAAAAGAGAGGGGACCGGAGGTTTAGAAAATGAAGACGAGGGGTCAACCCAAAGTAGCTGGTCTGGTGTTGAGCCAGGTTCCTCTGAGGACTTACAGAGGAAATTGTGTGTATTTATGGAGAGGGGCGGACAGGGGCAGGTAGCATGCTGTGTGTACAGTATTTGTATTTGTATTTTATTCCTGATCCCCATTAGCTGCTGCCAAGACAACAGCTACTCTTCCTGGGGTCCAATCACAATGACATACAATAAAACAATGCATAACACAACACATTATTACACACTACTCTACCATAACATATCTACAATACAAAATCAATAATACAGAAAAATAACAATACTTAAATGTATGTGTGGGGCCTGCCGAGTGGCACAGGGGTCTAAGGCACTGCATCGCAGTGCTTGAGGCATCACTACAGACCCGGATTCGATCCCAGGCTGTGTCGCAGCCGGCCGCGACCAGGAGACCCGTGAGGCTGCGCACAATTGGCCCAGCGTCGTCCGAGTTATGGGAGGATTTGGCCGGCTGGGATGTCCTTTTCCTATCGCGTTCTAGCGACTCCTGTGGCGGGCCGGGCACGTGCACGCTGACTTCGGTTGCCAGCTGTACAGCGTTTTCTCCGACACATTGGTGCGGCTGGTTTCTGGGTTAAGCGAGCAGTGTGTCAAGAAGCAGTGCGGCTTGGCAGGGTCGTGTTTCAGAGGACACACGGCTCTCGACCTTCGCCTCTCCCGAGTCCATTCGGGAGCTGCATTGATGGGACAAGACTGTAACTACCAATTGGATATCAAGAAATTGTGGAGAAAAAGCGGTAAAAAGTTTTTTTTTAATCTAATTGTATTTGTCACATGCGCTGAATACAACCTTACAGTGAAATGCGTACTTACAAGCCCTTAAACAACAGTTTTAAGAAAAATAAGTGTTAAAATATTTACTAAAATAAACTGAAGTATAAAATAAGAAGTAATTAAAGAGCAACAATATTCTAGCAGTAGCAAGGCTGTATACAGGGGGTACTGGTACACAGGGGGTAGAAGCTGTTAAGAAGCCTTTTGAACCTAGACTTGGCGCTCTGGTAATGCTTGCCATGCAGTAGCAGAGAGAACAGTCTATGACTAGGGTGGCTTGAGTCTTTGCCAATTTTCAGGGTCTTCCTTTGACACCGCCTGGTATAGAGGTCCTGGATGGCAGGAAGCTTGGCCCCAGTGATGCACTGGGCCGAACGCACTACCCTCTGTAGTGCCTTACGGTCGGAGGCCGAGCAGTTGCCATAACAGGCGGTGATGCAACCAGTAAGGATGCTCTCGATGGTGCAGCTGTAGAACTTTGAGGATCTGAGGACCCATGCCAAATCTTTTCAGTCTCCTGAGGGGAATAGGCATTGTCGTGCCCTCTTCACATACATATATATATACAGTATATGTATGTGCGTGTGTTAGCATGTGTATGCGAGTTATGTGTGTGTGTGTGTGTCTCTTCACAGTCCACGCTGTTCCATAAGGTGTAGTTTTATCTGTTTTTGTTTTAAATCAGATTTTACTGCTTGACTGAGTTACATGACGTGGAACAGAGTTCCATGTTGTCATGGCTCTATGTAGTACTGTGCGTTTTCCCATAGTTTTTTTCTGGACTTGAAGGGACCAATGGTGGCATGTCTTGTGGGGTATTGTATGAGTGACCGAGCTGTGCGCTAGTCGCTTAAAAAGCTTGGTGATTTCAACATGTCAATACCTCTCACAAAGACGAGCTGTAATGCAGTCGATTTGGGACAAGGGTGAGAGGGAAAGTATGCATGAATGCCAAAACACCACAGAGGCTCAATATGGAGAACACTCGGGAGAGAAGTTTGAGCCAACTTGGTGTACTGTACTTGCAAAAATCACATAAGTTACAGAATTTTGTCAGTTGTTCTTTTATGCACCTGGGAGTAGAAACCTCACTTCAGGAGCGCAAAAGTAAATGAGTGAAATTGTATTTTCTGCGCTCAGTGCTATGCCGTTAGCAAGTTGAACAGAGTTTAACTTCCTGGCCAGATGTCACTGTATGTTTTCTTAACGTGGTTCTCTTTCACTTCACTAGATTAAGACATAATGGTATGTTAAGTGTTGTGCTGTTTTAGGCTGCTTTGTGAAGGGGGGGGTGGACGTGTTTAACTATACTTGTGGGTACCAAAAGTCAAATGCTATTTCTACGGGGTTTAGGGTTAAGGTTAAAATTAGGGTTAGGAGCTAGGGTTAGGGTTAAGGTTATGTTTTTGGATTAAGGTTAGGATTAGGGAAAATAGGATTTTGAATGGGACTGAATTGTGTCCCCACAAGGTTAGTTATACAAGACTGTGTGTGTGTGTGTCAAGTCAAAGGATGCATGGCAAACAAAGTGAAAGATGAAAGAGTAAGTTAATCCCTTCTCTTTACACATGCATGCATGTACACACACACACCCTCACCTGTTTAGCGTTCCCTACTTCAATCAGTATGCAATGACTAGCTGTGAGAGTATGCATTTGACATCAAAGCATCCACTCCAATCACCATCTCCTCTCTTCCCGAAAGTCCCTACCAGCACAAGTAAAGGGCACGTCAGTGTGATGAGCTGCCTGTCCTCCCTCTCCCTCTCTCTCTACCTCCCCAGCCCATGATCCAGCGCTGTAGGGGGAGGCCTGTGTGCGTCATGCCCTCTGCGGGGCATCATATGCTGGATTGATGAGTCAGTAGGCCTGGGTGGTGTTTGGAGGCTGGTTGTGGGGCATGTTTGTGTGGCACGGCCAAGGCATGCAGTGGGAGAGAGACAGTTGTGTGTGGCTTAAGGGCAGCTGTGTGTGTGTTTGTGTTCATAGAACATTGTTGTTAGTTTACTGGTCCGAGTGTGTGACCCTTTAGATGACACACACACACACACACACACACACACACACACACACACACACACACACACACACACACACACACACACACACACACACAGGGGTCTTGTAAAGGGTACAGTGAGTGGTCAGAGACTGTGTATGAATCAGATCCCAGCCGCTCAGTGTCACATTGCATTCCCTTGAGGAGGGAATGTCCCCCTTACCGATTTACAGCTCCCAAAAAAAGAACCCCAATCCTGGGATGAGAGGGTGGGATTACTGGACATTTTCGAGAATGTTGCTGATGTGGGATTTCCCCTCCTGAAAGAATCATAGATTAACAAGTAACAAACACAACACTGATGAAATAGAAAATCCACTCATCTTTTTCCCTATTTGACATTTTAGGTCTGTCTTCCCCACTGACTTTATTTACAAAGTCAACACTAAAATGGGTTATTATACTATTACGAACACGCATATTAGCGTGGGGGTGCGATGCTGTCAGTACAGTTGGTGGGATGCTGTCAGTACGGTTGGTGCGATGCTGTCAGTACGGTTGGTGGGATGCTGTCAGTATGGGTGGTTGGATGCTGTCAGTACGGTTGGTGGGATGCTGTCAGTACGGTTGGTGGGATGCTGTCAGTACGGTTGGTGCGATGCTGTCAGTACGGTTGGTGGGATGCAGTCAGTACGGGTGCTGGGATGCTGTCAGTACGGTTGGTGGGATGCTGTCAGTACGGTTGGTGCGATGCTGTCAGTACGGTTGGTTGCGATGCTGTCAGTACGGTTGGTGGGATGCTGTCAGTACGGTTGGTGGGATGCAGTCAGTACGGGTGCTGGGATGCTGTCAGTACGGTTGGTGGGATGCTGTCAGTACAGGTGCTGGGATGCTGTCAGTACGGTTGGTGGGATGCTGTCAGTACAGGTCAAATCAAATCAAAATCAAATCAAATCAAATTTATTTTTATATAGCCCTTCGTACATCAGCTGATATTCTCAAAGTGCTGTACAGAAACCCAGCCTAAAACCCCAAACAGCAAGCAAAGCATGTGAAAGAAGCACGGTGGCTAGGAAAAACTCCCTAGGAAAAACTCCCTAGAAAGGCCAAAAACCTAGGAAGAAACCTAGAGAGGAACCAGGCTATGAGGGGTGGCCAGTCCTCTTCTGGCTGTGCAGGGTGGATATTATAACAGAACATGGTCAAAATGTTAAAATGTTAAAATGTTCATAAATGACCAGCATGGTCAAATAATAATAATCATAGTAGTTGTCGAGGGTGCAACAAGCACGTCCGGTGAACAGGTCAGGGTTCCATAGCCGCAGGCAGAACAGTTGAAACTGGAGCAGCAGCACGGCCAGGTGGACTGGGGACAGCAAGGAGTCATCATACCAGGTAGTCCTGAGGCATGGTCCTAGGGCTCAGGTCCTCCGAGAGAAAGACAGAAAGAGAGAAAGAGAGAATTAGAGAGAGCATATTTAAATACACACAGGACACCGGATAAGACAAGAGAAATACTCCAGATGTAACAGACTGACCCTAGCCCCCCGACACATAAACTACTGCAGCATAAATACTGGAGGCTGAGACAGGAGGGATCAGAAGACACTGTGGCCCCATCCGATGATACCCCCGGACAGGGCCAAACAGGCAGGATATAACCCCACCCACTTTGCCAAAGCACAGCCCCCACACCACTAGAGGGATGTCTCCAACCACCAACTTACCGTCCTAAGACAAGGCCGAGTATAGCCCACAACGATCTCCGCCATGGCACAACCCAAGAGGGGGGGGGGCGCCAACCCAGACAGGAAGACCACGTCAGTGACTCAACCCACTCAAGTGACGCACCCCTCCCATGGACGGCATGGAAGAACACCAGTAGGCCAGTGACTCAGCCTCTGTAAAAGGGTTAGAGGCAGAGAATCCCAGTGGAAAGAGGGGAACCGGCAAGGCAGAGACAGCAAGGGCGGTTCGTTGCTCCAGCCTTTCCGTTCACCTTCACACTCCTGGGCCAGACTATACTTAATCATAGGACCTACTGAAGAGATAAGTCTTCAGTAAAGACTTAAAGGTTGAGACTGAGTCTGCGTCTCTCACATTGGTAGGCAGACCATTCCATAAAAATGGAGCTCTATAGGAGAAAGCCCTACCTCCAGCCGTTTGCTTAGAAATTCTAGGGACAATTAGGAGGCCTGCGTCTTGTGACCGTAGCGTACGTGTAGGTATGTACGGCAGGACCAAATCGGAAAGATAGGTAGGAGCAAGCCCATGTAATGCTTTGTAGGTTAGCAGTAAAACCTTGAAATCAGCCCTTGCCTTAACAGGAAGCCAGTGTAGGGAGGCTAACACTGGAGTAATATGATCAAATTTTTTGGTTCTAGTCAGGATTCTAGCAGCCGTATTTAGCACTAACTGAAGTTTATTTAGTGCTTTATCCGGGTAGCCGGAAAGTAGAGCATTGCAGTAGTCCAGCCTAGAAGTAACAAAAGCATGGATTAATTTTTCTGCGTCATTTTTGGACAGAAAATTTCTGATTTTTGCAATGTTACGTAGATGGAAAAAAGCTGTCCTTGAAACAGTCTTGATATGTTCTTCAAAAGAGAGATCAGGGTCCAGAGTAACGCCGAGGTCCTTCACAGTTTTATTTGAGACGACTGTACAACCATCCAGATTAATTGTCAGATTCAACAGAAGATCTCTTTGTTTCTTGGGACCTAGAACAAGCATCTCTGTTTTGTCCGAGTTTAAAAGTAGAAAGTTTGCAGCCATCCACTTCTTTATGTCTGAAACACAGGCTTCTAGCGAGGGCAATTTTGGGGCTTCACCATGTTTCATTGAAATGTACAGCTGTGTGTCGTCTGCATAGCAGTGAAATTTAACATTATGTTTTCGAATGACATCCCCAAGAGGTAAAATATATAGTGAAAACAATAGTGGTCCTAAAACGGAACCTTGAGGAACACCGAAATTTACAATTGATTTGTCAGAGGACAAACCATTCACAGAGACAAACTGATATCTTTCCGACAGATAAGATCTAAACCAGGCCAGAACTTGTCCATGTAGACCAATTTGGGTTTCCAATCTCTCCAAAAGAATGTGGTGATCGATGGTATCAAAAGCGGCACTAAGATCTAGGAGCACGAGGACAGATGCAGAGCCTCGGTCTGACGTCATTAAAAGGTCATTTACCACCTTCACAAGTGCAGTCTCAGTGCTATGATGGGGTCTAAAACCAGACTGAAGCGTTTCGTATACATTGTTTGTCTTCAGGAAGGCAGTCAGTTGCTGTGCAACAGCTTTTTCTAAAATTTTGGAGAGGAATGGAAGATTCGATATAGGCCGATAGTTTTTTATAATTTCTGGATCAAGATTCGGCTTTTTCAAGAGAGGCTTTATTACTGCCACTTTTAGTGAGCTTGGTACACATCCGGTGGATAGAGAGCCGTTTATTATGTTCAACATAGGAGGGCCAAGCACAGGAAGCAGCACTTTCAGTAGTTTAGTTGGAATAGGGTCCAGTATGCAGCTTGAGGGTTTGGAGGCCATGATTATTTTCATCATTGCGTCAAGAGATATAGTACTAAAACACTTTAGTATCTCCCTTGATCCTAGGTCCTGGCAGAGTTGTGCAGACTCAGGACAATGGAGCTTTGGAGGAATACCCAGATTTAAAGAGGAGTCTGTAATTTGCTTTCTAATGATCATGATCTTTTCCTCAAAGAAGTTCATAAATTTATTACTGCTGAAGTGAAAGCCATCCTCCATTTGCGAAGGCTGCTTTTTAGTTAGCTTTGCGACAGTATCAAAAAGAAATTTCGGATTGTTCTTATTTTCCTCAATTAAGTTGGAAAAATAGGATGATCGAGCAGCAGTAAGGGCTCTTCGATACTGCACGGGTGATGGGATGCTGTCAGTACAGGTGATGGGATGCTGTCAGTACGGTTGGTGGGATGCTGTCAGTACGGTTGGTGGAATGCAGTCAGTACGGTTGGTGGGATGCTGTCAGTACGGTTGGTGGGATGCTGTCAGTACGGTTGGTGGGATGCTGTCAGTACGGGTGGTTGGATGCTGTCAGTACGGTTGGTGGGATGCGGTCAGTACGGTTGGTGGGATGCGGTCAGTACGGTTGGTGGGATGCGGTCAGTACGGTTGGTGGGATGCTGTCAGTACGGTTGGTGGGATGCTGTCAGTACGGGTGCTGGGATGCTGTCAGTACGGTTGGTGGGATGCTGTCAGTACGGTTGGTGGGATGCGGTCAGTACGGTTGGTGGGATGCGGTCAGTACGGTTGGTGGGATGCGGTCAGTACGGTTGGTGGGATGCTGTCAGTAAGGTTGGTGGGATGCGGTCAGTACGGTTGGTGGGATGCGGTCAGTACGGTTGGTGGGATGCGGTCAGTACGGTTGGTGGGATGCTGTCAGTACGGTTGGTGGTATGCGGTCAGTACGGTTGGTGGTATGCGGTCAGTACGGTTGGTGGGATGCGGTCAGTACGGTTGGTGGGATGCTGTTGGTGGGATGCTGTCAGTACGGGTGCTGGGATGCTGTCAGTACGGTTGGTGGGATGCGGTCAGTACGGTTGGTGGTATGCGGTCAGTACGGTTGGTGGTATGCGGTCAGTACGGTTGGTGGTATGCGGTCAGTACGGTTGGTGGGATGCGGTCAGTACGGTTGGTGGGATGCTGTTGGTGGGATGCTGTCAGTACGGGTGGTGGGATGCGGTCAGTACGGTTGGTGGTATGCGGTCAGTACGGTTGGTGGGATGCGGTCAGTACGGTTGGTGGTATGCGGTCAGTACGGTTGGTGGTATGCGGTCAGTACGGTTGGTGGTATGCGGTCAGTACGGTTGGTGGTATGCGGTCAGTACGGTTGGTGGTATGCGGTCAGTACGGTTGGTGGTATGCTGTCAGTACGGTTGGTGGGATGCGGTCAGTACGGTTGGTGGGATGCGGTCAGTACGGTTGGTGGGATGCTGTTGGTGGGATGCTGTCAGTACGGGTGGTGGGATGCTGTCAGTACGGGTGGTGGGATGCTGTCAGTACGGTTGGTGGGATGCTGTCAGTACGGTTGGCGCGTATAGTTGGTGAGGTTAGAAATAATCAGATATGTTCTGGAAGAGCGGGGCTTTTCCCTGTGATGTGGAGATTTCCCAGAGTGGCTGACAGCGCAGTCAGACATGGATCAAAGGCATCTTCTGGTGTGTTAAGTGCTGTTTTAGGCTTCTTTGCTAACAGGGTAATAACCCTAATACAGTGGGGGGAAAAAGTATTTGATCCCCTGCTGATTTTGTACGTTTGCCCACTTACAAAGAAATGATCAGTCTATAATTTTAATAGTAGGTTTATTTGAACAGTGAGAGACAGAATAACAACAAAATAATCCTGAAAAACACATGTCAAAAATGTTATAAAATTATTTGCATTTTAATGAGGGAAATAAGTATTTGACCCCTCTGCAAAACATGACTTAGTACTTGGTGGCAAAACCCTTGTTGGCAATCACAGGGGTCAGACGTTTCTTGTAGTTGGCCACCAGGTTTGCACACATCTCAGGAGAGATTTTGTCCCACTCCTCTTTGCAGATCTTCTCCAAGTCATTAAGGTTTCGAGGCTGACGTTTGGCAACTCGAACCCTCAGCTCCCTCCACAGATTTTCTATGGGATTAAGGTCTGGAGACTGGCTAGGCCACTCCAGGACCTTAATGTGCTTCTCCTTGAGCCACTCCTTTGTTGCCTTGGCCGTGTGTTTTGGGTCATTGTCATGCTGGAATACCCATCCACGACCCATTTTCAATGCCCAAGATTTGACGGTACATGGCCCCGTCCATCGTCCCTTTGATGCGGTGAAGTTGTCCTGTCCCCTTAGCAGAAAAACACCCCCAAAGCATAATGTTTCCACCTCCATGTTTGACGGTGGAGATGGTGTTCTTGGGGTCATAGGCAGCATTCCTCCTCCTCCAAACACGGCGAGTTGAGTTGATGTCAAAGAGCTCCATTTTGGTCTCATCTGACCACAACACTTTCACCAGTTGTCCTCTGAGTCATTCAGATGTTCATTGGCAAACTTCAGACGGGCATGTATATGTATTCTTGAGCAGGGGGACCTTGCGGGCGCTGCAGGATTTCAGTCCTTCACGGCGTAGTGTGTTACCAATTGTTTTCTTGGTGACTATGGTCCCAGCTGCCTTGAGATCATTGACAAGATCCTCCCGTGTAGTTCTGGGCGGATTTCTCACTGTTCTCATGATCATTGCAACTCCACGAGGTGAGATCTGGCATGGAGCCCCAGGCCGAGGGATATTGACAGTTCTTTTGTGTTTCTTCCATTTGCGAATAATCGCACCAAATGTTTTCACCTTCTCACCAAGCTGCTTGGCGATGGTCTTGTAGCCCATTCCAGCCTTGTGTAGGTCTACAATCTTGTCCCTGACATCCTTGGAGAGCTCTTTGGTCTTGGCCATGGTGGAGAGTTTGGAATCTGATTAATTGATTGCTTCTGTGGACAGGTGTCTTTTTTACAGGTAACAAGCTGCGGTTAGGAGCACTCCCTTTAAGAGTGTGCTCCTAATCTCAGCTCGTTACCTGTATAAAAGACACCTGGGAGCCAGAAATCTTTCTGATTGAGAGGGGGTCAAATACTTATTTCCCTCATTAAAATGCTAATCAATTTATAACATTTTTGACATGCGTTTTTCTGGATATTTTTGTTGTTATTCTGTCTCTCCCTGTTCAAATAAACCTACCATTACAATTATAGACTGATCCTTTCTTTGTCAGTGGGCAAACGTACAAAATCAGCAGGGGATCAAATACTTTTTTCCCCCACTGTAGTTGACAGGTTATTCGTGTAAGTGGGTTGGAAAGCACAGGCAGGTCTTTTTAGTGTGTGTGTTCTGGTTTTAGTGAGTGGGATTTCAGCAGCCTTGCACTGTAGCGTTTTGAAAGTAGGACTCTCTCTCTCGTCATTTTCCCTCCCTCTGTGTTCCCTATTCTCAGTGCCCCGTAACTTCTTCATATACCCTCAGGGTATGTTTGGATCTGAAGTCCTACACTATGTGTTGTTATTGTGATAGTCCTTCCAGTTCAATAAGTCATGAAATCCAGTGATCCACTGGATCCTTTAACCTTTGATGTCAGTCAAACCTTTGATGTCAATCGTGAAAATACATTATTTTGGTTGAAAATGCGTCTTTTCAACACCTTGTGCTCAATGGTTTGATATTCCCCAGATACAGTATGTTACAGGATTACATCCCCGTAGAGAATGAACACATATTACCAGCTTTATTTTGTGTTTAGTATATCCCCTTCAAATCTAGGGCTATTGATCGAACATTGGATTTTATAATACCGATGGGGAGCATTCAACTAGACGTATGTTTCATCTCCAGTAATAATGATGAGCCTACATGAGCTCCTGTGTATGGATGTGGATAGGATGGCTCCACCATACTGCCTTCCTCCCTTTACACCTGCCCCCTCCCACCCTCAGGGGTGTCTTTAACTGCTTCCTGTTCTGCTCCAATGATTGACAGCTTCTCATTTTACCTTGTTTTTAATTACACCCAAACCCCTCATTTTACCTGCTGCATAAAACTGCTTCGAAGCACCCCCCACATTCCTTTTCTTACTGCAAAACCCCCAGTATTTTGAGAGAATGTTAGCCTTTGCTTAAAGGTTCGTTTAGCACTGTCTGAGCCATGTTATAGCTGTGTGTGTGCATGTGTGTGAGAGAGACAGAGAGAGCCTACTTAAAACAGTGTTTGAACCTTGCTCTGTGTGTGTTCATGTGTGTGAGAGAGAGAGAGCCTACTTAAAACAGTGTTTGAACCTTGCTCTGTGTGTGTGTTTGAGATGAAGGGTTCAGAGCAGTGATTCATATGATGAGTAACACTGAATTAGCCCCAGGTCTATTTACCTTTAAAAACACAGAGAACTGGAGTCACATTGTGTGTGCGTGTGCACGGTGTGTGATGCTTAATTTAGCGGGTTGAAATACGGAAGTGATGGCAGCAGCAAAACATTGCTCCGATTCATCCCGGATGCCTCAGACAAAAACACTTATGTCAGACTCAATTCGGTTACTCCAGAATTTGATTGACGATTTGCCTTGCGATTTTGAACTTGTTTCTACGACTTTCCACATGAAACACACTCTAGCAACATTTTCTGTATATGTCCGGCATCCCCTTCCCTACCTAATTGGCGTTATTTCTAATTAAGCATCACTGTGTCCTTACTTCAATGCTTTTGTTTGTTACCAACATGTTTAATCTCAAATCTCTCTCTCCGACCATTTGCATCTTTCTCACCCTTTGATCTTGCTTGTTTTTTTAAATTTATTTACCCAAATAAATCCCTCACCGGCCTTCAATCCGGGAGAGGCAAGCAGCCTTGGAGAGTGAGAGAGCTGGAGATAGAGAGAGTTGTCTGCAACAACCAATTACAAACGAAACTATTCCGATTATTCAGACATTAAATCAAATCCCCGTACCCCTCCCTCGGGCACTCTGAAGGGCCTTTTCTGTCGTCTTGAAACCGTCCACTCGCGCTGCTGCGCTATCCGAGCACAATGGTCCCAGTTTGAACACCACGCGGATATATGCCAGCCCCTGAGCCCCAACAAAAGAAAAGGGGCTGCGCGGGTCCTATTCAACCATGTCGTTATTTTATTCGAGTCGTAAATTTCTTTTGAATTTGAGTCATTTGTCCTTTTTTTTTTTTTAAAGTGTTATGGGATTTGAAACACCCGCATGGCTTCTTAAAAAGCAGGGGCGCAATACTTGTGTTTTGCTTTTGATATTAGTCGTTCCCCGGGCGTCTAATAAATGGATGGTGTTTTTGTGTGTGTGTGTGTGTCCTGAACAGATCTATACGGATTGGGCCAACCACTACCTAGCCAAGTCAGGACACAAGCGATTTATCAAGGACCTGCAGACAGACGTTACAGACGGAGTTCTGCTGGCCGAGATCATACAGGTTGTCGGTAAGGGGTACACTTTATTAACCGTCTTCTTCTCTTGAAGCCTTATTATTACCGTTACTGCCTATGAGTTCAGTTGATGGACAAGACTTCTCATGCAGATACTGTATTTATACTTTGAAGTTGTAACGCTATGTATACTAATGTATGTGTGTACAGTAATCGCCGTAATGTTACATGCTATTGGTGATGGACTGTCCTCATAAAGGTATTACTTTCAACATAGTATGTTATTGAGGTATTATCAACAAGTTATTATTCTCCAAAGTTGAGTTGGGGAAAATCCCTCAGTTTACTACCCTGAAATATTTGACAATGGTGCAGTCAGTGAGAAGTTTGACTGAGGGAAGTTTTGTAATGTCATTTTGCGCCCCCTCCCCTAAGTCAGAGTCCTGTAATTGTCCCACTTCACAAGCTGCCCTGTCATCTTTTAAAGAGGACGGCTGGTGGAAGGGGGAGACAGTGCCCTGAGGTTACAGCACTGTCACATCAGCTGACCAATGACTTATTATCACTCCTCTGCTTCCCAGAGTTCTGTAGAACTGTATCAGAACACTGCCTCAAATCTCAGAACACACGCAGAACATCATACATTATTCATGTAGAGCACGCACAGAATTAGGAACAAGAGTCATTTAGCGCAGAACACGTCATGGTCCCACGTCGTAGAAACATTTGCGTGGACTAAGAGTCTTCATAGAATTCGGACTAGAATCTGGAGTAGAGAACAAGAAAAACCTTATCATTTTGATCATGCTTCTCTGAAAGTCAAGAGTAGGCTAGCGGGCCTTTGGTCGCGTCGATGGCAGGATGGGTGGGTTTGGAGACACCGAGTCCTCTGTTCTCTTTTTCTTTGTGTCTTTCGATGCTCAGATTTAACCTCGGTAGTCACTGGATGGCGAGCTTCATCACGGATGCGCGTTTGACATAAGCATACATCTCTGATGATCTGTTATGACACAAACTGGGTTGTCTTCCATCCCCCCCCCCCCCCGTCTCTGTATCCCTAGGGGACAGTGTAGGGTAAGAAACAGTGGCTCACGCTATTGTAAACGTGCACACGCGCAAGCGCACACACTCAAATGCACAAGTAGGTGAGGTAAAGCAGAGGTGGTGTTCATTGCAAAGGACGTCTACGGCTGACTCATTTGACTAAGTCTGTCTGGCTGTGTCGCTGGGCTTGACTACTGCTACACTCATGTAACTGAGCTTTATCCCTCTTCCAATCCTAATATGAGTGCCCCATTCACCAGTTCATTCATAGTTTCCTTTCCCCCTCTGGGGGGAAATATCACACCAGACACCAGAAATATTGCACCAGACAATTTCTACTGAAATCTGACCATGCAGCTCAGTGGGTGTGAAGCAGGGGGACAGAGACACAGGGTCAGGGACCTGGCTGGGATCAGCGGCACATTATTTTGGTAGGAGACAACAGGGGAGACCCGAATGACAGTTAATGGCAGGGTTTAGAAGAGTCATAATATATACTGAACAAAATGAGAAATGCAACGTGCAAAAATGTCAAAGATTTTACCGAGTTACAGTTCATATGAGGGACTCAGTCAATTGAAATAAATTCATTAGGCCCTAATCTATGGATTACACATGACTGGGAATACAGATATGCATCTGTTGGTCACATATACCTTTATTAAAATGGGCCTCAGGATCTCATCATGGTATCTCTGTGCATTCTAATTGCCATCGATGAAATGCAACTGTGTCCGTAGCTTATGCCTGTCCATACCATAACCCCACCGCCACCATGGGGCGACTCTGTTCACAACAGTTGACATCGGCAAACCGCTCACCTACATGACGCCGTACACGTGGTCTGCGGTTGTGAGGCCGGTTGGACATATCGGCAAATGATCTCAAACGACATATGGTAGAGAAATGAACCTTCAAAAATGAACAGCTCTGGTGGACATTCCTGCAGTCAGCATGCCAATTTCACACTCCCTCAAAACTTGAGTCATCTGTGGCATTGTGTTGTGTGACAGAACTGCACATTTTAGAGTGGCCTTTTATTGTCCCCAGCACAAGGGACACCTGTGTAATGATCATGCTGTTTAATCAGCTTCTTGATATGCCACACCTGTCAGGTGGATGCATTATCTTCACTAAGGAGAAATGGTCACTAACCTTGATGTGAACATATTTTGTTTTGCACAAAATTTGAGAGAAATACGTTTTTTTTCTGCTTATGGAAAATTTCTGGGATCTTTTATTTCAGCTCATGAAACATGGGACCAACATTTTACATGTTGGGTTTATATTTTTGTTCACTGTAAATTCCACAGGGTGTGTTTATGTGCAAGTGTTTATCCCCCTGATACAAAGTTTGGACCCACTGGAATAACCCTTTATTTTCCTGCAGTGGGTGGTAGTCAGGTTCCTGTGGCGGAGATCCACAGTGGGCCCCACCAGGCTGTAGTGTTGGCACAGTTGTCAGCTGTGTGTGTGAGTGAGTGAGTGAGTGAGTGAGTGAGTGAGTGAGTGAGTGAGTGAGTGAGTGAGTGAGTGAGTGAGTGAGTGAGTGAGTGAGTGAGTGAGTGAGTGAGTGAGTGAGTGAGTGAGTGAGTGAGTGAGGAGTGAGAGAGAGAGAGAGACACAGAGAGAGAGAGAGAGAGAGACCTTGTCTCAGCTGCTGTGGGCTGGGCCTCGAAGGGAGGGGGGAGCCACACACACCACTTCTCCCAGCCAATTTTGCCTGGCCCCTAGTGGCCCCACACACATTTGCTATAACTAGATTGGGTTTCATCTCTCAGAAGAAAGAGGGGGCAGTGACCCTCTCCACCCAGTCACAGGCCTGCTCTCCTCACTTACTCTCTCTGGCACTGAGTAGGAACATGCTGGAGTAAGAACCAGGGGTAACACCAAGAACACCTTTCTCTCTGTGTCTCTCTCTCTCTCTCTCTCTCTCTCTCTCTCTCTCTCTCTCTCTCTCTCTCTCTCTCTCTCTCTCTCTCTCTCTCTCTCTCTCTCTCTCTCTCTCTCTCTCTCTCTCTCTCTCTCTCTCTCTCTCTCTCTCTCTCTCTCTCTCTCTCTCTCTCTCGTCTTTAGCCAATGAGAAGATTGAAGACATCAATGGCTGCCCTAAGAGTCGTTCTCAGATGGTGAGTGACCTTCCTAGGGTTTCCTTCTATTGGTTTGTGTGTTTGGCAGTATAACGTTATAATCCTTGTGGTGGTGTGTGTGTGTTTGCTTGTATGTATGGGTGAGTGTGTGAAGTAAAAGTTGCTTTTGATGTCTTGGCTCACCACAGTAGAGTGCTTGTGTGTTTGCTCATACGTGCGCGTGGACTTGTGCGTGTATATGCTGTGCGTACGTGCATGGCCTTATTTAAGCAGGACATTTAGAATTTAGCTCTGTCTCAGAAGACATTTGTCCAATTTAATGGGTATGGATATTACTCTTGTTATTTTTACATATGTGGCTTTGCAGTCAGTCTTTGTAAAACATCTGGCCTATAGACAGGCCATTGGCTCTCACTTTAAAGGTCCAGAGGCTGAGGTTTGGAGTCTGGAAGAGAACCAAGCTTGCTTCATCACATTGCTACTAGAAATAAAAACGATATTTATGTTATCTAGGGGACAAAATCCAGACAGAGAATTCAAATTACAATGACAATAAAAGCATTAGCAGGGATGGCGATGTTGTAATGGCTGTGGCTACAGTATAAGGATACCCTTTTGGAGAGGGCTTTGGCAAGCATACTCTTTTCCCAGGCTAAGGCTTCGTTCTACTGTATATTCATTTCTGTGTTTATTGTTTGTTGTGGCAGTTTAACATTACAACCCATGAAAGGGAAAGGGGGATACCTAGTTAGTTGTCCAACTGAATGTATTCAACTGAAATGTGTCTTCCGCATTTAACCTAACCCATCTGAATCAGAGATTGCCTTAATCGACATCCACTTCTTCGGCACCCGGGGAACAGTGGGTTAACTGCCTTGCTCAGGGGCAGAACAACAGATTTTTACCTTGTCAGCTCGGGGATTCGATCCACCAACCTTCCGGTTACTGAGTGTGAGAGAGAGAGTGTATCTGTGTCCACGTTTAAATGCGCGTTTTAATAGGGGTAGGTATTTGAAAGAATGTCTAATTTTGATAGGGCTGACCACAATTAGTCAACTGGTCGATAGGATGTTGGTCGACCAAGATTCTTTTAGTCGAGCAGTAGCAAATATGTATACAGTGCCTTCGGAAAGTATTCAGGCCTCATTACTTTTTCCACATTTTGTTACGTTACAGCCTTATTCTAAAATGGATTAAATACATTTTTTTCCTCAGCAATCTACACACAATACCCCATAATGCCAAAGTGAAAACAGGTTTTTAGACATTTTTGCAAATGTATTAAAAATAAGAAACAGATACCTTATTTACGTAAGTATTCAGACCCTTTGCTATGAGACTCGAAATTGCGCTTAGGTGCATCCTGTTTCCATTGATCATCCTTGAGATGTTTCTACAACTTGATTGGAGTCCACCTGTGGTAAATTCAATTGATTGGACATTATTTGGAAAGCCACACACCTGTCTATATAAGGTCCCACAGTTGACAGTGCATGTCAGAGCAAAAACCAAGCCATGAGGTCAAAGGAATTGTCTATAGAGCTCCGAGACATGATTGTGTCGAGGCACAGATCTGGGGAAGGGTACCAAAACATTTCTGCAGCATTGAAGTTCCCCAAGAACACAGTGGCCTCCATCATTCTTAAATGGAAGAAGTTTGGAACCACCAAGAGTGTAGAGCCCGGACTTGAGTCTGGACTTGAACCTGATCAAACATCTCTGGAGAGACCTGGAAATTGCTGTGCAGCGACGCTCTCCATCCAACCTGACAGAGCTTGAGAGGATCCACAGAGAAGAATGGGAGAAACTCCCCAAATACAGGTGTGCCAAGCTTGTAGCGTCATACCCAAGAAGACTCGATGCTGTAATCACTGCCAAAAGTGCTTCAACAAAGTACTGACTAAAGGGTCTGAATACTCATGTCAATGTGATATTTAAGTTTTTTGTTTTTAATACATTTGCAAACATTTCTAAAAAACAGATTTTGCTTTGTCATTATGGTCTACCTGATTTACTTCTAAACAGTGCTTGAATTGGACTGAAATAGGTTCCGATAGTCATTTTGGGTGCTGGTTCTGTTTATATTTAGGTGCAGGTGCTCCACAATACTTTTGAGCTAATATTCTATAAGTGGAACCGGAGCTCAAGCAGTAGAAAACTTGAGGTGCCAGTACTCAGCTCTGGTGAGCTCCTGCACAAGTCCAGCACTGCTTCTTATCCATTGCACAAATAGCCAACAGCTGTGTCTGTCCCGAGCACCACTCTGAGGGCCAGAATATTTTATACAATGTTGCAGCGCAAGCTTCTGCTGCCCAATTTAATTGTTGATACAATGTTCCAAGTTCATGGCAACGCATGGCCTGTCTGCAAATGTGATTTATAGGATACGTTTTTTTAATCATGATATTTTCTACCTGCAGGCTTTTATTTGTTGTCTTTATGTATGCTATTTTTACATAGTTGGCAATGGCAATAAAAGCAACTTTTTAGATTTGTATAATTTTTATTTAGATTTGGATAACATTTTGATTAACCACATGACAATGATTTTGAGATATGAAGACGTTATTATAAATTAAATTAAACTGTTCCACGAAAATGTGCATATAAAAACCATAACTGCCACGCAGATCAGTAGAAATGGTAAGATAAATTGGCATTCCACATGAGAAAGTTTGCCGACTCCTCGTGTAGCCTATTACCGGCAGCTTTAGGAGAGTAATGGCAGTATCTGCAAAAGCCAGCAGGAGTAGGAGAATGGTTGGTTCAGGTTAGTTTTTTTCTTTTGGTTATCTAGATCCCTGGCTCCCTCTTGAGTCATTTGTGTGTTATTTCATCAAACGGTAAGCTTAATGCATCAAACAAGTGCAATGCATATAGTTGATTTTATAAAAACACATAGGGTGTGTCTATATATGGAAAAATACACCTTTAACCTGTCTTGGGTATGCGGCACACACTATTCAACAGCCAGTGAAATAGCAGGGTGGCAAATTCAAAACAACCAAAATCTCATAATTCAAATTTCTCACACATACAAGTTTTATACCCCATTTTATAGATAAGACTCTCGTTAATCCAACCACATTGTCCGATTTCAAAAAGGCTTTACGGCGAAAGCAAAACATTAGATTATGTTAGGACACTGCCTAAACAAGAAAAGCCACACAGCCATTTTCAAAGCAAAAAGAGGCGTCACAAAAACCAGAAATACAGCTAAAATTAAGCACTAACCTTTGATGATCTTCATCAGATGGCACTCATAGGACTTCATGTTACACAATACATGTATGTTTTGCTCGATAAAGTTCATATTTATATCCAAAAACCCCATTTTACATTGGCCCGTAATGTTCAGAAATGTTTTTCCTTCAAAAACTTCCGGTGAATGAGCACATCAATTTATAGAAATACTCATCATAAACGTTGATAAAATATTAAACTGTTATTCAAAGAATTATAGATAAACATCTCCTTAATGCAACCGCTGTGACAGATTTAAAAAATGTTTCACGGGGAAACCACACTTTGCAATAATCTGAGTACGGCGCTCAGAAAACAACAGCAGGCAATACAGATACCCACCATTTTGGAGTCATCTAAAATCATAAATAGCATTATAAATATTCACTTACCTTTGATGATCTTCATCAGAATGCACTCCCAGGAATCCTAGGTCCACAATAAATGTTGTTTTGTTCGATAAAGTCCATAATTTATGTACAAATACCTCCTTGTTGTTTGCACGTTCAGTAAGCTACTCCAAATGTAGGAAGCGCGCCGAAGATTTCACGACGAAAGTCAAAAAAAGTTATATTTACGTTCGTAGAAACATGTCAAACGATGTATAGCATCAATCTTTAGGGCCTTTTTAACATATAACTTCAATAATATTGGATTTTTCTCAGGGTTTTGCCTGCCATATGAGTTCTGTTATACTCACAGACATCATTCAAACAGTTTTAGAAACCTCAGAGTGTTTTCTATCCAAATCTACTAATAATATGCATATCCTACCTTCTGAGTCTGTGTAGCAGGCAATTTAATTTGGGCACGTCTTTAATCCGGATGTCAAAATACTGCTCCCTACCCTAGAGAAGTTAAAAATGAAGACCAATCGATTGGTCGAAGAACGACTTTCGGTCTACCAAGATTTGTTTTGCCGGTGACAGCACAAAATTTAGAGTACTCACATCTTAGCTAGAACCGAGCAGAAGGCAGAAGTTGCTATCTGTTGTAATGATACAAATCAGATTTTTTTTTTTCACTGCACTGGACACACTCAAAACAATAAACACATCTTAGTGTTAGACATTTTGTCAGTGCTTATACATTTTCCTGCTAAATCATTTTACATTTGTACATTTCATGTACTCGTATTCAATCATACTGGTTGTGATTTCTGTGTTTTTTGTGTTTTTTTACTGCAATGGGAAAACAGCCGGTATCCCTCCTCTGAATGTGGAGTGTCGTAAATTGGCCAGTGTGCCAGTTGAAGGCAAATTTGGGCTGCTAGCCAGACCCCCCCCCCCCCCCAAAAGCACACACACACACACACACAGGAATCAGTCAGTCAGCCGATCCTCTCAAGTGTTCCGTCTCTCTGTGTCTCCACTATCAATTAGCCGGGTCCCATTAGAGGTTGATTATGCCACTCCAGTCGCCAGTAATTGAGCCGTTCCAGGCTGCCTCTTGTCTCTGTAGTCCCTCTCTGGTCTCTGTTCCTCTCTGTGTCTTTGTTCTGCACAGTGATTAGAACCTCTAAAACCTCTCTTAGCCTACCTCTGACTCCCACTGTTAGCATTTTACAGCGAGAGGTGGACGAGACGGTGGGCTGACGCTGTGTGTTTAAGTGTGTGTGTGTTTTTGTGTGTGTGTTTCTCTGTTTGGCCTGAGCTGAGAGAGATTTGATGGGGGTGCATGTATTTGTGTGTCACAACTGTGTGTCGTGTGTTGTGGCAGCTTGCGTGTGTGAGCTCTTCAGCTGAAACGGAAGCACTCGAGCAATGCTGGAGGCAGGCGCAAACTGTCATTATGCACATGTCTGCTGCTTTGTGCATTTTAATTCAGAGTGAAAACACACACACACTTTCCCTGTTAGCCGGCCACTCAACACCCAGGACCTACTGAGAGCTCCATTAATGACACTTGACTTGATTGCTGTGGTAAAGCTGCATTCAAAACACTGAAAAGCTGCTGGCAATTAACAACTCTACACTTAACCTCTTGTTTTAAACCAGCAAACATGTGGCCAAGCTTAGGACATATAATGGAGTGATATAGTGCCTTTTTATCACCATCTTGCTAATTTTCATGTTCATTCTTGTAGCATCTCTCTGTTTCAGATGAGTGGGGAATAGGATTGCACATTTTGGGGAATATTCAGAGGTGGAAACTTTCCGTGGGAATTAACAGGAATATATGGGAATTAATGGGAATATATTGGAATTAACGGTAATATATGCAAATTAATATTAATACTATTTCAATTTTGATGATTTTGCATTGTATATATTTACCATATCATATGGAGACAGAAACATAAACATTTTAACTTATCATAAGTAGACATAATTGCAAATGATTAAATCCTTTCAATAGAAATAAAATAATAATAATTTAGTTACGGATAGAACTTTAATTAAATGAGTTGACTCTTCACATGGGATGATTTCACTGAACAACAAAAGAAAGGGAATATTGAATGATCCCCAATGACCCATTGCATCTCCCAAAAACGTTTTCAACAAACATCTGTAAAATGATAGTCTAGAAACTAAAGCTTGGGTTGTCTTCCTCTCAGGCTTCCATGTCTTATCCCTGGACCTCCTTAATGTCCATCTCTTGAACATCAGACTCTGAGGCCTCATCTTCACTGTCACTTTCCAACCTTGTTGAGGATGGCTTGTTGTCAGGCTCAAAAATACTCAAATTTGCCCAGATGGCCACCAATTTTTCAACCCTTGTATTGGTCAGCCTGTTGCGTGCTTTGGTGTGTGTGTTCCCAAACAAGGACCTCTTGCGCTCTGAGGCGGCTGATGTTGGTGGGATTTGGAGGATGATGGAGGCAACGGGGGAAAGAGCCTCAGATCCACACAGTCCCTTCCACCAGGTGGCTGATGAGATATGTTGGCATGACTGCCATATTGCATCTCCATCCCAAAGCCCTTGCTTGGAAGTGCCAAGAACCTTGCCCTCATCCAGGCCAAGGTGGCGAGACACGGTAGAGATGACACCGTAGGCCTTGTTGATCTCTGCACCAGACAGGAGGATCTTGCCAGCATACTTGGGGTCCAACATGTACGTTGCGGCGTGTATGGGCTTCAGGCAGAAGTCTTCATGCTTTTTTATGTATTTCAGAACTGCAGTTTCCTCTGCTTGGAGCAACAGTGAAGTGGGCAGGGCGGTACGGATTTCTTCTCTTACCATGAGCTGTTGCTATCAATAAAGTGTCTGATTCATCATTTTCACCTTGAGTAGAGGTAGAGGGACTTTTGTCAGAGGTTCCTTGTTGTGAGCGTTGAGGGAACTTTATGCACTTGGCCAGATGATTATGCATCTTTGTTGCATTCTTCACATATGATTTGGCACAGTATTTGCACATGTACACATCTTTTCCTTCTACATTATCCGCAGTGAAATGTCTCCACACATCAGATAGTGCCTGTGGCATGTTACTGTAAAGATTATTAAAAAAAAATTGTAAAAAAACCCTAAGACAATTCCATGTAGATAAATAGTTAAGCAGTTAGATTAAACAACTCCTTTGTAAGATAAATGTTTCAAATGAAACATGTATGGAAACATGTCAGGACCAATGCCGGAGATGAGAAGCAGGTACGGGGAGTCAATATTTAATAATGAACAGACATGAAACAAGACCGGAACAGCGTCAGCACATGGGTATACAAGGACATATGACAAGCAATGCTGAAGCGGGGAACAGAGCGGGGGAACAGACAGATATAGGGGAGTTAATTACAGAGGTGGTTGAGTCCAGGTGAGTCCAATAATCGCTGATGCGCGTGACGGGGGGAAGGCAGGTGTGTGTAATGATGGTGGCAGGAGTGCGTAATGGTGGGGAGCCTGGCGCTCGATGGAAGGAGTGCGTAATGCTGGGGAGCCTGGCGCTCGATGGCAGGAGTGCGTAATGCTGGGGAGCCTGGCGCTCGATGGAAGGAGTGCGTAATGCTGGGGAGCCTGGCGCTCGATGGCAGGAGTGTGTAATGCTGGGGAGCCTGGCGCTCGATGGAAGGAGTGCGTAATGCTGGGGAGCCTGGCGCTCGATGGCAGGAGTGCGTAATGCTGGGGAGCCTGGCGCTCGATGGCAGGAGTGCGTAATGCTGGGGAGCCTGGCGCTCGATGGCAGGAGTGCGTAATGCTGGGGAGCCTGGCGCTCGATGGCAGGAGTGTGTAATGCTGGGGAGCCTGGTGCTCGATGGAAGGAGTGCGTAATGCTGGGGAGCCTGGCGCTCGATGGCAGGAGTGCGTAATGCTGGGGAGCCTGGCGCTCGATGGAAGGAGTGCGTAATGCTGGGGAGCCTGGCGCTCGATGGAAGGAGTGCGTAATGCTGGGGAGCCTGGCGCTCGATGGAAGGAGTGCGTAATGCTGGGGAGCCTGGCGCTCGATGGAAGGAGTGCGTAATGCTGGGGAGCCTGGCGCTCGATGGAAGGAGTGCGTAATGCTGGGGAGCCTGGCGCTCGATGGCAGGAGTGCGTAATGCTGGGGAGCCTGGCGCTCGATGGCAGGAGTGCGTAATGCTGGGGAGCCTGGCGCTCGATGGCAGGAGTGTGTAATGCTGGGGAGCCTGGTGCTCGATGGAAGGAGTGCGTAATGCTGGGGAGCCTGGCGCTCGATGGCAGGAGTGCGTAATGCTGGGGAGCCTGGCGCTCGATGGAAGGAGTGCGTAATGCTGGGGAGCCTGGCGCTCGATGGAAGGAGTGCGTAATGCTGGGGAGCCTGGCGCTCGATGGAAGGAGTGCGTAATGCTGGGGAGCCTGGCGCTCGATGGAAGGAGTGCGTAATGCTGGGGAGCCTGGCGCTCGATGGAAGGAGTGCGTAATGCTGGGGAGCCTGGCGCTCGATGGAAGGAGTGCGTAATGCTGGGGAGCCTGGCAGCCATCGAGCACCAGGGAGGGAAGAGCGGGAGCAGGCATAACAGAAACAGGTGAATTTACACTCCTCGGTTAGCAGGCTCAAGGAAGCTAAAACCCACATGGTAGCAAAAACTAACTAGCAGAAATTGTTAACAAGTTAGAAATGATTTAAACACACTTTGCTGTAGGCTACTATTTACTAGTTAACAAAAAATAATGTATGTCATAAAATATATTCACCCCACCCAGTACTGTAATCAAAACATACCAGAAAGCATGAAGTCCTTGGCTCAGACAGTGTAGTAGTGTGGGTTCAATAGCATCTCATTAGTGTGCAAGATCTTGAGAATCAGCTGTACATGTGATGGAAGAATGCACTGCACGTGATGGAAGAATGCACTGTGCATGCAGAGGGTTGCAATTCCATTGAATTGGGGATGGTTTAATCAAAATATGCCACAAGACCTAGAATTGCCTTATGTGTATCCCACAAAAAATGTTCACTGTTATAAGCTAACTTTTTTGATGAATTTAAGCAAAATTCCCAAAATTCCTGGGCTTAACTTCCGACCCTATGCAACCCTAGTGGAGAATAGTTGTTTTTACAGCTGTCAGATCCTACAACTGTGCCCCTCACACACACACACACACACACACACACACACACACACACACACACACACACACACACACACACACACACACACACTACTGCTAGTCCCTCCCAGTCTCATACCCTTGCCACCCAGGAAGTAACCATAGCTTTCGCAGTGACATGCTCTCATTGGGGTAGTGTTGACACAGAGGTGCTAAAACCACAGGACGCTCCCTCTACTGCACCCCCCTCACATACCCCTGAAGTGCTTTAGGTCTGTCAGAGGCCTACCTCTTACTGTGGAGGGATACATTAGTGTCACACTCAAAGTCACACACACTGCTTTGTTGTTCAGGTAGATTTATTGGTGTGTATTGTTTAATTGCAGTGTGTGTCCTGTTTCTGGCGCACAATGTTTTATTTCCAACTTTCTGTTTCGCCCTCAGTTTGGCTCTAGTTCGGAGAGATCTGTTTCTCTCTCCTCTACTGGGAACAAACATTACTACTAGCTCCATACAGGTAGAAACCAGTTTAAACCCGTCTTCCCAGTAAGCCTCTCTGAATGGGGATGATGAAAACAAAGCCTTAGGAGGCTTCATAAGCCCTCGGAGAACGGCAAATGGAGTTTCCTCCTTTACATCAAGGCATTGTCAGGTCTAAACTTCAACCCGTGTTTCACCTTCAGGTGCCACTCAAAGCCATGACAGCTGGAAGTCTGCCAAAACACGTGCATGCTGTTATATACAGCGTCAGGCTATCGTGACTGACATTCCTTCCGTGTCCCAAAGGTTCAGTACTAAGGCCATGGTCATTCATAGATTATGTGACTAATATATTTACATATTATATGATCATATAGATTGCATTGATTGGTAATGTGAGTCGCCACAGGTGAATAGGGGAAGCAGGATACCACTAGCAGGATACTGTCTGAAGTTAATGTGTAATCAGGTGTGTGACAGCTAGGGGAAAAACTGCTTCAGGCCACGTGTGTGTGTGTGTGTGTGTGTGTGTGTGTGTGTGTGTGTGTGTGTGTGTGTGTGTGTGTGTGTGTGTGTGTGTGTGTGTGTGTGTGTGTGTGTGTGTGTGAGAGACCCACCTGTATCAGCTGGTCAAACTCCATGTAATCAAATGCAAGTGCAGCGCAATCACAGGTGCCGTGCCCGCGTAGTGTCGCTAGGCAACCCCGTATGGAGGAGCGTCAGCTGTTTGACCACGAGATAATAGGCTGGAGCCACTGCTCCGGGCATCCCCTCGCTCCTCCTCACCTTATCTGCGGGTAGAGAATAGGATCGATCTCAATTCTTGTCGCTCTGTGTCCTCCGCTGCATCTAGACTGCACTCAGACGATTGTTTCACTGTAAAGTACTGTAGTATTGGTGTTCTAGTTTTTTGTTGTTGTGTGTTGAGTTACGTACCAGCTTTCAAAGAAGGTAGTTGTGTAACACTATCAAACTGTTTAGTTTAATTAAACGGGGGTGGTACAGTATGTTAAAGTTGTGTTATGCGTTGTGTTGACCGACGACAGGGTTGTTGACTCTCCAAAGCCATAAATGTACGGGTATTGTAAAGAGAGAGCGGTATTTACGGGGTCAGTGTTATCTTGGTTCAGAGGTCGACGAAATCTCAGTGAAACTGTCTGAGAGAGTGAAAGGCAGGAGCAGAGACACACACACGCCAACTCAAGTCATGCCACAAGACAGGACTCCTTAAGACATTAACACAGCATCCGGTGAGGGGACGTACACACACACACACACACAAACACACACACACACACACACACACACACACACACACACACACACACACACACACACACACACACACACACACACACACACACACACACACACACACACACACAAACAATAGATTCTCTGTGATGTAAGAAAGTGTTTGTTGAAAGGGCAGTTGCAGGGCCGGCCCTACTGTGCTGCTAGCTGGCTGAGACCCAGCATGTGATGACAGCCTTAGAGTGATCGTGCTGTGCTGTGTACTGTGCTGTGATCGTGCCTTCAAGACAGGCTCAGAGAACTTGCTAGGTAAGTGGGAACTCTATGGAAATATTGCAGTAGAATTGTATCTCGGTTTTGGAAGTTGTATTTCGCTATTACGACCGTTGTTATTTTGTAATGGTAATTTTAAGGCAGTGCAATTTCGCATTATTGTTGATCTAATATAATGATCTAATTATTGTCGCTGTCTAGGTGGTCATATAACTGAATGGTCCAGTTTTAAAAAAAAAATTTTGGGGGGGGATTGCAAGTTATTCAGTTGCAGTGTAATTTGAGTACTACTTGTGTCCAGTGTTCAGTCTACCTGCAGGGTTAGACGATCTGTTGCCGTGACTCGTTTCAAGTCTAGTGTGTGTTCTTGGTGTATAGGGTGGAGAGGGAGAGACTTATATACTCCCATCACGGTTTCGTGTGTTGTCCCCGTGACGTCAAAGCTAGGCACAACACCTATTGACTCTGCCGTTATTACGTTCTAATGAATAACCAGACTGTATTTGCTCAAGGTTTATTAATCATGCACATTGTTGATGAGAAGAGCACTGTCTGATCAGAATAGAGGAGATAAAGGGAGTGGAGATATCGGAAGAGAGGACAGGAGAGGATGAGGGGAATACGAGAACTAGAAAAGGACAGGAGAGGATGAGGGGAAGATAGGAGTGGAAAAGTGGCAGATAGGCAGTTGTGTTTGAAGTAGAGAACTCATTGTCAGAGCACTTTTTTTTACCCATTTTTCTCCCCAATGTTGTGGTATCCAATTGGTAGTTACAGTCTTGTCCCATCACTGCAACTCCTGTACGGACTCGGGAGAGGCGAAGGTCGAGAGCCGTGCGTCCTCCGAAACACAACCCAACCAAGCTGCATTGCTTCTTGACACACTGCTCACTTAACCCGGAAGCCAGCCGCACCAATGTGTCGGAGGAAACACTGTACACCTGGCGACCGTGTCAGCATGCGTGCGCCCGGCCCGCCACAGGAGTCGCTAGAGCGTGATAGGACAAGGACAATCCCTCAAGGCCAAACTGCGCCACTCGGGAGGCCCTACTTTGATTTTCTATTCCAACAGTTTGATTTCTCACTTTTCCGCACTACACTGGAATTGCCAAAGTTGAAATTCTGAATCGATCCCCTGTTTGAATGCAGATGAAATGTGTTTTCTAAAGTTTGCGCACCATGTGCTCTCTCAGCGGGTGTTTTTATTTAGCCAGAAGAATCTTTATTTTTACCTCCTCAGTACCAGGGGTATTTGGGTCAGGGGTATATCAGAGAAGGGGTCAGGGAAGTATTTTAGTAGTGTTGACGTGTGTGTGTGTGTGTGTGTGTGTGTGTGCGGGTATATCACAGGGAAGATGGTGACATTTAAGAGGAGGGGTATCTCAGTCAAGCTGTGGGGTATTTTAGTAGGGTCTGAGGGGTATTTCAGGGTGGCTCGTGGGTAGTTCAGTGAAGCGATGGTGGCATATGGGTCTGGGGTATTTAAAAATACAGGGGGTATTTTAGTGAGTGGGGGATATTTGAACTTTGTAGCGAGCAGAGCCTGGTCTAAATGTCTTCTGGTTCTCAGTCTGTGTGCTCCCTGACCTCCCAGCATGTGTCGCCATATGACAGCTGTTCTGGGGTCAGCGGCTCACTGACCTGGAGTCTGCTTCTCATTCGTCGTATGACATCACTGAAATATCTGATGTAGAATCGGAGGGCTACTGCAGAAGGATGATATTGATATTAATGTATTGAATAGGTGGTGTTCTTTTAGTTTGTTTTCTATAACGTACGACGTCTTATTTTTCTAAATTGAACCTCTGCAGTCCGCTCAGTCGAAACCCATTTCACACTGATAGAATGTCGTTGGGTTCGCCTCTATTTCAGTAAGCTGTTTATGTCGGTCTGCTGGTAGCGTTGTGTGTGCACAGTTTGCAGAGACAACGTGCGACCTGTTTTCAAGGTGCTTTGAAGTAAGCGCTTTGGTGCAAAATGTAAGGCTGCGGTGTATTGCTCGGGCGGGTGCTAGCTAATACCGATGGGGGAGATGAATTGCGCCTAGGTGCGTAGCATGAGACGGATTCCGTTTCGATGAGGTTCCCTTGATTGAACAGTCGAGTATAGTCTCAATGGCCGCTCCTCAACAGCATGAACAGTGAAAATGGCTGCTGCTCTGGCATATGAATCAATTGTTATATTGCTCAGTCCCTCCCCTGTTTGTTCACCTGAACCTAACCGTTGGCAACCCTTGAACTCTCCTTTTTTATTTATTTATTGATGATGTCATTCGATGACTCAGTTTTATTTTGTTCACCTGGGGTCGACATTTGCGGCCAAAGGGCTGTATCGAAGTAGGGTCACATGGCCCTAAGCAAATTCTGTCGACCAATCACGTCACCTCGCTGTTGATTGTTGACAGCTCAGCACAGCTGGGTCGGTATGGTTGCATTGGCTGGTATCTTGGTAACAGGGTCAAAGTAGAATGCTTTGTCATCGTAGGTACTCCAGTGGAGGTGTATGTCTGGCTTATTTGAATACTGCTTTGACTAGGCTATGTCATTTAACAATCTACTCGCCTTGCTCAGGTCGGCACTCTGTGAAGTCAATCCCTGTAAACATGTCCCTTAAACCCTAAGGCTGGCGATGTGTTTGTGATTGCTATTTTTGAGTAGGCTGCTGATAACCGCTTATGCGTTGCTGACTGTGTGATGAGTTTAGTTCAATCTGAATGTAAATTCAGAAGCACCCGTTGTAAGTTCTCTCTGTCTCTCTCTCTCTTCCCCCTCCAGATTGAGAACATTGATGCCTGCCTCAGTTTCCTGGCAGCCAAAGGAGTCAACATACAGGATCTGTCTGCAGAAGGTAAACGCTCAGCAGTCACACACACCTGCTGAGACTACACTGACTGTAGTGGCTAGAATATTGTGTAGTGAGCTTGTAACTTTCCTCTCTGTATCTCATCTCTCTAACTCTCTCTCTCTCTCCCTTTCTCTCTCTCTCTACTTCTTTCTACCTCTTCATCTCATTCTCTTTTTCTCTCTCTCTCTCCCTGTCTATTTACCTCTCTCCCCTGCTGTCCTTACACAGAGATCCGGAATGGGAATCTGAAGGCCATTCTGGGGCTCTTCTTCAGCCTGTCTCGCTACAAGCAGCAGCAGGCCCACCGCCAGTACTCCCAGCCCCACCTTAACCCCCAGCCCCAGAGCCCTCAACCTCCCCTGAGCCAGCAGACCAGCGCCCCTGCCCAGCTCAGCAGCCACCCTGTCCCCTCTACGCATGAGACTCCGGTCCCCACAGCACAAGCAGCCCAGAAAACAGCACAGGCCGAGATGCAGTCCAGGTAAGCCTGTTGGATCACCGCTACACTGATGCATTCTGGAAGATGTAGTTCATAATACTTCGAATTTTAAAACGTCTTCCCTCTTTCGCTCTTTGCTGATGTCATCAATGTTCAATTTACCATCGCTGTCTTATTTCCTCTCTCTTTCCAGTTGTCTTAGCTCCAGTCTTCTGTAAATGTCAAATGAGCCTTTCTGTCTCTCCCGTCCTCCATATCGCTCTCCTTCTCTGTCTTTTTCTCTCTCCTCTAGGGATGGGTCTCAGAGTAAACTGCTCCAGTTTTCCCTTGGTCAGAAAAAGTCCTCTAGGTCAGCTCTTTTTCTCTCCCTCTTTCGCTCTTCTTTGTGGTCATGCATCTTCCTCCTCCACTCCTCCTCATCTTCTAATTCTCCCCCTTTCCTCACTATTTCCAGAGTAGGTAGAAGTTGCCCATAACAACTGATACAGGGTCAGATTACTTTCAACGTGTAATAGTTATGGTTACTATAGAGGTGTTATTAAAATGATCCTAGATCTGTTGTAAGGGCAACTTCTACCATGAACTACTATTTTACTCTGCATGAGTTTTGAAGAGAGTGGACTCCAGGCTCCATTTTTGGAAAGTCCTGTTTGACTCTGGCATCACGCCTCATATTGGCGCCTCATAGGGTCCTTTAGATAACCCCTGTGTGTGTGTGTGTGTGTGTGTGTGTGTGTGTGTGTGCCTGCCTGCGTGTGATGTGCATGTGTGTGCGCGCACACAAGAATGTGAGAGAGCACTTCTCATGAGAGAGCATCTCACTGTGAGTATGACCTTAATAATTAACTGAGATGGAGGAGTGGATGGCTTGAATTTGGTTGTGTGTGATGATAACGGATTGGATAGGCCACTACTACTATCCTACTACTACTACTGTACTGTGTACCGTGAGATAATGTTTATTCAGTGATGTCACACTCTTTATACGTTCATCTGGGCCCATATTCATAAATTGTCATAAAGTAGTACTGACCTAGGATCAGTTTAGCCTTTTATATCATTATTAAAAAGAAGGACCTAGTCCGAGAGTAACACTCCTACTCTGAGAGATTTTATGAATAATGGGCAAAAACTTTGTTTTACAAGCATGTCACTGTTTTCTACACCAAATGACTGCATTAAATGAAGTGAAATTGAGGATGTGTTGTTGCGTGCTGCCTAAACCCAACATAGCAGGCGTAAAAAGATGCCTGAACGGAGTGCCCACGTCCGTTTTTCAGGGGAAACAGAAGTTAGGTTGAAAATGCTGTATACCTAAAAACCG
Source organism: Salmo salar (assembly GCF_965601325.2). Lineage (NCBI taxonomy): Eukaryota > Metazoa > Chordata > Actinopteri > Salmoniformes > Salmonidae > Salmo > Salmo salar. The sequence continues at coordinate 8,898,877 of NC_138301.1, read as the reverse complement.
TAAACATCTGCTTTTTGCCTGCCCAGCGGAGAGTGCATGCTGTCCATCCCTGGTAGTTTTGCACCTGCTCCTAGTCTAATTTACCTAAAACAAAACAATGCAGTAGCGCCACCCTCTGGTCAGCATGTGTAACTGCAGGATAATAATTCAGCTGGGCGTAAGTACGTTCAGTATCAGGAATGGTGTTTTTCTCTCTCCTTTTCAGATTGTAATGCGTTTCTCCTCCACTGCTTTTCCTTTTCATCTTTATGCTTCATTATCTTTCTTTCTCGGCTTGAATGAAAGCTGTCTTGATGTGCAGCCTGGGGGAGCATAGGTGACATTAGGATCATTTCATGATTACGATTTCATGTGGCCACATCCTGAATGAGAACAGACAGAATACTTTTCGTCAGTGAATTGTAAACAGTGTATATCATGAATAGGCTAGCAGTGAAGCCTGTGGCTTAATATCTCACTCAGAATTAAATCATGTATTACATTTTGCAGCTCAGTTGGTTGAGCATGGTTCTTGTAATGCCAGAATATTGGGTTTGATTCCTGGGATCACCCGTACGTAAAATGTATGCATTGCAAGTAAGTTGACGTTAAGTCCCTTTAGATAAGTGTCTGCTAAATGGATATATATATATTTTTAAATGTTATAGTAGAAAGCTTGTTTATACACTAATAACATTTTCAGTGTGTTCATTTAAGAACGCTCATGCCAACATGGTCTTTGTTGTCGGACAGGAACTTAATAATGACTTATAGCCCAGTTTAATTCACAAGACAGTTCATTCACGGGCTAACAGTCTTTCTACTCACCATAATTGAAAGTCAAATGAGCTGGACCTATTCTGCCCACTAACAAAAGGTCACTCACTCAGTGTAGCAAGAACGAAATAAGAGTTGATGTTTTTCACCAGTAATGAACTACCGGTCATATTTTGTTTATCAGACCAATGCCGACAGCCACATAATTATGTTTCCTCCACCGATGTTGAATTAGCAATTTATAGGCCTATGTGAAAGACGGACCTGGCTAGAATGCTGTCTTTGACTCCTGGCTATGGCTACACAGGAGATTAGCTAATAATATGGGGTTGCAGTTGGGTGGGAAAATATTGGACGTTTAATGAACGTATTGCCTAATCCTTGCTGTTTGTACCATTGAGTGTAAACACTCTATTGCTCTCCTGCTCAGACTTCCAGGCCCTAGTGCGAGGGTGTCCACTGCTGGCAGTGACATCACACCTCGCGGGTCGGTTGGCGCCGCCGGCAACCGGCGAAGTCAGGGCTTCACAGACAAGACCAAACCAGCCGCTTACAAAGGTACGTCTGTCCTTCGCACGCACGCACACTCACAAACATACATACATACACTACCGGTCAAAAGTTTTAGAACACCTACTTATTCAAGGGTTTGTCTTTATTTTTACTATTTTCTACATGGTAGAATAATAGTGAAGACATCAAAATTATGAAATAACACATGTAGTAACCAAAAAAGTGTTAAACAAATTCTTAAAATAGCCACCCTATGCCTTGATGACAGCTTTGCACATGCTTGGCATTCTCTCAACCAGCTTCATGAGGTAGTCACCTGGAATGCATTTCAATTAACAGGTGTGTCTTAAGTTAATTTGTGGAATTTCTTTCCTTCTTAATGCGTTTGAGCCAATCAGTTGTGTTGTGAATAGGTAGGGGTGGAATACAGAAGATGGTCCTATTTGGTAAAAGACCAAGATCATATTATGGCAAGAACAGCTCAAATAAGCAAAGTGAAACGACAGTCTATCATTACTTTTCAATAACTTTGAAAGTTTCTTCAAGTGTAGTCGCAAAAACCATCAAGTGCTATTATGAAACTGGCTCTCATGAGGACCGCCACAGGAAAGGAAGACCCAGAGTTACCTCTGCTGCAGAGGATAAGTTCATTAGAGTTACCAGCCTCAGAAATTGCAGCCCAAATAAATGCTTCACAGAGTTCAAGTAACAGACACATCTCAACATCAACTGTTCAGAGGAGGCTGTGTGAATCAGGCCTTCATGATCAAATCAAATTTTATTGGTCACATACACATGTTTAGCAGATGTTAATGCATGTGTAGTGAAATGCTTGTGCTTCTAGTTCCGAGAGTGCAGTAATACCTAACAGGTAATCTAACAATACCACAACAACTACCTAATACACACAAATCTAAAGGGATGGAATAAGAATATGTACATAGAAATATATGGATGAGAGATGACCGAGCAGCATAGTTAAGATGCAATAGATGGTATAAAATACAGTATATACATATGAGATGAGTAATGTAAGATATGTAAACATTATTTAAAGTGACTAGTGATCCATTTATTAAAGTGGCCAATGATTTGAGTCTGTATGTAGGCAGCCGCCTCTCGGTGTTAGTGATGGCTGTTATTAAACAGTCTAATGGCCTTGATATACAGTTGAAGTCGGAAGTTTACATACACCTTAGCCAAATACATTTAAACTCAGTTTTTCATAATTCCTGACATTTAATCCTAGTAAAAATTCCCGGTCTTAGGTCAGATAGGATCACCACTTTATTTTAAGAATGTGAAATGTCAGAATAATAGTTGAAAGAATTATTTATTTCAGCTTTTATTTCTTTCATCACATTCCCAGTGGGTCAGAAGTTTACATCCACTCAATTAGTATTTAGTAGCATTGCCTTTAAATTGCCTTTAACTTGGGTCAAACGTTTCACGTAGCCTTCCACAAGCTTCCCACAATAAGTTGGGTGAATTTTGGCCCATTCCTCCTGACAGAGCTGGTGTAAATGAGTCAAGTTTGTAGGCCTCCTTGCTCACACATGCTTTTTCAGTTTTGCCCACAAATTCTCTATAGGATTGACGTCAGGGCTTTGTGATGGTCACTCCAATACCTTGACTTTGTTGTCCTTAAGCCATTTTGCCACAACTTTGAAGTATGCTTGGGGTCATTGTCCATTTGGAAGACCCATTTGCGACCAAGCTTTAACTTCCTGAATGATGTCTTGAGATGTTGCTTCAATATATCCACATAATTTTCCTCCCTCATGATGCCATCTATTTTGTGAAGTGCACCAGTCCCTCCTGCAGCAAAGCACCCCCACAACATGATGCTGCCACGCCTGTGCTTCACGGTTGAGATGGTGTTCTTCGGCTTGCAAGCCTCCCCCTTTTTCCTCCAAACATAACGATGGTCATTATGGCCAAACAGTTCTATTTTTGTTTCATCAGACCAGAGGACATTTCTCCAAAAAGTACGATCTTTGTCCCCATGTGCAGTTGCAAACCGTAGTCTGGCTTTTTTATGGAGGTTTTGGAGCAGTGGCTTCTTCCTTACTGAGCGGCTTTTCAGCTTATGTCGATATAGGACTCGTTTTACTGTGGATATAGATACTTTTGTACCTATTTTCTCCAGCATCTTTCCAAGGTCCTTTGCTGTTGTTCTGGGATTGATTTGCACCAAAGTACGTTCATCTCTAGGAGATAGAACGCGTGTCCTTCCTGAGCGGTATGATGGCTGCATGGTCCCATGGTGTTTATACTTGCGTACTATTGTTTGTACAGATGAAAGTGGTACCTTCAGGCATTTAGAAATTGCTTCCAAGGATGAACCAGACTTGTGGAGGTCTACAAAAAAAATTTCTGAGGTCTTGGCTGATATTTCTTTAGATTTTCCCATGATGTCAAGCAAAGAGGCACTGAGTTTGAAGGTAGGCCTTGAAATACATTCTCAGGTACACTTCCAATTGACTCAAATGATGTCAATTAGCCTATCAGAAGCTTCTAAAGCCATGACATCATTTTCTGGAATTTTCCAAGCTGTTTAAAGGCACAGTCAACTTAGTGTATGTGAACTTGTGACCCACTGGAATTGTGATACAGTAAATTATAAGTGAAATAATCTGTCTGTAAACAATTGTTGGAAAAATTACTTGTGTCATGCACAAAGTAGTTGTTCTAACCGACTTGCCAAAACTATAGTTTGTTAACAAGAAATGTGTGGAGTGGTTGAAAACGAGTTCTAATTGTTTGTAAACTTCCAGCAAATGTAGAAGTTGTTTTTCAGTCTCTCGGTCCCAGCTTTGATGAACCTGTACTGATCTCGCCTTCTGGATGGTAGCGGGGTGGCTCGGGTGGTTGTTGTCCTTGATGATCTTTTTGGGCTTCCTGTGACATCAGGTGCTGTAAGTGTCCTGGAGGGCAGATAGTTTGCCCCTGGTGATGCATTGTGCAGACTGCACCACCGTCTGGAGAGCCTTGCGGTTGAAGGCAGTGCAGTTTCCGTACCAGACGGGGATACAGCCCGACAGGATGCTCTCAATTGTGCATCTGTAAAAGTTTCTGAGGGTTTTAGGTGACAAGCCACATTTCTTCAGCCTCCTGAGGTTGAAGAGGCGCTGTTGCGCCGCCTTCACCACTGTCTGTGTGGGTGGACCATTTCAGTTTGTCTGTGATGTGTACGCCGAGGATCTTGAAACTTTCCACCTTCTCCACTGCTGACCCGTTGATGTGGATAGGGGGGGTGCTCCCTCTGCTGTTTCCTGAAGTCCATTATCATCTCCTTTGTTTTGTTGACGTTGAGTGAGAGGTTGTTTTCCTGTAGGCTGTCTCGTTGTTGTTGGTAATCAAGCCCACTACTGTTGTGTCGTCTGCAAACTTGTTGATTGAGTTGGAGGCGTGCAGAGGGGGCTGAGCACGCACTCTTGTGGGGCCCCAGTGTTGAGGATCAGTAAAGTGGAGATGTTGTTTCCTATCTTCGCCACCTGGGGGCAGCCCGTCAGAAAGTCCAGGACCCAATTGCACAGGGTGGGGTTGAGACCCAGCTTAATGATGAGCTTGGAGGGTACAATGGTGTTGAATTGCTGCAAAGAAACCACTACTAAAGGACACCAATAAGAAGAAAAGACTCTCTTGGGCCAAGAAACACAAGCAATAAGACATTAGACCAGTGGAAATGTGTCCTTTGGTCTGGAGTCCAAATTGGAGATTTCTGTTTCCAACCGCTGTGTCTTTGTGAGACGCAGAGTAGGTTTACAGATGATCTCCGCATGTGTATTTCCCACCGTAAAGCATGGAGGAGGAGGTGTTATGGTGTGGGGTTGCTTTGCTGGTGACACTGTCTGTGATTTATTTAGAATTCAAGGCATACTTAACCAGCATGGCTACCACAGCATTCTGCAGCGTTACGCCATCCCATCTGGTTTGGGCTTAGTTGCACTATCATTTGTTTTTCAACAGGACAATGACCCAACACACCTCCAGGCTGTGTGAGGGCTATTTTATCATTTTATCCATATGTTATTTTACAGTTTTGATGTCTTCAAGATGGTATGTCATACACTGCATTTGAGGAACAATTGTAAAGTAATTCTACTTTGAAACTTGATCAACTTGTAAACTCACTTTTGAGAAAATCCCCTTTGAATGTTTTGGTCTCTTGTGAAGAGCTCTTCTTTGTCTACACCCATTCAGCATCGTTCACACTCTCTTAAGCTTTAGCCCCACCCATCTTTTTTCGTTCTAGGAGTGCACACTTGACGCTCTGGCCAATGATTTGTTTACCTCTGGATAACATGAAAACAGCCTAACCAGCTCTGCTGGCAACAATTTCATTACGCTTTTTTTGCAGGCGTTTACTGACAAAACCCATATTCAACAGGTGTTGTACACACGTCACGTAACGTTAGCTAACGAGCTAGCTAATGTTAGCTAGTTAAACAACAATGAACAGTGCCAACAATGCCACAGTGCTGGGAGCTAACCAACCAGGTTCAATGTTAGCTAGCTAACATTAGGCTCTAACTAGAAAAGCAAACCGCTCTGGGAAACTAATAATAACATCAGCTAGGGAGCCAGCCAGCTAACATTAGCTAGCTAGCTAACAGTACACTTTAGCTTGAAATGAAACCACTTTGTCAAAATTAGAAACTTGTAATATCTGAAAATGTTGCTAGTTAATGCTAGACTATCTTACCTGTATACATCATCATGCATCATGGACGCGTCTCCCTGTCAGGAATGCCATACCACGGTTGCCCTTAGTTTGAAGATGTAATCCGGAGACCGGTGTTTTCTCCATCTCTTTAGCTATCATACTCTAATTCCAATGATTTCAAAACTTGATCCTCCAGAAAGTGGAGAGCAACACTTATGCAGCTCCACTACACGATACATTTTAAAAAAAGCCGCGTTCGACAGGATTACCAACACAGACTGACGAGCTCAATTAGACAGAAGCCTTCTATATGGCAGACCAATCTGAACTCCTCTTTCGGCATGTCCAGCCCACTCATTATCTCAACCAATCATGGCTAGCGGGAAGGTAGACTTCTTTTTCTGTGGCTAAACCAACTAGGCTCGTAATTTAACAATTTATTTCGTATTTACAGATGGCGTACAAGTTGTTTATTAAGGCACTTGAAAGTTCACGTTAGAAGGTATTTCTGGCAAAAAACGCATTTTGCTAAATAAAAAAAACCCACTGACCTATAGAGTGTGTGTGTGCTGCATGTCTCCTCGATAAAGGACATTGACATGGGTTACAGGGTTAGGTGACAGTGTGTGATTTATAGAGGTGTGTGTGTGTTAGATTTAGTGTTGAGCTATAAACGTTACCATGACCTCTAGTTGGTCTCTGGTATGACCACTATGCACTGTGCTCTGTCTAACCTCACATGTGCTTGCCTATAGTAGGACACTGTGAATGACCTATGAGTACTGTAGGGCTGTGGCGATCATGACATGTTGTCCTCGGGCTATTGTCATGCAAAAGTCTAGCGGTCTCACGGTAATTTACCTTGATTTAACATAAACACGTTTAGCATCTCCAGGCCTCCATGCCTTATACCGTATGATGCGCCCTGAATCAATTTCCTAAATCAATTACCGTTGCTTGGCCTGCATCTTGTTGGTGTGTAGTCACACGAATCAAAATTGGATCAAAATCGTAATCCCGGACACACTTTCTGGGCTGAGACAAGAATGGCATTATTCCTACAGAGGAAAAAAAAAATGGTTAAAATGATACTCAGCTCAGAGTTCCACTCAGGCTGCACTACGTGGAACATCTATCAAAATTTTGGGACTCTACTTCTTCTCTCAGCTTCTTTTGGCCTACTCTACTGGGACAGTGAGACAGCAGCGCTAATGAGGTTTGTCATCTGTCTTTTCTCCCCTCTCCCCGTAGCCTCACTAAGTGCTGAAACTCAACTTGAGATGAATGCACACCAGTCTAGCTTTCTCCTAAATCATACATTATGCCAATGTGAGATTTGTATGACAGTTAGGATTCGACCCAGACGTATAGTGCTATCGGTCATGGTATTTTACCTAGTTACCAGACTCGGTCATATTTTACCTTTTTGTGATTAGTTTGTGTTTTTTTTAAAAAATATACTCTTTTAATACAACGTTTTACTTAGTAAGCTTTCCTGTACCAAGTTAGCAACAATTTATTAGCGGGAACATTCAGTGATTTACTACCTTGAAATAAAATGCTGAAGATGTAGAAACTGCCGGTTCTATTGTCTGGCCTGAATTGTTCTGTGTCAATGGTGCTGACAGTAGAATGGAGAACGGGTCACTGGAAGCATCCTGTTTTATACAGTGGAGAGACATGAGCATACAGTTGGCCTTCCTCTTATGCTTTACATTAACACAAGGTGACAGCAGAAATGTATTCAGAGAGGGAGAGGGATTTGTGACCTGTTGCCACAAGAAAAGGGCAACCGGTAAAGAACTTAACACCATTGTAAATACAACCTATATTTACTTTTATTTATTTTACCTTTTGTGCTTTAACTGTTTACACATCGTTACAACACCGTATATAGCCATAATATGACATTTGAAATGTCTCTATTCCTTTGTAACTTTTGTGAGTGTAATGTTTACTGTTCATTTTTATCGTTCATTTCACCTTTGTATATTATCTACTTCACTTGCTTTGGCAATGTAAACATATGTTTCCCATGCCAATAAAGCCCTTTACATGTAATTGAGAGAGAGTGTGGTGTGTGTGTGTGTGTGGTGCGTGCGTGCGTGCGTGCGTGACGTGCATGCATGTGTGAAAGTGTGTGGACAGTGAAGACAGTGCTGAATGAATGGCCAGTTGATGAGCTGTAGCCTCTCTGTTTGAGTCTATTCATGTGGAGGAACTTTCAAAGTTTTACTCCAAACAAAGACTGGCTGTCCCACTCACTCACAAGGGCACAATGAGTGAGGTGTGCATGTGTGTGTGTGTGTGTGCGTGCGTGCGTGTGTGCGTCCGCACGTGTGTGTGTATGTGCACGTCTGTTATCTGAACGTGGGGATATGAGTAAGCAGTTTAAACAAATGACATATTGTACTCCTTAATAGAAGTCATCTATATTAAATGAAATTAGATTAAACTTAGTAATTGAACATATAAGCAAAAAAAACAAGTAACTTTCAGTGGTATTTATTTATAGGGTACTTCTGGCTAGACATCTGTGAATAGCTAAAACATGATTGCTCTGTGGACAGTCCTGGCAATATGTCTTAAGCTATTTCTATAAGTATCATACTGTATGTTGCTAAAAAGGCTCTTCCTGAATCTGTACACATTCATAATCATATGTTTAGGCTGTGTGTCATTCTAAACTGTATACAGTGTCTGTAAGTATGATACTGCTCTTTCCCCCCAGACTCAGTCATGGTTTTATGTTTAGGCATTATGTCTATCTCTATACCGTGCCTACGGAAAGTATTCAGACACCTTGACTTTTTCCACATTTTGTTACGTTATAGCCTTATTCTAAAATGTATTAAATTGTCCCCCCCTCTAATCTATCTACACACAATACCCAATAATGACAAAGCAAAAACAAGTTTTTAGAATTTTTTGCTAATTTATAAAAATAAAAAACTGAAATATGACATTTACATACACTACTGTTCAAAAGTTTGGGGTCACTTAGAAATGTCCTTGTTTTTGAAAGAAAAGCAACAAAAAAATAGTCCATTAAAATAACATCAACTTGATCAGAAATACAGTGTAGACATTGTTAATGTTGTAAATGACTATTGTAGCTGGAAACGGATGATTTTTAATGGAATATCTACACAGGCGTGCAAAGGCCCATTATCAGCAACCATCACTCCTGTGCTCCAATGGCACGTTGTTAGCTGATCCAAGTTTATCATTTTAAAAGACTAATTGATCATTAGAAAACTCTTTTGCAATTATGTTAGCACAGCTGAAAACTGTTGTGCTGATTTAAAGAATGTCACGAATCCCACCGAAGGTGGCTCCCCTGCCTGCTCGGGCGGCGGTCGTCGTCGCCGGCCTACTAGCCGCCGCTGATCCCTTTTTCCTTTTCGTTTGGTATGTCTGATTGTTTGCACCTGTTCCTCATTTGATTCTCTTGATTTTGGTTATTTAAGCCTGTGTAGCCCGCCCAGGTTTGTGCGGGATTATTTGCGTCAGAGTGTGTTTTGTTATTGGATGTGCTGGCGATCGACTAGTGTTGTTTTATGTGCGTGCTGTGTACCTGTTGTTTTGGGCACTTCGCATTTCACGCCGGTTGTGTTGGCGTCGACCGTTTTTGTTGTGTTACGGAATAAACACATTATCTCCTTACCTCTGCTCTCCGCGCCTGACTCCTACCACCACTCCTAGCATTTACTGACAGAATCCCGCACCAGCTATGGAGTCAGCAGGAGCAGCATCCCCTCCTCTCCCATCGATGGAGGAAAGGGTCCTCCATCATACCACCATTCTCCACCGAATCGGCTCAGCGATGGATCAGCGATGGATGGACCGATGGGAGAGGAGTGGCCTTCCTACCGCATCCCCAGCACCAATTCCCCTTCCCCCATCTACCCCTCCGCCAGCGTCCGGACCCGGAGCCCTACGCCTGGCTCTCCCCAGGGAGTACGATGAAGCGGCGGCTGGGTGCCAGGGGTTCCTGCTGCAGTTGGAGTTGTAACTGGCTACCGTTCGTCCGACTCCCTCGGGAGAGGAGAGCGTAAGCGTCCTCGTCTCCTGCTTAACGGGACGTGCCCTGGAGTGGGCTAACGCAGTGTGGTATGGCCCAGACTCGGCAAGGGATCACTACCCCGAGTTCACCCGCCGTTTCCAGGCCGTGTTCGACCACCCACCAGAGGGCCGGGCGGCGGGTGAACGGCTGTTCCACCTGCGGCAGGAGACGAGGAGCGCACAGGACTTTGCTCTGGAGTTCCGGACCTTGGCTGCTGGAGCGGGGTGGAACGACAGGGCCCTGATGGACCACTATCGGTGTAGCCTCCGAGAGGACGTCCGCCGGGAGCTAGCCTGTCGGGACACTACCCTCTCACTGGATGAACTAATAGACATGTCCATTCGTCTCGACAACCTGCTGGCTGCCTGCGGACGTCCAGACCGGGCCCTGTTGGTTCCACCTCCAGGCCCTCCAGCTCCCATCCCTATGGAGCTAGGGGGGGCTGCGTCGAGGGGAACCGTAGGAGGAGGCTCCTCCTGTACCCAGTGTGGTCGGAGAGGACACACTGCCGACCGGTGCTGGGGGAGCTCCTCTGGGAATCGGGATGGCAGGCGGAGCACTCCTCGTCCACCTCAGGTGAGTAAGCACCAACCTCACCCAGAGCTCCCTGTTGGTCATATGTTCGTACTAGTAAATTTCCCCTTGTTTTCTCCCTCTTTCCAGCATAAGGCGCTAGTCGATTCAGGCGCAGCTGGAAACTTTATGGATCGTGGGCTCGTGTTAAGGCTAGGGATTCCCCTGGTGTCGTTGGACCAACCTTTCCCCCTGCACTCCTTAGATAGCCGACCATTAGGGTCAGGGCTGGTCAGGGAGGCCACGGTGCCACTGGACATGGTAACGCAGGGGGATCATGGGGAACGGATTAGTCTCTTCGTCATTGATTCGCCTGCGTTTCCGGTGGTGCTGGGGATTCCCTGGCTGGCCAATCACAATCCTAATATTTCGTGGAGACAGGGGGCTCTCAGGGGGTGGTCAGAGGAGTGTTCAGGCAGGTGTAAGGGAGTTTCCATCGGTGCGACGACGGTGGAGAGTCCAGACCAGGTTTCCACTGTGCGCATTCCCTCAGAATATGCCGATTTGGCAATCGCCTTCTGTAAAAAGAGGGCGACCCGATTACCACCTCATCGATGAGGGGATTGCGTGATAAACCTCCAGGTAAACGCTACACTTCCCAGGAGTCACGTGTACCCATTGTCACAGGAGGAAACGTTGGCTATGGTGACATATGTCACGGAATCTCTGAGACGGGTACATTCGGCCCTCCATGTCACTCGTCTCCTCGAGTTTCTTTTTCGTGAAGAAAAAGGATGGAGGGCTGCGTCCGTGCATTGATTATCGAGGTCTAAATTCCATCACAGTAGGGTTTAGTTACCCGCTACCTCTCATTGCTACGGCGGTGGAATCATTTCACGGAGCGCGTTTTTTCACGAAACTGGACCTCAGGAGCGCATACAATCTGGTGCGTATCTGAGGAGGAGACGAGTGGAAAACCGCATTCAGTACCACATCGGGTCACTATGAGTACCTCGTCATGCCGTATGGGTTAAAGAATGCTCCAGCCGTCTTTCAATCCTTTGTTGACGAGATTCTCAGGGACCTGCATGGGCAGGGGGTGGTGGTGTATATTGATGACATCCTGATCTATTCAGCCACCCGCCCCGCGCATGTCTCCCTGGTGCGCAAGGTGCTTGGGCGACTGCTGGAGAATGACCTGTACGTTAAGGCTGAGAAATGTGAGTTTTTCAAACGAGCCGTTTCCTTCCTGGGGTATCGCATTTACACCTCGGGGGTGGTGATGGAGGATGACCGTGTTAAAGCCGTGCGAAATTGGCCGACTCCGACCACGGTAAAGGAGGTGCAGCGGTTTTTAGGGTTTGCCAATTACTACCGGAGGTTTATCCGGGGCTTTGGTCAAGTTGCTGCTCCCATTACCTCACTGCTGAAGGGGGGTCCGGCGCGCTTGCGCAGGTCGGCAGAGGCGAACAGAGCGTTCAGTCGCCTGAAGGAGCTGTTTACCGACGCTCCCGTGCTGGCTCAACCGGACCCCTCTTTGGCATTCATAGTGGAGGTGGACGCGTCCGAGACTGGGGTGGGGGCCGTGCTATCACAGTGCTCGGGCGCGCCACTCAAACTCCGCCCGTGCGCTTTCTTTTCTAGGAAGCTCGGGCCGGCGGAGCAGAACTATGACGTGGGGGACCGGGAGTTGTTAGCTGTGGTCAAGGCTCTGAAGGTGTGGAGACATTGGCTTGAGGGGGGTAAGCACCCTTTCCTCATCTGGACTGACCACCGTAATCTCGAGTACATCCGGGCAGCTAGGAGACTGAATCCGCGTCAGGCCAGGTGGGCCATGTTCTTTACCCGTTTCCGTTTCACTATCTCTTATCGGCCAGGTTCACAGAACACGAAGGCTGACGCACTGTCCCGCCTATATGACACCGAGGAGAGGGTCATCGATCCAACTCCCATCCTCCCAGCGTCGTGCTTGGTAGCTCCGGTGGTATGGGAGTAGGACGCGGAGATCGAGCGGGCGTTACGGTTGGAACCTGCACCATCGCAGTGTCCGGCAGGTGTTCAGTACGTGCCGCTTGGTCTCCGTGATCGATTGATTCGATGGGCCCATAATCTCCCCTCTTCGGGTCACTCTGGGATCGAGAGGACAGTGCGGAACCTGAGGGGAAAGTACTGGTGGCCCACCTTGGGTAAGGACGTGCGGTTTTATGTTTCCTCCTGCTCGGTGTGCGCTCAGAGCAAGGCTCCTCGACACCTGCCTAGAGGGAAATTACACCCCCTCCCCGTTCCACAGTGGCCGTGGTCGCACTTATCAGTGGACTTCCTCACTGACCTTCCCGTATCTCAGGGGAACACCACAATCCTGGTCGTTGTGGATCGGTTCTCGAAGTCCTGCCGTCTCATCCCGTTGCCCGGTCTCCCTACGGCCCTGCAGACTGCGGAGGCCCTGTTCACCCATGTCTTCCGGCACTACGGGGTGCCCGAGGACATCGTTTCTGATCGGGGTCCCCAGTTCACGTCCAGAGTTTGGAGGGCGTTCATGGAACGGTTGGGGGTCTCGGTCAGCCTGACCTCGGGTTTCCACCCCGAAAGTAATGGGCAGGTGGAGAGAGTGAACCAAGAGGTGGGTAGGTTTCTAAGGACGTATTGCCGGGACCGGCCCAGGGAATGGGCGAGATACGTCCCATGGGCAGAAATAGCCCAAAATTCCCTACGTCACTCATCAACCAACATGTCACCGTTTCAGTGCGTGTTGGGCTACCAGCCGGTCCTGGCTCCATGGCACCAGAGCCAGACCGAGGCTCCTGCGGTGGAGGATTGGGTGCAGCGCTCGAAGGACACTTGGAGAGCCGTCCAAGACGCACTCACTAAGGCGAGTGGACGGCAGAAGAAGAGCGCTGACCAGCACCGCAGTGAGACCCCTGTTCCTTATTTGGTTCTCTTGATTTTGGTTATTTAAGCCTGTGTAGCCCGCCCAGGTTTGTGCGGGATTATTTGCGTCAGAGTGTGTTTTGTTATTGGATGTGCTGGCGATCGACTAGTGTTGTTTTATGTGCGTGCTGTGTACCTGTTGTTTTGGGCACTTCGCATTTCACGCCGGTTGTGTTGGCGTCGACCGTTTTTGTTGTGTTACGGAATAAACACATTATCTCCTTACCTCTGCTCTGCCTGACTCCTACCACCACTCCTAGCATTTACTGACAAAGAAGCAATAAAACTGGCCTTCTTTAGACTAGTTGAGTATCTGGAGCATCAGCATTAGTGAGTTTGAATAGCTCTAGGAAGAGTTTTGATGGTTCCAAACTTCTTCCATGTAAGAATGATGGAGGCCACTGTGTTCTTGGGGACATGCAATGCTTCAGACATTTTTTTGGTACCCTTCCCCAGATCTGTGCCTCGACACAATCCTGTCTCGGAGCTCTACAGACAATTCCTTCGACCTCATGGCTTGGTTTTAGCTCTGACATGTCAACTGTGGAACCTTTATATAGACAGGTGTGTGCCTTTCCAAATAATGGCCAATCAATTGAATTGATTGTTTTCACTTTGTCATTATGGTGTATTGTGTGTAGATTGCCTATGGATTTTTTTAATACATTTTAGAATAAGGCTGTGACGTAACAAAATGTGTGAAAAAGTCAAGCGGTCTGAATACTTTCCAAAGGCGTTGTATATTTCTATAGGCACGGAATGCCCAGGTCAGTACTGACTGACAAGTCTAAATTAGTATTTAGACCGTGAAACGGTCGAGAGGGCCAAACGGTGTCAGACGACGCTAGCCCCTCTAATGCATTTAAGCTTGTTTTTGTGTGTGTGCGTGGTTGCGTTGCGGGCTCGACCGTGTTTGTCTCCCGGTTTAGTTTGTGAAGAGATTAAGCCATAAAACGCCGGGGGGGGGGGGAACCATGGGCCTTTTTGAAGTGGCTGTGCTGAACAAACATGTCTCTGACACACGCATCGCACACATGCACGCACATGCACGCACACACACACACACACACACACACACACACACACACACACACACACACACACACACACACATACGTTGAGGACGCTTGATTGTACACTTGGTACTGGCACATATAGACAGTAACACAGACACAGTGGAACACACACACACACACACAGGCGTGATGATCCGTGAAAAGAGCTCTATGTCCACTGTGCCGGGCAGGATATCCCAGAAGCCAGTGATGTTATCAGGACAGAGGGCAGCTCAGGATAGGGCCCAATCCCAGAGAGAGAAAGTTGATAGAGAGAAAGGGGAGAGGCAGAGAGTCAGAAATAGAGGGGGACCGAGAGATTATAGAAATATTATAGAACATCTCATTCCAAAATCATGGGCATTAATAAGGAGTTGGGTCCCCCCTTTGCTGCTATAACAGCCACTTGTCTTTTAAGGCTTTCCACTAGATGTTGGAACGTTGCTGCGGGGACTTCCTTCCATTCAGCCACAAGAGCATTAGTGAGGTCGGCACTGATTTGGGCGATTAGGCCTGGCTCGCAGTCGGCGTTCCCAAAGGTGTTCGATGGGGTTGAGGTCAGGGCTCTGTGCAGACCAGTCAAATCCTTCCACACCGATCAAGACAAACCATTTCTGTATGGTCCTCGCTTTGTGCACAGGGGCATTGTCATGCTGAAATAGGAAAGGGACTTCCCAAAACTGTTGCCACAAATTAGGAAGCAAAGAATTTTCTAGAATGTCATTGTATGCTGTAAAATTAAGATTTCCCTTCACTGGAACTAAGGGGCCTAGCCCGAACAATGAAAAACAGCCTCAGACCATTATTCCTCCTCCACCAAACTTTACAGTTGGGCAGGTAGCATTCTCCTGGCTTCCACCAAACGCAGATTCATCCTTTGGACTGCCAGATGGTGAAGCAGGATTCATCACTCCAGAAAATGTTTCCACTGCTCCTGAGTCCAATGACAACGAGCTTTACACCACTCCAGCCGACACTTGGCATTGCTCATGGTGATCTTAAGCTTGTGTGCGGCTGCTTGGGCATGGAAACCCATTTCATGATGCTCCCTACAAACAGTTGTTGTGCTGATGTTTCTTCCAGAGGCAGTTTGGAACTCGGTAGTGAGTGTTGCAATCGAGGACAGCGCTACCTGCTTCATCACTCGGCGGTCCCGTTCTGTGAGCTTGTGTGGCCTACCACTTCGCGGCTGAGTCATTGTTTCTCCTAGATGTTTCCACTTCACAATAACAGCACCTACAGTTGACCGGGGCAGCTCAAATAGGGCAGAAATTTGACGAACTGACTTGTTGGAAAGGTGGTATCCTATGACGGTGCCATGTTGAAAGTCACTGAGTTCTTCAGTACGAGCCATTCTGCTGCCAATGTTTGTGTATAGAGATTGCATGGCTGTGTGCTCTATTTTATACACCTGTCAGCAACAGGTGTGGCTGAAATAGACTAATTCACTGATTTGAAGGTGTTTCCATATTTCAGACCCCTTATCCTTTTCCACATTTTGTTACATTACAGGTTTATTCTAAAATGGATTACATTTTTTTTTTTACTCATCAATCCACACACAATGTCCCATAATGACAAAGTGAAAACAGGTTTTTAGAAATTTCTGAAAATGTATTAAAAATAAAAAACAGATACCTTATTTACATAAGTATTTAGACCCTTTGCTGTGAGACTCGAAATTGAGTTCAGGTGCGTCCTGTTTCCATTGATCATCCTTGAGATGTTTCTACAACTTGATTGGAGTCCACCTGTGGTCAATTCACTTGATAGGACATGATTTGGAAGGCACTCACCTGTCTATGTAAGGTCCCACAGTTGACAGTGCATGTCAGCAAAAACCAAGCCATGAGGTCAAAGGAATTGTCTTTACAGCTCCGAGACAGGATTGTGTCGAGGCACAGATTTGGGGAAAGGTACCAAAACATTTCTGCAGCATTGAAGGTCCCCAAGAACACAGTGGCCTCCATCATTCTTAAATGGAAGAAGTTTGGAACCACCAAAACTCTTCCTAGAGGTGGCCGCCCAGCCAAACTGACCAATCGGGGGAGAAGGGCCTTGGTCAAGGATGTGACCAAGAACCTGATGGTCACTCTGATAGAGCTCTAGAGTTCCTCTGTGGAGATGGGAGAACCTTCCAGCACTCCACAAATCAGGCCTTTATGGTAGAGTGGCCAGATGGAAGCCACTTCTCAGTAAAAGGCACATGACAGCTCACTTGGAGTTTGATAAAAGGCACCTAAAGGACTCAGACCATGAGAAACACTATTCTCTGGTCTGATGAAACCAATATTGAACTCTTTATCCTGAATGCCAAGCGTCACGTCTGGAGGAATCCTAGCACCATCCCTACGATGAAGCATGGTGGTGGCAGCATCATGCTTTGGGGATGTTTTACAGCGGCAGGGACTGGGAGACTAGTCAGGATCAAGGGAAAGATGAACGGAGCAGAGTGCAGAGAGATTCTTGATGAAAACCTGTTCCAGAGCGCTCAGGACCTCAGACTGGGGCGAAGGTTCACCTTCCAACTGGACAGTGACCCTAAGCACACAGCCAAGACAACGCAGGAGTGGCTTTGCTGAACAAACAAGTCTTTGAAAATCCTTGCATAGCCCAGCCAGAGCCCGGACTTGAACCCGATCAAACATCTCTGCTCCTCATCCAACATGACAGAGCTTTGAGAGGATCTGCAGAGAAGAATTGGAGAAACTCCACAAATATAGGTGTGCCAAGCTTGTAACGTCATACCCAAGAAGACTCAAGGCTGTAATCTCAGCCAAAGTGCTTCAACGAAGTACTGAGTAAAGGGTCTGAGTACTTATGTAAATGTGATATTTCCTTCTTTTTTTTACACATTTACAAAAATGTATAGATACCTGTTTTTGCTTTGTCGTTAAGGAGGATTGTGTGCAGATTGATGAGGGAAGAAAACACTTTAATCAGTTTTAGAATAAGGCTGTAACTTAACAAAATGTGGAAAAAGTCATGGGTTCTGAATACTTTCCAAATGCACTGTAGATGAGATTTTGGTTTAATCCATTGTTCAACACAGGTTTTTGGTATGAAAGAGGCTGTGTAGACTAGAGTTGGAGAGATTTTGTGTGTGTGTGTGTGTGTGTGTGTGTGTGTGTGTGTGTGTGTGTGTGTGTGTGTGTGTGTGTGGTGTGTGTGTGTGTGTGTGTGAGACACAGAGTTGGGTTATGGCAGGAATTTCACTGGTGGTCTGTGGTTAAGTCCTGAGGGCCTCTCTGTCTGTTAGACTCAGATTTCAGACTACTAATTGACTGCACTAATTGAGTAGTTAAGGTTTAAACACTAAAACATGTGTCTTGTGTATACTACGAGATTACACAAGTCATATAGAGGCACAAAGATGTGTGTGTGTGTTGGTGGAATTCTATTTTTGTCCCAAGGTAGTGAACTTTCTCACAGTGATCTTAGCCAGGTCAGGAGGTCTATGATGTCAGCTGTGTGATGTGTGTGATGTCAGCAGTCCATGTGTTTGTGATATTTGACGAGACGAAAGTGTCACACAGTGAACTCTTTAGGTTAGAGAGAGGGAGGAAGAATGCTGGTCAGTGGCTCAGGTGTGAGTGTTTACGTGTATTGATACATCGTGTGTGTCCAAAACCATGGGGCAAGGGGTTCATAGCAATTTCACATCTGACCCAGGATGTGAAATGTGGATCTCCTTTTCATTCAAACTGGGGCATCTTAGGTGGTCATCTGGTTCTGGGTCATCCGCGGACATGCTCTGTGTTTTTCTTGTGTCCAGTGTCCGAGCCAACACAATGTCCACTTCTAAACCAAAACCCAAGCTGGCTTCACCCCCTATTCTCCCTCTGGGGCACAGACCGCTCTGTTGGCATGATGTAAGCTTCTCAAAGTTCCCCTTTTCCCACATCCCAGCCTCAGTGAGTCTGAATCCCTCTCTCTTTCTCATTATCTGTCTCTGTATCTCTCTCTCTCTCTACCTCTCTCTCGATCTCTACCTCTCTACCTCTTCTGTAATTCCTGCTGGTCCTCCTCTCTCTCATTCAGGCCCTCCTCCAATAGGAAGCCAGCTATTAGCAACCTGACCCACTTTCCGCTAGCATGGCTAATTGGGCCCTAATCACTTCCTAATGGACACATTGTTTCAATGCGCACACAACAAATACTGAACTGGGGGGAAACGACAGGGGCATGAAAGCAATTAGGGTATGAAAGGCGCTTAAAAGACAGGAATAAATGTGGTGAAAATGGGATGTGGCATAAAGATGTGGAGTGTTTAATATTCCTAGTAAATACTTCCTTAACAAGGCCCAAATGTGTGAATATTAAATTAGTCGTTTAAGAAGTTACCACAATAAAGTCAAGTGTTTAGAGTCATGTTAACGCGGTATACTGAAAAAAGGGTTGCAAACTGCACTGCAAATAGGGTTCTTCGGCTGTCCCCATAGGATAAGCGTTTTTGTTTCCAGGGGGAACCCTTATTGGTTCCAGGTAGAACAGTTTTGGGTTCCATGTAGAACCCTCTGTAGAAAGCATTCTACTTGGAACCGAAAAGGGTTTTACCTGGATCGAAAAGGGTTCTACCTGCAACCAAAAAGGGTTCTCCAATGAGGACAGCCGAAGAACCCTTTAAGGTTCTAGATAACCATTTTTTTTTTCCCTAAGAGTGCATTGAAAAGGAATTGCAATGGATTCAATTTGAGATCATTACTTAATTGACCGTGTTTGTGAAAGTATTTGTGCAGCAGGATAGTAGCTTCTGTTTTGCTGTGTCCATGTGCTGCACTGGCTGGCTAATGGGTTGGGCATGGGAGTGGCCACAAGGGCAGTTTGGCTTTGAATATTGAAAAGTAACGCTAGCAGTAAGTAGGCACTGGGAGTCTCTACAGGCACACAACAATAACTACACTCTATACTTGTACTGTACAGTATTAGCCTCTTGAGGAAGAATATCTTAGCTACTTTATGAGTTCTGGATTTGATTGTGACAGTTATTGGTAAGTCAAACATTATTGATTTAGAGGGGTAACAATATAAACTTTAGAAAAAAGTGCTTTGTTGGTTTTTGTGTGCTCTGTAACAGTGACAGGTGTGTCTTCCGTAAAACCTTAATTCAGACAAAATAGTCAAATGAATGAAAATATGTTGTGTTTTTGTGTTTTAGCTAGCTCATTTCCACAGTACTTCAGAATACAGCCTTGGAGTGGAGCAAGTCTTTTTGGGAATTGGGAGATGATGACCGGCATCAATCCAGACCTCCCAGGGGTGTCAGTGGCAGTGTTGTATCTCAGCTCAAATTCCTTGGCCAAACTTTAAAGCGCTTTCCCTCATTGTTTTTATAAACAGTTTATGATGGGCACTCTCATTGTTATTGTCCAAGGTTTCTAATAGTTTGCAGAGTGTCGTGGGTTCGCTGGCGTTAAGTAATGACACGTTTTGACTGTGTCAACACAGGCTAACTTGAGCTTTCCACAGTGCAGGACCTTATATGGACAGTTAGTGTGGGGTCTGTGAGGATTGCTCTGTCTAACAATCTCTTATTTCTCTCCTTTCCCCTCTCCTTATCCTCTCTCCCACTCCTGCTTTCCCCCTTATCTTCCTCCTCTTCATCTTCTTCACTCCTCTCATCTCCGAATCCCCTCTCACTCCTATTCTCCTCTCCTCTCGGTTATCCTCTTCTCACTTCCTCCTCTCGTCCTTTTCTTCATCCCTTCCACCTCTTCATCCTCTCCTTTTCCTCTTCCTCCTCTTCCTCACAGAACCCTCAGAGGGCATGACTTCACAGACTCCGGTAATGACTGAGCATGCTCCGTCGTCCCCAGCGGCCGTCAGCACTTCCGCCAACATCGCCTCTACCTCGGCTCCCGTCCCTCCAGCCTCCTCCTCCTCCTCGGCCATCCCCCACCCCAACTCCAGCAGCAAGCCCTGGAGGAGTAAGTCTGTGAGCTCCAAGCACACCTCCTCCTCAGCCATGCTCTCTGTCAAGCAGGAGAAGGATGCCTCC
This sequence comes from Salmo salar, assembly GCF_965601325.2. Lineage (NCBI taxonomy): Eukaryota > Metazoa > Chordata > Actinopteri > Salmoniformes > Salmonidae > Salmo > Salmo salar. Next base: position 8,878,379 of record NC_138301.1, on the reverse strand, counting down.
TCTAAGGCCTCCTCGTCCACCGAGCCCCCCCCTAAAGTCGTCCAACAGAAGTCTATGCTGGAGAAGCTAAAGCTGTTTAACAGCAAAGGTGGATCTAAGTCCTCGTCCTCCAGCACTCAGGGGGCTCAGGCGGACTGCGGTGCCCCCGCCCGGCAGCTCGGGGCTGGTGGAGTAGAGAGGGCAGAAGCAGGGTCCAACACCGACTCCCTGGAGGAGGCGGAGGGGAACGCCCGTCCTGGCGCCAACGGGACCGGTAACGGGACGACCCACGGTGGTGCCCCAACCCATGTCCCTACCATCGCCACAACAACCAGCAGCCCCAAGATCGCACTGAGGGGAATCGCTCAGCGCACGTTCAGCAGAGCTCTGACCGCTAAAAAGAGCTCAGTGAAAGGACTGGAGAAGGAGAAAGAGAAGGAGAGGGTGAAGGAGAAGGAAAGAGGGAAAGAGGCGGGGAAACACATCTCCATCACAGAGAGGATGGAACTCAGGGGGGAGGAGTCTAAGGAGGAAGCGACTACCACTGTCGCAATGGAAACGGAACCCTCTTCCAATAAGAGGACTTCTAAAATCGCCAGTTTCATACCCAAAGGGAGCAAAGTGGCCAAGAAGGAGAGTTCTGTCCCTGCACCTGCACACAGCGGCATACCAAAGCCAGGGGGTAAAACCTCAGGGGTAGGGGGGAAGGCCCCCTCGGCAGGGGGGAAGGAGGGTGGGGACCGTCCCCGGAGCATGCGGTTGGGAGGGGGTCTGGTACTGCACCGCGGACACCTGGACAGGGACAGCAGACACTCTAGCTCCACCTCTAGTCTGGCTTCTACAGAGGGCAAGGCCTCCCAACAGGGCAACAGCGCCGCCCCGGTGGTGGAAGGTGGAAGTGGTGGCGCTACACAGAGCACAGCCTGCAACACGGTCAGCGTCCAGCTACCTCAGCCCCAGCAGCACCACAGCCACCCCAATACAGCCACCGTAGCACCCTTCATGTACAGGTGAGTAATACACCTACTTTGGACTGATAAAATTGTAAACTGTTACTGTAACTAGTCTTCCCTGTGGCTCAGTTGGTAGAGCATGGTGTTTGCAACGCCAGCATGGTGTGTGCAACGCCAGGGTTGTGGGTTCGATTCCCACGGGGGGCCAGTACAATTTTTTTTTAACAAAAAATGCATGAAAATGAAATGTATGCATTCACTACTGTAAGTCACTCTGGATAAGAGCGTCTGCTAAATGACTAAAATGTACAACTGTAAATGTATTTGTCATGATGTGTCTGCCCAACCAAGCCTTTGTGAATCTGTAATAGTATCCTGAGAAACCTGAAAGGATCCTAAGTCGTTAGTCACTGATCATTAGTGGACATCTGCAAGCTGTTTGCTAGGAATTTCCCCTAGAATCACTTTCCCGCTGTGTGTTTGTATGCTCACCCCACCCCTGACCTCTGTATCTCAGTCCCAGTGTGATATGGGTGGAGCCATTCTAACCACCTCTAGTTATCCAACCCCCCCCACTTCCCCTGGTCCTAGCCTGGGACCTCTGATCAGGGTCCCCTTTCCCCTAACCCCAAAACTAAGGACTTATTAGCCAACCCTACGCTGTTTTTTTAATGATTTTGTTCTCACGGAGGACTGATTGGGCTCATTGATTCGATTTGAAAAATAAATGCTGTGCTCGTGGAATGGCATGCTTTGAGCACTACTGAAAAGTGCTATTTACATGTGAAAAATGAATGCCATATGCTGCATTTGCTATAGACCTATTGTTTACCTTTTTGTTGGTGACACTTTGATAATACGCAGCTGTTTAAAGGGCAAATCTACAGGTGTTTTGGTAAAAATTGAGAGATGGGCCTGGAGAAATGTAACCGCTCTCAGATTAATAGACATAGCTATGGATGTAAGGTCTGATCATCCATGATATCAAAATGATTATTTTAACCATATGAGGCTATACGGTGTTTACATTTACAATGTTTACAAACATTGGAGAAAAACAAGCTTATATTTTGGGTTCTCATGGAGTATGACAGTTGAACTAATCTCATGAGGCATTTGTAAGTTATATTCTTCAAGAATCTGCGATTGCACAGCGAGATCAATGGAAGGTTTCAATAGAATCAGTGGAAACCTTCCGTTGATCTCGCTGTGAAGTTACTACACAAGGACTGAGAGGAGAATGTGTAGGAGCAATGGATGCATATGTCTGTGCAAAGATAACATTTCAGTGAAGGACAGGCAAATATATTTTGATTTGTTTAACGCTTTTTTTGGTTACTACATGATTCCATATATGCTATTTCATAGTTTTGATGTCTTCGCTATTGTTCTACAATGTAGAAAAGAGTAAAAATAGAGAAAAACACTTGAATGAGTAGGCGTGTCTATAAGGGCACAGGGCCAGACCCAGATTCAGACACAGGCGGCAGATGGTTTGAGTCTTTGGTATTTATTAATAATCCAAAAGGGGTAGGCAAGAGAATGGTCATGGACAGGCAAAAGGTCAAAACCAGTTCAGAGTGCAGGAGGTACAGTGTGGCAGGCAGGCTCGAGGTCAGGGCAAGCAGAATGGTCAGGCAGGCGGGTACAGAGTCTAGAAACAGGCAAGGGTTAAAACCGGGAGGACTAACAAAAGAGAATAGAAAAAGCAAGAGCATGGGGAAAAACACGCTGGTTGACTTGAACAGACAAGACGAACTGGCACAGAGAGACAGGAAACACAGGGATAAATACACCGGGCAATATAAGCGACACCTGGAGGGGGTGGAGACAATCACAAGGACAGGTGAAACAGATCAGGGCGTGACAGTGTCCAAACTTTTCACTGGTACTGTATATCATTTCTATGTCTAAAAATGGATGTAGCAACTACAGGTTGCCCTTTTAAGTCTATCAAAAGTGTGCAAGTTTGAGCTTGTGTCCATTAGGCCTATGGATGTATTTTTTTTATCAGCATGAATTAGATTGAGTAATAAAATACATACTTTTATTCCATAGGCTGGGATCTGCACTATGCAGCTGTTGCAAGAGCACATTTCTCACTGCCTGTCCACTGGTTTCAAAAACAATGATTGATAGGCAGCTTCAACTTCTTGAATTCAACCATTATTGGGTTCAGATATACATTTAGATTTGTGAACAGCCATCCACAACAACCACAATCCTTAAGGCGCAAATAGCTAAATGAGAGAGCAGCAGTGTGATTCACATCAATGCGCTATGTAGATATCAATGATAAGTGATATCCGTATCGCCGTAGACTACACCACTGCTGTCATCCTTACCTCCAAGCGTTTATTCAAGTTGGATAATCTTTGGATGCCGACAGCAGTCGCACCATTGGAAGACATAGCTTGGACTGTAGCCTACAAAAGCCTATTTCTGCTTTTTTCCAGCGATCCATCAAACACATTTGGTACGTCATTATAATGTTCTCTAACTTGCGGTCAGACTCGCTCAGGTGGAACAAACTTAAACTTGCGCCTTTTTTCAACGCTGATTTGAATGTCATTGAGAAAACAGAGAAGCGTCAGATTTTTTGTTGTTGCTAACATCCTTTTCTGAATTTAAAAGTAATCCTCGGAGTAATCATCTAGTTTTTCAAAAGTATCTGTAATCTGATTACAATATTTTAGCTGGTAACGTAATGGATCACAGTTACCGTTTTTTGTAATCCCTTACATGTAACAGAATACATGTAATCCGTTACTCCCCAAGCCTGCCTCTGATCCTCCCCTGTATGAATAGCCCCCCCCCACTGTCTTACCCTTACACTCACCACTTATGAACTTCCTCTTCTGTCTTTAGCCAGTCATAGGGCATTACCAGCAGGATCATACCATCTCTGTTTTAGAGAAAGGGGGGAATTGACATTGACAATCCAGATATTCCTTTTGACCTTTGACACTGTGTTATCATCTAGGTCACAAACGGACGTGGACGGTATCATGGCGACAGAGGCAGGGTCAGGAGGAAGAGGCGGAGAAAACGTTCTCTTTAAAACCAGCCAGCCATCCATTGAGGACCTTTCAGGTAGGCCATCGACTAGTTCTGTCTGTAAGGAGCTGTTAGGCCATTGATTATGTGTGTCTAAACAGTACAGAAATGACATAGGCCATTTTGTTTGTTAGTTTTGATTGTTTTAGATTGTTTGTTTGAGGAGAACAGCACATGAAACCGACTGTGGATTGATTCTGTCTGAAGGGAAAAATACCTTTCTGGCTCATGCACTCCAAATTCAGTTTTTGTTTTTTGTTGTGTCCATTAGTGATGCGCAGGTTAACTCATAGCCCGCAGTCTTCCTCAGTTATGTCCACGGGGTGGGTTTAGGGTCATGAAATATTGTGTTGATGAAGGGCAGGTGGGTGGCGGGCGGGTTGAATAAAGAGAAAACAATACCTTAAGAATTCCATAAATGTGTCATTCGCGTGCAATTTATAGGCTACGTTTAGTTTTTTCCCCCCATTATTTTAGGCTATCTGGCATTAGCGTGTAAGCCTATGTACGCGCACCAAATAGCCTACACACCATTTGCCAAATGTTTTTGGGAACGGGGAGAAAAAGTAAACGTCGATCCACGCAGGAAAAAAGGACGTCGGAGTTTGACTCTGACTGTAGCCTACGGCGCATTTTCTATATTAACGGTTTAGGGTCGGGTGTGGGCCTCAGATTTTCGCTTTATAACTTATTGTCTGACGGTTGCTGATGGGTTATTAGCAATTGCGGGCGGGTGCGGGTGAACAAACAGTTGACCCGTGCACCACTAGTACCTATGTACTCAGTCGCAATGTTTGTTCTGTATAGCAGAAGATCCGGAGACACGGAGGCTGCGGACTGTTAAAAACATTGCAGATTTGCGCCAGAACCTGGAAGAGACCATGTCCAGTCTACGGGGGACTCAGATCACACACAGGTAAGAACCCCCCTGCAATGAGAATAGACAGATCCAGAACATGTGTCCAGTCCAGTATCCAAACAGACTCCATATTGCAGATTCAATTCTACATTCTGTTTCTGCGTATTCAACAAGTTCCACTGACATCCATTAAGACATCACAGACACAGCTCCTAGAGAGAGACCACAATAGCAATCACAATAAAGCTATTCTTAGCAATGATCCATAACACGTTCTCTTGTAAAAATCCCAAAAGCAGGCTGTTAATGTAAAATGTAAGGTTAGTTAGCACGCCTGTTTGTTTTTTATTTTAAGGGCTGGATCAGCTTTAACATTGCAGATAGATTGTTGCTTCCATCAATGTAATTGTCTGCATCATTTCCAATCCCCCATATATTTTTTGGGTAAATATATATATATACACACACAGTTGAAGTCGGAAGTTTACATACACCTTAGCCAAATACATTTAAATTCAGTTTTTCACAATTCCTGACATTTAAATCCTAGTAAAAATTCCCTGTCTTAGGTCAGTTAGGATCACCACTTTATTTTAAGAATGTGAAATGTCAGAATAATAGTAGAGAGAATGATTTACTTCAGCTTTTATTTCTGTCATCACATTCCCAGTGGATCAGAAGTATACATACACTCAATTAGTATTTGGTAGCATTTCCTTTAAATTGTTTAACTTGGGTCAAACATTTCGGTTAGCCTTCCACAAGCTTCCCACAAAAGTTGGGTGAATTTTGACCCATTCCTCCTGACAGAGCTGGTGTAACTCAGGTCAGGTTTGTAGGCCTCCTTGCTCGCGCACGCTTTTTCAGTTCTGCCCACAAATTTAGGTTGCCGTCATTAAAACACGTTTTTCAACCACTGCACAAATTTCTTGTTAACAAACTATAGTTTTGGCAAGTCGGTTAGGACATCTACTTCGTGCATGACACAAGTAATTTTTCCAACAATTGTTTACAGACAGATTATTTCACTTATATTTCACAGTATCACAATTCCAGTGGGTCAGAAGTTGGTAGAGTGTGGCTCAGTTGGTAGAGCATGGTGTTTGCAACGCCAGGGTTGTGGGTTCGATTCCCACGGGGGACCAGTACGGAAAAAATAAAAAGAATGTATGAAATGTATGCATCCACTACTGTAAGTCGCTCTGGATAAGAGCGTCTGCTAAATGACTAAAATGTAAATGTACATACACTAAGTTGACTGTGCCTTTAAACAGCTTGGAAAGTTACAGAAAAGGATGTCATGGCTTTAGAAGCTTCTGATAGGCTAATGGACATAATTTGAGTCAATTGGAGGTGTACCTGTGGATGTATTTCAAGGCCTACCTTTAAACTCAGTGCCTCTTTGCTTGACATCATGGGAAAAAATAAATAAATCAGCCAATACCTCAGAAGAAAAATAGCAGACCTCCACATGTCTGGTTCATCCTTGGGAGCAATTTCCATACACCTGAAGGTACCACGTTCATCTGTACAAACAATAGTACGCAAGTATAAACACCATGGGATCACGCAGCCATCATACCGCTCAGGAAGGAGACGCGTTCTGTCTCCTAGAGATGAACGTACTTTGGTGTGAAAAGTGCAAATCAATCCCAGAACAACAGCAAAGGACCTTGTGAAGATGCTGGAGGAAACGGGTACAAAAGTATCTATATCCACAGTAAAACAAGTCCTATATCGACATAACCTGAAAGGCCGCTCAGCAAGGAAGAAGCCACTGCTCCAAAACCGCCATAAAAATGCCAGACTACGGTTTGCAACTGCACATGGGGACAAAGATTGTACTTTTTGGAGAAATGTCCTCTGGTCTGATAATAGAACTGTATGGCCATAATGATCATCGTTATGTTTGGAGGAAAACGGGGGAGGCTTGCAAGCCGAAGAACACCATCCCAACCGTGAAGCACGGGGGTGGCAGCATCATGTTGTGGGGGTGCGTTGATGCAGGAGGGACTGGTGCACTTCACAAAATAGATGGCATCATGAGGATGGAAAATTATGTGGTTATATTGAAGTGACATTTCAAGACATCAGTCAGGAAGTTAAAGCTTGGTCGCAAATAGGTCTTCCAAATGGACAATGACCCCAAGCATACTTCCAATGTTGTGGCAAAATGGCTTAAGGACAACAAAGACATAGGAGTGGCCATCACAAAGCCCTGACCTCAATCCTATAGAACATTTGTGGGCAAAACTGAAAAAGCGTGTGCGAGCAAGGAGGCCTACAAACCGTACTCCGTTACACCAGCTCTGAACTTTTGCGGTTTAAGACTTGTCTGTCTGATGCTCTGTTCTAGTTTGTATGTAACGGAGGGCTTGTTCTCCAACCCCACTAGACTGTGTCTTGTGTCTGGTTCTTTCAGCATGATCCCCCCCCCCCTTTTTATGAGTGTCAGTGTCTTTGATCCAGTAATGGATTGATGGAGCAGTGGTCTTGTCTTTGGATTTATATTCATGCTCCTGACCCAGTCTCTCTCCTTGCTGCTTGCGCTCCCTTTCACTAGACTCTATAGTCTAGTCCAGTTCAATGCTGCTGAGCTAATGTCTAGTCTTACGCTCATAGTCTTTTTTTCTGCTTCCCCCCTCCCTACCCCAGCACCTTGGAGACAACCTTTGACAGCAACGTCACCACGGAGATCAGCGGTGGCGGTGGCGGCGGGAGTGGGCGGAGCATCCTCAGCCTCACTTCCTCCCGGCCCTCCCTGTCGTCATGGCGACTGGGCCAGTCCAGCCCCCGTCTGCAGGCGGGGGACGCCCCCTCCACGGGGAATGGCTACGGGGGTCGTGCTTTGGGAGGAGGAGGAGGGCAGGGGGGGCGCTACTTGTACCCTGGCCCCCTGCGGAGACAGCTGGCGGGGCGGGGAGGTGCCCTCGGTATGGATCTGGGGGAGAGAGGGGAGGATATTGACCTGGAGGGCATCGCCATGGAGGTGACGGGCTACATGAGTGACGGGGATGTGCTGAGCAAGAACGCAGCGCGTCCTGATGACGTCACCAGTGGGTGAGTATTCTGAGAGAACTAGCATATGATGACAGGGTCAAAACATTTTGGCGCTGGTTTGGTTGGTTTTGCTCCCTTTCTCATAGGCTTCGGGAATGAATGCGTTATAAGTGGCTGTCATGTCACAAGAGGGCGCCAGTGTATTTGTAATCTCCCCTATGTGTGCAAATGTGAACATGGTACAGCCATAAGTAGTGTGGCGTAAAGGGGAAAATACAGTTGTTCTTTTTGTTGTGAGAGGACTTGTAAGACATTCTGTAATAGCTTTTTGAGATGGTATACATTTAGATAAGCATATGTCCTTTGGGGACCGGGCCCTGTATCCACAAAGCGTCTCAGATTAGGAGTGCTGATCTAGGATCAGGTTTCCCCTGTCCATATCATTTTATTAATTATGATCAGAAAGGCAATACTGATTCTAGATCAGCACTCCTACTCTGAGACTCTTCATGAATACTGGCCCAGGTCAGATGCTACCTCTATCTCCCAGAGGACAGTAACTCTGCTCAATGAGTTCAATCCAGTAGCGTTGTACCACATAACCTGTTTGTTTTCTAGTCAGTGCCCATGTTGAAGTCAGTGTCCATGTTGTAACAGGCCCCCTGCATACCCTGGCTGTCATACTCTGCAATTTAAACCAATGCTGTCATCATTATCATCATATTATTTTACACACTGGGAGCCAACTGCTGCTGAAGCCAGAATCGGGAGAGTGAACGGCCAAAAAGAGAGAGAGACTAAGACTCTCTCTCTTTTTGGCCTTTCACTCTCCTGATTCTGGCATCAGCAGCAGACTCAAACTAAAAATTCTAAACTGCCTCAAAGTGTCAAGAGGAAGGAAAATAGCCTTGTTTAGAGCACATAATTCAGGGCTTACAAAACTCTTTTTGACCCCACCATGTAAAAAAAGGGGGTTAATTGGGGCTAAGACAGTCTATTACAAATCAGTCTGACAGTACTTTTGACAGTATTTCAATGTGAAGGAAGTATGGTTTGAAGTGACTGAAATGCATCAGAAAGGAATTGGGAAGTTCAGAAGATCATCAGGCGATGCTTTTGTATGCTCTTCTGTGCAGAACAGAACATCATCATTGGTAATGTTATTTTTCCCCCCCCAGTCTGATTTAGTGTCTGGTCCTGTCCAGTCCACTCTGTTCTAATGAGTCCTGTGCGGCTTGTGGGCAATGTAGAGAGTCTTATCTTTCAGTAATGGGGTCATAATATTTTGTAGCTTAGCCTTTTACTGCGGTGGGCTAAATCAGGGTCACACAGTTTCTTGGTAGTCTTAAACAAATCTACTTTGAAACAAAAGTATCCACCTTACACACATGGTTATGGGCTTAAGGAAAGAAGACACCTGTACCATATCAGATGTAGAGTTGAAATGTATTCAATTTTGAGTTTGCATCACAATATTACACTTTATATACATATAACAAAACCGTTTGATATAGAAACACTGGATTTTCGGCGGGTAAAAAAAAAAAAAAAAAAGGTTTATTAATTATGAAAAATATGAATAACATTCCACCTATGATGCCACTAGAGGGCGATTTGTTCATTTGACTGCAGGAAAGGGCTACACCATTCAAAAGACAGAGCCACATTGGTAGGACAAAAACAGAAACCGCTTTGTTTATTACAACCGCATCTAGCTACTGGAGTTTATCGACGTAACCCCGGATCTATGAACCAAAGCTCAAAGTTTCTCTTGCGACATAAACACTTTTGCAGAGCCACCTGCCCTGAAAGTGGTGGGGTTAAGTGCTCCCCCTGAAGCACTCAGATAACGCATTTCAAACAAAACACACACACACGCACACACTTGGGTAGGTGAGACGCGACCCAGTCGTTCAGTCTTTTTGTTCTGTATCTATGGACGCGGACTAGTCGTTCGTTCTAAATGTTCCATTGCCACACTGGCTGGCAACATTCCTATCCCTTGCTTGCTAGCTAGCCAACTACGGTTAATTTACAGTCACGTCAAGAAGTGCAGCCAGAATAACAGAAAAGTAGCCGCGTTTGCATTTGTTTAAGCTGTTTTCTAGTGACATTTATTTTGGATACATCCATGACAATGATCTAATGAGGTGCGATTTCACCCGGCATAGAAAATGTGCTCACTCGTCAGGACACTATTGTTCAGAGGAGCTAGCCAACAACACAGCTAACACAATAACTTCAAACTGAAACTGGAAAGACTGCAAACTAGCTGCACTTCGTTTCGTTTGACCTTTTCTTTTGACATTTCTTTGGATATATCCAGAAAAAGGATGCCTGCTGATTCATGACGTCCCGACACGTTCATTACTATGGGACAGCTGGAGATAGAATTTGAATATTGAAACAATGTTGCAAATGTCGGAGAGAGACAGCAAGGTGTATACACATCTCCACTGTTGAAAACATAATGTTAGTCTAAAAGAAATGTGAGATAATGTCTGGATGGTTTTTATAGTTGAGATCAAGGTTATAAATTGCCTGGCTGGGCTGATGAGACAGCGGATTATGCAGTCAGATGGAACAGAGTAAATAGGCATTGTAATGTCATAGATTTAGCCGGTGGTAACTTGTGGAATAGGCACCGGCTGGAATGCAGTTTTAACCAATCAGCGTTCGGGATTAGACCCACCTGTTCAATAAAAAGGAAACACAAAATCTCCGAGGATGAACTGTAGTCACAGGAGGGCGTGTATGAATGGTCCCAACCTCGGCCATCAATCGGTTGATGGTCGAAATTCGCCTTTATTCAAATGGCTGTCGTGGAAATGGAGTGACCAGATTACACCTGCAGCGTGTGTGTGTGTGTGTGTGTGTGTGTGTGTGTGTAGTGATATGGTGGAGCCTCCCTGTGTCTTAACCATTTAAAACAGACACAGATAGCTCAGTCTCCTCCCCAGGCCTTGAATGTTTAACAACCAATGCTAAGTTGGCATTAGCAGCTAACTGATTCAACCGTGTATTGTAGGTTTGACCATAGAGAATGAGTTGGCAGTGGGATTCCACGCCCACCTACAGGGTAGTCACTATCTGGGCAAGTGGCAAAGTCATAAATACCGCCTTTTTCTACAGTTTATCTTCTAAAAATGTGATTTTAAACCTTATCTTATGCCTGACCCTAACCTTGAATTAAGAACAAACATCAAAATGTTGTTTTCATAAATGTTTACGATATAGTCAATTGTGCCACCTGTCCACCTAGTGGAACTTACAGGCATCGTTCTTTATCTTTACCATGTAGATTGTGTCAAGTTGGCTGGATGTCCTTTGTGTGGTGGACCTTTCTTGATACATACAGGAAACTGTTGAGCGTGTTAAACCCAGCAGCGTTGCAGTTCTTTTTTCCCCCAATTTTTTTTAAACTCTTTTTGTGATATCCAATTGGTAGTTAGTCTTGTCTCATCGCTGCAACTCCCGTACCGACTCGGGAGAAGCGACGGTCGCGAGCCACGTGTCCTCCGAAACACGACCCAACCAAGCCGTACACCGTACACATGGCGCCCGTGTCAACGTGCATGCGCCCGGCCTGCCACAGGAGTCGCTAGAGCGCGATGGGATAAGGACATCCCTGACGGCCAAACCCTCCCCTAACCCGTGCGATTCTGGGCCAATTGTGAGCCGCACCATGGGTCTCCCGGTCGCGGCCGGCTGAACTCGAACCAGGATCTCTAGTGGCACAGCTAGCAGTGCAATGCAGAGCCTTAGACCACTGCGCCACTCTGGAGGCCCTAGAGTTGCAGTTCTTGACACAAACCGGTGCGCCTGGCACCTACTAGCATACCCCGTTCAAATGCACTTCCATTTTTTGTCTTGCCCATTCACCATCTGAATGGCACACATACACAATCCATGTCTCAAGGCTTAAAATCCTTCTTCTCCTCCCCTTCATCGACATTGATTTAACAATAAGGGATCATAGTTTTCACCAGGATTCACAGGGTCAATGTCATGGGAATATATACTTTTTTGATTACTCGGTGTGTGTTTGTGCACATGGAAGTAAGTGATTTATGTTTACTATAGGTTAATCAAATCAATTTTATTGGTCACATACACATATTTAGGTAGATGTGTTCCTAGCTCCGACAGTGCAGTAGTATCTAACAGTTCACAACAACACACACACATCTAAAAGTAAAAGAATGGAATTAAGAAATATATAAATATTCGATTGAGCGATGTCGAAGTGGCATTGACTAAAATACAATAGAATAGAAGACAGTATTTTAGTCAATGCCACTCCGACATTGCTCAATCGAATATTTCTATAATTATTTCAGTTTTAGATTAGTGTGTATTGTTGTGAACTGTTAGATACGACTGCACTGTTGGAGATAGATAGGAACACAAGCAGGTTAATGAAGCACAAGCAGGTTAATGAAGCAATACAAATGTTATGTGACTAAAATGAAAGGCCATTTTAATTGAAAAAAATGTCCCATTGTTTTCGTAATTTTGATAATAACTACACAAAATTGTAATACAAAATGACAAAAATTTTTACTAAGACTTAATGATATTTTAGTCAAAATGACTAAGACTAGACTGAATCTTAAAAAGGGTGCAAACATTAACACTGAACCAGGAACAACATCTTGGAAATGTAGGAGAAGTACTGGTCTAGCTGCACGTGTGTGTGTGTGTGTGTGTGTGTGTGTGTGTGTGTGTGTGTGTGTGTGTGTGTGTGTGTGTGTGTGTGTGTGTGTGTGTGTGTGTGTGTGTGTGTGTGTGTGTGTGTGTGTGTGTGTGTGTGTGTGTGTGCGCGTGCGTGCGTGCGTGCGTGCGTGTCTGTGTTCTTCTGTGCATGTGCGGAGCTCCAGTGGTGTGGCGTTAATGACCGGTCCAGTCGACCAGCGGCAATTTAATCTGATTGATGAGACTGGTGCCTAGGATGGACAAACAAGATGGATGTTCTTTCCTCTCCTCGTTGGTTTTATTTAGAGCAGGAAGGAACAGCCATCTTGTTTGTCCGGCCCAGGCACCAGAAAGGCAAGGAGTTGTTGACTCTCTCTCTGGGGTGTTAGACCAAAGTGTTGGACCGTGCTCTATTTTCTTCTTCCTGGCTTGAAAGCTGACATGAAAAACGGTCTTCTTTCAGTCAAACAATTTCAGTTTTGGAATCCATCAAGAATGAACTGTATTCCAACAAAAGTGTTGTGTGATTTTAACGTGAGCGTTGACTTTGAAAACCTTGTGTTCTCTGATGTGACCCTTGACGTTTTCTGATCTCAGCTACATGACGGACGGCGGTCTGAGTCTGTACACGCGGCGACTCAACCGTCTACCCGACGGCATGGCGGCGGTACGAGAGACCCTCCGACGCAACACCTCCACGGGCCAGGGAGACGCTGACAGGTAGGACACACACACACACACAGACCATTTCTCTACATCATAGGGAGAGATCCTTACATTGGGTCAAATTACAAAATGGTTGGATTTGTGTCCTTGTGACCTGCGTGGATCAATGGAAAGGATAACAGGGCAGCAGTTTGACCTCTTTCTGGGAGAGAGAGAAAGAGAAGGAGGGAGTGGTTTAATGTGTCTAATTGACAGCGGGAAATGGATGGAGGCGTTATACTATTAAGATAGAGTGTGTTGGTATGGAAGAGAAGCGGACGGGTGTGTGGGACCGAAGTGAGAAAGAGTGAAGCTAAGTCAGACTGCAGTTATAACTCCTCTCAATCTGCAGGTGTGAGTGATTTCCTGTTTTTCCCACCTTTTGACCTCTATCTTCCCTCCTCCTCTCTCACACCCCCTAAGCCCTCACCTCTTCTCCCCTTCTCCCTCACCTCCTAACCCCTAAGGTGAGAGATGAAAGCTTCTAGTCTCTCTCCTCTCACCATGAGCCATCTTGACCTTTTGCCTGCCTCTTTCTTTACCACCCTGCTCACACTGTATCTTTCTCACCTCTGCCCTTCACCTTTCATAAAGGTCTTAAAGAAACCCCTAAAAGGTGTGTGTGTGTGTGTGTGAGAAAGCTTTTACGTATTGGCAGTTGTTGATGAGAGAAAAAGGGCGAGAGTGGAGAGAGAGAGAGTGGAGAGAGAGAGAGAGAGAGTCTGAAAAGGTATTAAATGATAAAGGTCTTTTGGGAACGTTGTAGTATTTATTTTTTACTTTCATCTATCTGGGAGTTAATCTTGTTAATAGTGCATTACTGCTTGTGCCAGTCGTCTCTCTTTGTTGATATTCCCGACTGATCTTCAAAGAGCGTTCCACTCCTTTCTGAACTAGCGCAGAGGGTGGAGGGTTGGGGGAAGGCAAGGAGGGAGGGGGTAGAGGCGGGGGGGTGGGTGGGGGGTACATTTGGAGCAGCCCTCTTGAAGGAATGTCTGATAAATGTGGTTAGTGGTTTTGGTTTGCATTAATTGGGGGAGTAGTAAAGTGGTGGGTAACTGCGTTAACATAATATTGCAGGGCTGAAATGGCTTCAGGGTAAAGTGTGCGTGTATGTGGCGGGGGGGGGGGCTGAAATGAGATCAGTCTAATTTAATAGATGACTGGGGGGGGGGGTGATGGAGCTGATTTGGGAAGGTGGGGAGCTGGATTTGAAAGCTGACCACCTTACTATGCCGTGTGTGTGTGTGTCTGCATGTGGCATCCTGTTGTGTGTGTATACGTGTATGGGCAGAGTTGCGGTGTAAATTTCACGAGCCCTGACAGAGAGCCCTCATCAGCTCCTTAGCTGGCCGCTCCGTAACGGGCTGCGGCAGACCACTGGATCGGAGACCTATAAAACAGATCAGCTTTTAACGTCTTAATGATGCTGCTGTGGACACCAGCATCTTAGCCTGCCGTCAGGGCCCAGTCAGTGATAGGGTTGGGGGTTGGGGTGTCAGATATCACCATGGCGATGGGGTAAAAGCCTTGTGACCTCAGGCTAAGAGCTTCAACGTGTCATAGTTGGGGGGGGGTTGGAAAATTTGCCAAAAGACAGGAGATTCTAACTCAACAACTAGAGTATTTCATGCCGTGGACTCCAACCCTGGTTCCTGGAGAGCTACAGATGTGCAGGCTTTTGTTTCAGCCTAGCCATAACACACGGGATTCAACTCGTCAAGGTATTGATGAACGCTGCCGTTGTTGACGTGAATCAGGTGTTTCATTGCCGGGTTGGAACAAAAGCCGGTATATTCTGGAGCTCTCCAGGACACTGACTGATTCCTGATAAAGGAACGTGCAAATGACATTTCAAACTGGCACTATCATTACCAAAGAACCCCTTTTAGTTATGAGACAACACAGACCCATAGCGACAAAAGCCTGAGAGTGTCGCATTGAATTAATGTGTGTGTGTGTGTGTGTGTGTCTTTCAGCTCGCGTTTCATTTCACGGCCAGAGAAAGAGGAAGTAACTCATCTGTAACAATCTGTCCGCTGATTTGAATTCCCTTTGTCCGACCAGACAAAGAGACACTCTTTTCTGTGTGTGTGTGTGTGTGTGTGTGTGTTCTTGCAGATACAGTATGAAACAGATAGGAGAAAAACAGGAAAGGCCCAAACCACCCTTTTAACGTTACAATGATAAATACAGTATATCCCTCTGTCCTCTCCTTCATCTCTTATTTCTCTCCGTTCTTCACTCGTTGTGTGTGTGTGTGTGTGATGTTAGTGGATCTCTGGGGAGGTTTTACATCTTCCACTCCCCAGGGTGTGTGTGTGTGTGTGTGTGTGTGTACAGCCTAAGGAGTTGTAGTTATTTCCAGCCTTGTAGTTATTACAGCCTTCCCTGTAGCTCAGTTGGTAGAGCATGGTGTTTGCAACACCAGGGTTGTGGGTTCGATTCCCACGGGGGGCCAGCACAGAAAAAAAAAAAAAAATGAAATTGTATGAAATGTATGCATTCACTACTGTAAGTTGCTCTGGATAAGAGCGTCTGCTAAATGACTAAAATGTAAATATATTTCCAGCACCCTCTCAACACCACAGCATCCCCAATGCCCATTTCCGTACCTGTCTGGACTTGACTATTCCCCTCAGATAATTGAGGAGAAGGGAGGTGCTCGGGTAAAGGTTGCACCTGGCAGTAAAACGACTGGACAGGATCGCTTCCTCTCTCTCTCTCTCTACCCCTCTCTCTTCCTGCTCTCCTCATTCCCCCCCTTGCTCTGTCTCTCTCTCTCTGTTGTGTGGTGTGTGTTTCCCTCTCTCCAGCGTAGAGGATGCTGGGGTTTTGCTCCAGGCTCTAAACATGTACAGTCACAATCTTTTCTCCTTTC
Source organism: Salmo salar (assembly GCF_965601325.2). NCBI lineage: Eukaryota > Metazoa > Chordata > Actinopteri > Salmoniformes > Salmonidae > Salmo > Salmo salar. Next base: position 8,862,250 of record NC_138301.1, on the reverse strand, counting down.
TCTCTCGTTCCCCAGGCATTTCATGAACCACCGATCATGTTTCTCTGATAACCAGGAGGCCTTTTTGTATGATAATACACTGCGCGTGCGTTTACATGTACATTTTAGTCATTTAGCAGACGCTCTTATCCAGAGCGACTTACAGTAGTGGATGCATACATTTCCTAAAAAAAAAATTCTTCTTATTATTATTTTTTTTCCCCCGTACTGGTCCCCCGTGGGAATCGAACCCACAACCCTGGCGTTGCAAACACCATGCTCTACCAACTGAGCCACACGGGAGTGTGTGTGTGTGTGTGTGTGTGTGTGTGTGTGTGTGTGTGTGTGTGTGTGTGTGTGTGTGTGTGTGTGTGTGTGTGTGTGTGTGTGTGTGTGTGTGTGTGTGTGTGTGTGTGTGTGTGTGTGTGTGTGTGTGTGTGTGTGTGTGTGTGTGTGTGTGTGTGTGTGTGTTTAAACCCAGTGCCTGCCCTCAATAACATTTCTATGTGTCTCATGCTTAGACCGTTCACATAACGTCACCCTCTAGGATCAGATCCAATATCAAACCTCCAAAAGTTATTCCGCTGCGTTTCGAGAGTCTCATGATTCCAGCAGCATGTGGGCTCTGGTCCGGAATACCAGGAGTATTTTGGATAGTGAGGCAAGAGGAGAAGATGGGTTGTTACTGGCTTAATGCTATCATCGGTGTGTCTGTGTGTTTGGTGACGCTACTACTGACAGCTTTCTACGTTCTGTGTTCTTCTATGGTTGGAGTAGCGGATACGGCAATGTCTGCACTCATTGTTTTTGGAAGCACTCTTACTTTGGTTTGATTAGCTGAGAAATGGATAAAGGACCACTCCCACCCTTTGTCTGCTTCTAGGCTTCTCTCTGGCTCTCTTTTCCTCAGTCTCTCTCCGTCTCGCACGCACACACACACACACACACACCTCTCGACTTATACATGGAATGCAAAATGCTATAAATCCCCTTTTGACGTCTTTTATGCAAGAACAGGACTTTCCTGTTTCCCCTATTGCATGTCTTTGTCATGGCATATAACGCTGCGCTGAAACGCTGCGTCTCAACATCATTCTACCCAGTGTGTGATATCTGGAGCTTCCCAAACACACACCCACGTACCCCAGCTGCAGAGGTGCCCCTGTACTCCTGAGCACACGCACCCTTGCCTTCTCCGGTGCCTGGGAGGGTATGGGATTAGACTGGGTGATAGGTCATAGTTCAGATGTAACAGTACATTACCAGAAAGGGAGGGGATACAACTGGGAGGGTATGGGATTAGACTGGGTGATAGGTCATAGTTCAGGTGTAACAGTACATTACCAGAAAGGGAGGGGATACAACTGGGAGGGTATGGGATTAGACTGGGTGATGGGTCATAGTTCAGGTGTAACAGTACATTACCAGAAAGGGAGGGGATACAACTGGGAGGGTATGGGATTAGACTGGGTGATAGGTCATAGTTCAGGTGTAACAGTACATTACCAGAAAGGGAGGGGATACAACTGGGACAAAGAGGTGTATAGCGAAGGAAACTTCAATGGGCAAAAAGAGAAGGGAAAGATCGACAAGAGGATTTAACAAATTGTAGTGGAGGAGGGGAATCTGAGACTCGAGTGTGTGTGTGTGTGTGTGTGTGAGAGAGAGAGACGGCGAGAGAGAGAGATGGATAGAGAGAGACTCCTAGGAGCGTTTACTGATGTAGTTGTAGCCGTGGATACCGGTGCTTCTATGAACCCCCTCTTCCCCCTGGGCTTCCCCTCTGTCACTAGCACACCTGCCTCGCCCCAGGACACACACACACACACACACACACACACACATAGAGGGCGTGGTTCTTACACACAGTTATCTCCTTCTCTCTCTCTCACACACTCTGCTGTAATGGTCTAATGCCTTTGTCTCCGGCTGGCTGACTCCTATTGGATCAGTGCTTAGGGAAGTGGCGTTGAGCCTTGCTGTGCCACAGAGTGTGGCAGGGATGTCATCACTGGGACGTACTGACTGCCTGCCATCAGGACCCTGCATCGCAATGGCTGGCCTCTATTCTGGAGTGTGATCAGAAGAGCGTGGAGAAAACATGTAACGTGAAAGAAGGGAAGTCTGACACACACAGAGAGAGAGAGAGAGAGAGAGAGAGAGAGAGAGAGAGATGAGAAAACCTTCCATCCCCTGCCACTTTGGAGGATGTTTCCGTTGAAGGTTTATAGACGGACAGACTGCCGCGTGGATATTGGCTCTGAGGAACAGACAGTGGTTGGACAACCCTGAACTGGTTGGTTTGGGAATCTGCCGTGAAGGGGTTGCTGAGCCCCACCTGCCACCTTGGCCTGCGTACCCTCCTCTACCTCACAGAGGGGTTGAAAGACATTTTGCTGAGTGGGGGTAAAAATGTGCAGGTTTGTGGCGGTACCCAAGGTAACGAGATCAATGTGATTTATCCACACTTAGTATGGGAGGGTGGCTCACACCCACCCACACGCACACACACGTACATATACACGCGCGCACACCCGTGCAGACGCACACACAAACACCTGAGGACTGGAGAAATTAGATGAGGTAGTTTACAGTGTGTTTATGGTCTGGTGTGTGTGTGGGTATGATATTGTATATTCCACACTTGTCTGCCTCCCACTGGGTCCTTTCGACCAGCGTGTGTGCGCTTTGTGTATGTGTGTGTGGTTTGTGTGCGTGTGTGCGTGCAGTGGTCTGTATCCCATATCTGTATTGGGCGCGTTTCTTTTATGGGTCTGTCGGTTGCCTCAAAGCAAGCGCACCGTTTACTCAACAAACGCACGAGCGAAAGAGAGCGAGAGCGAGAGAGGGTTGTTTGTGTGCAGGAGACAAAGTCAAAGAACGTAACGGAAATGTCACGTCGTTTTGAGGTGACGTTTGTTTCATACCTAAATATGTGTTTACTCGAGCGAGAAACGAGGCTAGAAAGAGAGAGACTATAGAGGGAGAGACGCATTCCGTGACCCCGTAGTCCAGGAGTCGTGTCATTTCTCTGTGCTGCGGGGACAGCTGTGTCATTTAACGACCACACAACTCCGGACCCGGAATGTCCACAAGGAGAAGGAATGCACCGAGTCCTGTCCACGATCCTCTCCGCCGCTCCTTCGCCCTCTCTCTTACCCCATGCCTCCCCGTTCTCTACCTCCCTCACCCTGTATCTCTCCCTCATTTCTCCCTTACTCCCTCCCATATTCTCACACCCAATCCCTGGGGTCCTGTTCAAACTGCCCTCCCCCATTCCCTCCCCATCTCCCTCACTCCTCCCTGTGTATCGAGGGGCCAGAGGTGGTGTTTACAGAGGGACAGCCAAACAGTGGTTGTGTGTACAGTCAGCTCAGTCAGTACACACACACACACACACACACACTGGTGTGTGTTCCTACTGGCTGTCTACACTAAAGAATAGGTTTGGGGTCAGGGTTAGTTTGGAGGTTTTGTGTTGAGGCAGTAGTGGTGCAGCCAAGCTAGAGTTCTCATGATGGGGCACTTCTAAAAAAACATCTGGTTTGTTTGTGCCTGTCGCCGATGTCGGTTATGTGTGACGGACGGAAACGCCTTCTCAAGACTCTCTTTTCTCACCCTTGATTTTATTTCCATAAAACAAAACTGTCTGTCTTTTGAAATCAATGCGGTCTGACGGATTAAGGGTGGGCGTGTGCGTTTCTCCGAGTGTGTAAGCCTCACCTGTCTCTTTCCCCATGATGTCATCTGTGACCTCTCACCCTTCGGGGGTATATATTAGAGGGAGCTCATGTTTAGTGTGTAAACCCATGTCCAATCCACTCACACTGTCTCTACCAGTAGCCTACTAGTCATCTGATCCTACAACAGTCTGAGTAATAGTAGCTCCCCCTTGAACAGAGGAAATTCCTTATCGTCCAGAGGTTATTATCTACGTCTGAGCGCGCGTGTGTGCGTGTGCGTGTGCGTGCATGCGTAATTATCGTTTTATTTCTTCTTGTACTTTTTATCCCAATTTCGTGATATCCAATTGTCCCATCACTGCAGCTCCCGTACGGACTCGGGAGAGGCGACGTGCATGCGCAAATGTACGTAAGAGTTGGAGTGAGCTTAGCCGGGTAACAATATGGGCAGAGCTAACAAAAAACAAAAACGTGCTTCCCCAGAGACGCATATAAGGAAACTAAACAAACAGAGAACGACATAAACAGAAGGTTTTTCCAGGACGCTGTCGGACACTCCCATGGGTCCGGCCCCAACGGCAGCTCTTTCTCATTGGCCCAGCGGTCCCAGTTGAATAACAGCAGGGTTTATGGCCCCTGACCTGTGTGTGAAAACAGAGGGCGGTCTTCAGGGACACGGGGGAAGAAACTCAGGCGGTAGCCCAGGAATGTGTTGATTTGGGTCAGTTCAGAGTCTGTTCTCTCACCTACTGTCTCTCTCTGTCTCTCTCTCTCTCACCTACTGTCTCTCTCTGTCTCTCTCTCTCTCACCTACTGTCTCTCTCTCTCTCTCTCTCTCACCTACTGTCTCTCTCTGTCTCTCTCTCTCTCACCTACTGTCTCTCTCTGTCTCTCTCTCTCTCACCTACTGTCTCTCTCTGTCTCTCTCTCTCTCACCTACTGTCTCTCTCTGTCTCTCTCTCTCTCACCTACTGTCTCTGCCATCCTGGGATTTACGGTATTACCGGCATAGCACACAAAGGGGCACTAAACATACAACAACAACAAAAAGCCACCTATTACCAAAATTCTAACAAAATTAGCACAAGTAATAACGAAATCACACATACAGTAAGCTGTTAGCTAAATGCTATAGAACAAAAATGAACATAAACTAATTGCAAAGACGGGCAAATCCAGCTCATAAAGTTATACAAGCATAGTTAGTAGCTACCGAATGTCATTTTCGGTGAGTGTGGACATTTACAAGCGAAAGTGGACGAGAGAAATTGTGCAAATGAACAAAGTTGTGATGCAGGCTTTTCTGAAGTAAGCCCAGCATGTGTACACGGAGCAGAGGGGAGAACAACGGAGGAGGAATAAAACGCTAGCAGGAAGCACAGGGAAAAAATGGCATCTTTACAGTTTACTCGGATAACAGAGCTCTTTGACTTCTAAAACACGGCAGAAAGCCGTTCCAAGGTATTTAGTAGTGAATTGCGTACAAGTGTAGCTTCACCTCATGTGCGCCGCACAGCAGAGACTTGCCGATAGAACGCTATGAGCTCACGCTTTCTCTTGTTGTGCCCTTAACAACGAACAGGTCACTGGCTCAACTATTCTGGGGAACTACGGTAAGCTTCATAATGTAAAACAATGTGACAGATGAAATGATGAACACAATCTGCTTTATCTCCTAGCGTATTACACAAGTTGATTCCAGGTATTAACTTAAAAAGAAGCTACAAATATTCACATTTATTGAAAGTAAATAACTTGATGGTGTTGATGGTATTGAAAAACCATCTCGTGGCTTTTTTCAAATACCCCGGTATATGGTATACCGCCCAAACTGACGTTGTCTCTCCATCTCTCTCTCTCTCTCTCCACCTACTGTCTCGCTCCATCTCTCTCTCTCCCCCTTACTGTCTCGCTCCATCTCTCTCTCCCTCCTACTGTATCGCTCCGTCTCTCTCTCTCTCCCCCCTACTGTCTCGCTCCATCTCTCTCTCCCCTACTGTCTCGCTCCATCTCTCTCTCTCCACCTTCTGTCTCGCTCCATCTCTCTCTCCCCCTTCTGTCTTGCTCCATCTCTCTCTCCCCCCTACTGTCTCGCTCCGTCTCTCTCTCTCTCCCCCCTACTGTCTCGCTCCGTCTCTCTCTCTCTCCCCCCTACTGTCTCGCTCCGTCTCTCTCTCTCTCTCCCCCCTACTGTCTCGCTCCGTCTCTCTCTCTCTCCCCCTACTGTCTCGCTCAGTCTCTCTCTCTCTCCCCCTACTGTCTCGCTCCGTCTCTCTCTCTCTCCCCCCTACTGTCTCGCTCCGTCTGTCTCTCTCTCCCCCTACTGTCTCGCTCCGTCTGTCTCTCTCTCTCTCCCCCCTACTGTCTCGCTCCGTCTGTCTCTCTCTCTCCCCCTACTGTCTCGCTCCGTCTCTCTCTCTCCCCCCTACTGTCTCGCTCCGTCTGTCTCTCTCTCTCCCCCTACTGTCTCGCTCCGTCTCTCTCTCTCCCCCCTACTGTCTCGCTCCGTCTCTCTCTCTCTCCCCCTACTGTCTCGCTCCGTCTGTCTCTCTCTCTCCCCTACTGTCTCGCTCCGTCTCGCTCTCTCTCCCCCCTACTGTCTCGCTCCGTCTGTCTCTCTCCCCCCTACTGTATCGCTCCGTCTCTCTCTCTCCCCCTACTGTCTCGCTCCGTCTCTCTCTCTCTCCCCCTACTGTCTCGCTCCGTCTCTCTCTCTCTCCCCCTACTGTCTCGCTCCGTCTCTCTCTCTCTCCCCCCTACTGTCTCGCTCCGTCTCTCTCTCTCTCCCCCCTACTGTCTCGCTCCGTCTCTCTCTCTCCCCCCTACTGTCTCGCTCCGTCTGTCTCTCTCTCTCCCCCCTACTGTCTCGCTCCGTCTGTCTCTCTCTCTCCCCCTACTGTCTCGCTCCGTCTCTCTCTCTCCCCCCTACTGTCTCGCTCCGTCTGTCTCTCTCTCTCCCCCCTACTGTCTCGCTCCGTCTCTCTCTCTCTCCCCCTACTGTCTCGCTCCGTCTCTCTCTCTCCCCCCTACTGTCTCGCTCCGTCTCTCTCTCTCTCCCCCCTACTGTCTCGCTCCGTCTCGCTCTCTCTCCCCCCACTGTCTCGCTCCGTCTCGCTCTCTCTCCCCCCACTGTCTCGCTCCGTCTGTCTCTCTCCCCCCTACTGTATCGCTCCGTCTCGCTCTCTCTCCCCCCTACTGTCTCGCTCCGTCTGTCTCTCTCCCCCCTACTGTATCGCTCCGTCTCTCTCTCTCCCCCCTACTGTCTCGCTCCGTCTCTCTCTCTCCCCCTACTGTCTCGCTCCGTCTCTCTCTCTCTCCCCCCTACTGTCTCGCTCCGTCTCTCTCTCTCTCCCCCCTACTGTCTCGCTCCGTCTCTCTCTCTCTCCCCCCTACTGTCTCGCTCCGTCTCTCTCTCTCCCCCCTACTGTCTCGCTCCGTCTCTCTCTCTCCCCCCTACTGTCTCGCTCCGTCTCTCTCTCTCCCCCCTACTGTCTCGCTCCGTCTCTCTCTCTCTCCCCCTACTGTCTCGCTCCGTCTCTCTCTCTCTCCCCCCTACTGTCTCGCTCCGTCTCTCTCTCTCTCCCCCCTACTGTCTCGCTCCGTCTGTCTCTCTCTCTCTCCCTACTGTCTCGCTCCATCTCTCTCTCTCCACCTACTGTCTCGCTCCGTCTGTCTCTCTCTCCCCCCTACTGTCTCGCTCCGTCTCGCTCTCTCTCCCCCCTACTGTCTCGCTCCGTCTCGCTCTCTCTCCCCCCTACTGTCTCGCTCCGTCTCGCTCTCTCTCCCCTACTGTATCGCTCCGTCTCTCTCTCTCTCTCTCCCCTACTGTCTCGCTCCATCTCTCTCTCTCCCCCCTACTGTCTCGCTCCGTCTCTCTCTCTCTCCCCCCTACTGTCTCGCTCCGTCTCTCTCTCTCTCCCCCTACTGTCTCGCTCCGTCTCTCTCTCTCTCTCCCCCTACTGTCTCGCTCCGTCTCTCTCTCTCCCCCCTACTGTCTCGCTCCGTCTCTCTCTCTCTCCCCCCTACTGTCTCGCTCCGTCTCTCTCTCTCTCCCCCCTACTGTCTCGCTCCGTCTCTCTCTCTCTCCCACCTACTGTCTCGCTCCGTCTGTCTCTCTCTCCCCCCTACTGTCTCGCTCCGTCTCTCTCTCTCTCTCCCCATACTGTCTCGCTCCGTCTCTCTCTCTCCCCCCTACTGTCTCGCTCCGTCTCTCTCTCTCTCCCACCTACTGTCTCGCTCCGTCTCTCTCTCTCTCCCCATACTGTCTCGCTCCGTCTCTCTCTCTCTCCCACCTACTGTCTCGCTCCGTCTCTCTCTCTCTCCCCATACTGTCTCGCTCCGTCTCTCTCTCTCTCTCCCCATACTGTCTCGCTCCGTCTCTCTCTCTCTCCCTACCGTCTCTCCGTCTCGCTCTCCTCGGTCTCCTCCTCCTCCTTCTGTTACGTAGCGTTTCTTAACTTTCGAAGAGCATTTGCCGAGGGACTTGTTAGCGTTGCAGTCTCCCAGGACTCGCTCCCGTCTTTCATCATCACGACCATGTACTTTTATAAAGAGAATCGTCTGTCTGTACACCTAACCTAATCCTAAAGGCCAATGCTCAAATGAATCCATTTAACTCCATTTCTACAAACTACCACACAGCTGTGAAAGTCTCCGTCTCACAAAGAGAGATTCCCCCCGCTCAGAAATCAACGCCAAAGTCAATTGATTGTCGAATCACACACATCAATTGAACCCGTAACTTTCTGACGTTTCGGTATTAGCGTTTGGTGCTTGGAACTGCTCCTCTTTACTAAGCTCAATGGGGGTTGGCTGTGGTTAGTGTCATCGTCATTTCTGATTGGCTCTAAATGTCTGGGTGGTAGTTAATAGGTAGGTTGTGCTGCCAGCAGGAGGCTGTGGGTTCGGGCCATGTTGCTGGGCTGATCTCTAATTAGTAATGGGCTGGCAGTTAGTCAGGGTGGATCTGTCTGGGAACTCTGGGATCACACACACCGACACGTATGACATGGATGGGAAGTTGGGAATGTTGGATTTGGGAATATCTGATAGTAAGGAATAATGTTTTGTATGTATGATCATACTATGACCGTACTGTAGCTTCATACTGTTGGGTTTTTAGACGATGCCTTATTTTGGTTCCATAGGATTTGGGCGGCAGGTAGCCTAGTGGTCAGAGCGTTGGGCCAGTAACCGAAAGGTTGCTGGATCGAATCCCCGAGCTGACATGGTAAAATCTGTCGTTTTGCCCCTGAACAAGGCAGTTAACCCACTGTTCCCCGGTAGGCCGTCATTGTAATTAAGAATTTGTTCTTAACTGACTTGCCTAGTTAAATAAAGGTTACATTTAATTACAACAACAACAAAACATTTGGGAGAGTCTGTCATTGTGATGTTACATTTGGGAGAGTCTGTCATTGTGCTGTGATGTTACATTTGGGAGAGTCTGTCATTGTGCTGTGATGTTACATTTGGGAGAGTCTGTCATTGTGCTGTGATGTTACTGGTTTGGCTGCAGCAGTGAGCTGGTTAACTGTGCTTGGGGAAGGTCAGGTTACATGCACTAGGGGAGAACACTCTCTCTTTCACGGTTCCCTCACTCAGTCCAGAGAGAAAGAGAGACGGGGGAATATGCAAGAAGAGATAAGGCAACAGGAGAGAGAAAAGAGGGAGAGGGAGCGATGATCAGTGCAGAAGACACAGTCAAAAACACAGAAAGGGCCAGAGCGAGCAAAGGGATAAAGGCGGAGTGGGAGGGGGGAGGTAGACACAAAGAGAGAGTGAGACTGGCAGAGGGAGAGGCAGAAGGAGAGGGATAGAGTGAGAGAAGCAGAAAGAGAGAGAGAGAGAGACTGGCAGAGGGAGAGGCAGAAGGAGAGGGATAGAGTGAGAGAAGCAGAAAGAGAGAGAGAGAGACTGGCAGAGGGAGAGGCAGAAGGAGAGGGATAGAGTGAGAGAAGCAGAAAGAGAGAGAGGTTGGCTAGCTCAGTGTGTAACTCAGCGGTATGGACTCATGAAGCTCTCTGTCCAACTCGGCATTCTCCCCCACACTACAGGTTCCCACGGCATCCCAGGAACTCTGGCCAGGTAAGAGAGTGTCTGTGATGGCTCTTTTTCCTTTTCAAAATGGGCTAATCTACATCTTCAGAAGGATACTAGATATTAAATATGGACAAGAACCTTAGATTCTCAGTTGGTCTGTGATGTTTCTCTCTCTCTCTGTCTCTCCGTCTCTGTGTGCGGGGGGGGGGGCTATCCCCCATATGGCTGTGTGGACATGTTTAGACGGCTGTGGTCAGTCTAAATCTCTCACCAGTTAGCTCGGTCTGCAGTCCTGTCAAGAACAGATATACTGTGGCTTTTAAGGCAACTTCAAAGCATCCGAGCCTCGGAGTTTAAGCTACAGATTGCAGTGCTTGCGATAGATATCAGATCTGTGTGACGAGTGTGTGTTAATGTGAGATCCCCCAGTATGATGTAAAGGGCTGTGTGTGTGTTTGATGGGATAGATGAGGAGGACACACGGATGTATGTCAGTGTGTGCGTCTTTAGCGACAGTGTGTCTGTCGCGTTAGAGGTCATGGATCTGTCCCTGGATGACTCTAATCCAAACACCAGGGTACAATAGCAGCTGTGTGTGTGTGTGTGTGTGTGTGTGTGTGTGTGTGTGTGTGTGTGTGTGTGTGTGCTCAATAGTTGTCAAGCCTGCTTTTAACTCTTTTTTTTCCCTCCCTGTGGTCCTTTCAGACTGATGTTTGTCCTGTCTCATCCATAGTCTCCCTAGAGATCACTCTAGTCTCCCGGGCGACCACCCCCCATCCCCTGCCCCGCTTCGCCCCCCCAGGGTCGGGGATAGACGAACATAGCCTGTATAATTGTTCAAAGTGGGGTTAAAGACTAGTGTGTGGACAGTGTGTGTGTCGTAGAACCTTCCTGGTTCTAGGTTAGTCTCCTCTGTGTTTGATGGACAGCTCCAGTCAGTGTGTGTGTCGTAGAACCTTCTTGGTTCTAGGTTAGTCTCCTCTGTGTTTGATGGACAGCTCCAGTCAGTGTGTGTGTCGTAGAACCTTCCTGGTTCTAGGTTAGTCTCCTCTGTGTTTGATGGACAGCTCCAGTCAGTGTGTGTGTCGTAGAACCTTCCTGGTTCTAGGTTAGTCTCCTCTGTGTTTGATGGACAGCTCCAGTCAGTGTGTGTGTCGTAGAACCTTCCTGGTTCTAGGTTAGTCTCCTCTGTGTTTGATGGACAGCTCCAGTCAGTGTGTGTGTCGTAGAACCCTCCTGGTTCTAGGTTAGTCTCCTCTGTGTTTGATGGACAGCTCCAGTCAGTGTGTGTGTCGTAGAACCTTCCTGGTTCTAGGTTAGTCTCCTCTGTGTTTGATGGACAGCTCCAGTCAGTGTGTGTGTCGTAGAACCTTCCTGGTTCTAGGTTAGTCTCCTCTGTGTTTGATGGACAGCTCCAGTCAGTGTGTGTGTGTGAGACTGAGATTTCCAGGCAGCTCGGGGCTTATGCTGCTGCCTGAGCGTGCCGTACATTCACCCTGCCTCTTAGGAGGGCTTTTCTCCCTGGTGCAGAGAGAGACTGTGTGTTATCACCCAGGATTACGCTCATACATAAATATCCCTCCTATCTCCGTGGGTTCGCCAGCTTGTGCGGTCACAGAGCTTTAGCTAGGCTAGCAGGGCGTCTACACTGTGAGGGGATTCATATTCAGAGCCAGAACGACTGATACATTGCCGTCGTCTGTCTAGAGCAGCGCTTTCCAACCCTGTTCCCGGAGAGCTACCCTCCTGTAGGTTTTTCGCTCCAACCCCAGTATCAAACCTGATTCAGCTTATCGACCAGATGGTTATCAGAAGCAGGTGTGCTAGATTAGGGTTGGAGGGAAAATGTACAGGGCTGTAGCTCTCCAGGAACTGGGTTGGAGAACCCTGGTCTAGCGTATGTGTTGCTCCATGGAGGTATGGTAATGAAATGTGAAATATTCACAGTATTTGGCCGATTCCTCGGCTGGAAATGAGATAAAGGCTCTGAAGTAGAAAATGTAACACTGATTTAATTGGAGAGTCCTCTTCGGTTGCGTCCGTTCAACCACACACTGAACCCTTGTTCAACTCGTTTTACAAATGAGGTGTCTTGTTAAAGGCACATTTTGTACCGTTTTTTTCTTTTCTAGAACGAATCCCTTTTGGGTATGCCCGTGCCTCTCTTCTCCTTGTTGTGGTTGGCATGTCACCTCTCCTCTCTCCTCCCTTTACCCTGGTTAAAATGGTGTTGTTTAATTCAACCTATCTTTTTCTCCTTTCTCTCCAGTTGGGATGACAGCAGCTCAGTGAGCAGTGGCGTCAGTGACACCATCGACACAGATGACATCAACACCAGCTCGTCCATCAGCTCTTACGCCAACACACCGGCCGCACAGCGCAAGGCCCTCAGCGGACAGGTCGGTGTGGAGGTTAGATACAAACACACATATGCATGAACGTCACCCATGCACACACACACACACATACACACACACTCAACACACACAAATGCAGCTCCGGGCTCTAAACGGACACACGGATAAACTCTCAAGTACAGTCTCACACTCCCGCTTCTCCCCCCCCTCTTTCTCCTCTCCCCCCCCCCCTATTTCTCCTCTCCCCCGTCCCTTCTCTCCCCCTTAGCTCCGAGCGTGTTAAATGATGTTGACATTCCTCACAGTTTGGAAGGGAATATGAGCCTATAGTATTGCTCCGGGTGGCAGACCTGTGAACTGACTAGACTAAGGTTGATGTTTGAACTGGCCTCAAGTCATTAAATACCACTTTTAAGAAGCCACCTTTAGATAAACTGTCTGAGAAGTGATTCTACTCTCAGCTTGTTTTTGGGTGGCTTTGGGAAAGAGGTTGGGTGTCTGGATAACGCACACCCGCTATACAATAACACTCATTTAATGTACTGGTTATTTGATGTAGGATAACAAAGCCTGTACAAAGACCGTCATTCTCCCAGTAGTAGTTGACCTTTGGCACCACACTATATGAATATAGTCTCTTTCCGTAGAAACTGCCTCCATGTTGGATCCATACAGTGAGGGGAAAAAGTATTTGATCCCCTGCTGATTTTACAAAATCAGCAGGGGATCAAATACTTTTTTCCCTCACTGTATAGTGCAGCGGTTATTGTAGGCTGAGTAGTGCGTCACATAGGGTAGGCCCCAAAGAGCTTTCTGATTTTGTCCACAACCAGTATACTCTCATAGCACTATCATCACAGCCCTATAGGCACATGTGGAAGTTACTAACTTCAACCCGATTTATCCGTTTATTCCCATATATGCCAGATCACCATAAAATAGATCACAACTTCCCTCTTCTTCTCATCCTCTGTGTATGTCCCCCCCCCCCCCCCCCCAGCCTGTAACGGATGCTGAGAAGCACTCAGCCTCCACCACCCTGAACCCCGCCTGGTCAGGTGACGAGGTCAAGAGGTCAGACGGGGTGTCGGACAGTGAGGTCAGCAGGATGGACCAGGGCTCCAAGTGGGCCCGCCGGAACCCCTTGGACGTGTCCGACGAGTCGGATAAGGTGGGCTCGGGGCGGAAGACTCCCTCAATGACACACGCAGGGTCCTGGAAGGGGGGCATGAGTGCTCAGGTGGGGGTGACCAGCCCCAGGACTAAAGCTACTGGAACGTCAGGGTCTGCTGTGATGAAGACCCACAGCACAGGTATGGGCGTTTTCTGTCCTGGCAGTGATTTGCTGTCTCTGTAATTGTCTCATTTGTGATTTGCGTGTGGGTTTCTGTGCGTGCTCGTGTTTCCTCGTCTTCGGCAATGCCTCGCCTTATGTCCGTCTGTGTGAATCTGTGTATATGTGTATGTACAGTATGCACTGTATCTGTATGTCTCCCTCTCTTCTATGTGAGTCTCTCTCTCTCTCTCTCTGTGTCATTTTCTCTCGTGTGGTCTGACTCTTGAGACATTAACCTTCTGTAACACCACTATGACAAACTCTCCTCTGACCTAAACCCCTGCTGTATGTCACATCCTGTGTACCTGTAGGTAAAACAGACGACGTCAAGGTGTCCGAGAAGGGCCGTCTCTCCCCTCGCTCCAACGGCCTCCGCCGCTCGCCCTCCGACGCCGGGCGCAGCAGTGACGACGAGGCCAAGAGAAACACACCCTCTTCCACCTCCGCCGCTGCCTCCGCCCGCACGTCACACACACACACCCTCACACACGCCCTCTCTGAACCCCACTCCCAGTCTCACACACTGACCTCCCGCACCCCCACCAGCACATTTGGCTTCAAGAAGCAGAGTTCCGGGATGGTTACTATGGTTACCGCCAGTGGCGCCACCATCACAAGCGGGTCAGCTACTCTTGGGAAAATACCCAAGTCAGGGACGAGATCCCTTGCCGTTGGGATAAAGGTCGGAGGTCAAGATGTGGGGTCCGGTCTAGGTCACCATGACGATGGGTACCTCCAGGTGAGCACCCGCTCCACACTGCAGTACCGGAGCCTTCCAAGACCCAGCCGGTCCGGCGCCTCCGCGCGTAACGGAAACCGGTCGTCGACCAGCAGCATCGAGGCGGCTGTGCTTTCCGTTACCACTCACAGTAAAAGCAGAGACATGGGGAACACTGGGAAAATGAATGGAAGTGGGACTGGGGTCTCGCTGGCCAATCAGACGGACCGAGAGAAGGGCGTGTCAGAGGGCGTGGACAACCCGAGGGGAGGGGCTTCCACCGTACCTCTCACAGGGAGACAGCAGGTTGCCTCACCCACACTGCGCAGGTGAACAGACTCACACATACAGAGATATATAATGTCACTCACACTTAAACGTGGTCATTAATGACACCCATTTACACTAGTGTCTGAAACCTATTCCTAGTGTGATGCAAGACACACACACACACACACACACACACACATTCACATCCATACACAAAAGTCATGTCAGCCCACTGTGTGAAAACTAACCCTTCAGCATTTCTGTTCAGCTGCCAGGTCTGAGCCGACACTTTTTCATAGTGCCAAGTCTTTATATGTAACACGAGCGGAGTCTTACCTCATCACTGCTGGGCTGGCTCATTAATCTCTATGGGTAATAAGGCTTTGAAGACCCTGCTCGATATTATCACCCTGCCTACCGTCTTAACAGTCAACACGCTCTGGCTACGTCCCAAACGGGACCCCATAACAAATGTAGTGCACTAAATAAGGATTAGGGTGCCATTTGGGACGTAGCCACTGTCTTTTGGCTTAAAGTAATGGGGTATGCTAATGTCATGCTTCAAAAGTTACTCAGATATAATCCCCCAAGCCTTTACTCAATAGTGTGCCATAGCGGTGGTTACTAGAAATGACTTTAAAACAGAAATGCGTCTACAATACTCTACATGTTTCGTATCTCTCTCTCTCTCTCTCTCGGTGTGTGTGTCTGTCTACCTACATTTTTTACATTTACATTTGAGTCATTTAGCAGATGGTCTTATCCAAAGCGACTTAAAGTTAGTGCATTCATCTTAAGATAGCTAGGTTGGATAACCTAGCCATTCCATAATCATGGGCATTAATATGGAGTTGGTCCCCCTTTTGCTGCTATAACAGCCTCCACTCTTCTGAGAAGGCTTTCCACTAGATGTTAGAACATTACTGCGGGGACTTACTTCCATTCAGCCACAAGAGCATTAGTGAGGTCGGGCACTGATGTTGGACGATTAGGCCTGGCTCACAGTCGGCATTCCAATTCATCCCAAAGGTATTCGATGGGGTTGAGGTCAGGGCTCTGTGCAGGCCAGTCAAGTTCTTCCACACCGATCTCGACAAACCATTTCTGTATGGACCTCGCTTTGTGCACGGGGGCATTGTCATGCTGAAACAGAAAGAGCCTTCCCCAAACTGTTGCCTCAAAGTTGGAACCACAGAATCGCCTAAAATGTCAGAGTATGCTGTAGTGTTAAGATTTCCCTTCACTGGAACTAAGGTGCCTGGCCCGAACAATGAAAAACAGAGCATTATTCCTCCTCCACCAAACGTTACAGTTGGCACTATGCATTGGGGCAGGTAACGTTCTTCTGGTATACGCCGAACCCAGATTCATCCGTCAGACTGCCAGATGGTGAAGCGGGATTCATCACTCCAGAGAACGCATTTCCACTGCTCCAATGCATAGTGCCAACTGTAAAATTTGGTGGAGGAGGAACAATGGTCTGGGGCTGTTTTTACCATGGTTTGGGCTAGGCACCTTAGCATACAATGACATTCTAGACAATTTTGTGCTTCCAACTTATCGCAACAGTTTGGGGAAGGCCTTTTCCTATGTCAGCATGACAATGGCCCCAATGGCGGCGAGCTTTACACCACTCCAGCTGACGCTTGGCTTTGCACGTGATCTTAGGCTTGTGTGCTGTTGGTCAGCCATGGAAAACATATTTTATGAAGCTCCCAACCCACAGTTGTTGTGCTGATGTTGCTTCCAGAGGCAGTTTGGAACTCGGTAGTGGGTGTTGCAACCGAGGATAGGCGATTTTTACTTGCTTCAGCACTCGACGGTGCCATTCTGTGAGCTTGTGTGGCCTAACACTTTGCGGGCTGTGCCGTTGCTCCAAAACGTTTCCACTTCACAATAACAGCACTTACAGCACTTAGTCTTCCCTGTGGCTCAGTTGGTAGAGCATGGTGTTTGCAACGCCAGCATGGTGTGTGCAACGCCAGAGTTGTGGGTTCGATTCCCACGGGGCAGTACCAAAAAAAAATAAAAAAGAATGCATGCATGAAATGAAATGTATGAAATGTATGCATTCACTACTGTAAGTCGAACTGGATAAGAGCGTCTGCTAAATGACTAAAATGTAAAAATGTTACAGTTGACCGGGACAGCTCTAGCAGGGTAGAAATTTGAGGAACTGACTTGTTGGAAAGGTAGCATCCTATGACGGTGCCACGTTGAGCGTCACTGAGCTCTTCAGTAAGGCCATTGTACTGCCAATGTTTGTCTATGGAGATTGCATGGCTGTGTGCTCAATTTTATACACCAGTCAGCAACGAGTGTGGCTGAAATAGCCGAGTCCACAAATGTTCCTTAATAAGGTAGCTATCAGCCAAGTCAGAGCTAGTAAGAGGGAAGAATGAAGCGTGAGTGTTCGTTCATGAAAGGCTTTTTTTGGTGTGGAGGTGCTGTGTGATTATTTAAGATGCTCTTTGAAGAGATGGGGTAAATATTTTTTACAAATTCTCCTTTTCAACTTTCTCCTTCTCTTCTCCATCTCTCTCCAGGTTGTTTGGTGGTAAGTCCAGTAAGCAGGTTCCGGTCACCACGGCAGAGAACATGAAGAACTCAACGGTGATCTCCAACCCTCACGCTACCCATGCTGCTCTGGACTCCCCTGGAGGTGTAGGGGGGGAGAGCGAGGGCAGCAGCCCCCTGTACGGAGGACGAAACCTGAGCACCGGCCATAACACGCTGGGTAGCGAACAGGTGAGATAGGCAGACTAGCCTAACCAAATGGCATGAGCTGGCAATACCTTTGTAGTCTCTTGATAAGCATCAGTGTCCATGAACAGAGTTTATACTTGCACAAACAAGAAAATAGCCAACTTTAGCTACCAGCGCTGACGATAGGTGATACAATAGTTGGCTATGATAGCGAGCAACCATGTAACTAGCAACAGCAGATCGTGACATGAATAACAGCAGACAATATGATTTGACCTTGGGGAGTGGAAGCGTAACCGTTAAATGTAACATATGAAAATCACTTGATAAATCCGCAATTCCTCCTGTGTCCCCCAGAGTGCGTCCAGCCCCGGCTCTGTCTACTCCTCCACGGGGCCCTCCAACAGCCTGACCTGGGGCACCACCATGAGCACTGGCTCCTCTGCCCAGAGCAGGGAGGGTACCCTGGGTGGGCACAGCGGGCACGGTGGAGGGGCGGGAAGCCTGGGATACCCCTCGGTGAGCAGCATGCACACCAGCAGCGAGTCCATCGACATGAGCGTGAGCAGCGCTGGGCATGGAGGAAGAGACAGCAGGGAGGACACCCTCTCAGCTCTGGGCAGGACCAGCAGCATCAAGACGGGCATGTCTGAGAGGTGAGGACAGAAGGGTGGAAGGAAGGAAGGAAGGAAGGAAGGAAGGAAGGAAGGAAGGAAGGAAGGAAGGAAGGAAGGAAGGAAGGAAGGAAGGAAGGAAGGAAGGAAGGAAGGAAGGAAGGAAGGAAGGAAGGAAGGAAGGAAGGAAGGAGGGAGGTAGGGATGGGAGGGAGGGTTTGAGTGGTAAGAGTGGGATGTTGGGGGAATCGGCTCTGATCTTGGTCATCCTATCTTTATATGGACAAAAAAAACAAGGAACCTGTCAGATGTTGCCATAGCATGCACAGTCATATTGTGTTTGTTCAGTGTGTCGTTGTGAAACCTTCCTGCGTACACAAATGTGTACGTGGCCGGAATGTATCAGCCATATTATCACCAGAGATACTGTCCAAGCATCTCCGTGGAAAGCATTGTTTAAGGTATGCCTTCATGCAATTTCATTTCATATCTATTCTGGTCTTACCTTCTCTGACACGTCTCATTATCTTTACTTACTAGACCAGTAGAGGAGATTCATTGGTGAGCAGGTGGGGGTGATTTTTCGCTTGTGGCAACGGTTGGACTCAATGCGGCTCTCTCCTTCAGAGGATTCTTCTCCCGCTCTCTTTTCTTTCTAAACTTCTTTCTCTCTTTGTCTGTTGTGCAACCCCCTTCCCATCAGCCCCCTGTCCTCCCCCTCCGCTAGCCCTAAATTCAACCGGAACACCTTACCTCGGAAACAGGAAAGGTAAAAGTGCTTGTGTGTGGGGCTTTGCTTAGTGGCGGTGGTGTGTGTGTGTGTGTGTGTGTGTGTGTGTACACGTGTATGTGTGTGTAAGTGTGTGTGTACATGTGTGTGTGTGTACTGTGTTGTTGCAGGCTTTCGTTCCCCACTACAGCGCTGGCTCTCAGTCCCCCATCGCTGTTTATATGCTGCCATCTTGTGGCAAAACTTAGACTTGGAGCTTGATATTTAAAAACACCGATCACTGCTATGACATGATACTATACTAAGATGTGTCACAAAATATATTTTTCAGAAAAGCGTTGGCATATACAGTATCAGTCAAAAGTTTGGACACGCCTACTCATTTCATAGTTTTTCTTTATTTTTACTCTTTTCTACAGTGTAGAATAATAGTGAAGACATCAAAACTATGAAGTAACACATATTGGAATCATGTTGTAACCCCAAAAAGTGTTAAACAAATCAAAATATATTTTACATGAGAAATTCTTCAAAGTAGCCACCTTTGCCTTGATGACAGCTTTGCACACTCTTGGCATTCTCTCGACCAGCTTCATGAAGTAGTCACCTGGAATGCATTTCAATTAACAGGGGTGTTAAAAGTTAATTTGTGGAATTTCTTTCCTTAATGCGTTTGAGCCAATCAGTTGTGTTGTGACAAGGTAGGGGGGTATACAGAAGATAGTCCTATTTGGTAAAAGACCAAGTCCATATTATGGCAATAACAACTCAAATAAGCAAAGAGAAACAACAGTCCATCATTACTTTAAGACATGAAGGTCAGTCAATCCGGAAAATATCAAGAATTTTCAAAGTTTCTTCAAGTTGCAGTCTCAAAAACCATAAAGTGCTATGATGAAACTGGCTCTCATGAGGACCGCCACAGGAATGAAAGACCTAGAGTTACCTCTGCTGCAGAGGATAAGTTCATTAGAGTTAACTGCACCTCAGGTTGCAGCCCAAATAAATGCTTCACAGAGTTCAAGTAACAGACACATCTCAACATCAACTGTTCAGAGGAGACTGCGTGAATCAGGCCTTCATGGTCGAATTGCTGCAAAGAAACCACAACTAAAGGACACCAATAAGAAGAAGAGACTTGCTTGGGCCAAGAAACACGAGCAATGGACATTAGACCAGTGGAAATTTTAGATTTTTGGTTGTAACCGCCGTGTCTTTGTGAGACGCAGAGTAGGTGAACGGATGATCTCCGCATGTGTGGTTAACCAGCATGGCTACCACAGCATTCTGAAGCGAAACGCCATCCCATACTTTGAAGAATCGAAAATCTAAAATATATTTTGATTTGTTTAACACTTTTTTTGGGTTACTACATGATTCCATATGTGTTATTTCATAGTTTGATGTCTTCACTATTATTATATAATGTAGAAAATAGTCAAAATAAAGAAAAACCCTTAAATGAGTAGGTGTGTCCAAACTTTTGACTGGTACTGTATATATATTTTTGCAATAGTACACTATCCACATTCCTCCTTTCCTCTCCTCCTTTCTTCTCCTCTCCCTGAAGTGTTTTTCTCTGCCGATCCCACAGGGGTCCACACAGTGATAGAAACACACTGCCCAGGAAGGGACTCAGGTACCTACTGCATGACCACTTGAGCACTGTCTGCCACGCTTAGCACCCTTTCTCTCTCTCTCTCTCTCCTCTCTCTCTCTCTCTCTCTCTCTCTCTCTCTCTCTCTCTCTCTCTCTCTCTCTCTCTCTCTCTCTCTCTCTCTCTTTCTCTCTTTCTCTCTCTCTCTCTCTCTCAGCTTCACCAACGCTGGTGTCGTTGTTATTCTTTTTTGTGTTGCGCTTCAGTGTAAACGTCACCTGTCGCTAATGTAAGTGCGGAGTTGTCATGGTTTCACGTCATACGCACTTTGATTTCGGGCACCGTTTCTGGATTTCTTTTGGACACCGTTTTTTGGATTTCTGTGGACTGTCCTCTTGATTTGTGTTGCTCTCGGTTGAAGAAAAGTACTTGTACATTATGCGACATTTACTCGGGACATAATAATCAGTTGCTCTTGGTAAGAAATAGAATCACTATATGATGATTCAAAGTTCTGCCTGGTAAAGATTAAATCAGGACGGGAAAACCGTAACGGTTTGCACCCTGCTCGCGTGACCTTTACCCGCCAACCTATAACCTCTTGTGTTTGGTACTGCAGGTATACCCCATCGCCCCAGCTGCGAGGTCATGAGGAGGCTGCGCGTGATTGGCTGCGCTCCCATTCGCAGGGCGGGCTGCAAGACTCGACCGGTAACTCTCCCTTCTCGCCTGGATCCAGCCTCACCTCGCCCTCCGGGACACGCTTCAACTTCACACAGCTCTGTACGACCTACAGTATCAACACCTTACAAGCCACTGTACTTGTGTGTGTGTGTGTGTGTTGTGTGTGTGTGTGTGTGTGTGTGTGTGTGTGTGTGTGTGTGTGTGTGTGTAAACTGACCTGTATAGTTGTGTCCCTTGCAGCGGGTAGCCCCACCACAGCTGCTCAGATAAACCTGGCTAGCCTCCGGAACAACAGTCTGACCAATCAGGACATCACCTTTGACCCCTGTGGTGACACCCGCCTGAGGAACTCCTGCGTGTCATTGGACGAGAAGACTCGCACCATGAGCCGCTCTGGTTCCTTCAGAGAGGGCTTTGAGGAGGGTGAGTAAAGGGAGAAGAGGGAGGGAGGGAGGGAAGCGTCAAGATAGAGAGATGATTACTCATGATGAAATCTTCGACCTTTAGACGGACAGGGCTCTCCCTGTCCTTCCCAGGTGATGGTGTCAACTACGGTGAGTGTGGATGGTAGCTACAGGGTTGGGGAGCCCTGGTCTAAAGAAATGATGTGAAATGAGGTTTTACGGTTCTCTCTCTCCCACCCGGAAGCGTCTCATGTCTCGTGGGTTCCCCGCGTTCGACAGTTCTGGTTGCACTTCAGGAAGAACTTGAGGAAGAACCTGGAGAGAGAAGAGACAAGAAAACAGGAACACTTATGCATCAGTGTTTTTGGCTCCTGACTGAATAGCACTGCGTTGAATCATATAGCAATGAGAGCAGCAACACACTCACGTGTGTGTGTGTGTGTGTGTGTGTGTGTGTGTGTGTGTGTGTGTGTGTGTGTGTGTGTGTGTGTGTGTGTGTGTGTGTGTGTGTGTGTGTGTGTGTGTGTGTGTGTGTGTGTGTGTGTGTGTGTGTGCCTCCCTCTCTTTAGCAGTGTGAGGTAAGCCTGTGCTGTGGTTTAGTCTATCAGGTCTGTCTTCAGTGAACAGCTGTGTGTTAGTATCTAAAGCCAGGCGTTACAGACATGGAATATGTAGTCTGCATGCTGTTCTTTCCTGTGTGTGTGTATAGACACGAATACTTTTGTGCATGGGTCTCTATTGTGCGCTAATATAGTCTAAAATCTCCACTATACTGGAACAGGGGGGAGCGAGAGAGCGGTAGAGAGAGAGAGAGAGCGGTAGAGAGAGAGAGAGCGGTAGAGAGAGCGGTAGAGAGAGCGGTAGAGAGAGCGGTAGAGAGAGAGAGAGCGGTAGAGAGAGAGAGAGAGAGAGCGGTAGAGAGAGAGAGAGAGAGAGCGGTAGAGAGAGAGAGAGAGAGAGCGGTAGAGAGAGAGAGAGAGAGAGCGGTAGAGAGAGAGAGAGAGAGAGCGGTAGAGAGAGAGAGAGCGGTAGAGAGAGAGAGAGCGGTAGAGAGAGGTAGAGAGAGAGCGGTAGAGAGAGAGCGGTAGAGAGAGGTAGAGAGAGAGCGGTAGAGAGAGAGAGAGAGAGCGGTAGAGAGAGAGAGAGAGAGCGGTAGAGAGAGAGAGAGAGAGCGGTAGAGAGAGAGAGAGAGAGCGGTAGAGAGAGAGAGAGAGAGCGGTAGAGAGAGAGAGAGCGGTAGAGAGAGAGGTAGAGAGAGAGGTAGAGAGAGAGTGGTAGAGGGAGAGTGGTAGAGGGAGAGAGAGAGAGAGGTGGAGAGAGAGGTAGAGAGAGAGAGAGGGAGAGGTAGAGAGAGCGGTAGAGAGAGAGAGAGAGAGAGCGGTAGAGAGAGAGAGAGAGAGCGGTAGAGAGAGAGAGAGCGGTAGAGAGAGAGAGAGCGGTAGAGAGAGAGAGAGCGGTAGAGAGAGAGCGCGGTAGAGAGAGAGAGAGAGGTAGAGAGAGAGAGAGAGAGAGGTAGAGAGAGAGAGAGAGAGAGGTAGAGAGCGAGAGAGAGCGGTAGAGAGCGAGAGAGAGCGGTAGAGAGCGAGAGAGAGCGGTAGAGAGCGAGAGAGAGCGGTAGAGAGCGAGAGAGAGCGGTAGAGAGCGAGAGAGAGCGGTAGAGAGAGAGAGAGAGAGCGGTAGAGAGAGAGAGAGAGAGCGGTAGAGAGAGAGAGAGAGAGAGCGGTAGAGAGAGAGAGAGAGAGAGCGGTAGAGAGAGAGAGAGAGAGAGCGGTAGAGAGAGAGAGAGAGCGGTAGAGAGAGAGAGAGCGGTAGAGAGAGAGAGAGAGAGAGCGGTAGAGAGAGAGAGAGAGCGGTAGAGAGAGAGCGGTAGAGAGAGAGCGCTAGAGAGAGAGCGCTAGAGAGAGAGAGAGAGAGAGAGCGGTAGAGAGAGAGAGAGAGAGAGCGGTAGAGAGAGAGAATAAGAAACAGGGCACCTTGTGACACTAAAACAGAGTTGTAAATGCCCTCTGGATAAAATGTATGTGTGACCTCATTAAGAACCCAGTCGATCCTCACACGCTCCCACAAAACATTATTGTACAGGCCCTCCAGTGCCACTGTTTTATCCTCTGTTGTTCCCTTTCTCTTGCGCTCTCTCTCTCTTTTCGCTCTTCTCAATTCCATTCTTCCCTCCAGGGTTTAAAAAACCCCAGAATAATTGCAGGGTCTTTATAATCAAGAAACATGAGGACATGCTGAAAACCGTATGTGTGTTGAGTGTGTGTGTGTCCATATTAGTATGTTATGTGTGTGTGTGTTATGTTTTCCTGGTATAAAGTTACTTTAGTCTTATTAATTGAGGACTGGGACATGTATAGCTGCACACTGTTTTAAGTTGCCCTATGTTGAGACGACTACACTTACACACTGTGTCACTTGACCTAGAAATGTAGCTATTGTGTAACCGCCCTCACACACACAAGGATAAGTCAGTCATTTCATAGATCGCCAGATTCAAGAGGAACTCTCTTTGAGTGGAACTGAATGAAACGTTCAGGACAGTTTGCCTACCGTTACGTAGGCAGGGCACCACCACCTTTTTCTTTAGGCCTTTTGCGCCCCTCCCGGAAAATAATCTAGGGAAAACACCTCTCACGCGTAGACCTTCTTCCTGGTCTCTTCTATGACATCTCTATCTGGTCCTAGCCTTCTAGCCTGTAGACAGGAAACCCCCGAATTCAAATGGAACACTGTTACATGCAGGAAACGCTCTTGCTGCATTGCGTCTGGACTTTGATGTAAGATCAGAGATGGAGTCGTTAGTCAATAGGATAACACCCTATCCCATCATAACCCTGTACTGTGTGGAGGCTAGACACACACACACTAACACACACAGTAACCCGCCGTGTGTGGTAGGATTCTCTTTATAGGGCTGTTATTAGGACTTTCACCACCGTGGCGGCTGGTCGAGTCAGGACAAGTGAGAGGGGGTGGATAATGGTAGGGTGACTGGTGGATGGAGCGAGGTGGTTGGTGGAAGAAGGGATTTGCATCTCAGGGGAAATTGGCGGGGCTCAAATGTGTTATGACGTGCGGTAGTTTTTCTAGATTAGAGATCGCTCGTATTTTTCCCCCTTTCGTTTGGTCACGAACATGGGCGCAAGTGTGTCTGACGTGTGTGTGTGTGTTTACAACAGCACCTTTATGTAGTGTGTGTTGTTATGTACAGTACTGAGGCCTCATCCCTCTTATGTCCTGTGGCCTTTGTCTCTGCAGTTCACGGCTCCTCCCTGTCTCTGGTCTCCAGTACCTCCTCTATCTACTCTACGGTGAGTACCAATCAATTTTCCTAGATTTAAATATCACTCCTAATGCCCAAATGGCAGAGCTGCCACCGCTCCACTAGTTTACTGCTTTACTGTATACGTAGCTATACGTTTGTTCACGTTGATTAATATGTACCGTATATGTTTATTCAGGAGTTGTAGTAGTCAATGTTTAATACCACATTAATACCTCGTATAATGACCCCCAACTCACTAACCAGGCCAGTTGTTTAAGGTAGAAAGTCACCAGAGTCCTTTTTAAATGAGACAGAGGAGTAGGATAGAGTTTCTGCTTGACACTGATCTAATGTCAGTTTTGTCTTTCTCTTCCTAATGGTTAATGTTAGGATTTAGGCTACGGTAAGTTGATCCTAGATCTGTGCTTAGGGGCAACTTTTCTCCTTTACCTGAGATAGAGGCGTGGCTGCTCTTACTCACATCCGGGGCCAGTCACGCCCACACACAGCCCAGCCAATCAGTAAAATGTTTTTTCCTATTAGGGTGGCCCCTCCCCTCCCCGTGGCCAGGTACACTCCCCGAAGCAGGTGTCGAGGCAGGGTCTGTGTGTAGAAAGAGTGAGAAAGAAAGGAGAAGAAGAGCGACTGAGCTCTCGGACGAGTTGGAACTGCAGTGCAGATCTGTGGCAGATCACTCAGGAGAGAGAGAGAGATTTACAAAAGGAGGGAAAAGAGAAAAGAAGATTAGAAATTACAGAAGCTATCAAGATGATGGCCGCTTTAGCCATGACAGGAGCGGTCACAGCTTGGGACGTCCGCACGGTAGGGATGGGATGGAGGAAGAGGAGAGGAGGATATTCCAGATTCAGACAGATTGGGGATTTGTTTCTTTTCAACAACCGTTTTGAGATGATTTTTTTTTTAAATGAAAATAACGACGATTTGGTGGAAAGGATGATGATGATGATTCTTTAGCAATTGTAGCTCCATCGTGTTTTTTGATCAACTGGTATTGGCTTGGGGTCACAGCGAGACCTGTCAGTTTTGTCTGGGATGAATATGAGAGAGAGGTCTGTTTGTGTCTTAGATTGTTTGGCTATGCCTCTGATTTACGCTTTAACCCCTAACCTTAACCATGAGGATGGAAATGCTGAACTGAGCTTAGATCAGTGTCTAGGAGGCAACTGTTTGTGTGTGTAGACACTGTGTTTAACCCCTAACCTTAACCATGAGGATGGAAATGCTGAACTGAGCTTAGATCAATGTCTAGGAGGCAACTGTTTGTGTGTGTAGACACTGTGTTGACAGGCTGTACTTTGTCACCACCCCCTCAAACTTGCGCGAGAGTGGAACAAAGCGCATATACACACACAGCTTTGTTTTTGTCCATTTTCTGGACTTTTTTTCCAATAAAAAAAAATCGTATTTTCACTAACCCCTAACCCTTAATCTAACCTTAACCCCAAACCCCTAACCTTAACACTAAACCTAACCCTTAAGCCTAAAATAGCGTTTTAACAAATTCAGGACATGATAAATGTGTGTTCTTGTTTTCCTTCCTTGTCAGAACATCCTGGTGACTTGTCAGGACGTTCTGGTGACTTGTCAGGACGTTCTGGTGACTTGTCAGAACGTCCTGGTGACTTGTCAGGACGTCCTGGTGACTTGTCTGGACGTCCTGGTGACTTGTCAGGACGTTCTGGCGACTTGTCAGGACGTTCTGGCGACTTGTCAGGACGTTCTGGCGACTTGTCAGGACGGTTCTGGCGACTTGTCAGGACGGTTCTGGCGACTTGTCAGGACGGTTCTGGCGACTTGTCAGGACGGTTCTGGCGACTTGTCAGGACGGTTCTGGTCCTGATAAAGTAGGAAGACGTACACACACACACACACACCATTATTAGCTCTAACAAGCAAACCTGTCAGAGCAGCTCTTAACACATTACAGCGCCAGACACAGGCGGGACCGGGGGGAAAAAACATTATTAATTGAGGATTGTTATGTCACAATAACACGGCCGCTACTTGTTCCTTTATTTGGGTTGACATCAGGGCCTACCTAGCAACCGCCCACACGCTGCACAGCAAATCACAGGGAGACAATACAGAGAGATGTAGGAGCAGAATAGGGTAGAATGTTGTTTTGGTTTGAAAATGTAGACTGTGTCTCTGTGTGGAGACTTACCTGTACCTGTAAAGGGGGGTATTGTGTGTTATACTGTTTGTGATTGGTTGGTCTGTGTGTATGGGGTTTACATGCATGTATGCCTTTGTGTATGTACACAGAATATACTGTATGCGTGCAAGTGTGTGTGGGCATGAGGCCATATATGTCTGGTTGTGTGTATGTGGTTTCACCTGTGTTACCATTGTTCAGAGTGGGGTGTAGGGAGACAATACCTCTCAGCAGAAAGACACACTCTGCCCCCTCCCACCAACGCACTCCAAACGCCTCCAGGAGCATACATCTCTGCTTTCCAGACCCATTACACCAGACATCTCTAATCACCATGTTTCTGTAACTTAGAAATCCTCCGGGAGTTTGAACTAGAGAAAATATACAGAGCCTGAAGACAGTGTTCTGGAGCCATGCTGGGCTGGTGTAGGCTGGTGTAGGCTGTTAGCCCCAGGTGCTGTAGAAGTATATCAACTATCAACCCTCCCTCCTCCCTTTCAGGCCTGGCTTGAATAATACCGCTTTCTTTCTTTCAATCCATAGATCATCTAATCATTCTCTCATTTTGTTTTCACAGACTGAAGAGAAATCCCAGTCAGAGGTAACACTTGAACTCCCTTTCACCTTCTTTGTAAAGAAATGCACTTTCTTCATTCTCTCTTTCTTGTTGCTTTATCTCTCCCCCTCCCCCTCTCTCCCTGTCTCTCGTTCTCTCTCTCTCGTTCTCTCTCTCTTTCTCTTTCCCTCTCTCTCTCGGTCGCTCTCGTTCTCTCTCTCTTATTCTTGTCTCTGTATTCATATGATATGTTGGAACATGGGGTGTATTCAGTATTGTGTCTAGTTACACATGTCTGTTGTGGGTGGCCATTGTGACAATAATCCCTTGTTCCCGACACCTGTGTACACCTGTGTGCTCCTTTATGAAGCCATGACACGATGCTTCCTTTCCCTAACCCCTTTCTA
Source organism: Salmo salar (assembly GCF_965601325.2). Lineage (NCBI taxonomy): Eukaryota > Metazoa > Chordata > Actinopteri > Salmoniformes > Salmonidae > Salmo > Salmo salar. The sequence continues at coordinate 8,834,726 of NC_138301.1, read as the reverse complement.
TCAGAGAGTAGATCAGGGAGTTTTCCCTTGTATTGTCACACCTACACAACTTTCTCAGCCTGTCAAACCTTTACAGCCCGTTGTGTGTTTTGGTGATGGTGTGCTTTGTTGATGTGGGTTTTGATGCGTGTTTTATTTTTAGATCCGTAAACTGCGTAGAGAGCTGGATGCCTCCCAGGAAAAAGTCTCGGCACTGACAACACAGCTTAGTGCTAATGTAAGTACAACAGGAGGGGAAACCGAGATACACACACAGATGTGGAAACATACGCCTACACAAACCTACAGAGACGGATGTGTAAACACTAGGGCTGTTGCGGTGAATTCCGCCACACCGGTAGTCATGAGTCATGGCCGCAGTCAAATCTCACGTGACCGTTGAGTCACGGTAATCTCCTCCTATGGTCTTTGTACAACAATGGCGCTGATGCGTTGGTAGTACCCAATTCGTTAATGACCGTCAGGTCGCTAATGACCTGGTACTCGGGGCTCTATTGTCCCTCTAACCACTCTGATATCAATGCAAATGCAATCTAAAATCACCTATCTTCAAAACAGTATTGTGCTTTTAAAACTCACTGTAACACGGAACCCAAACTGGCGTGCGCCATCGTGCATAAATGTATTTTGTCCCCCTACACCAAACGCAATCACGACACGCAGGTTAAAATATCAAAACAAACTCTGAACCAATGTCATTAATTTGGGGACAGGTCAAAAAGCATTAAACATGTATGGCAATTTAGCTAGTTAGCTTTCACTTGCTAGCTAATTTGTTCTATTTAGCTAGCTTGCTGTTGCTAGCTTATTTGTCCTGGGATATAAACATTGAGTTGTTATTTTACCTGAAATGCACAAGGTCCTCTACTCCGCCAATTGATCCACACATAAAACGGCCAACCGAATTGTTTCTAGTCTCTCTCCTCCTTCCAGGATTTTTCATCTTTGAACTTATATTGTGATCACATCTAAACTTTCATAGTATTACCACGACAACTGGCAAAACAGTTCGTCTTTCAATCACCCACGTGGGTATAACCAATGAGGAGATGGGTACCTGCTTCTATAAACCAATGAGGTGATGGGAGAGGCAGGACTTGCAGCGCGATCTGCGTCAGAAATAGAAAGGAGTTCTATTTTATCCCTTGGCATCGCAGACGCTCGTTTGTGCGTGCAAGCAGTGTGGGTGCAATAATTGAATAACATGGATTTCTAAATTTATTTTGCGACGCACGCGACGTGTCCAGTCTGGTCAGCATGTTAGGCTACATTGTTTGACCTCACTGTGATCGATCAATTTTAGGAAAGAAGTTCAACAACAGGTTGAAACTGAGTGGAAAGCATAGTTGTTGTGGATCTTGTTTCAAAGCCAAATCAAATCACATTTTATTGGTCACATACACATGGTTAGCAGATGTTAATGCGAGTGTAGCGAAATGCTTGTGCTTCTAGTTCCGACAGTGCAGTAATATCTAACAAGTAATCTAACAACTTCACAACAACTACCTAATACATACAAATGTAAAGGGATGGAAAAAGAATATGTACATATAAACATATGGATGAGCAATGACAGAGCGACATAGGCAAGATGCAATAGATGGTATAAAATACAGTATATACATATGAGATGAGTAATGTAAGATCTGTAAACATTAATAAAGTTGTATTTTTTAAAGTGACTAGTGATCTGTTTATTAAGTGGCTAATGATTTGAGTCTCTATGTAGGCAGCAGCCTCTCTGTGTTAGTGATGGCTGTTTAACAGTCTGATGTCCTTGAGATAGAAGCTGTTTTTCAGTCTCTCGGTCCCTGTTTTGATGCACCTGTACTGACCTCGTCTTCTGGATGATAGTGGGGTGAACAGGCAGTGACTCGGGTGTTTGTTGTCCATGATGATCTATTTGGCCTTCCTGTGACGTCGGGTGCTGTAGGTGTCCTGGAGGGCAGGTAGTTTTTGCCCCTGGTGATGCGTTGTGCAGACCGCACCACCCTCTGGAAAGCCTTGCGGTTGAGGGCGGTGCAGTTGCCGTACCAGGCGGTGATATGGCCCGACAGGATGCTCTCAATTGTGCATCTGTAGAAGTTTGTGAGGGTTTTAGGCCTCCTGAAGTTGAAGAGGTGCTGTTGCGCCTTCTTCACCACACTGTCTGTGTGGGTGGACCATTTGTCCGTGATGTGGACTCCGAGGAACTTACAACTTTCCACCTTCTCCACTACTGTCCCGTCGATGTGGATAGGGGGGTGCTCCCTCTGCTGTTTCCTGAAGTGCATTATCATCTCCTTTGTTTCATTGACGTTGAGTGAGAGGTTGTTTGCCCTCACCTCCTCCCTGTAGGCTGTCTCGTCGTTGTTGGTAATCAAGCCCACTACTGTTGTGTCGTCTGCAAACTTGATGATTGAGTTGGAGGCGTGCATGGCCACGCAGTCATGGGTGAACAGGGAGTACAGGAAGGGGCTGAGCACGCACCTTTGTGGGGCCCCAGTGTTGAGGATCAGCAAAGTGGAGATGTTGTTTCCTACCTTCAACACCCGGGGGGTCCGTCAGAAAGTCCAGGACCTAATTGCACAGGGTGGGGTTGAGACCCAGGGCCTCAAGCTTAATGATGAGCTTGGAGGGTACTATGGTGGTGAATGCGGAGCTGTAGTCAATGAACAGCATTCTTACATAGGTATTCCTCTTGTCCAGATGGGATAGGGCAGTGGGATGGCGATTGCATCTTCTGTGGACCTGTTGGGGCGGTATGCAAACTGAAGTGGGTCTAGGGTGGCAGGTAAGGTGGAGGTGATATGATCCTTGACTAGTCTCTCAAAGCACTTCATGATGACAGAAGTGAGTGCAATGGGGCGATAGTCATTTAGTTCAGGTACCTTTGCCTTCTTGGGTACAGGAACAATGGTGGCCGTCTTGAAGCATGTGGGGACAGCAGACTGGGATAGGGAGCGATTGAATATGTCCGTAAACATACCAGCCAGCTGGTCTGCGCGTGCTCTGAGGACGTGGCTAGGGATGCCGTCTGGTCCGGCAGCCTTGCGAGGGTTAACACAAGGAAATCGACAGCGCTTTCTAAGGTGATGATTATTTCAACGCATTTAAGATGTCACATGTACAACACATAGCCTAATAGCCTACCACATATTACGCACGGCCGGAATTTTTTTTGTAAATTATACATTTTTTAAACATATTTTAGATGTCTTTGGTCCATAGTTGATCTACTCCAAAATTAAACAAATTCTATTAGTCTACTTTGAGTGTGGACTGTATTATTATGCATACTGCATGGACTGGTTACCTTGTGCTACGCTCCAAACTTTATATCCATGAGTCTGGGAGAGAACGTATAGGCCTAGTCGATGCTGTTGGTTCATTGATTTGATCGTGCAGGGTTGCTTATAGAGTAGAGTTAGCCTACAATTATGGTGTATTTGTATTTGATTTTGAATAGCCCAGTAATAAGGCATTTTTTCGAATTTCATAATAGGCTGTCACATTACCTTTTAGCTACAGAATATGATGGTTACCACTAAAAAGAGGAGGATCACAGCTTTCTACTGCTGCTATGTTTATTTTTCAGCTGCTAATATGAAGCACCTTTCCTTGATGTAAAACCTGAGTAGTCTACCCAGCGTGATTGAAACTGTGGGAAAGCGCAGCCTCCATTCACCATTCGAGTACATAAGGAGGACATGTCTTTTTTCCCCCCTGCCCTTGCTCCTGCCCATTTGATAATAGCCTATTTGAAATCTTAGTAAAGACAAGATTAAATTGAGAATAGTGAGAGCATTATCACTCGATAAGAGAAGCGCGTGAGGCAAGGAAAAGAGCGCAAGCTGTTTTTGTGACTTTTTCCAAATCGCCAATATAGTTAGATGTATTCTCATTACTGGCCTCTAACATGCCCGGGGCCCACTCTGGGTCCCAACCCATTGTTTAAGAAACCCCCGAGCTAGCTGACTATTTGTAGTAGATGATGATTCTATTGGTTTGGTACTGTGTGTGAGTTGTGGTATAAAATGGACCAGAGTGATTGGGTTTCAGGCGAGGCCATTGTGGCTGTGTTAACTGTCAATATACGTTCGATGAGAGCTGTTCTCACGTTGCTCAAAGCCAGTCTTGTATTCTATGTTCAGGTGCAGTATCTCAACTCATAGTTGTTCAAGGTCTCTGCCTCTGCCTCTCTTTTTATCACAATTAGGAGCAGTCTATCATCAACCAGATACCACCTCTCTCTGTCTCCTCACTGACTCTCCGTCCCTCGCATTCCCCTTCAACCCTCCACGCTCTCTCTCTCCACCCACCCAGACACTCTGTCTTAGCTCTTAGACCCTGGAGAGAATAGACACGGTTTGTGTGTGTGTGTGTGTGTGTGTGTGTGTGTGTGTGTGTGTGTGTGTGTGTAGGGGAAACGAGGTACTCAAAGAGCCACACAGTCAATGCTGTAGCTTTAGCATTGTTAGCATCCAGCCTCTCTAGCCATGACGTCAAGCAGACCATACCCCAGAGTGGGGGCACAGAGGGCATCTGGCTCCCCCTGAACCACTACCCTTCCAGGAGGAGTAGCCCTCCGGATCAGCCCCTCAGAGGGGGACTGGGTACCCCGTCGACCAAAGCTGTAGTGTGGACACATCTATCACAGAGACGTGAGAGGATTTAAGCCAGATTTAGAGGATTTCTGGTACCGCCTTTTGAGACTTTTTAGAAGTTGTGAATCCAACAGAGTTGGCTATCATGATATGTAGCATTTGCTGTTTTTCGCTTTTTGCTTCGACTGCTAGTTTTTCATTGGAATGTAGGCTAATCGATGTACTCAATTAGCTGTTGGCTTTGAGATGAGAGAACTGCTCTTATTCGGTAACTTGGCTTGGATTCCTGCCAGTTGCTCTTGCCTTATCTACTACTAGTTCTGTCCTTGGAGCAGGTCCTCTGGGAGTACAGCTACTGTTGCTCTCATCACTCTCATGCTTTGACCATAACCGCTACTGAAGGATCTTTGGCCGTTCAAGCTAAGTTGAACTATAATATAACCTCTTTGACATTATTCTAACCTGTGTTATTTCCCTGTGCAGGCTCACCTGGTGGCAGCGTTTGAACAGAGCCTGGGTAACATGACCATCAGACTGAAGAGTCTCAGTATGACCGCTGAGCACAAGGTGAGGCATTTTCATAGCACAACGTTACGTCATTTAAGGCACAGGTGAATTATGTTCGTCTCGGCCCAAGGGAAACCAAAATATGCAAATACGATCATGCGTATGGATTTTAGATATGCGACTGTATATGTGTTTTCCTTGAAGGACTGTGAGCTGAACGAGCTGAGGAAGAACATTGAGCTGCTGAAGAAGCAGAACAACGTGGCCCAGGCTGCCATCAACGGAGTCATCAACACACCTGAACTCACCTGCAAACAGAACAGGACAGGTATGGAGAACCGAACCAAAACCATAGCAATATCTCCAACAACCTCTAACAGTTCCTTAGAGGTACAGTAGTCCCATGTGGCTCAGTTGGTAGAGCACGGTGTTTGCAATGCCAGGGTTGTGGGTTCGATTCTCACGGGGGACCAGTACGGGGGGGAAAAAATGTATGAAATGTATGCATTCACTACTGTAAGTCGCTCTGGATAAGAGCGTCTGCTAAATGACTAAAATGTAAATGTAAATGCAGTAGACTCTGAGAAATGACGTTTCCGCGAGCATCACCGCAGATGCACTATATATACAAAGGTATGTGGACACCCCTTCAAATGAGTGGATTTGGCTATTTCAGCCCCACCCGCTGCTGACCGGTGTATAAAATCGAGCGCACTGCCATGCAATCTCCATAGACAAACATTGACAGTAGAATGATCTGTACTGAAGAGCTCAGTGACTTTCAACGGGGCACCGTCATAGGATGAAAATAAGAATTTGTTCTTAACTGGCTTCCTTAGTTAAACAAAGGTAACATAAAATGCCACCTTTCCAACAAGTCAGTTCGTAAACTTGCTTCCCTATTAGAGCTTCCCCGATCAACTGTAAGTGCTGTTATTGTGAAGTGGAAACGTTTAGGACCAACAACGGCTCAACAAAGAAGTGGCAGGCCACACAAGCTGTAAAAATCGTCCGTCCTCGGTTGCAACACTCACTACCGAGTTCCAAACTCATCAGCACAAGAACTGTTTGTCGGGAGCTTCATGAAATCAAATCCAATGTATTTGTCACATAAAAAAACAAAATACTGCATAGTTCCCTAAGAGCTCGAAGCGAGGCGACCATCTCTGTCGGCACCATCGTGATGTTTTGGGTTTCCGTGGCCGAGCAGCCACACAAGCCTAACCTCGCCATGCTCAATGCCAAGCGTCGGCTGGAGTGGTGTAAAGCTCACTGCCATTGAACTCTGGAGCAGAGGAAACGCGTTCTCTGGAGTGATGAATCACGCTTCGCCGTCTGACGGATGAATCTGGGTTTTGCGGATGCCAGGAGAACACTACCTGCCTGAATGCATAGTGCCAACTGTAAAGTTTGGTGGAGGAGGAATAATGGTTTGGTGCTGTTTTTCATGGTTCGGGCTAGTTCCCTTAGTTCCAGTGAAGGGAAATCTTAACACTACAGCATACAATGACATTCTAGATGATTCTGTGCTTCCAACTTTGTGGCAACAGTTTTGGGAAGGCCCTTTCCTGTTTCAGGATGGCAATACCCCGTGCACAAAGCGAGGTACATACAGAAATTGTTTGTTGAGTTTGGTGTGGAAGAACTTAACTGGCATGCACAGAGCCCTGACATCAACCCTATCGTACACCTTTGGGATGAATTGGAATCCCAACTGTGAGCCAGGCCTAATTGCCCAACATCAGTGCCCGACCTCACTAATGCTCTTGTGGCTGAATGGAAGCAAGTCCCCGCAGCAATATTCCAAAATCTAGTGGAAAGCCTTCCCAGAAGAGTGGAGGCTGTTATAGCAGCAAAGGGGGGACCAACTCCATATTAATGCCCATGATTTTGGAATGAGATGTTCGACGAGCAGGTGTCCACATACTTTTGCGTATTACGATGAGCGAGATGCAAGACTTCTACGGGACCAAAACAGCGGAGGAGTTTAGCCTCGCACTTCAACGCTCTTAGTTGTTGAGGAAATTGACCCACTATGTCAGGGATCATCAACTACATTCAGGCTTGGCCGATTCTTTTGATTGAGGGGATGGTCAGGGGGCCAGAACATAATTACAAATCATTTGTAGACTGTAAATTGACCGCAAGAAGCACAAGCATATATAATATTAGACTTTTCAAACCTAGCTTACATTTGAATACGATCACATATATCTTTCTATTATATGTGGGAATAGTTTGGAAAAGATTTCCAAAGTGAAAATCGCTTGCGGACGATTTGCTGGTACTGTATTTGTACAGTCTGTTATGTCTCAAACTTCGCTCAGAAAACTTGGGGGCCCAGATAAAATCACCGGCGCCCTACCGGTCGGGGAACCCTGCGCAATGCTGTTCATTTTATGCATCTACGTCATATCGCTGAGTCTACCTTGAAGCTTACCCCTGGCGAAGGAAAAGGTGAAGTTAAAGACTTCCCACAATGCTGTGATACTGTATTATTTCTGAGTCTTTAAAATAAGTCTCTCTTTGTCTCTCTCAACCCCCGCCCCCCCCCATCTCTTCTCCCCTCTTTCTCAGGTTGCGGTGGTAGTAATGGCAGCCCCCTGCAGCAGCAGCAGCCAGACCTACGGATGAGGAGACAGCACTCGTCAGACAGCGTCAGCAGCGTTGCCAGCGCAACCAGCCACTCCAGTGTGGGATCCAACATGGACGCCGACGCTAAGCACAAGAAGAAGAACAAGAAGAACTGGGTATGTACATTCGTAGACATGCAGAGGCATTCAAGCGCGCACACTCACACAGGAACTGAGTACGGTCACGATCCCTCACCAACACACACCAACATATCTTATTCCAAATGGAATCTAACAACTGGTATGTAGGTTTGTCTCTGTCTCACCTGTTTCATCTCTCTCTATATATGTATTTGTGTGTTTTGTAATTCACACTCTGGGGGTCCTCTTTCTCAGGCATCTTGCACAGGGGCCAAGGTGAATGCAATGCAATTAGCTTTCCTTGTAGACTCACGTTCCTGCTCAAAAACCGTATACTGTGTAGGGAATAGTGTGTCATTTGGTATGTTACCGAGATTTACAAGTTGTAGAGGTTCTGTGAAATAGAGAACGTCGAACACGTTCGAACATTTTCAATTCCCTGTTGATACAGGGAGTTAACGTTGCTCCGTTTCTTGTTGTGTTCCCTCTTGCTCCTTGTTGCTGACAGCTCGTGTCTTGCACGGGAGGACAGGTTGAAGACGACGACGTATGCATCCTGAGCATCCTATTTGTGCTTTGGTTACTGTAGATGCTTTTAGGCTGTGCGCCTTTTCTGTTGGTGTCTGCAGGCAACAAAATAGCGATCAACCTGAAAGCTTTCGCGTCAGGTAATTGTATGTGTACCGCTTCAGAGCTGCTCGATGGAAACGGCTCTGCTTGAGACTCTCTAAAGATACTACTAAACTCTGTTTTGTTGCCTGCGTCTACAGTATCTTGGCGAGCTGGTTGTTGCTGTAAGAGCTGCTTTACGTACCCAGTGTGTCGCTGCTGTAGTGGTTGTAGCACATCTATCTCCTAGTCAAACCTCCAGACGTGGGCTCAATTCCAATAACATTTCAGGAATTGTATTGCATTCCAATAGAGGAATTTGTTTTCCGACCGGATTTGAATTGAGTCCCGCTCTAATTGCTTTATGCTATTGGCTGCTATTGAACCTGTCTAGACCCTAGTGATTTGTGTCCCTGTCCTCTGTTCCACAGAGGTAATGACATTGAAGTGACCCTGTATACGCTGGCTTTAGCTTTGAATGTCTATATGTGTAGCGCTATAGATGTATCATACCCTACTCCTGTCCCAATCCAAGGAGTAGACTGGTGTACCGTCTATATGCATTTTCTTCGAGCGAAAGTCATGCGACGTGTTTTAGGATCTAGTGACAATAAGCTATCTTCAGATAGCCCGTGATTCGAATGTGCTTTTTGCACAGATAATGGTCCTTTGATAATATGCCAATTGGATAAGCCGTATGTGGAAGAGTGTAGTATGTAGGGCGTATGTGGTCCGTCTGTGAGGTATCATGGTAAGAAGGGTAGTGGACCGTAAATGAGCCCCCTATTAGAAGGACATCAGTCTGCACCAGTGTGGGTGTGAAGCGAATGGCCTTAGTATCTTACGTTGCAGAACAGCTGTATTCCTATTCAAGTGGACACATTTATATTTGAATTGCCTTCCATTCTGTACCGTGTTAAGAGATTCTGATGGTACAAGTTCCAGAAGTGGAGATTACGTTCCCCATTCCTAACATTTGACTTTTGACATTCCTTAGAGCATTTTCCACTTTCCCACAGTGCACTTTCTGTAGCCTCCACTGTACGCTGGCTATGTCCCTACCACTAACACACTCACACACTCCCCACTGAACCTGTGCTGTTTTGTGTCTCTCTCTCTCTCTCTCTCTCTCTCTCTCTCTCTCTCTCTCCTCTCTCTCTCTCTCTCTCTCTCTCTCTCTCTCTCTCTCTCTCTCTCTCTCTCTCTCTCTCTCTCTCTCTCTCTCTCTCTCTCTCTCTCTTCCTCTGTGCTATCGCTTCATGTGGCAGGTCTATGAGGTAAGAGCGGATTAAAAAAAACGAAAGGCAGCTTAACCTCGAGCTAACCTTAACCTAACCCCAGCACTGTAGGTTACTAACGCAATCCCTCTCCTTCCTCTCCTGTCCTCAGTCATCCCTCTACTTTCTTCTCCAGTTGTGTTCTTTATCCTGCTTCCTCTCCCGATGTGACTTTGAGTCTGCTCTGAAACAGAAACATAATATCAGGCTCAATTCGAATGCGGTCATTTCCTAGTAATCGTGTAGCGAACATACGTCACCCTTCTCGCTGTAAATTCAAGGTACATGAAACTGATAGTCTCCACGACAGCCTTGGGTGCTCTTTTCTAGTCCTATTCACTGCAGTGTGGTCATTTCTCTCTACAGTCTACAGTGCATTATATATTTATACACACACAGTAGGTCAGGTTAGTGGACTGGGTGTATGTGACCACACACATACACACACACACACACATAAACACACACACACACACATACTCAATAACCACCTGACACTCACTCACGCTGACACCTCTTAGTGTTTGTGTTTAAAGCATAAGCTCAAGTCACGGCCTCCCTATAGCACTAGTCCTTTCCCGTTGCTTCTCCTTCCCTTCTTCTCTCTTTTCTTGATCTATCTCTCACTTACTCAGGCACTCTCCTCACAGCTGCCTTCCTCTGATTTCCCTTGCTCCCCGCCTGTTTTGGGAGTGTATCCTCACACTTCTCTCTCTCTCACACACACACACACACACATACACTCACCCTCCACTCCTCTCTGTCTCTCTCCCGCCTGCAGTTGCGGAGCTCCTTCAAGCAGGCGTTCAGCAAGAAGAAGTCCCCTAAGTCCGCCTCGTCCCACTCTGACATAGAGGAGATGACGGACTCCTCCCTCCCCTCCTCCCCTAAACTCCCCCACAATGGATCCACAACCTCCAGCCACATGCTCAGGAATTCGCACTCCAACTCACTGTACGTATAAGGTGTGGTGTGTTTGTGTGTGTGAGTGAGTGAGAGAGAAAATGTCAAAGTTATATCATTGAGCATCTGTGTGTAGGCTGTCGGACGGTCTGGACGGTGAGGCGGAGACGGTGATGCAGCTCCGCAGCGAGCTCAGGGAGAAGGAGATGAAGCTCACGGACATACGCCTTGAGGCTCTCAGCTCGGCCCATCAGCTGGACCAGCTCAGAGAGGCCATGAACCACATGCAGGTAACACACGCTGAAACGTACGTGCATGCACACACATACACACACTCACACTGTTTTGTTGACCTGCGGTTGCTGTGGCTTCCTGTGTTTTCTCTCAGGGGGAGATAGAGAAACTGAAGGCAGAGAATGACCGTCTGAAGCTGGAGAGTACGGGGAGCAGCAGAGCCCACTCCCAGGCATCCATCTCCTCTTCGCCCCCTCACCATACACACATCCTTGCACCAGGGCCCGGCCTGTCCCAGCACAGCATCAACCTCACCGAGTCCACCAGCCTGGGTGAGAACAACATGTTTTGTTGTGGGTATCTGTACAGTTGGGTAAATGTGTGAGCGTGCGTTTTAAGTGTGTGTGCGTCTGTATTTGTGTTTGGGTATGATTGCCTTTTGAGAGTGTGTTTGCCTGATAGTTTTTGTTGTTGTGAATGGGTGTATGTGTGAGTCTCACTCTCCTCTCCCTCTCTCCTCTCAGACATGTTGTTGGATGATACAGTGGGAGATGGAGTGATGAGGAAAGAGGGACAGCACGTGAAGATAGTGGTCAGTCTGGACGAGGACCTCTCCCAGGAGGCCAGAGCTCGCCACTTCCTGATTGGCTGTATCGGTGTGAGCGGTAAAACCAAGTGGGACGTCTTGGATGGAGTGGTCCGCCGCCTCTTCAAGGTAAACAATTTGAATGAATTACTTAATTTGCGGATAAAGGTTTCATTCATTTTATTTATCTTTCCAATATCAAAATAAGTGACACAAGAAATTCATAGTGGAGTTGCGTATCACCTAACCCTTGACCTTTGCCCTCCTGCTTCTTTAGGAGTACATCACCCATGTGGACCCAGTGAGCCAGCTGGGGCTGACCTGTGACAGTGTGGAGGGATACAACATTGGGGATGTGCATCGCCATAGCAACACCGGCGTCGCTCACACCCCCGAGCTGCTTCCCTGCGGCTACCTGGTTGGAGACAGCGACACCATCAACATCAGGCTCAAAGGTATGAGCGCGTGTGTTTCTCTAAATGTCTGTGTCTCTCCTTACAATCTGGTGTGTATTGTGTTCTCTGTGTAAGTGTTTCCCTCTCTCTCTCTCTCCCTCTCTCTCTCTGCCTCTCTCTCCCTCTCTAGGTGTGAGCAGTGAGAGTGTGGACTGCCTGGTGTTTGACACTCTGATCCCCAAGCCCATGCTGCAGCGCTACGTGTCTCTGCTGAGGGAGCACCGCCGTGTCATTCTCTCTGGCCCCAGCGGCACCGGTAAAACACACCTGGCTAATCATCTGGCAAGACACCTGCTCCTGCAGGAGGGCCGACCCCTGACCCCTCACTCCGTCGTCACCTTCAACGTGGACCACAAGTCTAGCAAGGTACGTAGCTATGCCCCTGAAGCACCTTCGCCGCAGCATGGGGCACCGACTGGCGAGACGATACATTGTGTGATGTGACGATTAATTTGCCTTTTTTTTTCTGTTATATTAGACATGTGTCTTAAGAGGCAGAACTCAACAGTGGGTCTATGTTAAAGCAACTCAGTAGGGTTTTTGTGCATTGAAGAAAGACTTGATGTGTAAACCTCTCTCTCTCTTTCTTTCTTTCTCTCTTTCTTTCTCTCTTTCTTTCTTTCTCTCCAGGAATTGCGTCAGTACCTGTCAGGCCTGGCTGAGCAGTGCAGCGGGGATGGACTAGAGGCAGAGAGCCCTCTAGTGGTCATACTGGATAACCTGCACCATGTCTCCTCTCTGGGAGAGATCTTCAACGGGGTGTTCAACTGCAAATACCAATGTTGGTGAGTACACACACATGCGCGCGCACACACACAAACAATTGTGTTTATTGTAAATGTCTTGATTTTCTGTGTGTGTGTCCCCAGCCCGTACATCATCGGTACTATGAGCCAGGCCACATCCTCAGCACCCAACCTACAACTCCACCACAACTTCAGGTGGGCTAACTCAACAGCCGTAATAACACTAGATATACCAGTTGAAGATCAATAGTAACTGAAAGGAAACACAGTAAAATGTTTGAATTTGAAATGCACTTTGCATGATTCATCACTAGGTGGCAGCAACAGACTGGGCAGCAATCCACTGCACTCTCCATTCCTTCAGAATGGAAAGATGGAGTGTCTTGCTGTATTCATGAATGAGTAACTAACAATTAATTCCTCCTGTCTCTCGTTTTGCGTATGTGATCAGATGGGTGCTGTGTGCCAATCACTTGGAGCCGGTGAAGGGCTTCCTGGGTCGCTACCTGAGGAGGAAGCTGATCGAGACGGAGATCGGCAGCCGCAAGCGCGTCCTGGAGCTGGTCAAGATCATCGATTGGATCCCTCGCGTCTGGCACCACCTCAACCGCTTCCTAGAGGCACACAGCTCCTCTGACGTTACCATCGGTCGGTAGAAAGCACAACGACGTCATAAACCAGCTATATGCCCCAATCCAAAAGAAATGGAAAAGATAATCACAGTAATTTTGAGATTTGTGGTGCTTATATTTTCCATTAATTTGGGGTTTAAGGCATATAGCTGGATCTACGAAACCGATGGGGTGGGATGTGGACTAATCTTGACATTAGGCAAATTTTGTGGTCTGAGAACATCTTCATGCATGTTAATGTGCTTTGGTCACAATATTCTCAATATTCATAACCTCATCTGGCCTTAAAGCTCATTTTCCAAATGAGGATTGGAAGGAAAGGCACAGTGGCACTATTTAACATCCTTCTGACCTTTGCCTTCCCCAGGGCCACGCCTCTTCCTGTCGTGTCCCATGGACGTCGCTGGATCCAGGGTGTGGTTCACTGACCTCTGGAACTACTCCATCATCCCCTACATGCTGGAGGCAATCAGAGAGGGACTGCAGGTAGGCTATAAGTACATAAAGGCGTGCAACAGACGTGCAACACATGCATATGCATTCACACAAGCACACTAAAACATATCAGTCGCAAAGATATATATATATATATATATATATATATATATATATATATATATATATATATATATATATATATATATATGCACACACACCCACTGTGTTACCATGTTATTATCATACCTCTACATTGATACTTACAATGCTCTCTCCCCTCCATCCGTCTCCGTAGCTGTACGGCCGTAGGTCAGCGTGGGAGGACCCAGCACGCTGGGTGATTGACAGCTACCCCTGGTCAGCCACGCCCACACCTGCTGATTGGCCCCCGCTGCTGCAGCTCCGCCCAGAAGACGTGGGCTTCGACGGTTATTCCGCCCCCAGGGAGGGCATCAGGAAGGAGCCGTCGCAGAGTGACAGCGACGCAGACCCACTGGTGAGACAAAGTGTGCGTGCACACACACATGCTCAAAACAGGTCAGGTGTGCACACAAGCAGGCACTGCAGATCCATGAGACAACACAGACACACACACACAGTCACGCTCACGCTAACCTTTGACCCCGGCGTCTCTGTCCTCAGATTAATATGCTAATGAGGCTGAAGGAAGCAGCCACTTCCTCCAGCCCTCAGAGATGCGACAGCGACTCTAACAGCAACAGTCGCCAACATGACATCCTGGACTCATCACTGGAGTCAACATTGTGATCCGACGACTCCTCCTTCCCAGTTCATGTTTTTATGTTCAGCCAATGCAACCTTTCTTTTGAATGCTCACGCCACAAAAATCAAGCCACTTTAATTGTCATATCAGGAACACGATGGGTGCAGGCAACCCAAAAGGAGAGAAGAACTGAACAACAGAAAGAGGAGTGAAACAGAAGGCTGCTGCCTCACTGTTCTATTTTTGCACCGTCATGGCCAACCGCTCTCCTTCAGCCAATCCTCATGTACCGTTTAGACAAACAACTGACAAAACCAGAATTTTACACTGTGTATGGAGCTTCATCGTCATCGTCATTTTCCTTATCAGCATCAGTGCCATGGTCTCCTTTATTTAAGAAAACAAAGAGACTGCATCTTTGAGCCAAACCCACCACATCAACAAGCCAGGCTCCTCGCGGCTCTGCCCCAGCTGCAGTGCTCCAAACTGGGCTACAGATTGAGCTACAGGCCCTCTCCTCTGGAGCATGGTGCTGGAGGCGTCATCTTCATCATCTCCACAGAGACCAAATTCACTGGTTCCCAATGCCCCCAGTGACACACACACACCTATCACCATTCACCTGCACCTACATGTGACTCCTTTTGTCCCAAACGGGTCGCCGTAGCATAAGCTTCTTCTCCAGACGAAAGTCTACTTTGGTGCTGGACTGAACTTAAAAAGATGCCTTACTTTTTTGTAACAGATTATGTGCATAGGCTACTTTTTTATTTTGTCTTTTTGGCTGTAAACTTACAGGGCTTTAAGTCGACACTCTCTTTGCGTTGTGCCTAGGCAGGTGGGCTTGTACAACGATCGTCATATCGAACACCAATGCCATGTTATTAAGAGGATATTAGGGCTTGAATAGGGAAAGGGACTTGGGCTTTAATAACATGTCATTAATTGTATTACTCCCATTGCTGAGAAGTTTGTAAAAGTTTGGATATAACTTATTAAGGACGACCTGTGAGATAGAAAAGTACATTTGGTTGGTGCTCAAAGTAAATAATCCTTTTGTAATGGATCTGTAATGAATATGGGGGAACGATTATTAAGGAATTGTTTTAATCTCTATACCTCATCTACCTTCTATACACCCCTTTGCGCCTTTGCCATGCTTGTCGTCTGTTTTGATTATGCGACGTGTAATGATTATTATTGTCATGACAAAATGTTGAGTGAATATGTAACAATGTGTATATCCTGCTTTGTTTAAAGTCATTTTACTTGAGCTCATGTTTAAAGGTACAAATGAGAGAGTACAAAATGGGAGAAGTTTAAAGATTTAGAATGGTTATGGCTTCAGGTGAGAACATAATAGATTGTTTTCTTGGCTTCAGAAATGTGTATGTTGTCCCTTTTCCTCCAAAGCTTCATCATAGGAGGGGAAGTGTGTTTTTTGGTCCCATAAGTTATTTGTTTCCGGCATCGCTTCCATTATCTTTCAATGTTCGGGTGTTCTTAGTCATCAATCCTATGCAACATTCATTTTGAACACAAAATTTAAGCCAAGCCTTATGTCAGTTCTTTAAGGTTTTTCAGCACTGCCAAGAGATGTACAGCAAGTGAAAGATTTTGTGAATCATTTTTGGGGAGCTGGTACAGTCTTTGTTCATTTACAAATCAAATTTGTGTCTGTACGCTTGGAGGCGGTTTCTTGTCATAGTAAATGCAAGCACAAAAAAAACCCATATGTATGTGTTTGTCAGTCTGTATATCCACTTGTGAAAACTCTGCTCGCTTTGAGAAGTTTGGATGGTGAAACGAATGTCGCTGTTGAATTCACGTGTTCTTAAAACTCAATGAACGTGTAGAATTCTATGCTATGTAAAATATATATATGTAACATAAGTGTAAATACGTGATTACCTTGCAACGTTTTGATGACTTTTCTAGCCAATTTGTAACTACTTGAAAATCAGTATTTTGTGTACAGTCTCTTTTGCATCGGAGCAGGTGTGTATCATCAATGTTCTCTCCAGGGCTTGGAGAGCTGATTCTCAAGGTCACTGTACTAGTCTTAAGTTATTTGTGATTCAATAAAAAAAAATCATGGTTATTTATTAATTAATGCAGTGTGACTTTCTTATCAATTATGGCTCTCTATGAACATAAACCTGTCTATATATTTTGTTTTTTTTGGTGTTGTCAATTTCCACTTTAACAGAAGTTATATCATGTAACTGTTACATTTTATTTGGTATTTGTACAAAACATAGTGAAATATTAACATATATACACACAATACATTGAAATAACAAACATAGTGAAATATTAACACATATATATACACACACAATACATTGAATTAACAAATTCGTATAAATTATGCACGAAATTTCTACACTTTTCAATAAAAACTCTAAGTAGTCCATGTAATTTAATTTTCTTGGCATAAAATGTCCATACAAATAGTTGTACAAAATACTGTACAATTGAAAGAGCTGTGCAAAACAGCAAATCATTTCTAAGTATAATCTATAAACAGGGACAGTTCCAGGCATAAGCGATATAAGTGGTCGCTTAGGGCCCACGGCCACTAGGGCCCCCCCATATTTTTTTGAAAACTCAGTCAGGTTGTCAACTTACTGTTGAGAGTTAGAATACACAAGATGCAAGTTTTAAATTTGGTTGTGCATCGGCTGCTTTTCTCATGTTTTGTCTGTCACTGACAGTCACTCAATTAGCCATTCCTGCAAACAATTTTTAGATTGGTAAATTAGTCTAGCCAGTTATCAAAACTTGTAGAAAATCATGGCCGAATACTGACCGGGCCCAGGGCCCCATTCATTTTGTTAGTCACTCTCACTCAGATTTCATTAACATGACATGTCATGGCAAAATGAGTGGAACTGAATGACATCACATTTCAACATTTTCTCTCTGCACCATGGCAAAATGTGTAGAACTGTAGAAAACTTGCTTTAAAACGGCAAAAATGTTTCTCAGCCCCATGGCAAAATGAGTAGAATTGCATGAAATGTATAATAAAATTGCAACATTTTCTTTCCACCCCATGGTAAAATATATAGAACTGCTGAAAACTTGCTTTAAAGCTGCAACATTTTCCATATGCCACATGGCAAAATGTGTAGAATTGAAGGAAATTGACTTTAAAACTCTGCTGTCAAAGGCAAGAGCAGGCCCTTCCTATAAAATAAACCCTGCGGTTATATTAAAAAGAAATAATCATGGATATAGCTTAAATTGTTTGGACAAAAGTTCATTGTTTTAAAAAATGGTGGAACATGAAGAAAAATACATTTCTTCTTAGTTGGGTCTAAATGAAGGGATATAGCCTCTGGTAAACCTGGTCATGCAGGTACAGTTAATCTGTGGATAACCATTTTATAAACAAATACATTATGAAACTGTGATCTCTTCTTCATCCGATTCTGAGAATTCCGAGTGCTTGCTGGAGAGAGATGGCGACGAGAGGTTCGATCCGGCGCTGTTAGACAACTCGCGCCCCGCCGCGGGGGAACGGCAAAGGCCAGGCGCGCCTCTAGCACCGAATGGGTCCTCTTCCGTCTCGTCGTCCTCTTCCTCCGCGGAGGACTTCTTGCCGACGTCGCTGAGGTCTGGGTGTGGGTTCGTTTTAGTGGGCAGGGTCTGCTCGCGACAACCTCCTGACGACAGGAGCTCCCTCTCTTTAGAGTTCCTCCACTTCATTCTGCGGTTCTGGAACCAGATTTTAACCTGGCGAAGAAGGAATAGTATAGCCAGTTAGTTCAGTTTCACTTTGTAGAGGTTGACTTTATTACAGAGTTTCAATAATACAAACAGAATCAACTTTAGCATGCATATGCGTTAGAGTAAATACACGCGTATTAACGCACAGCTTCCCCTTGGGCAAATCAAAGTGAATGATTTACCTGTGAGTCTTTGAGACCGAGCTTTGAGGCCAGCTTCTTTCTGTCTGGTTTGCTGATGTACTTCTGTTTCTGGAA
The DNA here is from genome assembly GCF_965601325.2 of Salmo salar. Taxonomy (NCBI): domain Eukaryota; kingdom Metazoa; phylum Chordata; class Actinopteri; order Salmoniformes; family Salmonidae; genus Salmo; species Salmo salar. The sequence goes on along the minus strand of NC_138301.1, from coordinate 8,816,323 downwards.
CATCTTCTCCAGAGCTTTGCGCTGCACGTCAGAGAACACCGCCCGTCTGAGCATCCCTCTCCTCGGCTTTCCTCTGTTGGCCAGTGGCCAAGAGAAGGTCCCGGGGATGGGCACGATCGATGAAGATGCTGTAGAAGAAGTGGGGGAAACGTTAATTCAACAAATAAACACTGTTCATTCATAAAAGCACGCCAAAACGTCTAGTTTAAGCCTATTGCTACGTTAACATCGGTCCCCTGGAAGGCTATTTCTTTAGCCAACTAGCCTACTTTTTTTTTTTTTTTTACACTCGTCTACAAACTTTGCAATCTGTTATGATTGAATATGCTTCCCCCCTTTGCCCGCGGAATACGTCTCCTTTTTGAGTGAAATGGCACGAGGTGACTAATTAGCACATTGGTCGGTCCCCAGCCGCATTGGTATGGTAAGGAGGCAGCGTATCCTTTAAGGGACCCCGCGAGGACGGATAGAGGAGTTAATAAACCGTGAACGGTAATTGTGTAGTAATGAACTAACGCAGAAAAGACTTTGGACAGGCTGCGAATGCCATATATTATCGCAACAAAAGGAGATTTACACTTTCAAACTAAACACCACTGCATACCTGAATACTGATGCCGAGGGGCCCAGGGTGCATTTGTTCTGCCCTCAAATCATTTTCATTAAATGAACACGAACAGCTATTCAGGCCGCTCGAGCTGTTTTCTGAAGGTATTCAGCGCATCCCATGAAAAGACTCCCAAACTCCCATTATGATTCGTCTGAATGAAAGCACGGACTAGCGACTTTATAGACTTTTCTAAGAGATTATTATTTATCTCGTCCTGTTGATTGGCCCCAGAGTTTAAAAAACTGAGAGACGAAGGAGGACGTTAAGGCATGGTGTGCTTTTCAGGTCAGGGATATAGTAAAAACACTGAACATTTGTAATGTGCACTGATTAGACTATTGTTCATACAAAGAAGAATTATTTACACGCCACTGAATTATTGCACACTTGCACATGTATGCCTATCTATAAGCCTACCATGTATTGACAAATACCTTGGGCTAAGACCACCTTAATGTCCACAACTCCTGGTTGCACTTCCCATAATCAGGCACAACAACGAGCTATGTGGTCTTGTGAGAATACTGAAAGCTATGAATGGCGCCTAATAGGGAAATTAGTGTATGACTGGTCCACGCCTCTTGCCCGCCTGGTAGAAGTCACTCTGGGGTGCGTGGGTGGCTTGCGCAGGGGGGAGCTGACCAAATTGGTTATGGTGCTGAAAGCATTGTTGGCAGCCAGTGGCCCAGTGCCCCTGCCCTGTGGGAAAACGCGGGACATTGCGGAGGAGACACCAAAATGGCCTTAATGCATGAGACCGTGGGGGGGCCGAGACCGAACCGCAGCCCGTCTCGAAATGAAACCGTGATGATTCCGGATAATTGGTTAACTCGCGGTTGGGGAAAAGAGGGCTATGTTAGCGACCAGTGCGCTCAGTGCAAATGGAACCAATTCCACACCCACTCTGAAAGCACTGAAAAGTTCACAAGCTAAGTTTCGCAATGATATGCGTGCCTATACAGGGCATGTGCAAAAAGGTGCAACTTTCAGAGCTTTGCAGAAAGCATTCAAAGCATTATTTGGAAAAGTCGTTCAATAAAACATTTTGATATGAAAAGTTCTGAACGTTGTCCCGGTCGAGGGGTGAGTGTCAACTGTGCGCAAAGTGCAATTCAACGGTGTCTGAGCGTGCATGATTAGTTCTTTACCTGGGAAATATGTAGACCTGAAGAAAGCGGGGTGGAAGGATCCGTCGAAGTAGGGGAGAGAGAAGGCTTTGGGGTGCATACTGTGGTGGATGGCGGGGGGCAACGATGCTGTAGAGGAAAATACCATGTGTCAAGGAACGCCAACAATCAAGGCAACACTCATGAAGAGACAAACATGTTTTATCTGTTTTACAATATGCTTAAGTGTAAGAAACTGCTAAAAGTACCAATTAGAAAGAAGGTCAAACTTTTTTTTCACACTCACCGGTCTTTGGTGATGGTGCAAGGATTGCGCTGACTCCAAACTTAAGATATGTTGGATCTTTACTGCTCGGTTGTGACGTTTTCGGCGAGCATGATTCACGCCTCAAGGCAGTTGGAGAGACGATGCGCTCCAGTGGCATGGCACTGAAGGACATGGTGGTGGTGGTTGTCGCCGGGGAGACGCTTGTTGGGGGGAGCGTCCGTCTGAGGTGGTACCCCGCCGGCCTGCTTATCCGCAGCAGGTCCTCAACTAGGAAGCTGGAATGGGTTGGAAATGCGTTCTGCAGGGACTGGTGTACAGGCAAGGAGGCGGAGGGGCGGTAAAGGCCTGGGTACATCGCATTAGGCGCAAGGATGCTTGGGATCATCTTGGTCCCGTCTGTAGTATAACGCAACACGAAACGATCTGTTGAAATACTCCGTCAAGAACAAATGAGGATCTGATAGGTTCCAATCTGAATGACTAGCTTTACTCCTCTGGCCCCTCTACTCTGGGGAAGGCGTTTTATAGCAGGCTGCCCCAAAGATCCTTTCAGAACTGTCAGCCTCAACAATGAGGTTCAACAAAGTTCTCTACATGGGTCGCTTTCAAGCGCCGTGCCGGGAGCGCTGATTGGCCAGAGAGTGCAATTTATGATTGGATTAGACTTCATAAGCAAGGAACACACAATGTCCCTTCCACAAAAGAGGCATAGTCATCAATTTTGCATATTGACCACGTTCCATTGAGGCTCTGCAATTGGGTTTTGTTTAGTGGAGACGCACGCAGGCTAATTAAAAAGCAATCCTAAAAGATTCAAACATAATTTGGGGCTTCTGAATGAGGGCTTAACCAGAAGAAGCAGCGATATTTATTCAGATCCCCTGCTGTGTTTTAATAGATCAAAAGTTCTAATGAAAGCTACATCCCACTAAAAATAATACTACAATAACTCGATCATAACGACGACAGCAACAGCAAAACATTCGTATTACAACAACAATGATAATAAATAAATATCGCATGAATATTGCAATGATGCATCAATAATATAGGCTATGAATAGTGACAATTATTCTCACAATCATGATAGCAAAGATAGGCTAAGTCTAATCGCCATGGTTTCATTTAGCATCCTTTATAACTAGCCTACTTTAAAGTGTGGATTTATTTAGGAATATGTGGATTGGGTAAAATGTAAATTGGCTTCGTGTTTCATCGGATTCTCAACACTCAATCTGGACCTCGTCATGGAATAATGTCTTAAACGGATTTCTGCTCTAGGAACGCTTTAACAGATGTGTTAAATATCACGGGCTGTGCAAAGTCTTCATTCGGTGCGCCAGACCCAGACCCACTGCACATTTGAGCGCAGAGGAGAAGTGTGCGGCCCTAACCGCGGACTGCTGATCCTGTTAACCATGAACTAACTGTCACCCTCAGCTGCCATGGCGCCCCTCTCTCCCTTTCTCTCCCTCGCCTTCAAAAAGCCCTACTGGAATAAAAGCTTTATTTCTATAGACGTGGTTTGTTCTGCTGTTTTAACCAGCTGAATAAAAGTGCATCTGTGATTTGATTTAAAACGCATTCATATGAGCGCACATTGAAAGCTGGTATAAAACTCACATTAAAGCGGGATTTGAGCCTGTTACCGTCGCGTTTAGTCTGCTCTGTCTTTAAACAGGCATTAGCGTTAAACAAAATCCATTTCCAAACCGAAATTCATTAATGTTACCGTCGCGTTTAGTCTGCTCTGTCTTTAACCAGGCATTAGCGTTAAACAAAATCCATTTCCAAACCGAAATTCATTAATGTTACCGTCGCGTTTAGTCTGCTCTGTCTTTAACCAGGCATTAGCGTTAAACAAAATCCATTTCCAAACCAAAATTAATTCATGCTACTGTTTTTTTGTGTGCCGAAATAGTGTATAGGCTAAAATAGTAAGCATATTCTAACAATGTCAAACGAATAGTTTAGGGAAAACTAAAACATAGCCAAGTGTCAAAAAGCCTAAGCTTGTAAGACGCATTTGTTTTTAAAAAACAAAACAAAAATATCGGCTAACGAAATAAAATAACATATCAGGGAATGGAAATAGGATACCTAGTCAGTTGCACAACTCACTGCATTCGACCTACCAGAAATGTTTAATTCATATTAGCCTAAATATATTCTTATCAAGTTAGGCTATAATTTGCTTTCAGGACAAACAAGGTTAAAGAGATTTTTTTAAAGCATAAAAAAAACCAACGAAAAACGAATGTTATGTTAGTTTCTACTTTCTTGCCTCATAATTCAATGCATTCTTTTAAGCACGTGATTTTTAATGTAGCCTACGTTTAATCGACATTACAGCTATTATATTTAGCCTATGTTTGGTATAAATGTTATTCGAGTAATGATAGCCTAAGTGGTTAAACATCGATCGAATGTAAAAGTGATCACAATCGGTGAATTAAAACGGAACGCCTCCGTGAAATGATTCCCTTGTGAAAGAAAGTGAACGCTTATCAGACGTGCGTTGGCCTTTCCGCGTGGCTCAAAAGAAAGGTCTGCGCCGGTAAACCCCCCCCCCCCCCCCCCCCCCCTCCCCACCCCAAAAAAAGAAAGCCTCCGGTAACAGCAAAAGTAACTACACCTTCAAAGCTTTTTTATGAGCCTATATTTCTTTCATTTGCTCCAAAAATCCTCCCTTTGTGACTGCAAGCAGATGGTTTGCAGGAAGCCTCGATCACCGAAACTAATTTCTACTAGCTTTGCAAGCTTGCCACGTCTTGGCCTCTTTTACCAAACAGAGCAAAAACAGCTGGCTCCGGCTGAATTAATGCCATTAAAAGCACATCTCTAAAATATTACAGGACCCACCACCCTCCCCCCGCTGTGTCCCACCCTCGAATTGACACTGGACAGACTGCTTCTGCATTGAAACGGAAAAGGGGTCTAGTGAAAGACCCGGACCTCAGGTCCTTAACGCTGCCTCCACATCTCAAAACAATTTACTAAATAGATTAACTTAACCATTGTCTTGTGTCACTTTCTGCGTCGTTAAGTGAATGGGTTGAGTAAATATGTTACCCATGCATGAACGCTTCTGTATGGCCCGTTACATTGTGTCCAGGGTCCGACAGGTGGTTAGCTGTTTATTATTCTACCATTATTTGTTGGTGACGTCAAGGAAAATGAACTTTTCAGCTTGCTCTGACTGGTACGCATTCTCCCGAATGACACCAGTCATCTATCTTACCGCTCTTTAGTGTCTCACGACGAGGTGTCCCGTTTCATTTTCAAAGTGGGGGAATTCTCCATTTCATTACTGCATTATAGGCCTATAAATTCGCCCTAGGGGAACATTTATTTCACTCTTTCAAGAAGAATGAAGATGGTGTGACAATGATCCAAAATTATATCCGTCTTCTACAAAAAAAGTACCCGGTCTACTCTATACATAACTGCAGATAAAGAAGTGATTATAAACACAACAGCCCCATAGACATAATATGCTACCCTTTCTTAAACCAGCTCTGAAAACAGCCCAAACACCACAAAGACTAGGTTACGCACAGCGGTTTGTTGACTTTCATTGCGTATCCAACGACTGTACATTTCAATTGACTCGTCAATGTCCTTTAGCCTAACTACAATGCGGCTGTGTATGGACTGTAGACAGGCTCTCCGGTGAGGGCTACGCTAACCTTTATGCAGTGCAAAACAACTCAGAACATCCAGGGAATTAGAAATGCCACAAGATTCAGAGGAGCAGTGACAAGCATTAAATCGATATTAACTTTGTATTGAACATAGGCCCCTCCTCCCCAAATTGAGTAAAGCCATATCTCCTCGGACAATGCGCTCTGTTCAGAGATTCCTTGCACCTGTTCTTTGACTGCTAAGCAGCCAGTCCGTGCACTCAGAGGGCGATGGGAGAAAAAATATTATTTTCATCCAAGGGCGGTTATTTAACTCATGCTTGTCAGACATGATCTTTCAACATTGTAGTCTTGAAGTGTACATTGATTACTTCATGTTTAATTCAGTATTCGTTTGCAAAATATATTGCATGTCAGTGGTATAGCCTATGTATGGCACTGCCTAATTCATATATATAGTTATGCTATGATATCATCTGTATTATCAGTTTATAAGCATAACTCTGAATAGGTAGGCTATATTTGTGCCCTCAAACCTATGTAAATGTGATAAGTGTATTTTACTGTTCTGCTGTCACCATATTGCCCAGTAATGGGACAATGTGTGTAACTTAAACCTTTCCCCCATCTTTTGGCACTCTTATATCAGCACTGTGCTGCCTGCATCTCAAGTGGTGTTCTAATCCTCTTAAGGACATGTTGGTACAGTTTGCATATCATTCTCCCATCAGAGAGAAAGACCATAACACTCTCCATTCACCAGGATCCTCAGCCTCCTTTCACCAGGGTCACAGCCACCAGCATTAGCATAATCTGACAACCAGTACTATTGTTTATGACCTTGTATGCAAAGTTAATTGCTCATTAATACCAGACAAACCAGAGGGGTGTAGAGGAAGCAGAGTAGTCGGATTCAGCTGGTTTGAAACAGGCAGGTAGTAGTTATTCGAAATACGTGTCTTTTAACTGAAAACATCAGGCAATGTAAATGTATTTCATAACCAGACAGCCCCACACCCCATAATTAAAAGGGGAAGACATGCCATATCTCTGTTGCATTTTCTTTGGAGGTTGAGTTGCAAAATAGATTTTATAGATTTTATTTTCATGTTATTAGATTTCCATCTCGTCTCTGTTTGGAAACAGAAACAAATCAGTGAGGTAGCCTATGTCTCAGAGAATGGACATCGGTAGCACTGAAGTTATTCAAACTCTTCAGGGTCTTTTGCATTTCAAATATATATATTTTTTCGGGGACTTGTTTTACTCCTTTTCAGGTCTAGCATGTAGGCCTTAAGCAGTAAACGCACACACGCACACACGCGCACACACACACACACTCCCTCAAAAGCCTTAAATTCGTCACAGTGGCTCAACGGTAATCAATTGCAAATGTATCTCACTCTGAGTTTAATCTCATCTGGCCAACAGTTTCACGGGTGCAGGACGATTTGCAAGAGGGGCCCACCGTACCCCCTCAACACCCCTACATAACCCCTCAGCACCTGGCAGGCTTTTGGGGTAGCATCTTGTAAACGCCCACTGCTTAAACGGGTGCCCTCTCTAAGCACCCAAGCGTCCCTGCGCAGCACGGAAAGAGGGGTGAGCTCTGTGGTTGTCAACACCGGTTTAGATTAGAGGACCTGTAGTGACATTAGCCATGACTCCCATAGTCAAACCAACACTGGGGTAGTAGGATTGTTTAATTTAGATATAGAGCCAATAGAAATAGTGGTGATTAGAGTGTGGGCGGGGAGTGAAATGGTTTTGTGTGACGTTACATGTTTTTTTCCATCTAATAATGTGTGAAAATCCCATGTAGACTGTGCACACACAGTGCCTTCAGAAAGTATTCACACCCCTTGACTTTTTCCACATTTTGTTGTGTTACAGCCTGAATTTAAAACCGAGTAAATTGAGATTTAATGTCACTGGGCTACACACAATACCCCATAACGTCAAAGTGGAATTATGTTTTTCTTAATTTTTACAAATTAAGAAAAAATGTAAAGCTATTCAACCCCTAAATAAGTTCATCAGTAAAACTGTGCTTAAGAAGTCACATAATAAGTTGCATGAACTCACTCTATGTGCAATAATAGTGTTTAACATGATTTTTGAATAACTACCTCATCTCTGTACCCCACACATATGATTAACTTTAAGGTCCTTCAGTCGAGCACTGCATTTCAAACACAGGTTCAACCACAAAGACCAGTGAGGTTTTCCAATGCCTCGCAAAGAAGGGCACTTATTGGTAGATGGGTAAAAAAAAGCAGAAGTTATTAATTACACTTTGGATGGTGTATCAATACACCGTGTCACTACAAAGATACAGGCATCCTTCCTAACTCAGTTGCCAGAGAAGAAGGAAACCGCTCAGGGATTTCTCCATGAGGCCAATGGTAACTTTAAAACAGTTACAGAGTTTAATGGCTGTGATAGGAGAAAACTGAGGATGGATCAACAACATTGTAGTTACTCCACAATACTAACCTAAATGACAGAGTGAAAAGAAGGACGCCCGTACAGAATAAAAATATTCCAAAACATGCATCCTGTTTGCAATAAAGCACTAAAGTAAAACTACAAAAAATGTGGCAAAGAAATTAACTTTATGTCCTGAATACAAAGCGTTACGTTTGGGACAAATCCATCAGAAAACATCACTGAGTACCACTCTTCATATTTTCAAGCATGGTGATGGCTGCATTGTCATGGGTATGCTTGCCATTGGCAAGGACTAGGGAGATTTTTAGGACAAAAAGAAATGGCTTTACACCAGACACTGGGAGGTGAAATCACCTTTCAGCAGGACAATAATCTAAAACACAAATCTACACTGGAGTTGCTTAATACAACAATGAATTTCCCCGAGTGTCCTGGTTACAGTTTTGACTTGAATAGGCTTGAAAATCTATGGCAAGACTTGAAAATGGCTGTCTAGCAATGATAACAAGCAACTTGACAGAGCTTGAAGAATTAACCAGAAAGACTCAACTGTAATTGCTGCCAAGGTGATTCTAACATGTATTGAGTGAGGGGTGTGAATACTTACGTAAATTAGATATTCCTGTATTTCATTTTCAATAAATTTCCAACATAAAAAAAAAAACAGGTTTTCACTTTGTCATCGTGGGGTACTGTGTGTAGAAGGGTGTAAAAAAATAATATTTGATCAGTTTTGAATTCAGGCTGTAACACAAAAAATGTGGAATAAGTCAAGGGGTATGAATACTTTCTGAAGGCACTTTTTGTTATAAGACTGCAACAAATAATCTAACCAATCAATCAATCACTTTCCTTTTCCTGTGTGTGTGGGGGGGGGGGGGGTTCAGTAAGGGAGGGGGTTCTTAAAACAGAACATATGAATGGGTGGTTTGGGGGTGTGAGGAGGGGGAATGGGGGGATTGGGTATGGTTGAGGGACTCTGGTGCCTGTTGGCCCTATGGCATTGATGCAGCGTTGGCCATATAATCGGATTGCGAGGTGGTGAAAGTGAGCCCTGGTGCTTATGTCAGTTTGCGTCTCGTCAAGCTGAATAATACGCATGGCTGAGGAGCGCAGCGGCCACTCACCATTGAGGCCTCTCGCCGCTCGTGGCTAAGCGATTCTAAAAGAGAAAAAAAAGCCCTCATTGGATTCATATATAATTCTTACTCAAGCGTTTTGATGCATTTGCATAAGAGCGGTAAACCGGTGGTCGTTTTTCAGCTGTGTGTGTGTGTGTGTATTTGTGCATGTGTGTGTGTGTGGGGGTCTCCAAGCCTAACCCCTGTAAAAGCAGCTCTGTGTAGAGGGACACGGTTCTTGTACTCAGGCCCTCATGGTTAATCGAGGAGCAACAACAAAACAACTTGACATTTAACTTTTTTTCTCTTATCTGGTACTATGTTCGGCAAAAACAAAGAGTTGAAGAGCGACTGCCTTTAAAAAGCAACAAATCCATTTGAAAATGGCCTATGTGGCATCGATATAAGTCAGAAACAGTTAATCTAGTGTCAAAATTAACTACAAAGTGTAAATAGGATAATTTTGATCATAAAGTCAGTCTCATCTAAAACGGAGTTTGGAACATCCATGCGTCACAACGGGTAAATTAAAGTTTGGTTTTGATTTGACGATGTCCATTTGGCCAATAACATGGGGTGAACAGCTGCAGTGATTGCTCTCTATCCAGTAGACAGACTGTTTATATAAGGCATCATGTCTGACATTTTTTTACTTGCGAAATACCTTAGTTAGATGTAAAATTGCGCAACTCAAATACCCTCGGCAAAACGGTAACATTTTGTTACAGATTTCTTTAGTTATCTAAGATTCATTGTGGGGATTTTGAGGAAGTGAAATAGCCTTCCGTATCTACAGTGTCTCATTGGGGACAAACATCATAACCAAACGCGGAATCGGTCAGGGAACACACCAAGACTGAAATCTCATTTTTCGAATGAGCAACAGAAAAACAGATGTGCCAATCGGCGTGTTCAGTGGCTCTTTAAAGCAGAAGTCAATTACTTTACTCCCATGTAGTTAAATTATTTGACATGGACTAGCATGAGATATCAGTTTGTGCCCAATTCAGACTTGAGATAAGTTGACTTAACAATGGACTTAAGTCACAAAATGTTGACTTAGGGCTCTATTCAATCTGTATCGCTTAAGCAATACAGATTGTGCAATAGAAATGTGAAGGTAATTTCTGATTGAGCCAACATATGCAACGTTTACCGTGAATGCAGTCTCCACTAATGTGGTAGCGTTGCCTTTAAATTTCAATCACGCTGTAAAGCTGAACTTCTGTGATACATATTGAATAGCCCTTAAGTCCATGTTTTATTGACTTAAGTCTATGTTAAGTCTACTTATCTCAAGTCTGAATCAGGCCCTTTGTGAACAAGATACTTCTGCTCCAAAGATTATAGGACTTTTTTCCCTTTGGTAATTTTATGTACCAGTGCAACGCTTTAGGCCTACCTGTTAATTTGAAGAAGGGAATACAGAAAAAGGTTTAAAAAAAGGTAAATATGTCTATGAAAGGTGTAGGTAAAGACAATTGAATGTTTTTAGCTTTCTTTTATACTTCTCTGAAAATAGCAGATGTGAATGTGGGAACAGGTGCAAATGTGACAGATATACAGCACATGGACCCATTATATAATCAACATTTATTCTGAAAGTATAGACTTCACTCGTGTGACTAGCTATTGATACAGCATGTTCATGACCAGTACACGGTGAGGGTCACTCAGACCAGGATGTGGACTATTGAAGGGAAACTGACAGCTTTCCAGATACGAAACAAACAGAAAATCATAATATCAGTCAAAGTATCAAATTCCCAAGAGGTTTTAAAAATAGGTTATATTTGAGTCAAAATTCCATGATGTAGAGTAAGGCATTGTTGGCAGAGTAGATGGATGCAGTTCAATGGATGATTAATATAGATAATTAGGTGTGCTTGCAAAGCAAAGCACAACTTTAGATTTCTTACTGTCTTATTATTATAAATATTCTTATTCCATTTATTCCACCCGCTCTAGAGCTTAAAGGATTTGAGCTGTTAACACGAAACCAACTTCCAAATGTCAAGACTGCCCCAAACTCGGATTGCTTGAAAAAATATTTTTGATAGCATTTATACTTTTGGAACTCAAACAATATTTAAATGAGCTCCCAATGTATTTCAATGGCAAAAACAGACCCATAGACTTGAATGGAATATATATAATAATCTCGATCTACTGTATCTCTTCCTACACCGTCTAAGCTATCAACACCAAACCAACACTGAGATGTTCAGACTGGTCCAACTTATGTGGCTTGTCAAAGGATATTTGATACTATGCATACTTTTGGAACTATAACCATTTTACATTTGTATAAATGAACATGGGTTTGAATGAGAACCCCAGGAATACAGGGGTAGCTATTCAAAATGGTCCTGCTCCTTGGTTAATTAAGCTACAAGACCAACATTAAAATGTTTGGGCTATCCTAACTTCAAATTCTCTAAAATCCTTTATACACTATTAACAATTGTATTAGCTACATTTGCACAATATAACTCAACAACAGTAACTCTTTAACCATTCAAGCTAGAGATACCAAACCAAATTCCTCATGTTCAGCCTATCCTAACTTCACATTCTAAAAAACATTTATAAACTATAAACAGTGGTAATTAGCACACATTAGCATAAAACTTCATGGATTCAATGCCAAAAATAAGAATACAGTGGCAGAGGTTGGAACCAAAATAATTTTCCAATTGTTTCGTTCTGAACAGAAGCATCTTTTGTTTACGTTACGTTCCACTGTTGAGACCAGCAAAATACAGTTCTGAACCGGTTCGAACCCCAAAAGGTACCAGTTTATATGGTTCCTTTCAGTTCCTTTTTGATTTTTTTTGTACATTAAATTACTTCACCAATGGATAGAGCAGCTTGCTATGGAGTGGGCAAGCTATGTACATGCGTTGGAGGGTGAGGAGAGCGCTGGACATCTTGTTGTTATGACATGCATTATCTGAATTAGGCCCACAGAATTATACCTACGGAGGAGCGGCTTCTATGAAGGAACTTTGAATGTCTTTGAACTTCAGAAAGTTGGCTTGACTCTCAGTTACATTACAATACACATAATACCACCTAGAGTTTTTGAGAGCTAGACCAGAGCTAGCTAACAAGCTACCTAGCTAACAAGCTTGTGTGTGCAGTGCTGCACCGGAATTAAAATAAAAACACACCTTACCTTTTTGTAGTTAATGAATCCAATGAAACATGATACCTATAGTATCCTTAACTATCCACTGTTTTCTAAGATAATTTTTTTTCTCTCTCCCTAATTTCTGAATCACGCATGTAATGTCAGTAGCCACAGTAGACTATGCATGCTCTGGGGGGAGGGGAGGGGCAGGTAACCTACACACACACACACACTGGGTAGGCAGACACTGGAATAAGTATCTACTTTACAGTGAGGGCTTTGCATAAACATTTGTTGCGTGTTTTTGTGGACTGGCAAAAATACCTTGAACGTAAAATTACGTTATTAACCGGTTCCAATGCTTTTAAAATAATGGTTCTGTTCCAAAACAGTATAGATCACCTTTGTTCTTGGTTCTGGTTCTGTTCACTGAACTGGTTCCAACCCCTGCACAGTGGTAGAAATGTTAAATTCTACCGTTCTTTACATCCTCTTTACAGTCTTCAATTTTTGTCCAAAATATTGAGAAATTGAAACTGAAACAGTGCATCCCGAATGGCTTGAGGCAGGAAACAATGTACCAGGCCAGCTGTGATTTACAACCTGATAGCAATAGTTGTTGGACTACCAAAACATGTATTGGTGAACTAGAAAAGTACATTTCAAAAATAAAATGTGGTGTGCTTGCTAGCTTGTTTTAAAGTATTTATGGTTTTGAAAAGGTTAGAACATCTTAATGTTGTTTTAATGTTTGTAGCTGAAATGGTTAACCCCTAGAGTCGTCAATATTGTGTACAAAACCTAAAGAATGTAACTAAGGCTGGGAATGTCAATACAATCAAACTAGCAAAGGCAATGAACACAAGTAAATCCTAACGTGGCTAATAGGCTAGCTTATATGTAGCTACTATATTTATTTAGCAAGCTAAAAACACAGAGCCTAATATTATCTAGCTAGCTAGCTGCTGGGGGGATGTCATGTCATTGGACAAGTGGGTGAGTGGCCAACTTTCCCCCCATATCGTTTTTCGGGGGCTACATCTAGAGATGCAGGTCTCATTTGGTTAGCCAGCAAGAAATGTAAATCACTTCGCTAGCTAGCTATGCTGAACTTGAATAACATATCCACAGTTAGCATATCTCTTAGTTGCCAATCAAATGTATTTGGCATCGATCAAAATTGTCAGGGCAAGTTCCCATTCAGTTGTTAAAACGTGGATTGGGACAAGCATGCATTGGCAGGCAAGCTGCAGAAGGGCGAGCAGGCTACTATTCCCCATCGTTTATCAGAGCAATTTTGACGGCCAACTACAAGCTGAAAAAGTTTGAGAGGGTTTATTTAGATTTGAGCTTATCTGGCTCTGGCTAATATTATTGCTGATCTTTTCGTTGTTGATGTGCATAGGCAACTGGGAGAGATAGCCTACCTGTTCATGGTTGTTTGATCAATAGGACCGTAATGTTCTTAAACGTAAGAGGACTCCGTGGTGTTTACATGCAGTATTTGCAGAAATTCTTTCAGGTGTATTATAACATAATGATCTAAAGTTGCTGTTGCCTGTAAACACACAGTCCAGTTCAAAGTGAATGATGGCAGGCACGTGTTTTATTCAATTTTATTTCCTGCAGTGTCTATTAATTGTCCAAACGAATGGCCACTTTCCCACTCTATATTGCTATAGAAGTGCCTTACTCTATGGCATTCCCAAACATTCAGTGAAAGTATAAAAATGACCAAGTTCACTTATCAGATTATTATTTTTAAAAAGGCATTATATTCTTCCTAGGGGTGTATATCAATAGATTTTAATAGGATTTAATGTTGCTAATAGGCTGTCAGTTCCACTTTAACTGCTCCATTTCCTCCTAGTGATGCTGTGATGCATAATGACCACTACCATTGAATTAGGAATCAAATACTAGAATGGACATCAACCTTCTTATGATGGGATAAAGGTCAGCCATTTTGGTCAGGGAGTTGGTCAACCATGGTTTGCCAGTGCTGGAATAAGATAGTGGAAAATAAACTGTCTGGTTAGATAGTTAATAAAACTGTCTGGTTAGCTAGCTAGCCAGACAGTTTTAGAGAGATGATTCCATATATGTTTTTATTAACTGTTAATAGGCCAATATTCCATTCCATTCAAACAATTCAATGCAAAAGTCAATACACAGCCATACACTGGTTGAGATCAGTTGACGATAGGACTTAGACAAGTTGTAAATGCAACAAGTAGCCTACTGATATTGTATCATATAATAGCACTTACAGCTTTCCAAGAAAACACAATTTTGACATTTATGGTCTGTTTACATATATTTTTGAGGCTATTTATACAGAAAATGTGTATAAAACCCATAGAAACTGTATTTCTAATTATATGACAATATTTTAGGTTGCCAATCATTTGATTAAACATCTGATATATCATATGCCTTACTTTTATTTTGCTGCATAAGTAAAACCAGGATTATACCTCTACTGCCATTCAATCCATAGACTGGTTTGGATTTCTCCCTGACCAATATGGCTGGCATTTTCACCCAATTCTGGAACTTTGAGGGTAGATGACATAATTCCTCTAGCAATTTAAGAGGATCTCTATAACCACTACCCCAATCCCTCACAGCCTGGAATGCGGTCAGGGCCTTTGGTCAGACGGATGGTCGTAATGTGGTCGACTGACTTTACACGGTCAATCGTAAGACACCTCATGTCTAGTCCTCGATTCTAGACCACAGTTGGTCAAAGCCATTGGTCTGTACTGCTGGTTAAAACCTATGTGGAGTGTAATTGATCCCATTAGAACACTTAGAGCTTTCTAATAGGCACAAGGTGAGCTAACCTGACCTCTGACCTCTGCTCTCACAGGACCTATGTGACCTTATCCTCCTGTCCCCCCTCTAAAATCATTCCTCCATTTCCCCATCCCCCCCATCTCCCCTTATTCTGTTGAGTCATCTAGCTTTTGTTCAATGAGGTAGCATTGATGCCGCTTAGGAGACCAGAAGGCCAGCCCAGTACCAAGGGACTTTCATGTATTGTGCCTGGTCCATCGGCCGATCAGACACCAGGATGTGGGGTTAAGCCAGACCTCCGGCGGCCCAGGAACGGTAATGTCAGAAGAGCTAAGTCAATCAATGCCTGATGAGAGAGGAAAGGTGGAAGAGGGCTCAGTCATGCATGCCCCAAAATAACTCACAAGTGTGTGCTATTTAATGGGATGCCATGGACTTGACAGTGCTGTGATTTTGAAGAAACTTCTAAATGCATCATATTGTATTTTCCTCTTATTCTCACTCACACATTTAGGTGCATGAGGTGTTATCTAAAAAGGGCGATGTTAAAACTACTTATATTTAACCAAAAGGAATCCTCTTGGAGCCCCCTTGTACTTGGACAATAGGCAATTGGGTGGAGGGAGGAGGAGAGAGGGGGAAGGGGCTTCTGTCGGTATGTGACCTCTGGTCTGAAAGGCCTGATAAGAAACTTCAGGTCAAGGGGGACATAAAGGAGAGGAGAGAGGCTACTCAGACACTCCACAATGCAGAATGGAGAGGCTCTAAACTGCAGAAGGGGAATGTTGAATCCTTCTCTCAGCTGGGAGGTCAACGTTAACTTTTCGATTTGTCATAGCATTCGCTGGCGGCCTTTGATGGCCTTAGACAGCAGCATACCACCCTGCATCCCACTGAAGCTGAATCCCACTGAAGCTAAGCTGGGTTGGTCTTGATCAGTCCCTGGATGGGAGACCAGATGCTGCTGGAAGTGGTGTTGTAGGGCCAGTAGAAGGCACTCTTTCCTCTCATCTAAGGAGAGATCCTAATGTGATTGGGGACATTGCCCTGTGTAGGATGCCGTCTTTCAGATGGGATGTTAAACGTGTGTCCTGACTCTGTGGTCACTAAAGAGCCCATGGCTCTTATCGCAAGAGGGGTGTTAACGTGGCCTCCTAATCATCCCCAGCTTCCAATTGGCTCATTCATCCCATCTACTCCCCCTTGTAACTATTCCCCAGGTCGTTGCTGTAAATGAGAATGTGTTCTCAGTCAACTTACCTGGTAAAATAAGAGTTAAAAAATACAAATAAATAAGTGGAACTCAAAATATGTGTTTTCAAGAAGATTCTGCCGCAAGGATTTCCTTGGAGAAAGTGTAGGTAAAACGAACTGGTCTCCCATCACAAAATGAAAAAGGTGACATGTAGAAGTGATTGTGTTTGTGTCTGCTTTCCATTTCTGTGAAGACAGGATGAAGAGATAAAGCTCCTGCACGCTTGCACACACATGAAACCAAAGTCAGTGTGCCGCTAATGTAGTACATGGGGATATGTAAAACTTACTCCTCAGCCTGAAGGGCTGAAGGGCTTTGCCTCATTAGCTAGCTTTTGAAGTGGTGCGATCAGCTAAGAAGCTTGAGGAGGGTGGTCACGTGTGCTAGCAAGGCAGAGGTTCCAAGTTTGTGCCGTGTATGGGCCGAATTGGGAGGAAGTGGTACTCGCTAAGCAAGCAGCGTGATGTCCTTAACAGTGGTGCCATGACAGTTGAACTCAGCTCAACACTGTTCAGTAAGTCTGAGAGGTGAATGTAGCACATAGAGATATGTGAAACTTACTCCTCAGCCTGAAGTGTCCCGCTTGCGTTGAATCATTAGCTAGCTTTGCCAAAAGATTGGCTGACTCTTGACGAGGGTGGTCACTAGCAAGGTAGAGGTCCCGAGTTCGCGACAGGTATGGGCCCGAAACGGGAGGAAGTGGTACTCGCTAAGCAAGCAGAGTGACGTCATTTACACTAGCAGTATAGCTTCCTAAAACTGTCCCTGTTCATACCAGGTTTGAACTATTGATCATCTGCTCACAAACACAGGTGACCATCCTCCTTGACAACCTACCGCCAAATTGAGCTATAGAAAAGGATCCAATTTGTTTGGTCCATTGGCAGTCAAACAGGGAAATTTTTCCCGATTCATTTTTCCCATAGGGAATTATAGTAACACAAAATAAGGGCTGTGTTTCGTGTAGGCTTAACCATGTAAAACTCTCTCAGACAAGGTGACTTTTAACAATATATTCGGTTCTATTTACTCTGAGATTCGAAAATGCTAATTACCATCAAAGTAGACATCATGCAAGACTACAAATCCCTGCAAGCTCATGCACGGCATCTCTACCAGACACCTTTGGTAACAGGTATTGTGTCAATTTAAAACTTGCATAAGACAGTTCACAGAATTGTCAATTTACAGATACAGTGGGGGAAAAAAGTATTTGATCCCCTGCTGATTTTGTACATTTATCCACTGGCCAAAGGATCCGTCTATAATTTTAATTGTAGGTTTATTTGAACAGTGAGAGACAGAATAACAACAAAAATATCCAGAAAAACACATGTCAAAAATGTTATAAATTGATTTGCATTTTAATGAGGGAAATAAGTATTTGACCCCCTCTCAATCAGAAAGATTTCTGGCTCCCAGGTGTCTTTTATACGGGTAACGAGCTGAGATTAGGAGCACACTCTTAAAGGGAGTGCTCCTAACCGCAGCTTGTTACCTGTAAAAGAGACACCTGTCCACAGAAGCAATCAATCAATCAGATTCCAAACTCTCCACCATGGCCAAGACCAAAGAGCTCTCCAAGGATGTCAGGGACAAGATTGTAGACCTACACAAGGCTGGAATGGGCTACAAGACCATTGCCAAGCAGCTTGGTGAGAAGGTGACAACATTTGGTGCGATTATTCGCAAATGGAAGAAACACAAAAGAACTGTCAATATCCCTCGGCCTGGGGCTCCATGCAAGATCTCACCTCGTAGAGTTGCAATGATCATGAGAACGGTGAGGAATCAGCCCAGAACTACACGGGAGGATCTTGTCAATGATCACAAGGCAGCATTAGATAGTTCATCCAGAGTTTCTTACCTTTGCCTCGATTTGTCAGTCTTGTCCAGATCATCATGGCATTTGTAGTTCTTTATGATAGCCACATTAGCAGAAAATTCACGTTTCATTTTGGGGGGTAAATACAGGGTAACATATTGATAAATTTCACCTTGTCCTAGAGAGATTTGTATGGTTATCAAAACGTCACGCCGTCACCTGGATACGCAGTTAGGCTCAGCTCAACGGCTGGGATTGCTCTCTGTGTAGCGAGTTTAGAAGAGATTAACACAGTACGACAGTATAAGTCATAATGCACATAAAACCTACAGTTGAAGTCAGAAGTTTACATACACTTAGGTTGGAGTCATTAAAACTCGTTTTCAACCACTCCACAAATGTATTGTTAACAAACTATTGTTTTGGCAAGTCGGTTAGGACATCTACTTTGTGCATGACACAAGTACTTTTTACAACAATTGCTTACAGACAGATTATTTCGCTTATAATTCACTCTATCACAATTCCTGTGGGTCAGAAGTTTACATACACTAAGTTGACTGTGCCTTTAAACAGCTTGAAAATTCCGTAAAATGATGTCATGGCTTTAGAAGAGTCTGATAGGCTAATTGACATCATTTGAGTCAATTGGAGGTGTACCTGTGGATGTATTTCAAGGCCTACCTTCAAACTCAGTGCCTCTATGCTTGACATCATGGGAAAATCAAAAGAAATCAGCCTAGACCTCAGAAAAAATAAATTGTAGACCACAAGTCTGGTTCATCCTTGGGAGCAATTTCCAAACGGCTGAAGGTACCACGTTCATCTGTACAAACAATAGTACGCAAGTATAAACACCATGGGACCACGCAGCATACCGCTCAGGAAGGAGAAGCGTTCTGTCTCCTAGAGATGAACGTACTTTGGTGCGAAAAGTGCAAATCAATCCCAGAACAACAGCAAAGGACCTTGTGAAGATGCTGGAGGAAACAGGTGCAAAAGTATCTATATCCACAGTAAAACGAGTCCTATATCGACATAACCTGAAAGGCCGCTCAGCAAGGAAGAAGCCACTGCTCCAAAACCGCCATAAAAAAGCCTGACTACGATTTGCAACTGCACATGGGGAGAAAGATCATACTTTTTGGAGAAATGTCCACTGGTCTGATGAAACAAAAATAGAACTGTTTGGCCATAACGACCATCGTTATGTTTGTAGGAAAAAGGGAGAGGCTTACAAGCCGAAGAACACCATCCCAACCGCGAAGCACGAGGGTGGCAGCATCATGTTGTGGGGGTGCTTTGCTGCAGGAGGGACTGGTGCACTTCACAAAATAGATGGCATCATGAGGATGGAAAATTATGTGGATATATTGAAGCAACATCTCAAGACATCAGTCAGGAAGTTAAAGCTTGGTTGCAAATGGGTCTTCCAAATGGACAATGACCCCAAGCATACTTCCAAAGTTGTGGCAAAATGGCTTAAGGACAACCAAGTCAAGGTACTGGAGTGGCATCACGAAGCCCTGACCTCAAGCCTATAGAACATTTGTGGGCAGAACTGAAAAAGTGTGTGCGAGCAAGGAGGCCTACAAACCTGACTCAGTTACACCAGCTATGTCGGGAGGAATGGGCCAAAATTCACCCAACTTATTGTGGGAAGCTTGTGGAAGGCTACCCGAAACGTTTGACCCAAGTTAATCAATTTAAAGGCAATGCTACCAAATACTAATTGAGTGTATGTAAACTTCTGACCCACTGGGAATGTGATGAAAGAAATAAAAGCTGAAATAAATAATTCTCTCAACTATTATTCTGACATTTCACATTCTTAAAATAAAGTGGTGATCCTAACTGACCTAAAACAGGGAATTTCTACTAGGATTAAATGTCAGGAATTGTGAAAAACTGAGTCTAAATGTATTTGGCTCAGGTGTATGTAAACATCCGACTTCAACTGTAGCGGTCAAAGAAGAAAATGTTTCCAATCGTTTCTCCACCATTCATTTTTCCCATAGAGGATTTTAGAAACACTTAAAAGGGCTGTGTTTCATTTAGACACCAGTGAAACTGACGTCAGTGTACTGCTAATTGTATAGCTTCCTCCATGCAAATACTCACGCACACATGCCCACCAAATCCTGTTGATCACCACATCGCTTCCCACCATTCCCCCAAAGCTTCTTTAGTTTTATCTCCTTGGGACAAACTGTCATTCCAGACATTTCATGGCTCTGGTTCATTTAGAAAGCTTTCCCGTCGTCATGTCTAAATGGCCACAGAATTACAGATGGCTGATACAGCAGAGAATAATTGATCCGGAGGGAAAGCAACGCTTGGTGTGACAGTTCAACAAGGTTATGTTTATGACCTGTGTCCAACCAACAGAGCCAGTCTGTGTGTTTGTGTGTTTTAGGGCCAGTCTCTGTCTCTCTGATAGTTCCTCTGATCCAGCAGGACACATGGGAAAGGTTTGTTACCATTTGTTATTGACGCTGTGATGTGGCAAGAGAAAAGCCCACACACAAACCTTCCACTTCATTGAACTTTTACATCGGCTATCTCAGATTTTTTTTTTCTCTCCATAATGTTCAATTATAGGAATTAAGCACCTAAGATGTCTTGTCTGTCCCACAAATTTGTCCCTAATTTGTAATGGCGTGTGTGTTAGGGCCAGTCTCTGTCTCTCTGACAGTCCGTCTGATCAAATCAAATGAATCAAATTGTATTTGTCGCATGCTTCGTAAACAACAGGTGTGGACGAACAGTGAAATGCTTCCCTACAGGCCCTTCCCAACAATGCAGAGAGAAATACAATAGAGAAACAATAGAAAGTAAAACACACAATAATACAATGAATAATAGATTCACAATGAGTAGCGATAACTTGGCTATATACAACGGGTACCAGTACCGAGTCGATGTGCAGGGGTACGAGGTAATTGAGGTAGATATGTACATATAACTAGGAATAAAGTGACAGATAATAAACAGTAGCAGCAGCATATGTGATGAGTCAAAAAGCTAGCACAAAAAGGGTCAATGTAGATTGTTAAATAGTTAACCAGATAGCTACCCGGACTAACTTTTTAGCAGTCTTATGACTTGGAAGTAGAAGTTGTTCAGGGTTCTGTTGGTTCCAGAGAGAACAGTCTATGACTTGGGTGGCCGGAGTCAATTTTTAGGGCCTTCTTCTGACATCGCCTGGTATAGAGGTCCTGAATGGCTCCAATGATGTACTGGGCAGTCCGCACTACCCTCTGTAGCACCTTACGGTCAGATGCCAAGCAACTACCATACCAAGTGGTGATGCAGCCAGTTAAGAGGCTCTCAATGGGGCAGCTGTAGAACTTTTTAAGGATCTGAGGGCCCATACCAATTATTTTCAGCCTACTGAGGGGGAAGAGGCGTTGTCATGCCTTCTTCACGACTGTGTTGGTTTGTTTGGACCATGATAGATACTTAGTGATGTGGACACCGAGGAACTCGAAGCTCTCGACCCGCTTCACTACAGCCCTGTCGATGTGAATGGGGGAGTGCTCGGTCCTCCTTTTCCTGTAGTCCACAATCAGCTCCTTTCTCTTGTTGAGGGAGAGGTTGTTGTCCCCACACCACACTGCCATGTCTCTGACCTTTTCCCTATAGGCTGTCTCATCGTAGTTGGTGATCAGGCCTACCACTGTTGTGTCGTCTGCAAACTAAATGATGGAGTTGGAGTCATGTGCTGTGGATCTGTTGGGGCGGTATGCGAATTGGAATGGGTCAAGGGTGTCTTGGATAATGGTGTTGATGTGAGCCATGACCAGCCTTTTCAAGTCATTTCATGGCTACAGATGTGAGTGCTACGGGGCAATTGTCATTTAGACAGGTTACCTTGGAGTTCTTGTACAAAGGGATTATGGTGGTCTGCTTGAAACATGTAGGTATTACAGATTGGGTCAGGGAGAGGTTGAAAATTGCCAGCTGGTCAGTGCATGCGCTGAGTACGTGTCCTGGTAATCCTTCTGGCCCTGTGGGATTGTGAATGTTAACCTGTTTTAAGGTCTTACTCACATCGGCTATGGTCACACAGTCGTCTGGACTGGCTGGTGCTCTCACGCATGGTGAACTGTTGCATGCTTCGAAGCAAGCATAGAAACACAACTAAATTGTCTCAAATTGTCGCTTATCTCTCTTACTAGTTTCAGCTTGAAGATTGTGTTAAACAAGGAATTTAGCTTATCTGGCAGGCTCGCGTCATTGGGCAGCTCGCGGCTGGGTTTCCCTTTGTAATCCGTGATAGTTTGCAAGCCCTGCCACATCATACAAGCGTCACAGCCGGTGTACTAGGATTCAATCTTAGTGCTGTATTGACGCTTTGCCTGTTTGATGGTTCATCGGCAGGCGTAGTGGGATGTCTTATAAGCATCCGGATTAGTGCCCCGCTCCTTGAAAGCAGCAGCTCTAGCCTTTAGATCAGTGCGGATGTTAACTGTAATCTATGGATTCTGGTTGGGGTATGTACACACGGTCACTGTGGGGACGATGTCGTCGTTGCACTTATTAATGAGGCCGGTGTTGTAAACTCCTCAATGCCATCGGATCAGTCCCGGAACATATTCCAGTCTGTGCTAACGAAACAGTCCTGTAGCTTAGCATTCGCTTCATCGGACCACTTACATATTGAGCGCATCACTGGTACTTCCTGTTTGAGTTTTTGCTTGTAAACAGGAATCAGGAAGATAGAGTTATGGTCAGATTTGCCAAATGGAGGTCGAGGAAAAGCTTTGTATGCCTCTCTGTGTGTAGTAAAGTTGATTTTGAGTGTTTTTGCCACTAGTTGCACAGGTGACATGCTGGGAGAAATTATATAAGGTGGATTTGAGTTGTCCTGCATTGAAATCACCGGCCACTAGCAGCACCGCCTCTGGATGATTATTTGTTGTGTGCTTATTGCCTTATACAGCTTGTTGCGTGCGGTCTTTGGTCCAACATCGTTTTGTGGTGATAAGTAGAATGGTCTACAGCTTATCATGAGGTATTCTAACTCAGATGAGCAGAACCTCAAGACTTCCTTAATATTAGAGACCGTGTACCGGCTGTTGTTAACAGAGAGACACCTGACACCCGCCACCCCAACACTGCCGTTCGGTTCTGCCGATGCATAGAAAAAACAGCTAGAATATTATCCATGTCCTTGTTCAGCCAAGTTTCTGAGAAACATATTACAGTTCTTCAGATCCCATTGATAGGATAGTCTCGAACGGAGCTGGTCCAGTTTGTGCTCCAGTGATTGTACATTCGCCAATAGAACAGACAGTAGAGGTGGATTATTTACTTGTCATCGTATTTTCATCAGGGTATTATTTTGGTTTTAGGAAATCATGGTGGAAATATTATGTATTTAAAAAAGTTAAGATCAGCGCAGAAACACACAAAATAGCGCCATTCTCTTCCAGCAGGACACATTGGAAATGTTTGCTACCATTTGTTACTGACGCTGTGATGTGTCAAGAGAAAAGCCCACACACAACCCCTCCACGTCATTGAACTTTCACCTCGGATATCTCAGATATGTTTTTTTCCCCTTCATAATGTTCTGTGATAGGAATTAAGCACTTACGATGTCTTGCCTGTCTCAAAAATCTGTCCCTGTTGTAAAGGTTTGTGTGTGTGTTTCTTTTCCATGTGAATACACCCTTAATCCAGAGATATAAAGGTATCTGTTGTTATCTCTAATCCCTGAGATATATTGTATATTAGAACATTCTTTATATGTTTTATGGTCTGCTCACTGCTCGGACCACATCATTGAAAAATGTAAAATATAAAAACGTTATAAACCTATATGTCCAACAAAAGAGGAGAGAAGAGAAATGCTCAAGATTGAGAATTAGTTGCCAAATAAGAGGGCTTCATTCAATCCCTGTCAGACTGACCCTTCATACACACACAGCACGTAGTGACAAAGACAACCAGTTAATTAGCAAGAAGTAGCTTCTCGAGGAGCACTCTGGTGAAAACCCTCATTCTTCCCTGGTCAGTTGTCAATTTTTTTCAAATGCTAAGGGAGGATGAGAGGAGGCCCAGCTTAGCCCAGACAGACAGAGAAAGAGATAAAGAGAAAACGAGAGTGAGAGCCTGCATAGATTGATTTAATTAGGACTGTCTCCTTTATTTTGCAAAGCCATTGTATCTAATGGAGTCTCTCTATAGGCTGGCAAACAAGCAAAGGTCTTGGAGTGCAAGTCAACGATGCCCCGTCTGTCTGCTGGAGGAGACAGAGGAGGAGAGAAGAGGAGAGAAGATGAGAAGGGATTGGGTGAAAAGAGGAGTGAAGAGGGGGATTTAAAGGGAGAATGATGGAAACTCAATTTTAATTAAGGCACTTCTTCTCAATGAAAATTAATTTTGCCTTAGTTCAAGACAAGTGTGTGAGATGATTGAAACAGAGGTGAGAGTGAGCGGTGTAGAGAGTACTGAAGTATTTTTAAGGATCTGTTGTTGAAAGCAGATTTGAAGTTCCTGAAAGCAATAAAGCAATGGGTGTTAAGCAAAACTAGAAACAATAGAATTTGGGGTGAAATATTATGTTTTTTAAAGGGTTTTATGTATTTTTTTTATTGAGAGAGGACAGTTGAAAGGAGATGTGAAAGGTAGGAGAAGTTGAGTCAGAAGGGGCATAAATCGGATTGGAAGCCATGATAACGCTGGTAGTCTAGGCCGTGTGCCCGGGTCCAAGGTTCTATCTACTAGCCCACACAGGCCACGGACTCTCCCTTTGCATGAAAACTATGCTCTGTCTGTTGGAAATGTTTTAAAACTTTTGATCACTGATCTGATAATTTATTTGATAATTTTATTCAAATATGGCAGAGAAATGTCAGTGTCTAATTAATGTAAATATGCATACAAAAGCTCTAACCATTAGCACGGACCATTACACTTATAGCAGAAGGGCAACAGCTTGGGGTTCAAGCCCTCATACAGACAACCTGGTGGCTTTAAACACTTTTTTGTTTCAACTGGTCCTAGATCTAGGCTAGCTAAGAGCTCTCTAAGGTCCAGGGACTCTGGGGGATGTAGAGAAAAGACAAAGAGAGGTGTTTAACTGCTCCAAGTTCAGGGCCATATCCACAAAGTCTCAGAATAGGAGTGCTGATCTAGGATCAGTTTGGCCTTTTTGTTTTTAATGAAAGAACAGTGGGGACCTGATCCTAGATCAGCAATCCTACTCTGAGATGCTTTTGGATATGGCCCCTGGTCTCGGTGGAATAGACTGGCCAACACTTGGAGCCTCCATGGTAGAACTGAATCAGATTGGCAATAGATTAAGAATAGGAGAGAGGAGAGTCATTTTTAGAAGTCAGAGAAATAAAATATTCCGATTTTAAGGTAAAAGTTGTTTACAGTGCAAGGGAGTAAAGGTTTTCAAATGTCGCAAAACACAAAACAGGAAAGAATAGCATTCCAAAACTGGAAAAAAAAGATTCCACCTCATTTTCATAATTTTCTTTATCCACACGTTGGCTGTGGTGTTGAAATAGAATGGTGTGTGTGTGGAAATAGAGTGGAGTTCATTGTCTATGACAGACAGTGTCAATCAAAACCTTCTGTGGGACAATCATCCACCGCCCAGGTCTTTACAGGGAGCAGAGAGAGCAGGAAACAGAGGAGGTGGATCCATTGACTGACTGTTCGACTTCACTACTCCTCTGTACTAGTGACTACCCACTGAGGTAAAATTTCAACCGCAGGATTACGTCATCATGGTAACTAACTTTTAACATAGACAAACCTTGAATAAAATATGTTGAATTGTACCTTTAAAGCAACGTCCAATTTTCAACGTTACATCCATTATCAGAAAAAAAGCAGAAGTCCAGGCAGCACTTCGTACTGAAGAATTGATTTAACTACAGCTACCCAATTGTCTCCCATCCAAGGTTATAACCAAGCCCAGCCCTGTTTAGCTATGCCATTTGTTACAGACTATTACCAACATGCTATCGTGAGAATGACTGTTGGGCAATCTCCACTTAAAAACTAAATAGATTCACTGTTGCTGTCAATGTCATTCCAAAAGGTAGGTTTAAAAGAGCAAATGAAATGTGACAATATTTATCGACCATTTTTGATGCTATTTAGGCCTATATAGCATTTGCAAAGTAATCAACAGCAATTGTTTGAATTCAAACCCCGAATTCAACAAAAAATAGACAATATGGTTTTAAGCTCTGGTTGATTTAAAATGTAATATTTAGTGATATTGAATTGTGTTTGGTTGTCAAAGCAACCAAATATCAACATTTGAAGGAGGTGTATCTTCTTTTAGTATAGTTCCATAAGTACCACTGACTTAGTCTGACTTTAATTCCAGTTTGTCTACAAATTAATAATTGATATGTTGGATTCACATCTCCATCTCAACCAAAAATCTAAGTTAAAGAATAGTACTAAATTAAATCAAACATAATTTAAAGTGCATAATAAAGTTTGATTTAGCCCTATTCTTTAACTTAGATTTTTGGTTGAGATGGAGACATGTATCCAACATATCAATTATTCATTTCTAGACAAACTGGAATAAAAGCCATACAGGCTAAATCAGTGGCACAGATGGGACTATCCAGGCAGAAGATAAATCTCCTTCCAATGTTGATATATGGTTGTGTTGACAACCAAACACAATTCAGCAGGTAGCCTAGTGGTTAGAGCGTTGGGCCAGTAACTGAACGGTTGCTGGACCGAATCCCTGAGCTGACAAGGTAAAAACCTGTCTTTCTGCCCCTGAACAAGGCAGTTCCCCGGTAGGCCGTCATTGTAAATAAGAATTTGTTCTTAACTGACTTGCCTGGTTAAATAAAAATATCACTTTTGAAATACAATAAATAGCCTATTAACTTGTTAACAAATTATATGTGGGATTTATGTCTCCAACTCAACCATAAATAAAAGTTAAAGAATGGGATTAAGCCTGTGGCTCAGATGGAACTGTCCAAGCAGTAAATGCATCTCGTTTAAATGTTGATATTTGGTTGCTTTGTCAACCAAACGCAATTCAATATTACTTTTGTAACACAGTAAATAGCCTAAGGTTAAGGCTATCTTACAAACTAATGTAACATTCAACCTTAAAATGACACATCAATGGCCACATTGAACTATAAATGTCTACTTATGTAATCATATGTTCAAGATAGCATGCATAGGGTCATCACAGGTCTGTGGAGATCTTCACAATCGTTGTAGTAATCTGTGCAGAATCTCGAACGCCATTCTAATGTAGTCTCAACTGCAAACCAGGTCACATGGTTCTGCTATTAGATGAAGCACAGTGATATCACATTAATCCGTTGTATAAATAAACAAAATATCTGACATTGTATTCCCATTTGAACTGCTGTGCTTTTAAAATAGTTGAAAGTGCAGTGATAGACATTTAGGCAACAACTAAACCAAAAATCAAACGTTGTTTTTCCATTGGAATTTGGTTGTGCTTTTAGATGGTTGAAATCATAGTGATAACACATTAGTAATTCAACTAACTTTTGGCTGTCTTTTTGAGTCAACATCAATGATCAATGTCTCAACCAAATATTACCCAGTTATCCACGTTGAAATGCCGTAGTGTGCCCAGAAGGTAGTGTCTAGAAAGACTTGGCCACTTGCCAAGAAATGGAAGTTGGACCCCCAAGAAAATGTATCAAAAAACAGTGTTCCAACTTTGAGCTTTTGTTTAGATGACATACATTTCAGTTAGGGTAATAACATCACAATTATTATTAAACTCACTAAAATAACAGAGCTTTAACAGTACAGCTAACGTTGGCAGCCTATCTGTATATCTGTCTAACAGACAGAGAGAGAGAGAGAGAGAGAGAGAGCTGATGTCAGGTTAGCATAATATCTGAGCTTCATGACTTCTCTGCCGACACAACGGGGCTAACTAGGGCCTTTACACAGGCAGGTTAATGGTTACCCATACTCAACTAATACTAAGGCTTGGGTTTTGCATGTGAACAGAAGGGAAGGAAGAAAGGAAAGAGGGCAAAGAGCATGTATCAATCACATTCATTCATCTGTTGACTAATTGAATCTCCCTTTCATAAAGGTTTGTCTTTCTGTTTTGTTTGTCACTTCTAGTTGCACGTATTTAAGTACAGTTTCTTCATTTACATCACATTTAGCAGATGCTCTTATCCAGGGCAACTTACAGGAGCAAGTAGGCTTAAGTGCCTTGCTCAAGAGCACATTGACACATTTTTCACCTAGTTGGCTCAGGGATTCAAACCACTGACCTTTCAGTTACTGGCACGACGCTCTTATTAACCACTAGGCCACCTGCACCCTTAATTTCCTCGTTTAGTCATTAGTCTCTGAAAGTCACTGTATCGTTTTTTATTTATGTGAGAGCCAATAAAGACGACATGATGAACCATTAGTAAATTAAATTCTTGAGACAGTTGCAATCAGTCTTTGCATGTTTGAGTGTGTTTGTGAGGCTATTTAGCTCCCTTCCACAAATGGTACGGTATCAAACACGTCAAACAAATGTCATCCATGTTTGACTCCTCTCCATTCAATCCATTTCCATCCATTACAATGAGCCCGTCCTCCTATAGCTCCTCCCACCAGCCTCTTCTGGCATGTGTATGTTCAAAGCACCGTAGAATTCAGAGTGAGGGAGATTGGAGGGTGGTGGTAGGGATAGGGGGGTATTGTGTATGGAATGGGAAGAGTGAGAGTTTTCACCACCAGTGAGTGAGTGTCTATAGTGGGGCAATCAACCATAAGGCTAGAGGGCCTATTATCTCTAAAAACAGCCCCCTGTCTTTCTCTCTCTCACACACACACACACACACACCTCTGGTACCTGTGACAGCCAACTCATGTGCAGCTAAGGGTTCCATTGAGGTGAACAGGGGACAGAATAGCCCAAGCGGGACAAACAATCCTGAGGAGTCTATCATTCTGTGCTGTGTTGTTTTGGGATTTGAATAGAGCCTGAGTGACCCTCCCCATCTACCCCTCCTCTCCTCCTATATATCTCCTCCTCCTCCTCCTCTACCCTTTATCCCTCAATCTTACCAACATTTATGCGCCTCATCATCAGCTTCACTCTCATTTCTTCTTATTTTTCTTCCAACTTTTTCTCTCTTCTCTCTTTGCTCTATTTGAGTATTGTTGGGCAGTACTGTCACCCCCTGATCTGTTTCACCTGTCTTTGTGCTTGTTTCCACCCCCCCTCCAGGTGTCGCTAATCTTCCCCATTATCCCCAGTGTATTTATACCTGTGTTGTCTGTTGCCAGTTTGTTTGTTTCGTGAAACCTACCAGCGTTTTCCCCCTTACACCTGTCTGTTCTACTTCCTGTTTTCTAGTTTTTCCCGGTTTTGACCATTCTGCCTACCCTGAGCCTGTCTGCCGTTCTGTACCTTGCCACACCACACTGGATTATTGACCCCTGCCTGCTCTGATCCTGAGACTGCCTGCCGTTCTGGACTTTTTGAACCCTATCTGGATTACTGACCTCTACCTGCCCCTGACCTGTCGTTTTGCCTGCCTCTGTACTAGTAATAAACTTTTGTTACTTCGACACTCTGCATCTGGGTCTTACCTGAAACGTGATAAGTACTAATGGTTTAGCTCTGCCTTTTCAAATATTGGTCATAAATTGCAAACTTTTGAACCCATCAAAAGTTGAAATCTCGTGGTCTTCTAAAGGTCTGGGAATGGTCTTGAGTCATTGCTGTGTTGCTATCTGGGACCGCTGGGTCCACCAGTGCTCTAACCACGACAGATAATGAATTTGGGCATGTCCACACGTGCAGAAATGTTCAGCTTTACCTTAAACAGTTGTCACTAGATTGCTATTTATTGTAAGTGGTCAGCAGGCTGGAGTTGGACTTTAAGGATTGGGTCACAGTGGTTACAATGGCATACAGTATGTGGTTAAGTGCCATGTATCTGTCCTTTCTACCATGGCAGTATAGTGACATTGCCACTGATGCACAGGCTCCTACTGCATGCGGCTCCTACTGCAGGCCAGTGTGGGAAAGGCAGACAGGACCATGACTCATCCGGCCATATGATCTTTCGACTCGCCATGCCTGATCTCCCCGGCATCTGGTGCCATGTCAGGCTGCCGAGTGTGCCACACAGACACTGTGACAAACGGGGGGGAGGGGGGGGGGGGGGGGGTGAGAAGAGAAGGGAAAGAAGTCATTACCCACCCAGGGCTATTCCTCTCTGGCCCATTAGCCAATGGCGACCGAGACCAATTGGGTTTTGTTGCTGTTTGCAGGGTCATCCACTGGTGGTCTGACTGTGGGCCTTTTTACAATAGCCGCATGCTCAGTCGTCCTCACACAAAACCTTTTATGGGGTAAGAAATATTCTCTCTGCCCCCCCCCCCCACCACCACCTCTTATCTCTTTCTCTCTCTTACTCTCTCTCTCACTCCATCTCTGTCTCAGATGATTAAAAGAAAGACCCAGTCAGGCAAAAGAATGAAAGGAGAAAGAGTGAGAAAATAGATATTTAAGAAGCAAGGCCTGTAGGGAAGTGATCATTTAGCCGCACGTGGGGGGAGGAGATTTTGTTGTGTACGTCTCATCATAGTCTCATTCTAACCTGTAACAAGTAAGATCAGAGCTCAAGGGGCAATTTCGACTACATTGATGAAGCTATCTCATTCTTCATGAAAGAGGAATGTAGGCCTACCCCTACCTACCTCTCTCTCCCTGAACTGGCACATGGCTGTCAATCAAACAGACTGTTGGAAGCCAAGGGGTCACAGTTGAAGTAGTCACACTTCTTTCTGAGGTATCTGAGACCTCTCCATTTGTGCAGATGGACCATCTTGGACAAATAGGCCATAGCAAATTCATTATGTGCAGCATCTGAATACACAACATTGAGAAGGCCAATAAGGATCAATATTGTGACGCATCCACTTTTATAGTGGGTGTGCTAATTCCCGATGTTCGCGGTGGCCCAACAGAGACAGATGGAGGATATAGTCACAGCGCAGTGACTCTATTATTGAATATAATCTTAAATGGTCTAAGTTGAATACATTCCAATTCCATCATAGTTCATCATAAATATTCAGTGTGTGTGTGTGCACGTGTGGGTGTGTGTATGCACGTGTGTCTGTGCAAGTATATGAGTGTGCATTGTAAAAATAGTAAAGAACAAGAAGGCCCCCCACACTCTTTAAGCTCCCAATTCACCGCTTTATCGACTACGCTTTGATCCGAACCTGATCTTTTTCAGGTCAAAAAAACAAACTGAGTGCTCACTTCCCCAAATAGTTTATAACATAATATATTTGACTGTTACCTAGGTTTTTAACTTGAAACCATCTGTATGCATATAATCCTTTATGACCATATGTACCGCTGTGATTAATTATGATTGATTATGCACGAAAGATAATTGAATTGTTTCCACACCCACCATGCATCATGTGCGTAATGATCATGCGAGTTGAAATGTAATAATAATAATGTAGCCAGAGGGGATTGCTGCCCTTTTACGGGCTCCTAACCAATTGTGCTATTTTGTGTGTTTTTTTTTGCATTGTTTGTAATTTATTTTGTACATAATGTTGCTGCTACCGTCTATTATGACCATAAAGAGCTTCTGGATATCAGAACAGTGATTACTCACCTCGAACTTGGACGAAGATTGTTTCTTTAATGAGTCTGATGAGAAGGATATACTATTTCTCCCGGACCATGCCCAAATCCCTGTCATTCGCATGAAGTAAAAACGGAGATACAGGGGGCGCAGATCCGGGTGCCTTGTGAGAATTTGTCGGCGAGTGGGTATTCCGCCTCTACCATCCGTTCTATTGGCCAACGTGCAATCACTGGAGAATAAACTGGATGAGCTCCGTTCGAGACTATCTACCAACGGGACATTAAAAACGGTAATATCTTATGTTTTACCGAGTCTTGGCTAAACGACGACACGGATAATATACAGTTGGCAGGGTTTTCCGTGCATCGGCAGGACAGAACAGCTACGTCCGGTAAGACGAGGGGTGGTGGTTTGTGACTATTTGTCATTAACAGCTGGTGCGCAATGACTAATATTAAGGAAGTCTCAAGGTATTGCCCGCCTGAGGTAGAGTACCTCATGATAAGCTGTAGAACACACTATCTACCAAGAAAGTTTTCATTGATATTTTTTGTAGCTGTCTATTTACCACCACAAACGGATGTTGGCACTTAGACCGCACTCAACAAGCTGTATAAGGCCATAACCAAATAAGAAAATGCTCATCCAGAAGCAGCGCGCCTAGTGGCCGGGGACTTTAATGCAGGCAAACTTTCATCCGTTTTACCTCATTTCTACCAGCATGTCACATGTGCAGCCAGAGGGAAAAAAACACTAGACCACCTTTACTCCACACACAGAGACGCATACAAAGCTCTCCCTCACCCTCCATTTGGCAAATCTACAGGACTGTATTGCTAGCACAGACTGGAATATGTTTCGGGATTCATCCAATGGCATTGAGGAGTATACCACCTCAGTCACCAGCTTCATCAATAAGTGAATCAACGATGTCGCCCCCACAGTGACCGTACATACAAATCCCAACCAGAAGTCATGGATTACAGGCAACATACGCACCGAGTTTCGAGGCAAACAACACTAAAGCATGCAAGAGAGCACCAGCTGTTCCGGACGACTGTGTGATCACGCTCTCCATAGCAAGACATTTAAACAGGTCAACATTCACAAGGCCGCGGGGCCAGATGGATTACCAGGACAAGTACGCAGAGCATGTGCGGACCAACTGGAAAGTGTCTTCACTTACATTTTCAACCTCTTCCTAACCGTGTCTGTAATAGCTACATGTTTCAAGTAGACCACGATAGTCCCTGTGCCCAAGAAAGCGAAGGTAACCTGCCTAAATGACTACCGCCCCGTAGCACTGACGTCGGTAGCCATGAAGTGCTTTGAAAGGCTGGTCATGGCTCACATCAACACCATCATCCCGGAAACCCTAGACCCACTCCATTTCGCATACTGGCCCAACAGATCCACAAATGACTTAATCTCAATCGCACTCCACACTGCCCTTTCACACCTGGACAAAAGGAACACCTATATGAGAATGCTGTTCATTGACTACAGCTCAGCATTCAACACCATATTGCCCACAAAGCTCATCACTAAGCTAAGGACCCTGGGACTAAACACCTCCCTCTGCAATTGTATCCTGGACTTCCTGACGGGCCGCCCCCAGGTGGTAAGGGTAGGCAACAACACATCTACCACAGGGGCCCCTCAGGGGTGTGTGCTTAGTCCCCTCCTATACTCCCTGTTCACCCACGACTGCATGGCCAAGCACGACTCCAACAACATCATTAAGTTTGCTGACAACATAACAGTGATCAAGACAAAGGAGCTGATTGTGGACTACAGGAAAAGTAGGGCCGAACACGCACCCATTCACACCGAAGGGGCTGTAGAGGAGCGGGTTGAGAATTTCAAGTTCCTTGGTGTCCACATAACCAACAAACTATCATGGTCCAAACACACCAAGACAGTCATGAAGAGGGCACGACAATGCCTTTTCCCCCTCAGGAGACTGAAAAGTCCCCAGATCTTCAAAAAGTTCTACAGCTGCACCATCGAGAGCATCCTGACCGGTTGCATCACTGCCTGGCAACTGCTCGGCATCCGACCGCAAGGCGCTACAGAGGCTATTGCGTACGGCCCAGGTTCCTGCCGTCCAGGACCTATATAGTACTAGGCATGTCAGAGGAAGGCCCAAAAATTGTCAAAGACTCCAGTCACCCAAGTCATAGACTGTTGTCTTTGCTAACGCACGGCAAGCAGTACCAGAGCACCAAGTCTAGGTCCAAAAGGCTCCTTAACAAGCCATAAGACTGCTGAACAATTAATCAAAGAGTCACCTGGGCTATTTGCATTGACACTGCTGCTACTCGTTGTTTATTATCTATGCATAGTCACATTATCTCTACCTACATGTACAAATTACCTCGACTGACTAACCTGTACCCCCGCAGATTGACTCGGTACCGGTACCCCCTGTATATAGCCTCGTTATTGTTATTTTATTGTGTTACTTTTAAAATTTTGAGGAAACCTAGTCAATAAAGCGGTGAATTGGGAGCTTAAAGAGTGTACAGGCCTTCTTGTTCTTTATTAGTATTCTTTATTAGCCCAGCACCTATGACCACAAACTTTTCTATAGACATTGTAAAAATACAGATATTTGCCTACATGTTTGTTTGCTTCTACATGTCCCTGTATAGCAGTTTTTTTGGTCCAATCCTAGAAAATAAAAGACCAGCTCACCACCTAGCGGGCTGCTAATTCCCGATGTCAAATACAATGGCAGCAATTATATGGTAATCAGTGTTGGTGGCTCATACCTTTTTGTTTCCCTCTGTGTGTGTGTGTGTGTGTGTGTGTCTGGCCAAGCTGCTCCTCAGGGAGAGAGTTAGTCACGGCTTATTATTGACCCATTAGACAGCCGTCACACTGGCAAAGAGGAACCATTCAACACACATGCACACATACACTCACTCACTCACTCACTGCCTTTATTCGGATGATGGTGGTGACGGCCATGATTATAATCTTAGGAAATATCAATTGAGTGATTTGTGATTATGAGTGGAGAGATATTGTATAGTCTTCTGTGAGTATTGCGATTGTTTATGTTTGAATATTCTCCACCTTTCCTGTTGCTGTCTTGTACCTTGTATTAAGACTATTTTGTTTATATGATTGTTGACAATTTGGAAGTTGAATTATCAAATGAACGCAGTGTACGAACATACAAGAACGCAGTGTACGAACATACAAGCAATGCACAAACATATAAAATTTGTCTATCCCAACATGACTCCTCTCCCTTGCACCATTGATAAATGTGTTGTTTTGATAGTAACCCCCCCCCCACCTGCACATCTTTAGTCCTGTCAAGCCCAAACCGCCCGCCCGCCACCCCCTCCTTCCTCCTTCCTCCTGCCCTCTAACCCCTTCACCCTCCCATCCACCTCTCTATCCTAACACACCCATACTACCACCCTCCCCTCCCCCTGTCCCACCACAGAAAAGCTCTATCTTTGTTAACCTAATGTGCTTTTACCAGTTGCTTTCTGCCAGGGGGACATCTGCTGCATGCAACCAGTCAATATTGTGGGGACAGTTCAAAGCGGACCAGTTCATTATCTGTGTCAGCTTAACAACCAGAAGGTAGCAGTCCGAGGGACTGAGAGGGAGTGACAATGTGGCCCCACACAATGGACTCCTCATTAACTAGTGATTTATCATGATGGGATGCCCAGTCCAACACCCCCCCCCCCTCACCTCCCCTCCCCTCCTCACAGTCTACCCTTGTCAGACTATCTGGGACACTCAAATCAGTATGATATGTTACGTTTGGTATGGTCACATAAGACAGAAGGTTGCTTAAGGCAAAGAAAATGAAAGCAGTGCGGGTGGGTGGATGAATGGGCAGATAACGTGAACATCTTGCAACCCAAAAATAGCGTCTTCCAATCTCATCACAAAGAACTTTTGTATTTTAGTTAATAATCAACTTTGCAACTACTTACTACTTTTGAGCTACTTTGCAACTACTTAGCATGTTAGCGAACCTTTCCACTAACCCTTTAACCTAACTGCTAACCCTAACCTTAACCCAAACCTTAGCCCCTAACTCTAACCCTTGGCTAATGTTAGCTACCTGGCTAACATTAGCATTAGCCACCTAGCTAACGTTAGCGACAACAAATTGGAATTCGTAATATCATAAGTTTAACATATTGCAAGAATTGCAATTCGTAAACTATTGTACGACTTGCAATTCGTAACATATCGTACGAAATGGATGATGGACATCCAGAAATGAATGCATACAATACTAAACATAACATACTAATTGGGTCTACCACTGAGTCTAGGTTGAGTTTAAAAGTCAGATTTAAAAAAGTGAAAAAGTAGAAACAGTATCAGGAGTGTGGTGAGAGTGAGGATAGTGGTGAGAGTGAGGATAGTATGGAGGGTGCCAGGCTAACTGAAACAGGCCTACTAGTGGCTTTATATGCATTTACTTTATATCCCTTTTCATGTGCACACTTTTGTTCTTTGATTGATCTTTTCCCACTTTGTATTATTGTGGTTAAATTCAGTCCTTTTATGGCTTCAATGAGTTTTCTGTGTCTTGAATGTCTATGACACTTTGCTTCGTGACTTTCCTCCTATTCTTATTCAGATCGTGAGTCAAACATAGGGTCTCTTTCTCTTTGCCTTCATCTATTTATTTCTCATCCCTCGTTTCCTCTCGCAAATATCACATCCAACCCGTAAAATTAGCCTCTCAGCGGTCCCACACCTCCCTTTCGATGACGAGCTTTACGAAAGTCAAATATTGCAGTCATGATGATATGACATGTCACAGGAGCCTGTTCGAGATGCATCATGCATGCATATGTAGAGAGATCATAGTCCGTCACCAGACATTCTGCCCTCATAGAGAGGGACTCCACATAATGGCAGCATAATGAGCATTTAATGTATGGCTGCTCTGAAATGGAGGAGAAAGGGAATATTCAGCGTGGCCCATGTGTGGTTTTGTAAAGCCGCTGCGCTAAGGGACATGCCTCTTCTCTCTCTTTCTCTCCACCCCCTCTTCCCCACCCTTTTCTCTGAATCCATTTGCTTAAATCAATCTGAGGAGGAGGCGGTCGTGGATAATGTACCAGCCGAGGTTTGTAAAACCGTTTTGTTAACAATTGCATTGTGAAAAGAAAAACAAAGAGGAGGAGAAGAGAGATAAAGAGAGAGAGGGAGAGAGGGGGACAGAAGGCAGAAGGTTTCATGAATGAGGAACAGTTGTGGTGGGTGTGGTAGGCAGAACCATTTGGGACAGTGTCTGGTTAGTGGTGGTGACACCCCTGTCCCATCTCTACCCCTCGCCCCCTATTGCTTCCCTCCCACGTCCGAGACCAGGCATCCTCCCCCATTCGGACCAGTCCTCACTTTAGTCACACCACCTGCCTCCACCACACACCCACCCATCCTCTGACAAGGCCAACAGACGGAAATCCCCTCACTCA
The DNA here is from genome assembly GCF_965601325.2 of Salmo salar. Lineage (NCBI taxonomy): Eukaryota > Metazoa > Chordata > Actinopteri > Salmoniformes > Salmonidae > Salmo > Salmo salar. The sequence goes on along the minus strand of NC_138301.1, from coordinate 8,778,994 downwards.
CCTCCCTCCTCGAACCTCCCCAGCCCGATCCAACTGCATCCTGCTTTGGAGGATGATAGATGAGAAGACAGCGGTGGTCAATGAAAAGAGAAAGACAAACTTAGTTACTAAACATGTCCCTGTTTGGCATATTGTAGTGATCAATAATCAATAGTGTTTCAATCAGCTGGTGATCATTATACATTTTCTATAGGTCAATACCGTGATCGATAATGAAAGGCAGAGATGGTTCAAGTCAGGGAGACCTATTCATTTTTTTCTCCCTATAGGCAGAGCACAAATTAGACAGTGACATTCAGGGGACTTCCTATTTAATGGTCCTAATAGTAAAGACATTACCTTTTAATGAACACAACCAGTCACGATGTTTTCATCTATCAAACAAATCACTTCAAAAACCTAGACTACCTAAAACGTAGGCTACCTGGGCACGTTGGCCCACTCCAAAATAATTCCAGTACCCAAACAATGCACTGTGCACCTGCCATTTGATGGAGGGAAAGAGACGTTACAAAATCACAAAAAGTGTAATGACATTCGCGATTGTCATTAGGCCTACAATATTGTAGCCTGAATTAATTGATGCGTCTTGCTGACAAATGAAAAATATATCATAATCGGGACACGTGAAAAGGGGCTGAAATTGTCACGTTTCTCTAAAGCTGAACCCAGAAGCAGACCAGGACAAGGTGAGTAAAATGAAGGTGAGTATTTATTCACAGACTCGAGGCAGCGGAGGTGAGTTGATGAGAGTGAATAGGCAGATCCAATGATGTCACTGAAACCACCGACGACCAGGCAAGGGGGGCGAATGTTCCGGGAGGATGACTGTAGACAGCGTAAACAGGGTTGAGTAACCGGCAAGAAGTACATAACAACAAAACTAACTCTGGTAACATGATGCTGATACGCTGACACAACCTAATGTTCATTGCTAACGATCCGGCAGGGAATGGATGTCAGGTCAGGGTTTATGAAGAGAAGAGGTGATGATCAGGACCAGGTGTGCAGATGGCTGATGAGATGCAGGTGCGGGTAATTGAGAGATCTCCCGCCTAGCTTCGTCGCCCGGCAACCAGACAGGGTGTGTTCAGAAACAACTCCAAAACAGAAAACAGTCAGCTCAGGCAGAACACAGACTCAGGAAGCGGGATTCATGACAGGAATACAGGACAAAAATACAGCTGTGTCTGTCCGGAGCTCATTAGTGCGGGGAAACTGTGAGGGTCCAGTTAAAACAATGTTGCAAGTTCGCTAGCGAGCTGGACCAAGTCGTTACAATGTTGCAAGTTTGCTAGGGAAAGCTCAAGACAGACAGAGAGAGACAGGAGACAGGCGGAGTAGAGAGATTAATGCGATTGAAAGAACCTGAACAAACTGTCACTGGTTTAAGCCTAAGCACGAAACATGGAGATGCCTTCAAATTATGTAGGCAACACCACTCAAATTTACGTAAAATAATTCAAAATAGTCCCTTTAATATTCAGAATGTTGAATACACTTCAGTGGTGTTAGTCGGATTTTGAGACAAAGTATCCACAGAAGTGTTATTAACCCCATGTTTTAGGTATATACTGTGTATATATATAAAAAATTACTACACAAAATTAGAAACAATTTACATCCCTACATCAAACATGTCTAACAAAACAAAACACAAGTATAAACAAGAAAATACTACTATATCCTTACTACTATAATACTATATCCTTCATGTTAAAAACAGGAGTAGTGCTCAAAAAGGTAAATATGTATTCTGCAAGGTTTTTCCAAAACTCTATCACAGATTTACATCCATAGAACAAGTGAGTTAGATTTTCACCTTTTTCTTTTGCAGAAAACGCAGATATCATCAATATCAACAAATTTGGACAACATAGAATTACATGGATATATCTTATGTAGAATCTTAAAGTGCACTTCCTTAAATTTGTTTGGTATAAAATATCTGTAAGGCTTCAAACAAGCTTTTTCCCCAGACATAGTCAGGAATAAGCATGTTCCAGAAAATGTTTCCTCTAGGCATAAATTGGTTCCGTGAATGGAAAATGTGTATTTGTTACAAGATTTCTCGAGTAAGTCCACGCCTTTCAAACTGAGTTCTGGATAAACTCTGTGATCATCACCAAAGCTAAGATTAATTTTCATTAGTGTAGTAAGACCACTGGGAATGGCTTTTTATCACAGAAATAAACTCTCTGAAAGTTATTGGAAACTCATTCAATGTTATAAATTTGAAAGAATATTACCCCTGTTGGTGAAAACATTAAGAACAAAGTCAATATTCCTCTCATGGCAGCTAGGGTAGAACAATTACTTATTCCTTACAGTTATGCCTGAATTATTCCACAAAAGAGCTTTATGTGGGGTAAAATTGTACAGGAAACATTAAAGATTGTTGGTGAAACCTACACTGAAAAAACGGGACAGATTTATGTGATTTACTCAAACATGTTTTGTTTCTCCTCACAACACAATTTCATTGTTTGCGATCAATGCAACACGAAGCAAAATCTGATCTACTAGTTTGAATCATGTAGTTGGAGTGTGAACCAATAAAGCTAATTCATGACGAGTAATGAGGAAGAAGTCAAACCGCGTGAGAGAAGAATCTTCCAGAAAGAACCTTGGCGCGTTAGCGGAGAAGACAATATCTAGAATCGTGGTCAAGGTAAGCATGGTGATTTATTTTTATTCAACATTTGTCTGTAGTCAGAATTGTAAGCAGCAACATTATTAGTGATTGCTCCATATCCTAGTTTTGTGCTTTTGAGTCTGAAACATATTGGCATGGCAGCTAAAGGTAAAAGACAATGTTGCTAGCTAGCTTCTATGAACAGTAAAACAGGACTAGGTCAAGATGAACATTTTGCAAGGAGGTAAAGTTAGTTGGCGACACACCATGATATGTACCTATTGGTCAAGAACTTCGAATTTACCAAGCCAAGAACTAATTAAGGTTTTCTGAGGAGTGCACACCACTTGAGCTAGCTAACATGCTAGCTAACGAATTCTTTGGTGCTTGTGCACGACATGGTCTGCAATCACTTCGCAGCAGCATTTAGTGCGCCATTTTTTTTCTTCCTTGTGAGGTAAAAAATTGTGAAAGTTAATGTATTTGCATCAACAACAAAAAAAATCATGACATATTTAAGGTCTAATGATCATACACCTAATCCTATGAGATTGGTGGTTCATGCAGTTTAACAGTTTGCCCATGGCTGCCTCCATGTCGTAAAACATGGTGCAAAGGTGACCGAGACTTATTTAACTGGGTTGTGGAGTTCATTTTAGCACTTGGAACATAGTTACTTTATATTATGGGTGTCCATTTATCAATACATTTACAATTATTTGACAAAAATAATTCAACGTATGTGCATATGAGTAGATGCATGCATAAATCAACAGATAATTGAATCAAATATTTTATAATGAAAAAAATAATTTCATGAACAAAAAGTATATTAACAGGTCCATGATGTTTGCCTGCTACATTTGTGCTGCTTTTGTCTACACATTCAAAGGATGTATAGTGTTGGTGAGTACTGTTATCAGAGGTTATTTTAATACCCCCCCCAAAATTTGCTCCGAATGTCAGTCTTTAGGTCTTATGGTACATTTACATTTTAGTCATTTAGCAGACGCTCTTATCCAGAGCGACTTACAGTAGTGAATGCATACATTTCATACATTTTTTTTCTCCGTACTTGTCCTCCGTGGGAATCGAACCCACAACCCTGGCGTTGCAAACACCATGCTCTACCAACTGAGCCGCACATTTCTGTTATCTTTTTTTCAGTGTTGTTGAAATGTAAGGGGTGTTCAGAATTGGTGTCAAGCAGGTCCCAACTTTTGCATCATTACAAGTTAAAGCACCCGCATTACGGCCGTACTGTCCGTTACCCATGTACAGTACATACAAAAGTGAACCTTTGCCCCACATATCCTTCAGGAGAAACAGAAGAGAGCCTCGAGGACATGCGGAAAGCTCTACTGTCTGATGTGAAGAAAAGGAACAACAGAGAGACGGTGAAGTTCAAAATGGAGAAGACGTTTGCATACAGGAGACATTAAGTTGTCCGTGACGCACCCTTGGTAGAGGACTTCATGGCAAGATGGCCTGCGCTCTTTGAAGTCATTGAGGGAAGTTAGCCATGCTTGTTTTATTGTTGATCTATTGGTCATGTTATCTGAGATTGGTTGGTGAAGGTAGAAGATTGTTTTCCCTCAGCTTGCCTAATTGGTATGAAGTGTTTCCTTTTTCCTTTTTCTTTCTCTTCCTCTCCTGTTCCGTGCCACCTTCATATTCTATCACTAGCTATTCTATTACTGTATCTATCATCTCATCTGTCTTCCATCTTATTTCATTAGCTACGGTTAGATGCACTTTCTTTTTATTCATAATTGTATTACTCAGATTAAAGACTCCATGTCTCCAGTGATCAAATTGGCTATGTCTCAAATGTAATCTGAATAGAAATCTTGGTTAGAACCACTTTTCATTTTAGCCTTGTAATAGGCGGTGTTCAAATATTATAAACAGTTCAATTTAGTTGACACTTAAAAGGACTCCAGTCTTGATTTATTTTTGTCTGTATCATGCTCTTGTGCTTCATGAGCTATACTTTCTGCAGTCTAGAGTCCCTAACTGTAAACACTTCATTGACGAATGATTCATTTTATATGATTGACAAGTTTTGCCTTTGTGTCTTCTTCAGGGCATGGATGAAGAGTCCACCAAGGCAGCTGTTGAGGACACTACTGTGGGGATCTACATTATCAAAGACCATTTCGCGAGTGAGGATCCAGGGGACACTGGGATTGTCCTTGAAGGCGTCAAGGTGCTGCAGGATCTGGGCAACGTAGCATTTGCTGTTGCAATGCTGTTCGGCCTCATGTATGCCATGAACCTCAGTTACCCTAACTGAGCCCCGCTACACTTTTGATGTCTTTCAGAAGGTTTTTATGGAACTGAATGGGGACAAACTTTCTAACAAAGCTGTTGCATTTAAAAACAGGCTGTTTCAGTGAGCTGTTTTGTTGTATGTTGTGTTTCACACTGTATGTTTGACTTATGTTTAACTTGTTAGATTGTTCACAAAAACTCAAAACAGAATGAGCATGTCCAAAGATGGAGCTATCGTGATTTCCTTAATTTTCTTTGCTGCTTATGGAAAAAGTTCAGTTTCACTTTGTAGTGACTTTTAGTCAATATAATTAACATGCACAAATATGTCCACATACCTACCTCATTCTTTGTCTGTTACTCCTTATGAAAAATAACTACCTCATTTTGTAACAAAATGCATTAGAGGGCCCAATCATTGTTAGGACAACTCTTCTTTTTTTATATATACAGATACTGTATAAAGGCTACAGCCCCTTGATTTAGACCTGTGCAATTCATTGAACACTGAATGTCAGTGAATGGACATTTGTCATTCCAAAGAGCTGAACCGTTACAAAAAATACAATATCATTTTTGAAACGCATGCCTTTGCCTTCTTTGTCACTGATGCAAATGGTCTCTTGCTCCTTGGTTACACATCCTTAGAAAACGTTTTATTTCCCTATTAATTTGTTTAAATACAAACACTAAGGCAGAAAATGACAGCATTTCATCTTGTGCTTACATTAATAATTATGTAGAACCTTAAATTATGGACAAAGTTATTCATAATTATGAGTAACATCGGAACATGATCAAATACATTTCAAGCTACACATTTAATTCAAATAAAATTTACTTTACCAAATCATGTAAAATTGATTCTATTCCATTACAATACATTTACTTGACAAAAAGAAAAGTAAACTTAAAACTAATAATTGTGTTATTTTAACATGTTTCATTCATGTGGAACCGATGTACACATTTGAATTAAGTAAATTCAAAGCACCATTTTTTTTTCAGTGTAGCCAATTTAGCATGCAATCTTTCATCACGTTTCAGGAGAAGACCCAGATGCAGACAGTGTCGAAGACAACTCTTCAATTCCTGGTCTCCCGTGATCTGCCACGGGTCCGGAAGACGTGCTGCACCATGAGCTGGGACATTTCTTTGGCAGAGGGTAGCTTGGGGAGAGGAATGAAGTGGGCGGCTGTAGAAAACCAGTCCACTACTGTCAGGACGGGGGGAGACCTGTGACAAAGTCCAGGGATATGTGAGACCAGGGACGGTGAGGAACAGGCAAGAGGTTGAAGGAGACCAGACGGAGTCTTGTTCTGTGCACAGATCGTGTATGCAGAGACGTCAGGAACCATGGTAGGCCACCAAAAGCATTGTCGCACAAAGGAGAGAGTCCAACGGGAGCCTGGGGGGCAGGCAAGCTTGAAGGAGTGGGCCCACTCCAGATCTGAGGAGCAGACAGCATCAGGAACAAACATCCGGTTATTTGGGCCAATCCACCATCACTCTCACCTTCCTGGAATCCATCTGTACACTCCCTGCAGCGATGATGTATCCCAGGAAGGGGATGGTGGAGCGATGGAATTTGCACTTCTCTGCTTTCACAAAAAGCTGGTTCTCCAGGAGGTGTTGGAGAACCTGTTGAATGTGGAGCACGTGTCCTTGGGTGGAGCGGGAGAAAACGAGGATGTCGTCGAGGTAGACGAAGACGAACCGGTTCAACATGTCGCGGAGAACATCATTCACCAGAGCCTGGGACACAGCAGGGGCATTGGTAAGGCCAAATGGCATGACCAGATACTCATAGTGACCGCTGGCAGTGTTGAAGGCAGTCTTCCACTCGTCCTCTTCCCGTATCTGCACCAGGTGGCAGGCGTTCCGTAGGTCCAGCTTGGAGAACACGGTGGCACCCTGGAGCGGCTCGAAGGCCGAGCAGATGAGTGGTAGCAGGTAGCAGTTCTTCACCGTGATGTCATTGAGGCCCCAGTAGTCGATGCACCAGCGCAGGGTTTGGTCCTTCTCCACAAAGAAGAACCCTGTACCGGCGGGGGAGGCAGAAGGACGGATGAACCCTGCAGCTAGGGAGTCCTCAATGTAGATCTCCATAGCCTTGGTTTACGGACCCGACAGAGAGTACAGTTGTCCCCGGGCCGGAGTGGTGCCTGGGAGAAGGTTGATCCCGCAGTCATAGGGTCGGTGCCGTGAAAGAAAAGTGGCCTGGGCCTTTCTGAACAACTCCCGGAGGTCCTGGTACTCCGCGGGAATGGAAGAGAGGTCCAGGGCAACTTCCGAGCCCCCAGGATGACGTCCCGGGCAGGCTGCGCTGACTTCAGGCAATGAGTGTGGCAGAACGGGCTCCAGCCCATGATGGCACCAGCAGACCAGTCAATAAGGGGATTCTGTCGCTGGATCCAAGAGAATCCCAATACCACAGAACCTGAGGAGACTTAATAAGCAGGAATTGGATCGTCTCGCTGTGGTTCCCTGACACACACAGGTTTATGGGGTGGTATTGTGGCTGTCCCCGCCTACAGAGCACCCGTCCAGTGCTCTAACGTCCATGGGAATGGAGAGGGGCTGAGTGGGGTTGCCCAGCTCGGATGGCAGGGATGCGTCCATAAAGCTCTCATCGGCCCCAGAGTCAATGAGTACCCGGAGAGATTTCAACTGGTTCCCCCACAGCAAGATGGCATGAAATGGGGTGCGAGTAAGGGGAGAGGAAAAGTTATCCGTATGAGTACTCCAGGGTACTCGCTCCTACCGGTGAGCCTGGTCTTTTAGTGGACAGGTTGCCACGAAATGACCAGTAGTCCCGCAATACAGGCAACTCTTCATGTGAAGCCTGTATAGCCGTTCAGCTGGGGACAGCCTAGCTCTACCTAGTTGCATCGGCTCGGGAAGAGGGGAATTGGCAGACTTCAGAGTCTCACGGGGGAACTTGAGTAGCCTCGGGTTCTCTCGGCAACGGAGCTATCGGGGACTTCCAGGTGGTCTCGGGGGCGAGGAGGAAGCCTTGGGCAGGCGAGTGAAATCGAACCTCCTCTCCTTCCTTCGCCCATCGATCCGAAGGCGATGAGCGAGTCGAGACCTGTAAGTAGTTTCCGGGCTGTAAGCTCGTCCTTTACTTCCTCCAATACCCCATGCAGGAACATGACGAACAGCGCTTCCGGGTTCCAGTCACTCTCAGCTGCCAACGTGCGAAAATCCACCACATAGTCTGCCACACTACGGGAGTCTTACCGAAGCTGGAGTAACTTCCGGGCAGCCTCTCTCCCGGACAATGGAGCATCAAAACTTTCTTCACCTCCTCCATGGACTCCTCTAGACTGAAGCATACTGTTGTTCCCATACTGCCGTCGCCTAGGCGAGAGCCCTCCTGGAAACAAGCGTGATGAGGTACGCTATCTTAGAGGGGAAGGAGGAGGGCTGCAGCTCAATGATGAGGGAACACTGAGCAAGAAACGCCCGACAGGTGCCCGACTCTCCATCGAAGCGTTCCGGGGGAGGTAAGCGGGGTTCCCGGGAAATAGGGGTGGCCAGGGAGGGGTGGCCAGGGAAGTTACCGTCATGGTAGGCTGCCTAACAGACAACCTGCGGAATTGCTCCAGCACTGTCTTCTGGAACCCTTCCATAAGACCACAAGCAACTCCTCGTGCCTTCCAATGGTGGCTCCTTGGGAGGAAATGGCGTTGCAGACCTGGTCCGAGTCTGCTGGGTCAGTCACGGCCAGTTCGACACTATCACGTTTCAGGAGGAGACCCAGATGCAGACAGTGTCGAAGTAACAAAAGTTTATTACTAGAACAGGAGGCAGGCAAAATGACAGGTCAAGGGCAGGCAGAGGTCAGTAAACCAGATCAGAGTCCATAAGGTACAGAACGGCAGGCAGTCTCGGGGTCAGGGCAGGCAAAGGTCAATAATCCAGGGTGGTGTGACAAGGTACAGAACAGCAGCCAGGCTCAAGGTCAGGGCAGGCAGAATGGTCAAAACCGGGAAACTAGAAAACAGGAACTAGAAAAAGACAGGCGCAAGGGGAAAAACGCTGGTAGGCTTGACAAACAAAATGAACTGGTAACAGACAAACAGAGAACACAGGTATAAATACACTGGGGATAATGGGGAAGATGGGCGACACCTGGAGGGGGTGGAGACAAGCACAAAGACAGGTGAAACAGATCATGGTGTGACACTTTCATTTCAGTAAAAGTTGAAGACCTCCCAACTTATTAAACACATTGTTTGGAATGAAATACCAAATTGATTCTGTATTGACCAAACATCTTTTCAATCAATTGATCTTGAAAGTGTTATTTATGTCAACAAAATCCAGCACTTCCAGACCTCCTTCAGGGCTTTTATTTGAGAAGACTGATTCTTTTAGTTTGTGAGACTTATTTTTCCAGATTATGTCAAGAATGGTCTTGTTGGTCTTTTTATGGGTAGAGGAGATTTGCAAATAAAGATAATGAGGGGTACACAAAGCGAGACAGTCCCTCTGCCTTGGACAGAAGCACTCTCCCAAGTATAGAAAGATCCCTTTGTAGCCAATTATTAAATATATTCTTGGTTTTCTTAATTTTAGGAGAGAATATGTTGTCTGACTAAGTGGTTTTTGGTTAGATGTATTCATAAATATTTAACATAGTCCTTTACAGGAATATTTTATATTTCTTTATCATCAGAGTCATAAGATTTTACATTTAGAAACGTTCAGTTTTAATCCAGATGCAATAGAGAATGCAGTGATAACATTAAGGACATGGGCGACCTGGTCTTTGGCTTTTAAAAAAAGAGTAGTATTGTCAGCCAGTTGGGAAATGTTGATTTCTCTGTTAAGAATGGATAAACCATTCAGATTTGCATTATTCAGAATATCTAGAGATAGAAGTTCCACTACCAAAATGAATAAAAAGGGCAGAATTGTAGTACACCTCTGTTGATACTGAATCTTTTGGATGTATTAAGGTTTAGTAACACAGAACTATTTATGTCTTTGTAAAACATGCAAATGACTTTGATAACATTTTCACCGAAACCAAAAAGTTAAAGAGAAATTCATGTTCAATTGTGTCAAAGGCTTTACAGAAGTCCAAAAATAAAACAACAGCCTCTGAATAATCTTAAAGGTCCAAGACTAAACGAATGTTGGAGTTTATGTGACGGCCCTTCACAAATCCTGTTTGAGCCTAATTTATAAATGTATCAATTCCTTTCTTTAATCTTTTGGCATAAACAAGAGGAATCAATTGTAATCAATATTTAATCAAGTGATTTGTCTCCAATTATCAATGGGGCGGCAGATAGCCTAGTGGTTAGAGCGTTGGGCCAGTAACCGAAAGTTTGCAAAATCGAATCCCCGAGCTGACAAGGTAAAAATCTGTCATTCTGCCCCTGAACAAGGTAGTTAACCCACTGTTCCTAGGCCGTTGTTGTAAATACGAATTTGTTCTTAACTGACTTGCCTAGTTAAATAAAAAAAATGAGAGAAGGTTCTTTATCAGGCTTCAGAATCAGTGGAATGAGGCCCTGTTTTGTAGTGGAGACTATTTCACCATTTACAATGCAATCTTGAAACATTCAAAATAGGGTCTTCTAGTAACTCCCAAAACTGCCTATGGAATTCAACTGACAGGCCATCAGGGCCAGGTGATTTCCCTTTTTTCATTGAATTCAATCTAATTTCTTAGATTGACACAGGTGAATCGCAAACTGAGTGGAAATCATCCTCAATTACAGGGACATCATTCTGAATGTGGCAAATGTAGCTTTCACAACCATCTTCCTGAAATTGTGAGTTGTAAAGGTTTTCATAAAAGGAATTGACAAATGTTGATATTGTAATCTTTGCATAATACATCATTAATTTTGAGCGTCGTTATAGATTTTCTTTTGTAATTTCTCTTTTCAAGTGCAAAAAAATAACTGGTGTTTCTTTCCCCCTCTTCAATCCATTTTGGCTCTTGATCTGACAAAGGCACCCGTTGCCAGATCCGTGTAAAGCTATTCTAATTCTAGTTGTAAAGATTGAAATACAGACACTTCTTTAGAAAACTGTCAAGCTTGCTCATCAAATCTTTTTCTCTACGATTCTTCAGATCTTTGGCACGTTTAATGGCTACAATTCTTACTTTATATTTGAAGAATTCCCATCTACTTCCATGACCCATGTCTGTTCTTGCAAAAATATCTTTGGCTAACAATTTGATGTTTCCAACGAAAATAGGATCTCGAAGAAGTGTGTTGTTTAATTTCCAATATCTTTGAATACCTTTAGATTTTTTAATAGCTTGTAAATTCAGGGAAATCAAATGATGATCAGAACTGATGATCTACATCTATAACAAATTGTAACAAAAAGGGGGAAATTAGGAATAAATATATTCTAGATTTCGTGACATAGTTTTATTGGTCCAGGTACAACCCTTTGCATCTGGATTGAAATAATGCCAGGCATCATCAACAGAGAGATCCTTGCATAACGTTGTGATGATATTGGTATTTTGAGAGCTTTGACTCATTCTAGGAGGAAAACGATCAGCAGAGTCATCAGGTGTTTTGTTAAAATCACCTGAGATAATTAGAAAAGCCTCTGAGTATTTGTTGCGTAAAAAGTGTCTAATTTGGAGCATGTGAGTTATGTCCATACACATTACAGATGATGAAAATAGCATTGTCAAGTTTAACAGTTACTATGACCCATCTGCCATCCTGTGAAGATGTGGATTCGAGAATGTCACCTTTAAACTTGTGGATAATCGTAAAAACAACAGCAGAATGGTTTGATCCATGAGTGAAATAGGCCATGACTTCCAAAATTTCAAGTCACTTTCACACTAATGAGTTTCCTGAAGAAGGACAAAATCTGCATTACTGCGTTGACAATATAAAAATAAGGCTTTGCTTATTGTAAGATCTCTCAAACCCCTAGCATTCAGGCTAACAATATTGAGTGAGTTGAAAACAAACTCCTGCATTAAAAAATAAAGAGACACAAACTAGACAACAGATGTAGTAATGTGAACAATAAAACAAACTATAAACCTTGAGAGGGTTACTCCGACGGAAAACTACGCTCAGCTGAGGTAGTGGTGGTTAACAGTACAACAAATCCCTTTTTTTTCATAAATTGTTGTTCGAACTGTAAATTTACTCGTGGCAGTACAGTAAATGTACTCCTGGCAGTACTCATAGTTCAAGTGTGGTTTATGTCATCCGAGTTAACCAGTAATCTTTCTTCCTGCGATGAATGCGTGTGGGCCCTTGAATCCAGCCTTCTTTCCTTCTTGTCGTGTTTTCTGTATAAGCGGCCACAGTTTCTCCCTGGCAGTCTTATCCTGCGGTATCAGAGCCTCTTTGATGCAGAGCTTCTTCTCATCCAGAAACTTGTTCCCCTTGGCTATTTTTCAGATGATGTCCCTGTAGTAGCGCATAGCGAAGCGCAGGATGACATTGCGAGGTGATCCATCAGATCTTCGTTTCCCAATGTACAACGTCGATGTACCACGTCGATCACGTCTCTTAGCTTGTCTTTGATGCACGGAACCACCTTTCTCAGTATATTGATGACTGCTTCCCTAATGTCCTCTCCCTCTACCTCTCTTACACCTTGGATTTTCCTATTCCACCTGCGAGAGTACCGTTGAAGTTCAGCTACATTCTCACACAGCTCATTATTTTGGGATTGCAGTTTCTTCAGCTCGTTCTCTAGGAAAGTTACATGTTCCTTGTTCTCGCTCACAACTGTGTGAAGCTGACAGACAGCCTCTGACAAATGTGACCGACTGCCTTGATTCAGTCTCATGTAGCAACATTTGAAATTGTGTTTTTACGTTGGATAAAAGCAGAGACACAGAGCTACAAAATGGTATATCATACACTGCATTTTAGGAATAATTAAATCAAACTTTGTCACATGCGCCGAATACAACGTGTAGACCTTACCGTGAAATGCTTACTTACATGCCGTTAACCAACAGTGCAGTTCAAGAAAGAGTTAAGAAAATATTTACCAAATAAATATTTACCAAGTAAAAAAATAATAAAAAGTAACACAACAAAATAACAATAACGAGGCTATATACAGGGGGTACCGGTACCGAGTTAATTTTTACATTTTAGTTATTTTTTATTTCACCTTTATTTAACCAGGTAGGCAAGTTGAGAACAAGTTCTCGTTTACAATTGCGACCTGGCCAAGATAAAGCAAAGCAGTTCGACACATACAACAACACAGAGTTACACATGGAGTAAAACAAACATACAGTCAATAATACAGTAAAAAAATAAGTCTATATACAATGTGAGCAAATGAGGTGAGATTAGGGAGGTAAAGGCAAAAAAGGCCATGGTGGCGAAGTAAATACAATATAGCAAGTAAAATACTGGAATGGTAGATTTGCAGTGGAAGAAAGTGCAAAGTAGAAATATAAATAATGGGGTGCAAAGGATCTAAATAAATAAATAAATACAATAGGGGAAGAGGTAGTTGTTTGGGCTAAATTATAGACGGGCTATGTACAGGTGCAGTGATCTGTGAGCTGCTCTGACAGCTGGTGCTTAAAGCTAGTGAGGGAGATGTGTTTCCAGTTTCAGAGATTTTTGTAGTTCGTTCCAGTCATTGGCAGCAGAGAACTGGAAGGAGAGAGGGCCAAAGGAGGAATTGGCTTTGGGGGTGACCAGAGAGATATACCTGCTTGAGCGCGTGCTACAGGTGGGTGCTGCTATGGTGACCAGTGAGCGGAGATAAGGGGGGACTTTACCTAGCAGGGTCTTGTAGATGACCTGGAGCCAGTGGGTTTGGTGACGAGTATGAAGCGAGGGCCAGCCAACGAGAGCGTACAAGTCGCAGTGGTGGGTAGTATATGGGGCTTTGGTGACAAAACGGATGGCACTGTGATAGACTGCATCCAGTTTATTGAGTAGGGTATTGGAAGCTATTTTGTAAATGACATCGCCGAAGTCGAGGATCGGTAGGATTGGTCAGTTTTACGGGGGTATGTTTGGCAGCATGAGTGAAGGATGCTTTGTTGCGAAATAGGAAGCCAATTCTAGATTTAACTTTGGATTGGAGATGTTTGATGTAAGTCTGGAAGAAGAGCTTACAGTCTAACCAGACACCTAGGTATTTGTAGTTGTCCACATATTCTAAGTCAGAACCGTCCAGAGTAGTGATGCTGGACGGGCGGGCAGGTGCAGGCAGCAATCGGTTGAAGAGCATGCATTTAGTTTTACTTGTATTTAAGAGCGGTTGGAGGCCACGGAAGGAGAGTTGTATGGCATTGAAGCTCGTCTGAAGGGTTGTTAACACAGTGTCCAAAGAAGGGCCAGAAGTGTACAGAATGGTGTCGTCTGCGTAGAGGTGGATCAGAGACTCACCAGCAGAGCGACATCATTGATGTATACAGAGAAAAGAGTTGGCCCAAGAATTGAACCCTGTGGCACCCCCATGGAGACTACCAGAGGCCCGGACACCAGGCCATCCGATTTGACACATTGAACTCTATCAGAGAAGTAGTTGGTGAACCAGGCGAGGCAATCATTTGAGAAACCAAGGCTATTGAGTCTGCCGATGAGGATGTGGTGATTGACAGAGTCGAAAGCCTTGGCCAGGTCAATGAATACGGCAGCACAGTATTGTTTCTTATCGATGGCGGTTAGGATATCGTTTAGGACCTTGAGCGTGGCTGAGGTGCACCCATGACCAGCTCTGAAACCAGATTGCATAGCGGAGAAGGTGCGGTGGGATTCTAAATGGTCGGTAATCTGTTTGTTGACTTGGCTTTCGATGACCTTAGAAAGGCAGGGTAGGATAGATATAGGTCTGCAGCAGTTTTGGTCAAGAGTGTCCCCTCCTTTGAAGAGGGGGATGACAGCAGCTGTTTTCCAATCTTTTGGAATCTCAGATGACACGAAAGAGAGGTTGAACAGGCTAGTAATAGGGGTTGCAAGAATTTCGGCAGATAATTTTAGAAAGAAAGGGTCCAGATTGTCTAGCCCGGCTGATTTGTAGGGGTCCAGATTTTGCAGGTCTTTCAGAACATCAGCTGACTGGATTTGGGAGAAGGAGAAATGGGGAAGGCTTGGGCGAGTAGCTGTGGGGGGGTGCAGTGCTGTTGACCGCGGTAGGGCTAGCCAGGTGGAAAATATGGCCAGCCGTAGAAAAATGCTTATTGAAATTCTCAATTATAGTGGATTTATCAGAGGTGACAGAGTTTCCTATCCTCAGTGCAGTGGGCAGCTGGGAGGAGGTGTTCTTATTCTCCATGGACTTTACAGTGTCCCAGAACTTTTTTGAGTTTGTGTTGCAGGAAGCAAATTTCTGTTTGAAAAAGCTAGCCTTGGCTTTTCTAACTGCCTGTGTATATTGGTTTCTAACTTCCCTGAAAAGTTGCATATCACGGGGGCTGTTCGATGCTAATTCAGAACGCCACAGGATGTTTTTGTGTTGGTTAAGGGCAGTCAGGTCTGGAGAGAACCAAGGGCTATATCTGTTCCTGGTTCTAAATTTCTTGAATGGGGCATGTGCGGGGTACAGGTTAGTCGAAGTAATTTGTACATGTAGGTAGGGGTGAAGTGACTATGATGTGATTAATTGTTCAGCAGTCTTATGGCTTGGGGTAGAAGCGGTTAAGGAGGCTTTTGGTCCTAGACTTGGCGCTCCGGTACTGCTTGCCGTGCGGTAGCAGAGAAAACACTCTACTGTATGATTTGGGTAACTGGAGTCTCTGACAATTTGTTAGGCTTTCCTCTGACACCGTCTAGTATATAGGTCCTGGATGGCAGTAAGCTTGGCCCCAGTGATGTACTGGGCTTTACGCACTAGCCTCTGTAGCGCCTTACGGTCAGATGCCATACCAGGCAGTGATGCAACCGGTCAGGATCCTCTCGATGGTGCAGCAGTAGAACTTTTAGATCTGGGGACCCATGCCAAATCTTTTCAGTCTCTTGAGGGGGAAAAGGTGTTGTCGTGCCCTCTTAACGACTGTCTTAGTGTGTTTGGACCATGATAGTTCGTTGGTGATGTGGACACCAAGGAACTTTAAACTCTTGACCATCTCCACTACAGCCCCGTCGATGTTAATGGGTGCCTGTTCGGCCCGCCTTTTCCTGTAGTGCACGATCAGCTCCTTTGTCTTGCTCACATTGAGGGAGAGGTTGTTGTCCTGGCACCACACTACCAGGTCTCTGACCTCCTCCCTATAGGCCGTCTCATCATTGTCGGTGAGTGTGCAAAGCTGTCATCAAGGCAAAGGGTGGCTACTTTGAAGAATCTAAAATATAAAATATATGTTGATTTGTTTAACACTTTCTTGGTTACTACATGATTCCAATATGTGTTAGTTTTGATGTCTTCACTATTATTCTACAATGCAGAAAATAGTAAAAATAAATAAAAACCCTTGAATGAGTAGGTGTGTCCAAACTTTTGACTGGTACTGTATGTCCTTAATCAGTATAAAGGAGGAAATGTAGCTTACTTGTTGAGTAAAATCCAAGCTGTAATGCATCCTGATGTCTTTTCTTGCTGGTTCAGTAGGGCCCCCAGAGACTTCAGGTCTTGACACGTGGTCTTGCAGTCACCAACCATCTTCTGGCAGACAGACCGCTCACTCTGAACAAGCAGGTGATGCTGCTCTTGCTTCTTCAGCTTGGCTGATTTAACAGCTTCTGGCAGATTGGCAGATCTGAAGATCTGATAGTTGTTCCTCTGGTACTGCCAGCACAGGTCTGTCCTGGGCTTAGTGCTTGAGATGTGGGGCAGCAATTTTCTCCACAGATTCCTGAAGGAAGACAGACCGACTACACGTACCTCTGGAAAATACAGAGATAATGTGAGATCAATAAAAGTAGTGCCAGTCATGTTGGAGGTAAATTAAATAATAAAAACGTGTTGCTTATGCTTTACATACCAAGTGTTGTCATCTCAGCCAATCATGTCAAGCAGGAAGGTTCCTCACTTTTTCTGTGGCTAATCCAACTAGTCTCGTAATTTAACAAAAAAACACATTTTCATAAAAAATTTAAGTATAAGCGTTCAAATGCCTCTCCTGTGAAGTTGTGACATATGTGTAGCTTCCTGAAACAAGTCACAAATTATCAATCTTCTTTGATGTTTCTTCAGTAGCCCGCTCTATGATGGACACTTTGGAGAATTTGGCATCTTGTTCAGTATTTTATTTAACCTTTATTTAACCAGGCAAGCCAGTTAAGAACAAATTCTTATTTACAATGACGGCCTACATTGACCAAACCCGGACAACGCTGGGCCAATTGTGCACCGCCCTATGGGACTCCCAATCATGGCCTGGATTCAAACCAGGGTGTCTGTAGTGACACCTCTAGCACTGAGATGCAGTGCCTTAGACCGCTGCGTCACTTGGGAGCCAGGGTCTGGATTGCAGAGAAAAGTTCAGACATGGAAATGTCCTATTTCCCTTTTTTCTCCAGTGGGTTTTTAATTGGGGTCGGAGGTAAAGAGGTTGCAAGGATCTCGTCCTGTTCCGTCTTTTTCTTCCTCTTGCTCGAGCTAGCGGCATCTTGTGTATCCATGCTGCTCTGGCTCTCGTTGTTGCTAGCTAGCATGCCTGCCGTCTTCTGTGAAACTTGGATATTCCGTCTTATGTTGTCTTTCTGTCGTGTTTTTCCAATTCAACTTGACAAAAACAAACTTGCCATATGTAGCTAAAACAAGTTATAGTTAGTTTCTTGCTACACCTAACCCTCAAAGTTGCTTGGACAAGGGAGAAAACACTCCCTCTCACAGTGATGCCATCTTGGCTCCTCGCATGTAACTAAAGTCTGCAGGTGTTTACATAGTTTGGTGCATGTGCCAGGTGATATACATTTCAACGGCAGTACCGACGCTCTAAAAAGTCAGGTAAACAATACTTTCCTGTGGATATTTGGTCTCAGATTTCGAGTTGCTGAAGGACCAACCGCAGTAGTGTAAGTTCAAATGTAATTTTATTGGCTTGTTGGCTTGTTATTGGCTTGTAAGGAAAACATTTTTGAAGTTATATTTCTATGTTGCAGACTATTTATCAAGTATTGGTATAAATGTCTGGTTTATTAGGAAAGTTTAAACCATGACAGAGAGGTGGGGGTGTTTGTTTAATTTGGAATAAGTGTTTATTTTATTTTCATAATCCCCATTCAACGTGTCTCCTCCCCTTCATCCACACCGACTGAAGTGGATCCAACAGGCGATATCAACAAGGGACCATAGTCCCCACACGGATTGACCCGGTCAGTCCATGTCATTGGAAAGAGCAGGTGTTCTCAATGACGAGTAGAACATTGCATTTTAAACAAATAGGAGAATGGTTAAATTAGAGACTCCCGCAAAGTTAGACTTTTATTGCAATTAGGGGGGCTGAACTTCCCACTGACCCCCCTGTAATTCGCACGCTGCCTACAGGGTACTCCAACAGAGACAGGGAAATCTATAGGAAAACAAATTCTGACCCACATTGAAGACAAAGCAATAGAGAACCAGAGCTTGGCAGGTAGCCTAGCGGTTAAGAGCGTTGGGCCAATAACTGAAAGGTTGTTGGTTTGAATCCCCAAGCTGACTAAGTGAAAAATCTGTTGATGTGTCCTTGGGTGAAGCACTGAACTGCAATTGCTCCTGTAAGGTTTAAAGTGTACCACTTCTCTACCACAACAGAAATTGCAACTCAAACCTTTCTCTGAGTAGTTAACACATTACCACAAATCCCCTGCAATTGAACCCCAAAAATATTATCTGTTCATGTGAAACCAAAAGTCTCTATTGTACAATCTGTTCCCCATATGGGACTACTTTGCCTATCAAAGACACTTTGAGCCTGGTGATGCCTGTGCCAGTCTGACACCATATTCCCCTCTGGGCCCCTCCAGATCTCCACACCAGCACCCATTACTGCATCCTAGCTCCAGACCCAGCTCTCGCTGGACAGCTATCCCCAGAAGGGCCCTCCAGATCAGGGTTGATTTGCAGCATAAGCCCCCTAGTGATTACCCATTAGCCCTGGTCCCCATTGACTCTGGCTTCTAGCAGGGTAGCATGTGTACCCCTCTATACCCCTCCCTAATGCCATAGTGGCCCTCCCATTGCAGATCCCTCCCCCCCTCTCCTCCCTAATTGGCAGTAAGGGGTATCAGAGAGGGCTGGGAAACAGGGAATAGATGGTGACATCTGATCTGATGTCCACTTAAAATCAAAATAATGTTGAGCCTTCTACTTTGTTGTATCACAAGGCGTAGTCTGTAGGGGCATGGTGTTTTGATTGGATGATTGATAGGACATTATAGAAACAGAATCTCAGTTTAAGTGTGAAAGGAGAAGGTGTTGTCTACAGGAAGAACACCTGACTGTGACAAAATATGTATTTGTTGCACAGAACATGAAGCTAGACTTAGGGTTAGGATAGTGGTTGAGGCTAGGGTTGAACCGGGATGTGGACATGAAGTTAGGGTTAGGGTAATGGTTAGGGTTGTGGTTGAAGGTTCAACTGAAATGTGGACATGATGCTAGGGTAAGGGTTAGGGTTGTGGTTGAGGGTTATGGTTGAACTGGGATGTGGACATGAAGCTATAGGGTTATGGTCAGGGATAGGGATAGTTAAAACAACTGTTACAGTTTTTCTCAATCTCATACAAAACATTTTTGGGAACATTGCACACAAGACACAGTACCATTTGGTCTTTTGCAAAACATGAAATGCATTTTCAAAAATGTATTTGTCTTCTCAAAACAGCAAACACATTCCTCAAAACTATATGATACCATAACAATTGCAAATACACGCAAGTATACATATCGCTTGAATCAAGGTGACAAAACAGAAAGCTAATCTGTTTTTTAAAAATTCCCTTTGAATCAATGTTTTTTTCTTTGCAGACATTAAAAGGTGCAGAATTTGGGGCAATTACAAAAAACATTACGCACACTTCACCAAACAA
The DNA here is from genome assembly GCF_965601325.2 of Salmo salar. Taxonomy (NCBI): domain Eukaryota; kingdom Metazoa; phylum Chordata; class Actinopteri; order Salmoniformes; family Salmonidae; genus Salmo; species Salmo salar. The sequence continues at coordinate 8,759,140 of NC_138301.1, read as the reverse complement.
TTTCATACACATCAAATACTGTCAAACATTGTTCCTGATCAAAAGGAAAAAGTAAAATAAGCACATTGTGCAGAATTCATTCATCAATATCATCACAATGCTGACAGATTTGTAGACTTTCATCACCAGGTAGAAAAACAATTCCCAATAGAAATAAGGACAGGTGAATACAGAGGAGGAACTGCTTATATGAATGGATAGGCCTCAAACAAAACCAAAGAAAAGCTCTGTAACGGAGACAACGACTTAGGAGTAACCCAAAGTTACTTAGAAGTAACCCAAATTTATTCTCGGCAATGTCGTGAAAAATCATAAGAATATCACTCAGAATCACCCTCCTACAGAATCGTGTTGATCTGCACATTTCTTCAAAGTGACTAGGCTGGATAACTATATCAAACTACATCAAACTGGCTGTCAGGCCACTGAATTTCCAAATCTCTCCACTGTGGAACCACAGACATAGGCAGTGAGTTTCAGGGTGTTCTTAGATGCCGACTTTCTTTGGTCTGTTTGGGACAGACTGATGGTGGTCCTATGAGAACATCTCTCAATCAACACTCCAGACCTCACCAACTCTCTCTTCCTTTTACCAGCTAAACCTTCATGCCGTTCCCTCTGTTTACACACCCTGATTAGTTTGGTAAGGGGAAACAATCTCCCAAGAACCCGTGATCTCTGAATCAACGTGCCCCTCTGTCCTACCCTTTATCTCTTCATCCCTCCGTTCACAAAAGAAACAGATTCTCCCAGAATCAGGGAGTGAAATTGGGGATCAGAGCGGGCCGACTCCTGAGCAAACAGACAGCTAATGGACCGGCTGTCTTCTCCTCCCCTCACATTACCAGCAAAGCAGGGGAATGCAGCCTGGCCAGTCAAAATACTAATGCTTAAGCTGGCTAATCCCTTACACACACAGGCCTCATACTCACTGACTCCCACACTGATAGCAGATAATCACTCCACCACCAAGGTAGTGGAAGAGAGTGTGTGAGAGAGTGAGAGTGATGGAATGGGACTCACAACGCACATGTACACTACCGTTCAAAAGTTTGGGGTCACTTAGAAATGTCATTGTTTTTGAAAGAAAAGCTATTTTTTTGTCCATTAAAATAACATTCAATTGATCAGAAATACAGTGTAGACATTGTTAATGTTGTAAATTACTATTGTGGCTGGAAACAGCTGATTTTTTTATGGAATATCTACATAGGCGTACAAAGGCCCATTATCAGCAACCATCACTCCTGTGTTCCAATGGCACGTTGTGTTAGCTAATACAAGTTGATCATTTTTAAAGTCTAATTGATCATTAGAAAACCCTTTTGCAATTATGTTAGCACAGCTGAAAACTGTCGTTCTGATTAAAGAAACAATAAAACTGGCCTTCTTTAGACTAGTTGAGTATCTGGAGCATCAGCATTTGTGGGTTCGATTACAGGCTCAAAATGGCCAGAAACAAAGAACTTTCTTCTGAAACTCGTCAGTCTGTTCTTGTTCTGAGAAATGCAGGCTATTCCATGCAAGAAATTGCCAAGAAACTGAAGATCTTGTACAACGCTGTGTACTACTCCCTTCACAGAACAGCGCAAACTGGCTCTAACTAGAATAGAAGGAGGAGTGGGAGGCCCTGGTGCACAACTGAGCAAGAGGACAAGTACATTAGAGTGTCTAGTTTGAGAAACAGACGACTCACAAGTCCTCAACTGGCAGCTTCATTAAATAGTACCTGCAAAACACCAGTCTAAATGTCAACAGTGAAGAGGCAACTCTGGGATGTTGGCCTTCTAGGCAGAGTTCCTCTGTCCACTGTCTGTGTTCTTTTTCCCATCTTAATCTTTTATTTTTATTGGCCAGTCTGAGATATGTATTTTTCTTTGCAACTCTGCTTAGAAGGCCAGCATCCCGGAGTCGCCTCTTCGCTGTTGACATTGAGACTGGTGTTTTGCGGGTACTATTTAATGAAGCTGCCAGTTGAGGACTTGTGAGTCGTCTGTTTCTCAAACTAGACACTCTAATGTGCTTGTCCTCTTTTTCAGTTGTGCACCGGGGCCTCCCACTCCTCCTTCTATTCTGGTTAGAGCCAGTTTGCGCTGTTCTGTGTTGGGAGTAGTACACAGCGTTGTACGAGATCTTCAGTTTCTTGGCAATGTCTTGCATGGAATAGCCTTCATTTCTCAGAACAGGAATAGACTAACAAGTTTCAGAAGAAAGTTCTTTGTTTCTGGACATTTTTAGCCTGTAGTCGAATCCACAAATGCTGATGCTCCAGATACTCAACTAGTCTAAAGGAGGCCAGTTTTATTGCTTCTTTAATAAGAACAACAGTTTTCAGCTGTGCTAACATAATTGCAAAAGGGTTTTCTTATGATCAATTAGACTTTAAAATGATAAACTTGGCCTAGTCTAAACAACGTGCCATTGGAACACAAGAGTGAAGGTTGCTGATAATGGCCTCTGTACATGTATGTAGATATTCCATAAAAAATCTGCTGTTTCTAGCTACAATAGTCATTTACAACATTAACAATGTCTACACTGTATTTCTGATCAATTGAATGTTATTTTAATGGACAAAAAATGTGCTTTTCTTTCAAAAACAATGACATTTCTAAGTGACCCCAAACTTTTGAACGGTGGTGTATGTTCACATACACTACCACACACACACACACACACACACACACACTCATCCCTTTCTCCGCTAGACCCCTCCAGCTGTGAAAACCTGTCTCCTCCAGGTTGGACTCATAGCAGGCTAATGGAGAATATGCTAATGCTAGTTTGGAGGGAGGAGCACTGTTGGCTTATGGAGGATTAGGGCTTGTTGGCCAGCCCTGGCCCAGGCTCCCCGCCGTGGTAGCGCACTAATACAGGTGTTAGTAAACTGGCGTTAGCCACCAGCTAGTTAGCCACCATTCAGAGAGTGATTGTCTGGCCGGCTCTGCCATTTGTAGCACTGTTTGCTCATCAGCAGGGAGGTCTCTCTGTACTGTGGTGGGTCCACCATGATCCGACTAGATCCCCCCCTTCTCTCTCTTTCACTCTCTTCTTTCTGTAGTGTCCTGGACAGCAGGACTCATCCCAGAGACAGAGACGTGCTCAGGCGGTCTAAAGAGAACCAGAGGCCAGGAAAGGACTGAGGAGAAGCAGGGATCACACAAATCGTCTGTTTTGACGATTCACTGCTACATCTCGATTCTCCTGTGTTTCCCCTTTCATTGAGGACTACCATTTTTGCTTTTATAAGAGTTGTTATTAGAGGGGCAAATCTGGCACCAATGATGACTAAGGTGCTTGTAGAATCTTCCATATTTTACGACCATGTAATGTATTCATAACAGGGGTTTGTGTGTTGAGAGGGAGACAGAGTGGGAGATAACTAAATGCATAGAAATGCGAGGTGACATTGAATATATAGTTGTGAGAAAATTGACTTGTGTGTCTTCCAAGTGTAGAACATGTGGGAAAGCAAATAAAGGTTAGTTGGGTGACCTAACATGCCTAAAGCGATTCTGTCAGGGATGTCGGTGGTTCAAAGAAGTCATTAGTCTTCTCCAGCACCGTCACAAAGAGGAGATTTAAAACAGCAAACAGAAACAGGTTGTGGAAAACTCAAAGCCAAACACACATATCCACTAAGAGGCTTTGGTGTATTATGCTGTTCTGTCCCCATACAAAACCAAAGATTCAAATGTGTCTCCCTCTCGCTCTTTTTCGCCTAAGAAAGTCTTATCATGTCTCATCCTGTGTTGTTTGTAGGGACTTTTGAGTCCAGCAGCCAATTCTGTTAGGTGGACTGTCCTTGAGACAGATTTTTGTCTCGTAGTAAATAAGCAAAAAGTCTGAACTTTTTGTTGGAAATTACACTTACCACTCTGAAGAGTTTCTAAATAATGAGCAAATGAAGACATTTATTTAATTACAGTTGATACGGAACAACTTTGTATCTCAGCCATCAGCTGTAACTAGCTGCTGGTGGGAACTTAATATGCATGGATAAATAACATTTATAGAGAACCTTCCAAAGAATGCAGAAAACCCATTATTTCAAATGTATTTCAAGACCTTACAAGAACTATTGCCAGCTGGCAAATGTCTTCACGGACATTTTCAATCTCTCCTTGTCCCAGTCTGTAATCCCAACACGTTTCAAACTGACCACCATTGTCTCTGTTCCCAGAACTCCAAGGTAACCTGCCTAAATGACGACCGCCCTGTAGCACTCACATCTATAATTATGAAGTGCTTTGAAAGGCTATTCATGGCACACATCAACTCCATCATCCCAGACACCCTGGACCCACTCCAATTCCCATACCGCCCCAACAGATCCACAGATGATGCAATCTCAATTGCACTTCACACAGCCCTCTCTCACCTGGACAAGGGGGGCAATAACTATGTGAGAATGCCATTCATAGACTTCAGCACAGCATTCAACACCATAGTGTTGAACGCTGAGCTGTAGTCTATGAAAGTGTTCGTTATGCCCTTGGGCTGTATATAATAATCGCCATGCTCCGAAGCCACCTCTCATTCACATAGCTCTCTCAGATATTTCAATTCTTATTAGCCAATGCCCGTCACGTGATCGGAACCATATCAGACATCACAGCTCCGAAGTACAAGTGAAGACAGACACATCGGAATGCAATGGTGCACGTCCTTCTTATCAAATTCCGAGAACTGTGCACATTTACTTTTCCTCAGCCCGCAAGATGAGTAATGAACAGCAAAAGCACTAGCCTATGTCAATCTACTATCCCCAATTGTCACGCCTGCTCCCGCTCTCCTTCCCTGGTGCTCGAGTGCGCCATGCTGCCCTGCATTACGCACTCCTACCACCATGCTTCCCTTGTCACGCGCATCAGTGATCCATTGCACTCACCTGGACTCAATCACCTGTGTTATTTCCTCCCCTATATCTGTCTGTTCCCCAGCTCTGTTCCCCCACTTCAGCATTAATTGTCGTATGTCTTTGTATTACCCGGTTCTGACGCTGTTCCTGTCCTGTTCCATGTCTGTATAAATTAAATATTCACTCTCCGTACCTGCTTCTCATCTCCAGCGTCGGTTCTTACACCCATAGTACAAAGGTTTAGTTAGCCTACCAATTCAATTGGTCAGCTTGTCATTCTGTGCCAGAAACAAATATTCCAACAGACTCTGGGACCGTCGTGGGACAATAGATCCAAAAATCATACAACCACTGTACATCAAACGAACTGTTAAATGTCCCATTAAATGACAAAAAACATTGAGGTTATAAACAATTATGTTTATGGTTAAATAGTTTCAAGATGTTGAATGCCTCCGCTCAGATTGCAAGGTGTGTGATATTGCGATGCACATCAGACACTGGCCTTTCTCTCCCAGCGAACAGTGCCACCAGTATGTCGACAGAATCAAGCCTTTAGACGTTAATATTAATTAATCTACATTATACTTGCCAAACATGACTGGCGTTAAGCCTATATATACAGTTAAAGTCGAACGTTAACATATACTTAGGTTGGAGTCATTAAAACTCGTTTTTCAACCACTCCACAAATTTCTTGTTAACAAACTATAGTTTTGGCAAGTCGGTTAGGACATCTACCTTGTGCATGACACAAGTAAATTTTTCAACAATTGTTAACAGACAGATTATTTCACTTATAATTCACTGTATCACAATTCCAGTGGGTCAGAAGTTTACATACACTAAGCTGACTGTGCCGTTAAACAGCTTGGAAAATTCCAGAAAATTATGTCATGGATTTACAAACTTCTGATATGCTAATTGACATAATTTGAGTCAACTGGAGGTGTACCTGTGGATGTATTTCAAGTCCTACTTTCAAACTTAGTGCCTCTTTGCTTGACATCATGGGAAAATCAAAAGAAATCAGCCAAGACCTCAGAAAGAAATTGTAGACCTCCACAAGTCTGGTTCATCCTTGGGAGCAATTTCCAAACGGCTGAAGGTACCACGTTCATCTGTACAAACAATAGTACGCAAGTACAAACATCATGGTACCACTCAGCCGTCATACCTCTAAGGAAGGAGACGCGTTCTGTCTCCTAGAGATGAACGTACTTTGGTGCGAAAAGTATCTATATCCACAGTAAAACGAGTCCTATATCAACATAACTTGAAAGGCCGCTCAGCAAGGAAGAAGCCATTGCTCCAAAACCGCCATAAAAAAGCCAGACTACGGTTTGCAACTGCACATGGGGACAAAGATCGTACTTTTTGGAGAAATGTCCACTGGTCTGATGAAACAAGGGGGAGGCTTGCAAGCCGAAGAACACCATTCCAACCGTGAAGCACGGGGGTGGCAGCATCATGTTGTGGGGGTGCTTTGCTGCAGGATGGACTGGTGCACTTCACAAAATAGATGGCATCATGAGGAGGGACAATTATGTGAATATATTGAAGCAACATCTCGAGACATCAGTCAGGAAGTTACAGCTTGGTCACAAATGGGTCTTCCAAATGGACAATGACCCCAAGCATACTTCCAAAGTTGTGGCAAAATGGCTTAAGGACAACAAAGTCAAGGTATTGGAGTGGCCATCACAAAGCTCTGACCTCAAGCCTATAGAAAATTTGTGTGCAGAACTGAAAAAGCGTGTGCGAGCAAGGAGGCCTACAAACCTGACTCAGTTACACCAGCTCTGTCAGGAGGAATAGGCCAAAATGTACCCAACTTATTGTGGGAAGCTTGTGAAAGGAACGCTTGTGAAATGTTTGACCTAAGTTAAACAATTTAAAGGCAATGCTACCAAATACTAATTGAGTGTATGTAAACTTCTGACCCACTGGGAATGTGATGAAAGAAATAAAAGCTGAAATAAATCATTCTCTCTACTATTATTCAGATATTTCACATTCTTAAAATAAAGTGGTGATCCTAACTGACCTAAGACAAGGAATTTTTACTATTAAATGTCTGGAATTGTGAAACACTGAGTTTAAATGTATTTGGCTGAGGTGTATGTAAACTTCCGACTTCAACTGTATGTAATTAAAAGTCTCATTAAAGTTTGGCTACATTTTCTGGTGCCTCCCTAATGTCAGCATTTGTGTGGACATGTGAGGCTGTAGCCAATACGCATATATCACCTACACTTTGACAGGCAAATGATTCATCTACATTCTTAACAGAATAGCTAGTGTTTTTCGGTTTTCTAATACATTTAATTGGCTTTATTGTTTAATGGCCTTGGTGCCCTAGCAGATGGCCTTGGTGCCCTGGTAGATTGGGCATCTCTTGAAGGCCAAATGGCCTTGCCCCTAAAATCTAGAAAGAGAGACTGACCAGGTGAATCCAGGTGACAGCTATGATCCTTTATTGATGTCACTTGTTAAATCCACTTCAATCATTGTAGATGAAGGGGAGGAGACAGGTTAAATAAGGATGTTTAAGCCTTGAGAGACTGTGTGTATGTGTGCCATTCAGAGGGTGAATGGGCAAGACAAAATATTTAAGTGCCTTTGAACGGGGTATGGTTGTAGGTGCCAGGTGCACTGGTTTGTGTCAAGAACTGCAACACTGCTGGGTTTTTCACGATCAACAGTTTCCTGTGTGTATCAACAATGACCGTCCACCCAAAGGACATCCAGCCAACTTGACACAACTGTGGGAAGCATGGGAGTCAACATGGCCCAGCATCCCTGTGGAATGCTTTTGACACCTTGTAGAGTCCATGCCCCCCATGAATTTAGGCTGTTCTGAGGGCAAAAGGGAGGGGGGGGGGGGGTTATACTCACTCACTCACTCACACACACTACACTGATGCTTTCACACAAAAAACCCACACACATTCACACACACTACATATGCACAGACACACACGCATACTGACACAATTACATGTTTTACTATTTATCTTTTTATTAAAATTGTTTAACTCTGCATCGTTAGGAAGAACTCGTAAGCAAACATTTCATGGTAAAGTGTACACCCGTTGTATTCAGGAGCATGTGACAAATAAAATGTTATTTCATTTGCTGGAACCATGCTCTTACCAACTGAGCCACACAGGTCCAACACAACACCAGACAGCAATACACTATATCCAATCTCCATCTAATAGGCAATCCAGTGGGCCAATATGCATTCACTTACACTATGGGCTGGGAAGCTTGTCTTTGACATTCGTCCTACACAGAATAGGAGGGGATTTAACATCAGCAGGTCTGAATGACAAGGAACCCCTCCATCTCATCCTCCCATAGTGATGTACTGTATAGCAGCAGGCAGGCCAGATGTGCCAGTGTTTCCTCTAGTATTATCTCTACCTGCTGGGAGCTGGTAGGAGACCTATCCTTCTGCAGACCCTTCCTGGATCCCCCTGTTGAAACCTGCTCTAATCTGTTTGCTCATTTAATGACCCTATTGTTTCCTAGGCCAGGAAAAGCAGCTCTCAGTGCTGCTTAGTCCAGGCTCTATGGGCAGGAAAGCTGCATTGATACTCTGCTTAGCTCTGGGAACAATATGCAGTCACTGTGCCTGATGTCTGAGTCTGTAAGAAAGGAGGAAAGTTCTGGAGTCTTTCTATTGAGATGCTGTTTCGACCAGTCAGAGGTGTTGCAGCTGGTCGCTTTGTGTGTTTGAAGTGACCTAGCTATGATGATTCATCATTCATCATTTCATTGAATGGTTCACAATGGAATGCTTCTCACCTATATTCAGCTTCTGAGTGACATCAGAGATTATGTGTAAACTGAAAAACAGAGAAACGTGGATTTAGGAAAATTATTCGGTTATTGACAGTTAGATAATGTGTTGTTCTGTGATCTTAAGCTTGCATGCATTCATGTGGCTGCTTGGCCCATTTCCTTTTGAGGAATACATTCATTAAAAAGGTGATGAAATTGAGATGAAATAGAATTGAAATTTATGACAATGAATGGATATCCCACCAGAAGGTCACTGCTATAGAAAAGCACAGGGCATCATATTGACTTTTGTTACCACCAGCTTAATCAGGAGCGACAGCAACAAATAAAGGCAACAACCAAGTCTAATGATGTACGTCTCACGACCCACACACATACACACACTGACTGCCACAGGGACCAGGGAACCATTAGACCATCAAACCCCTCGTCTCGACTTGACAGGCTCACTCTAATTGAGCTAATCCCTCTCCCATGGGGCATGGACACACACACACACACACACACACACACACACACACACACACACACACACACACACACACACACACACACACACACACACACACACACACACACACACACACACACACACACACACACACACACACACACACACACACACACAGAACACACACATCCTGAGAATAAGCCTCCAGTCTCATCTCTGGCCCATGTGGGCAGCAGAGCTACTGATTGGGAGACAATGGGCAGCAGATTGTGCTGTCAGGGTCCATTAATTGGCATCATTAGCATCACACTCTGGAGTCACGGGAGCTGTGTTCTTCCTAAACCCTAAGCTGAGTGTATGTGTGTGTGTGTGTGTGTGTGTGTGTGTGTGTGTGTGTGTGTGTGTGTGTGTGTGTGTGTGTGTGTGTGTGTGTGTGTGGTGTGTGTGTGTGTGTGTGTGTGTGTGTGTGTCAGTGGGGCAGGATGGGGACAAAAAGTACAGGGGTTAACATCAAACCTTGTCTTATTACATCATCCTACTACTCAGCGTTATAAATTCAAGAACCAATCAATTACTTGACCCCTGAGACATAACTGTTGATTGACAGTCACAAACATTTTATTTGATTTAATTCAAAATATCAACCTGTGCATTAGCCATACGACTTACCCAATGGAAATAATCCACAAAGTCCTCTTAGGTAACCTAGTCGATGGTCAAAGTCACTGACCACTGGCATTGACCATCAATGGCACTTCCAGTTCCAATATCCAACCGCGGGTCTCTGAAAAGAAAATGGATCCACGCTGCTGCCATACATCCACTATGGAGTAAGCCGCTGCTTCCTCCATTCGACTTCCTGTCTGATCAATGCAGGGGACAATGTCTCAACAGGTGTGATTGTTAGGGGCCCAGAGCCAGCCCTCCACCCCACCGCTAGCTCCAATTAGCACCCACTGCGAAAGAACAAAGAGAAGATATTTCACTTTCATTTCATTTCAGCAGAGTGCCAGTTAAAGGTCTCTTCTATCAACCTCTCTCTTTCTCTTTCTGTCACGTTCTGTCTCTTTCTGCTGGCATCTCTCAAAGATAATTTCTCGCTTTGTGTTTTGTATGGCTGTGGCCAGTATGGAGTCGATGTCTTGTGTTTTAAATGGTAATGGTGTTGAAATCATGGGTTGTTGATTAATTCATAGCATGTGACTCACTTGCTTTTTGTGTTTTAGTGGGGTTGAGTTCATGAAAACCAGTGGCGGTTCTAGACCATTTCAACTGGGGGGAGGGGGGGCAAGCTGGGGCCAGTTGTACTGTTAGAGGGGCCAGTTACATTAGACGTTATTGTTGTCATATCGTTTTCTTCACTGCATTGCAGGCATTAGCAGGCAAAAGACCATGTTCATAATCATCATCGTTGCCACTGTCTAATAACTGATGTAAAAAAAGAACGATAGCAAAAATGAGTTATGTAAAAATTATTTCATACTCCACATTTAGGGGGGCCACAAGGGGGTCCAAAATTGTTGTCACGGGGGCACTGGCCCCACACCACTAGAAGGTTATCAACAGACCACCAACTTACTACTCTGAGACAAGGCTGAGTATAGCCCACGAAGATCTCCTCCACCGCACGAGATCGAGGGGGAGAAAAAACGGACAGGAAGATCATGTAAGAGACTCAACCCACTTAAGTGACGCACCCCTCCTAATGACGGCATGGAAGAGCACTAGTAAGCCAGTGACTCAGCCCCCGTAATAGGGTCAGACGCGAGGAATCCCAGTGGAGAGAGGGAAGCCAGCCAGGCAAGGAAAGGAAGGGCAGTTCGTTGCTCCAGTGCCTTGCCATTCACCTTCACACTCCTGGGCCAGACTACACTCAATCATAGGACCCACTGGTTGAGTCTTGAGTAAAGACTTAAAGGTCGAGGCCGAGTCTACGTCTCTCACATGGATAGGCAGACCATTCCATAAAAATTGAGCTCTATAGAAGAAAGCCCTGCCTCCAGCTGTTCGCTTAGAAATTCTAAGGACAATAAGGAGGCCTGTGTCTTGTGATCATAGCGTACGTGTAGATATGTACAGCAGGACCAAATCGGAGAGATAGGTAGGAGCAAGCCCATGTAATGCTTTGTAGGTTAGCAGTAAAAAATAAATCTGCCCTAGCCTTAAGACGATAGAGAGGCTAGCACTGGAGTAATATAATCACATATTTTGGTTCTAGTCAAGATTCTAGCAGCCATGTTTAGCACTAACTGAAGTTTATTTAATGCTTTATCCGGGTAGCCGGAGAGTAGAGCATAGTGGTAGTCTAATCTAGACGTGGCAAAAGCATGGATTAGCTTTTCTGCATACTTTTTGGACAAAGTGTCTGTTTTCTGCGACGTTACAAAGATCGAATAAAGCTGTCCTTGAAATATTCTTTATGTTCATCAAAAGAGAGATCAGTGGGCCTCCCGAGTGGAGCAGCGGTCTAAGGCACTGCATTGCAGTGCTTGAGGCGTCACTACAGACCCGGGTTCAATCTCAGGCTGTGTCGCAGCCGACCGGGAGACCCATAAGGCGGGGCACAATTGGCCCACATCATCTGGGTTAGGGGAGGGTTTGGCCGGCCAGGATGTCCTTGTCCCATCGTGCTCTTGTGACTCCTCGTGGCGGACCGGGCACATGCACTTTGACTTTGCTCGCCAGCTGTACAGTGTTTGCTCTGACACATTTGTGCGGCTGGCTTCCATGTTAAGCGAGCAGTGTGTCAAGAAGCAGTGTAGCTTGGCAAGGTCGTGTTTTCGGAGGACGCATGGCTCTGACCTTCACCTCTACTGAGTCCGTACGGGAGTTGCAGCGATGGTACAAGACTGTAACTACCAATTGGATATCATAAAAAAGAGATCAAGGTCCAGAGTAATGCCAAGGTCCTTCACAGTTTTATGTGAGACCACTGTACAACCATCAGATTAATTGTCAGATCCAACAGCAGGTCTCTTTGTTTCTTGGGACCTAGAACTAGCATCTTTGTTTTGTCCGAGTTTAAAAGTAAAAAAATTGCTGCCATCCACTTTCTTATGTCTAATACCAGGCTTCCAGGCTAGGCAATTTTGGGGTTTCGACATGTTTCATCGAGATGTACAGCTGTGTGTCATCCGCATCCTAGCAGTGAAAGTTGACATTGTGTTTCCGAGTGACATCACTAAGCGGTAGAATATATAGTGAAAACAATAGTGGTCCTAAAGCAGAACCTTGAGGAATACAGAAACTTACAATTGATTTGTCAGAGAACAAACCATCCACAGAGACGAATTGATATCTATCCGACAGATCAGATCTAAACCAGGCAATAACTTGTCTGTGTAGACCAATTAAGGTTTCCAATCTCTCCAAAAGAATGTGGTGACCGATGGTGTCAAAAGCAGCAATAAGGTCTAAGAGCACGAGGAAAGATGCAGAGCATTGGTCTGATGCCATTAAAAGGTCATTTACCACCTTCACGGGTGAGGTCTCAGTGCTATGATGGGGTCTAAAACCTGACTGAAGCGTTTCGTATACATTATTTGTCATTACTGTTAATTACTGCCACTTTTAGTGAGTTTAGTACACATCAAGAGGATAGGGAGTCATTTATTATGTTCAACATAGGAGGTCCAAGCACAGGAAGTAGCTCTTTCAGTAGTTTTGTTAGAATAGGGTCCAGTATAAAGCTTGAAGGTTTAGAGGCCATTACTATTTTTATGAATAATTCATACAGGATTAAAAAAACTTGAGTGTCTCCATTGATCCTAGGTCCTGGAGGTTCTGTGCAGACTCTAGACAACTGAGTTTAGGAGAAATATGCAGATTCAAAGAAGAGTCTGTAATTTGCTTTCTAATAATCATGATCTTTTCGTCGAAGAAGTTCATGAATTCATCACTGCTGAAGTGAAAGCCATCCTCCCTTGGGGAATGCTGCTTTCTAGTTAGCTTTGCAACAGTATAAATTTTTTTGGAATGTTCTTATTTACCTATATTAGGTTGGAAAAATAGGATGATCGAGCAGCAGTGAGGGCTCTTCGATTTTGCACTGTACTGTCTTTCCAAGCTAGTTGGAAGACTTACAGTTTGGAAGCTTGTTTCAGTGCTCTGGTATTTTCTGTATACCAGAGAGCTCATTCCTTGTGACAAATGTTTTTTTGTTTTTAGGGGTGCGACTGTATCTAGGGTATTACGCAAGGTTAAACTTAGATCCTCAGCTAGGTGGTTCAATTGTTTTTGTACTTCGACATCCTTGGTTTGATAAAGGGAGTCTGGAAAGGTATCTTTGGGTTGTCCAAGAATTTACAGCACGGATTTTGATGATCCTTGGTTGGGATCTGAGCAGATTATTTGTTGCGATTGCAAACATAATAACATGGTGGTCTGATAGTCCAGGATTATGAGGAAAAACATTTAGATCAAGAATATTTATTCCATGGGACAAAACTAGATTAGGGGTATGACTGTGGCAATGAGTAGGTCCGGAGACATGTTGGACAAAACCCACTGAGTTGATGATGGCTCCGAAAGCCTTTTGGAGTGGGTCTGTGGACTTTTTCATGTGAAAATTGAAGCCACCAATATGTTGAATATTATCTGCTATGACTACAAGGTCCAATAGGAATACAGGGAACTCAGTGAGGAATGCTGTTTACGGCCTAGGAGGCCTGTAAACAGTAGCTATAAAAAGTGATTGAGTCAGCTGCATAGATTGCATGACTAGAAGGTCAAAAGATGAAAATGCAGTCATTTTATTTAAAAAAATATATATATATTTGGGGGGGGGGGGGGGGGTAAATTAACCAGTCTGTACCATGGATGACAGAGGAACATCAGTATCTTCCTGGGTACACTCCTCACACATTAAGTACCTCTACCTACCATACTATCTACACTGGTTTTCTTTTTAAATTAATACATTTTATTTCAAATGTACTCATCATTACTTTATTTACAGTTTACTCCACCCCAGCCTGTGCAGCCAGACAGCCCGAGTTTCTGGGAGCGCAAGAAGTACTGAAGGTACGAGCTCAGAAACAAAGCCATGATCCTCTGCCACGGCCAGCACCTGCCTGAGCTGGAGCAACTCTGCTTGACCGACTGGCACATATGTTGGAGCGCGGGGTTCACTTTTACGCTGTGGGAGTGAGAGAGACCCTGGGAAGACTGATCAGAGACATCAGAAAGTGAGCAGGAGCAGAGGAGAAAGGCTTGGGCGTGGGAGGACTGAATGGACTGTACCTGATGAGTTGAAAATATTTAAATGTTTTATTTTGTAGTAGTAGTGTAAGTATGATAAGATAATGTAAGGTAAGATAGGCATAAGATAAGATATTTTAGTTATTAATAAATAAATAATAATTTAACCCTAACAATTGTGTATTTTTTTGTTGTAATGTTACTCCATGGGAAATGGATGAAATAGATGAAAATGGAATGGAGCCAGAGGGGATCGCTGCCGTTTTATGGGCTCCTAACCAATTGTGCTATTTTGTGTGTTTTTTTTCCCTTCAGTTTACTTGGTAAATATTTTCCTAACTCTTATTTTCTTAAAACTGCATTGTTGGTTAAGAGCTTGTAAGTAAGCGTTTCACGGTAAGCATGTGACAAATACAATTTGATTCGATATTAATCAAACAAACTTGATTAAAGGTTGAAAAACCATTCTGTTTGTGTTTGTGGCAATGGTTTATGTGACTATATTTGTTTTCTTCTGTTTAATCATTTAATCAGTACAGGTCACTCTAATTTGTCGTTGAAGTCTATATAGTGTAAAAGCTACGTTACCAAAACCATTATACAAATGACGAGGGACAAATTCAACCAAAACTGCAATTTAAACTAAAATAGTCAACACATAGAGCTTTATGACAGAAATATGAGTGGTTTAATTAAAGACACTGACCACAATATGACAAAGACAGACAGAAATATAGTGTTACCAAATGCTCTTTGGTACCTCCTGACAAGTAGCCACTGTGACTGTGTATCAATGCCTGTAACCTTACTGCCCTCTGCCTAGCCTATTGATAAGTGGAGAGTAATCATGACAATGATTAGAATGAAACTGTCAAAGCTAGGCTTCTTATTGAACACATGCATCAGATGTATTTGTGTTTCAATAAAACAAGAACTATTCAAAACATTTTTCAGAATGTACTATCTTCACATAATATTTGTTGACAGTGTATTAGGCAGGGCTTGTCGATTCTACTGTGAATTCATATCACCAACGACAGCAGGAACCGGATGCGTGTTTCCATGTGCACATCTGTTTATCTATATCGCCGATCTGTTATGAAACTACTGGAAAGCAGCTGGGGGGGGTAAAAGCTATTGGCTTTTTCGCCGTTCTGGTCACTCTCATTGCAGCCATTTTACACCATCTAGAAAACTGCGAACGGACGATATACATCAGGTGAGAATCAGAAGCTAACGTTCGCTAGCTTAACGTACTCGAACTAACGTGACGGTTTACTATGTCACTCAGTCTGCAATTAGGCTTGGGAATTATAGCATGTACTAGCTAGTAGCCTACTGGTCTGTTTTACAGCTAGTTGTAATGCTGTGTGATTGCTTTTGAGGGAGGCTTGCAAGACAGGTCCATCGCCTTATTTATCTTGCTAGTTAGATAGCAGTCAAGAGACCGTTGTCGGGCGTGACACACACCTGGTGTGTATAATGTGTGGTACGTTCCAACAGGAACATGATCCAAAAACTTCGTAAATGACAAGGTTGCCAACAAACAACGCATACAAAGTTGTATAGCGGCCGAATAAGAGACCGAGTAGGGAGTGGGCTATTTCATTAAGTTTTCACTCGCCACGTTTATTCTGAAAAATGTCTCTGGTAGACTATGGACAAACATTAAGAATAAGCTACGTGGTGAGTTGATGCCTATTCGGCAGCTAGGTGACTTGGTCATGCTACTTTGTATGCGTTGTTTGTTGGCAACCTTGTACTTTACGAAGTTTTTTGAACGTTCCACAAATTATACCCACCCCACCCCACCCCACCCACCTGTGTGTGCAGTGAGAAAAAAAAAATGCTGTATCATGCTGCTTTTGTGAAAAAACAGCGATCAAACCATTAGGTCTCTCCTCAGTGGTGAAGCATTGTCTTATTTTTGTCGTTCAGGATGGCACACGACCTGAAAACACTGGCAGAGGACTTCAGACATAAGAATAAAAGTTGTTTTATCCTTGGTGTCTCTGGAGAGACAGGCAAAGAGTTACTCAAAGAGATTGTGGAGAGGAAGCTCTTCTCGAAGATCACTGTCATCGGAAGGCGGCAGCTCACATTTGAAGGCGAAGCGTATGAGAACCTGGTAAGTTAGGTGTGCGACTTGCCTTATTGTCAATGTATTGTCTTTTCAAGCAGGGCCTGGGTTCTAAGATGAATTTAGCCTTGAAATGCTTTTGGGACACCGGGCCCTGCTCCCTGCTCTATTTGGCAGTAACACGCATCCATGAGTAAGGTGTTAAGGATATTATAATTTTTTTTTACTTTGGTTCTGGTGTTATACTTTGTTCTGTCATAGAGAAGCTGAGGAACACAGAACGGTTTATTTCATGAGGACAGGATTTACCTTCGCTGAGAGATCTTACTTTCAAGTTATCGGAAAAGGTCAATGTTCATCCCTAGTCAATAATGGCACCAAATCACCTGTATTATATTTAACACGTTTTGTCCAATATCTCAAGATAGGGTGGTCATATTGCTATGACATTTCCAAGCAGAGCCGGTCCTGACCTCCCTGGGGCCCCAAGCAAAATTCTGCTATGGGGCCCTCTTACCTGACCCGTGAGCCATGTAAACCATTTGTCATTGCCACAGTCACACCTGACACCCCAGTGCTCCCACTACAATCCTCCCTCCTTTAAAACAGTTCGCTCCATCTGTCGGTCTAAGAATACGAAGACCTATACAGAACAAACAATATTTATTGAATAGAATATTTTATACAGAATCTTTAGATAAGTGAATATTAACATGAATAAGAAATTGTAGAAAATAATAAAATGTAGAAAATAATCAAATATAACAGTGAGCTTTGGCTCTGCTGCCTGGTAATTAGTCCAGTCCTCACAATATTATACAATTTAGCTTTGCCTATACAATGTAAACATAAGCCTATAGTCTAATGGCTGCAGGTATATGTCTCAAAGTCAAATAAAACCTATACAGCTGTGTGATTAACTTTGGTTCCCTCTACAGCCTGGGCATTTTCAGCATCAGCATGGACACCAGCCTATCTGGACTGTCTGGAAGAAATGGAGAAAGTATGTCTCATAGTTAGTTAAGCAGTCATTTACACAAATGCACTTCTGCCTTACAATCTTAAATGTTACTAAGTGTGTAAACATTTGAATGTTTGAATTTAAAGATTCAAGCCTGTTGTAACCTCAACATTCACTTCCTCGGGGAAGTGCTCCTTGATCTCTGGCTTTCCCTTTAAAGTCACGCGTCTCAGAATAATGGACATTTGCTCCTGGTGACTAATGTCAGCTGTACAGTCCAAGATAATGGAGAAGTACTTTGAGTCTCTTGCTTGAGTCACTATTGCTTCCAGAATCTTGTCACTCACAATCTGTATCAGCTCATTCTGTGTGTGTGCTTCCCAAGATAATGAGCATGTCTCTCCATCTTTAATTTTGCTGAGATTTTCCATAACAGGGTAACATTTTGACAGTAATTCAACCTCTTAGGAAGTTTCCATTATCTGGTTGGAAGAGTTTGTCTGATGAACCCCTGAATGCTAGGTTTCTTTCAGCCAGAGACTGGGTGATACTTATTAAACATGTAAGGAAATCCCGCCATCTCTTTCTTTCAGCCTCCAAAATTGTCATTTGTATCTGGTCAAGAGTCGGTCCCAGACTTAGGAGCAGATCAAGTTCTCTCTACTTAATCATATTGTTTGTGTGTTCAGGACTACCCTCATGGTGTTTCAGAATGGCGTTGATATTTGACCAGTCATTCACGCCTTCCTTTATTATTTTGTAGTCTTTTGTAGAAAAAAGCTTACAGCAAAAACAATACACAGCGTTGTTTTTGATTGAATATGAAAGCCAGCTCCTGGTAATCTTTTCCCCATTTGACAGCTGTCTCTGTAATAAGCCTGAATGGAAACCTCTTCTAGACTTGCCTTTTAGGCTAAGATCAATCCAGTCCTGGTTTGAATGGACCTCAGCGCACTAACTCAGTCCTCATAAAGTCTGTTAAGACTGGGGGCCAATCTGCTGGGTCATTTGGTGGAGCAGCAACTGTTCTATTAGGGTCTGAGCTGCTTGTATCTGACGCTGGCAGTACACCTCTGGTTGTGCTAGTACTGGCTGAGGCTGCCTGTACTTCACCTGGGTCTGTGTTAGTACTTGCTGAAGCCAGCTGTACTGTGTCTGTGTTAGTGCTGGTTGTGGATTAACTGAGTCTGTGCTTGTACTGGCTGATGATCCAGCATCTCCTCTACTGATAAACTTAAGCATAGCACCTGCAAATTATAGATGAATAATAGTATTGTTATTTTATCAGCTGCATCAGGCCCATTCAAACTGGCTCCCCCAGATTTCCTTTTATACGTTCTTAAAAATAAAATACTATTTATACTATGGCTTGGCTGAATACTTGGTTATTATTTACTGAGAAATGTGCATCCATATTGCCCAGTATACCCAGCTAATCAACATTTTAAATTCAATATATAAATCAACAGTCAATGTCAATCCATTGCTTTCCATCTTGCATTAGTCCAGAGTTGTAACTAAACCTTGACTGAGAGACTAGATAATCATTGTCTTGTTTTAAAGTTGTGTGTGCCTCTGAGGAGTGCCATCACGCCCATATACTGTCTGGACTGGTCCCCACAGAGGTTGCTGCTGGAAAGCGCGAGTTCCATTTTGTGTGCGCGCATATGAATGCATGTTCACGTGCAACGCGGTCATCTTTTCCGAGCTGCAGTTTATAAACACTGTTGCCAGTTGGCGTTTATCAAACGTAATAAATAGTTGTATTTCACGCTCACTTTTGTCAGGTACAAAGTCACAGAACACAGCCCTGGAAGTGGCTGGCTAGCAAGCAAGACACAGACAGACCAAGAGATGTACTGCCCAGATAGGTTAGCAAGACAGACAGACAGACAGACTAGAGAGAGATGCACTGCGAGCTACAGAACATCAACTTAACGTTACTGTTATCTGCTGACATCAAACTTGGAGAGGAGACAACATAAGTTTACCTGATTGCTGTTCCCTCAATTCACTCTCATGGTGTTTTATTTTCTTCTCTTTTCGTGACCAGAAGGATGGTTCCGCTTTATCCTCTCATCGAAGTTGTAAACATTGACACCCGCTTTGACACGAGGGGGAGGCGGGGCCCCTTGCCTAATTTGCGGGGCCCTAGGCAACTTGTGTAGTGAGCATATAGGGCCGCCCGGCTCTGTTTTCAAGGCTGATGTAGCCCAATATTGGACTAAAAGAGCCAAACGTTACTCCTTAGTCCAAGGGCCTTAGATGTTCTGTTTAAAGTGTGAATTGGCTCTGGAAGCCAAAACAACCCAATCTAAATGTGAATCGATTCTCAATTGCGGTACAGTTCTAGAAATATAAATCCCTCTACTTTCATATCACATCAAAATAATTTCACAAATGCAAAATACACACTTACTCTACACGGTTTTAACCGGTTTTAACAGTTTCAGCCGACAGTATTTGTCAGTGACAACACGTTTGTCGTCTGTCTTCCGTTTACACACGGGTTCAGAGACGCAGATAGCTAATTAGCACTGTTTTCCATAAACAAGCTCTGTAACGTGGAAATATGACCATGTGGGAACCCTAACCCTATAAAAAGGTGTTTCAACTTAACCTTTTTTATTTATTTTTGTATAATTTCTCACCGATATGAAATAAGGTCCTTGTGCTTCCAAAACTGTACCACAAGTGACGCGTGTTAATGTTCAGACCGAGCGTTGCGGCCCTTAACAAAACTACACATCCAGTGACTCTTATATGTAATGTAATGGAGTCATGGTCAAGGGCTAAGGCTGATGTAGAACAGAGATTAATCAAATAAAAGTAAATATTCTTCAGTTAAAATGCTATACATAATTACAGTAATTTAAGCCCAATAATTTAAGGTATCATGAACAAATATTCATGCTTTACGCAAAACTAAGAGTGTAACAATTTGAACATTCCCACAGATTTGAACATTCTTTGCACGGCACTTGCTTTTCGGATTTTTAGACATGGGTAACAACTGCCACATTTTATATTTTCAAATGATTCATTATTTTTGTCGAATTCTCGTATAGCGTCCATTGTTTGTAGTGTCACTAAACACCCTACCATGAGCTTTGAATAAAGTTAAACATTCAATGCCGTTAATGTGTGTGCAGACTACAGCAAAGCCTACAAGAAGCCTACATCCATTATAAAGATTGGCCTGTTCTCTGTCCTCTTTCAGGTGCAGGAGGTGGTGGACTTTGAGAAACTGAATGACTATGCTGCAGCATTCCAAGGGCATGATGTTGGCTACTGCTGCCTGGGAACGACCAAAGCCAAAGCAGGGGCTGTGAGTTCATGGTCAATGATATAGAGACCCCTGTGAACATGTACCACCAGGGTCATAAGAAAAGAAAGAGGATTTCGACACCCACCATCTCAGATTTCTGAAATAATTGTTTTGTTTTTTTGAAACCGATAAGATTAGCATCCGTGCAACATTATTTTATTTAAATATAATTTGATCTCAGCTAATTGATTGCATCCAAATTGGCCATTTTCATTTCTAGGATTCATATAATATTCAATAAATATCTGATTTGGACCCAACTTTTTTTCTAACAATGATTTATCCAATGATGAAAAGCCACCTACAGACACTCCAAGCCAAGTATATAGTATCAGTTTTCTGTGTCTGACAATTACTATGTTTCTAGTAGTATGTTTGTTTCTTCATAATATGTCATGTATTCCCAGTGAATTCGTTTTTTTTCCCCCTTTTCAGATAAATTATTAATTAAAGTTATGTTTAGTCCCATCCTATATCCTGATATTATCAGGTTCTGACCATGAGATGGTGCTGTTTCTGCTATTAGGTGAAAAGGTTTGAAGTCATTTGGGTAAACTACATTTAACATTGAGGGGAAGGGAGTTGTATTATTATTATTATTATTATTTTTGTATCCCCTAATAGCAGAAACAGCACCAGCCAGTGGTCAGAACCTGGTAATATCAGGATGTAGGATGGGACATAAACCTAACAATTTCAATGACTAATTTCTCTGAACAGAGAAAAGAAATCACCACCAAATTCACTGAATACATTACATAGAATGAAGAAATGTCTCAATACTACTTCTCTGACGTAGACAACTGATACTATATTGTCGTTGTTGGGTTGGGATTGGCGTGGGGGTGTTAGGGGTCCGTTGGTGTCTTGACTATTTCTTTAGATTCCTCATGTCTTACTCATTGTTAGAAAAAAGTTTGTTCTAAATCGGACGTTAGGTGCTATATTTGACTATTATACGAATCCTATAAATTAAAATGGCCAATTTGGGTGCAGTCAATCATCTCCATTTCTCAGAGATCAAATTATATTTCAACAAAATAATGATGCAGACATTCTTACCTTATGTTTCTAACTACAGGAACGATTCCAGAAACAATCTGAGATAGTGGGTGTCATGGCTTGCTGAAAGGACATTGAACGACCCACCATACACAACCTGCTTGGATCATGTTGTGGTCAAATGCAGATTAATCTACACATATTTTCTCTTATCTTTCTGTCATTGTAGGATGGATTCATCCGCGTTGACCATGACTATGTCCTGAAGTCAGCGGAGCTCGCCAAGGCAGGAGGCTGCTCACACTTCAACCTAGAGTCTTCTAAAGGGGCTGACAAAACCAGTGGTTTTCTCTATCTCAAAGTGAAGGTAATACACAAAATGTTCACCTGAGTAAAGACATCTCATTTATAGCCTTTCATAAGGCCTCTTTCAGCCTCTCTCATAACGCTATTTGATGAAGTGCTGTATATTGTTTGGTTAATGCAAATGTTTGCCTCTCCAGGGACAAGTGGAGGCAGACATTGAACCGTTGGGCTTCGAGAGGTACTCCATCTATCGCCCTGCGTAAGTCTCATTTGCATTAGTCATGAGTAAAAATGTTCCTTTGCAGAAATGACTCGCTTGTTCATTACCTTATCAGTCATGGCAAAACAAATAGTGACCATAGGTGAATATCTCACACCAACGTCATGATTAGCAATATACACATTTCTCCAGTGATCACATGATGTAAACGCATAGTGTTCAGTTTCATTGCATAAATGCACTCTGAGATATTTTGATACTGTGTTTATTGCTGTAAGTTATTTCACTTGTAACAACTCACAACTGAATTCTTCTTCTCTTGTTTTTCCTCCCAGGGTGCTGATGGTCGACAGGCAGGAGAGCCGGCCTGCTGAATGGTTTGCCAGGAAGGTCCTGGGCCCTATTTCCTCCATGTTTCCCACAGCGATGTCCATCCCCATCCAATCAGTGACCAGGGCCATGGTGGCCAACACACTGATCCCTGCAGGGGATAAAGTGGAGATCCTGGAGAATAAAGCCATCTATGACTTGGGGAAGGCCCCAGAGAAATGAGGGACAGTGAACAGGGAAGGTGTGTCTCAATAGCTTCATTTCCTCATCCCCTTTCCTCCATAAACCACTGATGTGGTTATACCGCCACTGATCTGTCTGGACATGACATGTGAGAGCAACGTCAAGGGAAACCCTATCCAGTCCTTTCACCCATCAGTGATAATGAAGGAAATGTCTTGAGTAAATTTGAGTGTTGGGAACTCAGCCAGAGACTGACAGTGAAGTGTGTTGTGCTACTGCCATTTCATGTGATGGTGCTTCTTCATGACAATATATTTTCTACTAACAACTCCCTTTGAAAGCATGGAGGGATGACGACAAGTATAAAGTTGAATTTCTAGAGCAATGCAGAGCACATGGTTAAGCATTCAAAGCTTCGTTGGCTTCAACTTGAGGTTCCTTTCAACCATGATAGTCAACACGGTAGCTAGCTCTAGCTCGGTTTCTCTGGGAATGAGTCCAAAGGGGAATATTTCCTTATGAAAAGTGCAATTTTTAAAGCTCTTCATGGGTAATGCAAATAAGATATGATTGGGAAATGATGATGTAATTATGAATACTGAAATATGCCTTCTCTGTTGTCTTTGTATCCCAAGTGGTCTTTCCGAGTGCAGGCTATTTTTGTGGTCAACAAGGAGTTGGCTGAAGAGGAAACCGACTGGCAGAGGCTAGAATCGGTTTAATATATTAGGTGAAGAGGGAAATGTATTGTTCTGGGTCCATTAACTCCTCAAAACGGTTTAGTTAGTAGAAGCTCTTCCATCCAGCCTACAACGTTCATGCTATTTTATGTAAGAGCACATCCTTAACCACTTTGAAAAATGATGCACTTACTTGAAGCAAGAGTTTATTTTCCACAAGACTGAACCATTGGAGAGGGATTTTAAGGCAATATGTCTGACTTGTCTTTGATCACTTTTGTTTGCTAAGCATGTAATTGAACCAGGGTTTATGTTGTTCATACTCATATTGACTTGGATTTCTATACATTTTAATTGTGGCGTTATGTAAATGCTATGTATTTAAGTGGTCTATGCTTCTGTGTTACATTAAACAATGATGTAGTGGGCAGTAATACTTGATATGTGTATATACAGTATATTTTATATATATCTTACATGCGACTTATAAGACAATGTAATTAGCCCATTAACTGAACTATCTGACTTCATACGATAAATAACAATATGCAAGAACACTATAGCTGAGTTACAGTAATAGGCAATGAAGAAATGTCTGAGAATGGAATTCTAAATACAAGTGTATTTAATTACTTTGTAAACTGAATAAGCTTATGGCTTTTTATAATGTTAAGTTACAAAGCATTATTCTAAGCATGGTCGGAGAGAAAGAAATGGCTATGGCCCTTAGCTCATTGAAGAGAAAGTGTAGGTATCTCACCAGTGCAGGTCAGGAACATAAGAGAAAGAGACAATGAATCTAAGACCCTTTTATAAGCATCGGAGTTGTTTGGATTCAAAATCGGAGTTGTTGACCAATAGTATTACTGTAATTCAGACCTCCGTGATGTAATCACAACAGAACTGCTTCTCAGAGGTGAGACAGTGGGGGTTGGCAAGATCACAGAGAATGTTCAAATCAAGTTTTATGCATCACATGCGCCGAATACAACAATACCTTAGTGTGTAGACCTTACTTACAAGCCCTTAACCAACCATGCAGACCTTACTTACAAGCCCTTAACCAACCATGCAGTTTAAAATAAATTACAATGAAATAAAAGTAACAAAAAGAGCAGCAGTAAAATAGCAATAGCAAGGCTATATACAGTACAGAGTCAATGTGTTGGGGCACCGGTTAGTCAAGGTAATATGTACATGTAGGTAGAGTTATTAAAGTGACTATGCATAGATAAGAGTGTAGCAGCTGTGTGAAGGGGGGGAATACAAATAGTCTGGGTAGCCATTTGATTAGATGTTCAGGAGTCTTATGGCTTGGGGGTAGAAGCTGCTTAGAAGCCTCTTGGACCTAGACTTGGTGCTCTGGTACCGCTTACCATGCGGTAGCAGAGAGAACAGTCTATGACTAGAGTGGCTGGAGTATTTGACATTTTTTGGGGGCCTTCCTCTGACACCGCCTGGTATAGAGTTCCTGGATGGCAGGAAGCATGGCCCCAGTAATGTACTGGGCCGTTCTCACTACCTTCTGTAGTGTCTTGCGGTCAGAGGCCGAGCAGTTGCCATACCAGGTAGT
Organism: Salmo salar; assembly: GCF_965601325.2. Taxonomy (NCBI): domain Eukaryota; kingdom Metazoa; phylum Chordata; class Actinopteri; order Salmoniformes; family Salmonidae; genus Salmo; species Salmo salar. The sequence continues at coordinate 8,734,156 of NC_138301.1, read as the reverse complement.
GATGCAACCAGTCAGGATGCTCTCGATGGTGCAGCTGTAGAACCTTTTGTGGATCTGAGGACCCATGCCAAATCTTTTTAGTCTCCTGAGGGGGAATAGGTTTTGTCGTGCCCTCTTCACGACTGTCTTGGTGTGCTTGGACCATGTTAGTTTGTTGATGTGGATACCAAGGAACTTGAACCTGCTCCACTACAGCCCTGTCGATGAGAATGGGGGCATGCTCGTTCCTCCTTTTCCTGTAGTCCACAATCATTTCCTTTGTCTTGATCACGTTGAGGGAGAGATTGTTGTCCTGGCACCACACGGCCAGGTCTCTGACCTCCCTATAGGCTGTCTCGTCATTGTCGGTGATCAGGCCTACCACTGTTGTGTCATCGGCAAACTTAATGGTGTTGGAGTCGTGCCTGGCCATGCAGTCATGTGTGAACAGGGAGTAACAGGAGGGGACTGAGCACACACCCCTGAGGGACCCCCGTGTTGAGTATCAGTGTGGCGGATGTGTTGTTACCTACCCTTAACACCTGGGGGTGGCCCGTCAGGAAGTCCAGAATCCAGTTGCAGAGGGAGGTGTTTAGTCCCAGCATCCTTAGCTTAGTGATGAGCTTTGAGGGTACCTTGGTGTTGAATGCTGAGCTGTAGTCAATGAATAGCATTCTCATAGAGGTGTTCCTTTTGTCCAGGTGTGAAAGGGCAGTGCGGAGTGCAATAGAGATTGCATCATCTGTGGATCTGTTAGGGCGGTATACAAATTGGACTGGGTCTAGGGTTTCTGGGATGATGGTGTTGTGAGCCATGACCAGCCTTTCAAAGTACTTCATGGCTACAGACATGAGTGCTACAGGTCGGTAATCATTTAGGCAGGTTACCTTAGTGTTATTGGGCACAGGGACAATGGTGGTCTGTTTGAAACATGTTGGTATTACAGACTCAGACAGGGAGGGGTTGAAAATGTCAGTGAAGACACTTGCCAGTTGGTCAGCACATGCTCGGAGTACACGTCCTGGTAATCCGTTTGGCCCTGCGGCCTTGTGAATGTTGACCTGTTTAATGGTCTTACATCAGCTGCGGAGAGCGTGATCACACAATCGTCCAGACAGCTGATGCTCTCATGCATGTTTCAGTGTTACTTGCCTTGAAGCGAGCATAGAGGTAATTTAGCTCGTCAGGTAGGCTCGTGTCACTGGGCAGCTCTCGGTTGTGCTTCCCTTTTGTAGTCTGTAATAGTTTGCAAGCCCTGGTACATCCAACGAGTGCCAGAGCTGGTGTAGTAAAATTCGATCTTAGTCCTATATTGAAGCTTTGCCTGTTCGGAGGGCATAGCAGGATTTCTTATAAGCATCCTAATTCTTAGACCAGAGTAAATTCTTGTATTCAGTTGATAAGTCGCTTTGAGGGCTGCCCTACACAATCCTCTTGAACACATCTGATTGTACATCAGACAGAACTGTTCAAAACTGGACAGCCATCACTGTAGACATTCAGACCAGCAGTTCATGGTTCGAGCAGCATCACGTCAGCAGTGTCCTTTTGGTGGGTAGCATCTTTTGGTGGGTAGCATTGTCTTCTTTAGACATGCAAATGTATGTAGGTAACACCTTTCCTCCAAGCTAGAAAGGAGAGCTCCATTCTTTTGTAAGAGTAAACTAATTAACATGTTTATCTGATTGTTCAATAGCAACTTCAGAGGTGATGTTATCAGTCATAAATATAAAAGATACAGTATTTCTAAATAAAACCTACTCCTCCCTTGAGAAAATGCCTTGGAAATGGCAATTTTGTAATTGTAAAACTCTGGAATTTTAAACTGAAAAGATAAATAACACATTTAGGTCTAGCCTACATTGGCCTTGACCAGATGCACTACACAGGAAAACACACTATTCTTTGTGTTAACAGGAGCCATTACACTTTGGATATGTCAAAGAAAGCCCATTCACAAAATTAACCTACAGCCATCACAAATGGATATAAAAATTGAGTTGCAAAGGAAGAAATGATTAACACATCATTGTCAAATAATCAACATCTTAAATCTACTTTATTGTAACGACGACGCTGGGAGACGGGAAGCCAGTGCAGGTAGTGAGTTAAATAAATGTAATAGAACAAAGAAAGACAAGTGTAGCGCATGTCATGGAACATTATTACTGCCTGGGGAATAGACTTAGGGGAGGTAATGAGAGGAGAAATGGAGTCCAGGTGAGCCTAATCATGGAGGAGCAGGTGTGCTTAAGGATGTTGCCAGGACCGGTCGTTAGTAAACCGGCGACGCTGGAGGGGAGACGTGACAGGAACCACCGGCCTGAGAAGGGAGACATAAAAGGTCAGATGCGGTAGTCTCTGGGGAGCTGTAATCTATAAGTCACCTCATTGACCCTCCGGAGAATCTTAAACTGTCCCACAAACCGGGGGCTCAACTTCTTGCAGGGTAGGCGGAGTGGTAGGTTCCTGGTAGAGAGCCAAACATGATCACCAAGATGGAACACGGGAGTCGGTCTCCCTGCTTCTTCTGATGGTGGACGGCGCACTGGAGTCTCATGTGTGCGTCGCTCCACACTTCTGCACGCCTGAACCACTCATCCACCGCGGGAGCTTCGGTCTGGCCTGGGGTCTATGGAGCCAGGGCCGGCTGATACCCCACTGGTAGGGAGTCAGCCCGGTGGAGGAGTGATGTAACAAATTCTGGGCATACTCCACCCATGGAAGGAATCAGGCCCACTCCCCCTGCCAGTCCTATCAGTGTCTCCTGAACCTCCCCAGCACCTGGTTCATCCTCTCCACCTGCCTGTTTGACTGAGGCCTATACCCAGAAGTGAGGCTGACCGTGACCCTGAGCTTCTCCATAAAGGCTCTCCATACCCTAGATGTGAATTGGGGGCCATGGTTGGAGACAATGTCCTTCGGAAGGCCATAATGCTGGAAGCAACCTGGAGAGCAGTAGGGAGACCAGAGGGATGAAACAAAATTCTGTCCACAACCACCAGAATGGTGGTGAAACCGTCAGAGGGGAGATCGGTAACAAAAGTCAATGGACAGATGAGACCAGGGACGCTGAGGCACAGGAAGGGGAAGGAGTTTCCCCGCTGGAGCGTGCCTGGAGACTTTGTTTGGGCACACAGAACAGGAGTTGATGTAGAGTGTAACGTCCTGCGGCAAGGTTTGGACACCAAATTTTTTGGAGAGCAATTGTATAGTACGGGTGATCCCAGGATGTCCAGTGACGACAGCTGTGTGTGCCCAGGTCAACAGTCGCTCCCTTATCCCAGTGGCAACGTAGATGCGCTCAGGTAGTGGGAGCGGGTTTCCTCTCCAGAGCCTGGCGAATGTCCACATCTACGTCCCAGAGCACAGGGGCTATGACAAGAGGAACACAGGTCCTCTGGCATTCGGGTGACCAGTCTGATTCTCATCCTCGGCCATGAGGGTGGGGTTATGGCGTTGGAGCCATGGGAGGCCAAGGAGGATCTTGTGAGCTGGTGCACTAGTGATGAAGGGGATGTTTTCCTGATGAATGGAATCCACGGTGAGTGGTGTGTGATGGTTCCGGATCCTAGTGGCCGATTATCAAGGACTTGAACCTGAAACGGAGAGGAGAGCGGGTATGAGGGGATGCTCAGAGGCGGCAAAGGTCTAGTCAAAAAAGGTTTCCCACGGCACCGGAATCCACTGTCGCTGTAGAAACAGTACATGAGGGACAGCCAGCTAGTGTGAGCGACACTCAAAAGGGTTTAGCAGAAACTGATGAAGATGGGAAAATCACGTGACCATCCCCCTCATGGATTCCGGGTTGGGATGTACCAAACACTGCTGAAGCCCCCCTTGACCACAACAGAGACAGAGCCTCAGCTGTTTCTGCGTCGCTCCGCGTGGAGGCGTGTGACCCTACCTCCATAGGTTCAGGCTCTGCTACAGAGTGTTAACTGAGGGAGAGAAGCGATGTGGGTACCAACGCTCCCGAAGTAGGTTATCTAACCGGATGGCCATCGATGAGCGCCAAGGAGAGCTTGTCGTCACGTCATGCCAGTTCCGTTTGGACCTCCTCGCGCAGTCCTCTTCTGAATAGCGTTAGCGTATGGAGTGCCGGCTCATTCCATCGACTGGATGCTGCGACAGTCCGGAAGGTGAGCGTGTACTCGGCAGCGGTCTGGTCATACTGCCCTAGTTGGAGTAGGCGCTCACCCCCCTCTCTGTCCAGTGGATGATAAAAAGAAATACCTCTGAACCCCTCATACAAAGCCAGCGCCTCCTCTCCCAGACAGCCGTAGCCCACTCCAACGCACGCCCGCCCAGTCAGCAGAGAAATAACCGTGGCAACCTTTGACCTCACTGTGGTGGAGGCTCCCATCTGATGCGCAGAATAGAGGGAGCACTGGAGAAGGAAGCCACGGCATTTAGATGGGGTTCCATCATATTTATCCAGAAGGGACAAACGGGCATCGCTGACCTCGGCAGACTGCTGAATAGACTGATGTGCTGGCTTGCTGGGTCGACTGGTGGCAGAGTATCCTCCGCTAGTGGAAGGCAACGCCTTGCAGGCATGTTCAAGATGTTGAAGACTGCAAAGAACCTCATCCATAGCCATCCCCAGTTGCGTCGGCTGGTCGTGGTGCTTACGAAGTAGGTTTCCCTGTTCGTCGACCGTCTGGGAGAGGTCCTCATTTCCTGCTGCTTCCATTTGTTGAGGCTGTGTTCTGTAACGATGACGCTGGGAGACGGAAAGCAAGTGCAGGTAGTGAGTTTAATAATAACCTTAACAGAGCGCAATACAGGACACAAGTGTAGCGTACGGACATGGAACAACATTAATACTGCCTGGGGAATAGACCTAAGGCAGTGCCAGATATAGGGGAGGTAATGAGAGAGGCAATGGAGTCCAGGTGAGACTAATCATGAGGAGCAGGTGCGCGTAATGATTGATGCCAGGTGCACGTAATGATGGTTGCCAGGACCGGTGGTTAGTAAACGCCAGAGGGGAGGAGCGAGAGTAGACGTGACACCTATGTTACACCTAGAATCGAGATGGTTGGCCCCTCCTTAAATCCCAACATCTCTGCATCTTATGACCGCTTCTGTGACAAGAGTTACAAAACCTAACTGAATAGTTGGTTCTACTCTGTGGGCCTGAAGGCTGCCTAATGTGCAGGAGGATTCCCTCTTCCTAGGTTCCAACAGCGCCTGACCCAGTCTGGTCTTATAGACTATACGTAACATAGTAAATGTAAATCCGGGACACTCAGATTAGTATGATATGTTTGTTATGGTTACATAAGACAGATGGTTACTTAAGGTTAAAACGAAAGTTGGGTGGCTGGTTGTGATTGATGGGTGAGTGTATAACATGAATGTCTAGCAACTCAAAGGTTATGAGTTTTTCGAATCTCTTCATGAACAACTTTAGCATTTTAGCTAATTAACTACTTACTACTTTTTAGCTACTTTGCAACTACTTAGCATGTTAGCTAACCCTTCCCCTAACCCCTTAACCTAACCTAAACCCTTTTAGCTAACCATTCCCCTAACCTTAACCCTTTAGCCTAACTCCTAATCTTAACTCCTAACCCCTAGCCTAGCTAACGTTAGCCAGCTAGCTAATGTTAGCATTAGCCATCTAGCTAACATTAGCCATAACCAATTGGAATTCATAACATATTGTATGTTTTGCAAATTCGTAACATATCATACAAATTGTAATTCATAACATATCATACGACATGGATGATGGACATCTGCAAATGAATACATACCATACGAAACGTAACATATAATACTAAATGCAGTGTCTCGGATTTACATAAAGAATAATACGAAATGCTCTGAGACCAGGTTGTTGCTTTGTTCAGGGCTAGTTACCTGCGTAAATTGTCGATGCCCAACAAGGTAAGAATTATGCTCCAAGTTTACTACATGCTCATTCAACAGGTATGCGGCTAGCAGTCCAACAAAAATACTCAAGTACGCGTCTCCCTGCCCAAAGGGATAGCACCGATTAGTATTGACTTGAGCAATGAGACCAGAGAGTATGCCCAGGTTAGCCTCCTCAAGCCTGGGTTAGACATATCCTCTCCTAGGGGTTTAATCATAGGATGAGTGAGTCCAGTGATTTCAATTCAAGGAAAACTGACACCAGACATCTGGTTGCTATGGATTCACCCAGGATGAAGGAACATTTTGTAACTACAAGCCAAGTTTTCAGGCAGAGAAACGTTATCATTTAGCAGTGGTTGTTCAGCCCCTAGAGCAGGGATCATCTACTAGATTCATCCGCGGGCTGATTTTTTTTTTCTTGAGCGGATGGTCGGGGGGCCAGAACATAATGAATAAATAAGGCCTGAGAGTGTGTGGTACAGTGCATTGGGAAAGTATTCAGACCCTTTCACGTTGTCCACATTTTGTTATGTTACGGAAATAACACATTTACATAAGTATTCAGACCCTTTACACAGTACTTTGTTGAAGCACCTTTGGCAGCGATTACAGCCCCGTGTTTTCTTGGGTATGACGCTACAAGTGTGGCGTACACCTGTATTTGGGGACTTTCTGTCATTCTTCTCTGCAGATCTTCTAAAGCTCTGTCAGGTTGGATGGGGAGCGTAGCTGCACAGCTATTTTCAGGTCTCCAGAGATGTTAGATCGGGTTCAAGTCCGGGGTCTGGCTGGGCCACTCAAGGACATTCAGACACTCCTGCATTGTCTTGGCTGTGTGCTTAGGGTCGTTGTCCTGTTGGAAGTTGAACCTTGGAAGGTGACGCTTAGCATTTAGGCCAAAGAGTTTAATATTGGTTTCATCAGACCAGAGAATCTTGTTTCTCATGGTCTGAGAGTCCTTAGGTGCCTTTTGGCAAATTCCAAGCAGGCTGTCGTGCTTTTTACTAAGGAGTGGTTTCCGTCTGGATCCCACAGAGGAACTCTGGATCTCTGTCAGTGACCATCGGGTTCTCGGTCACCTCCCTGACCAAGGACCTTCTCCCCGATTGCTCAGTTTGGCCGGTCGACCAGCTCTAGGAAGAGTCTTGGTGGTTAATAACTTCTTCCATTTAAGAATGATGGAGGTCACTGTGTTCTTGTGGACCTTCAATGCTACAGAAACGTTTTGGTACCCGTCTCCAAATCTATGCCTCGACACAATCCTATCTCGGAGCTCTACAGACAATTCTTTCGGCTTCATGGCTTGGTTTTTGCTCTGACATGCACTGTCAACTGTGGGACCTTTATATAGACAAGTGTGTGCCTTTCCAAGTCATGTCCAATCAATGGAATTGACCACAGGTGGACTCCAATCAAGTTGTAGAAACATCTAAAGGATGGTCAATAGAAACATGATGCACCTGAGCTCAATTGTGAGTCTCTTAGCAAAGGGTCTGAATATTTATGTTTTTTATTTGAATACATTTGCAAACATTTCTAAAAACCGGTTTTTCGCTTTGTCATTATGGGGTATTGTGTGTAGAGGACAAAAATGTATTTAATCAATTTTAGATTAAGGCTGTAATGTTACAAAATGTTTAAAAAGTGAAGAGGTCTGAATACTTTCTGAATGCACTGTATATGGCCAAGATACAATGGCTAAGGGCTGTTCTTATGCACAACACAACGGTGGAGTGCCTGGATACAGCCCTTAAACGAGGTATATTGGCCATATACCACAACCCCAGAGGTGCCTTATTGCTATTATAAACTGGTTACCAATGTAATTAGAGCAGTAAAAATACATGGTGTGTCATACCTGTGGTATACCACGGCTGTCAGCCAATCAGCATTCAGGGCTCGAACCACCCAGTTTATAATTACAAATAATTTGTAGACTGCAAATTGACTGCAATAAGCCCAAACAGATATGTTTGACTAAAACATAATAATTTCAAACCTTATATTTTATATGATCACGTGTCTATCTATTATGCATGGGGATACTTGGGAACAGATTTCTTTAATTAAAATCACTTGGAGCTAATTTCCTGGTGTTTTTACACTTTAATGTCCAACAATAAAAAGAAAATGAAAAAGCCTGACCAATCTGAAGATGAGAAGTAAGGCCCACATGGTTTTAACCGTGTTTCCAGAAGCACTAATCCCCCAACAACCACATATGCTGCATTTATCCTGCTCAACAGGTCACCCTCGCAAAAAGCATCTTCCCTAGTTGATAAGGGTCCAATTAAAACACATGACTAGAAATAATTGTTTGGGTTAATAATAATACTCCAATAATAGTTATATACAAATATATTATTGATAAATGTGACTATGGGGAGGGGACAGTTCCATCCTCATTCTCCTCACCTCATGGACTTGCGTACGGGGCCAGAGATGAGCTTGACGTAGAACTTGGGGAACCAGCCCCGCTGGCCCTGCACCTCACCGAACCACCACATGTCCTGCTGCTCCAGCACTGTGATCACGTCGCTCTTGTTGAAATTGAGGTGGTTGTCCTTCTTGGCCCGCCACGGGTACAGAGCCTGGGCCTGCAAACCCTCCACCTTCTCCCCCTGAGAGAGGGAGGGGAAACAGGGAGAAAGAAATGGGGAGTGGGAGAGGAAGAGTGTGAGAAAGAGGAAGAGATGTATTATAGAATCTCTATGTGCAGTTTATAAGTCCTGCTCTTCATTCATCTGACAGTACAACCACACTGCTTCAGGTAGAGTCAATATCATTCACCTGCTAGGCCTAGTTGACATGTTCCTGTGCTCCTCAGTGTGGTCTAAACTGAGATTGTTACAATCAAATGTATTATTATTACTATTATTTGACTGATATGTGTACTTTGTATTTAATGTGCATTTTTGTATGTTGCAGGGCTCATTTGTAAAAGAGACCTGGGTCTCATTGTGACTCCCTGCATAAATATAAATACAATATATATATATATATATATATATATATATATATATATATATATATATATATATATATATATATATATATATATATAAAATGACTGTACCTGTCCCAGGACGGGAGATGGAGAGGAACCAGTGAGGGTGGCGGGGGTGAAGGCAGAGCGCTGGCGCAGCTGGCCCCCGGGCCCGGCACTGGGCACAGAGAGAGACGGCTGGGTGGGCCAAGCGTCCCAGCCCTCTCCAGCTCAGTCTTCTCCACAGAGCTGGTGGACGACCATCTGAGCAGAGAGAGGAACACACAGTTTACCAACTCAAACTCAGATTTCTCTTCAATGAATAACTTGGTGTATGTAAGACTACGACTGAAAAACACTTGTATTGCATTGTATTATATTGCATTATATTGTATTCTTGTATTCTTGTATACACTGCTCAAAAAAATAAAGGGAACACTTAAACAACACATCCTAGATCTGAATGAAAGAAATAATCTTATTAAATACTTTTTTCTTTACATAGTTGAATGTGCTGACAACAAAATCACACAAAAATAATCAATGGAAATCCAATTTATCAACCCATGGAGGTCTGGATTTGGAGTCACACTCAAAATTAAAGTGGAAAACCACACTACAGGCTGATCCAACTTTGATGTAATGTCCTTAAAACAAGTCAAAATGAGGCTCAGTAGTGTGTGTGGCCTCCACGTGCCTGTATGACCTCCCTACAACGCCTGGGCATGCTCCTGATGAGGTGGCGGATGGTCTCCTGAGGGATCGCCTCCCAGACCTGGACTAAAGCATCCGCCAACTCCTGGACAGTCTGTGGTGCAACGTGGCGTTGGTGGATGGAGCGAGACATGATGTCCCAGATGTGCTCAATTGGATTCAGGTCTGGGGAACGGGCGGGCCAGTCCATAGCATCAATGCCTTCCTCTTGCAGGAACTGCTGACACACTCCAGCCACATGAGGTCTAGCATTGTCTTGCATTAGGAGGAACCCAGGGCCAACAGCACCAGCATATGGTCTCACAAGGGGTCTGAGGATCTCATCTCGGTACCTAATGGCAGTCAAGCTACCTCTGGCGAGCACATGGAGGGCTGTGTGGCCCCCCAAAGAAATGCCACCCCACACCATGACTGACCCACTGCCAAACCGGTCATGCAGGAGGATGTTGCAGGCAGCAGAACGTTTTCCACGGTGTCTCCAGACTCTGTCACGTCTGTCACATGCTCAGTGTGAACCTGCTTTCATCTGTGAAGAGCACAGGGCGCCAGTTGCGAATTTGCCAATCTTGGTGTTCTCTGGCAAATGCCAAACGTCCTGCACGGTGTTGGGCTGTAAGCACAACCCCCACCTGTGGACGTCGGGCCCTCATACCACCCTCATGGAGTCTGTTTCTGACCGTTTGAGCAGACACATGCACATTTGTGGCCTGCTGGAGGTCATTTTGCAGGGCTCTGGCAGTGCTCCTCCTGCTCCTCCTTGCACAAAGGCGGAGGTAGCAGTCCTGCTGCTGGGTTGTGGCCCTCCATTTATTGTCAATCAGTGTTGCTTCCTAAGTGGACAGTTTGATTTCACAGAATTGTGATTGACTTGGAGTTACATTGTGTTGTTTAAGTGTTCCCTTTATTTTTTGGAGCAGTATATATTGTCTTCTTGTGGCTCAGTTGGTAGAGCATGGTGTTTGCCACACCAGCATGGTGTGTGCAATGCCAGGGTTGTGGGTTTGATTCCCACGAGGGGTCAGTACAACAAAAAAATAATATATATATATATAAAAAAAAAAATGCATGACATGAAAAGTATGAAATGTATGTATTCACTACTGTAAGTCGCTCTGGATAAGAGCGTCTGCTAAATGACTAAAATGTAAATATCCACCCAGTGGTAACACTTCTCAGAGTACAACTGCCTGCACCAGCATTACATTTTAGTCACTTATCCAGAGCGACTTACAGTTAGTGCATTCATTTTAAGATAGCTAGGTGGGATCACCACACATCACAAGCATTGTAAGTACACGTACCTTCAATAAAGTAGCTATCAGCAAAGTCAGAGCTGGTAAGGAGGGGGGGATGTCAAGTGCAAGTGTTGGTTCAGAATAATGTATCTTAGATTCATTTAGCCTCTGCTGTCCTAGCTTCTGGGGGAAGCTAGTTCCACCATTGGGGTGCCAGGACAGAGAAGAGCTTGGACTGGACTGAGTGTTAGCTGCGTCTCTCCAGCCTCTCCCCAGACAGAGGTTACCCCAGCTGCGGGTGCCTGTACCATGGGCATCAATGAACCCTGATGAAGGCCACCCTGGAATTCACGATGAGGGTGCTGCTATACCACTCCCAGAGCAATCAGACCTGACCCTGGTAACTCCTGCTGGGACTGACCAGGAAGGGAACCCTGAAGAAAATTATGAAAATAGTATGTTGTGATGACCATGAGCCCATTTGAAGCCAGACGTGACCCAAGCATCTAAGGATTTGTTCACAGCAGATACTACCCAGTCTGACCAAACTACTGAAGACCCTGGCAAGAGGTACACTAACGGTTTACTCACACTGCATTTATGGTTTTAATGTGTTTGCAGGCAATCAAACTGATCCTCTATCAGTCCAAGTTATGCAGGTAATGGTGGTGATAAAATACCAGTGGTGAAATAAAATGAAAATTAAGGCGGTAAATTCCTAATGTTAGAGGAGGTTATACTTTATTGATCATTATGCATTATTTTCCAGGTTTCAACCGCTCCTGATATGGCTGGCTTCATCCCTGCGCCATGCAATAGTCTGACTTGGTTAAATCCCGAGCCCTTGGGAAATCTTTGGTTTCAGCGATTAAAAATGCAAAAAAGTAAGTGATGTGGTCAACATTTATACACAAATTTGACATGGTCACAATTCTATTTACTTCACTACAGTGGTCAGGGTTTCATCAAAATGTGATCGTTCAAAGATTGTCTTATGAGTTGTTGACCTCAAGTGGTGAATGTATGGAAATACACTTTCGAATCAGTCAGACCTAACCCAACAGGACAGAGTGCGGTAGTACTAAACTCTGCAGGCCAGGTGCCCAGTGAAGCTGTTCTTCCACTGCACACTGCTAGTATGGAGTGGAGCTGATCACATGATCAACATCTACCTGGCACCATGTTTGATGCAGGTTTATATGGTTGATTTGCTTATGTTTTATTTGGAATCTATATAGTTATTGTCAGGCATGGCTGTCAAAGTGGTTCTGGTTGAATTGGCCTATTGTTATATTTTGTAAATTACAAAAATTGTGCAATAACTACAACCACTGTAGTTGAATGCATTCACGTTCACGACGCCAGATGGCAACAAAGTCCTTTTGCAAAGTTCAAATACATTTGCATTAGTGACGTCTTTCCTGCGCCGGAAGTGTCATTCTTAAACGCTGATGCGTTACTTTTATTGAGCGCTCGTCACAGTTGAACGTCAAGCCTGTCTTATAACGGTCCGTCTAAATTGCTCGAATACTGTACAAGTCGATGTCAAAAAAGTACCTACCACGCGTACGTGAAAGGAGCAGCAGCACAGGGATAAGGAACTAATGGCGGTAGGAGAATCTTTGATCTGCGTATGTTTCAGGTTGGGCAGACCGCATAGGATAACGAGTCTACTATGCGTTATAACACCATAGCAACTAACTCACCCTCAGTTATGAGTACCTGTTGACTAATTAATTTAATAGAATGATAAACTGAGCCAAAGTTAGTGAACAAACCCTACACAGCCTGTCTCCATATTGATGCTAGTAAGCTATCTTATGAAGTCCATGCAATGTTGACTACACTAACAGCCTGCCTTTCTAATGCACATAGCCCAAAGGTAAGGTCGGTACTAAAGGCAAGAAGCAAATCTACGAGGGTAATGAGGCGACACTCAAGTTCTACACCAGAGTAATCTTGGGAGCCAACGTAAGACCATCTTCCTTGTCAATGTTACCTTTTGAATGGGAATTGTGACTAGTACAGCACCTGACACTTGTTTCTCTCCCAGGCGATATACACTGCGTTAAACCTCTTGGTCTTCTATAGCTCTTCAACGTTTTGGACATGGGTGAGCGAGTTCATTCTGTGCATGTTATTGACATTGATGGCTCCTCTACTGTTGAGCAGTAAAACTGGGACGATTGCGGATTACTAACTTTATTCGTTCCTCCTTCTCCCTCGCTCCTCCCTTCTTGGTTTCTCCCCCACTGTCTCATTCCCCCTGTCTCTCTTCCTTCCTCCATCTCCTTCTCCCACCCCTGTAGTTTGCACTGGTGTTTGCGCTAGCAGTGTATGTGGGCAGTTACCGCTCCATGACTGCCATGGCCAAAGCAGTGTTTGGTGAGGATGGGAGTCTACTGGACGGAGGAATAGATCTGAACATGGAGCAGGGGATGGCAGAGTGAGTGCTCACACAGCAGCAGTGTTTGTTTCCATGAACATGAGTGCGCAAACATACAGTGTGTGTGTGTGTGATGGGGAGAATTGCTGAGTATTACAGCATGTTCAACATGCCTGTAACAATGGTGCCTTTATCTCCATTCAAGGGTACATCTCTCAAAGCTATAATGGCAGTGTGGTGCGTCATGATGGATTCTTTGTCATTATAGGCATCTGAAGGATGTTATCCTGCTAACTGCCATATTACAAGTGCTCAGCACCATCTCCTCCTACTTCTGGTACCTTTGGCTGCTGGTAAGAGTTTATCCCATACTTGCTGTACCCTCTCTTTGGTTGTTTATTTTCCCTTTCTTATGGACCTCGTTGATCTCCTAATCAATCTGTGTGTGTCAGGCCCCGGCCCGTGCAATGTTCCTGCTGTGGGTGAACTTCCTAGGCCCCTGGTTTTCGGCCGAGACCCCTGGTGCCGCCCCAGAGGAGGTGAATGAGAAGAAGCAGAGACGACAGGAGCGCAGACAGATGAAGAGATTCTAACTTGGCCGACTGCCGCAGTATTTCTATACACAGAATGAATCTAAATACAGACAGCCAGGAACTCAACAGTTAAGTTATTCAGGAGGAACTTTTGATGTGTACCCAAAGACATCCAGGTATGGATAAAGAACTGAACCGGACCCTGTGGGTTTTCCTCTTTCGCCCTATCCCTCATCCTTCCTCTCCCCTATATCCCTATCCCGTTTTCTTTACATCTGGAGAGGAAATCGTCCTTGTTGGGCTGATGACATCATCACCACCAATACATGTCATATACCTTGGCCTGTAATTTGTTTACATTCAATTGTTCATAATCTAGGTCTATGTATCACATCAATTTCATCTGAACTAGTGTAAAGGAGGTGGTGATCTTACCCTATGGCAGACATTTTATTTTAGACACTGCTCATCAGATCACACACTCATGCCCAATTCCAAATAGACAACTAGCAACAACCACCTAGGTGTTACACTAGACCAAGGGGGGCTATTACCCTCCTTTTACAGCTATTTATTTCAGATCTACATGAGGTGCATAGGGTTCGGTGCTAGGTGTTTGGAATTGGGAAGGTTGAAATTAAATCCGGTTGTGCATCGTCCGCAATGCACCGTTTAAAGTCAATGTTCCCGCGGAGACTATATTCACTGTTAATGCTGCATATGTCGGCTCAATCGGAAAGGACGTTTACACTGAACAAAAATAAACGCAACATGTAAAGTGTTGGTTTCATGAGCTGAAATAAAAGATCCCCAGAAATGTTCCATACGCACAAAAAGCTTATTTCTCTCAAATGTTGTGCACAAATTAGTTTACATACCTGTTAGTGAGCATTTCTCCTTTGCCAATATAATCCTTCCAGCTGACAGGTGTGGCATAGCAGAAGCTGGTTAAACAGCAGGGTCATTACCCAGGTGCACCTTGGGCTGAGGACAATGAAATAGGCGACTCTAAAATGTGTAGTTTTGTCAAACCGATGTCTCATGTTTTGAGGGAGCATGCAATTGGCATGCTGACTGCAGAAAGGTCCACCAGAGCTGCTGCTAGAGAATTGAATGTTAATTTCTACCATAAGACGCCTCCAACGTCATTTTAGAGAATTTGGCAGTATGTCCAACTGGCCTCACAACCGCAGTGAACCTGTATGGCTTTGTGTTTGCGAGGGGTTTGCTGATGTCAACGTTGTGAACAGAGTGCTCCGGAGTGGCGGTGGGGTTATGGTATGGACAGGCATAAGCTACGGACAACGTACACAATTGTATTTTATCGATGGCAATTTGAACGCATAGAGATACCGTGACGAGATCTTGAGGCCCATTGTCATGCCATTCATCCACTGCCATCACCTCATGTTTCAGCACTTTACACAATTTCTGGAAGCTGAAAATGGCCCAGTTCTTCCATGGCCTGCATACTCATCAAACATGTCACCCATTGAGCATGTTTGGGATGCTCTGGATCGACATGTACGATGGCGTGTTCCAGTTTCCGCCAATATCCAGCAACTTCGCACAGCCATTGCAGAGGAGAGGGACAACATTCCACAGGCCACAATCAACAGCCTGATCAACTTTATGCCAAGGAGATGTGTCACGCTGCGCTGTGGTCACACCAGATACTGACTGGTTTTCTGATCCACTCCCCTGCATTTTTATTTTTAAAGGTATCTGTGACCAACCGATGCATATCTGTATTCCCAGTCATGTGAAATCCATAGATTAGGGCCAAATGAATTTATTTCAGTTGACCGATTTTCCTTATTTGAATTGTAACTCAGTAAAATGGTTTCATGTTGCATTTATATTTTTGTTCAGTATAAATTGTCTAAATCCGCGATCGGATTGTATCTCGGCCCTGATCATCGTCATCGCTCCCATCCTTCGCAATGCTGAACAAATTATTTGATTACAAACAATAACAATCGTGTATATGCATTAACATTTCAAGTGCATTTCTTCACAGCCTAAATAAGCAAAAGGAAATATACAGTGCCTTCAGGAAGTATTCAGACCCTTGAACCTTTTCCACGTTTTTGTCAATACAGCCTGAATTAAAAGATTTATTAAATTGAGATTTTGTCACTGGCCTACACGTGATTCCCCATAATGTCAAAGTGGGATTGTTTTTTTTTTATTTACAAATTAATTAAAAATGAAAATATGAAATGTCTTGTTGATTATTCAACCCCCTTTGTTATGGCAAGCCTAAATAATTTTAGGAGTAAAAATGTGCATAACAAGTCACATAAGTTGCATAGACTCATTCTGTAGGCAATAATAGTGTTTAACATGATTTTAGAATGACTACCCTCATCTCTACCCCACACATACAATAATCTGTAAGTTCCCTCAGTCAAGCAGTGAATTTCAAACACAGATTCAACCACAAAGACCAGGGAGGATTTCCAATGCCTCGCATAGAAGGGCGGCTATTGGAAAAAGGCCAAATGTTTACAACATTGTAGTTACTCCACAATACTAACCAAATTGACAGTGAAAAGCTGCACAGCATAAAAATATTCCAAAACATTTTTGCAAAAAAGGCACTAAAGTAATAATGCAAAAAATGTGGCAGAGCAATTATCTTTTTGTCCTAAATAAATGTGATGTGTTATGCTTGGGAATGGAATGTTGCTAAGCACAGGCAGAGTCCTAGAGGAAAAACTGGTTCAGTCTGCTTTCCACCAAACACTGGGAGGTGATTTCACCTTTCAGCAGGATAATAATCTAAAACACAAGGCCAAATATACACTGGAGTTGCTTACCAAGAAGACCGTGAATGTTCCTGAGTGGCCAAGTTAGTTTTGACTTAAATCTACTTAAATCTATGGCAAGACCTGAAAATGGTTGTCGAATGTATAGCAATTATCAACAACCAATTTGACAGAGGTTGAATAATTTTTTGAAGAATGGGCAAATGTTGCTCATTCCAGGTGTGTAAAGTTCTTAGACTTACCCAGAAATACTCACAGCTGTAATCACTGCCAAAGGTGCTTCTACAAAGTATTGACCAAGGGGTATGAATACTTATGTAAATTAGATATTTCTGTATTTCATGTTCAATACAGTTGTAGAAATGTCTAAAAACATGTTTTCACTTTGTCAGTATGAGGTATTGTTTGTAGATGTATGAGGGGGAACAAATCTATTTAATCCATCTTCAATTCCGTCTAACACAACAAAATGTGGAATAAGTCAAGGGGTATGAATGCGTTATGAAGGCGCTTTAGTAGTATACCTTTTGTGATGTGTAGCCATCTTGGTGTGAAATCAGTATTTTGTTCTGTTTCTTTCTCCACATCTCCCATATTTGAATAATACACAAATGAAATGGAAGTATATATTGCTGCACTGGCAGCAACTTGTGTAATCAATATGCCTATACAATGTAAGCATGTCAATGCAGGGGTAACATGGTGGTTGTTCTCTTCAGAAAAGTCTGCCTTTTTACGATCAGCCAACAACTATGTAAGCCTAGATATTGTTACTACAAAGTCTTAATGTACATATGATTAAATTGATTTCAGTATAAAAACAACCTGTCTGAGGTCTCATTTTGTCTGTTTTTTTCCCCATAACGATTTAACAATTACATTTACTAGCTTTGATCTGTTATTTCAATGTAGAGAGCAAACATCTGTGCCCAAAAGTCAAAGTATTGTTTGTGTTTTCAATAAAATGTATATTAAAGTAACCTTTTCACGATTTTAAATCAGAAAAACGTAGTGTAAAAGTTTGATAACGTTCAAGTAAAACGAATTTGGGGGGACTTTTATTTGGAAAATTATCCGTATGGTCATGTGACCTTAAAGGCTGTTGCTACATCCATTTTAAAATGAAATTAATGATATGTACACATCCTATAACTTAGAAATGCCTCATGAGCTTAGTTCAACTGCCGTGCTAAATTCGAACCCAAAATATAAGCTTGTTTTATGCCAATGTTTGTAAACACTATAGAGCCTCAAAACATGGTTAAAACTATAATGTTTATATCATGGATGATCAGTCCTTGCATCCATAGCTCTGTCTGTGAATTTGAGTGTGGTTACATTTCTCCAGCCCCATCCTTCCAAAACGGGGTGCGTTGCCCTCTTATTGTTTTAACGGCAGATTGCCGCTTTAATGGAGCTTGCTTCACAATGCTTCCAATTCAAAAAGAGATTGTAAACATTTTTGCACAATCCCTGTATTTCTATGGACCTCATCCTCTGTTCATAGTCTGAACATGAACTTCAGGGCAACACTTAACGCCACTTCGATACCGAAGTTGCATTTTCGTAGCAGGTTAGGAGACTGAACAGGGTTAGGGTTTGTGAAAATGCTCTCCTAACCTGCTACGAAAATGTATTGGTCACGGGTTGCAGGTTTTTGGGCTACGTCTAAATTGCACCACGGCCGTCATGGCCTTTTTCTTAAAAATATATATTTCACTGTGACCTGCTGCTGACTATCAGCTAGTGAAGCAGCCTGTTGCTGAGTCAACCGTGAGTGGTGAGGAAGGCCGGAGGGATAGGTGTATGTTGAGACTGAGTGCTGCAGCTGAGTCACATGAGTGAGAGGAGACAGTCATGACAACTTTTTACCAGTTGTAGGTAGGCTATTTAGATTGTTATTATGGAGACATATTTCCAACCCTCTTTCCATAAAACATATTAATGCGCTAGAACTGATGCGCATCAAGAAATATGGTGACAATGCACCGGAAAACAACTAGGTGCTCTAGAGTGCATTATGCGAATCCTCGGTTCTTGGGTCTGGAGTGCTGCGTGGGTGGAAATGTGAAATGGAAGCTATGGAACTCCCTCGCGTGCTTCTGATATGGCCAAAAGGCCACAATGAAACTGATATCGAACGTGGAGAGTGATACATCCAGGGGTGCAACTTTCGCTGGGGATGGGGCCACATTCTGAAATTGCGTTTTTGTCCCCCCCAGTTTTATCATTGGAACGTGATACAAAACGAGGGAGTGGAGGGCTTTAGGGAGTGGAGGGCTTTAGCTTTCCGATTGGATAAAAAATATATTTATGTGTCCTCCCCACTTCTAAAACCAAAGCTGTGCCACTAGATATGTTGGCCATTAAGTAGCCTATCAAGTTCTATGTAGGCTACTATATCCTACCATTTGATACAATAAATATGTTGAAATGATATCACTGGAGTCATTGCGAATACATTTTTGCCACTTGTGTAGCCTACCTGGGGCTGGCAAACGGATTTAATAAATTGCCTACAACTTCAGTTTGTTGTAGCCTTGTGTTATTATGCAATTATCAATGGCTGTTTAGTTAATGAAGTTGGAAGTTATCCATTGTGAATATTGTCACAGTTCTATCGCAATTGCATCAGATGTTGTTAGAATGCATTATATTGAAGGTAAGTCAGTCAGATTAGGCTACAGGTAAAAAATGTGTATTTAAAACCCGTCTGTTGTTGACAAGCATAGGCCTATTCAGGTAATATCCATAATTAATATATGATTTAAATTAAATTATTAGTGATTTAAATTACAACCCCATCCTCAGTAGACTATTCCAGCAGGCTATTGGGCAACAGAAGCACTTCTTACCTTGAAATTGCCTCACAATTCATGTTAAATAAATAAGTCTGTCAATTTGAATTTAGCAAGCTGCTAAATCGTTCATTTTACATCATGCCTAGGCTACTGTAGGCTATAGGCTACCTGCATATACAGTGGCAAGAAAAAGTATGTGAACCCTTTGGAATTACCTGGATTTCTGCATAAATTGGTCATACAATTCGATCTGAACTTCATCTAAGTCATAACAATAGACAAACACAGTCTGCTTAAACTAATAACACAAACAATGATACGTTTTCATGTCTTTATAGAACACACCGTGTAAACATTCACAGTGCAGGGTGGGAAAAGTATGTGAACCCATGGGTTTAATAACTGGTTTATTCTCCTTTGGCAGCAATAACCTCAACCAAACGTTTTCTGTAGTTGCGGATCAGACCTGCACTGTGGTCAGGAGGAATTGTGGACCATTTCTCTTTACAAAACTGTTTCAGTTCAGAAATATTCTTGGGATGTCTGGCGTGAACTGCTCTCTTGAGGTCATGCCACAGCATCTCAATCGGGTTGAGGTCAGGACTCTGACTGGGCCACTCCAGAAGGCGTATTTTCTTCTGTTGAAGCCATTCTGTTGTTGATTTACTTCTGTATTTTGGGTCATTGTCCTGTTGCATCACCCAACTTCTGGGTGATGTCCTGTTGAGCCTCAATTGGCAGACAGATAGCCTTACATTCTCCTGCAAAATGTTTTGATAAACTTGGGAAATCTGTCGATGATAGCACTTTACAGTTGGGATGGGGTTTTGATGTTGGTGTGCTGTGCCTTTTTTTCTCCACACATAGTGCCTTCCAAACAACTCAACTTTAGTTTCATCTGTCCGCAGAATATTTTGCCAGTAGCGCTGTGGAACATCCAGGTGCTCTTTTAGACGTGTTCAGACGTGCCGCAATGTTTTTTTTTGGACAGCAGTGGCTTCTTCTGTGGTGTCCTCCCATGAACACTATTCTTGTTAAGTGTTTTACATACCGTAGACTAGTCAACAGAGATGTTAGCATGTTCCAAAGATTTCTGCAAGTCTTTAGCTGACACTCTAGGATTCTGCGCTGTGTTCTTGCAGTTATCGTTGCAGGACGGCCACTCCTAGGGAGAGTAGCAACAGTGCTGAACTTTCGCCATTTATAGACAATTTGTCTTATCATGGACTGATGAACATCAAGGCTTGTAGAGATACCTTTGTAACCCTTTTCAGCTTTATGCAAGTCAACAATTCTTAATCTTAGGTCTTCTGAGGTCTCTTTTGTTCGAGGCATGGTTCACATCAAGCAATGCTTCTTGTGAAAAGCAAACTCAAACTTTGTGAGTGTTTTTATAGGGCAGGGCAGCTCTAACCAACATCTCATTGATTGGACTCCAGGTTAGTTCTCTTGACTCCAATTAGCTTTTGGAGAAGTCATTAGCCTAGGGGTTCACATACTTTTTCCAACATACACTGTGCATGTTTAAATGATGTATTCAATATAGACAAGAAAAATACAATAATTTGTGTGTTAGTAGTTTAAGCACACTGTGTTTGTCTATTGTTGTGACTTAAGATGAAGATCATATAAAATGTTATGCCCAATTTATGCAGAAATTCAGGTAATTCCAAAGGGTTCACATACTTTTTCTTTCCACTGTAGCTAACCAAACCATGGCAAAGTTTAATTACAACCATAAAGCCAGATTTTAGTAGGCCTAGCCTATGCCTATTGAAATTACAAGTCAACCTTACAAATTGGCAATTTCTAATGGTTTGTAGTCTTAACATCAGGCATACAATAATGGCACAATTGCCAGAAAATAGCCTAACATTCTTTTGAAGGTTAGCCAAGTGTTTCTTGTACAGAGATTTCGAGATCCTCTGTCCAACTTTCTTCCCTCAAACTCTCCTGTCGGATTTATCCATAGTTATGCACATAAGGTATTATTATTATTTTTTTACAATGAATAGTTATTTATTTTATTGAATCTTTATTTAACTAGGCAAGTCAGTTCAGAACAAATTCTTACTTCAAATCACGGCCTACCATGGACAAACCTTAACCCGGACGGCGCTGGGCCAGTTGTGCGCAGCCCTATGGGACTCCCAAAACTCCGCCTGTTGTGATACATCGAACCAGGGTATCGAACCAGGGTCTATGGTGACGCCTCTTGCACTGAGATGCAGTGCCTTAGACCGGTGCGCCACTCGGGAGTTAAATCGACATCGACTGACGGAAAACGATGTGGCGAGTTTAAAATAAGAGCGAATTATCTTTTCTCTTGCGACATATTCAAATTCCTTTATTAGTCACGTTAGCTGCCAAAAATGATTATTTTGATGGATTTTTTTATTATTTCGTCGATATTCATAAGTTCCTCGACAACGTTATGGGAAAAGTGTTTATTTTCTAAATGTGGCAACTGTTATATTGCTGCTGGAAAAAATGGGCAAGTTTTCAGGCTTTGTGTGCGGGTTTTGAGTAGTCATGTGTCCCCTGAACATCCGGAAGTAAATAAGTGATCTCATCGAAGGCCCAGTTGCTAAGCTGCAAGTGTAGACTGGGTCGCAAGCAGCCACACTAACATGATATCAACAACAAGGACTGAAGGAGCCAGACAGAAAGCAGATTAGTAGTTGGCATCAACTAGCTAGCTACTGATTTCGGTCTTAACCATTCTCTTTTCACCAATCATAGCTAGAGATAGTCTGGTGGCAGTTAGCTTAAAATGCAGGTATGTTCTGTATTATATTTTGCCCTGCCCAGGACGAGCAATCTAAGTAGCTAGCTAATTGAGCTGTTAACGTTAGCAAGTTATGCTAATTTAGCTAGCTAGTAGCTAGCTAATAAAGTTCAAGCAAACTGTTTAACCATCGAAATGGCGTTTACTAGCTGCCTTAGTCATGCCTGTTAGCTAGGTATGACATTTGCCTAAATTGCAGCCCGAAATAACTTTTGTTTGTTTCGTTTAAGCTAGTTAACAGTACATAGCCAGCTAACGTTAGCTAGCTAAGTTAACAGCCTGCTAGCGAACCAGTTTGCTAACCCCAATAGCGTAGATTCGACTATCTATCGTGTAATAATTAGCTGGTTTAAACAGTTTCTATTTTGTTTGCATCCTCCCTCAGCTTCAAGCGAAGCCAACAGGGGACATGAAGCATGAAGTTCACATTTTATATGTCTCTTCTGCCACCATCAACAATTTGTCATACAAAGTATTTCCCCTTTGCCTCTTGTTCTTTCATTGGAGAGAAGCTAAAGGTCTCATCATACAGTCAACACACCTGACGCAGTTCGCTCTGTGTGAATAATAACACTCCTTTGAGTGTTGGATGCCCAAGAATCACCATGGCTGTGGCCAACACAACCAAAACATCATGGAGATTACGTGAGTAGTCTCCATTTCACTCACCCTTTCCAGACCCCAATCTTATTGGTTTCATGGACCCAGAGGTTAATCCTGGTGTGTTGTGGATTGTTTTTTTTGTTCCAGAGGAGATTGTAGCCCACTCCAGTAGTGTGGCGTGTCTGGCCCTGGGGAAGAACTCAGGCCGTCTGCTAGCCACTGGGGGAGAGGACTGCCGAGTCAACATCTGGGCAGTCAGCAAACCCAACTGCATCATGGTACAGACTAGTCAGACCTTTAGGGAAGAAGTGTGTGTGTACAGTTTGATCTCTGCTTATTTCTGCTGCCTGTAACTAAAACTTGTATTTCCACCTCTCTCCCACCTTCCCGTCCCCTCTCCCTTTCTCTTTCCCTCTCTCCCTGTCTCTTTCTCAGAGTTTGACAGGCCATAATAACCCAGTAGAGTGTGTGAAGTTTAATAACTCTGAGGAGCAGGTGGTGGCTGGCTCACAGTCCGGATCACTGCGCGTGTGGGACCTGGAGGCTGCAAAGAGTGAGACTGCATTTCTCCTATATATTGTGTGTATGGGGAGGTTAGGCATGTGGGATGTGGAGATGTTTCTACTAGAATCAACTAGACCTAAGCTACCAGTTCTGAGAATGCCATAACAATGTTTTGCTATCTTATCCCAGTCCTAAGAACTCTAATGGGACACAAGGCCAATATCTGTAGCTTGGACTTCCACCCGTTTGGGGAATACCTGGCATCTGGTTCCATGGACACCAACATCAAGGTGCGTATGTGTGCTGCATGATTGAGTGTTGTTAAGAACTCTACTATGTACAGTACCAGTCAAAAGTTTGGACACACCTACTCATTCCAGGGTTTGTCTTTATTTTTACTATTTTCTACATTGCAGAATAATAGTGAAGACATCAACACTATGAAATAACACATATGGAACTATGTAGTAAACGAAAAAGTGTTAATCAAAATATATTTGAGATTTTTCAAATATGTTTTCCTTGATGACAGCTTTGCACATTTTTGGCATTCTCTCAACCAGCTTCATGAGGTAGTCACCTGGAATTCATTTCAATTAACAGGTGTGCCTTGTTTAAAGTTAATTTGTGGAATTTCTTTCCGTCTTAATGCATTGGAGCCAATCAGTTGTGTTGTGACAAGGTAGGGGTGGTATATAGAAGATAGCCCTATTTTTTTTAAATTCCATATTTTGTCAAGAACTGCTCAAATAAGCAAAGGGAAACAACAGTTGTTCAGAGGAGACTGCGTGAATCAGGCCTTCATGGTTGAATTATTGCAATGAAACCACCACTACTAAAGGACACCAGTAAGAAGAAGAGACTTGCTTGGGCCAAGAAACACGAGCAATGGAAATTAGACCGGTGGAAATCTGTCCTTTTGGTCTGATGAGTTCAAATTTGAGATTTTTGGTTCCAACTGCCATGTCTTTGTGAGACGAAGAGTAGGTGAACGGACGGTCTCTGCATATGTAGTTCCCACAGTGAAGCATGGAGGAGGAGGTATGATGGTGCTTTGGTGGTGACACTGTCTGTGATTTATTTAGAATTCAAGGCACACTTAACCACCATGGCTACCACAGCATTCTGCAGCGATACGCCATCCTATCTGGTTTGTGCTTAGTGGGACTATAATTTGTTTTTCAATAGGACAATGACCCAAAACACACCTCCAGGCTGTGTAAGGGCTATTTGACCAAGAAGGAGAGTGATGGTGCGGCATCAGATGACTTGGCCTCCATAATCACCTGACCTCAACCCAATTGAGATGGTTTGGGATGAGTTGGACTGCAGAGTGAAGGAAAAGCAGCCAACAAGTGCTCAGCATATGCGGGAACTCCTTCAAGACTGTTGGAAAAGCATTCCAGGTGAAGCTGGTTGAGAGAATGCCAAGCATGTGCAAAGCTGTCATCAAGGCAAAGGGTGGCTACTTTGAAGAATCTAAAATATATTTAGATTTGTTTAAGACTTTTTTTGGCTACTACATAATTCCATATGTGTTATTTCATAGTTTGGATGTCTTCACTATTATTCTACAATGTAGAAAATTATCATAATAAAGAAAAGCCCTTGAATGAATAGGTGTGTCCAAACTTTTGACTGGTACTGTATGTGGATTGGTATGTGATATTGTGCTTAAACAGAGTTTTTCTCTTTCAGCTGTGGGATGTACGGAGAAAGGGCTGTGTGTTCAGGTACAAGGTAAGACTTGTGCCTGTGTATAATTTATACCCAACTGAAGAGAACCAAGGTTAGTTATCGGCTAAAGCCCCCCCCCCCCACACACACACACACTGTCTGTGAGCGGCCTGCTGGCTGATTATGTTGGGAGTGGGTCTGCTAATCGGCACTAATTGCTGTGTGTCTATGTCTGGCACCAAGACTAAGCCAGGCATTACAGTGAGACGGTAAACACTATCTTGTCTGGCCTGGGGAGGAGGGGCTGGGGACTGAGCGTCTGGACAGGAGTAGGGGGCCCGGTGTTTATATATCAATTTCATATGGCATAATGTGCTTGTGCAGGGTCACACTCAGGCAGTGAGGTGCCTGGCCTTCAGTCCAGATGGGAAATGGTTGGCCTCTGCTAGTGATGACAGCACCATCAAGGTATGAACCCACCTGCACATTGTCAGAAGCTTGCTTTCACATGTTTCTCATCTCACATGACTGGTCAGTAAACCAGGGCTCTCCAACCCAGTTCCTGGAGAGCTGCCGTCCTGTAGGTTTTCGCTCCAACCCTAATCTAGCGCAACTGATTCTAATAATTAGCTGGTTGATAAGCTGAATCAGGTTTGTTACAACTGGGTCTTGAGCGAAAACCTACAGGACGGCAGCTCTCCAGGAACTGGGTTGCAGAGCCCTATTGTATACTCTCATCCTTATGTTCAGAGGGGTTTTCTACAAAGCAGGATTTTAATGAGTTAGCCAGCTAACTTGGCTAAGTATTCTGACATAACTTTTTTTGGAAAATAAGCTTGAAATGGGCATGTCCTAATTGACTCAACAACCAAAAACACATATCTAAGTTTAACTTTTTTAATGAACCAGAAAATCTATAGTTATTTCTGGTTGTTTATCATAGTCAGCTGGCTAACTAACTCATTGGTCCTGCTTTGTAGTATACCCCTCTGCATAGACGTTCTCCTTCTATAGGCCCAGATCGGGGATCAGCTTACTTGATTCTTAAGGGCAACATCAAAATATTCCTAGCTGTGCCAGTCAGGAACTCATATTGACCTTTGACCTGTGTGTCCTAGCTGTGGGACCTGACTGCAGGGAAGATGATCACAGAGTTTACAGCACACACCGGAGCCATCAACATCATCCAGTTCCACCCCAACGAGTATCTGCTAGCATCAGGCAGCTCTGACAGGTATTGTATCCACACACTCTGGGGTGAAAAATAGTAAATAAATATGTATTACTAAAGTGGAATGCCTTAAGGATGGCTGTGATTTCCACTGGCTTCATCACAGCTCTTATCTGTGTGTGTATGTCTGTTCCCTATAGGACCATCAAACTGTGGGATCTGGAAAAGTTCAAGATGATTGGCTCTTCAGAGGGAGAGATGGGACCAGTCAGGTGAGGGCTACCTTCGCTACTAACAAGTGTGGTTGGCGGGACACCACGATATTAGAAGTTCAGATGCAACTAACATTCTATAGCGTGTATATAAACTATCCCTACATCCTTTTTCCTCTCCCCCATTTCTCTCTCCAGGTGTCTGGCCTTTAACCTGGATGGCTGCTGTCTGTACAGTGGAGCTGTGGACTCTCTCCGTGTGTATGGCTGGGAGCCCGACCGCTGCTTTGATGTGGTGCCAGTGGGCTGGGGCAAGGTGGCAGACCTGGCTATCTGCAACCACCAGCTGGTGTGTGAGCATGACATTACTTTTAAATATTTTACATTGGAGTCATTTAGCAGACACTTATCCAGAACGACTTAGTTAGTGCATTCATCTTAAGATAGCTAGGTGAGACAACCACTTTTCAGTCATTGTAAGTACGTTTTTCCTCAAAATAGTCATCAGCAAAGTCAGTGCTAGTAGGAAAAGACAAGTGCGAATGTTAGTGTGTGTTTTTGTTGTTGTTGGGGGGGGGTTACTTTTAATGTTACTATTACTACGTAACTACTGTGTTACTGCAACCTTTCTTGTGTGTGTGTGCGTGTGAGAGCCATCGGGATCTTATTAAATGACTATTAGGGATTCTTTATGTAGTTCTGTGGCGTCAGCAGGCCAGTTTTACATTTATTACTGTCACTGGAACTGTTACTGTTGCTATTAGTATTACCAATAGCCAACCCCTTGTGTTTTTTAGCTCTACTGTTTCTCCTCCCCCCTCTCATCTCTCTCTCCAAGATTGGCGTGTCGTACAATCTGGCTAATGTTTCGTCCTACGTGGTGGATCTGACGCGGGTGAAGAAGTCTGGCTCTGTGATCCAAGGCGTAATCCAGGACGACCAGCCGCTCACGGAGCCCTCCCCGAAAGGATCCACGCTGCGACGCAACTACGACCGACCCCTGACCACCTGCAGCACACAGAGGTACTGCCCACTTCCAAACGCCGCTGTCCTACTGCCTATGGAGCGAATCCTATCCCTAATGTGAGCTGGGCACGCTTAACTCAGATTTAGTATTTGGCCCTATATGCTACAGAATCTGTTTCGACAAAATCCCCTATGAGTTGATTGAAATCGTCCACTGGTCCACTGTAGGAGAGTTGGTAGAGGATGCCGCTTGCAATGCCAGGCGGCTTCCATTCCTGGGACCACCCATATATGAAATGTATCCACGCTGCTAAATGGCATTATGTTATATAGCAAATACTGCATCAAAACCGCATCCATTAGTTTACGTTGTATCAGTAAGCAGACTAATTGGGGGTGTGCTCTTCCAGGGTAAAGCAGAGTTCTGAGTCAGACCGGCGCAGTCCCGAGGGGGAGAGGAGGAGCCCCAGCAGCGAGGACGAGAAGGAGTCCTCTGCCGAGATCCGTAACCCCGAGGACTACAAAGAGATCTTCCAGCCAAAGAGCGCCATCTGTAGGCTGATATTACACCTTACGTTTTATTGCTATCTATTCAGTGTTCACACTAACAGCAGAATGCATGTATTACTACATTAACATCTAGCAGTGTCTTAATCATTCTTGAATTTCATACTAAAAGTCTCCTTGTTTCCCCCCTTCCAGCTCGCACCCCCCCAAAGAGTGAGCCCTTCCCTGCCCCCTTAGAAGATGGTGAGTCCCTTCTGTCAAGCCGTTAGTGTGAGCAGTATTACATTTGTGTTTGTGATAAAGCTATCACATTGATCTGTTGTGTGTGTGTGTATAAGATGTGTTGCTGTCCTGAGTTTCATATTACAAGTCCTTTTTGTTGTTGTATTTTATTATTTATTACGTAGAAGAACAGAATGGGAGACATGTAATGGAGATGATAAAGAAAGGAAGGGCACAGACAGTCGGTCGAGCTGGGGCTCGAACCCCCATCGTCAAGGGTCATGTTGGGTCCGCTTCACCGGACTCCGGCACTCGTATTCAAGTTCTCTCTCTCCCTCTTCTCTTTTTCTCAGAGAGTTTTGTGGTGAGGGCTAACCAAGGGCTGGTGGAGTTCATGACTCCTATGTCTGACAGACAGCAGGTTTGTACTGTACAGCTGTACTGTTGTATGTGTGACTGATATGTCTTTGTAATGCTCGAGTGTGAATGTGGGATTGTCTCGGTCTGTGTGAGTTTTTCTATGTAAATAAGTTAGATTTGTTTTTAATGTGTGTGTGTGTGTGAACTGCAGCCCGGCCAGTTGAAGAACCTTCCAGTGGCATCGTCCACTCCGGTCCTGAGGGTGGAGCCTACCGTGGTCGCCACGGCACCCTGTCCCATCCCAGCGGTAACCGCACGACCGCCGACTAACCACCCCCCTGCACCCCACCCAGCCCCCCCACCGGTCGTTGCTATGGCGAAGGCCAAACCCCAGCCCAGCGTCATCCTCTCCTCCAGGAATGAACCAATAGGACTCAACGTGGGAGATTTCCTTCCTGTGAGTGTGTATATACATGCATAGCACACACAAACACAATCTTGTTTGTTTCATTTCCCATGGAGAAATTTCACTCAAGACATCACAATTTGTATGGTTAAATTCAAATGTATTTATGATTAATAACAAAACTGTACTGCCGACGCCAGTAGATCAGAGTGGAATAGTACAGTTCTATTATTAGCCTCTGACATCACCGAACACCTCTGCCATCTCCACTGTCTTTAACTTTAGACTTTCTTCTCTACCACAAGCCCCATAAGATAAACTGGGTATAGAATGAAATGGAACACAAAGTCATTTAATATATATCAACATGTAAAATCAGCTCAACGTGGAACCTACCATAGCAGTACAGTTTAAATTTACTCAAATGATCGTCACCCAGTTTATATTGAGGTACGCGACAAAAACAAGATGGCCACCTTTTTTTTTAAATAGGTTTTAACACATGCGCACAGAAATGGAATTGACACCTAACTTTATGTAGGTTTAGGTATGATTCAACAGGTGGGTGGATTTACCAGGTTATATACGTTTGTAACTCTCTCTGTCCTAGCCTGCTCGTAACAACCGACCCAGTGTGCTGGGTGACGACGAGGCTCTGGCTCAGATCAGAAAGGGCCATGACACCATGTGTGTGATGCTCACCAGCCGACACAAGAACCTGGACACCATCAGAGCTGTGTGGGGCAGTGGGGACGTCAAGGTATGGCACTTAACACACACTGTTCACATTGCTCATTAACCCCATGCTCAAGATTCAGGCAGTGTTAACATCACTTGAAATAAATAGTTGACTTTCAATGTTAAACTCTGACAACGACGGACAATCCGTTTTGATTGATTAGCTGTTTGTGGCGTCAAGTATGGAGCGATGTTACTGGCTGCCTCTAGGTGTTTTTTGAGTGATTGTGATTGGTTGCTGCTCTGTCTTCAGACCTCCTTGGACTCTGCGGTCTCGATGAAGGATCTCTCGATCGTCGTGGACATCCTCAACATCGTTAACCTCAAACCGTGAGTGGAAACACGTGCAGATCTTATTTGGCTGAGGAGGCCATGCGTATACTCACTGTCTCTCTTGGTGTTGGTGAGAGTACCATGAATGTCCCTTCTTAAGTGACATTAAGTCATTTGACCTGTCCCCCAGGTCGCTATGGAAACTGGACCTATGTACCTCTATCCTGCCCCAGATTGAAGAGCTGCTGCAAAGCAAGTATGAGAGGTGAGACAGCAGAGATGAGTGATAACAAGTGTGTGTGTGTAAATGTGTATTAATCCATCTCTCTCTCCCCGTGTGGTCAGTTACGTGCAGACGGGTTGCACCTCTCTGAAGCTGATCCTGAAGCGTTTCTGGCCTCTCATCTCAGACACGCTGACAGCACCCCCTTCTGTTGGAGTGGATATAACACGGGAGGAACGGTGAGTTTTCAGCTCCATCTAACTGTAGTGTGTGTTAAAGCAATGGTCACTAATCCTGGTCCTGGAGAGTTACGCTATGCAACCCATCACTAAAGAACCATTTTTTAAGGGTTCTAGCTCTGTATTCATCCAATATTGCTCAGACTCTACCACAGTGAGGCAGGCCATTGCATATTGTGAATGAATGGTTTTTGTGTTTGAGCCCAGCCACCAGAAGTGCAAGGCATGCTACAAGCAGCTGAAGAACCTCAGCGACTTGGTGAAGAACAAGGCCGACCAGGTGGGTCGCCACGGCAGCGCCTTCAAAGAGCTGCAGCTGCTCATGGCTCCACTGGACTACTGACAGTCGACTATGCAACTAGTGACACGCACAGATTCCTCAATGGCTGAGCACTGTGCTGTGAGGACTCAAGTCTGACTGACAGACGCATTCTGTCATCCACCTGAGTGGTAAATCGGGGGACAATCACAGATTCACACTGCGTGTGGATGGACTGAAGCAGTGGACTCAAGAGACCGGGCAGGATAGAAGTCCATGTTAGAACTCGGCTCCTATTTAAACACTGGGCACTTATGATTCCTTAATCTGTATGTGAAACACACACACACGATTCGTAATTCCTCACGCACACAAAACACCTATGACACACAGACCTGACTAGGGCCAGGTTTCAATCCGATCGTGGGTTATAGGCGGTGCGGCTTTTAAAAAGCAATGTTCACGCGGAGATCCTATTCACCATATGTCGGCTCAATCAGAAATTGCCTTTAAAAGCTGCAATACCTGTGTTCAGGTGCACAGTGATTTCTATTTAAATATTCTCTCTAGATTCTGTACCTGAGATGTCAACCCTAGATGCACTATTTGGAAGTATTGTTAACGCAAAAAATGTTTTTCAAATAAAGTCTAGTTTTAGGCATGTTTCTGGAATTGAAAGGAACAACTCTTGTTAAGATGTGTGTAATTCCACTCCAGAGAGAAGCACTGTTCTAGCTATTTGAGAAGGTACTGTTTGAAAGGCGCTAGTCTATCCACCACTCCAGTGTGAAGGCCTCGATATTACCTGGTCAATTTAATGGATACTCTAACGTTTTAAACTGGAAGGCAGTCGGGACCATTCTAGCAGATACATTTCAACAACAGGCATCATAGTATTCATGGGAGAAAAAAAAAAGCTTTTTGGTTAGGTTTAAAATAACAGAGATTGTAGGATTTATTTCAAAAAGTTTTGCCGGGATGTCACGTGTCCTACTAATCAG
The DNA here is from genome assembly GCF_965601325.2 of Salmo salar. Classification (NCBI taxonomy): domain Eukaryota; kingdom Metazoa; phylum Chordata; class Actinopteri; order Salmoniformes; family Salmonidae; genus Salmo; species Salmo salar. The sequence goes on along the minus strand of NC_138301.1, from coordinate 8,702,716 downwards.
TATGAAATGACTATTCGATCAAATAAGGCATTACATTTTTTTGTTAACCAAATTGGACTCCATGCAACCTGCAGGAGAAGAAACAACCACCAAGAACTCAGTCTGGCTTTAAACAGAACTTTCAAGAGTAGTAGTAGAATGCACAAGGTGTCATTTTGAAATTGGGTAGTGCATTATCAGTTCTTTTCATTGCATACATTTACCCAGAGCAACTTACAGTAGCAATTAAATGCTTTGCTCAAGGGCACCGACAGATTTTTCAGCTCGGAGATTCGAACCAATGATCTTAACCGCTGGGCTACCTGCCACATAACTTATAAAGAGCGCTTTAAGCTATCAGAAATGTCCAGCTAAAGATTTTTTGTCACTCATATCACAATTGCAAGACAATTAGCTTTAAAACTGCACCATATGACAGTGTTGAATTGCAGGAAATAAGCTTTAAACCTGAAAAATTCTCAAAACCAACGAGGTGTGAACAGTGCTTGTCCCTATTTAGAAGTGGCGTTTGTGGGGGCCCCCTAGTGGAAAAGTTTGGGAACTCCTGCTCTATACAACGCTATGGCTGCAACCATCCTGAACCAGTTGGTCAAAGAGCATTGTCCCGAGTAGGTGTAATACAACCTACCATTTTAATAAACGGTGATGAAAGAACCACGAGAAAGCAGAGTATTTCTAGAGACCTGTGCTCTATAGAGACAGCATAAGAAGGCCGAGTTTCATTTCGTATTGAGTGTTTATTAAAAAAAGGGTGTACAAAAACAAGACTGCCGCAGTAGGTTTCTACAACAACAAAGACAAAAGCAAGTAGATGCCCATCAACAACCAACACGATGCAGCGTGTCCTCAATGTTCCTCGGACATCCTGGTATTGGAGGGAACATTGGTTTAATATTGAAGACACACGGTCGATTAGCTGATATGTATTGATCGATCAGCCGATCAAAATGTACAAAGCATTCCTATTTACACAATGCATTTTCAAACACAGTTCACAAGCTTAATCACTCCCTCAGGGGCAGTAGTGTCTGTTCCGTTGTCATTGGTTGCTTGTGGTCAGCCATAGGGAGTAGGATAAAGCTGTCCTGGATGTGGATCTAGGGTCAGTTTTGTGTTGATGACCTTAGAATTTGGGTAGAATAAACTTATCCTAGATCTGTGCCTCTGGGCAACTTCAACCGGCAGCATCCAATAACAGGAATGGCATATCCTGTCTGGCAGGGAGTTTGAATCGTCTAGCTTTATTCACTCGGTACAAGAAACACGACAACATGAACGTTTCCATGCAGTGCTGAGGCGGCTCTTTATTGCCCTGGAGAAATCTAATCTAAAACACGAACGGCTACACAGGAAGTTAAACGCTCTCTGCACTCACGTCTCTTATTGCTTGCGACCTACAGGGCAAAAGAAGCCCAGCTCCATATCTGTAGAGTACCCTGATTGGATGAGGGGGAGAAAGTGTGGAAGGAGACCAGGATGGAACCCTTGTAACCCCCCCCAAAAAAACAATGGAGTCTAAAGGGATAAAAAAAAATCTCAAACGCACAGATATATACTGTATATGCATATTATCATAATCCGTAACTGGAGCATTGTTATAAAACACATCAAGAAGATATCAGCCTCGTTTAAAGTGCATTTTTACCCAGAAATACTGTGATTGGAAGAGCTATACTGTTAATGGATGAGGGGACGAAGGGAGTGGTTAGCACTAAGGGTGTGGCGTTATTGTGAGGGGTGGGGAGAGGAAGTACATTGGCCAATGGGAGAATAGATCACAGGCCCAGTTGAAGGGTCAAGTTGTTCTGGGCTGTGAGGAGTATAGGGTTTCTTTATGAGAGTTGTTTTTAGGACAGGGGCCTGTGTTACTCTCAGGTGCTCCTCCCCTTTGGCCCCTAGTCAGCTGTGGAAGACAGACAGGTGTGTCCTGTGTGTTGTGTTCCTTGAGGGGTATAAACGAGGACACGTAGTTAAGATATGGGGGGGGGGGCTGTACAACAGTCCTGGCTAAAATAAACACCTATCCATTCCTTTCAGCTATCAGTGGTAATGAAGAAATGGAGACTTGGAGGCCATTTTAGAGCATCGGGACAGCGTCTTGGTATGGGCCTTACATGAGGGTCAAAGTTCGTATCCCCCTCTTCATCCCTCTGCTGTTCAAACAGCTCAATAAATTAAATGTCACCATTCTCTCAATCTGATAATCTGTCTAGTCCAGTTTCTCTCACCCATTGGCTGAGTGAGATCAGCAGAAGGAGATAGAAACTCTCTGCTTTGGGAACAACCTATTGGTGGGTCAAGGTGCTGGTTTAACACCCTCCTGTTCAGAAGGCCCAATGGCTGACTGGGTCCGGGTTCATTCTGGATCCATTGGAGCCTTCAGACAGTTTCAATCGTCCTGTAGGGAAGAGTAATAGGTTTAGGAAACTGAATAGTGGGGAGTGGTGTCCCTGTGTTAATAAAGTCTCACTACAACCCAGCCAGAGAGCAGCACAGATGGGGGAGAGGAAGAGGCGATATCCACAGATTCCACACACACACACACACAACAAATCCATATAGACAAGACACACAAACACCCTCACATCATACAATATACAGATCACCGATAAGAACTGCCAGACAGCCACAGACAAAATCACAGACTGCCAGACAGCCACAGACATGTATGGACACCTTTACCCACACACACATGAATCTGCAGATAGACAAACAAAGCTTGCAGTCTCTCTCACACACAGACAGAGGGTCAAGACCCACACAAAAAGTTTACAGTCGCACACGACTTCCTGGGGTTAGAGGCGGGGTGTGTTAGATAGGTAGGCATTGACCAGGTGACACGGGTGGGCACAGGGCACCATGCCATGCTGAGCATTTACTTTCCATGCCAAGCGACCAATCAGCATAAACCCCACCTACCTGCCCACCGTCCCCCACCAATGGGCTGGCTCTGCCTAACAGCCTGTCTGCAAACCAATCAATCAGACCAGAGGATCAGGACACAGGAGTGAACGGATTCACCCTGACCATTCACACCTCACTTTGTTTTTTTAAATATATATATATATTTTATCATCCCAATAATGGTGGCATAAGGTGGTGTGTGTGTATGTATGGAGGGTGTGCACATGTTATCGTCATTGTATATTGATGGGTCCCAGGGTTCTTGGTGACAGAGAGGCATGTGTACCTGTTGAGACCTGGGACTGAGGGGTGTGTGTGTGTGTACATTTACCTGTAGAGAGCTGGGATTGAGACCTCCGTCGTGTGGTGGGGGTTTTGGAGGAGGCGGAGAGGGTGGAGCCGGCACTGCTGGCCCGGGAGATAGGGAGGGGCACGGGAGTCACCGGGGGAGAGTCCAGCTGCAGAAAGGTCAAAGTTAAATGACAGAAATATCAATACCAAAGTTCAAGTTCCTTATTCAACCCCATTCCGCTAAGGATCCTGTCCAACTAGATTACGATTGTTTCTCCGTTCCGCTCTCATCTACTGCAGTCAGGGGTTAAAGCAAAATCCCATGACTGAAACTTAAGTCGATCTCAGATCGATTGTCTGGGGCCAAGTTAACCTCCCATTTCATGTAAGAAAGTCATGACCATCAAGCTTTTAGGGAAAGAGGACAACTTAAATGCGAGTTTGACTAGTTGCAGTCCCCCTGCTTAGTGGGTTCAGGGTACTCCACGAGATCATTTGTATGTAGAAGTTCTGGTGACTTTTTAAAAGGACATTCTACTCCAAAATGAATGAAAATAAAATGATGTTGACACCTGACATTACCATGTTCTGACCACTAGATGGTGTCAGAACAATCTGAGATGGTGGGTGTCATGGCTTGCTGAAATGAAACGGAACGACCCTGCTGCAAGCTTGCAAGTTCCACTTTCTATACAGGTGTAAACACTTCTCAAACCCAGACTGGATGGATCTATTATGCATTTGAGTGCAGGCTCTGTCTGGCATTAACTCAGCAGTTTTCATCTGATGAAAGCAGTGTGCCTGTTGAAACGATCTCCTAAATGAACAAAGTGCATAACTAATCATAACTAAGTGGTCACCAGGAATGGTCCATAATAGAGACCGTTTTCGTCACCTTTCCTGAACGTGTAAAATCTCTGCACCATTTAGTGGTCAGAACGTGGTAATATGAAGATGTAGAATGGGACATAACTTCAATTAGTAATTTCTCTGAACAGGGGGAGAAAAAAATTAAAACTACCACCAAATTCACTGAGAATAGATTACATAGGATGAATAAACAATATGCCGGGCCACGGCTCAATACTACTTGTCAAACATAGCGAATTGATACTGTATACTCGTTGTTGTTGGGTTTGACCGCTGACCGGGGGGTCTAAATCGGATGTTAGGTACAATATTTATTGAATATTATATGAATCTTAAAAATGTATATGGCCAATTTGGGTGCAATCAATTACCTTAATTTTTCAGATATCAAATTATATTTCAACAAAATAATGTTGCAGAAATGCTACTCTTATCTGTTTCTACCAGAAACAATTTCATTACAATCTGAGATGGTGGGTGTCATGTCTTGCTAAAATGAAATGACACGACCCAGAGGCTTTTTGGAGATAACCTTTTCAAACATCCTGAGCCAACTAGATCTTCTTTACTAGAAAGTGATTTTCCTAAAACAACTGCTTTGTGTTCAGCTCCGCCTAACCTCATCTCGACTTGGATCCTTAAGGACAGAGGGACAGAATGAAACCTGATGCCCCAGATTAGGCTCAGTGATCTGGGGAAGGTTTGACGAAAGGCCTGGGCTGACCGAGCACACGTGTGAGATTTCATTTGTGAGTGCGTCCCTCACTCTCTCCAGGATGTGTGTGTGTAGGTTACCTCCACGCTGTCGTGGGTGGGCGAGGAGGTGGTGGAGGAGTTCTCCCATTGTCTCCTGGTGGCGTTGCCCAGCTCGATGGTCCGAACCCGTTGGGCAAACTTCAGAGAGCACACCGACTCACTCATGTTACAGACCAGGGGAGACACCTAGAGCAAAAACCTTCTGATATTAGCCTGAAGGCTAGCATTGATGTTTTTATTATAGGCTAATATACACATTTAATTTGTAACCACCCCCCAACCCCCTCTCTCCCTCCCCAATCCCTCTCACACTCTCCTGTACCCCACCCTCTCTCACCTGCACCATCATCAGGGTCTTGCTGTCCCCGCTCAGTGAGTCAGACAGCAGGTAGGTGAGCCGGGAGTTCCTGAAGGGCACGTGGGAGTGTCGGCTCCGCAGCGCATTGATGACGTCACCCAGGGCAGACAGGGACTTGTTGATGCACTGGGCCTCTCGCAGGCGGCTGCCCTCTGCCCCGGACTTAGCAATCCGCTCTGAGCCAGCCAGGTCAACCAGGTTCAGCTTACCTAGTAGAGGGTGTACAGAGATAACATCCTGAATGACTGTGTCTGTGTGTGTGTACCTTGTGTGCGATGTCCGGTAAAGGAAGTGTGTGTGTGTGTACACCTTGCGTGCGGTGCCCGGTGGAGGAGTTGACGCCTGCTACGGTGATGATGAGGAGGGCGTGAGAGCGGGAGCTGTGTTCGTTCAGATTGGTGCAGGCTGTGGCCCTGTTCATGTGACCCAGCTCAAACACCTACAGAGAGAGCACAGGTCAGGGGTCATAGGACGTGAATAACTACTCTGTCATCTGCACATTCATGCATTTGGCAGAACACACGGACAGCAGCAGATTTTAATCATTAACACACCAACTAATCTGTAGACTAGAGGCAAATCCAGGCTTGGGCACATTCCACTGGTTCAGAGAACACGAGAGCTCTGACAGACATTTCAGGATGAGAACTCAGCCTCAGGCTTAAAGAACCGTGGGAGACATCTTATTAACTGACGCATGATTGTAAACAACGCCCAAAAACAGCTTTCTCTACACTTTTGTATTTATTTGGAAAACACTACTGAAGGAAAAGTATTGCTTTGCAGTTTAGGCCAGGAATACCATTTGGCACTTTGTGACTGGTAAGTAACACCATATGAACAAAATGTGATTAATTAATTGCAGATCAGAGCACACCAACTACCCCAACGTCCTGTGGCAGTAGTAGAATGGTGGTCTCACCCTGTTGATATCCTCAGGGCTCTGGACAGTGAACTCCGTGAGGCCCGGCACATAGAGCTGACCGCTACCATCTGGGTTCATCTTGATGTCCAGCTTCTCACCCTGGTTGTCCCCCAAAAGGTTCCTACAGGAAACAGCAACGCACAGTCGCAAAGATTGTCCCACTCAAATAAAAACAATTAAAAATCTTAAAATGATACGCATACGGCACTACTTTGGGTGTATGGTGTTATAATATGATATTTGTCCTATGATATCCCCCAACAACATTTGGCAGATAGAAAGATAGACGGATAACTAGATAGATACATAGATAGCTCAAATTAACAAAAACGATCAAGATAATCTGTAGTTGACTCTCAAACTAAGTGGGGTCAAAATTGCTTCTTTCATGCGTTATGACATTCCACCCCTCCAATTCTCTTTTTGTGGTGAGTCCTGCCATCACGCTTTGGCAGAAAGGACACACAGATGTTCAAAGATTACGCAACAGAGAGAGGGAGAGATAGAGGGAGGGAGGAGAAGAGCTTGTGTAAAACAGATGAACCAAGGACATTAAATATAATCCACTTTTATATAACTGCTGGCCCATGCACTCGAATTGCTTACACACAGGAACTGTGTCAAACGGCAGCTTAGGTCTAAATTACAATGAAATAACGCTTCAGCCGTGATCTTAAAAAGCCTTCTCATAAAGTATTGTAACTACGTGACCGCTTGCATCCAGTGATGCCAATTTAGCAATTTTGTTGCTAGATTTAGCAACTTTTCAAACTACCCTGGCAACTTTTTTTCCCAAACAGCACCTAGCAACAAATGTATCTATTATTTTAAATGTATTTGGAACTTTTAGCAACTTTGAAAAGTGACTCAAACACTAAAATGCATTTCCCCTCTAAATGACACAAAAAACGATTTTCCTCTGTCACGTCACACTCAGTCACAACACACGTGCCTGGCTGCAAAAGTGCATTGTGAGTGATGTCAGCAGCAGGCGCTCAGCTCGTGCACAGGCAGCATCAGGCCAGCAGCAATTTCAGTAAATTGCAAATCATTGTTGGCTGACTGCAGCAGCAGTAGTATGCGGTCGACGAGACAAACCCAATGAATATAGTTGGTCACGAATGTTTGATCTTGAACAGAACTTACATCAATCAACATGTCTCAATCAAAACTGTACTGCCAGAAGTACAGAAAAGTGTGGGAGTCTGTACCTGAATTTAAAGGATGGCTGAAGCCAGTAATTGGGGATGAAAAAGAAAAATATGTATGAAATGTATGAATTGTATGCATTCACTACTGTAAGTCGCTCTGGATAAGAGCGTCTGCTAAATGACTAAAATGTAATGATTGTTGGGCATACTGTGCATACTGCAAATCAGATATGCTTGCAAAAATGTATGACATTTGCTAAAGCAAAGCATATAAATAAATCAAAACTGTACAACCCCGCAACGCAGTCTACATTACCACAGTTGGTTAAGAAAGTGGATAGCTGCAAAAGTGTAGAAGCTACTATGGCAATGGTCATTGCGGAGCATTGTTCGCTGCTAGCATGCGACCATTTGGGTATGACTTGCAAAGCTGCCTTTTCAGATTCTGTGGCAGCAACAAACCTCCAAATGCACCTCACCAAGTGCACAGAAATGATTAGGGGAGTACTGGCTCCATATTTTCTCAAAAGGGTAACATCAAATGTGGGGGAGGAGAAGTTCAGTCTCCTTTTGGATGAGTCCAATGATGTCAGTGTCCCTAAATACCTGGGTGCGGCGATTCGGTATTTCAGTGCTAAAAAAAGAACCGTTGTGTCCACATTTCTCGGGCTGGTTGAATTGGAAGGGGGCGATGCCAGATCAATAGCAAAGGCGGTAGTTGAGTTTCTTGAGAAGTGTAACCTTAAAAAAAAAGAGAATCTTCAGGGTATTGCCACTGATAATGCGTCCGTGATGACTGGGGTGCACAACGGGGTGCACATGATGTTAAAGGAAGAATGTGCATTGATCAATTTGGTACTCATCCGCTGTGTGTGCCAGTCTTTACAATTGGCTGTCAGTGCAGCATTCAAAGAAACCATTCCTAGGAGTGTTGAGTACTTATAATCAGGGAAACCTACAACTGGTTTTCCATTTCCCCAAAACGGGGAAACAATCGTACAAAGCAGTGTACTCCACCATTAAATTGTGGCCAGAAACCCCTGCAGATCACCAAAGTGTTTGCCACACGTTGGCTATCGATTGAGCCTGCGGTAACTCGTATATTGAGCCAGTGGGAAGAACTGAAACTCCACTTTGAGCTGACCAATGCCAGTGAGCATTGCTACATGGCAGATGTGCTCCACGCCATGTACATGGACAAGACCAACTATGTCTACCTGACATTCTTGAAATCAATCCTGTCCGACGTACAAGTTGCAGTGAAGTCATTTGAGGGAGAGCAAACAGATCCTGTCAAGCTTTTGGACAATCTGGTACACCTCTTAACATCAATTTGCAGCAGAGTAGTCAACCCTATGGCAAACATTGATGACCTGAAGGATGCCATTGATGGACATCCCAGTCCATCACCATACCGTCGGTACCTTTTCCAGAGCACGGTGTACCAACTCAGTCTTGCGCCAGAGGACAAAATGGTCTTTCGGAGACAGTGCATCAACTACATTGTTGCTTTAAGCAAGGAGCTGCAAGCAAGGCTCCCAGACAACCTTGAAGCCTTGCGAAACATGGCCTTGTTCAGTGTTAAGGAAACGCTAAAGCACAATAAAGGCACCACTGAAATGATTAAAGTAGCTGAGCTAATGGGGTACCAGCCCCAAACAATTGATACAATTGTTTTCCATCTGTTTAGGTGGGACTCAACGGAAAATAGAGTTTTGGAGTGAAGTGAATAACTACACGGACTCTTCCGGGTCAAATCATTATGAAGAACTGTGCAAAGCTGCACTCGCTACCCTCACCTTGCCACACTCAAATGCAGAGGTTGAACAGCTGTTCGGCCAAATGAGTGTGGTCAAGTCAAAGTTAAGAAATAGAATGTCACTGCAGGCTCTCAACTCCATACTCCCGGTGCGGTACGGACTGAAGCTGGCTGGTGATACCTGTTACCAGCATAAACTACCAAGTGAAGTTCTGCAGCAGTTTGCCACCACGGCATACAGCTTTAAGGCCACTCCATCCTCTAATGCTGGTTCCAGCTGCGTGACAATGCAGTTGGACAGTGAAGATGAAGAGGATTTCCTTGCCAATCTATGATTCATCATATTTACAGTACGTATGCAAGGAGTGGACTTTCTGGAACTGGCGGAGACACACAGCTGATGGTGGCACTGTGAGCGAGAACAGTGGCAATATATGAGGAAACCATTGAGCAGCTAGCCAGCCAAGCAGCAAGCACAGCAACCTGGAGAGAGATGCCTAGCGCACACTTTATTTGAGTTAAGTTGCTTGTTCAATAAGGTGTGTATATATATATATATATATATATATATATATATATATATATATATATATATATACACACACACACACACACACACACACACACACACACACACACACACACATACATACACACATATATATACATATACACATACATACACACACACATACCTTGTTATTAGCTTGTACCTATAATTGTTGATGAGTTAGGTAGCATGTTAACTAACTACCAATACACTGCTTAAAACTATATTTGTTCAGAATGTGTAGGTTTACTACCGTAAATTCCGGACTATAAGCCGCTACTTTTTTCCCACGTTTTGAACCTCGCGGCTTAAACAATGATGCGGCTAATATATGGATTTTTCCCGCTTTCCCAAAAAAATTCCAAAATAAAAAAAACATTCTGTGACGTGCTCAGTTTTTTGGCGGCATGAAGCTTTCATTAGACCAATGAAATTGCCGAACGGGTTAAGGTCAAACAACTTTTTTGTTTACTGTTTAGATTAAATCGAGCGCGCTCAAACTTCCCATCATTCTGATTACGGTAGTCATTTTGTCACCCTCATCATGGCAAAGACATGGAGAAATGTATATGATGCAGCTTTCAAGTTGAAGGCGATTGATCTGGATGTTGGAAAAGGAAATAGAGCTGCTGCACGGGAGCTTGGTCTGGAGCAATGACTTTCTTGGTAGGCTACTGTTTACTGCATTTTTTTTAAATTTTAAGCCGTGTTTCGTTAAAGCCTATTTATTTTTGTTACAAGCCGTGTTTCGTTAAAGCCTGTGTAAAGTTCATTTGTTTCAATATACCGGTAGGCACCTGCGGCTTATAGACATGTGCGGCTTATTTATGTTCAAAATAATACATTTTTTTAAATTCAGTGGGTGCGGCTTATATTCAGGTGCGCTCAATAGTCCGGAAATTACGGTAGTTAAAAAGAAAATAAATAAAATGTAATTGTTCAATAATGTATAATTGTTCAATAATTCAATGTGTTGTGTTTAAAAATAAAAATATCTGATCATATAAAATGTGTTATAAATGTGTTATATTACTTTTACAAATAAAAATATGTGCTAATAAACAAACAACTCTAAACTAACAGATGTCAAATCATATTTTTCGCTGAGAAGGCCAGTCAATTTGAGTAACGTTATTGTGTATCCTACGTAATGACGCAGTTTCACGTTATTACGTAATGACGTCATCGCGCAATGACATCACAACGCCATTTAGCAACAAAATCGACCTGCCTCTAGCAACTTCCCCTGAAAATTTGCTGGCAACATTGCTTGCTTCACCTCTGTCATTGCGTGACCTGAGGCAAGGCCGCACTTGCACCTGCACTCAAATCCAAACCCACTAACCCTGTCCGACCTTACACCGGTGTGTGTGTCCTCTCACCGTAGGGTTTCGTTGTAGATCTCCACCATGCTAACAGTGATCTTGAAGTCCCAGTCGGGTGCTTTCTCAGTCACCTCAGAGAACAGCAGTCTGAGAGCCCTCTGGTTAATGCCCGGGTCCTTGGCCACACCCTAGAGAAAAGGACAGACAAAACATTTGCTATTAACAACCACTACAACACATCTCTTCATTTCTCTTTCACCTTAATTTATCTCCTGTAGCCATGAGAGAGAGGGAGTGAGAGCGAAAGTGTGTGTGTGTATTAGCAACGAATACCTCCATGGTGTAGGTCTTTCCTGAGCCCGTCTGTCCATAGGCGAAGATGCACACGTTAAAGCCATCAATACAGGATGTCACCAGGGACTGGACCTCCTGGAACACCTGGTTAGCCAATCAGAGAGGGACAGTTAGGATGACAGCTGCTGTGATTGGTGACAGTAAACCATTAGAATATAGAGAGAGACCACAACATCCTTGTGGTGTATCTCGATAATCTAAAGGGGCTTCCTCATGTTATTACCTTCATATTTGCACACTGCCCTTTCCCACCTGGACAAAAGGAACACCTATGTGAGAACGCTGTTCATCGACTACAGCTCAGCGTTCAACACCAAAGTGCCCACGAAGCTCATCACTAAGCTAAGGACCCTGGGACTAAACACCTCCCTCTGCATCGGTAGTCAACATCAGCCACGCTAATCCTCAACACTGGGGCCCCTCGGGGGTGTGTACTTAGTCCCCTCCTGTACTACCTGCTCACCCACGACTGCGTGGCCAAACACGACTCCAAAACCATCATTAAGTTTGCTGACGACAACAGTGGTAGGCCTGATCACCGACAATGATGAGACAGCCTATAGGGAGGAGATCAGAGACCTAGCAGTGTGGTGCCAGGACAACAACCTCTCTCTCAATGTGAGCAAGACAAAGGAGCTGATTGTGGACTACAGGAAAAGGACCCATTAACATTGACGGGACTGTAGTGGAGCGAGTTGAGAGTTTCAGGCTCCTTGGTGTCCATGTAACCAACGAATTATCATGGTCCAAACACACCATGACAGTCGTGAAGAGGGCACAACACCACCTTTTCCCCCTCAGGAGACTGAAAAGATTTGGCATGGGTCCCCAGATCCTCCAAAAGATCTACAGCTGCACCATCGAGAGGATCATGACCGGTTGCATCGCCGCCTGGTATAGCAACTACTCGGCATCCGACCGCAAGGCACTACAGAGGATAGTGCGTACGGCCCAGTACATCACTGGGGCCAAGCTTCCTGCCATCCAGGACCTATATAATAGGCGGTGTCAGAGGAAAGCCCAAAAAATTGTCAGAGACTCCAGTCATAGACTGTTTTCTCTGCTACCGCACAGCAAGTGGTACCGGAACACCAGGTACCGGAACACCAAGTCTCGGACCAAAAGGCTCCTTAACAGCTTCTAACCCAAAGCCCTAAGACTGCTGAACAATTAATCAAATGGCCACCGAATTATTTACATTGACACCCCCCACCCCTCCCCCCATTTGTTTTTTACACTGCTGCTACTTGCTGTTTATTATCTATGCATAGTCACTTCACCCCTACCTCCATGTACAAATTACCAACTAACCTGTACCCCCGCACATTGACTCGGTACCCCCTGTATATAGCCTCGTTATTGTTATTTTATTGTGTTACTTTTTATTCTTTTTTACTTCAGTTTATTTGGTAAATATTTTCTTAACGCGTCTTCACGGTAAGGTCTACACTTAGCATGTGACGGATAAAGTTTGAGTTGAAACATCTTATGCTGCCTTTACCTGTGGTGCGTTTTCAGATCGGCAAAGATGAAGGCAAGGAAGACACTTTTAGACTATTGAGATGTACTCCAAGTCATGACCTTCTACTGACCCCTTCCTGCGTGGCCTGAGGGTGGAACACCTTGTCCAGTTCAAAGGTCATCAGTTTGCCCTTGTTGGAGAGGTAGAGAAGGGCGTCGTCATCTGGGTCAAAGCTGACCATGTTTTCGGCAGAATCATGCTCCCCCCGGCACACCGGCCGCACCCGACAGAACACCCTGATGTTACCTGGGAAGTGAAGGCAAGAGGAGACACATTGCAATACTGTTTTGGGACAACAAATGCAAAAATCCACTGCTTTTGAACAGAATTGGATCCGTTATGTACACAGATGCACCTGTGGAATCTACTGTATGTACACACTATACACTAGCTAGTACGAACGACTGATATCACACACACACACACACACCTCTCAGAATGCACGGTCAAGGGGTCGTACCTTTGAGGCGCACCAGCTCGTTGTGGCATTTCTTCCTCAGGTTCATCTCTCTCTTGTACTTCCTCAGCAGCTCTTGGTTGGTACTGCTCACCTCGCCTATCACCTGGCAGATCTCCTGCTTGGCCTCGGCCATGGCCTTCTCCAGCATGAAGGGGAAGTCCTGAACCTGTCTCTTCAGACAGTTGTAGTCACAGGTGAGAGTACGCAGGGCTGGCTGAAGCGTCAAAAGGTTCATACGCACACCTGGGAACAGGGGAGGGACACACATTTTGTTACAACAGTGAATAAAACAGAGCACTCAAACATTCCTGGGTCATATTCATTAGGAGGGACAACAAAATCGAATAAAACCTCAAGTTGTCCAGTAAGAAACACATTTTATTTTTTTGATGGAGAATGTTTCGCTACGGTGTGCCCTAATGAATACCGTCCGGAACTGCGATGTGCATACTCGCAAATACAACAAAAAATGCATAGTCCTAAACGTACGGCTTACCTGCCAGGTTCTCATGCACGGCCTTCATCTCACTTTCGGCCCTGATGAAGGCCTCCTCGATCACCCTGTTCTTCTCTTCCTCCAGGTTCTGCATTTCAGCCTCCAGCTGGCCCTGGGCCCGCTCCATCTCCCCCTCGTACACCAGGATCTACAGGGGACAGAGAGAGAGAGGTTAAACATGGGGACTGGAGTAGTTCTTGGGACAGTACCAACACACCACACTGGTCTGGGTGGGGACTGGAGCGTGTTTAGTGGTCTACCTGGAGCTAAAAGCTAGCATAAATGCTAACACAGCACGGGAACTCAGATCTAATAGCTACCTGGGCATTTGAACAAAGGGCTTCAAATTCCCCTTAACATCTTTGCTAAAATCTGAAGCCTATAACTAATACTAACTAAAAGTTAGCTCCCAGCAAAACCATGGGTTTGCTTCTTCTCATCTACAGGACACATGAATCAAATCAAATTGTATTTGTCACATGTGCCGAATACAACAGGTGTAGACCTTTCAGTGAAATGCTTACAAGCCCTTAACCAACAATGCTTTAAGAAGTTAAGAAAAACTAAAGTAAAAAATTGAAAATAAAAGTAACAAATAATTAAACAGCAGCAGCAAAATAACAATAGCGATGCTATATACAGGGGGTACCGGTACAGAGTCAATGTGCGGAGGCATGGGTTAGTCGAGGTAATATGTACATGGAGGTAGAGTCAAAGTGACTATGGATAGATAATAAACAGAGAGTAGCAGCAGCATAAAAGAGGGGTCTGGATAGCCCTTTGATTAGCTGTTCAGGAGTCTTATGGCTTGGGGGTAGAAGCTGTTAAGAAGCCTTTTGGACCTAGACTTGGCTCTCCGGTACTGCTTGATGTGCGGTAGCAGAGGGAACAGTCTTTGACAATTTTTAGGGCCTTCCTCTGACACCGCCTGGTATAGAGGTCCTGGATGGCGGGAAGCTTGGCCCCAGTGATGTACTGGGCCGTACGCACTACCCTCTGCAGTGCCTTGCGGTCGGAGGCCGAGCAGTTGCCGTACCAGGCAGTGATGCAACTATCATTACAGCTAAAAGCTCATCCAAAACAACCATACACTGCACCCCAATACAAGAGTGGAGGACCCTTGAACAGATTTAGGGTAAAGTTTGTGTGTGTCACTACAGCACAGGTTTTTGGTGGGGGTTGAAACCACACAGATGGGCAGAGTTTGGGGAGCAGGGTGCCTGAGACACAGGAAGTGATGTAGTGAGAAAACAGGAAGCACTATGAGATTCCTATCAAGGGGGGGCCAACCTTAGACAACCTGCAAATGACCTCGCCATTGCCCCTTCCGACGGCCTTGGAGAGCAGGCCGCAGATACGGCCGCGGTCCGCACGCAGCTGAAACCAAACGGAAGCGAAGAGAGAGGGGTTAACACGGCCCATGCCACTACAGGGGAGGGGATGGGACAAGGGTCGAACCAGTCACCTCTACTGGGAGGGAAGGGCGTTTTTGTGAAGGACCGTACCGCCACAATCTACTACAAGGGTGAGTTGGATTGTATCAATGCTGGTACCAGGGGGAGGAACGAGGAGAACTTGAGAAATAATAAAGACCAACTGGTGAAGGAGCTAATGGGATTAGGAAGGGGCACAGAGGGTTATGCGTGTGTGAGAGTAGCATGTGCGTGTTGTTAGACGGTTGTGTGTGTGCGCGTCTGTGTACATGTGCATCTCCTTATGTGTATACCTGAGCTCGGAGCTGGGTGCTGGTCCTCTGGGACTCATGCAGCTGTGTCTCCAGCTCTCGGAGCAGCTGTCTCTGCAGTGATAGCTGCTCCTGCAGGGCGGCGCTCTTGGCCTGGGCCTCGGCTACCGCCTGCTGAGACCCTGACGACTCCACCTCCACTATCTCAGTCACATACTGGACGGAGAGAGAATACAGAGAGCGAGATAGAAGAGGTAGGAGGAGAGAGAACGAAAGAAAGGTGGGGAGCAGAAGAGAGAGATTGATATCGTGAGATCACCAGGGAACACAATTCAGCAGCATATGCTCTCATATAACTCAAAAACATTGGATAGGTGGTAAGCTACCAAACATATAGCTTACCCATCCTATCATTTCAGATCTATGAGGGACCATTAAGTAACATAGGAGCTAGCAAGGGGTTGTGTTTGAAATGGGACAGTTTCTGCGATTCCTCACCTTAACCTGATGGGGCCGGGCGGCCTGTCTGGCCAGCTCCTCCTCACAGTCTCTGAGCCGGACGCTCAGCTGCTGCTCCACCTCCCCCTGCTGACACTTAGACTCCTCTAGTTGCCTCTGCATCTCCCCCGCGTGGCGCTTGGACTCCTCCAGCTGTCGGCTGAGCGTCTCCACCCGGCTGGCCTTCTCCAGGACCTGCTGCTCCAACTCAGCCAGCCTCCTCTGCCTCGGTCTGGTCTGGCTCTCCCAGCGAGACACCTCCTCACGCAGAGACTCCACATCCTATACAGCATACAGTTATAATACACCACACACACTTATAACGCCGCCTCTTCCCGCTCTCTGGCCTGGTTCTTCCAACGAGATACCTTCCCACACAGGGTGTCCGTATCCTACACGCAAACAGAGCTATAATTGACAGAGCTATAATGGGTTTTCACAACCTCTGCCCTCACTTGATTCTGCCCACCCGTACCTGGCTGTGGGGGCAGTCAGTGGCTGTGCAGGCCGGTGGAGGAGCCTCCTGGAGCAGTGAGGTCTTGCATGCCTTCAGCTCCTGCTTCAGCCGCTCGTTCTCGACCACCAGCAGCTCCAGGTGCTTCTCCAGGTCGGTCGCCCCCTACAGGACAGGAGGAACAGGCACATGTCAGTGTCACACTCACAAAGGCACCACACAGAGGGATATCAATATACACAGGGAGGAATTAACACACATTCACACACACACAGGGCAATGCACAAGCACTTTTTCTCTGACTATTGTTCAATATCTGCCCCCTCTCCCTCACCTCCCCATCTCACCCTCTTACACACACACTCGCATGCAACACCTTAGAATGCCTGTGAAGCAGAAGTGTGTCACGGTGCACATCTTACACCTGGAAGAAAAATATATGCCAATTATCTCGAGCTTGTCTTTCCCAGGCTTTCCCAAGAATGTAGGCCAGCTGGGCTCTGCCCTCATTCTCTTTTTCCATCCCTCACCAGTCTCTCTCCTCCCGAGTTTCCTCCATTCCCCTCTCTCTCTCTATTCTACTCACCACCCCCGAGCGCAGCCTCTCCACCTCCTGGGTCTGGTCTAGCAGCTTCTCCTCCAGCTCCCCCACCTGTGTGCGCAGCGCTGCGATGAGCTGCTCTCCTTCCTGAATGAGACAGTTGCTGTGCTCCTGTGGCTCAGCCAGCCTCTGCACTGCCCTCACACCTGCAACACACACACACACACACACACACACACACACACACACACACACACACACACACACACACACACACACAAACAGAATTTAAAAACAGACACACACGCCATCCAGCCCCACAGCAGTGGATAATGCGTGTTGACAGTGGGTCACAGCTGTGACACACAGCCCTCTTCTTGCTGACAGGCTGGTTTGTGTCAGTACTGGGAACACCATCTTGACAGACACACCGTAAAGAGACCATTCGGAGTCATTCATTTCACAGTAATTATTGATGTATCAGTCAGTCTGTATCAGTCAGTCTTCCTCCCTCCCCCCTCCCCCCAACTACCCGTTCCTCTCTCACCGTTGGGCAGTGCTGTGTGCAGCTCCTCCTGTAGAGTGTGTATGACGTTAGTCTTCTCCTGAAGACTCTGTTCGTGACTCTGCTGCGGTCTCTGCAGCTGCAGACACCGGGAAGCTTCCTCGCGTCGCAGACGCGCCTGGAACTCACACACTTTCTCCTGCAGTGTCTAGACACGCACACACACGGCAAAAGGTCACAGGTTAGAAGGCAGACAGGTCGATAACGTCACAATTCCAAGGGAACGAGGAGGTGTAAAGGTGGATTGGTCAGTTTATAACATCATCCATGTTCACAGGTTTGATCAAAACTGACCTATCCAGTCAGTCTATAGGTAAATCGATTTGAATGCAGTCACTTTTTGACAGCGTCCCTTTTGATTTACACATTTTTAGATAATTGACTTGAAAGGAAATAAAATGAAAATGTGTATAAAAAAAAACTACACTGCTCAAAAAAATAAAGGGAACACTTAAACAACACAATGTAACTCCAAGTCAATCACACTTCTGTGAAATCAAACTGTCCACTTAGGAAGCAACACTGATTGACAATAAATTTCACATGCTGTTGTGCAAATGGAATAGACAACAGGTGGAAATTATAGGCAATTAGCAAGACACCCCCAATAAAGGAGTGGTTCTGCAGGTGGTAACCACAGACCACTTCTCAGTTCCTATGCTTCCTGGCTGATGTTTTGCTCACTTTTGAATGCTGGCAGTGCTTTCACTCTAGTGATAGCATGAGACGGAGTCTACAACCCACACAAGTGGCTCAGGTAGTGCAGCTTATCCAGGATGGCACATCAATGCGAGCTGTGGCAAGAAGGTTTGCTGTGTCTGTCAGCGTAGTGTCCAGAGCATGGAGGCGCTACCAGGAGACAGGCCAGTACATCAGGAGACGTGGAGGAGGCCGTAGGAGGGCAACAACCCAGCAGCAGGACCGCTACCTCTGCCTTTGTGCAAGGAGGAGCAGGAGGAGCACTGCCAGAGCCCTGCAAAATGACCTCCAGCAGGCCACAAATGTGCATGTGTCTGCTCAAACGGTCAGAAACAGACTCCATGAGGGTGGTATGAGGGCCCGACGTCCACAGGTGGGGGTTGTGCTTACAGCCCAACACCGTGCAGGACGTTTGGCATTTGCCAGAGAACACCAAGATTGGCAAATTCGCCACTGGCGCCCTGTGCTCTTCACAGATGAAAGCAGGTTCACACTGAGCATGTGACAGACGTGACAGTCTGGAGACGCCGTGGAGAACGTTCTGCTGCCTGCAACATCCTCCAGCATGACCGGTTTGGCGGTGGGTCAGTCATGGTGTGGGGTGGCATTTCTTTGGGGCGCCGCACAGCCCTCCATGTGCTCGTCAGAGGTAGCCTGACTGCCATTAGGTACCGAGATGAGATCCTCAGACCCCTTGTGAGACCATATGCTGGTGCGGTTGGCCCTGGGTTCCTCCTAATGCAAGACAATGCTAGACCTCATGTGGCTGGAGTGTGTCAGCAGTTCCTGCAAGAGGAAGGCATTGATGCTATGGACTGGCCCGCCCGTTCCCCAGACCTGAATCCAATTGAGCACATCTGGGACATCATGTCTCGCTCCATCCACCAACACCACGTTGCACCACAGACTGTCCAGGAGTTGGCGGATGCTTTAGTCCAGGTCTGGGAGGAGATCCCTCAGGAGACCATCCACCACCTCATCAGGAGCATGCCCAGGCATTGTAGGGAGGTCATACAGGCACGTGGAGGCCACACACACTGAGCCTCATTTTGACTTGTTTTAAGGACATTACATCAAAGTTGGATCAGCCTGTAGTGTGGTTTTCCACTTTAATTTTGAGTGTGACTCCAAATCCAGACCTCTATGGGTTGATAAATTGGATTTCCATTGATTATTTTTGTGTGATTTTGTTGTCAGCACATTCAACTATGTAAAGAAAAAAGTATTTCATAAGATTATTTCTTTCATTCAGATCTAGGATGTGTTGTTTAAGTGTTCCCTTTATTTTTTTTAGCAGTATATTTTCCAGAAATTATGAAAGTTTGACAACCCTGTTTGCAAGATTTTAAATGACATAAATCTCAACCGATTATCTTTTCCAGTGATGAAGACATGGATGTCTCATGGTATGGTGGGGTATGCAAAATGGGTCAACTTTGAGCACACCTTTATCTCTTGAATGTTTTGGCATTCAGGTCCAAAAAGTCACTTTCTGAGCACTTCTACAACGGCCAAATATGTATGGAAGGTTTCTTTCAAATCAAAAGGGGTGCTGTCAAAAAGCGATTCAATTCATATGGATATACCCCTATACGGTTGTTTTCAAACATCTCCTCTGGGACCCCCAGACATTTCACAATTTTGTTATAGCCCCGAACTAGCTCATCTGCACTCACCTGACAGTTTATTAAGTACAGCACCCAGTTTATGAAAATGCATCGCTCCTACAGACAGTGAGTCAGGCGGCTGCGACTTGCTATATAAAGCAGGCAGACGGGCATCATGCGTTCAGTTACTGTTCGACTGAACGTTAGAATGGGCAAAACGAGTGACCTTAGCGACTTGGAGTGTGGTATGATCGTCTGTCCCAGGCGCCCCGGATCCAGTCTCTCAGAAACGGCTGCTGAAAACCATCCAGTCAGCGGCAGTTCTGTGGGCCAAAACAGCTCGTTGATGAGAGAGGTCAGAGGAGAACGGCAAGAATCGTGCAAGCTAACAGGCAGGCCTAAAAACAGACAAATAACTGTGCAGTACAACAATGGTGTGCAGAACAGGCATCTCGGAACACACAACTTGTCACGGATGGGCTATTGCAGCAGACGACCACACCAGGTTCCACTACTATCCGCTAAAAACAAGAAACGGCTCCAGTGGGCACGCCATCACCAACACTGGACAATTGAGGAGCGGAAAAACAGCTCCTGGTCCAACGAATCCTAGTTCCTGTTGCGTCATGCTGATGGCAGAGTCAGGATTTGGCCTAAGCAGCATGAGTCCATTGGCCCCATCCTGCCTGTTGTCGGTGGTGTACTGGTTCTGGGAATGCTTTCCAGGCACACGTTATGTCCCTTGATACCAACTGTGCAACGATTGAACCACACGGCGTATCTGAACATTGTTGCTGATCAAACCCAATAGAGCACCTTCGGGATGAGATGGAACGGGCTGTACCGCTGTCCAATCGGCAGGAGCTATCTGATGCAATCCCTGTAGAACATTTCTGACACCTTGTAGAATCAATGCCCTGAAGTATTCAGACTGTTCTGGAAGCAAAGGTGGGTCTGACCCGTTACTAGATGGGTGTACCTAATAAACTGACCAGTGAGTGTAACTCACCTAAATAAGGGTTTGATAAATAGTTGTGTACTAGTTCTGGAATAGAGCAAATGCATTGAACTGCATGGGGTCCCCGAGAAAAGGTTTGAAAACCACTGGTCTATACAATTAGACTCAGATGCAGAGATGAAACTGCTACTCTACCAACTGAAACCACCTACAACCACACAAAATCAGACTAAAGAAACTAAAATACTACATACAGAGAGAGAGGGAGATGAGACGAGACAGATACAGCTAGAGACTGTAGAGAGACCGAATGTGGACATTACATAGGCAGATGTCCAGGCACAGGACCAGGTGACCTTCTGTGAAGGAAAGTGGGATGTGGGGAAGAGAGAGGGATGAGAGAATGTACAGCAATGAAAAGTGTAGAGGGCTGGAGGAAGACAACGAGAAATGGCCAATGAGATAAAGGAGAAACCGCACAATAATGAATGAAAGAGGAATATGGAGGAAATGCAACGATTTGTTGAAGAGACAGGCAGCTTTTTGTACGCGTGTAAGTTCGCACGTGTCTGGCTAAAAGCCACACGTCAAAAGGCACGGAACGGCACTGTCATCTTTAATCTATTAGACCTGTCGCTATGAGGCGCCAATGTCATCTTATGAAGTGCTGATGTGAGCTTTATGACAGCACTGGGGCTGTCAACGCAAGTCTAAATCCAAGTCACAGGGGCAGATTAGGATGCTTGTCATGAGGCACTGGGCAGAACAGTGTAGAATACCCACACTTTAGGGGTATACCACAACTCAAGATCAATGACTTAGCCAGCTAACTTGCCTAAATATTCTGAAATAACTTTTTATTTTATAGAAAGATAGGTATGTCTGATTGACCCAACAACCAAAAACACATCTTAGTTTATCTTTCCTAATGAACCAGAAAATCAGTACTTATTTATGTTTACCCAAGACAGCTGGCTAACTCATTGATCCTGCTTTGAAGTATACCCTCTGTGCTGTGCTCAGTGGGGCACAACAATGTGGAACGTTCCGATGGAAATGCGCTGTGTAGAACGACATGCCTCTTAGTCATGTGATAAAATGAGGTCTGCTATATTTGTGACATTTCTACATACAACGTTCAGTCTGTTACAGCCTCCGGAACGAAGATCTGTGTTGTTGTAGCAGTGTGTGCTCTACCCTGTGTTATTCCAAATGCTGACAAAGCAACACAATCCTGAACACATGAAATAAAACCACAGGAGGGATACTATGCAGACACTCAGGATTTTCTGTTCTGCAGAGTACACAGAGTGTACAGGGCAATGACAGCTATGCTGTGTGTATGTACGTACAGTTGAAGTCGGAAGTTTACATACATTTAGGTTGGAGTCATTAAACCTTTTTTTTCAACCACTCCACAAATGTCTTGTTAACCAACTATAGTTTTGGCAAGTCGGTTAGGACATCTACTTTGTCCATGACAAGTACATTTTCCAACAATTGTTTACAGACAGATTATTTTACTTATCTGTATCACAATTCCAGTGGGTCAGAAGTTTACATACACTAAGTTGACTGTGCCTTTAAACAGCTTGGAAAATTCCAGAAAATGCCATGGCTTTAGAAGCTTCTGATAGGCTAATTGACATCATTTGAGTCAATTGGAGGTTTACCTGTGGATGCCTTCAAGGCTTACCTTCAAACTCAGTGCCTCTTTGCTTGACATCATGGGAAAATCAAAAGAAAAAAGCCAAGACCTCAGAAAAAAGATTGTAGCCCTCCACAAGTCTGGTTCATCCTTGGGTGCAATTTCCAAACGC
Organism: Salmo salar; assembly: GCF_965601325.2. Taxonomy (NCBI): domain Eukaryota; kingdom Metazoa; phylum Chordata; class Actinopteri; order Salmoniformes; family Salmonidae; genus Salmo; species Salmo salar. The sequence goes on along the minus strand of NC_138301.1, from coordinate 8,680,169 downwards.
CTGAAGGTACCACGTTCATCTGTACAAACAATAGTGCACAAGTATAAACACCATGGGACCACGCAGCTGTCATACTGCTCAGGAAGAAGACGTGTTCTCTCTCTTAGAGATGAAAGAACTTTGGTGCGAAAAGTGCAAAAGTATCTATATCCACAGTAAAACGAGTCCTATATCGACATAACCTGAAAGGCCGCTCAGCAAGGAAGAAGCCACTGCTCCAAAACCACCATAAAAAAAGCCAGACTACGGTTTGCAACTGCACATGGGGACAAAGATCGTACTTTTTGGAGAAATGTCCCCTGGTCTGATGAAACAAAAATAGAACTGTTTGGCCATAATGACCATCATTATGTTCGGAGGAAAAAGGGGGAGGCTTGCAAGCCGAAGAACACCCTCCCAACCGTGAAGCACGGGGGTGGCAACATCATGTTGTGGGGGTGCTTTGCTGCAGGAGGGACTGGTGCACTTCACAAAATAGATAACAGCATGAGGAAGGAAAATTATGTGGATATATTGAAGCAACATCTCAAGACATCAGTCAGGAAGTTAAAGCTTGGTCGCAAATTGGTCTTAGTAAACTTCTGACCCAATGGAATTGTGATGAAGTGAATTATAAGTGAAATAATCTGTCTGTAAACAATTGTTGAAAAAATGACTTGTGTCATGCACAAGTAGATGTCCTAACCGACTTGCCAAAACTATAGTTTGTTAACAAGAAATTTGTGGAGTGGTTGAAAAACGAGTTTTAATGACTCCAACCTAAGTGTACGTAAACTTCCGACTTCCACTGTATGTATGTATTGGTGTGTGTGTTAGAAGCTCATTAAAACCGGATTGATAAATCCACTGTGTCCCACTCCCCAAGGCTCTTACTGACCTGAAACCCCCCACCAGTTTAGCCAGTGAAACCAGGACAAACAAGTGCCATGTTGGGAAAACACCCACCAATATGAACGATACGCTAGCCACATTGACCTAGTTAGTTGAGAATTAGTTGTGTGTGTGTGTGTGTGTGTGTGTGTATGCACACTCATCTCACCTGTATGAGTAGCTGTTGGTTGTGATTGTGCTGGCTGGTTTCTAATTGGTCAGTAGTGGTCAGAGCGGTACGTTGTGGGAAAGCGGCTGTGGGTAAAGACAGGAAGGAGCAGTCCTCCTCACCATCACTCATCAAGAAGTCCACTGAGCTCGCTACGGACACACGGGAGGGACAAACAAAGTTAGGAAACACAAACATACACTCACAGTTAAATATTGTACACAAACAAGCAAGCCTGAGCCAAATGGGCTGACTATGTTGTTTTCTTATCCACTGTGGCAGAGCTGATCCTGTATTCACTTGAGTCAGAAAACAGTCTATATACCTCTTTGTCCCTCTACCTTTTTCCATCTTCTCACACTCTTTCCTTCCCTCTCTCTACCTCCATTTCTACCCATGTCAGAGGTAATTGTCTATGGCCCTCTCTTCTCCCCACTTACCTTTATCCCCCACTACTCTACTAACCATTATTCTCTCCTCTCCCCTCCCCTGAACCAAGAGTGATTCTGGGCCTCTCCCCTATTTTCACTCCCCAACCTTCCAAGGTTCACACAGACAGTACCATGGAAACGAGCACAGCTAGATAAGCAGTGTGCTAACCCAGGCCTCAGTAGGTGATACATACAGGCCTGTTTACCTGCGTGTGTGCTTGTGTGTATTTGTATGGGGACCTGTATGGGGGCCCAGAGTCTTATCAACCTGAGGACAATCAGTGCACTGTGCTACTGCATTTGGTCCATTCTACACAATCAACCCTACAATATTAACACACATGCTCAAACAGACATGTTTAGACATTTTCTAATACACACGTGAGGGCAATTTAACTGAACACAGCACCTTATACATACAATGGATCACAGACTAAGGAAAAAACACACACCAACGAAAAATACACATATTCAGGGAAGTAGTGCTTGAAGTATCCCCCACACAGTCTACAAATACATTGTGTACAAACTGCACGTGTACACAGTGCGCAAATCAGTTTAATACAGAGACACACAGGTTGACTCGCAGCTCTGTAAGGCTGGGAGAAATAAAAAAAACAGCATGCATTGATGACTGATGACCCGGCAGATTAAGTCCCACAACGGAGTCACACACGCACAGACAAAATGTACAATACATACACACAAACTCACACACCATTAGGACACACACTGCGAAGTGTTATACGACTGACAGGTAAACATAACCATCCTCTCCTCCTCCTCTACCTTCCTCCTCTCCGATAGGGACAGTGTAAAGCTTTCTTTCTCAGACAGTCACTCTCCTGCTCTCTTTTCTGCACTAGCACAATCACAGTTGCGCTGCTCCGCCGTCACCTTGAGCAGTCCTGCTAGAGCATTGGCGCAGAGAAACGTACACCCACAGACAGATGGACACACACGAACACACACAATAGGTCCAGTGTTTGCTCTCCTGGCCCCTGGACTGTGGCCGTCAGGGGGATCAGCTTTAAGCTCTGTACCTGCTAGAGACGCACTCCTTCAGCTGAGAGAGGTAGAGACAGAGGGAAGCCTGGCATACACTCAGTCCTCACTGCTTTCTCAGACAGCTGGCATACACTCTTCTTTTCCCCTCTCCAGTCAGATAAAGGAATGCCTTCTCTTCCTCTCCTCTTTTCCAGTATTTCCTGTCGCTCCCAGTTTCGCTGAGAGGCACAGCTCATGGGAATGTGTCACACTCCTCGACACTTAGTAAGAGTCCTGTCAGACAGGCAGCACACACACACACACCTCTCCCATTCCCTCTCACGCTCCCCTCCCACCCTCACTGTCATCCCAAAAATGTGGTCACAATGGTTTAGTCCCACCCCTGTAACAGAGGGACTCCCTTGCTGCCCAATGGGGTTGGCCTACAGAATCCACTCACCATCCAATGAGACGTCTTTCTTCCAGAGCTCCTGCAGACAGGGGGCGTGGCCAAGGTCCCAGGTCTTTCTTGTTCCGAACATGACCGCAGGGCTGAGCAAAGCACTGGGTCTCTGGACCGGCTAGAGAGAGACAGAGAGACAGCGTGAGATAGAAAGACAGATACTGTACATTTACATTTTTGTAATTTAGCAGACACTCTTATACAGAGCGACTTACATACTGAGCCACCGTGGGAGTCGAACCCAGAACCCTGGCGTTGCAAGCGCCATGCTCTACCAACTGAGCTACATCATATTATATACACAGAGAGAGAAAGACATGAGCGATAGCTTCCCTGTGTTATAATTTCATTGCTATTATTGATTTAATTAGGTTCTCTCTTTAGCAATATAAGATAACGACTTGTCATGCCAATAAAGCTTATTGAAAGTAACTGAAAGAGAGAAATGTCACTGAAAGAGAGAAAAAGACTGACAGCACGGTATGAGAGCAATAGGAAAGAGGAGAAAGAGCGCGTGCGCACGTGTGCGTGTGTGTGTGTGCATGCATCTGTTTACACAGTGGGAACAGCCTTCAGAGTTCATGATGAAACACAGGAGAAATTAGAAAGAGATGGACAACATTCCTGCATGACTGACAGTCACATTCACAGCCGATACTGGGTTGTTTTCATTTTTCAGACACCATTTACTCCAAACGGAAAACGTTTTGCAACTATTGGCCAATTTCAGGAAGGTCCCGCCCTGTTTCATTCTGTTTGCTTCCGATAGGTTCAGCTTGGTTCCTAGTGAATACACCCCTGGTAACCAGTTACCTGTTTAATATAGCCACACTGGATACACGAATACTGATCTGGACCCGGTTTCCCAATAGCGATGGAACATAAGCTTACGAGTGTTATAACGATGCATCGTTCCTATAATGCCAAATAACTCATATGCATTTCTCAAAACACCACGTAGGGAGAACTTTCAAAGTGTGTCGATACTGATAGGAATGAAAAAAAAAAAAATGCAGCACTGCTCTCGGATCAGCTTTCTCCATTCAAATGTTACCTTAACATTGGGAATTATTCCACAATACTGACAACGGATCAGCTCCTAGAGAGATATGATCACCTACAGTTCCCTTTAGAAAGTATTCACACCCCTTGACTTTTTCCACATTTTGTTGTGTTACAGCCTGAATTTAAAAGTGATTAAATTGAGATTGTAGGCCAGTGACAAAACACACAATACCTCATAATGTCTAATGGGAATAATGTTTTTAGACATTTTTACAAATGAGTACAGATTTTCTTAACAAGTCAAATAACTCACTGTGTACAATCATTTTTAATAACTACCTAATCTCTGTACCCCACACATACAATTATCTGCAAGGTACCTCAGTCGAGCAGTGAATTTCAAAACAGATTCAACCACAAAGACCAGGGAGGTTTTCCAATGCCTCGCAAAGAAGGGAATCGATTGGTAGAGGAGTAAAATCTTAAAAGCAGACATTGAGTAAGTTTACATGCACACTAATAATTTGATATTAAACTGATTATGGCAGTAGGCAGATTATGCAATATTCATGTAAACACCTTGCTCTGCTTATTTTCAATTGGCATAAGGTCAAAAATTAAAAAAAAGTGAGCATACACCGATTAAAACACCCAGATTTCTTAGCAATCTTTCGAATTACTAGGACATGTAAATACCTTAATTGGCTCTCCAGCAGTGTATTTGATCTGGACATGTGCAAGCGCCAGCCAAGTGAGCCTCTCTCTTCAGCGCGACTGAAGTGTGTTCAGAACAACTGAATGTATGCATCTTAGAAGTAGTTTTCACATAAACTTTATATGTCCGACCTCAGAATCAAATATGCTTCCCAAAATGAACATATTCAATGTGGTAGAGCTTTTATTTTGATTGGCGATTTTCTGCCATAGCCTAATTTCTGATGTGTCCATGTAAAAAGGATTATTAGGGAAATCGTTCTTCTTGGAAACCATGTAAACGTTTTAATCTAATCATCAAATTATTGTGTGCATGTAGCAACACTCATTGAATATCTCTGAGCATGGTGAAGTTATTAATTACACGTTCGATGGCGTATCAATTCACCCAGTCACTACAAAAATACAGGCATCCTTCCCAATTCTGTTGCCGGAGAGGAAGGAAACCACTCAGGGATTTCACCATGAGGCCAATGGTGACTTTAAAACAGTTACAGAGTTTAATGGCTGTGATAGGAGAAAACTGAGGATGGATCAACAACATTCAGTGGTGGAAAAAGTACCCAAATTGTCATACTTGAGTAAAAGTAAAGATCCCTTAATAGAAAATGACTACTAAAAAAGTAAAAGTCACCCAGTAAAATACTAACGTCAGTAAAAGTATTCGGTTTTAAATACACTTAAGTATCAAAAGTAAAAGTATGAATCATTTCAAACTCCTTATATTAAGCAAACCAGACCGCCCAATTTTTTTTATATTTGTATTTATTTACGGCTAGCCAGGGACACAAACACTCAGACATAATTTACAAACGAAGCATTTGTGTTTAGTGAGTCCGCCAAATCAGAGGCAGTAGGGATGACCAGGGATGTTCTCTTGATAAGTGTATGAATTGGACCATTTTCTGTTCTGCTAAGCAGTCAAAATATAACAAGTACTTTTGGGTGTCAGGGAAAATGTATGGAGTAAAAAGTACATTATTTTATTTTGGAATGTAGTGAAGTAAAAGTAGTCAAAAATATATAAAGTAAAGCTACCCCAAAAAACGACTTAAGTAGTACTTTAAAGTATTACTTCACCACTGACAACATTGTAGTTACTCCACAATACTAACCTAATTGAAAAACATATTCCAAAACATGCATCCTATTTGCAACAAGGCACTAAAGTAAACTGCAAAAAATGTGGCAAAGCAATTCACTTTTTGTCGTGAATATAAAGTATTGAATTTTCCCCAAGCATAACATCACATTACAGAGTATTATTCTCCGTATTTTTCAAGCATAGTGGTGGCTGCATCATGTTATGGGTATGCTTGTAACAGTTAAGGACTGGAGAGTTTTTCAGGATAAAAAATAAACAGAATGAGGCTAAGCAAAGGCTAAATCTTAGAGGAAAACCTGGTTCATTCTGCTTTCTACCAGACACAGATGAATTCACCTTTCAGCAGGACAATAACCTAAAACACAAGGCTAAATCTACTCTGGAGTTGCTTATCAAGATAGGAGTGAATGTTCGAGGGGCAAAGTTGCAGTTTTGACTTAAATCTAGTTGAAAATCTATGGAAAGACCTAAAAGTGGTTGTACAGCAATTTGACAGAGCTTGAATACTTTTTTAAAGAATAAATGGGAAAATGTTACACAATCCAGGTGTGGAACGCTGTTATAGACTTACCCAGAAAGACTCACAGCTGTAATTGCTACCAAAAGTTGCTTCTACAAAGTATCAACTCAGGGGTGTGAATACTTACAGTACCAGTCAAAAGTTGGGACACACCTACTCATTCAAGGGTTTTTCTTGATTTTTTAAAAACGATTTTCTACATTGTAGAATACAGAGAAAATCAAAACTATGCAATAACACAATCAAAAAAAGTGTTAAACAAATCAAAATATATTTTATATTTGAGATTCTTCAAAGTAGCCACCCTTTGCCTCGATGACAGCTTTGCACACTCTTGGCATTCTCTCAACCAGCTTCATGAGGTAGTCACCTGGAATGCATTTCAATTAAGAGGTGTGCCTTGTTAAAAGTTAATTTGTAGAATTTCTTTCCTTCATAATGCGTTTGAGCCAATCTGTTGTGGTATACAGAAGATGGTCTTTTTACCAAATAGGGCTAAGTCCATATTATGGCAAGAACAGCTCAAATAAGCAAATAGAAAAAGGCAATAATTTAAGACATGAAGGTCAGCCAATCTGGAACATTTCAAGAACTTTCAAAGTTTCTTCAAGTGCAGTCGCAAAAACCATCAAGCGCTATGATGAAACTGGCTTTCATGAGGACCATCACAGGAAAGGAAGACCCAGTGTTACCTCTGCTGCAGAGAATAAGTTCATTAGAGTTACCAGCCCAAATAAATACTTCACAGGGTTCAAGTAACAGACATTAGACTGGTGGAAATCTGTCCTTTGGTCTGAGTCCAAATTTGAGATTTTTGGTTCCAACCGCCGTGTCTTTGTGAGACGCAGATTAGGTGAAAAGATGATCTCCACATGTGTGGTTTCCAACGTGAAGCATGGAGGAGGTGGTGTGATGGTGCTTTGGTGGTGACACTTGATTTATTTAGAATTCAAGGCACACTTAACCAGCATGGCTACCACAGCAATCTGTAGCGATACGCCATCCCATCTGGTTTGCGCTTAGTGGGAGTATCATTTGTTTTTCAACAGGACAATGACCCAACACACCTCCAGGCTGTGTAAGGGGTATTTGACCAAGAAGGAGAGTGATGGAGTGCTGCATCAGATGACCTGGCCTCCACAATCAGCACACCTCAACCCAATTCAGATGGTTTGGGATGAGTTGGACCGCAGAGTGCAGGAAAAGCAGCCAATAAGTGCTTAGAATATGTGGATACTACTTCAAGACTTGGAAAAGCATTCCAGGTGAAGCTGGTTGAGAGAATGCCAAGCGTGTGCAAAGCTGTCATCAAGGCAATGGGTGACTACTTTGAAGAATCTAAAATATATTTGGATTTGTTTAACAGTTTTTTGGTTACTACATGATTCCATATGTGTTATTTCATACTTTAACGTCTTCACTATTATTGTACAATGTAGAAAAGAGTAAAAATACAGAAAAACCCTTGAATGAGTAGGTGTGTCCAAACTTTTGACTGGTACTGTATGAGGTTTTTGCAAAAAAATGCGGTTTTTGCATTTTATTTTCAATAAATCAGCAAAAATGTCTAAAAACACATTTTCACTTCGTCATTATGGGGTACTGTGTGTAGATGATGGGTGAGAACACAAAATGCGGAATAAGTCAACAGGTATGAATACTTTCTGAAGGCATTGTATTTGGCTGCAAATATTGAGAGGGCTTATTCTAGCCTAATGCACCAAATCACAGATATTGCACATCATTGAGCACATGTTATATATCATGAAATACACTGAGTGTACAAAACATTAGGAGCAGGTGTGCTCCTTCAATGACCTAGACTGACCAGGTGAATCGAGGTGAAAGCTATGATTCCTTATGTCACTTGTTAAATCCACTTCAAATCAGTGTAGATGAAGGGGAGGATACGGGTTAAAGAAGAACTTTGACATGGATTGAGACATGGATATTCTGAGGCAGTCGGTAAATAAACTTTAAAAACAATGGTTTTGGGAAATAGCTCGGAGATTTAACGATGCTCCTTTGAAGGTTGTAACGAACTTAGCCTTAAGACGCTTTTTGGAAACTGGGCCCTGGTTGGCTAAGTTCATCGTTAGAACCTTCGTAGGAGCATTGTTAAATCTGTTTCCCAAAACCATCATTATTAACGTTGCACTTGAGGCCGCTCGTAATCTAACACCTGCCTCAGTCAGGCCACTTGTAGAACAGCCAACATGCTGACCAAATCGGAACCGAGCGTGCGTCCGCATGGGCCATTGAACGCACGTTAATTTTGTTCACCCACATCAGAAGCGATCAGGTCACGCAAGTTGAAATATCAAAACAAACTCTGAACCAATTATATTAATTTGGGGACATGTCAAAAAGCATTAAACATTTATGTCAATTTAGCTAGCTAGCTTACTGTTGCATTGGGTTGTTATTTTACTAGAAATGCACAAGGTCCACTATTCCGACAATTGATCCACAGATAAAAACGGTAAACAGAATTCATTTCTCATCATCTCTCCTCCTTCAGGCTTGTTTTTACTTCATATGGAGGTTGGCAACCAACTTTACAGTGCATTACTACAACCGACTGGAGTGCGGACCTCAGTTCATCTTTCAATCACCCACGCGGTTATATGCTCCTAAAAAATCAATGAGATGGGAGAGGCCGGACTTCCAGCGCATTGAGCGTCACAAATGGAACTCATTTCTATGTTAGCGCCTGGCCACGCAGACGCGCGCGAGCAGTTAGCGACCATTCCAACGACGCAATTAGCGACCGTTCTCTCTGTGTGGTGTTACATCTTCGGCAGTTGTAGGAAAGATGAATCGTTAAAAAAAAAAAAAACACTTGTAAACCTAAGTACCATCGATATCGGGAAACCGGGCCCTGGACAGTTGGAGGTTAGGTAGCACATTCAAGTACTGTACTGCATGTGGCAATGACATCGGGACATTGGCCTTAACGAAATACCTGTTTTTATTTTTATTTAACCTTTGTCAGGCCATTCTGGTGGCTCCATCACCACCCCAGTCCCAAATGGACCAGATCATCATCCTATTCCGTCACCCCACTGCCTTCCAGACTCTCCCTGGTCCTGATCCCTGGTCTGAGCTGGGGCACGAGGGTCAAGCAAATCAGATTATACAGGACTGACCTCAAACTGCTCAATACTGACCAATAACATTATACCGACAGTGATGACCAGTTTACAGCTCACAGCCCCACACAGACTGGTCCGACCTTAAAGCAATCAGCGAAAGAGTAAGAGTCAAGACAGGCACACGCACGCTACATTACACCACATCCACAATAGCCTACACTGAGCAGTTAAACACATTACCCAATACTAAACTGTCTCTTCAACTCTATATTCCATGTTGTACTACACCACCACACAAACACAGCAATACAATACTATTCAACTAAGGTATACATAACACTCCCACCACACACACAAGCCACCAACGCATTACTCGACACTATTCAACTCTATTCAAGCTACACATTAGAGGGGGATACAATACATGTGAATGCACCCAGTGTGTAAATATAGCAATGCCTGCACAAAGAACCTTGCAGAAACGTCAAACTCACACCTGCGTGTGGTTGGTGAGTCCCATGATTGTGTGAATCTGTGACCACTGAAGAGAGTCATTGTCATGGATCATGTGGTCAGTCTGGTTCAGCCCGTGTGTGTGTGTTTTTGTATTGACCATAACCCAGAGTTGACCGTTCTGTCGGAGAGGTGGTGGGTCAGCAGGTCCAGTCCAGAGCCGTTGTATTAGCTCGTCTAATCTCGCACAGCGGGAAGTTCCCCAAAGTACTGTACACACAGTTCCTTGTGTTCTATTGTACACAAAGTATTCAGCAAGTGTGTGTGTTCATCAATGTTCTGTTTGTTGTACTGTTTACCACAGCAGAATATCCAGAACAGAGTTTTACCGTACAAAAGGTCCTCAGAGTTCTTCACCAAAGTGCTACAATAGCCACAGTACTATACTAAGTTCTGTCCTTGGTCCAAACAGGGTCTAACTGGAATCCAGAGCCCATGGATGGATCTCAAGTCTGATGGGTCTTCCTTTCCTCTCCTCATCTTATTTCCTTCATGTACACTGATGTGATGAAACCGGACAGCTAAAAGAAAATGCCTAATCTACGGAGTTGCTGTCACCAGTCATGCGTCTTCAGGTCAGACTACGGAGACGCACCAAATGAACTGGACCATACTCTGGGCCTCCATCTACCCTCCCATAGTGTGTGTATATCAGCCTTTACCTTCACTCTATACATATGCCTGAGAACCAACCCTGTGTCCCTGAATGAAACCATACCCTTTGTGCGACTCCGAAGGGAATGTGGTCCTGTGTGTAGTAGTGGTCTTTGTCTCGATCTCGGTCGAGCCAGTGTTTGTTGATCAGAGATCCCATCCAGCCAATCATCCTGCCTGCCCCTTAGCCCCTTGCCCTTGCGGCAGTCACCCTCCTAAAGCCAGAACAACAGACACACAGTACCATGTGACCATTCTTACACGCCTCGGTATTCCAAATAACCACAAATGAAATACAACGCAAACACACATGCAGCCCCTTCCCCTGATCTGGCGGCCATCATAACATCCTCACTCTACCATCTGACCACACACACACACACACACACGGTATCCACAGAAAGACATCGGTATCCGTAGCGACAGGCAGTAGCTGTTTACCAGCGGTATGGACAGGGTTAGGCCCCGCCCACAAAGACACAGGAAACGCAGAACGGACGTTGCCATTAGCCGCTGATCTAAGATCAGGTTATTTAACACCCCAACCTAACCTAAACCATTAGGCTGATTAAATAATACCTTGCTCTGTACCAGTGGTAAGAGGCAACCTCTACCTCCTACACTCATTTACCCATAATCCTTTAAACCCCACGACAGATGGCCTCCTTTATAACACATCTTCCTCTGAGGAGAAGGATCCCGTTGTCCCTAGTCACAGATCTAGGATCAGATCTATCTTCAAATCCTAGCTTTTAGCATTAGGGGGGAATCCAAAACTGACCTTGGAGCAAGAACATCATCATTGGGAAGACTGGGGTGGTCACTTTAGGGATTTTGTCCTCACTTGCCTCCCCTTGTCCACCCCGACCCACTGTTTCTCCCCCTATGACTGCAGGAGAAAGATGGGTGGCCTTCAATCTTTGCTTCCTTCCCTCCCTCCCTCACCTAATTTCCACTCTTTCTACTCTCTGTATTCACAGCAAACTATAACATCCCCGACACTTTGCTTAGACGGTAGTGCCAGCAAAATGAAAAGCAATCTCATTACTACAAAGCTCCAGTGAGCTCAGACACCCCCTGTGGCTTTTCCTAGGTAGTAGAAAAGGAGTCTGTAGAGGCAAGGTAATGTGATATCATTGTGTAGATCTGTGGTTAAAACAAACATTTACACTGAGCTTGTGATACAGTATAGAGTTGTGGGTGCCTTTTTGCTTCATGCAGTTCTCTGCCAGCCCCATATGGGTTGGAAATAAAAAGAGTAAAGTCATTCAGCTAATCTAGATATTTACTGCTTCCAAGGTATTGTCCTCACAGAAACATACACGCACGCCTGACGCTTGTCAAGTTTCTAGGTTACCACAGTGACCACGCTCCGCATGGTCCGTTGAGCACAAGGCATGGTGTGTAGGATATGGTTACACTCTCCTGTCGGCACTCTGCCTTCTATAGTATCAGCTGTCTACTCTATGCACCAGGAATACTGCAAAAACAACATGGCCCTAGTACAGTTGGTGATATCAATGTGTTTGTGTGGGAGACTAATGTTGAGGAACAGGGGGAGGACAGGAGGGGCTGACTAGCTGTGATATACTGTGAGGAGCTACTGTTGCACGTTCTCCCCCCCCCCCCCCCTCCTACTCTATGCTAGTGAGGCTAAGCTAGCATTTAGCCTCACTCTGCTAAAGCAGAGCATTCTAATAGTTGATGACAGCACAGAGGAAGGGCTTAGCATAAAGCAGAGAGGATATGATGAGAACCCCCCCCCCGCCTCCCTCTCCCTCTTATTATTTGTATATCCCTCCCTCAAGTATTTTCGGCCCTCTTATCGCTCTCCTTCCATTTGAGTGTATCCTCCGAGTATCCCTCTACAGTATGTGAATCTAACCAGTTAAGACTCTCAGCTCTACCAGCTAACCTGCAATCCACTACTGCCTATACAAAACAGTTCAAATTGATAAACTATCAAACAATAATATCTCTATACAGTCCTCTAACTAGCACAATGAAAAAATACAAATAAGTATTCAGACCCTTTGCTATGCGACTCGTAATTGAGCTCAGGTGCATCCGGTTTTCATTGATTCTCCCTGAGATGTTTCTACAACTTGATTGGAGTCCACCTGGGGTATAATTCAATTGATTGGACATGATTTGGAAAGGCACACACCTGTCCATATAAGGTCCTACAGTTGACAGTGCATGTCAGAGCAAAAACCAAGCCATGAGGTCGAAGGAATTGGCCGCAGAGCTCCGAGATAGGATTGTGTCGAGGCACAGATCTGGGGAAGGGTACCAAAAACATTCTACAGCATTGAAAGTCCAAGAACACAGTGGCCTCCAAGTTTGGAACCACCAAGACTCTTTCTAGAGCTGGCCGCCCGGCCAAACTGAGTAATCGGGGAAGAAGGGTCTTGGTCAGGGAGGTGACCAAGAACCCGGTGGTCACTGACAGAGCTCCAGTTCCTCTGTGAAGATGGGAGGAACTTCCAGAAGGACAACCATCTCTGCAGCACTCCACCAATCAGGCCTTTATGGTAGAGCGGCAAGACGGAAGCCACTCCTCAGTAAAAGGCACATGACAGCCCTCTTGGAGTTTGCCAAAAAGGCACCTAAAGGACTCTCAGACCATGAGAAACAAAATTCTCTGGTCTGACGAAACCAATATTAAACTCTTTGGCCTGAATGCCAAGCGTTACGTCTGGAGGAAACTTGACACCATCCCTACAGTGAAGCATGGTGGTGGCAGCATCATGCTGTGGGGATGTTTTTCCAGCGGCAGGGACTTGGAGACTAGTCAGGATCGAGGGAACGATGAATGGAGCAAAGTACAGAGCGATCCTTGGTGAAAACCTGCTACAGAGCACTCAGGACCTCAGACTGGGGCGAAGGTTCACCTTTCAACAGGACAACAACCCTAAGAACATAGCCAAGACAACGCAGGAATGGCTTCAGGACAAGTATCTGAATGTTCTTGAGTTGCCCAGCCAGAGCCCGGACTTGAACATCTCTGACAGAGCTTGAGAGAATCTGCAGAGAAGAATGGGAGAAACTCCCCAAATACAGGTGTGCCAAGCTTGTAGCTTCATACCCAAGAAGACTTGAGGGTGTAATCGCTGCCAAAGGTGCTTCAACAAAGTACTGAGTAAAGCTTCTGAATACTTATGTAAATGTGATATTTCATAATCTTTTTCTAAAAAAAACAGTTTTTGCTTTGTCATTATGGGCTATTGTGTGTAGATTGATGAGGGGAAAAAACAATTTAATTAATTTTAAATAAGGCTGTAACGTAACAAAATGTGGAAAAAGTCAAGGGGTCTGAATACTTTCCGAATCCACTGTAAGTAAATATATATACACACTACCGTTCAAAAGTTTGGGGTCACTTAGAAATGTCCTTGTTTTCCATGAAATCATACAATAAATTAGTTGCAAAATGAATAGGAAATATAGTCAAGACGTTGATAAGATTATAAATAATGATTTTTAATTGAAAAAAATTGTGTCCTTCAAACTTTGCTTTCATCAAAGAATCCTCCATTTGTAGCAATTACAGCCTTGCAGACCTTTGGCATTCTAGTTGTCAATTTGTTGAGAGATTGCACCCCATGCTTCCTGAAGCACCTCCCACAAGTTGGATTGGCTTGATGGGCACTTCTTATGTACCATACGGTCAAGCTGCTCCCACAACAGCTCAATAGGGTTGAGATCCAGTGACTGTGCTGGCCACTCCATTATAGACAGAATACCAGCAGACTGCTTCTTCCCTAAATAGTTATTGCATTTGCAACACCGCCTAGAAGGCCAGCATCCCGGAGTTGCCTCCTCACTGTTGACGTTGAGACTGGTGTTTTGCGGGTACTATTTAATGAAGCTGCCAGTTGAGGACTTGTGAGGCATCCGTTTCTCAAACTAGACACTAATGTACTTGTCCTCTTGCTCAGTTGTGCAACGGGGCCTCCCACTCCTAATTCTATTCTGGTTAGAGCTGTTCTGTGAAGGGAGTAGTACACAGCGTTGTACGAGATCTTCAGTTTCTTTGCAATTTCTCTCATGGAATAGCCTTCAATTCTCAGAACAAGAATAGGCTGACGAGTTTCAGAAGAAAGTTCTTAGTTCCTGGCCCTTTTGAGCCTGTAATCGAACCCACAAATGCTGATGCTCCAGATACTCAAATATTCTAAAGAAGGCCAGTGTTATTGCTTCTTTAAATCCTCACAACAGCTTTCAGCTGTGCTAACATAATTACAAAAGGGTTTTCTAATGATCAATTAGCCATTTAAAATGATAAACTTGGATTAGTTAACACAACGTGCCATTGGAACACAGGAGTGATGGTTGGTGATAATGGGCCTCTGTACACCTATATACGTAGATATTCCATATAAATATCAGCTTCTTCCAGCTACAATAGTCATTTACAACATTAAAAATGTCTACACTGTATTTCTGATCAATTTGATGTTATTATAATGGACCAACAATTTGCTTCGCTTTCAAAAACAAAGAAATTTCGAAGTGACCACAAACTTTTGAACGGTAGTGTGTGTGTGGAGATATATATATAAAAAACTCAGCTAAAAAAGAAACATCCCTTTTTCAGGACCCTGTCTTTCAAAGATAATTCGTAAAAATCAAAATAACTTTACAGATCTTCATTGTAAAGGGTTTAAACACTGTTCCCATGCTTGTTCAATGAACCATAAACAATTAAAGAACATGGACCTGTGGAACGGTCGTTAAGACAAACAGCTTACAGACGGTAGGCAATTAAGGTCACAGTTATGAAAACTTAGGACACTAAAGAGGCCTTTCTACTGACTCTAAAAAACACCAAAAGAAAGATGCCCATCGTCCCTGCTCATCTGCGTGAACATGCCTTAGGCATGCTGCAAGGAGAAATGAGGACTGTGGATGTGGCCAGGGCAATAAAGTGCAATGTCCGTACTGTGAGATGCTTAAGACAGCGCTACAGGGAGACCGGACAGACAGCTGATCGACCTCTCAGTGGTAGACCATGTGTAACAACACCTGCACAGGATCGGTACATCCGAACATCACACCTGCGGGACAGGTTCAGGATGACAACAACAATTGCCGAGTTACACCAAGAAAGCACAATCCCTCCATCAGTGTTCAGACTCCGCAAAAAAGGCTGAGAGAGGCTGGACTGAGGGCTTGCAGGTCTGTTTTAAGGTAGGTCCTCACCAGACATCACCGGCAACGTCACCTATGGGTACAAACCCACCGTCGCTGGACCAGACAGGACTGGCAAAAAGTGCTCTTCACTGACGAGTCGTGGTTTTGTCTCACCAGGGGTGATGGTCAGATTTGCGTTTATCGTCGAAGGAATGATCGTTACACCAAGGCCTGTACTCTGGAGCGGGATCGATTTGGAGGTGGAGGGTCCGTCATGGTCTGGGGCGGTGTGTCACAGCATCATCGGACTGAGCTTGTTGTCATTGCAGGCAATCTCAATGCTGTGTGTTACAGGGAAGACAGGCTCATCCTGACATGACCCTCCAACATGACAATGCCACAAGCCATACTTCTCGTTCTGTGCATGATTTCCTGCAAGACAGGAATGTCAGTGTTCTGCCATGGCCAGCGAAGAGCCCAGATCTCAATCCCATTGAGCACGTCTAGGGCCTGTTGGATCGGAGGGTGAGGGCTAGGGCCATTCCCCCCCAGAAATGTCCGGGAACTTGCAGGTGCCTTGGTGGAAGAGTGGGGTAACATCTCTCAGCAAGAACTGGCAAACCTGGTGCAGTCCATTAGGAAGAGATGCACATCAGTACTTAATGGCCACACCAGATACTGACTGTTACTTTTGATTTTTACCCCCATCTTTGTTCAGGGACACATTATTCAATTTCTGTTAGTCACATGTGTGTGGAACTTGTCAGTTTGTCTCAGTTGTTGAATCTTGTTATGTTCAAACAAATATTTACACGTTAAGTTTGCTGAAAATAAACGCAGTTGACAGTGAGAACGTTTATTTTTTTGGCTGAAAGAGTTATATACACACACACACACACACACACACGTGGACAACCCTTCAAATTAGTGGATTCGGCTATTTTCAGCCACAGCCGTTGCTGACAGGTGTAAAAAAGTGAACACGCATCCATGCAATCTCCATAGACAAACATTGTCAGTAGAATGGTCTTACTGAAGAGCTCACTGACTTTCAACGTGGCACCGTCATCTAAAAATCATCCGTCCTCGGTTGCAACACTCACTACCGAGTTCCAAACTGGCTCTGAAAGCAGCGTCAGCCCAAGAACTGTT
The DNA here is from genome assembly GCF_965601325.2 of Salmo salar. Taxonomy (NCBI): domain Eukaryota; kingdom Metazoa; phylum Chordata; class Actinopteri; order Salmoniformes; family Salmonidae; genus Salmo; species Salmo salar. The sequence goes on along the minus strand of NC_138301.1, from coordinate 8,663,355 downwards.
CGTTGGGAGTTTAATTAAATGGGTTTCCATGGTCGAGCAGCCGCACACAAGCCTAAGATCACCATGCGCAATGACAAGTGTCGGCTGAAGTGGTGTAAAGCTCGCTGCCATTGGACACCGGCGCAGTGGAAAAGCGTTCTCTGGAGTGATGAATCACACTCACCATCTGGCAGTCCGACAGACAAATCTGGGTTTGGCGGATGCCAGCAGAACCCCACATGCCCCAATGCATAGTGCCAACTGTAAAGTTTGGTGGAGGAGGAATAATGGTCTGGGGCTAGGCCCCTTAGTACCAGCGAAGGGAGATCTTAACGCTACAGCATACAATGACATTCTAGATGATTCTATGCTTCCAACTTTATTTCAACAGTTTGGGGAAGGCCCTTTCCTGTTTCAGCATGACAATGACCCCGTGCAAAAAGCGGGGTCCATACAGAAATGGTTTGTCGAGTTCGGTGTGGAAGAACTTGACTGACCTGCACAGAGCCCTGTACTCAACCCCATCTAACACCTTTGGGATGAATTGGAACGCCGACTGTGAGCCAGGCTTAATCGCCCAACATCAGTGCCTGATATCACTAATGCTCTTGGGGCTGAACGGAAGCAAGTCCCCGCAGCAATTTTCCAACATCTAGCGGAAAGCCTTCCCAGAAGAGTGTGGGCCGTTATAGCAGCAAAGGGTGGACCAATTCTACATTAATGTCCATGATTTTAGAATGAGATGTTCGACGAGCATGTGTCCACATACTTTTGGTCATGTAGTGAGTGAGCGAGTGATCGATCTATCATTTCCAAAATCATGGACATTAATGTAGAATTGGTCCACCCTTTGCTGCTATAACAGCCCACACTCTTCTGGGAAGGCTTTCCGCTAGATGTTAGAAAATTGCTGTGGGGACTTGCTTCCGTTCAGCCAGGAGCGTTAGTGATGTCGGGCTATTAGGCCTGGCTCACAGTCGGTGTTCCAATTCATCCCAAAGGTGTTCGATGGGGTTGAGTACAGAGCTCTGTGCAGGCCAGTCAAATTCTTCCACACCGATCTCTAGCTAGATAGATACACACACAGTTGAAGTCAGAAGCTTACATACACCTTAGCCAAATACATTTAAATTCAGTTTTTCATAATTCCTGACATTTAAATCAGAGTAAAAATCCCTGTCTTAGGTCAGGATCACCACTTTATTTTAAGAATGTGAAATGTCTAAATAATAGTAGAGAGAATGATTTATTTCAGCTTTTATTTCTTTCATCACATTCCCAGTGGGTCAGAAGTTTACATACACTCAATTAGTATTTGGTAGCATTGTCTTTAAATTGTTAAACTTGGGTCAAATGTTTCGGGTAGCCTTCCACAAGCTTCCCACAATAAGTTGGGTGAATTTTGGCCCATTCCTCCTGACAGAGCTGGTGTAACTGAGTCAGGTTTGTAGGCCTCCTTGCTCGCACACACTTTTTCAGTTCTGCCCACAAATTTTCTATAGGATTGAGGTCAGGGCTTTGTGATGGCCACTCCAATACCTTGACTTTGTTGTTCTTAAGCCATTTTGCCACAACTTTGGAAGTATGCTTGGGGTCATTGTCCATTTGGAAGACCCATTTGCGAGCAAGCTTTAACTTCCTGACTGATGTCTTGAGATGTTGCTGTCATGATGCCATCTATTTTGTGAAGTACACCAGTCCCTCCTGCAGCAAAGCACCCCCACAACATGATGCTGCCACCCCCGTGCTTCACGGTTGGGATGGTGTTCTTCGGCTTGCAAGCCTCCCTTTTTCCTCCAAACATAACGATGGTCATTATGACCAAACAGTTCTTTTTTTATTTCATCAGACCAGAGGACATTTCTCCAAAAAGTACGATCTTTCTCCCCATGTGCCGTTGCAAACTGTAGTCTGGTTTTTGTATGGTGGTTTTGGAGCAGTGGCTTCTTCCTTGCTGAGCGGCCTTTCAGGTTACAACTCCAACTGACTCAAATTATGTCAATTAGCCTATCAGAAGCTTCTAAAGCCATGACATCATTTTCTGGAATTTTCCAAGCTGTTTAAAGGCACAGTCAACTTAGTGCATGTAAACTTCTGACCCACTGGAATTGTGATACAGTGAATTGTAAGTGAAATAATCTGTCTGTAAACAGTTGTTGGAAAAATTACTTGTGTCATGCACAAAGTATAGTTTGTTAACAATAAATTTGTGGAGTGGTTGAAAGATGAGTTTTAATGACTCCAACCTAAGTGTATGTTAACTTCCGACTTCAACTGTATGTATGAACAGATGCTGTGTGGATGAATGATGATCTCTGCATGTGTATTTCCCACTGTAAAGCATGGAGGAGGAGGTGTTATGGTGTGGTGGTGCTTTACTGGTGACACGGTCTATGATTTATTTAGAATTCATGGCACACTTAACCAGCATGGCTACCACAGCAATCTGCAGCGATACGCCATCCCATCTCGTTTGGGCTTAGTGGGACTATCATTTAGTTTTTTCAACAATGACCCAACACACCTCCTGGCTGCGTAAGAGCTATTTGACCAAGAAGTAGTGTGATGGAGTGCTGCATCAGATGACCTGGCCTCCACATTCCCCCAATCTCAACCCAATTGAGATGGTTTGGGATGAGTCGGAGTGAAGGTGAAGAGTGAAGGAAAAGCAGCTAACAAGTGCTCAGCTTATGTGGGAACTCCTTCAAGACTGTCGGAAAAGCATTCCAGGTGAAACTGGTTGAGAGAATGCCAAGAGTGTGCAAAGCTGTTATCAAGGCAACGGGTGGCTATTTGAAGAATCACAAATATAAACTATATTTTGATTTGTTTAACACTTGTTTGGTTACTACATGATTCCATATGTGTTATTTCATAGTTTTGATGTCTTCACTATTATTCTACAATGTAGAAAATAGTCAAAATAAAATAAAAACCCTTGAATGAGTAGGTGTGCCCAAACTTTTAACTGGTACTGTATGAGTGACATGTATGTTCTAATCTGCGTGATATGGTATTGTATGTGTGTGTTGAATCCGTGTTTCCCTCAGGGCTACATAGACAGAAGCTATTTGTGTCCTTCTGCTACGACAACAGGGATAGGACCATAGAATGAAAAACACCAGGCACACTAAACTTTAAATGGACTACAGTCAAAAATATTGCAAATAAACAAAAGACCGTTCATGGCTATGAAAATAGGAATAAAGAAACAGTCCACCAGTAAGCCCCTTTCCTCAGTCTCATTGTGTGGCGAGGACTTTCAGTGTAACACAGCTACAGATCCATGCACTGTCTGAGCAGGCTCTTCCTGGGAACCATAAAGCCCTGCTTATTGGAACATTCCTGACCACGGGGTTAAGGATTTGAGTTATGAAGTTTGAGTTTTAATAACAAAACACATTTCACTATGCTTTCACTGCCCTGTAAGGGGGGCTTTTGCAGACCCAATTATGAGGACTGTTTTAGTGCTCCTAGAGAGAGAGAGACAAGGGCTTTGTATCACGAACAAAGAGCTCTTTAATTTACCAGCCTATAACATACATTATTTAAACACACAGGGCTATAGGGAGTCTGACAGCACACGCTTCCTGTGGTCAGGCAGTATGTCACTGTCTAGCTCCTACTGTACAGTCAGATGGCCTGAAGCCCCCCCCCAAAAGTAGATCTTAGCAACTTGGCCTGAAAATCATCTCGATTTAAAATTTTTAAAAAAATACACACACACACACACACACACACACACACACACGATTAAATAAGCCTTCCACAACCATAAGTAATAATACAATTATTTTATGAAAATAGTTTAACCTGCTTTTTTGCAATAATTACTGATCTGGCTTTCAAGTCTATGAAAATGACATCTTTGTTACAAATTTAAACAGAACCATGCACAATGCACTAGTAATGAGCAGGTTGACTTTTATTGTCATGAGTCTTGTCCTGGAAGGCAGAACTGAGTGATTTTCTCTTAGATAGGCAATTTTGACTTTGCAGCTGGCCTATTTTGTAAAAATTCATATAAACAAAAAATGTGCTTTTTGGTCTTAAAGGGATACTTTGGGATTTTGGCAATGTAGCACTATCTACTTCCTCAGAGTCAGATGAACTCATGGATACCATTTGTATGTCTCTGCATCCAGTATGAAGGAAGTTGGAGGTAATTTCGCAAGCCAATGCCAACTACAGTTAGCACAATGGCTGGAAGTCTACGGTAACTACTTGCATGCTAGCAGTTACCTATAGACTTCCAGTCATTGCGTTGTGTCCCTTTAGTTTAAGGTTAAGCATTAGGGTTAGCAATGTGGTTAGGGTTATTAAGGTTAGGTTTTATGACTTTGTGGCTGTGCCAGCTAGGGACCACTCTGCAGAACTGCCTCCAGAACAAGATTCATGACGAAAAACACTAACCTGCTAATTATGACCAACTTCTTGTAGCAGGCATTAAGAAAATTAAAGGAATACCCCTGCCCAAAAACGATATTTTGGTATTTGTTTCATTAGTCCATTGTTTCAGCAATCAAGTTGTCAAGAAACTGCATCGTACTGGCTGTATTTCGAGAGTCAGTCTTGAGAACTGGATTGCTGACGTGCAAGACATTTTGGGACTACATCAACAATGGACTAAGGAAGCTAATACCAATAGATCGTTTTTGGGTGGAATTTCCTTTAACATACTGTAGGTCTCAAACAATCTCTCAAGCACAAGCCCACATGCTAGTGAGTAGCCAGCTAATCTATTTGCTTGATAACAAGGTAGAAAGGTTGAGCTGTTATGAATACACTCTGCTGTTCATCTCCAAACTGTTTGAACAACAAAGCCTGTTCACTTTGTTTAGATGTTGAAATCAAGTGGCCTACCTGGATAAGAAGATGCTTGCTTCACAGAATGAGAACTAGTCACCAATTCCTTATATAAATGAGTCTTTTTATGCTCATTGCACATTTATAAAAACACAGACTAGACAGCTAGCACATAAGTCTGTAGCTAAAATGCGGCTAGCGGACAAGGAGATAGACATAGCCTGAGACAGAAAGGATAGACATAGCATGCCAGACAGAGCGAGCGAGCGCAGGACTCTAACAGAAGGAATCTGCTTTCACCATGCGTCAAGTGCCAGAACCGGTCTGCTCAACATCACACAGCTCTGGGAGGTTCAGGGCTGTATTTCCTACCAACACAAACATGAATCTGAAAAAAAAACCAATGCATCAGAATAAGGTTGAGATCAATTCATCAGCACGACAACATATGGACTGGGATTACTAGATATGGGTTAACCCTTAACAAAGACAGATGGAAAAGGAGAGAATCATACCATAAAGGGACCCTCAGTCAACAACAGGGAAACGCAACACTCCAGGAAAAACAACACTATAACAGCCCTTTCTCTCCTTCTCCTGCAGTTATTCTATCCCTTTTTATTTCTCTCCGTCTAACCCAAGTGGCTACCTCTCATACCTCGCTCAACATGTCCCCCTCCTCTCTTCCCCCCTCTTTTTCTCACCCACTAATCTATTCATTCCGGTTTCTTTATCGTTAGGGTACTCACCTGCCACCCTGCGGTCTCTGTGTCCTGATCATCCCTGCATCGCTGAAGACAACATCTTTACGCGGCGGAAAAACACACACTCGCAGATCAACACACCCCCACGGCGAGAGCTCAGTCACCAGCCAGCTCCCCTTCTCCAACACCGCACCCTCTCTCTGTTCCTTAGTAACAGCAGAATCGGAGCCAGCATCATTTCACTCCTGTAGCCACCCTCATTCTTTCCCCCTCCCTTTCTCCTTCTCGCTTTCCATCTTCCAGTCCCCTCCCTCTATCGCTCCGCTGCGGAGAAATAAATATTTCAGCCACAAATGAAGCGTGGCTCTTCTCAGCGCTCTTCCCTCTGCCTGCAATATTTAACAGAGAACTGTGTGTTTGTATGTGCACGTATGCGTTTACGAAACACACCATTGCACGTCTCCTCACATCCTTTATTACTTAAAAGGCAAATGGCTCTTGTAACAAGGGCACACACACTCTGCTATTGTCCCTAAGCCATACACTTGATCCTAAGCCATACAGTGTAACTAAAAGTACACACTGAAATATGCACACACACAAAGGACATATGGTCTCTGCAATATGCACACACAAAGAACATATGGTCTCCTACGGCTGCCACTGCTCAGCGGTATTGATCCAAACAATTAGTACTGTAAATTACACCATGTGTGAGAGCTGCTTCACTGACAATTCACTAACACTCAAGCCAGAGCTCCCTCCTCACTAGAGGCTGCTGGGTAATGGAGTTTTCTAGGCCAGGTCTGTGTGACTACTCATACTGAGGTAAATGCTGGTGTGTGCGTGCGTGGGTGTATATAGAAAAACTAGCAGACACACACAGAAGGTGTTCTCTGGGTAGTCGCTGTTCCTCAGGGAATTAACGATGAAACACACTATACCTTGGCTCAGGTACCCTGCTTCATTAGCACAACATTTCCAAGGCATTATTCTAGCGTTATCAGTACACTATCAAGTTCCTGGTGTAGTTTGTCCTTTACTTATTAATCATGTTGTAGATGTTGAATGTAGAGGACATCAGATGCCTGCACAGTGACCATGCTCCCTCTGTGATAATGTTACTTACTCGAACTTCCTTAGCGTTCCCTCAAAGTCTTAGTTGTGTATCCAAAGCGTTGTTTGGGGATTTACAGGGACAAATGTCAAAATGAGGGTGATTCAGAGAGAGGGCCCTCCCTATGACCAGGAGGGTCGGGAATGGGGTTGAGAGAGACTGGGTGACTGGGTGGGGTGAAGGTAGGGCTGGGCGGTATACTGTATTTTACAATATACTGGTATTGATGCACAGAGCCATTCATTTTTTTTACTTTGCCTTCTATAACGTATTTGATTGTTTTGTTTGTTAAATGTGATATGCCGTGTGTAACGTCACCTTCATAGTTTACTTCGCTGCTTGAGTCGTCACACTCCGCTCTCTCTCTACATGCTGCTTTCCACACAGATCTATCACCACCCCGTCACTCAAGGAACACATTTCTTGTTCCTCGACGAGGCACTTGTGTTCAGTCTGCATGGTGAATGCAGCACATGCAGAAATGTTGATGGCAACAATGCTGTTTTCACCTTGCTTCTTAATATAAATCCACTAGTGTTCTATAACTACACTATAAGTTTGTGTTTCTTACATCTGCAAACAGCTAGTTTGTCTTTTCTTAGGCAGTTGGGCCTAAATATTGTTAGCCGCTAATGCTAATCGTTTGTTACCTGGCTGGCTGGCTAGCTAGCTAGCTAGCTAATAAATATACAGCCTAAAAATACCAGTGATGGTATAGACCTAAATCAGCATGTTTGTGCAACAGTATCTTCCAAATCAAAAAGGAATACGTGAAGCATGAATACGTTAGCTACATGAAGTAGCTAAGAGAAAACATTCAATGTAGCCAAAAAATTATAGGGTCCCCTAGGAAACAATTATCAACACTTTGGTTCCTACCTTGTCACAATAACCGTGGCATTTTTTCTTTGTCATGTCAAACACTGCATTCATTCTATTTCCATGATTACACCAAGTGTTTTGCTCTAAAGCGCAAGTCAAATCAGATTGTTTGCCCATGTTGTGCAGCCCTACATGGCAGTGTGGAAATTATCTCAAATGAGTGCAGGAAATGCAGAAATGTGTTTTGAAGTTGAATCACGCACTACTCATAAAGCAAATTTATAAACTTCTATTATTCAAAAACATAAAATACTCCTCATACAGTCCAATTTCTTAAAAAATAAAGAAATACCTCGATATGATATTTTGGCCATATCGCCCAGCCCTAGGTGAAGGTTATGATGTGTCATTGGACCAACAGCCAGAATTATAGCATTGTGAGGGATTAAAGCCCACTTTACCCGAAACACACAGAGCAGAGTGTGTTGCTGTCCTCAGATTAACATGGTTACATAAACAATGATCTGAATCCATTTCCCCGGAATGCAGGGACATTACGGCCCACTTTAGCATCAGCACGCAAACTGCCATTACTAATTTCTCATACCACCAATAGGTATATAGTCAGCAGGTTAGGAGGGGATTTGACTGGGCTCTTACCTCCAATGCTAATGTGGGATAATGAAAGCTAGCTACATCACAACTGTGCTATGGAACAGGTAGGTTAGAGAGGAGGGAGAAGGGAAAGAAGGATGCAGGGGGAGGGTGAAATTAAGAAAGTCAGGAGGGTGACCATTTTTTCAAAATAAGGGAGAGAAAGAGGGAAAAGGAGAGAGATAGAGGGCAGGAAAATCTATTTGGCTATACACACCCAAGTGAGAGGTAGGGAAATCGGAAATGGGCTACGGTCATCACATTCCTCACTAATGTGAACCTCAAGGTAATTGTTGGTGAACTGCCAAGGTCCATAATCACCCATAAACTACTACCCACATTCTTTCATTAGCCCAGAAAGGTTAAGACTGCTGGAGCAGCGCTTAGATTCTCTCTCCAAGTCAGTCACACAAGCACATAATTACATGAAAACTAAACCAACATGGTGCTGCTTCTCATTAAAAAGGACTTCAACATAATCTGGAATCAAATTTGAAACCTCAGGACTTCTGTACCACAATATTTATGATTGGTACTTGATTAATTAGATTGGTGCCTTATCTGTGTCTGAGGCTGGCATGGCATTACAATCATACCTGTGCCTACGTGCTGGTTTGCACATCTAGGCACACCCCCCCCCCCCCCTCCTCCTGTTCTCCTTAGCATGCCCTCACCCCATCCCTCTCTACTCCTTCCTCAAAACACCCTCTATCCCAGTCTTCCCCTCCTCTCACCTGCAATTGTTTTCTGCTGTCCGGCACATTCTCCAGGCTGCCTCCTCCGCATCCCAGCCTGCCCTGGCTGCAGCGCAGCTCCCGGTCACCTATACGTTTGTTTGTGCAGTTGCAGCCTGCAGCCTTCCTGTCTACAGCCCTCTGCCTCTTCTCCTGAGAGAGGGCTACAGTCACCCCTCTCTCCCTGGGCCCCACACCCCCTCCAAGACCTCCAGGCCCGGGGTCCCTTACCCTGCCTCCCTCCCCCAGCGGAGGGGCCTTGTCCCCAGGCAACGTGGCCCCATCTCCAGCCTCTTTGTCGCCGGGCTCCAGGGCCTTGTGTCGGCTCTTAAAGAGGCTGTGGATACTCAGTACCACCAGGGTGCAAAGCACGTACATGATCCCTCCCTGTGGAGACTGGCAGGTTGGTTCGCTCCGTTCTCCCACAAACAAGGTCTTCCTTGTTTGAATGGGACAGGAACTGTTGAAGATCCACAGGTTGTTATGATAGCTTATAAGCTGTTATGAAGGAAGGGTTCCATTGTTGTTGAGGTCTAGTTGTGAATGGCAGTCAGAGCTCCAGGCGTATCTTCTGTGGTCTGAGTCCTTGCAGAGTTGTCATCAGTTGGAGAGCTGAAGACTGAGTGCGAGAGATGGCAACAAGTGTATCCACAGCGAGAACAGTTCCAAAGTTCTGTCCTGTACTATAATGTCTGTACTGTACAATCTCTACTGCAGCCAAGTTCAAAGTTCTCCTCTGTGTTTGTTGATCCCCTGGACAATGGCAGTGCCCTAAAGCTCATCAACTGTCTGATAATCCCCAAGTCTGTTCTCTGGTCAGCAGACGGACGAGAGTGAGTGTGATCCTCAGATACACACGGTCACACACACCTGCTTTTATACCTCACCTGTGTCACCTCTGTCCCTGTGCCTCTCCTAGCCCCTCCCACTCCGAGGCTACACTTCCACAGAACTACACACATCTTTGAAACACACCCAAAAACACCACCTTTACAGTTCCTCAGAACAACAATAAGGTTTTGGACCCTGTCCTATTGTAAAGGTGATTGCTGTCTCGCTGCCAAGCCGGTGGAGCTCAGGTAACCCAAACCCACAGGAGCTGGCTCAGTCTCTCCAGGTAACTACAGACACACACCTCGTCCATCACAGAACACAGAACTAGTCGATATTAAATCTACACAAAAGTAGGATCACAAGCAGATAACTCACTCAACACACACACACACACACACACACACATCCAAAACCCTCGCACAAACATCAAACAGTGTAGGAATGTCTCTGTTGATTCATCCTCCTCTGCCCTGCTAATTTACTGGTTTTTACAGCCCAGTCCAGGATGGTGTAATTGATCAACAGGTCCAAAGTAACGCCTCTCCCATTTCCCTCTTCCTGCTGCAGACAGCCGGGGGACTGTCCCGTCCTCCCTGAAAAGTCTCTGGACAGAGAGAGGGGCGATATCTACACCTCTTCCCTTGTTCAGTCGCTCTCCATCTCTCTCCACTCATGCACCAAGTTTACTGTCCTATCATGTGCTGTTCTGCAACTCTCCAGAAAGAGAAAGTATCTTCATCCACTCTCGCTCTCACCCTCCCTCCCTGTGTTCTGTCCATCTGTCGCTGCGGGATAAGCGCTGGAATGGGACAGAGCCGGCCATGCGCTGGTGATGTAACTCATAATACACTATTGATATGGATGGATGTAAAAAGCAATATCAACTGGGTGGAAAGAGTAAACAAACAAACAAAAAAAACATTGCCACCTGCATCCGTTTGGAGTTCCACCATATCAATTCAAACTGATCTCTGGGCTCTGAGAGGCGACCTTTGTTAGTTGGTGTCCTGTATGCCTGACCGTCTTCCTGGTACGTGACAGTCCTGCACGGTAATGCCATGGCAACCGTGCAGCTATGGAACCGAGCCACAATGGGAACTGACAGTGTCGATCACGGCGGTTGAATCGTGATGCGCCGTCCAAGCTAGTCAGCGAGGTCGCTTTGTACCCAGCGGTCCTGGACACTCACAGTTGTGGTTTCCTGTTCTGTGACATACTGTAAACATGGAGTGGTTCTCTAGGCTAACATGGTCCAATGGGGACAAAGGAGAAGTCTTCCGCTTGAGTGGTCACTTTCAGGATCCTAATGAAGGGGACGGGATGGGACAGGGCACACACACAAACACACTTGGGGAGGGGACCCCAGAAAGGAGGCTGGCTAGGATGAGCTAGTACACACAATGAATATGGCACTATGACTGAATGAATGCAAAAACAGTTTAGCAGTGACCCAATCCAGTTTTGTGACCCACCAAGTCAACGTGGTCTCAGGGTAATCATTATTCTGTTCGTAAATCTGTGACACTCCATGTAGTATGATATATTATGTTAGGTAACATTATGAATGGAATAGCTGATATACAATATCATACGAATTATTGGACAAATCGTGTCATAAATCTTACCCGGTCGTACAATAGCATACGAATTGGATTATGTAATTTATAATACAATCTTGGAGGATGTATAGTATTCCCCGTGCACCGAAGACGTGGATGTCGATTAAGGCATCCACCCGCACCTCTCTGATTCAGAGGGGTTGGGTTAAATGCGGAAAACACATTTCAGTTGGACAACTGACTAGGTATCCCCCTTCCCTATTATACGTCCATCTCTGAGACTAGGTTGCTTGTTGCGCCATAACAAAGGAGGATTATGGGGAGGATTTACGTTGGTGGTTGGGGGAACTAACAACTAAGGTTACGTTAATTGACGTAAAAGTTTAGGGGAACTAAAACGCAAATGTCTGGGAAATTTACATAGCAGGTTAGCTGATTTGGCTTAAGTTTAGAATAAGGGTTAGCTAAAATGCTACAGCTGTCCCTGACGCAAACTCGCAACTATTGGATCGTTAGACAGATAACGACGCCCCATTCTCCTCGACCAAATAGGAATGACCAAATATTACGCCAAAATCTGTTCCAACAGACCACTTGGGTAACACAATCTACCCACACCCTTTTGGCCCAAATTATCAGCCCTCTCGTGGGACTCAACATTGCACTTTCAGGGACCCATGACAATACATGGCATGTGGCAGGCCAGCTGAGCAACCACATGAAGTCACCTGAATAACTAAAAAAGATTGCATAAGAATCTCACCACCATTTTAGACCTGTACCATCGAGCAGTATAGAATAGACCCGTCTACTCCACACACAATAAACCCTTACAGCAAAGAGCAAAGAAAGGCCACTGAGAGAGAGCGACAAGTAAACAAGGTCTGAGGTTTAATAGCAGGTTAAGTGGCTGATAAGTTTGAATCAAACCATAAAGCTGATAAGGCGTGGGTGGAGTGATCAGATTAGTTTCCAGTGTATTGAAGAACCATTATCTCAGCCTACATTACAGAGACAAGTCAAAACAATTACAGTGGGACACGTGGTGTTATACAGAGTCAACCAGGAAGTCAACAAACGTTTATCCTTGGCCTAGAAGTGAGTGAGAATGTGTGTGTGAAAGAGACAGTGAAAGAGAGAATGTGCTTAAGTATGAGAATGTGCAAACGTGTATATATATATATATATATATATATATATATATATATATATATATATATATATCTCTGTGTGCGAGAGATCTCAGGTGTGTGAGTTGGTCTCATTTTAAGTAGCTCAGACCCCCTGGCTTAAAGAACCCCCTGCAGAGGAAGTTGACGCCACTATCTCAACGTAATTTCTTGTCAGAGAAGAAATGCACGTTAGCTTCCACTACACTGTACTCAAAAGATTAGCCAGCTGATTCTGGAGCTGCATTTGTCATAAGCATTGAAATCACTGGCCCATCTTCGATAAATTGCGGCCACGAATCCGCCATAAAAAAATGGTTTGAAAGAATAAGATGAAGTTCCGGTAATATGAATAACTATTGAAAGATGGCTGATATGAGTTTATCTACATTGTAATGGACATGGTGCAACTATGGTAGGTAAGCTGCTGGCAGGCTTTGGCACAGCAAAGCCAAGTCAGCATGTGCTCAAGTTTCTCACAGGGGAAAGTGAAATGATATGCTACAATGACTTTGCTCATGATCATACACCGCCACAAATGACATGTTGAATGCAGTTGCTGTTTGTGTTTCAGACTATTTTGTGCCCAATAGAAATGAATAGTAAATAATGTAGTGTCATTTTGGAGTCACTATTACTGTAAAAAAAAAAAAAAGAATAGAATATGTTTCTAAACAGTTTGTAAATGTGGATGCTATCATGATTACAGATAGTCCTGAATGAATCATGAATAATGATGAGTGAGAAAGTTAGACACGAATATATAATACCCCCCAGACATGCAAATGCATCCAACAAGCTTGATGTAATCATTGCGTGCTAGGAATATGGGACCAAATAATAAATTGTGACTACTTTAATACACAAGTGAATTTCCAACACTTTTGGTCCCCTAAAATGGGGGGGGGGGGGGACTATGTACAAAAAGTGTTGTAATATCTAAACGGTTCACCCGATATGAATGAACATACTCTCAAATTAAAGTTTGCACTTTAACCTCATAGTCACTGTTTCATTTCAAATCCAAAGTACAGAGGCGAAAACAACAAAAAAAATGTCACTGTCCCAATGCTTTCAGCTCACTGTATATACATTTTTAAAATTTTTGATATACAGAACAGTTAAAGCAAAAGGTGAACATTTTCAAAATTATACAATGGTTTATGATCATTTTCTGATAAAAATAGTGGAGGTGCAAAAGCATACGTTTGTACCTCCATGCGACCAGAAGGCTGTTTGGCTCATCTCAGTTGCGAAGAGGAATAACTCTGTAGCGGTTTGTGATGAATAAACAATGTCATGCTGGTGGGTGGTAACGTTCAAATAAAACTCAGCCCTGAAATAGAAAGTAGGCTGAAAATTATTTGTATGTCATATCATAGGAAGACACTGCATTCACACAGATTTGTCACTTAAAATCACCAATGTATCATACTTTGACTAAAACTATGACTTTTTGACATCATGGGTAAGCTCTGGCCATCGTCTTTCAGTTTGGAAAAGTGGATTTCTACTGGTGTGGGAGTTTAAGCAGCTTACAGGAGAAATGTGCCACACTTCACTTCAGGGCTTTAGGTAAAGGCTTTAACTCGGTCACCCAACACACAAATGTGGTATTAGAGGCCATCTGCATTAGGGATGGGCATATTCGAATATCCGAACGGACGTTAGTACTTGATTACCTGTGAGTATTCATTTTTGACCCCCCAAAAATTATAGGTCTACTTTAACAATGAAAAGGCCTTTTCTAAATACAATAAAATATCCATGTGACATTGTTACTTACAAGGATATACCATGACATTACAAATTCTTAATATAACAAAACAAACTTTTGGAAGTAGTTTTCACGACATGACCCCATAAAATGACCGGTAGCCTTCACACCTGTCTGTAGCTTGTTTTTAATCGGCCAATCAAAGCAGCACTACAGTCAAAGGCTCAATGTGTAGCAAGTGAAGTGAGAGTTCACTAATACAATGCAAGACGGAATTATACATTAACAGAGTTAAATGAGAAGGAGGCTACAACGAGCAACCAACAGTAAGATGTTGTTTAACAATCTCTGAAATGGGGTTGGGGAGAAAGCGCAGCATCTAGCTTGCAATTAGCCTTGGTAGCTCGCTAGCTTCCCTAGGCTACTCCATTCAAGACAGGCACTGGTGTATGGCATGAGAAATAACAACGTGGCTGCCACAAGTTAGCTAGTCTTGGCTGTAGCCGAGTTGGCTACTTCATCTCCCTCTCTTCCTCCCGTCCGCTCCCAGCTCCCACGCCCTGCTCCAGCAATAATAGCGCGGCAGGGTCTCTCCCTCCCTCGCACAGCAGTGCTCAGGTTAAAAACAGTGCAAAAAAAAAAAAGATATCTGGATATCCAAAAACATTTAATGATAATATTCTAATAGTGACATTATTTCAAACGCCCATCCACCTTTAGTCTGAGTCAGGGAGAGTGAAAGAAAGGAAATAGGGGTGAGAAGCAATTAGAGAGCGAGAGAGGGAAAAAAAAAAGACAGGCAAAGTGTTCAGTCAGCAGCCTGTCGCTACAAATGGGACACATGTTCCTTCCTCTCATGGCCGTTCACACGCCAAAACGACTCCCACTCGAACAAACTGTATATACTGCGGGTCTACACCATGGCCAAAGGACTGTTTATGTGAAGAACCGCACAGCAGCACTGAGTGGCACACGGAACATATCATCTCCACCGTTTGTCAACTCTTCTGGGCATCTACCACGGTAACAGTCAGACTCACGAGGTTCTCACAAACTCTCTCTCTCTCTCTGACTGACACACACACGGCTGAGAGAGGGACCTTGGGCTGTTGGGACAGCTGCTTCAGATATGCAAAACAGAGACCTGCTAAAAAAAAAAAACACGGTGATGAGAGTGGTCGTAGACCTTCACCTCTGACCCAAGGTATAAAGATGGTGTTTTACCAAATAGGGCTAAGGCCATATTATGGCAATAACAGCTCAAATAAGCAAAGAGAAACGACAGTCCATCATTACTTTAAAACATGAAGGTCGGTCAATCCGGAACATTTCAAGAACTGCAAGTTTCTTCAAGAGCAGTCGCAAAAACCATCAAGCGCTATGATGAAACTAGCTCTCATGAGGACCGCCACAGGAAAGGAAGACCCAACGTTACCTATGCTGCAGAGGAGAGTTCATTAGAGTTACCAGCCTAAGAAAATGCATCACAAATAAATGCTTCAGAGTTCAAGTAACAGACACAACATCAAATGTTCAGAGGAGACCACGTGAATCAAGCCTTCATGGTCAAATTGCTGCAAAGAAACCACTATTAAAAGGACACCAAAAAGAAGAAGAGACTTGCTTGGGCCAAGAAACACGAGTAATGGACATTAGACTGGTGGAAATCTGTCATTTGGTCTGATGAGTCCAAATGTGAGATTTTTGGTTGCAACGCTGTGTCTTTGTGAGACGTAGAGTAGGTGAACGGATGATCTCTGCATGTGTGTTTCCCAACGTGAAGCACGGAGGAGGAGGTGTGATGGTGCTTTGCTGGTGACACTATGATTTATATAGAATTCAAAAAGGCACACTTAACCACCATGGCTACCACAGCATTCTGCAGTGATACGCCATCCCATCTGGTTTGCGCTTAGTGGGACTGTCATTTGTTTTTCAACATGACAGTGACCCAACACACATCCAGGCTGTGTAAGGGCTATTTGACCAAGGAGAGTGATGGAATGCTGCATGAGATGACCTGGCCTCCACAATCACCCGACCTCAACCCATTTGAGATGGTTTGGGATGAGTTGGACTGCAGAGTCAAGGAAAAGCAGCCAACAAGTGCTCAGCATGTGGGAACTCCTTCAAGACTTTTGGAAAAGCATTCCAGGTGAAGCTGGTTGAGTGTGCAAAACTGTCATCAAGGCAAAGGGTGGCTACTTTGAAGAATCTCTAAATATATTTTGATTTGTTTGACACTTTTTTGGTTACTACATGATTCCATGTGTTATTTCATAGTTGTGATGTCTTCACTAGTATTCTACAATGTAGAAAATAGTAAAAATAAAGAAAAACCCTGGAATGACTAGGTGTGTCCAAACTTGACTGGTAATGTATATCTGATGTTTACTTAGCTATTTCACTAAACATCATCGCGTTCAAAGAAGTATCCAAATCAGTAACACCAAACAGATACAGCATACCCTGTTTCCAGTTTATGGTTGTTGACAACAGCCACACGAATACGACAACAGGTTGTATGCAAGTTCATTTTGCGATATTTGACAGATATTGTTCGTAAACCATTGTAGGCCAATATATTAATTTGAAAAAAATGCTGTCGATGGCCGCTATAGGTTCTAAATGGTTAAAAAGTGAGCCAACATGTTTAGTACTTATTTCAATGACTGATTATAAATTATTTCATGCGCTCTTGTCGCTCTGTAGCAGACATACAGTGCATTCGGAAAGTATTCAGACCCCTTGACTTTTTCCACAGTTACTTTATAGCCTTAATCTAAAATATATTAACTAAAAGAAATGTTCCGAGTGGCCTCCCATGGAGCGGCGCACAATTGGCCTAGTGCTGTCTGGGTTAGGGAGGGTTTGGCCGGCAGGGATATCCTTGTCTCCTCGCACACTAGCGACTCCTGTGGCGGGCCGGGCGCAGTGCATGCTGACCAGGTCGCTAGGTGTACGGCGTTTCCTCCGACACGTTGGTGCGGCTGGCTTCCGGGTTGGATGCGTGCTGTGTTAAGAAGCAGTGCGGCTTGGTTGGGTGGTGTTTCAGAGGACGCATGGCTCTCGACCGTCGCCTCTCCCGAATCCGTGCGGGAGTTGTAGCAATGAGACAAGACAGTAACTACTAACAATTGGATACCACAAAATTTGTATGTTCCTCGTCAATCTACACACAATACCCTATAATGACAAAGTGAAAACAGGTTTGGAAATTTTTGCAAATTTATACAAAATATAAAAACTGAAATAACTCATACATAAGTATTCAGACCCTTTGCTATGAGACTCGAAATTGAGCTCAGGTGCATCCGGTTTCCATTGATCATCCTTGAGATGTTTCTACAACTTGATTGGAGTCCACCTGTGGTAAATTCAATTGATTGGACATGATTTGCAAAGGCACACACCTGTCTATGTAAGGTTTCACAGTTGACAGTGCATGTCAGAGCAAAAACCAAGCAATGAGGTCGAAGGAATTGTCGTAGAGCTCCAAGACAGGATTGTGTCGAGGCACAGATCTGGGGAAGGATACCAAAACATTTCTGCAGCATTGAAGGTGCAAGAACACATTGGCCTCCATCATTCTTAAACGGAAGAAGTTTGGAACCGCCAAGACTCTTCCTAGAGCTGGTCGCCCGCTTGGAGTTTTCCAAAAGGCACCTAAAGACTCTCAGACCATGAGAAACAAGATTCTCTGGTCTGATGAAACCAAGATTGAACTCTTTGGCCTGAATGCCAAGCGTCACATCTGGAGGAAACCTGGCACCATCTCTACGGTAAAAGATGGGTGGCAGCATCATGCTGTGGGGATGTTTTTCAGCAGTAGGGACTGGAAGACTAGTCAAGATTGAGGGAAAGATGAACGGAGCAAAGTACAGACAGATCCTTGATGAAAACATGCTCCAGAGTGTTCAAGACCTCAGACTGGGGCGAAGGTTCACCTTCCAACAGGATGACCCTAAGCACACAGCCAAGGAGTGGATTCGCACCTAAGCACACAGGAGTGGATTCGGGACAAGTCTCTGAATGTCCTTGAGTGCCCCAGCCAGAGTCCGGACTTGAACCCGATCTAACGTCTCTGGAGAGACCTGAAAATAGCTGTGCAGCGACACTCCCTATCCAACCTGACAGAGCTTGAGAGAATCTGCAGAGAAGAATGGGAGAAACTCCCCAAGTGTGCCAAGTTTGTAGCCTCATAGCCAAGAAGACTCAAGGCTGTAATCGCTGCCAAAGTACTGAGTAAAGGGTCTGAATACAGTACTTATGTATATGTGATTTCAGTTATGTTTTATAAATTTGCTAATATTTCTAAAAAACAGTTTTTGCTTTGTCATTGTGGTATATTGTGTGTAGATTGAGGAAAAAAAAAAATTTAATCCATTTTAGAATAAGGCTGTAACGTAACAATGTGGAAAAAGTCAAAAACCACACTATCGAATCGCAATACATATAGAATCGTAATACTTCTCTCATTGTCACCTAAGTATCATATCATGAGTAGTGATGGGGGAGGGGGAATATATAGTTTCCTATTGCAATATTATTTTGGTCGATATTATAGCATACTTTCACTCCAAGCATCGATTTGTAAAAAAATAAGAAATGCTAGGTTGGCTGTACTTGCGGGTTATGGCTAGAAGGGATATAGCTTTTGTCAAATTAACGTGAAAAGTAACATTTTTGGGCATTCTGGCTAACCCTATTCTGCATGATGCCCTACCTCAAATTGTGTCGTTGTCACCCCTCCCTTGGAGGTCTGGAGAATTTTGTATTGTCAGAAGTGTGCTCTATACACAAAATTAACATAAAACCCCATCGAAATGTTGATATAAAGCTGCAATTTCCTGGCCACCCATATGCACTGTTGCATCTACAACACTAATCTAGTTAGTACTATTGGAGAAGCAGCCAACAAGTGCTCAGCAAATGTGGGAACTCCTTCAAGACTGTTGGAAAAGCATTCCAGGTGAAGCTGGTTGAGAGAATGCCAAGAGTGTGCAAAGCTGTCATCAAGGCAAAGGGTGGCTACTTTGAAGAACCTCAAATATAAAATATATTTTGATTTGTTTAACACTTTTTGGGGTTACTACATGAGTCCATGTGTTATTGCATAGTTTTGATGTCTTCACTATTATACTATAATGTAGAAAATAGTAAAGTAAATAAAAAACATTGAACGAGTAGGTGTGTCCAAACGTTTGACTGGTACTGCATGTATGTATGTATGTATGTATGTATGTATGTATGTATGTATGTATGTGCATGTACGTATGTATTTTTTACTCAAACCACCCGCGGGCTGGATTGGATCCGCAGGCAGTATGTTTAACACCCGATATGGTGTAATGTGCTAACCCACTGTGCTCACACTTAAAATAGCCTAGTCATCTTCTAAATGCGTCTTTTAACATGCAAATGAAGCTAGGCAGTAATCCGCTGTGGGCAACATTGCATGAATTTTTCCTAATATAACATCTACCCCTCTCACATACAGTTTAATTGGGCCAGATTAGCTACAGCTGAACTGAGGCTCTGCTGTCTTTTCCACATCTTCTCTTGTTCAGAATCTAATCCGATTTAAAAGTTGTGTTGAAATGACCGTGAGACTAACGGTCCACTGTGTAACATTTACATTAGTTACAGAAAGAGAGTGATCTTTGTGTGGGTGCAAGACAGTAGGATGAAGTTGTCCGTTTCCCTAGATGAGGAGTGTCAAACTAATTTGCACACAGGGGCCGCAGTCGGTCTTTGATGAGGTTCGGATGGCCGCATTGAAAATTGGTTGCATTTCCTCACCTTCAAAATGTGTGTACATTTATTATTATTATATATATTTTTTTAAATAGTCCTTTATCCATCGTTTTTTTTAATTTCCGTTGCTCCCTGACTGTCTAGCTTTAATATCTGTGAATAATAGCAAGCTAGACAGTAAAATATATATTTTTACTCCAACCACCCAGGGGCTGGATTGGACCCCCTGCTGGTCAGTTTTGTGATTCACCCCGTAATGAATTTGGGGAAGATAAGCTGATCCTAGATCTGTGCCAAAGGGTAACTTCTACCCTGAGCATGCCATGAAGGCTAACCAACATCAGTGCCAAGAGACTGTAGTCCTTCTGTGTGGCAGACACAGCAGCAAACAGCACCACCTACTGGTTATCTGGTAATGTTCACATTCTACAATAATCTGCTTCCAATCAGAGCCGTTATATAATGCCCGAATGCATGGAGAAGTCACAACATGCCATCCTTTATACGATAAGGGGGGGGGGGGGGGAGTGGTTCACACGGCCCACTCCCTAACCTCATCATCTCCAATACTGCAGCCAAACAAGTCAAACCGTCCAGGACTTATTTAACAAACAGTTTACAATAGAGCACCAAACCAGAGACTGACTGTGTGATCCAAACAAACACTATCCCCATGCGTGAGCTCATACACATTTGTGCAAACACAGACATGGCATGTTTAGGAACAGTGTCTTTGGCAAATATTTACAGAATACATTGTCTAATGTGTAAGCTAGTAGCTGCGCAGACACACACACACACACACACACACACACACACACACACACACACACACAGGGTTGGAGCTAAGTAATCACTCTGCATAACATGTAATTTTCCACCAGAAGTCTCTTATTCTCTTTCCTGCCTGTGACTCACCCAGCCCATCCCCCGGAAACCACACTGACTGTGTGTGTGTGTGTGTGTGTGGTGTGTGTGTGTGTGTGTGTGTGTGTGTGTGTGTGTGTGTGTGTGTGTGTGTCTGCTCTGTCTCTACACCCCACACTGGTGTCTTGTCCAACGATACCTTGCTCGGGGGTCCATGATCGAGAGGGCGGGGGGGGGGGGGGGGGGCAGAATTGTCTCCATCTCCATGAGAGTCCAACATATGAACTGTCTAAGCAGTTCCCACAATAACAGTCCGAACAGGTACAGAGCCCTAGCCGACCTTCATCTTCCCTCACATCAACATGAAATTAAGTTAAAGCGGTCTAATTTTTCTCAGCTACGCAGGTCCAACAGAGAGGGGTAGGGTCAGTCCGTTCTGCTCGTGACTCCTGCCTCTGGAATGCCATGCCAGTGATGACGTGAGGAGAGGTACTGTAGGGAACATGCAGAACAAAATGGAATGTCCCTGTACTGTCTACGTGGGTGTGTGCTCTAGCAGTATGTATTTTACAAACACAGTCCCCTCTGGTGCAGTAACAACTGGGAGTGCTTTTAAAAACAGTGGTCCTGTTAAAATAAGTCACCCCCACATTGACTGGGACATAAAATGTTCTAACAATAAGAGAGGGATGTTACCCACACTTACAGTTATTCCTGATGCAGGACTTATAAGAAATGAACAGCATGTTGAAAATGTGCTCCAAAGTCAAATCAAGATCACTGTCCCATGACAGGTCTGTAAAAAATAAAAAATAAAAAAAACTTTAACTTGGCAGGAAAGTAGGATAACTCATAAATTGACTTCTATTTTTAGATCATTGGCATGGTTTGTAAAGCCGACTAGACACACCCTGAGAAACCTCATGTAACTGCCTCCATGTGTTCCCCCTCTCTCCAAGGGCTACTGTTCAGGATGCTCGTGTACAAAAATGGAAACCAAACCATGCAATTCAAACTGACACGCTGGCTTTAAAAATGTACCCAAGCCAAGGTGAAATCTCATGTTTTTTTCTCTCTCTATCCCTTGACTTTTTCCACATTTTGTTACATTACAGCCTTATTCTAAAATTGATTAAATAAATACAAATCCTCAGCAATCTACACGCAATAATGACAACGAACAGGTATAGAGATGTTTGCTAATTTATGAAAAAATAAAAACAGAAATGCCTTATTTACATAAGTATTCAGACCCTTTGCTATGAAACTTGAAATTGAGCTCAGGTGCATCTGGTTTCCATTGATCATCCTTGAGATGTTTCTACAACTTGATTGAAGTCCACCGGTGGTAAATTCTATTGATTTGGAAAGGCACAAACCTGTCTATATAAAAGGTCCCAGTTCACAGAGCATGTCAGAGCAAAAACCAAGCCATGAGGTCGAAGGAATTGTCTGTAGAGCTCTGAGACAGGATTGTGTCGAGGCACAGATCTGGGGAAGGATACCAACAAAAAAAATGTATGCAGCATTGAGGGTTCACAAGAACAGTGGCCTCCATCATTCTTAAAATGTAAGACGTTTGGAACCAGCAAGATTCTTCCTAGAGCTGACCGCCCAGCCAAACTGAGCAATCGGGGGAGAAAGGCCTTGGTCAGGGAGGTGACCAAGAACCCGATGGTCACTCTGACAGAGCTCCAGAGTTCCTCTGTGGAGATGGGAGATCCTTCCAGAAGGACAACCATCTCTGCAGCACTCCACCAAATCAGGCCTTTATGGTAGAGTGGCCAGATGGAAGCCTCTCCTCCATAAAAGGGACGACAGCCTGCTTGGAAATTGCCAAAAGGCAGCTAAAGACTCGCAGACCATGAGAAACAAGATTCTCTGGTCTGATGAAACCAATATTAAAAACTCTTTGGCCTGAATGCCAAGCGTTATGTCTGGAGGAAACCTGGCACCATCCCTACGGTGAAGCATGGTGGTGGCAGCATCATGCTGAGGGGGTGTCTTTCAGAAGCAGGGACTGGGAGACTAGTCAGGATCGAGGCAAAGATGAACAGAGCAAAGTACAGCGAGATCTTGATAACCTGCTCCAGAGCACTCAGGACCTCAGACTGGGTCGAAGGTTCACCTTCCAACAGGACAACATAGGAGTGGCTTTGGGATAAGTCTCTGAATGTCCTTGAGTGGCCCAGCCAGAGCCCGGACTTGAACCTGATCGAAAATCTCTGAAACTCCCCAAATACAGGTGTGCCAAGCTTGTAGCGTCATACCCAAGACTCAGTGCTGCCAAAGGTGCTTCAACAAAGTACTGAGTAAAGGGTCTGAAATACTTACGGAAATGTATTTCCAGTTTTTTATTTTTAATAAATTAGCAAAAAATTCTAAACCTGTTTTCCCCTTACATTATTGGGTATTGTGTGTAGATTGAGGGAAATAACGATTTCATAAATTTTTGAAAACCATCTGTAACGTAACAAAATGTGGGAAAAGGGGCCTGAATACTTTCTGAAAGCACTGTGTGTGTGCGCACGCACGCATGTATGTATATACACTGCTCAAAAAAATAAAGGGAACACTTAAACAACACAATGTAACTCCAAGTCAATCACACTTCTGTGGAATCAAACTGTCCACTTAGGAAGCAACACTGATTGACAATAAATTTCACATGCTGTTGTGCAAATGGAATATACAACAGGTGGTAATTATAGGCAATTAGCAAGACACCCCGAATAAAGGAGTGGTTCTGCAGGTGGTGACCACAGACCACTTCTCAGTTCCTATGCTTCCTGGCTGATGTTTTGCTCACTTTTGAATGCTGGCGGTGCTTTCACTCTAGTGATAGCATGAGACGGAGTCTACAACCCACACAAGTGGCTCAGGTAGTGCAGCTCACCCAGGATGGCACATCAATGCGAGCTGTGGCAAGAAGGTTTGCTGTGTCTGTCAGCGTAGTGTCCAGAGCATGGAGGCGCTACCAGGAGACAGGCCAGTACATCAGGAGACGTGGAGGAGGCCGTAGGAGGGCAACAACCCAGCAGCAGGACCGCTACCTCCGCCTTAGTGCAAGGAAGAGCAGGAGGAGCACTGCCAGAGCCCTGCAAAATGACCTCCAGCAGGCCACAAATGTGCATGTGTCTGCTCAAATGGTCAGAAACAGACTCCATAAGGGTGGTATGAGGGCCCGACGTCCACAGGTGGGGGTTGTGCTTACAGCCCAACACCGTGCAGGACGTTTGGCATTTGCCAGAGAACACCAAGATTGGCAAATTCGCCACTGGCGCCCTGTGCTCTTCACAGATGAAAGCAGGTTCACACTGAGCACATGTGACAGACGTGACCGAGTCTGGAGACGCCGTGGAGAACGTTCTGCTGCCTGCAACATCCTCCAGCATGACCGGTTTGGCGGTGGGTCAGTCATGGTGTGGGGTGGCATTTCTTTGGGGGGGCCGCACAGCCCTCCATGTGCTCGCCAGAGGTAGCCTGACTGCCATTAGGTACTGAGATGAGATCCTCAGACCCCTTGTGAGACCATATGCTGGTGCGGTTGGCCCTGGGTTCCTCCTAATGCAAGACAATGCTAGACCTCGTGTGGCTGGAGTGTGTCAGCAGTTCCTGCAAGAGGAAGCCATTGATGCTATGGACTGGCCCACCCGTTCCCCAGACCTGAATCCAATTGAGCACATCTGGGACATCATGTCTCGCTCCATCCACCAACGCCACGTTGCACCACAGACTGTCCAGGAGTTGGCAGATGCTTTAGTCCAGGTCTGGGAGGAGATCCCTCAGGAGACCATCCGCCACCTCATCAGGAGCATGCCCAGGCGTTGTAGGGAGGTCATACAGGCACCTGGAGGCCACACACACTACTGAGCCTCATTTTGACTTGTTTTAAGGACATTACATCAAAGTTGGATCAGCCTGTAGTGTGGTTTTCCACATTACTTTTTAGTGTGACTCCAAATCCAGACCTCCATGGGTTGATAAATTGGATTTCCATTGATTATTTTTGTGTGATTTTGTTGTCAGTACATTCAACTATGTAAAGAAAAAAAGTATTTAATAAGATTATTTCATTCATTCAGATCTAGGATGTGTTATTTTAGTGTTCCCTTTATTTGTTTGAGCAGTGTATTACAGTGGCGACCTGTCATTCAGGGCAGGGGGAGCCCCACATTTTTTGCAAAAATAAATTATATAAATATTATTTTTGGGGGGGGGCTTGCCTGTTTTGCATGTTATTTGGGCATTAATACGTGTCACATATCAGTTTGCAAAGAATGTAAAAATATAATATATATATCAGAGCTGCATACACATGGTCTCCAAAATGCAGGTGTTTCAGCCTAGCTCAGTGCTTTCTGTGGTGGTGGGGCGAGCCAGCAAAAAATAGGAGCATTGCTCCGTGATTGGCTAAATGTCCTGTCCCTCATGGGGACACTACGTCATTGCGAAGTTGATGTCCTTAGTAAGGGTAGACATCCAAAATGTCAAGCCTTTGGGTCCTGCCATTGAGTTATATTACAAGTGCCCTTCCAAGAAGGCTCAAGGTCATTGGCCACAGATAAAACGACGTCAAATCAAGTTATGTACAGTAGCTTTGATTGGCTGATCATGTCAACATCTTATTTTCAAAGTCTTAGCTAGCAGTCATCATCATGAATCAAGTCGACAATCTACTGGCAAATCCTCTTTAATCCTTGTCATATGAAGAGAAACTATAGATAAAGTATCGGTGCTCATCGGCCATTGGATAAAAAGATTACACAAGTTGGAAATCGCATATTCAACAATGAGTCTTTGGAAGGAATCAGTGACTAACTGCAAGCAGTGCAAAGCAACCAGTAGCCTGCTATTCAATGGAGTGGCTGTGTGGGTTTTTTCCCCCCTGAGTTCCCACCATAATCCAGACAATAGCAGACTTTGATGAAAGTTTGATGACAAAACCGCCACGCCATCTTCATGTTTAAGTGAGCACATCACAAGCCAAGGTGAGTCCAAAAATGTCTTGTATGCTGCTGCATGTATTATGTAATATACAAGGGAGATATGTATACTGTAGCTAAGAAAGTAATACTAAGTGTATGTTGTGTAGTAAGCTGTTAGCAGGCCATGTGCCTTACCCTAATAATTTGGTCTATTTTCTCCTCTTAATTTCACCCAACGTTACTGACATGTAGCCTATAACCTGTTTTTGAGAAAACCTCTTACAATATTAGATGACTTTCATTTTCTGCTTATATGCCCCCTTTATTTATCCTACAGTTCTGACTTGGTGTACAGGGAAAATTCTGTAAGAGCAGCCCATGTTCTGAATTCTGTCTACATTTCAAAAGTGCTCTACACATAGTCAATATAACTATGTCCATCGTCACGCGCTCATTAAAGTCTTAATTGAAATCACAGAATGCCTCTTATCCGCTCATCATTCCCTTATGCCATAGTGTGCACATCTCAATTGTCAGTAGAACCACATTCAGTTAAGCAAGTCAGCCATATCAGCAATGTCGTTTTTAAAAGGCAGTAAACAACGCTGAATTAATTGTTTCACTGCCAGACAAGGCTCTGCTGATAGCCAGGTGTAGCGGTGGTAAGGATTCAATCCATTGTGCTGGAAAGAAAGCTCTGCTGTTGAGACAGCTTTATGTAGGCCCTAACAGTTTGTGGGCACAGCTTGTCATCGTTATAGTGCAATTAAATGTATTGTTTAGTGTTGTGTCTCTTTGCTGGCATGGATCTAAAACATTTTTGGGGAGTTTGCCCCACCAAGATGTACATGCTAAAAATAACCACATACATACACAAACTCAGCAAAAAAAAGTTATGGTCCTTTTTAAAGGACCCTGTCTTTCAAAGATAATTCGTAAAAATCCAAATAACTTGACAGATCTTCATTGTAAAGGGTTTAAACACTGTTTCCCACGCTTGCTCAATGAACCATAAACAATTAATGAACATGCACCTGTGGAACGGTCGTTAAGACACTAACAGCTTATAGACGGTAGCCAATTAAGGTCAAAGTTATGAAAACAGGACACTAAAGAGGCCTTTCTACTGACTCTGAAAAACACCAAAAGAAAGATGCCCAGGGTCCCTGCTCATCTGCGTGAACATTCCTTAGGCATGTTGCAAGGAGGCATGAGGACTACAGATGTGGCCAGGGCAATAAACCACGTATAACAACACCTGCACAGGATCGGTACATCCGAACATCATACCTGCGGGACAGGTACAGGATGGCAACAACAACTGCCCGAGTTACACCAGGAACGCACAATCCGTCCATCAGTGCTCAGACCGTCCGCAATAGGCTGAAAGAGGCTGGACTGAGGGCTTGTAGGCCTGTTGTAAGGCAGGTCCTCACCAGACATCACCAGCAACAACATCGCCTATGGGCACAAACCCACCGTCGCTGGACCAGACAGGACTGGCAAAAAGTGCTCTTCACTGACGAGTCGCGGTTTTGTCTCACCAGGGGTGATGGTCAGATTTGCGTTTATCGTTGAAGGAATGAGCGTTACACCGAGGCCTGTACTCTGGAGTGGGATCGATTTTGAGGTGGAGGGTCCGTCTTGGTCTGGGGCGGTGTGTCACAGCATCATCGGACTGAGCTTGTTGTCATTGCAGGCAATCTCAACGCTGTGCGTTACAGAGAAGACATCTTCCTCCCTCTTGTGGTGTCCTTCCTGCAGGCTCATCCTGACATGACCCTCCAGCATGACAATGCCACCAGCCATACTGCTCGTTCTGTGCGTGATTTCCTGCAAGACAGGAATGTCAGTGTTCTGCCATGGCCAGGGAAGAGCCCGGTTCTCACATCTGGGACCTGTTGGATCGTGAGGGCCATTCCCCCCAGAAATGTCTGGGAAATTGCAGGTGCCTTGGTGGAAGAGTGGGGTACTTAATGCAGCTCGTGGCCACACCAGATACTGACTTGTTACTTTTGGTTTTGACCTCCCCTTTGTTCAGGGACACATTACTCCATTTCTGTTAGTCACATGTCTGTGGAACTTGTTCAGTTTGTCTCATTTGTTGAATCTTATGTTCAGACATGTGTAAATATTACACAGACTGAAAATAAACAGTTGACAGTGAGAGGACGTTTATTTTTTTTGCTGAGTTTAGATACATACATACATACATACATACATACATACATACATGAGTCGGCGCACACACACCCCCCTTTCACGGTCGCACAGGTCGACATTGAAATAAAAACGCTGATTACATTTATTTTTTGACATGCGTGGAAACGGCTGAATGGTGTGAACCACAGCTGTTTTGAGTGAATTGGATGTGCTCTGTTGCCATTCTCTGTAAGCACCGAAAACAAAAAACAGAGCAATTTGATAATTGCTTTGGGCTGTAATGTCAGTATTGGGCGTCTCGCCAAGTAGGCTAATATCCATAGTCAATATTACTAATTGAGCCGTACGACCACGCTGCCAAATCAATACGCAACTCGCGGTTTGACAATATTGTTAATACAATCCAACATTATTTTGACAAGGTAACTACAACTTACTTTGTAAACGCGTGAGCAAATGTTAAACAATGTAATACAAATGGGGAAATGGAAAGGAAAATAGTACAACTCTTACCACTCGGTCCAACACGCGAAACCTCCCCTGGTTATTCCCGAGTTGACCAAATAAATCAAACTCTAATCAATAGTCTCAATTAAAAAGCGGTTGGACTGTGTTGCACAGTGCAAATCATTTAGTAGCCTATCCAGAATTCAGAGGTGCAAATATTTCCGTGGATAAGTTTTTTTTGTTGCCCCGGCCGAAAGTCAAGTCTCCTTGCGACTTGGAGTGGATTCACCAGCTGACTGCACTTCAGAGACCAGACATATTGCCGCGTTAAGAAATACGCGGAATCGGAAATCTCCGATTTCATTGCGTTCAAGACAACTATGTACTCGGAAATAAACGAGCTCAGACAGGGATTTTTTTTTTTAGGGGCTTCCAAGTCGGAAACTTGGGCATCTGTCTGACCTTCCACTTTCCCAATGTCCGATGTCATGATTTGACCTAGGTTATTTTCGAGCGAGACTTTTGACAGATGTTTCTCACGTTGTATTGTTGCTTCACCGATATCACGCTCAACTGTTTGGAGTAATTATCTTAACATTATACTCGTTTATCCAAGAAAATACTTGACAAGGGAAATGCAGTTACAGTATATGCGCAATACCCTAACATAGCAGGCGTAAAATAAACACCTGAAACTAGATCCCCTACATACTGGTCTTGGCGGGAAATTGTTATCTTCTGCTGCTGTTTAACCAATCCAGTAAATGTGGAGGCGGAGTTAAGACGGAGTATCGCCTTGATAACGTCCAAAAGCGGAAGTCATGTCACAGGCTCTCTTTCCATTTCTCATGAAAACCGGAACATCCGGTTGATAGGGACTCGGGTAGAGGCACGTTATTGGGGACATGAGCAGAACTCTGGAAGGGGGAAATGGAGTCCCTAGAGAAAGCAAGTACAAGATGGGTGTCAGGGATGAAGCGGCAGTATTATCATAAGGAGACGTGTACTTGGAAAACGGAGGAGGAATGGAGGGAAAAAAGAGAGCGAGAAGAGGTCTAAGAGAGTGAGGGAAGAAGAGGGTGAGCTTGAGGCGGATAAAAATGGCGGAAAAAAGGGAGATGGTTTGTCAAAGAAGAATGGTAGAAAGTGTAAGCAGAGGGAGCTGAAGACAGGAGGAGAAATGGAAGTGAATGAGGGTGAAGTATCAGAGGTGGTAAATGCAGTAAAGTTATCGGAGACCGAGGTATGCACCGATGATCAGGATAAAGAAGAGTCTGTGACAGTAGGAGTGAAGTTTATGGAAAAAGTGGACTCTTGCCTTTTGGCTGATCCATTTGTGGTTTCACGGTGGGTGAAAAAAGAGTTGGGTCATGTGGAATCGGTGAGGGTAACTAGAAGTGGTCTAGTGATAATTGTTTGTTTCAGTTGGGCAGAGGAAGAATGCGCTCGAAGTAAAACGAATGGGGGCAAGAAAAGTGAATCGTTTCGTTCTCAAGAAAAGGGCACCAATGAAAGGAGTGATAACTGGGGTAGCAGTAGATATACAAGTTGACCAGCTGAGGGCAAATATTCCCGGTGTACATGATGGTCGTCGTTTGATGCGACGCAGACGGGGTGGCGAGAGCGGGTAAATGGAAGAGTCATTGTCTGTTCTTTTGAGTTTTAAAGTTGAGTCTTTGCCTGACAGTGAAGTTAGGATATATAAGTTATCCTTTACGAACGTATGTGCCGAAGGACATTACGATATTACAGGTGTCAAGCTGATGGGCATGTGGCAGCAGTGTGTAGGAGGGAGGGTCCAAGGTGTGAGAAATGTGCAGAAGGGCATGAGACAAAGGAATGTGTAGCATTGGGGAAAGTAGTGGAATGTGATAATTGTAGGGGTGCCCATGGGGCTGGGGATCAGAAATGTCCCGTGTGAGAGAGGCAGGTTGAGGTTTCCAGGGTTAGAGTAGTGCAGAAATTGTCATATGCTGAGGCAGTGAAGAAAGTAGAGGAAGATGGGTTAAGGGGGAGGAGTGGTGAGAGTAGTAGAGATATACCAGTACAGAGGGATAGGCCAAACAGTGAAATAAGTTTCAGTAAGATTGGATTTTTAGCACTTATAACAATGGTTATTAATTGTACTGCAGGCATGGATCGGAAGTCTCAGAAAATGGAGGTTGTGGTGGCAGCTGCAGAGAGGTATTTGAGTGTGCCAGACTTGACATCAGAAGAGTTACAGGATGTGTTAAGTGGTGATGTCCCATCCTTTCAGGGTGATGGCATGAGGTAGGAATAAATACATTTAATTAGTGGAGTATGGTGGTGTTAATTTTATTTTATATAATTTTGAAATTAGTGAGTATATAGTGTTAGATGATAGGGTATTTATTTAGCACATTTTTCTTTTTGAAGTAAAGTACAAGGGAGTTGTACTGCAGTCTAGTAGGTGGCGGTAATGCAACAAATTGGATGCCAACCGCCGTTAAACCTCAGAAGAAGAAGATAGGGCCTCGGCAAGGGGTATTTGCACACAGAATATATTTTCCCCCGCAGCGTGTTTCCTTGACTTTCTCATTGGTCAAAAAAACTACAGCACAATGATTATTATTATTTTTTTTTACTGATCTGCACTGTGCTTTACTCATGCGAATGTCCCATTTAGAAGACCTGTCAAAAGCTGAAAACTCAAGCGAAACAGTTTTTCACTGTGCCCTGAAACGTCTTCATTACCAACCAGTGGTCCTAATGCAAATCATGAGGGCGTAAAAGATGTATATCAAGTAATCACTTTTTTGCTTTTACTTTACCTACAGTTCTGACCTATAGCGACTGGCAGATATAGGATGCAGGTGGGCTCTCTCTTTCTCTCTCACACTTTACACAATCTTCAGTAAGCGCAATATTTTTATTGTTTACAAGCAGCTTACATATGCATTCACCATACCTATTACAATACTAGGCAAATTGTCATCTGTAAAACATTCTTCATTATCAAAAATCTATCTGAATCCAACAAGGGAGTTTACATAGCCAGCTTTATTCAGCTGTTGGTTCCAAAGATATTATTTAAACACTAAACAACAACAACAACAACAAATATATATAAATGCTTGACTTTGGATTCACAAGCTTTCATTTCCAAAATGGTTCAAAATGATACTTTCTCAGTTGAAAATGACACAGAAAAGCACGTCCAGTCGACTGATATATAGCCACGTTAAAAACGGTCTCGTAAAAAACATGAAATATGGGCATAATCCCTGAGCGTTACGCTTAAGGGCTGGATTCAATCCGTATCACGGAAGTATCTAGGAAGATCCACGTTAAAAATGTAAAGGTCATTTTCGATTGAGCCGACATATGCAGCGTTTACCGTGAATCTAGTATCCGCGAATGCGGGATCATTTAACGCAGATCTTCCTCGATATCCTACTTCTGCGATAGGGATTGAATCTAGCCCTAATTCTTCTAATAGCACCTAGGCATCTTTTTATGGCTGAAGTATGCTACGGTGTGTAAAAAGAACCCACTATGACTTAAGGTCACTGATAGATATGGGAAGGGGTTGGAAAGTTAACTGTAACATCAGTTAAAATGTGACTCCGACCACAAGCAAGTACACACTTCATCACACCCTGAGATGTAAGCACAGCATTGGACAGAGGATAGTTCTGAGGCTTGCTCAGCGTTGTTTTGTTCCCGCCTTTTTATTCTGCCTTTTCCCGTTTGGTTGAGACGGACACAATGAACACTTCCTCTGACTTTCTGCACCTCTTCCTGCTCATACACGCTCATTTCCACATTTTACACACACACACACACACACACACACACACACACACACACACACACACACACACACACACACACACACACACACACACACACTCTCTCTCTGACCTCGAAACACAGTAACTCAGTAAAATCATTGAAACCCATTTGTGCTCCTGCTGTGTCAGACAGGACACATGGCATGACCCTGAATCAGCTAATCAGATTTCGACTAGTGTGATGCGTCACGGCACCAAAGAAAACCAACAGAGGACCACTCACTCTTAGTTCAAATACGAAGAAAAAGATAAGAGACACACAGATGATTCCCCAAAGATTAAATGCTAAACATACTAGTAGAGTCAAAGACTAGTGTTCACTCCTGTGAAACAGACTACAAAAGAAAATGGCCTCTCTTTTAAAAAGGAATGGCTAAAGAAATATGGAAACCAGCAACATCTAGGTTTTGGTTAAGGCCATATTGCCTCTGTCACAGGTCCTAGGGGAGTGTGGCAGTACTTAGAAGCAGGAAGCAGTAGCAGACCTGGAGCTAAGCCCCCTGGGTAATGGAGTTTTATAACCATAAAGGCTCTATAGGATTATGAAGCATCAATAAGGATTAAAGGGGCAATCTGCAGTCGCTACATACATTTTTGAACATATACATGAATAATATTTTCCCATTAATTCTTGCAGAATATAACTTATAAATGTCTCATGAGTTTAGTTCAACTGCCATACCGTTTCAGAACCCAAAATATAAGCTTGTTTTACTTCAATGTTTGTGAACAAAGCAAACTGTAAACAACGACTATATAGCCTCAAAATATGCATAACACTACCTTTTGATATCATAGATGGTCAATCCTTCCATCCATAGCTCTATGAATTTGACAGTGGTTACATTTCTTCAGCACCATCCCTCAGCTTTTTACCGTAAAAGGGACAGGAAGTACACGTTATTGTTTCAACTGCTAATTGCCGCTTTAAGGTACTAAAACGCATTTAACACACACAACAGTGAGACCACGAGAGAGTGAGGGACAGAAGGGGCACACAAAATATCCCAGAATATGAAAGGATAACTCTGTAAAGTGAACTTTCCCGAGGGGGACATATGCCGTGTTCACGTCATGTCGGAAACTCAAAAATTTCCGACTTGCTTACTCGTTATAGAAAGATGATACCCGAGTTTCCCACTTGGGAAGTATCAGAATCTGCCAATAGGAAGCTCTACGCATATAACTTACGTTCATTTTGACTCGGAGATCCAGAGTTTCTGACATGAAGTGAACGCGGTAATAGAGAAATAATGTTATTTATTTTTTTGGTCTGAAATCTCAGTCAATATATACACAGAAGAGTAGTGGGTGATCACAACATTTCTTCCCCTCTCTTTCTGTCAATTTCCTTCTCGGTCTCCTTCTACTTCTTCTCCATCTCCTCCTCTTCATCTCCAGGCTTCTGCTCAACAGACAGGAGCTCCTCGCCTTCGTGATGGCGTGTCATGCGGATGAGCATCATGCTGTCGGTCGTCTCGGAAACTGCATCTTCGTCATCCTCGACCCGGGCATCTGTAGGGGCGATGGGGGAGCGATGGTGCACCATCGGGGAGGGAGGAGATATGGGGAGGCCAGAGGACTGGGGTGAGAGGGGGGTTTGGGGGTGAGAGAGAGAACAAAGACTGATTTCAGACCATTTTCATCCACCCACAAAAAGAGAGAGAGAGTAGGAAGGAGGGTGTGAGAAGGGAGAGTTGCGGACAGACACAGAGGTAGGTGTGTTGTGTGTATGACACTAGGTGTGTGCATGTAAATGCATGTGTGTACTGTTTACCTCAGTCTCGGCAGGTTTGTAGCCCTCTTTCAGCTTGGCGAAGGTGCCCTTAATGCCTGCCTGCTCTGTAACCACCAGGGCTGCTTTGAACAGCTTGGGGGTCTCTGGCCTGTCTGGGATCACCTCGGCAGTCTCCTTCGCCTCTGCCTTTTCCTCTGGCTTCTGATCCTTCGTCAGCATTTTCCTGGAAAGGGAGGAAGGCAGGGAAAAGTTATGGTCAGGTCAGTCAGACTGAGGTAAAGCTTTTAGATATGGTCTCACAGTGCATACACACTGTGTACACTGATGCATTTTGTGGGCTTGAAATATTTAGGCATTCACACGTGGTATACACATGCAAACTAATACACTGTATACAGTTGAAGTCGGAAGTTTACATACACCTTAGCCAAATACATTTAAATTCAGTTTTTCACAATTCCTGACATTTATTCAGAGTAAAAATTCACTTTCTTAGGTCAGATAGGATCACCACTTTATTTTAAGAATGTGAGATGTCAGAATAATAGTACAGAGAATGATTTATTTAAGCTTTTATTTCTTTCATCACATTCCTAGTGGGTCAGAAGTTTACATGCACTCAATTGGTATTTGGTAGCGTTGCCTTTAAATTGTTTAACTTAGGTCAAACGGTTCAGGTAGCCTTCCACAAGCTTCCCACAATAAGTTGGGTGAATTTTGGCCCATTCCTCCTGACAGAGCTGGTGTAACTGAGTCAGGTTTGTAGGACTCCTTGCTCGCACATGCATTTTCAGTTCTGCCCACAAATTTTCAATGGGATTGAGGTCAGGGCTTTGTGATGGCCACTCCAATACCTTGACTTTGTTGTCCTTAAGCCATTTTGCCACAACTTTGGAAGTATGCTTGGGGTCATTGTCCATTTGGAAGACCATTTGCGACCAATCTTTAACTTCCTGACTGATGTCTTGTCTGATGTTGCTTCAATATATCCACATAGTTTTCATTCCTCGTGATGTCATCTATTTTGTGAAGTGCACCAGTCCCTCCTGCAGCAAATCACCTCTACAACATGATGCTGCCACCCCCGTGCTTCACGGTTGGCATGGTGTTCTTCGGTTTGCAAGCCTCCCCTTTTTCCTCCAAACATAACGATGGTCATTATGGCCAAACAGTTCTATTTTTGTTTCATCAGACCAAAGGAAATTTCTCCAAAAAGTATGATCTTTGTCCCCATGTGTAGTTGCAAACCGTAGTCTGTTTTTTTTATGGCGGTTTGGGAGCAGTGGCTTCTTCCTTGCTGAGCGGCCTTTCAGGTTATGTTGGTATAGGACTTATTTTACTGTGGATATAGATACTTTTGTACCTGTTTCCACCAGCATCTTCACAAGGTCCTTTGCTGTTGTTCTGGGATTGATTTGCACTTTTTGCACCAAAGTACGTTCATCTCTAGGAGACAGAGTTGTCTCCTTCCTGAGCGGTATGATGGCTGTGTGGTCCCATGGTGTTTATACTTGCGTACTATTTGTACAGATGCACGTGGTACCTTCAGGCATTTGTAAATTGGTCCCAGGGATGAACCAGACTTGTAGAGGTCTACAATTTTTTTTCTGAGGCCTTGGCTGATTTCTTTTGATATTCCTATGGTGTCATTATTCTGACATTTCACATTCTTAAAATAAAGTGGTGATCCTAACTGACCTAAGACAGGGAATTTTTACTAGGATTAAATGTCAGAAATTGTGAAAAACTGAGTTTAAATGTATTTGGCTAAGGTGTATGCAAACTTCCGACTGCAACTGTATATATACAGTACCAGTGAAAAGTTTGGACACACCTACTCATTCCAGGGTTTTTCTTTCTTTTTACTATTTTCTACATTGTATAATAATAGTGAAGACATCAAAACTAAAAATAACACATATGGGAACATGCAGTAAACAAAAAAGTGTTAAACAAATACAAATATTTTGTATAAATGAGATTCTTTGAAGTAGCCACCCTTTGCCTTGATGGTAGCTTTGTACACTCTTGGCATTTTCTCAACCAGTTTCATGAGGTAGTCACCTGGAATGCATTTAATTTGTGGAATTTCTTTCCTTAATGTGTTTGAGCCACAGTTGTGTTGTGACAAGGTAGGGGTGGTATACAGAAAATAGCCCTATTTGGTAAAAGACATTAGTCCATATTATAGCAAGAACAGCTCAAATAAGCAAAGATAAACAACAATCCATCATTACTTTAAGACATGAAGGTCAGTCAATTCGGGAAAATTTCAAGAACTTCAAGAAGTTTCTTCAAGTGCAGTCGCAAAAACTATCAAGCGCTATGATGAAACTGTCTCTCATGAGGACCGCCACAGGAAAGTAAGACCCAGAGTTAACTCTGCTGCAGAGGATAAGTTCATTAAGAGTTAACATCCTCAGCAATTGCAGCCCAAATAAATTCTTCACAGAGTTCAAGTAACAGACACATCTCAAAATCAACTGTTCAGAGGCTGTGAATCAGGCCTTCATGGTCGAATTGCTGCAAAGAAACCACTACTAAAAGACACCAAGAAGAAGCCTTGGCGAGACTGTCTTGGGCCAAGAAACATGAGCAATGGACATTAGACCAGTGGAAATCTGTCCTTTGGTCTGATGAGTCCAAATTTGAGATTTTTAGTTCCAACCGCCGTGTCTTTGTGAGATGCAAAGTAGTTGAACGGACGATCTCCACATGTGTGGTTCCCGCCGAGGAGGTGTGATGGTGTAGGGGTGGTTTGGTGGTGACACTGTCTGTGATTTATTTAGAATTCAAGGCACACTTAACCACCATGGCTACCACAGCATTCTGCAGCGATACGCCATCCCATCTGGTTTGCACTAAGTGGACTATAATTTGTTTTTCAACAGGACAATGACCCAAAACACACCTCCAGGCTGTGTAAGGGCTATTTGACCAAGGAGAGTGATGGAGTGCTGCATCAGATGACCTGGCATCCACAATCCCTTGAACTCAACCCAATTGAGATGGTTTGGGACGAGTCAGACTACAGAGTGAAGGAAAAGCAGCCAACAAGTGCTCAGCATATGTGGGAACTCCTTAAAGACTGTTGGAAAAGCATTCCTCATGAAGCTGGTTAAGAGAATACCAAGATTGTGCAAAGCTGTCATCAAGGAAAAGGGTGGCTACTTTGAAGAATCTAAAATCTATTTTGATTTGTTTAACACTTTTTTGGTTACTACATGGTTCCATATGTGGTATTTCATCATTTTGATGTCTTCACTATTATTCTACAATGTAGAAAATAGTAAAAATAAAGGAAAACCCTTGAATGAGTAGGTGTGTCCAAACTTTTGACTGGTACTATATATATATATATATATATATATATATATGGTAAAAGACATATATACACACACACACACACACACACACACACACACACACACACACACACACACACACACACACACACACACACACACTGCACCACCCTGTCCTCACTTATGAGATAAATTGATTCCACGGATGAGTTAGAGCAGGTCATGAGACTGTTTATCCAGACATTATTCCCTCCTAACTTCTGCCAGCCTCTCACTTAAACCAATAATACTTAATCAGGAGCTCAAACTCCTCTTAAGCATTATCTAAGAGAGAGAGAATTACAGTAGAGAGGGAAAGAGATACAGAATGGACGAACAAACAGAGGGAGATAGTGACAGATGGATGAAGAGATGAAGCGGAGAGATAGAGGCTATGGTAAAGAGAGAGAAATAGAGAGCACCTTTTGCCTCGCCATCATGTGAGCGATCACAAGGTCGGTGGGTATGATCAAAAGCCCTACGTACAATATGTAGTGGGATGTGTGTTGGCTGTGGTGTAGGTTAACCATCCCCTCCACCCTTCCCCAAGACTCATATCCCACGTCCCAGCCCATCCATTTGACCTTCCCCCTCAGGCCTTTTGGCTGTGTCCTGGGTAAGAAGAGAGGGATAGGCGAACTGGAAAGGGTAGGAAAGTTGGATTCGAGAGGTCACCCCCTCACTTGGCCTTCTTGCGGAGGAGTTTCTGGGACTCGGGGTAGTGCACCAGGATGTCTGAGAGGTCCCGCTTATCCAGGATGAAGAGGTTAGCGAATCCGTGAGCCATCACATTGGCCGTGCGTCTGTTCCCACCGCCCCCTGCCAGCAAGCTGTCCAATCGGAGGACATATATGGGTTATACGACAAACAAACAGCAAACACATGCTTAGAGACATGCTAGAGGCAAGCTAGAGACGTAGCATGCACATTTTTGCATGCATGAGTGCTGAAACAGGTTCATTGGGATTGTGTACAATGTATAGCCCTTAGATATTCCAATACATGATACTGTATATGAGGAAAACATTTGGACCAGGGATTAAGGGGGAGCTCTCACCTGATTTCTCCAAACACAGAGCCGGCCCTGATTGTCACAAACACAGTCTTCAAATCAGGTCCTCCCACCACCTGAACCTCCCCCTGCTTGATGATATACATCTCCCTGCCGATCTCACCCTGCCCACACGGGACACACAGCACATTATAGCAGATCATAGCAAACACACACAGGGACAATTAGAGGTATGGTTTACAGAGGGAGAATGGACCGCGGGCATTACTCCATTG
Source organism: Salmo salar (assembly GCF_965601325.2). Classification (NCBI taxonomy): domain Eukaryota; kingdom Metazoa; phylum Chordata; class Actinopteri; order Salmoniformes; family Salmonidae; genus Salmo; species Salmo salar. The sequence goes on along the minus strand of NC_138301.1, from coordinate 8,624,914 downwards.
GCCTACCTTTTTACAGACAAAGTCCCCAGGCAGGTAGACCACAGACTTGAGCCTCATCAACATGTCAAAGATCATCTGTCTGTCACAGCCCTGGAATAGAGAGAGAGAGAGAAAGAAAGAAAGAGAGAGGAGGGCAGATATAGAGGCAAGGAATGGAGAGACATGAAAGAGGGAGTTTAGTACAATTGGAGAAAAAAAAGAGAACACAAGAGAAAGAGAGAGAGAGAGAGAGAGTATAGTATGTATTATTGAAGATTTGACAAAGACGAGGGCTGCAATGTTTCTGCGTTGGACTCTTTCCCTTACCTGGAACAGGGCCACTTTACTCACAATGGAGTAGTTAACATCCACAGCCATGTCCATCCTCATCTTATCTGGCAGCTGGATCAACAGCTCCTGCTCATCTGTAGAGAGAGAGAGACAGAGAGACCAAGAGACAGCAAGAGGGATAAAGGTAAGGAGGGAGACAGATGGACAGAGAGAAGGAAAGAGATAGGGGGATGGTGAGAGAGCAAATAGGCCAGTAACAGAAACAGCATCTTTGTAACGTTTCGTCACGCAGCACTCTCACAACATTTAGCCAACGTTCCTCACCCAGCATGCCCTGTATTTGCCAGGTGTAGTCGTACCAGGTCTTGACTCGGTTCTGGACCTCTGTGGGGATGTGGTAGGAGGTCATGTACTTGATGGTGTTGTCCATACAGGCCCGGTAGTAGTTCTGTCCCGCTGTGGCAGCCCCCACCACATCTCTCATCTGGAACAGCAGCAGAACAACAAGCCTTTATGTTCAGTAGGCATGAAACGGAACAAAACGCTCAGAAACAAGAACTTACTATCTGAGCCATCAATCTGAGCCATTATTTTCTGTTGGAAAACGTTTTGCTATGGCATGCCCTAACGAACATGAATTGTTTTTGCTGCACCTACCTGACCAATCATGATGGAGAAAGCAAAGACGCCAACAAAATAGTTGACTAGCTGGAATGTGATCTCAAACACGGTGGTTGGGTCCGGGAGACCACCGATGGTGATCAGGGTCTTTACAGCAAAGTAGTAACACCGGATATAACTGGGCAGACAGACAGAGGTACTGTATACACACAGATGTCCGACAAATACACACGCGCACACACGTCTGGGATAAATAAACACTTCTAAAGGTGACCGCAGAAGAGGACTTGGAAAAAGCTGGATGTTTCGTGGTAATGTGGTTTGTATGAGGTTTTCCACTGTTTTGTGACTGTTTAGTGGTATTCTCCTCACCTGTTCCCTTTGCCGTTGTAGACCCACTTAGTGGACCCGAGCCCCTCATAGTCAGAACCCCAATAGAACAGACAGGCGTTGATGTGGAGAGAATACAACAGGTAGGAAGTGGTCAGGATCACTCTGAGGGAGAGAAAGGAGGGGAATGAGAATAAGTTACTAGAGCTCAGTAAGGGCTACAGCATCCTCTGCTGGCTAACTATGTGTATTGTGTTTTGAGTATGTTTGCGTAGAGTTTTCTCTGTTGAGTGTTTTGTGTTGAGCGAATGTCCAGTGTAAGGTATGTATGTGTGGATGATGGTCAGAGTGTGTTCTGTGTGTCCCTCTCTGGGACCTGTAGATGTAGGCTTTCTTCATTACTGCTTCCAAACGGTCGTTGAACTCAAAGAAAGCCATGTACTGAAACAGAGAAAGAGAGGCATCAATCACTAATCACTAAGATCTAAGCACTCCAATGAATGTGCGTGTGTGTGTGTGTGTGCGTGTGTGTGTGTGTGTGTGTGTGTGTGTGTGTGCGTGTGTGTGTGTGTGTACCTTCAGTAGGCGGGGGAATCTGAGGAGGGAGTTAACTCCGGTAAAGTAGTAAAATATCTCCATGGGGAACATACTGATACAATCCATCTGAAAGACAAATCATTCCTTTACAAACCAACACTCCTCACGTCCATCTGAGAAATATAGAGTTACTTATCTACTAGCCTAGTCAACAAGTAGAAACAGTGTAGCTTCAGCCTCACCTTGAATCGTTCTGTTGTCATGTAGTTGTCTCTCATGTCCTTTTTGTCACACTGCAAGAAAAGAGAAGAAATTAAAACATCATTTTGTTCCTTGTATCTATAAATATGTACATGTATGTGTGTTTTAGAAGTGTTTCTGAATCTGTGCGTATGATTGTCTGTGTTGGCATACATTTTCTAGTACTACTTGCCATAGAGGGCCTGTTTGTGTGAGGGCCTGTTTGTGTATATGTGCCTCTCTGTATAAGCGTTGTGCATATGTGATTGCCTACAGTATATATGAGTATCCAGATCCCCTTACCACAATATCTCCTCCGCGTACAAACTGCAGGCGGGGCTGAAAGACCAGGATGTCGGTGATGTAAATAAGGTCACAGGTGTAGTCCATAAAAAGCCACCAGTAGATGTTGTCTGCAGTCTGGTAGGGGAAGGCCCAGCGCACTGGGATCAGCCACACATTCCAGTTCCACGCCATCATCACAAAGAACAGCCACACCACGTAGACAAGGTCTATAGGGAGACAAGAGGCACAAACATAGCAGAGCAGAGTCAACTACAGCGTGAATATAAAACCTCAGTGGGGGCTAAAGGGTATATTATGATTTCATTACATTAGTATCAGGGCTCAAGGTCAGGTTGATAAAGATAGTTTATATTTTATTGTCAAGATTCAGAAGTGAGATGCGCCTGTAAGAGGCGAACTCATCAGCCAGTTGGTCATTTTTATATGTATTTTATTTAACTAGGCAAGTCATGTCGGTAAAGTATTATCATGTGTTGTATAGGAATGTATAATGGTACAGGGGTATATGGTAGTAAAATTGGTGAGGGATATTGCCCACTATTCTAACGTTTTGGTCCTGGATACTGATTAGCTGAAAGTCGTGGTAAATTAGATTGTATACCCTGGGTATGACACGAAATGACTTGTTTACTGCTCTGGGGTTTGTAGCATATGGCTAATATACCACAGCTAAGGGCTGTATGCAGGCAATCCGTGTTGCATCGTGCCTAAGAACAGCCCTTAAAAGTAGTATATTGGCAATATACCACACTCCCCCAGGGCCATATCGCTTAAATATACCACGGGTGTGACCCAAAATTACTTGTTTACTGTATAATTATGTTGATAACCAGTTTATAATAGCAGTAAGGCACCTCAGGGGTTTGTGGTTTATGGCCAGTATACCACGGCTAAGGGGTGTACTAAGGCACTCTGCGTTGCATCGTGCTAAGAACAGCCCTTAGCCGTGGAATATTGGCCATATACAGTACCACACCACCTCGGGCCTTAGTGCGGAAATATAATATGTTTTGGTATATAACTCACCAGTATAAGGGTCGATGCTGGAAGGGAAACGAAAGTCCACTATGGTTTGAAGCCAACTAGGAAGTGGGGGCATTTTGGGAAGTTTGAGGATTTTGATTGGGTATCCATAGAAGTCCCAGTACTCCTCCACCTCTTCCTCCTCCACCGGGGCTGAGATGTCCTTGGCCTCTTCTGGGGGAGGAGGGGGAGGGGGCGCCTTGGCTGGGGCTGGGAGTGAGAGGTCAAAAGTTATAGGTTATGTGAAAATGGATGTGGGTCAGGGTTGCATTTGTACATTTTAGAAAATAATTTGGCAATTGTATATGTTGCTTGTTGTAAGGTCAAGGGTCAGGGTCACAGGTTAAAGGTCATGTTTAGTGGTAACCTACAGGTTTGAGGGCTGTCTTCCTCAGAGTCGTCAGGGTCCATCAGTTTTTCCTTCTTGCGGACCGTCCTCGCCTTAAACAGCTTGACCAGTGTAGTCACTCTCTCTTGGACAATCACACTGCCATAGCTGGCCGCTGATGTTGGACGATCCCTGCAGGATATGACATCATCAGTGAGCGAGTGAGTGTGTGCAAGTGTACATGCGTGCGAGTGTGCCCGCATGTTTGTGTTACAGGAGGTTGGTGGCTTCTTAATTGGGGAGGACGGGCTCATCGTAATGGCTGGAGCGGAATAGGTTGAGTGGTATCAAATACATCAAACACATGGTTTCCAAATGGTTGATGCCATTCCATTTACTCCGTTCCAGCCATTGTTAATAGCTGTCCTCCGCTCAGCAGCCTCCACTGGTTTTGCATGCGTCTTGTGCATTTGCCTGTGTGGCATCACTCACTCATCTTCCACAGTCAGGAGGCCAGTCTGCATCTCCAAGTCATCAACACCAAAAACATCATCCTCTTCAGCACTTCTCTCTTCTACCGGGAGGAGCGAGCCACTAAGGAGAAGGCGATACAAGGTTAGGCAATAGGAGACAAAGAGACAAGGGTAGGATAAACTGCACAAACAAAGCTGCCATAACTTACTCTGCAGCCACAGCTTTGCTGAATGTGTGAGAAAAAAAGAGAGTGATATTAGGGCAATATGGCTAGTAAATTAAATGTTTGTCTGTCATCCTAGGCAAATCACTATAGAGCAAGTCTGTACAGCTACTATAATCATCGGATAGACTTTCGAATTAGCAGAGTGTATAGTCAGTTTACCTGCGCTTGGTCCCGGGGGCGAGAGACACGGTCAGAGAGATGGACAGGGGGTCCTGGGAGGTGATGATCTGGGGGATGTTGCAACCCCCTCCCATCCCTACGTCTCTGTCCACATCCTCCACTTTAACCACTGGCAGCACATTACCTCCTTTGTCCTTACCAACGCTCCCTGAAGAACACAAGGAACTATTCTCTATAACTCTAGAAAACTCACTCAAGAGCGTTCTGTCGGTACCTACCAACAATCCAGAACTATCAGATAAAGATTCTAGAAAAGACACTTGAAAGCGTTCTAGAACTTTTGTATGATGACGAAAACACTAGAACCCATGGGGTTTGCTTAGTACTGATATCTTCAGTACAACAGTAAAGAGGCTATTGTGAATTAACAGGTGACATCCTCGTGAGGCTGGTTGGGAGAGTGCCAAGGGTGCCCGGGGCTGTCATCGAGGCAGGGGGTGGCTACTTTGAAGAGTCTCAAATGTGGAGTGTGTTTTGATTTGTTTGGCACTTTTTTGGTTGCTACATGATCCCATATTTGTTATTTCATAGTTTTGATGTCTTCACTATTATTCTACAATGTAGAAAAAAGTACAAATAAAGAGGCTATTGTCATTGATGTGAAAGAACAGAACGACACAACACAGCACGACATGGCACAACACGACACAGCATTGCACAACACAGAACAGCACGGCACAGGACATTTCACTCTAGAGGGTTCAGTTCACCTGAGCAGTGGGTGGATGGCTGCTGCTCTTCGCGATGAAGCAGGGGGGACGGAAGAGAGCATGATGGCAGAGATGTGGAGGGCGGTGGTCAAGGGGTCAGGGGTGAGGATGGGGTTAGGATGGGGTCGGGAGGTCTCAGGATAGGTGAAACTTGACTTAGCGCTGAGGAGAAGGTTGATCTAATTTGACACTAATTTTATGAATCTAACTCCAGGTCTGCAGGGAGGGGCAGGCGTTGGGACAGGGGAAGGGAGTGTTACTCCTTGGAGACATCTTCCTGGGGTTGGGTTTGGGACACTGCGTTTGGGTTAAGTCTGTTGAGGTGATTGAGGATAATTTGACAGTACTGTCGCGCCTGCTTTGGTAGCTCGGACATCTCATGTTTTAGCAGGATTAGGTCTTCTGGCAGGGCGAGCATGGACAGTTTAGGAGGGTTCAGGTTGTTGTCGCGTAGCAACTTGGTGAGATTGTCGAAGCACTGGAAGGCGTGGGGGATATGCACGAGCAGGCTCCTGATTGGAAAGCAATTGGAGGGCACTGGGCGGCAACATGGTCAGACAGCCAATCAGATCAATACAATCAAGCAAAACAGGAAGTCATGATAAGATGGAAAATGTTAGAGTAGTAGTAGTTTTAATGTCTGGTAATTGTGATGTCATATACAATATATTTACAAAGTATGTGGACACCCCTTCAAATTAGTTGATTCGACTATTTCAGCCACACCCGTTGCTGACAGGTGAATACAATCAAGCACACAGCCATGCACTCTCCATAGACAAACATTGGCAGTAGAATGGCCTTACTGAAGGGCTCATTGACCTTCAACGTGGCACCATCATACAGTAGGATGCCACCTTTCCAACAAGTCAGTTTGTTAGATTTCTGACCTACTAGAGCTGCCCTGGTCAACTGTCAACTATTGTGAAGTGGAAACGTCTCGGAGCAACAACGGCTCATCTGGGAAGTGGTAGGCAACACAAGCTCACAGAACGGGACATTTGAGTGCTGAAGAGTAAAAATCGTCTGTCCTCTGTTGCAACACTCACTACCGAGTTCCAAACTGCCTTTGCAGAAGCAACGTCAGCACAAGAACTGTTCATCGGGAGCTTCATCAAATGGGTTTCCATGGCCGAGTAGCCGTACACACAAGCCTAAGATCACCATGTGCAATGCCAAGTGTGGGCTGGAGTGGTGTAAAGCTTGCCGCCATTGGACTCTGTAGCATTGGAAATGAGTTCTCTGGAGTGATGAATCACACTTCACCATCTGGCATGCCAGGAGAATGCTACCTGCCCCAATGCATAGTGCCAACTGTAAAGTTTGGTGAGGGAGGAATAATGGTTTTGGGCGCTTTTTCATGGTTCGGGCTAAGCCCCTTAGTTCCTGTGAAGGGAAATCTTAGCGCAACAGCACACAATGACATTCTAGACAATTCTGTGCTTCCAACTTTGTGGCAACAGTTTGGGGAAGGGTCTATCCTGTTTCAGCATGACAATGCCCCATGCACAAAGCGAGGTCCATACAGAAATTACTTCAGTGTGGAAGAACTTGACTGACCTGCACAGAGCCCTGACCTCAACCTCATCGAACACATTTGGGGTGAATTAGAACGCCGACTGCGAGCCAGGCCTAATCGCCCAACATCAGTGCTCGACCTCACTAATGCTCTTGTGGCTGAATGGAAGCAAGACCCTGCAGCAATTTTCAAACATCTAGTGGAAAGCCTTCCCAAAAGAGCGGAGGCTGTTATAGCAACAAAGGGGAGACCAACTCCATATTAATCCCCATAGTTTTGGAATGAGATGTTTGACGAGCAGGTGTCCATATACTTTACTATATACACTACTGTTCAGCATTGATGAATATCCTCTTATTACATGAAGCAGGAAGACTCACCTTCACACCCTGCTTCGTCGGCACCTTCCTCTTCCTGTAATGAGAGCAGTGAACATAAAAAAACATTCTCCATAGTAATAGCATTAGTAACACCTAAGTAACTACAGTGTAATAACCTGTTGGCTGTTAAAATGTTCCCTACCTGAGTTGCGGCAGTAGGTGGAGCCTTCTGGTCGGCTGGTTCTGGCTGTTCGGTTACTGCCGCGGCCTCTGTCACTGGGGGAGACTGTTTATTTTGTGGCTCTGGTTCTGGTTCAGGGGAGGCCTCTCTGGGGGGAGACACTGGGGGGCTTGGTTCGACTGACTCCGCCTCTGCCTCAACCTCGGGCAACCCCTCGGCTGGACACACATCCATCAGGCACCTGGAGAGGGAGTATGGTCCAATCAGTGCAGCTTTACTGTGTGATCGCCAAATAGGAGTAGCGTTATACACTGAGAGAACCTATCAATTCAATCTTAGTGCCGGAAGTGAAGCAGAGAAAATAATTAGGACAAACACACATCCACCTAGCTCTGGTCCAGGGCGTTAGAGCTGCTTACTAGAAAGCTCAGCGTTACCATAGGCATATGCACTCTGGGCATACAAAGTAAGATGTCAAGATGCAATGTCTCACAATTGCAGATAATGAATTCTCCACTGCTAAGAAAATAATTTATATCCGTAACTGAAACAGATACAGCCATATCTCAACAACAATGTAGACAAATTGTTCCCTATTACACAACTTACTCAGAACCCATTGGAAAGTCTCTCTGAATATTGTTCTCTAAAGCCTATGTGGTCTCCTTCTTCCGTGACTGTTTGCCTCTTAATTGTGGCAAACACAATGTAAAATACAGTGCGTGGTCTCACCCTCACAACAAATAATCCTGGAGTTTTGTCTGATTTCTGATAACCGGATTGGTTGGTTTTGAGGAAAAACTTCTGAGCTTGATGTGAACTATGACTGCCCTGACAATCACAAACTCAGGATAAATCATCAGGACAACCATCGACAACAAGATCAGACAGGTGTGAATGGGAGGATTTCGGACAATGTTGCCGTAGCAGCATTGAATTATCAAGATAATATTTGTCATTCGGGAGTGTGAGGATGGATACTGGGGAGAGGGATAGACTTAGATTTTGTCTTTGAATTGGCTTCTGTCTGTTTGACATTGGGTTAGATCTCAACTATGTTTTTATGAATGAAGCAATTGTTATGTGTAGAATGAAAAAAAAAGAAGACAAAGTTAAACATATCCCAGACTAGTCATACTTAGCCTCGCCGCCGGCCCTCCAATGAGAATACAGTATCTGGATACTAAGTCATTCTTAATGGTCTAAATTTGGTTTTAGAACCTACCTTTTCAGGTCCACTCTGATTCAATGGGGAATTGGCGGCACAAGGCAATACAAGAGACATGTCAAACTGAATAAGATCTTGTCTCACCATTACTATCAGCTCTCAAGCTCGGCACAAAGCACTGTTGTTAGGCCTATGGACTGTTGCTTTAGCATTCTATAGTCTCCAAAGACTGAACAGCAGATAGCACTAAAGCTGCTTAGTAAATTCATTACTCAACCCCCAAGTGATAGCTGTAACAGTGTAAACAATGTTGTACAATGCCTTCAGAAAGTATTCACACCCCTTAACTCCCCCCCCAAAAAAAATTCTGTTACAGCCTGAATTTAAAATAAATTGAAACGAGATTTGGTGATACTGGCCTAAATACGATACCATATAATGTCAATGTGGAAATGTTTTTGAAATGTTTACAAATGAATAAAAAATGAAAAGCTGAAATGTCTTGCAACAATAAGTATTCAACCCCTTTGTTATGGCAAGCCTAAATAAGTTCAGGAGTAAAGCATTTCTACTAAGCTAACACATGGAAAAGATTTTTAATCTTAGGACCCCTTTTTATATATATATTTTTACAAATTATTTGATAATATATTGAATTTGGTCATTACTACATTAGCCCATAGAAACGCATTGAATAACACATTCATAAATGGCAAAAAATACTTTCATTTTTTAAATCATAAGGGATACGGTTTTGAAGTGTCTGTCCTATATCTAGGAGATATAAGAAAGCTCAGGAAATATTCAAGTTTTTTTTAATACATATTTAACAGCTTATTTTGGTTGGCACAAAACTATCTCCATACTTCCATTAATTTGTATAGGTTACCTTCAGACGAGTCCAAAGACACTTGTGGGGGTCGTAGAGCAAAACAGAGCATCGTGAGAGTTGAGAGTTTCCCCTTTCCACAGTGGGGTCATATTAGTTTGTAGCCCAAATGGTTTGGGCTCGGCACATCAGCGTTACCGACTTCAGATGCGTTCCTTAATATTTTCAAGCATGGTGGTGGCTGCATCATGTTATGGGTATGCTTGTCATCGACAAGGACTAGGGAGTTTATATTATATATATATATATATATATTATATATATATATATATATATATATATATATATATAAAAACAGAATAGAGCTAAACACAGGCACAATCCTAGAGAAAAACCATGTTCAGTCTGCTTTCCAACAGACATTGGGAGACAAATTCACCTTTCAGCAGGACCCATAAACTAAAACACAAGGCCAAATATACACTGGAGTTGCTTACCAAGTTGACATTGAAAGTTCCTGAGTGGCCTAGTTACGGTTTTGACTTAAATCGACTTGAAAAGTTTGCAGATGACACTGTAGCGGTAAACCTGATCACCGACAACGATGAGATAGCCTATAGGAGGTCAGAGAACTGGCAGTGTGGTGCAAGGACAACAACCTCTCCCTCAACAAAGGAGATGATTGTGGACTACAGGAAAAAGAGGACCGAGCACACCCCCATTCTCATCGACGGGGCTGTAGTGGAGCAGGTTGAGAGCTTCAAGTACCTTGGCGTACACATCACCAACAAACTAACATGGTCCAAGCACACCAAGACAGTCGTGAAGAGGGCACGACAAAACCTATTCCCTCTCAGGAGACTGAAAAGATTTGCATGGGTCCTCAGATTCTCAAAAGGTTCTACAGCTGCAACATCGAGAGCATCCTGACGGGTTGCATCACTGCCTGGTATGGCAACTGCTTGGCCTCCGACTGCAAGGCACTACAGAGGGTAGTGCGTACCTCCCAGTACATCACTGGGGCCAAGCTTCCTGCCATCCGGGACCTCTATACTAGGCGGTGTCAGAGGAAGGCCCTAAAAATTGTCAAAGACTCCAACCACCATAGTCATAGACTGTTCTCTCTGCTACTGCACGCAAACGGTACCAGAGCGCCAAGTCAAGGTCCAAGAGGCTTCTAAACAGCATCTACCCCCAAGCCATAAGACTCCTGAACATCTAATCAAATGGCTACCTTGACTATTTGCATTGCCCCCCCCCCCCCCTTCACGCTGCTGCTACTCTCTGTTGTTATTATCTATGCATAGTCACTTTAGTAACTCTACCTACATGTACATATTACCTAAATTACCTCAACTAATCGGTGACCCTGCACATTGACTCTGTACTGGTACCCCCGTATGTAGCCTCCCTATTGTTATTTTACTGCTGCTCTTTAATTATTTGTTACTTTTATTTATTTTCTTTTTTTTCTTCTCTTAAAACTAAATTATTGGTTAAGGGTTAAGGGCTTATAAGTAAGCATTTCACTGTAATGTCTACACCTGTTGTATTCGGCGCATGTGACAAATACAATTTCATTTGATTTGAAAATCTATGGCAAGACTTGAAAATGTCTGTCTTGCAATGATCAGCAACCAACTTGACAGAGCTTGAAGAATTAAAAAAATAATAATGTTCAAATATTGTACAATCCAGGTGTGCAAAGCTCTTGGAGACTTACTCAGAAAGACTCACAGCTGCCAAAGGTGATTCTAACATGTATTGACTCAGGGGTTTGAATACTTAAGTAAATTAGATATTTATGTACCTCATTTTCAAAAAAAATTGCAAATATGTCTAAAAACATGTTTTCACTTTGTTATTACTATGGGTCATTTCCAATTCAGGCTGTAACACAACAAAATGTGGAAAAAGTCAAGGGGTATGAATATTTTCTGAAGGCACTGTATGATATCATAACATAGCCTTTCATTACTAAGTCTTCGCCTCCTCAGCTTCATATCTCAGTGTTTATTCTACTATGTATGAGATAATTCCTGAGGAATTATGACTGGGGATGGACATTACTTCTGAACACTCAAAATAGTAATCTTAAACTCCACAGAATAAAGAAATCACTCTTTGGCCTTTGGGTTCAGTAAAAGCCACAAAGCTGAGCGTATGTGGGGGGACAGCAAACCGTTTAGCCGCATGGGAATGCCATGAGGCGTGAGTAGCCTTGGTGTTGAAAACAAAGCAGAAATAAGCCTCTACCTGCTAATGATTTGGCTTACTCAGTGATCTTATTCTCCACTTTAGGCTCCACAGCTTTAGCTTTGTTGTCGTCAGATATCTCATTGTCTTCAGCAACTACAATATCCATTAGAGTATTGTCTTCAACGCTCAGAATACTCTCAATGGCAGTAACCTCTATGACTTTATTTTTCTCTGGACTTTTATTCTCCACGCTCTCGTCGCTCTCGTGAAGCAGTTTCAACCTGGACGATTTGACCATGAGAAGGTTAGGAATTAGACATTCAAACTCGACCAACTCTATCAGCACTCAAGCTGGGGAGAAAGCGCTGCATGGAATGTTGGCTTTGAATCCATGCAGTTCAGAGTTAATATGCCCGATTATATGTAACCAATGAATAATCTGTTAATAATATGTGTTACCATAAATCTTAACATTGTTCAGCTTTGCAAGTTTGTGCCCAAACACTGTCCATATATACTGAACAAAAATATAAACGCAACATGTAAAGTGTTGGTCCCATGTTTCATGATCTGAAATAAAAGATCGCAGAAATGTTCCAAATGCACAAAAAGCTGTTTTCTCTCAAATTTTGTGCACAAATTTGTTTACATCCCTGTTAGTGAGCATTTCTCCTTTGCCAAGATAATCCCTCCACCTGACAGGTGTGGCATATCAAGAAACTGATTAAACAGCATGATCATTACCAAGGTGCATCTTGTGCTGGGGACAATAAAAGGCCTAAAATGTATAGTTTTGTCATGCAGCTGTCTCAAGTTTTGAGAGAGCGTGCAATTGGATTGAATGTTAATTTCTCTACCATAAGCCACCTCCAACGTCATTTTAGAGAATTTGGCAGTACATCCAACCGGCCTCACAACCGCAGGCCACGTGTAACCATGCCAGCCCAGGACCTCCACATCCGGCTTCTTCACCTGCAGGATCGTCTGAGGAGGGGGAGGAGGGTGCTGAGAAGTATTTCTGTCTGTAATAAAGCCCATTTGTGTGGAAGAACTCATTCTAATTGGCTGGACCTGGCTCCCCAGTAGGTGGGCCTGGCTCCCAAGTGGGTGGGCCTATGCCTTTTCAGCCCCACCCATGGCTTCACCCCTGCCCAGTCAAGTGAAATTGTCAAGTTGAAATTGTTCATGTCGCGTTTATATTTTTGTTCAGTATAGACGACGCTGGTTGAGTTTTTGTTTTCATGGTCCTTCGAGACAGAAAATGTAATTGAATTTTTCTACAGGTCTTGTACCTGTTGTCCCAATCATGCTCCATTGAGCAAGTTTCAAAGTTTACACCAACCCCTTTGTCCCCATAGTTTAAGAAAAATCAAGTTACACCTTATCCCGAACTTCAACTTGTTAGGTAAAAGGCACAAAGCATTGAAGCTGTACATCTGTGACATTGGGTGCCATGAGGAATGCGTAGCCTAGTTTATATGGCATCAAAGCACAACTTCTCAGCACATTCCAAAGCGGGAATAAGCCTCTATCTGGTAATGATTCAGCTTACTCAGTGATCTTATTGTCCTCTGTAAGCTCCAAAGCGTCAATGTAGTCCTCAACGACAATATTGTCCTCGGCAACTTTTATGTCTTGGTTGACCGTTTTCTCCTCTGGTATTTTATCGTCTTCAGTGATTATAATAATGACTGAAACTTCTGCTATCTTATTCTTCCCAGGACTTCTGTTCTCCTGAGATATCTTCTTCTCTACAGTTACTATATTCTCCTCTGCAACTTTTCTGGCTTCATCGATTGTTTTCTTATTGGATATTTCCCGCATAGTATTCTGTTCATTCATTTTAATTTTCACAATGACTGTCAACTCTTCTGTTATTTTATTGTCTTTATATATCTTATTATCCTGTGTGGTCGTAATGTCTTCATCGATCTTAATTTCCTCAATGACGGTAATGTCGTCTGTAACCGCTGGAATCTTATTTTCCTCAGAACTTTTATTTTCCTCTGCTACTTTAGCCTCCGCAGATATCGTCTCTCCAACGGCCATCTCTCCAACCGCTATATTCCTATCAGAAGATGTCTTGTCCTTATTTACATGCTTTTCCTCAGGTATCTTGATATCCGGTGTTAGGATGCTCTCTTCAATCTTAATTTTCTCAACGGCAGTAACCTTTGTTATCTTATTCTTGTCAGGTCTTTCATATTCCACTGTAACTTTTTTCTCCTCTGACATCTTATTGTCCTGTTTAGTTGTATTTTCTCCAGCATTCTGAATGATTTCCTCAATGACCTCCATAACCTCATCTGTAACCTCTGTTATTTTGTTATTGTCAGGACTTTTATTTTCCGCTGTTACTTTAGACTCAGATATCTCCTCTCCTCTGACTATATCCTCCACTGTGGTCATATTCTGATCATATTCTTCTGTGACTGTAACCTCTTTTACTTTAGTCTCTTTAGAGACTGTACTATTCTCCTCAGCAGCAACTTTTTTGTCTTCGTTTATATTTTTGTCCTCAAATATCTTATTGTCTTGCATAAGGGTATTCTCTTCAACAATCTTAATTTTCTCAACGACGGTAACCTCTGTTAGTTTGTCCTTGTCAGGATTTTCATTTTTCTCTGCTACTTTAGTCTCCGCAGATATCGTCTCTCCAACGGCCATCTCTCCAACCGCTATATTCCTATCAGAAGATGTCTTGTCCTTATTTACATGCTTTTCCTCAGGTATCTTGATATCCGGTGTTAGGATGCTCTCTTCAATCTTAATTTTCTCAACGGCAGTAACCTTTGTTATCTTATTCTTGTCAGGTCTTTCATATTCCACTGTAACTTTTTTCTCCTCTGACATCTTATTGTCCTGTTTAGTTGTATTTTCTCCAGCATTCTGAATGATTTCCTCAATGACCTCCATAACCTCATCTGTAACCTCTGTTATTTTGTTATTGTCAGGACTTTTATTTTCCTCTGTTACTTTAGTCTCAGATATCTCCTCTCCTCTGACTATATCCTCCACTGCTGTTGTATTCTGTTCAACATTCCTGATTACCTCATTGACTGTTACCATAGGTGTATTCTCTTCAGTGACTACATTCTCATCAGCAGCAACTTTTTGGTTTTCATGTACATTTTTCTCCTGAGATATCTTATTGTCTTGTGTGGTCATATTCTGTTCAATGATCTTCATTTTCTCAACGTCTGTAACCGCAGATACTTTAGCCTTGTCTGGATTTTCATTTTCCTCTGTTATGTTTTTCTCCTCAGATATCTTATCGTCAGTGATTGTGTTCTCTTCAGGAACAACTTTTGTGTCTTCGTGGAATTGACTCTCATTCGATATCTTACACGCCACTGTGGCCGTATTCTGTTCAAGGTTCTTCATTTCCTCAATGATTGTGACCTCTATTATTTTAGTCTCAGATATCGTACTATCCTGTGTAGTCATATTATCTTCAGTTTTTGGAATTATTTTCTCAAATACCGTAACCTCCTCTGTTACTATATTCTCCTCAGATGCAACCTTTTTGTCCTCATTGAAATTAATCTGAATAGATATCTTATTTTCCTCTGTTATCTTATTCTCTTCAGGACTCTTAATGTCCATGCTCTCGTCGCTCTCCTCCTGAAGCATCTGCAACCTGGACGGTGTGCAGAAGGGGACAAACAGAGCTTCAGACAGTCTCAGACAGTTAGACAGTCATAAACCGTAGTTTTAAACATGTACAGAGCTTGATTTAAACATCAATTTTCAATAGTGCTCCCCAAATAGTGGGCAAAACCAATATTGATCATTTTAATGCTAAATCCGCTGATTGAGGTGCCTTGATGAAACTCCGGTCACCCCTGTAATTTGAACGGCTGCATCCATATCATGAAGAGCAGACAAACAGCAGACGAACAGAGCCCCTCAGCCCTCCAGAATGTATGTAGGCTACTGTGCAGCAGTGTTAGAAATAGCAAGCTCTGTATCCTATCAAACATCTGGTTAATGAGTCAAACTATAGAGGGAAGAGGATGGGGTCAAAAGTTTGGATATGAGATGTTAACATGCCTGAGATAGAAGCTGCCCCTAACTACAGATTTAGGATCAGATTAGACAACCCCTGACTATAATCTTAACCATTAGGGTGGCGATTTAATGTTTGACTCCAGAGAAGTGGTTAAGGGCAACATTCATCTACTCTGCTGTGGATAGAAGCATGGAAGGATAACAGGAAGTAGGAGCGGGACTTACTCAGGGTCTTCCTCGTTCTCTTCCTCCTGGATATTGGGCAGTCTTTGCAAAACAGACAGTGAGCAGGATGATTATTAAGGGTCGTCTCCTTGGTGATGACGTGTGTGTATGTGTCTGTGTGTATATGTATGTGTTTCTGTGTGTGTGTGTGTGTGTGTGGGGGGGGGGGGAGGCACTTACTGCTCTCCATCAGCCTCTTGCTGTGAGTCTGTGGCCCTCTGGGCACTGGCGGCCTGCTCCTCCTCTAGTTGTCTAACTGCCATCTCAGCCGCCTGTCTGGCCACCTCCTCAGCCATCCTTGCTTCGTTTAACTGCTGCTGCAGCCTGGAGACCAGGTTAGAGGGCAGGGATCAATACATCGGACAATCACACAGAGCCAAAAGGAATTGATGAACACAACGGCCAATCCCAATTCATCACTCATACAGACAAAGGGAGACAGATCTCTGGGAAATATACGAGGTTGTAAAAAAGTGAGTGTGAGACAGAGAGAAAAACACATAGGGAATAGGAGGAAGAGGAACAGGAGGAAGAGGAAAACAGATGGAGTCTTTTATTACTTCTCCTCCACTTTCGCCACAGCAGCCTCCTCTGCCTCTTTCTTTATGCTCTCTATGAGGGGAGTCCATCTCTCTGTCTGTGTCTCTGCATCTTCTGCTTCTTGTTGCATTTCTAGAACCTGCTGCGACAGAGAAATACAGTACACACAGAGAGTATGGCTATTGCAGCTCCAGATAAAGAACATTATTAAGTTCAATGCCATTTCCATTAGGAAAATGGAACAGTTTTGTTTCGTCACATCATGTTGGTGACTTTCTGATCAGCTTTGAAGCTATTGCCACTTTTGTCCTTTCAAGCATGGTAATCTACTGACTACTAGCAAGGCTGTCTCTGATTCTGCCTCTGACCTGGGGTTTGAGTGAGGGTAAGGCCTGGAGCAGGGCCGCTCCCTGAGCCACTTTGTTCTCCTTCTCCTCCCAATCCGGGTCCACCTCCTCCAGAACCATGTCTTCATGGCCTTGCAGGATGAGGACTAAATTGGAAATAGGAAACAAGTTGCAATAAAAGGAGGTGGGTCAGTGGGTTAAGTGTTAGAGGATATGGAACAGTAGGGTGGGATCAACCAATCAAGAGAAAGGCCTCATATTCAGCAGCCAATTAATGCTTAAACTGTATTCTTAACCAAGTGGGAAGGTGGTATTTATCACATAATGCTGGGAAAAATCCACTTGAAGCCCCTCCAACTGATAATAACTAGTAGGAAGCTCGTCTATCACCCCTGAGCTTCTACTTCTCCCACAAGCTTCGACTTCTTCAAGCTTCGACTTCTTCGACTCCTCCCACAATTTTCCTACATAGGAAATTACCTCGACAACAGCATTTTTGGCAAACGATTTAATCCCATCAGTCACAATAGGGATTTTTTTTGTACTTAACAGGTTCTACAGAAGTTAAAGTTTTCCAAATAAGTCATATATTATGCATGACCAAGGTGTCTAATATGGTACAGAGAAGTTTCAAATGATTTCTCAAAATGGTCACAAAACCACAAGCATAAATCTCCAAGGTGTACTTTTAGCGATGAATTTGGCACCAGAAGTCTGTGTTCAACAGCTTTAAACATAATGTTTAAAGGGTGTAGTTTACATATGCACTCTAACTTTCAATAGATTGAATCCATGATGCTCGTGGTACATGAAAATATCTTTGTGGTCATATTTGTGACCAATGGGAAAATAGTGGCTTTGACGATTATCCATTAGCCTTTACATATGTTTAAATCAGCGATTTTGACTGTAAAACGTCATATTTTGCTATTTTTGGGGGAATTTCCATTTGGGAATTACCAGACTTTCAGCATGCTTATAGGGAAGGACATTCAACAAGAACAAATGACTGATGATTGGCTGAGAGAAATTGATTATACAAATATTGTGGGGCTGTTTTGTTAAGCTTCAGTGTGGCTTTTGACATTATCGATCATAGTCTGCTGCTGGTAAAACTGATGTATTATGGCTTTACACCCCCTGCTATATTGTGGATAAAGAGTTACCTGTCTAACAGAACACAGAGGGTGTTATTTAATGGAAGCCTCTCCAACATAATCCAGGTAGAATCAAGAATTCCCCAGGGCAGTCTAGGCCCCTTACATTTTTCAATCTTTACTAATGACATACCACTAGCTTTGAGTAAAGCCAGTGTGTCTATGTATGTGGATAACTCAACACTATACATGTCAGCTACTACAGCGACTGAAATGATTGCAACACTTAACAAAGAGCTGCAGTTAGTTTCAGAAGGGAAGATATAAATTCGTCCTAAATATTAAAAAAACTGAAGGCATTGTATTTGGGAAAAATAATTCACTAACCCCTAAACCTCGACTAATCTTGTAATTAATAATGTGGAAATTGAGCAAGTAGTGGTCATGGTCAAAACATATTGATACAACAGTAGCTAAGATGGGTCTGTCCATAATAAAGCGTTGTTCTGCCTTCTTAACAACACTATCAACAAGGTAGGTCCTACAGGCCCTAGTTTTATCGCACCTGTACTCAGTTGTGTGGTCAGGTGCCACAAAGAGGGTCTTAGGAATATTGCAATTGGCTCAGAACAGGGCAGCACGGCTGGCCCTTGGATGTACACAGAGAGCTAACATTAATAATATGCACATCAATATATCCTGGCTCAAAGTGGAGGAGAGATTGACTTCATCACTACTTGTATTTGTGTTGTGAGATGTATTGACATGTTGAATGCACCAAGCTGTCTGTTTGAGCTACTGGCACACAGCTCGGACACCCATGCATACCCCACAAGACATGCCACCAGAGGTCTCTTCACAGTCCCCAAGTCCAGAACAGACTATGGGAGGCACACAGTACTACATGGAGCCATGACTACAATGGAACTCTATTCCACATCAAGTAACTGATGCAAGCAGTAAAATAAGATTTAAAAAACAGATAAAAATACACCTTACGGAACAGCAGGGACTGTGAAGGGACACAAACATAGGCACAGACACATGCATACACCCACATACACATGGATTTTGTGTTGTAGATATGTGGTAGTAGAGTAGGAGCCTGAGGACACACACTTAATGTGATGTTAAATCAGCTATGAATGTAGTGTAATGCCTTGGCAGCAGCTAATGGGGATCCTTAATAAATACCTATAGACACATACACTGAAAAAGTGTAATAATTGAACAAATATTTAACGTCAATAGGTATGTTAAGTGTCTCTACCAAAATGGTAGATCTGGTTTATGTGCGTTTTGCTGAATAGTCACAAAGGTAGACCTGAGTATTGGGACATAGCCACAGGTGTAAACCTGGTTCATATGGGTATTTGGGCTGAGATATAGATATGCAGATGTAGATCTGGTTTATATTAGTATTGGGACTCAGTCAAAGGTGTAGACCTGGTTTGTACAGTAGTAGTACTTGACCTGAGTAGCAGGGATAGACCTGGTTTACATATGAGTATTCAGGCTACGACACATTTAGACCTGGCTTAGTTGACTAATTGGGTTCAAGCACAGGTCCAGACTTTGTAGGTATGTAAATTGGAGCTGAAGTACAGGTGTAGACCTGGTTTGTATGAATAGCGGGGCTGAAATACATAAACACACCTATTGTTATGACAATTGGCAGTGACATGTAACAGTAGGAAAAAATCTATATTGGGTTAGAAGTGCAGATGTATACCTGGTCTGTAAGGATATTGAGGCTAAAGTACAAGTGTAGACCTGGTTTGTATGAATGTTGAGGCTTGGGCACTGGTGTAGACCTGTCTTATATGAGTATACCCATGGATTTACCTGGTTTATATGAGTAATGGGGTGTAGGGATACACAAGGCTCATACAGGTAATGGGTCTTGATGTACATTTATTGCCCATTCAAATCCTTTCTGGCAACAAGTTTGTGGTAATAAAAAAGTGAATGGGGCTTTGGCACGTGTTTTACCACTGTACTATGAGTTTATCTATGAAATTATTAGCGTATACAGGTCAGAGGTCACAGTACTAAGATATGCAAATAACAATGTTGGGGTGTGAGGCTAATAGCTGGATATAGGTTACTGTTGTTGACTTGGGGAAGACAGGTCTAAGGAAACAGGGTAACAGAGCTGAGATAGGCAAGTAACATGGATGAGGTGTGTTGGAAAAGGAACTGGGGTTTATCATTAACAAATAGGGTCTTTAGGGCTAAGATATGGATGTATCTGTACTTGATTGTATCAATATTAGGGTACTGGGATGTGGGTGTTAGTGTTTTTCTTAAATCATCTATAATATTGCAGATATATTATGGCTTCTATCAATGTAATTGTCTGCATCATTTCCAATACCCCATATGTATTTTTTTGTAAATATGCAGTACCAGTCAAAAGTTTGGACACACCTACTCATTCAAGGGTTTTTCTTTATTTTTACTATTTTCTACATTGTAGAATAATAGTGAAGACATCAAAACTATGAAATAACACATATGGAATCATGTAGTAACCCAAAAAGTGTTATATCAAAATACATTTTATATTTTAGATTCTTCAGAGTAGCCACCCTTTAACTTGATGACAGCTTTGCATACTCTTGGCATTCTCAAAACCAGCTTCATGAGGAATGCTTTCCAATAGTCTTGAAGGAGTTCCCACATATGCTGAGCACTTTTTGGCTGTTTTTCCTTCACTCTGTGATCCAACTCATCCCAAACCATCTCAATTGGGTTGAGGTCAGGTGATTGTGGAGGCCAGATTATCTGATGCAGCACTCCATCACTCTCCTTGGTCAAATAGCCCTTACACAGCCTGGAGGTGTGTTGGGTAATTGTCCTGTTGAAAAACAAATGATAGTCCCACTAAGTGCAAACCAGATGAGATGGCATGTCGCTGCAAAATACTGTGATAGCCATGCTGGTTAAGTGTGCCTTGAATTATATATAAATCACCGACAGTGTCACCACCAAACCTCCCCCACACCATCACACCTCCTCCTCCATGCTTCACGGTGGGAACCACACATGTGGAGATCATCTGTTCACCAACTCTGCATCTCACAAAGACACAGCGGTTGGAACCAAAAATCTCAAATTTGGATTTCCACTGGTCTAATGTCCATTGCTTGTCTTTCTTGGCCCAAGCAAGTCTCTTCTTCTTATTGGTGTCCTTTAGTAATGGTTTCTTTGCAGAAATCTGACAATGAAGGCCTGATTCAAACAGTCTCCGATGAACAGTTGATGTTGAAATGTGTCTGTTACTTGAACTCTGTGAAGAATTTATTTGGGCTGCAATCTGAGGTGCTGTTAACTCTAATGAACATATCCTCTACAGCAGAAGTAACTCTAGGTCTTCCTTTCCTGTGGCGGTCCTCATGAGAGCCAGTTTCATCATAACGCTCTATGTTTTTTTGCGACTGCACTTGAAGAAACTTTCAAAGTTCTTAAACTTTTCCGTATTGACTGACCTTCATGTTTTAAAAATGATGGGTGCTGACCTCTAAACTTAAAAATATGAAATATCCTTATACATGTCACTGAGGGAGAGAGGGGAATGTAGAACGTTTACATTCTGTCAGAATATGCTATTGTTAGCCGTCAGGGATCCTATGGGAGGAGAAGAGACACAGTATGGTACAAGTCAACATGACAGCCGTGAGTTGGGGAGGAGTGAGGAATTTGGGCAGAGGCCAGGTTAGATGAAGTGAGGAAGAACAGATATCACTAAAGTTTTGTATAGCAACAGAGGTGTACTGGCTGCTCAGATGTGTAAGGAGGGGAAAAGGAGAAAAGGAGAAAAGGTTAAATACCAGTAAAAAAAAAAAGCATAGGAGAAAAGGTTAAATACCAGTACTTGTGTGAATATGTTTTTTTGTCTGTTCAGCTGTCCGACCCTTTGGGTGAATAAACTTGGTTTGAGCTTTTATAGTTTTCCGTCAGTTTTTACACTGTTATTTAGAACCTAACAAAGTAATGATGGACTTTCATTTATTTTTGCTTATTTGAGCTGTTCTTGCCATAATATGGACTTGGTCTTTTACCAAATAGGGCTATGTTCTGTTTACCACCCCTACCTTGTCACAACACAACTGATTGGCTCAAACGCATTAAGAATGAATGGAATTCCACAAATTCACTTTAACAAGGCACACCTGTTAATTGAAATGCATTCCAGGTGACTACCTCATGAAGCTGGTTGGGAGAATGCCAAGAGTGTGCAAAGCTGTCATCAAGGCAAAGGGTGGCTACTTTGAAGAATCTCAAATATAAAATATATATTGATTTGTTTAACACTTTTTAGTTTACTTCATGATTCCATATGTGTTATTTCTTAGTTTTGATGTCTTCACTATTATTCTACAATGTAGAATATAGTAAAAATAAAGGAAAACCCCTTGAATGAGTAGGTGTGTCCAAACTTTTGAGTGATACTGTATATACTTTAAAATATATTTTCCTGCTTTATTATTTCCCCTAACCCTACCACCCCTCCCCTAATTTGAGTAAACTAATGGACAACAATACTTAGGCTTCTACTTCCAGCTTATACGTATTATATACATTTTACGGACAATATATTTTACATTACTTATCTTTTGTTTGTTTTTAGTCCCAGCCTTCAGCTACCCTCAACCCCTCCCATCTATTGCATCTCTGAAGACCATCCAGTTTTGATTTCTAGCTGCCATATATTTTCCCACTGTGCTGAGATGTTTCACAAAGGTTCTGAACCTTTCTATTTTCATTGTTTATACAGATTGTAAATGAAGTATTATTATATTATTGACCGATTGACTAATCCCCCAGCAGTGCTATTTGTAGAGTTGGCTCCATGTAAATGTTGCAATTTTTCAGTCATTCCTGAACCTGCGACCAAAAACAGGGCAGTACCAAAACAAGTGATCTAATTATTCTGGGTGTTAGTTTTAGGGCATGAGGGTAACAGGGCTGGGATGTGTTAGTAATTGGGTTTAGGTGTGTGGGTAAGTGGGCTGAGGTATATAGAGATTGGGGCTGAGATATAGGGGTACAGTGCATTCGGAAAGTATTCAGACACCCTGACTTTTGCCACATTTTGTTATGTTACAGCTTTATTCTAAAATAGATTATATCTTTTTTTATTTTCTCATCAATCTACATGCAATACTCCATGATGAAAAAGCAAAAACAGATTTTTCGATTATTATAATTTTTTTTTACAACAAGAACCCCCTGGAAATATCACGTTTGCATAAGTATTCAGACCCTTTACTCAGTATTTTGTTGAAGCACCTTTGGCAGCGATTACAGCCTAGTGTCTTCTTGGGTATGACGTCACAAGCTTGGCACACATGTATTTGGGGAGTTTGTCCCATTCTTCTCTGGAGATCCTTTAAAGCTCTGTCAGGTTGGATGGGGATGGGACACAGCTATTTTCAGATGTTTGATGGAGTTCAAGTCCGGGCCCTGACTGGGCCACGCAAGGACATTGAGACTTGTCCTGCAGCCTCTCCTGCGTTGTCTTGGCTGTGTGCTTAGGGTCATTGACCTGTTGGAAGGTGAACCTTCGCCCCAGTCTGAGGTCCTGAGCGCTCTGGACAAGGGTTTTCATCAAGGATCTCTCTTTACTTTGCTCCGTTCATCTTTGCCTCGATCCTGACTAGTCTCACAGTCGCTGCTGCTGAAAAACATCACCACAGCACGATGCTGCAACCACCATGATGCTGCTGCCACCACCATGCTTCACTGTAGGGATGGTGCCAGGTTTCCTCCAGACGTGACACTTGGCATTCAGGCCAAAGATTTTAAACTTGGTTTCATCAGACCAGAGAATCTTGTTTCTCATGGTCTGAGAGTTCGTCAGGTGCCTTTTGGCAAACTCCAAGCGGGCTGTCATGTGCCTTTTACTGGGGAGTGGCTTCCGTCTTGCCACTCTAGCATAAAGGCCTGATTGGTGGAGTACTGCAGAGATGGTTGTCCTTCTGGAAGGTTCTCCCATCTCCACAGAGGAACTCTGGAGCTCTGTCAGAGTGACCATCTGATTTCTCAGTTTGGCCGGGCGGCCAGCTCTAGGAAGAGTCTTGCTGGTTCCAAACTTCTTCCATTTAAGAATGCTGGAGGCCACTGTGTTCTTGGGGACCTTCAATGCTGCAGAATCCTTTTTGGTACCCTTCCCCAGATCTGTGCCTCGACACAATCCTGTCTCAGAGCTCTACGGACAATTCCTTCAACCTCATGGTGTAAGGTGTGCGTACTGGCGGTAGAGAAGTCAGGCGCAGGAGAGCAAAAACTGTGTTACCAACGGCGCAGTTTAATAATAAAAACCACCGGAAAACAGAACAATCAATAAATGGGTACAAAACCCGTCACACACCAGATAAACGTGCACAAGCACTAACAATAAACATTTCCAGACAAGGACATGGGGGGAACAGAGGGTTAAATACACAACATGTAATGATGGAATTGAAACCAGGTGTGTGGGAAGACAAGACAAATGGAAAATGAAAAGTGGATCGTTGATGGCTAGAAGACCGGCGACGCCGACCGCCGAACGCCGCCCGAACAAGGAGAGGAACCAACTTCGGCGGAAGTCGTGACACATGGCTTGGTTTTTATTCT
Source organism: Salmo salar (assembly GCF_965601325.2). Classification (NCBI taxonomy): domain Eukaryota; kingdom Metazoa; phylum Chordata; class Actinopteri; order Salmoniformes; family Salmonidae; genus Salmo; species Salmo salar. Next base: position 8,600,609 of record NC_138301.1, on the reverse strand, counting down.
GACATGCACTGTCAACTGTGGGACATTATACAGTATAGACAGGTGTGTTTCTTTCCAAATCATATCCAAGCAATTTAATTTACCACACGTGGACTCCAATGAAGTTGTAGAAACATCTCAAGGATGATCAATGGAAACAGGATGCACCTGAGCTCAATTTCGAGTCTCATAGCAAAGGGTCTGAATACTTTATTATATAAGGTTTTTTATTTTTTAAATTTTATATTATTTGCAAAATGTCTAAAAACATTTCTTCTCATTATGGGGTTTTGTGTGTAGATTGATGAGGAAATGTTTTTATTTATTCCATTTTAGAATAAGGCTGTAACAAAATGTGAAAAAGCTTTGGAATACTTTCAGAGTGTCCAGCGACTGTGAAGCCAACACCTTAACCATTACACCAAGAGGCCAGAACATTTTGACTAGGTTGCTCGGTGTTGAGTTAAGGTCGCTACATTACCGCCTTCCTTCAGGAGAGTGTTCTAAGTCCCTCACCTGTACACGCCTCTCCGATGGCCTCACAGGCACCATCCCACTTCAGACACCAATGTAGCAAATTCGGGGGGTAGCCCCAACTGGGACTCGAACCCAGGTCCAGCAACTGTCAAGCCTTAACCGTTACGCCAAGAGGAACGGACATCTTGACTAGGTCGCTAGGTGTTGGCTTAAAGTCGCTGCAATACATTGCAGTACTGCGCTTTACCAAAGGTTAGCACTAGCAGTACAGATCCATTGAAAATATATTCAACAAATACAGTGTACCCAACTTTTAATCATATCATGTAATTCAGACCCCTTTATATACTTGGCTGTTAGAATGTTTATAGGTATAAGCCTAATTGATTGATTGATTGGTAGATTGATTGATTGGTAGATTGATTTGTAGATTGATTGGTAGATTGATTGACTGTCACACAAAACACCAGACTGCATTTCAAACTCTTTATTAATCATAAACAAACGGCATATAATGTAACAACATCTTCATAATAATAGGGTTGCTGCCTGGGCTTAGCTAGTTATTATGTTTGTCTCATTGGACAAACACAATAACAACAGTACTAACAGTAGTGTGTACTATGCTAACAGTATGTCGACTACAAACCGTGTGTGAAATATAGTGCCAATCCAACAGTTTTTTTACTGTCACGGTTCTATGCATTCTAAAAACAATTGATAGCAGTGTATTGATTCTACACTGTTTAAAATGAGAATAGAAAGTATTGGAAAAAGCTTATACTAGCTGTGATCACCCTGTCTGTCTGGAGAAAACAGAATTCCTAGGCTTTTTGAGATTCCTAGGCTTTTTGGAGATAATTGTTTATGGAATAATCATTAGCATCATTGCGCTATTGCAGTTAGAGTGAGATATTGTTCCCAAAGTTATGATTCTAACAGATAATGATCATAGCATGATCACGCCTATGTTTACACAGCCATCCTAGCGACCCGATTCAGATTTTGTTTCATATTCAACCATTTGTTTCTGACTGTTCACACCCAGTTTTATATGGGATAAATTTGCACATTTACACTCATGTGACCTCTGAAATAGCACACATATGCAATGCTAATTTACAAATGTTTTTATGTAAAAAACAACCTTTCAGAGCAAAAATTATTATTTGATCTGAGCATCCACACGGGGTTCCAGATGGAGCATCAGAATCGTATCAGAATTGAGAGTCACATACGGATGTGGAAAAAATCAGAACTTAAAAGATCAGATTCCATGTGTTTTTTTTTTGTTGCTGTGGGGGAAAGACCATATATGTCAGATATGCCAAATAATTGACATAAGATCAAAATTGAGCTACCTGTGTAAACACAGCCTTTGTAAATTAGACTACATTCACTCCCATGCTTAGTTAATTCTCCTGGTTTATGGGTTCTTAAACCTAATTAGTAATTTCATTCAGAATCTCTTATTATTTGCTCAATCGTTTGTGGGAAGGAGAGGGTGAAAGTGCATTATGCGTTATAGCTGCGCAAGAACTGAAAGCTCTATAGGTTTACAGAGCCATTGACTATTTCTAGCTATGTGTGTGTCAGAAGAGGCTGGTGGGAGAAGCTATAGGAGGACGGACACATTGTAATGGCTAGAATGGAATAAATTGAACGATATCAAACACATCAAACCTATGGCACCCTTGTTGGAGTTAAAAAACATGAGCTGGTGCACACCCAGAGAAAAATATTTTATGTAGAGGTGCTGACTAATGGTGAATAAACTATAAGCTATAAAAATAAAGAGAGTCGCACACTCTATATATAAACTCCCAGTAATTGAATGGGTAAATCACCAACATTTCGGCATAACTGTGCCGTCTTCAGGGTAATGTCATGAATGCTTGAACCAGGTTATGGAGACAAAAGTGTCATAATTACTTAGTTAATGCATTGAGGGAAACTGTTAAAGCACATACAGTTGAAGTCGGAAGTTTACATACACCTTAGCCAAATACATTTAAACTCCGTTTTTCACAATTCCTGACATTTAATCAGAAAAATTCCCTGTATTAGGTTAGTTAGGATCACCACTATATTTTAAGAGTGTGAAATGTCTAAATAATAGTAGAGAGAATGATTTATTTCAGCTTTTATTTCTTTCATCACATTCCCAGTGGGTCAGAAGTTAACATACACTCAATTAGTATTTGATAGCATTGCCTTTAAATTGTTTAAATATTGTACATATTATTAACATCAACATACATTATTGTTTAATAAAATTTCACATATATATTTAATTGTTCCCTATTTCATTAAAGCATTTTGCTACATGATTTAGATTTTAGTCATTTAGCAGATGCTCTTATCCAGAGCGACTTACAGTAGTGAATACATACGTTTCATTTTCATTTCATGCATTTTTTTTATGTACTGGCCCCCCCGTGGGAATTGAACCCACAACCCTGGTGTTGCACACACCATGCTCTACCAACTGAGCCACATGTCATCTTTTGGTTAAACCATAATGCATAATAAGTATCATCAACAGAGGGAACATATTGGGTGCTGATTATGTTGATAAGCTGTTGGAAGAATATGTCCATTTATAAGACTTGTTCATAAAAGAGAGAATTGTTCATTTAAATAAAAAAAAAAGATTTCACCTTTATTTAACTAGGCAAGTCAGTTAAGAACAAGTTCTTATTTACAATGACTGCCTACCCCGGACCAATTGTGCGCCGCCCTATAGGACTCCCAGCCTGGATTCAAACCAGGGACTGCAGTGACGGATCTTGCACAGAGATGCAATGCTATAGACCGCTGCGCCACTCTGGAGCCCAAACGAAGAGTTCATAAGAAGGGCCTGAGATCAAAGTCAATATTCAGACCACTAGGGGTCAATGTTTTTCAAAAGGGTTTCCAGTAAGCCTCCCTTTGCAGTAGTAGGATCTCGATGTTACTTCCTCTCCTTTGTAGAGCAAAATGCTCAATTCAATGCCTGTGTACTTGAGGGAGGACATAGGACCTGATGACTCTGATAACTGAACAACTTAAAAAGGATATTACAGAGATCGCAACCTGTTTAGCTTCAGCAAAGTGAGCTGCTACTGGATAGTCAATGTTCTTACACCTGATTGAGCTACGGTGTTCAGCTATGCGTTGTTTTAATCGTATTTTCGCTTGTCCTACGTAGGCTTTCCCACATGAACAGGTGATGAGATTGCAGAATATGTCAGTGGTTTTTCAGGATTGCTTTCATTTTCTCCAAATACTTGGGGTACTTGGTGCAAAAGACCTGTTGCATTGTTTTGGTTGAGTTTTGGTTGAGTTTTGGTTGAGTTTTTACATGTTCCTCTCTTGGTTTTTGAGATCATTGCAGCGTCAAGAGTTTTGCCCTTGCAGCCTCTCATTTTGAATTTATCTGTCATTCTTTTTGTATTGTTGTCAAAATCTGTCTGGTGGCCACAGATTGGTTTAACCCCGCATAACTGGTTATATGGTAGATGATTCTAAAGGGGAAGGGGATGCATACTATTCGCACATAGCAGGGTATTGCAGTCTGTGGGCTTTGTGTATAAGTCTGCGTGTAATGCATCATTCTCTCTGATGATTCATAAATCCAGGTAGTTTATTTTTCTCTCATCAGTCTGCATGGTGAATTTGAGGTATTCAAAGCTCTCATTTAGTAGAGTTTGGAATTCATTTAGTTCCTGCTGACTTCCTTCCCAGAGTACAAAGACATCATCTATGTTTCTCTTCCATAGGAGGATTTTAGAAAGTTGGGGGTGCGTCTCTGTTTTGAAAATGAGTGCTACCTCAAGATGTCCCACATACAGGTTTGCATAGATGGGGGCAAAGCCATTGGCTACACCCCGAATTTGAAGGAAAAATTCTGACTCAAAGACGATGGAGAAAGGGTAGAGTCTCTCTGCTGAAGGAAGTGTTGCAGCGCCTGCAAGCCTCCAGTGTGTGGGATGTTAGTGTACAAGCTCTCCACATCAAAAGTGGCCAGCAGGGTGCCCTCTGGTATCCTTCCTAAGCCCTCTATCAATGAGATCATGTGACTAGTGTCTTTGACATAAGATGGGAGATTTTCAACCATCAGTTTAATGTGGTGGTCCACAAACGTAGAAATGTTGGATGTCACAGAGTCGACTGCTGCTACAATGGGTCTACCTGGGGGAAGAGACACTTGTTTGTGCAATTTAGCGACTGTATAAAAAGTTGGCATCTTTGGGAATTTCACACATAGAAATCCCCATTCTTTTTGGGGGATTTGTCCTGATTCCAAACAGCTCTCCACTGTATATGAGATATTATGCTGGAATTCTAGGGTAGGGTCATCATTTAGTTTGCGATAGAAGTCACCTTTAGATAGTCATCGGCGACATTCATTCACATAGTCACATTTGTTTTGTATACAAATTCCTCCTCCTTTGCCACTTTTTTTTATGATAATCGAAGGATCTGTCTGTAAGTCCTTAAGAGCCATTCTCTCATCACTACTCAGGTTATCATAGGATTTGTGTTTCTGTTTGTCTTTCAGTAGGTCACCTACATCATTTTCAACAATCCTGCAGAAGGTGTCTATGGACGCATTGCGTTTGGGGGGGGGGATGTAAAAATGAACTTTTTGCTCTAAATGTGGTTCTCTCAGAGTTCTCAGGTACCTCAGCTGTGTTGATGGCTTCATCTCCTGCTTGACTCGCAGTAGGGCAGATAAGTCTATTGATTAACATGGTAGACTATGCATACATCTCACTGAGGATGACATTTCAAGTGGAGTCATGTAAGTTTCACTCTTATCAAAGAATCTCAGACTACAGAAAAACTTGAATAGATCTATCTGGGCGTCAAAGTCATTAATGTACGTAGTGGGTACAAATGATAACCCCTTATTGAGAACACTGAGGTGAGCTGATGTCAGGGTCTTACTTGATCAGTTGAATACATTTAGCTCCTGTTGGACTGGGGGCCCGTCTTGGATCTCAATTGATAGATGTCGCGGGGTGGTAGTGGATTTGTTCTTCCCCCGACGTATGCGTCGAACCCTCTTACGTGCTGGGGGTGTTATCCTCAACGTTGTACCCGGTGTCCCCGCCCTCTTTGAGAAAAGCGCTCACCGTTGGTAGAGGAGACAGAGTTAGCGCTGTCTGTGGATAGTCGGTCTGACGGAGGGACTCTGCGTCTGTCATCGGCTTGTCTCTTCCTGTTTCGTGGTTTCTTGTGCTCAGGATCTCGCCAGAGGTATATTCGTCCGTTGTTCTTTCAAACGGCGTTTATACTTTTTGATTTACCTCACCCTCAGTTCGGTCGTAATCTTGGTCTGAAGGTCAGCGTTACTCTTAATGAGATCATTCAGTTTGAGAGGGTCATTAAGCTCATCTCATAGAGCTTGCTGTGCATTTTCAGTGGAGGTTGCGATCTCTGCAATATCCTTTTTAAGTTGTTCAGTGGTCAGAGTCATCAGGTCCTATGTCCTCCCTCAAGTACACAGGCATTGAGCATGTTGCTCTACCAAGGAGGAGGTAACGTTGAGATCCTACTACTACAAAGGGAGGCTTACTGGATATCCTTTCTGAAAACATTGACCCCTAGTGGTCTGAATATTGACTTTATATATATTAAATATGTATGTGAAATTGAATTAAACAATAAAGTATGTTGATGTTAATATTATGTACAATATTTAATTACGTTTCCATATAATAACAATAGCCTAATATATTTAATATGCTATAAACACTTTTTTTTTTAACAGTTTCACTCAATTCATTGTAATCAACTAAATAATTATGACACACCCCTCACTATTGTCCTTGGTTGCACTAATTGCACTGTTTGTCTCCATAACCTGGTTCAAGCATTCATGCCATTACCCAGAAGAAGGCACAGTGATGCTGAAGCCTTGGTGATTTACCCATTAAATTACTGGGAATTTAAATATAGAGTGTGCTACTCTATTTTTTATAACCCTTAGCGGAGTTGCCAACAACTGAATGCATTTGGTTTTCAGGGATACAGCTATCTTCGACCTAGGTTCCTTTTCCGCTGAAAACCGGATATGCTCAGGCGTTTCTTTTACGCCTGCTACGTTAAGTTTAAACATATGGAAACTACACGTTTGACTCCATTCCATTTATATCATTCCAGCCATTACAATGAGCCTGTCCTCCTATAGCTCCTCCCACCAGCCTCCTCTGCTAAGTGTGTGTCCATTTATTAATTCTTCCGTCTTTTTTGCCTGTCTGTTGAACTGCCTGTCTCGCTCCAATCATCAGTGTGTGCCTGCGGTTTAGTCTCCTCTTCTATGTGTGTGTTTATGTTTTTGTGAGCGACTTTTCCCAGTCTTCCTTCTCCTTTTGTTTAAGGGGCTCTCAGCGCACCTTCCCCCCTGAAACAGAATGAGAAGAGGAGCCCAGTTAGAGTCTGCCTCATCATGGACACTAGCCATAATCAACCAATCAATACACCTTGTAATTAACCAATCAACCAATCAATGAACCTGCAAATCACCGCCCCACTATACTGATCAATCAATCAAACTACCTCAAAGCATAACTCAGGTCACTGAAGTGTGTCCACAGCTGATATCAGACTCAAAGGAACAGTGCCAATGTCTGGTTGTACTCTCTGTTGTCCTGCCTGTCTATTGGAATTTCAGACATCTTTGTACACTGTTTTGGATTTTATATGACTATAATGCTGATCGTTTTTTGAACACCATTTTGAGTTTCATGATCTGTGAGATGCTGTATGTGTATGAGAAAGCCATGAGACCAGCTTTACTTACTGTTCTGCACAGCGTTCTCCTGTCAGAGGGGGAGACACAAAACAAAGGATGTTAGACTTCAGTTCCCATTTACCTACGTCCTCTTTCATTTATGTCCTGTTCAGTTGAAGTTTAAGAACAACTTTGAATAAAATGTATAATTTGATTCTAAAGAACTCCCCCGGCCTTATCTCTAACCCAAAACCAGGGTCTTGTTCATTATTTGCACCAAATGGAAGAAGATTTACTGAAACAGGGAAGGACTACCTGAACTTATCCAATAAGAAATGTGGTTTACCATGCAAAGTGTATTGCTACAGTGTGCCTTAATGAACACTATCCTGGTGTGTTGTCTTGTGCTATTAGGAGGTTAGTCACTCACCGATCCACTGGGAGTCAGGACAGGCTGAGGTAACATACGACCGAAGCCCTGAACAATCCAGCCCACCACACTGTAGAAGGAGAACAGAGATATCAGAATATGGACTGTCTACATCACAGAGCATGTTTAACAGCTGCTATCATGCTTTAGCAGTATAGCACATTTCAGGGCTATTACTATGTTATAACAGCGTCATGAATGTGTTTGCAAGCCGTTCCCATGTTATAGCAGCGTAGAGAATGTGTCAGACCATTGGGAAGGGAAAAGGGATACTTAGTCAGTTGCACAACTGAATGCATTCTACAGAAATGTGTCTTCTGCATTTAACCCATTTATCCCTCTGAATCAGAGAGGTATGGGGGCTGCCTTAATCGTTGTCATCGGCGCCCGGAGAGCAGTTGTTGTTGGAGGTTAACTGCATTGCTCAAGACGATTCGTATCAGCAACCGTTCGGTTACTGGCCCAATGCTCTTAGCAGGTAACGTAGAGTGGACACGGTAGAATTATATTTTCCACCTTTTTTGCTCCTCTCTAGGTGGGCCAAAAGCTGCTAGGGTGAGGCAGTAACATAGGTATGAGGCAGTATGATGTTGGGGTGGGGGGTGATGTTGGGGTGGGGGGTGACGTTACTGCCTCACCCTGCTAGGGTGAGGCAGTAACGTAGGTATGAGGGGCTTTGATAGCTAAGCTGCGGCCAATATAAGCTGCGGCCATTTTGTCACCTACTTGGGCTGTTTCTCCTCCTCACTGTCATGACAACAGATACAGTGGCAAGAAAAAGTATGTGAACCCTTTGGAATTACCTGGATTTCTGCATAAATTAGTCATCAAATTTCACAACAATAGACAAACATAATGTGCTTAAACTAACAACACACAAATTATTGTGTTTTTCTTGTCTATATTGAATACATCATTTAAACATTCACAGTGTAGGTTGGAAAAAGTATGTGAACCCCTAGGCTAATGACTTCTCCAAAAGCTAATTGGAGTCAGGAGTCAGCTAACCTGGAGTCTAATCAATGAGACGAGATTGGAGATGTTGGTTAGAGCTGCCTTGCCCTATCAAAAACACTCACAAAATTTGAGTTTGCTATTCACAAGAAGCATTGCCTGATGTGAACCACGCCTCAAACAAAAGAGATCTTAGAAGACCTAAGATTAAGAATTGTTGACTTGCATAAAGCTGGAAAGGGTTACAAAAGTATTTCTAAAAGCCTTGATGTTCATTAGTCCACGGTTAGACAAATTGTCTATAAATGGAGAAAGTTCAGCACTGTTGCTACTCTCCCTAGGAGTGGCCATCTTGCAAAGATGACTGCAAGAGCACAGAGCAGAATGCTCAATGAGTGTCAGCTAAAGACTTACAGAAATCTCTGGAATATGCTAACATTTCTGTTGACGACTCTACGATACGTAAAACACTAAACAAGTATGGTGTTCATGGGAGGACACCACAGAAGAAACCACTGCTGTCCAAAAACAACATTGCTACAAGTATGAAGTTTGCTAAAGTTCACCTGGATGTTCCACAGCGCTACTGGCAAAATAGTCTGTGTACAGATGAAACAACATCAAAACCTCATCCCAACTGTAAAGTATGGTGGAAAGAGCATCATGGTTTGGGGCTGCTTTGCTGCCTCGGGCCTGGACAGCTTGCTATCATCGAGAGAATAATGAATTCCCAAGTTTATCAAGACATTTTGCAGGAGAATGTAAGGCTATCTGTCCGCCAATTGAATCTCAACATAACTTGGGTGATGCAACAGGACAATGACCCAAAATACAGAAGTAAATCAACAACAGAATGGCTTCAACAGAAGAAAATACGCCTTCTGGAGTGGCCCAGTCATAGTCCTGACCTCAACCCGACTGAGATGCTGTGGCATGACCTCAAGAGAGCAGTTCACACCAGACATCCTAAGAACATTGCTGAACTGAAAGTTTTGTAAATAGGAATGGTCCAAAATTCCTCCTGACTGTTGTGCAGATCTGATCCGCAACTACAGAAAACGTTTGATTGAGGTTATTGCTGCCAAATGGAGGGTCAACCAGATATTAAATCCAAGGGTTCACATACTTTTCCCACCCTGCACTGTGAATGTTTACACGGTGTGTTCAATAAAGACATGAAAATGTATAATTGTTTGTGTGTTATTAGTTTAAGCAGACTGTGTTTGTCTATTGTTGTGACTTAGATGAAGTTCACAAAATTTGAGTTTGCTATTCACAAGAAGCATTGCCTGATGTGAACCATGCCTCTATGACCAATTTATGCAGAAATCCAAGTATTTCCAAAGGGTTCACATATTTTTTCTTGCCACTGTACATAACAATACAACAGCATTAAAGAGATTGCAGAAAAATGTATTTTTTCATTAAACTGTTAAAATAGTTCCCTTTACAACCACTGTACAATCTGTAATATTTACATGAATAAGTACATATTTGTGAATCAATGAGCTTGTAGTGTAAATACAAAAGCGTAAACATCTGTGAGACTCACTTTGCTTTGGCCTCCTCTTCAGTTTCCGGAGATTTGGAGGTCACTGCAAGGGCAGAACAAACAGCTCATAAATATGCAACAAATGTAAAAAAATATATAAAAAAATGATATAGGCTTGCTGGTGCATGAGGTTTCTAGCCTCAGAACAAGATATAAGATTGGTGATAGACTGTGGAACCAATATAGAGTAACCTATTGCTCAGCACCCCCAAGCATCCCTGTAATAAATATGAGGATCTCTGCGTGTTAGAAGATAACCTTTCTGTGGGCAGGGGGCCTTCGCTGAGATGTCTCTGTTGATGTCAGCTGGCTGGGGTACCACTTTCTCAAAACCCTGTTTGATCCACTCATACACCCTGAGAACAGAACACACGACACCCAGGCACAAACACACACGTTAGAATGTCATTGGAGACAACAAAGTGGGTAGAAGAGAGAGATTGAAGGAGAGAGGCATTCACACACACACACACACACACACACACACACACACACACACACACACACATACACACACACACACACACACACACACACACACACACACACACACACACACACACACACACACACACACACACACACACACACACACACACACACACACACCTGGGTGGGATTCCCTTCTCTTCTTGAGGCTCTTCATCTGACAGAACCTCCACCACAGGAATATGAGGAAGAGGCTCTGCATCTAGAGATAAGGAGTTCATCATCATCATCATCATCACCCCCCACCCCAACATCATCAATAGAACCACACGCAATGTCATGATTATTATCATGCTACTACTTCTACCCATAGGAAAAATATGCTGTTAGCTCTCACCCGGGACATCTTGGATAGCATGCACCTGAAGGGAAACAAACATTCACAGAAAATCTATCAATATTCAACAATAACAGATTGTAATGAGTCGTAAGTAGTTTGTGTACATTCAGAAAGTCTTCATAACCCTTGACTTATTCCACATTTTGTTGTGTTACAGCCTGAACAATACATTTATTAAATATATCTTTTTTTTTACCCATCTACAAACAATACCACATAATAACAAAGTGAAAACATGTTTTTAGACATGAAAATATTACAGAAAGTTAATACATGTTAGAATCACTTTTGGCAGTGATTACAACTGTGAGTCTTTTTGGGTCTCTGAGAGCTTTGCACACCTGGATTATTCAATATTTGCAAATTATTATAAAAAAAAATATTCAAGCTCTGTCAAGTTGGTTGTTGATCATTGCTAGACAGCCATTTTCTTGCCATAGATTCTCATGCAGATTTAAGTAAAAACTAACTAGGCCCACTCAAGAACATTCAATGTTGTCTTGGTAAGCAGCTCTAGCGTATATTTGGCCTTGTGTTTTGTTTATTGTCCTGCTGAAAGGTGAATTTGTCTCCCAGTGTCTGTTGGAAAGCAGACTGAACATGGTTTTCCTCTAGGATTTTGCCTGTATGTAACCGATGTGAAATGGCTAGTTAGTTAGCGGTGGTGTGCGCTAATAGCGTTTCAATCGATGACGTCACTCGCTCTGAGACTTGAAGTAGGGTTTCCCCTTGCGTTGCAAGGGCCGCGGCTTTTGTGGCGCGATGGGTAACGATGCTTCGTGGGGTGTCAGTTGTTGATGTCTGCAAGGGTCCCTGGTTCGAGCCCGGGTTGGGGCGAAGAGAGGGACGGAACCTACACTGTTACATGTGCTTAGCTCTAATCTGTGTCTTTTTATCCCAAAAAACTCCCTAGTCCTCGCCGATAACAAGCATACCCATAACATAATGCAGCCACCACCATGCTTGAAAATATGAAGAGTGGTTCTCAGTAATGTGTTGTGTTGGATTTGGCCCAAACATAATGCTTTGTATTCAGGAAATAAAGTTAATTTCTTTGCCACATTTTTTTTTTTTTACTTTAGTGCCTTATTGCATGTTTTGGAATATTTTTATTCTGTACAGGCTTCCTTCTTTTCACTCTGTCATTTAGGTTAGTATTATGGAGTAACTACAATGTTGTTGATGTATCCTCAGTTTTCTCCTATCACAGCCATTAAACCTTTTTTTAAGTCATCATTGGACTCATGGTGAAATTGCTGAGCGGTTTACTTCCTCTCCGGCAACTGAGTTAGGAAGGACGCCTGTATCTTTTTAGTGACTGGGTGCATTGATACACCATCCAAAGTGTAATGAATAACTTCACCATGCTCAAAGGAATATTCAATGTCTTTTCTATTTTTACCCATCTACCAATAGGTCCCCTTCTTTGCTAAGCATTGGAAAACCTCCCTGGTCTTTGTGGTTGAATCTGTGTTTGAAATTCATTGCCTGACTGAGGGACCTTACAGATAATTGTATGTGTAGGGGTACAGAGATAAGGTAGTCATTCAAATATCATGTTAAACACTATTATTGCACACAGAGTGAGCCCATGCAACTTATTATGTGAGTTGTTCAGCAAATGTTTACTCCTGAACTTATGCCACATGCCACATGCCATAACAAAGGGGATGAATACGTATTGACTCAAGACATTTCAGCTTTTAATTTTGTATTAATTTGTAAATATTTCTAAAAACATAATTCCACTTTGACATTATGGGGTATTGTGTGTAGTCCAGTGACACCAAATCTATTTAAAATTCAGGCTGTAACACAACAAAATGTGGAAAAAGTCAAGGAGTGTGTGTACTTTCTGAAGGCACTGTAGGTTTGTGCATTTCGTCATAAAATTGCAATTTTCTCTTAGACAGGGGATGCTCTTCATGTCTTAAAAGGCCTTCTCACATACTGTACAAGCCACAGCAGGAACCTGCACATATAAACAACTCTCGACCTGAACGGCTACAGGGTTAGAAATATCCTGGGTGTTTCTCAAAATGCATACAACCGTGCTCCGCAAATTGGAGCATGGGAGGGTCAGAGTATGAGTCCAAATCAAAGGTAAGCGAAATGGAGCAAGGAGGGCACTTCTCGGACGCGTACTCCGTTTGTACATATTGTGAAGGACGCACCGATGCAAGCTTCAACGGAAAGTACGCGTATAAATATGACGGAACCATGTAAAAAACTACACAAAACTTCTTGAAATCAATGGTGTCCATCATTTGAGCTGAAGCGAGAGCAAATAAACCCAGACTTTAGAATGAAATGTTGCCCATTCACATCTCATATGTTGCCTTACTACAATATTTGATCTTGATACATTAATAAGTACATACTGTGTTAATTTTGGCATTACCTGCCTACAATACCCACTGTAGTGTATGTAGATTGCAAGCCCATAGTAAGTCAATAGGGCTAACGTCAACTGGCTAGCTACTACTGTTCGCTAGCTAGATAGCCACAAAGATTTGACATCTACCTTGCATAACATTTGCTTTTTGTATATCTTGTTTCGTCTCTATTGTTGCCATTATCCTTGGCTAGAAGAAGGTTCAATGAATGGGGAGGTCCAGTGTGAGGTAATACAGTAGGGGGAGTGCGAGTGCTTTTCAAATGTAATGTTTTATTTGTTCTCCATACTCTCGTCCTCACAATAACGTACTCAAGAGAACGTCCTCGGAGAATGCACTCGGAGTATGAGAGTGTGTGGAGCATGGTAGTATGCATATTGTGAAACACCCGCTGTATTCATTATCACACAGTGATGCATGCATGGACTGACTGCTGTCAACTTCTTCCAAAGGCTGCCACTGAAGTGACGTGACATTCAAATGGAGATGTTATGTGATTGGATAATATCATTCGGTTTTGATAGCTGACTCATATAAATTTGATTCTCCAATCAGGGATTGTGGAAAACCCTTTTCTCTCCAGGTCGAGAGTTATCTATCTCCGTCGATCATCAAACAGCTAAACCACAGGAATCACCACCTCGCAGAACCTGCTTGAGCAGATGACATGTATATCAGTGAATCAGTGTTGCCAGCAAGAACCGGCCCTCTCAGCCTCAAGGCACAGCTGGGGTGGGAGAGGGGTAGCAATGGGACATTGTGGCGAATGGATCTCTAGAACCAAGTTTGAACACAGCTGCAGCAGGTCCGTTAGCATTGGGTTTAAGTTAGCATAGCATAGCAATGTCCATATTATAGCTAGCTACTTACGCTTGGTCACTTCTGGAATCTGAATGGAAATTCTATTAAACATGACTAGCTTAGCTCCAAGTACAGAACTGAGAGTCTGAGAAAGCAAATGCTACACGTTAGCATAAGCCATGAGTAAGTTTAGTTAGCATATTAGCAAGGCCCTTGATTTAGCTACTTACGCTAGGTGTTTTCTTAACTTCCGGCACCTTTCTGGCTTCTGCAATCTGAATGGAAATGTTGTAAAACATGGCTAGCTTGGCTCCAAGTACATAAATGAGAGTTTGAGAAAGCTAATGCTACACGTTAGCGTAAGCCATGAGTCATTTTAGTTAGCATATTAGCAAGGCCCTTGACGTTGCTACTTACGCTAGGTGTTTTCTTAACCTCCGGTGCATTGCTCGCCTCTGCAATCTGAATGGAAATACTGTTAAACATGGCTAGCCTGGCTCCAAGTACAGAACTGAGAGTTTGAGTTAGCTAATGCTACACGTTAGCATAAGCCATGAGAAATTTTGGTTAGCATATTAGCAAGGCCCTTGATGTAGCTACTTACGCTAGGTTTTTTCTTAACCTCCGGCGCCTTGCTCACCTCTGCAATCTGAATGAAAATGCTGTTAAACATGGCTAGCCTGGCTCCAAGTACAGAATTGAGAGTTTGAGAAAGCTAATGCTACACGTTAGCATAAGCCATGAGTAGTTTTGGTTAGCATATTATCAAGGCCCTTGATATAGCTACTTACGGTAGGTTTTTTCTTAACCTCCGGCACCTTGATCACCTCTGCAATCTGTATGGAAATGCTGTTAAAAATGTCTATCCTGGTTCCAAGTACAGGACAGAGATGAGTCAAAGAAAGCTAATGCTACACTTTAACCATGAATAATACATTTTGGTCCTCTCTAACTGAGAATGTTTTTATTTATTACAGCTTGCTGATTGAAGTTAACAAACGCTTGAGGGGCTTCCTAAGTCCTCTTTACTTTAACATTTTTAGTGTACAGTGTGATTTTAGGTAGGGGCTGTTCTATAGCTACAACACTTAACTACAACCAATTAACTAACCAATTTAACTGACTTAGATGAAAGTTCAGACAACACTGCTACAGGCTATTACTCAAATAAAATCTGTGGACCCTTCAGGGCACCTGTCAGACCATTCCATCTGTACCTCTGTTGTCTCTGCAGGCTCCACCTCCTCCATGTTTTTTAATTCAGGCTGGGGAACCACACTGGCCAATCCCTGGGCAATCCAGCCGATGACTCTCGACCCCTGCCTGTGGAGAGATAAAATATGAAAATTGTTTTGATTAACAACCACTTTTATTGACAACTTTGTCCGCGGCTTTGCTAAATATATGCATTAGAATGCAGTGGGGGGCTGTGAAAGCAGTTTACAGTAACGCAAGCGTGGGCAGTGGCAGAATTGGTACGAGTTTTGGACTTTTTAGGTTTGACATATCAAAAGATGGTCAGGGGTTTTAATTCAGTCAATTCAGGTATTGTAGCTTATATTTCTTACATTGAACTTAATATTTTCACCATGGTATTCTAAATCTGAATTAAAAAAAAATAGATGTCAATGAATGGGAAGGATTGGCAGCATTTAGATGGTGCTAATACCTTTCCCATTAGGTTACAAAACTCATGTAGTACAAAATGTATTAACTTTTATTTATTCAGGGGAACCGAATTGATACCAGTGTCCCATTTACAATGGTTCCCTGAGGACAAAAATTACATCAATACGGCCACAACAAAACGATGAAGAAATACTACAAGACAGCTATAAATGTATTACATCAGTTTATTGCAACAAGCTATAACAATCAATTGAAAAAATGGCACACTTCGGTGAACACTTTTAACAACTGAGTTTTAAACTGACCTATCCAGGTGTAATTTGTTTTGTAATGTATTCCATAACTGTGATGCATTAAAACTAAAAGCGGTTTTACCAAACTTTGTTGAGACAAGCAGCACCTCAAGAATGAATGGGTTTGGTAACTCTTTGTAAACAAGGGAGTAATGAAGTGAGCTACCTTCTGATACAGGATGCAGTGATAAGTATTAAAACTTTCACCTGTAATAAAGTTAAGGGCGCTATTGTAGACAGCATCCAAAGAGTAGTTGCTTCTGCATTCTGGTAAATGGTGTCACCATAGTCAAGATCTGGCAGGAAAGTTGACTGTATATTCTGCTGTACAAGCCCACTTTAAATCTTTACTTTTAAACTAGCTCATCAGTATGTTTTTTTAAACGTTCTTTATCAATCCAAATGCCCAGATATTTATAGGCGGGAACCCGCTCAATGAGAGAACCATCCAATGAGTGAATATATAGCCCATCTGAGACATTTTTACATGAATTAGAGAACGACATATATTTAGTTTTGCCCGCATTCAGTGCAAGTTTTAAATCCACAAGAGCTTTCTGTAATGTATCAAAATCAGATCGCAGCTCTTACATAGCTTGATCAACTGTCGGTGCAATGGCATACATTACCGTATCATCTGCATACTGATTAACATTACAGGATTTAATACATAGACCAATATTATTTATAAATAGTAAAGAGAACTGGTCCCAAAATCGACTCCTGCAGTACACCTTTCATAATATTGAGGAAACATTGTGCCCTGTCTGTCAAATGGTTTTTAAGTTCTTAACCCTTGTGTGGTGTTAGGGTCTGTGGGACCCTTTTTCAATGTCTACTAAAAGAAAAATGATACAATTCATTATTTTTTCAACCTGAGAATCATTGACCTTGGCTCATTTTCTGTGAAGAACATGTAAAATAACACAATTTCGTTGAGTGCACACTGTGCACACTATTTATTGTTTGGTTCCACTGTACCCGAAGGTAATAAAAGTGTGGGAAAGTGTGTGTGTAGGTGAAAACAAGCAAAAATGAAACAAAAAGGTTTGCTGTGTGCCTTCACTCTGTCTTCCTCCTCCTTGGGCCTGCTGTTTCAACATAGAACCAATAACCTGTCTGTCTCCCTGCCTGTCTGCCTGTCTCCCACTTTTCTCACACTCTTTACCCTTTGTAGTGTGTGAAACTACATAATGTCTTGCGGGAACCTGCACAATGTTATTACAATACATTATTTAAAATACATTGTAAAAATTCAGTATTTTCCCACACTCTACCCCAGCCAGGTGCAAATTGGGGGAGGGACACAACAAATAAATTGCTTTGCATGTGAGGCTCCTTACCACAATCAATCAGTATGGCATAAATTATCTCTGCTCAGAGGGCCTTAGAAATAATTTTTGCAGAGAGAGAAATTAGTTAGGATGGAGCGTCTACCACTTTGGAGGATTAAGACATTTCCGAATATGAGGATCATGTCTCTGTCAATTCGGAGTCTGACAGTGAGTTGGAAGAAGAGGATGAGATTGACCCTCAGCCAGCCCCAGGACCAGCCCGTCAGCAACCAGCCCCAGGACCAGCTGGTCAGCAACCAGTTTATCAGAAGCCTGCAGGAGGAGAAATATGGATGTAAAAAAATTGTGAAATTGAATAGTCTTCTTGTCCAAGGAATGAGCCAACCCGCATGGCTGCCAATGTGATAAGGATGCAACCCGGGCCGACGCGGATGGCGGTTACTCATGTGCAGGACAAAGTCTTCTTTTGAACGGTTCATCCCAGACCCCATCCAGAAAATCATTCTGGACTGCACCAATTTGGAGTGAAGGCGTGTTTTTGGAGAGAGATGGAAGGAGATGGACCAAACTCATTTACATGCATACTTTGTGATTATTTTCCTTGCTGATGTTTTCAGATGCAATGGGGAAACCACAGAATCCCTGTGGGATGCAGAAACTGGCAGAGAACTTTTCCATGCAACAATGTCTCTGGAAAACTTCCATATTATTTCCAGGATTATTTCGATAACCGAGACACCATACCAGCTCGGCGGCAGAGAGACAAGCTAGCTGCAATCAGGTCAGTGTGTGACAAGTGGGAGGACTGCCTTCCCCTGTTTAACAACCCTGGGCCCAACGTTACTGTTGATGAGCAGCTTATGCCATTTAGGGGCCACTGCCCCTTCAGGCAGTACATACCGTCTAAATATGGAATCAAGATCTGGTTTGCCTGTGACGCTGCTTCATCATAAGCGTGGAACTTGCATGTGTCTACGGGGAAGCCAGATGGAGGAGCCCCTGAGAAGAACCAAGGGATGTGGGTTGTCCTGGACGTGACACAGGGACTCCGTGGCCACAACATCATATGCAATAACTTTTTTACTTCGCACAAGCTGGGACAGGAGCTCCTCAAGAGGAACTTGACGATGGTAGGAACAATACAAAAAAACAAGCCAGAGCTCCAACCGCAGCTGTTGAATACACGGAACAGGCCTATCAATTCCTCTAAGTTTGTGTTCACGGCCGACACAATCATCAAGGATCTCTCTGTACTTTTCTCCTGACTTGTCTCCCAGTCCCTGCCGCTGAAAAACATCCCCAGAGCATGATGCTGCCACCACCATGCTTCACCGTAGGGATGGTGCCAGGTTTCCTCCAGACGTGACGCTTGGCATACAGGCCAAATAGTTAAATCTTGGTTTCATCAGACCAGAGAATCTTGTTTCTCATGGTCTGAGAGTTCTTTAAGTGCCTTTTGGCAAACTCCAAGCCGGCTGTCATGTGCCTTTTACTGAGGAGTGGCTTCTGTCTGGCACCTCAATCATAAAGCCCTGATTGGTGGAGTGCTGCAGAGATGGTTGTCCTTCTGGAAGGTTTTCCCATCTCCACAGAGGAACTCAGGAACTCTGTCAGAGTGATCATCGGGTTCTTGGCCACCTCCCTGATCAAGGCCCTTCTCCCCCGATTGCTCAGTTTGGCCGGGCGGCCAGCTCTAGGAAGAGTCTTGGTGGTTACAAACTTCTTCCATTTAAGAATGATGGAGGCCACTGTGTTCTTGGGGAACTTCAATGCTGCAGAAATGTTTTGGTATCCTTCCTCAGCTCTGTGCTTCGAAACAATCCTGTCTCGGCGCTCTACAGACAATTCCTTCAACCTCATGGCTTGGTTTTTGCTCTGACATGCACTGTCAACTGTGGTCCTTGTATAGACAGGTGCATGCCTTTCCAAATCATGTCCAATCAATTTAATTTACCACAGGTGGACTCCAATCAAGTTGTAGAAACATATCAAGGATGGTCAATGGAAACAGGATGCACCTGAGCTGAATTTCTAGACTGATAGCAAAGGGTCTGAATACTTACGTAAATAAGGTATTTCTGTTTTTTTTAATTTTATTATAAATGTGCAAAAATGTAAAAAAAATATGTTTTTCGCTTAGTCATTATGGGGTATTGTGTGTAAATTGATGCATTTTTTAAATTTAATCCATTTTAGAATAAGGCTGTAATGTAACAAAATGTGGAAAAAGGAAAGGGGTCTGAATATTTTCCGAATGCACTGTACATGCAGGCAGGGTAAAGTGGTAGATAATAATAAGAGTAAAATAAAAAACAGAATAGCAGCAGCAAACGATGAGTGTAAAAGTGTGTGTGAGTGAGTGTGTATATTAAGTCTAGTGAGTGTGCGTAGGGTCAGTGCAAGATAGTTTGGGTACCATTAGTTGACTATTTAGCAGTCTTATGACTTGGGGGTAGAAGCTGTCTTAGTTGGTCGGAGAGCCGATGCTCTGGTACCATTTGCCGGACGGCAGCAGAGTGAACAGTCTATGAATTTGGTGGCTGGAATCTTTGGCAATTTTTGGGGTTTTCCTCTGACACCGCCTGATATAGAGGTCCTGGATGGCAGGGAGCTTGGCATCAGTGATGTACTGGGTTGTCCGCACCACCCTTTGTAGCGCTTCGTGATCAAGGGCGGTGCAATTGCCATAACAAGCGGTGATGCAACCAGTGAAGATGCTCTCGATGGTGTCACTGTAGAACTTTTTGGTGTAGCCCAACCACGAGGCATGCCTACAGTTGGGAACGCGCTGCAAATCTGTCAGTGAACAGCATACAGGCAAAACAGCTATTTCGCTATATTTCAAATACAATCGAGGGAAAACACAGATTGGAAAGCAAATGATTCCTGCTGAAAGAAAGACTAATCTCCCTGTAGGCTACCAAATATGTTATCAACTTCCAAATAGGCCTATTGAGTGAACAGTATTGTACAGACTAAAACAAGATAGAGGCTTTTGACATGGGCATCAGCCATCGCCAGTGAGTGAGCTGCGCATCATTGGGTGAGTCAGTGAAACTGGAAAGCTTTTATAGGACTATAATTTTCCCTAATATTGTACAATATATACAGTACCAGTCAAAGCTTGGACACCTACTCATTTTTTCTTTATTTTTACTCTTTTCTACATTGCAGAATAATAGTGAAGACATTAAAACTATAAAATAACACAAATGGAACCATGTAGTAACCAAAAAAGTGTTAAACAAATATTTTAGATTCTTCAAAGTAGCCACCCTTTGCCTTGATGACAGCTTTGCACACTCTTGGCATTCTCTCAACCAGCTTCACCTGGATTGCTTTTCCAACAGTCTTGAAGGAGTTCCCATATATGCTGAGCACTTTTTGGCTGCTTTTCCTTCTCTCTGCGGTCCATCTCAATTGGGTTGAGGTGGGAGGATTGTGGAGGCCAGGTCATCTGATGCAGCACTCCATCACTCTCCTTCTTGGTCAAATAGCCCATCTATAATTTAGCCCAAACAACTACCTCTTCCCCTACTGTATTTATTTATTTATTTAGCTCCTTTGCACCCCATTATTTCTATTTCTACTTTGCACTTTCTTCCACTACAAATCTACCATTGCAGTGTTTTACTTGCTATATTGTATTTACTTTGCCACCATGGCCTTTTTGCCTTTACCTCCCTTATCTCACCTCATTTGCTCACATTGTATATAGGCTTATTTTTCTACTGTATTATTGACAGTATGTTTGTTTTACTCCATGTGTAACTCTGTGTTGTATGTGTCGAACTGCTTTGCTTTATCTTGGCCAGGTAGCAATTGTAAATGAGAACTTGTTCTCAACTTGCCTACCTGGTTAAATAAAGGTCAAATAAAAAATAGCCCTTACACAGCCTGGAGGTGTGTTGGGTCCTTGTTCTGTTGAAAACATATGAAAGTCCCACTAAACGTAAAACAGATGGGATGGTGTATCGCTGCAGAATGCTGTGGTATTCATGCTTGTTGAGTTTGCCTTGAATTCTAAATAAATCAGTGACAGTGTCACCAGCAAAGCACCCCCACACCATCAAACCTCCTCCTCCATGTTTCACGTGGGAACCATACATGCGGAGATCATCCGTTCACCTACTCTGCGTCTCACAAGACATGACGGTTAGAACCAAAATTACAGATTTCCACCAATCTAATGTCCATTGATCGTGTTTCTTGGCCCAAGCAACTCTAATGAACTTATCCTCTGCAGCAGAAGTAACTCTGGGTCTTCCTTTCCTGTGGTGGTCCTCATGAAAGCCAGTTTCATCATAGCACTAAATGGGTTTTGCGACTGCACTTCAAGAAACTTTCAAAGTTCCAGAAATGTTCCGGATTGACTGACCTTCATGTCTTAAAGTAATGATGGGCTGTCGTTTCTTTTTGCTTATTAGAGCTGTTCTTGCCATAATATGGACTTGGTCTTTTACCAAAAATGGCTATCTTCTGTATACCACCCTTACCTTGTCACAGCACAACAGATTGGCTCAAACGCATTATGAAGGAAAGAAATTCCACAAATTAACTTTTAACAAGGCACACCTGTTAATTGAAATGTGCAAAGCTGTCATCAAGGCTCATCCCTCTCCCTCTCTGGCGCTCGAGGGCGCCAGACGGCCTATCATTATGCACACCTGTCAAAAGCTTCGATCCTCACAAAATGCTGACATCAAAATTGGAAGCATCAGGGAGGCCTTGTTTGTTGTTGGTGACATTGGGTCCGGTTCCGGGGTGCCTCAGCTAGCTCGTCGGACTTCCATGTCATAGCTGGCTCGAGAGGTTTTTCTTGCCCCGGTGGTCTCGGCAGGCGCCCACCCCACGTCATGCTTCAGCCTGCCATTAGGCTCCCACGCTTCAGCCGGCCATTAGGCTCCCACGCCTCAGCCGGCCGCCAGCCTCCCACGCCTCAGCCGGTTCGCCAGGCTCCCACGCCTCAGCCGGTTCGCCAGGCTCCCACGCCTCAGCCGGATCGTCGTGGGAGCACCAGACTGCCTATCATTACGCACACCTGTCCCCTACATTATGCACACCTGAACTCCATCATTATTTGATTGCCTCCCCTTTATCTGTCTGTTCCTCATGTTATTCCCGGTGTCTGCATTGATGTCGGTATTTTGTCCCCTGTCCAGACGCCATTCCTGTCCTGTTTCATGTCCATTATTTATTAAATGTTCTCCCTGTATCTGCTTCCTGTCTCCAACGACGATCCTCACAGGTGGCTACTTTGAATAATCTCAAATATAAAACATATTTTGATTTGTTCAACACTTTTTTGGTTATTTCATAGTTTTGATGTCTTCACTATGATTCTACAATGTAGAAAATAGTAAAAATAAAGAAAAACCATTGAACGAGTAGGTGTTTCCAAACTTTTGACTAGTACTGTGTATCTCCACACACCTAAGCTATTGGTGGATTCAAGACGAGGTCGTTTTTTAAAATCTCAGAATCTCAGTTTGTCAGTGTCAAAGTAGTCATTTGGATAATTTGTGAGGTATAAAAAAAATTCTGCTAAGTCTTCAATCATCTAAAATGATTTATGAAAGGCAACATTTTTCCCAGACCCTATGCTACAAACTCCCCTCCCCCCATGTGTGCAACTTCTGAAAGTGCCTCTACTCTACTGCTCTATGCCAGTATGCAAAATCAATGAAAACACATGCAATGCTTGATTACAAAAGGTGATTTTCTTTTTCATGCGTTCCTGTACCACCCTCGGGCTCACTATTTGTTCCGACACCTCTCAATTTACAAATTAAGCACTGAGTGTAGCATAGTACATAGTATTAATCAGCGTGAGACCATTTAATAACTCTTGAGTAGTGATGTCCACACAGGAGAATAAACAGAATAAACAACACTCAGTACTAAACTGCCTCTGGAAAATGCACAGACATGCACACATGGTAGTTCTGTACCTGTTCTCCTCCTGTTTGGTGGAGGGCTGAAGGATAAGGATAAACAGAGAACATAGTCAAACACTGCACACCGAGATTGAACTCAACACGATCTTGCAGTAACGTTGACTGTAGTGGATTTCCATTTCTTACCAATTAGAATTCCACCAACATTAGTATCATAGCGCTTACCTCAGTGTTGGCTCTGCCTAGCCGGGGTGTCCCAGCAGGCTGGGGAAGAGAATTAGCAAAGCCATGGGTGATCCAAGTCAACACTCCAGCCTCACCACTACACAGAGATGGAGAGAGGGAGGTAAAATAGTTAGAGGCAATATACACCGAGTAAACAAAACATTAAATTACATAGACTTACCAGGAGAATCGAGGTGAAAGCTATGATCCCTTATTGATGTTACTTGTTAAATACGCTTCAGTCAGTGTAGACTAAGGGGAGACAGGATAAAGAAGGCTTGAGACAAGCCTTGAGACAATTGAGACATGGATTGTTTATGTGTGCCATTCAGAGTGTGAATATAGCGAGTCAAAATATTAAAGTGCATTTGAATCGGTGTGGTAGTAGGTGCCACCGGTTTTTGTGTCAAGAACTGCAACGCTGCTGTGTTTTTCACGTTCAACAGTTTCCCGTGTGTATCAAGAATGGTCCACCACCCAAAGGACATCCAGCCAACTTGACACAACCGTGGGAAGCATTGGAGTCAACATGGGCCAGCATCCCTGTGGAGCGCTTTTGACACCTTTTAGAGTCCATGCCCTGACGAGGTGAGGCTATTCTGAGTTGACATTATGTGGTGTTTGTGTCCCCCCCCTCCTGAAAATGTATTTCTCGAAATTCATAACATACTAACTGCCTTTAAAGGGACATTTCAAAAATGTTCAACTTCAACATCTCCAGCACCACCCCAACATCAACATACTGTATGTGAAAATGGTAACTTGGAAAGTATACCAACTACATATAATTGTTTTACATAACTTTGCACAGTGAGTAGTCACCACCCTGGAGTGAGGTCAAGGAGCCTGTTGGAACCACCCCTTTCGGGCAAAAGGTATGAAGAAAAAATACATTAGACCAGAAAAGCGTGCAGCTGCAGCTGCACGTTTAAAATGGTTTGAACTTTGAATCTCAATACGAGGTGGAGACGATAAACTCACCTCCTGGACAATCACTGATACGGCTGATTAGCTGTTCTAAGTAAAGTATCTTCGATAGTGAATTTAAGTAGGACCACCCTGTTACTCTGCTCAAACCATCGTATTGCGCTAACCTCATCATCCCATTGGGGAACCATCGATACGGCTGGCTAAGCCTATCTTCAAAGAAGCGTCTTCAAGATCGAATGGAAGGAAAATCAACTCTGTATTTCTGTTCAGGACTACACGACAAGTCACTAGATACCGGAAAACTAAGATGAAGGACTACAGGAGAAGAATTGTTGGAACCATTTCAGACAATCAGAGTCTTACAAGCGAAAGGGCCCAAACCCCTTTCCAAGGCTACCCCTTTCACCAAAAGACCCCCAGCAAACACAGGCATTTCACGTAAATACATTCATACATTTGATCGCTATTTCTGACTTTTGTTACTCCTCTTCTTGGCTACTAACTGTTTGTAATGATTTGTCTGCTGGGCGCTGTTCTCAGATAATCGCACGGTTTGCTTTCGCCGTATAGCCTTTTTGAAATCTGACACCGTGGTTGGATTAACAAGAAGTTTATCTTTAAGCCCATGTATAACACTTGTATGTTTCATGAATTTTTATAATGAGTATTTCTGTTTTTGTATTTGGCGCTTTGCAATTTCACTGGATGTTGGCCCAGTGGGACGCTAGCCGGTGCTGAGTGTGTATGTTTATCCTGTTTTCCCATTTAATTAGCTAGTAAATACATAATTAAACCAATTTGTGTAGTACTGAATCATATGTAAGGCTCAGGTTTTTTCAGATGCAAGGAGGTTATGACTGTTCAGAATGATGATATGATACGAGGTTATGATTAATAACTTGACTGTTTATAGATGTGATAGGTGAAGTTTAATTCGGGAGATGGTAACTCTTTAAAGAACCGCTCTCGTGGTGCCCCAGATCCTAATGAGTTCATTGTTACATGATTAGTTTAAATCGGGTAACAATTAAACATAGTTAGTTAATTAGATAAATAACAGTCTTCAGATTTATGTTAAAGTCAGGTCACGACATAATGGAGCCCAGTGTGAGGAATCTAAAACAAAATTAGGCCTTACTGTTGAATTCAGTGTAAAATAATTGTGTAGCAAATTATACCCCAAAGAGCAGTATGCAGGATTGTCATTGAGTGGCGTGTGTGTTTCCTTTCGACCCAGATACCAGGGAGAGATTGTCTCCTTTACAACGCCTGCAACTGATGGTTTATTTTGGAGGGTGTCTGTTGCAATTTCTGCTGTTTTTTCTCTTATGGCATTGTGATCTAACAGTCTCAGCCCTTTGGCACAGTTTGGGTTTATATCGCTGCTGAGGCGTTGTAAAGGTTCTCTCCAGTTCAGCCCTGATGTAAGGCCACCAGCAGAGATTGACATCGGTCCAGTACCGCAGTGCACAGCAGAAGCACGAGCAAGAAACGGGTGAGTTGAAGGGACAGGTGGAGAGAACCAGGAAACGAATGACAAAAGGTGAAAAATAAAAGATACTGCTTGCCGAGGTACTGCATTTGACTATATATATACTACTCAAAAAAATAAAGGGAACACTTAAACAACACAATGTAACTCCAAGTCAATCACACTTCTGTGAAATCAAACTGTCCACTTAGGAAGCAACACTGATTGACAATAAATTTCACATGCTGTTGTGCAAATGGAATAGACAACAGGTGGAAATTATAGGCAATTAGCAAGACATCCCCAATAAAGGAGTGGTTCTGCAGGTGGTGACCACAGACCACTTCTCAGTTCCTATGCTTCCTGGCTGATGTTTTGGTCACTTTTGAATGCTGGCGGTGCTTTCACTCTAGTGGTAGCATGAGACGGAGTCTACAACCCACACAAGTGGCTCAGGTAGTGCAGCTCATCCAGGATGGCACATCAATGCGAGCTGTGGCAAGAAGGTTTGCTGTGTTTGTCAGCGTAGTGTCCAGAGCATGGAGGCGCTATCAGGAGACAGGCCAGTACATCAGGAGACGTGGAGGAGGCCGTAGGAGGGCAACAACTCAGCAGCAGGACCACTACCTCCGCCTTTGTGCAAGGAGGAGCAGGAGGAGCACTGCCAGAGCCCTGCAAAATGACCTCCAGCAGGCCACAAATGTGCATGTGTCTGCTCAAACGGTCAGAAACAGACTCCATGAGGGTGGTATGAGGGCCCGACGTCCACAGGTGGGGGTTGTGCTTACAGCCCAACACCGTGCAGGACGTTTGGCATTTGCCAGAGAACACCAAGATTGGCAAATTCGCCACTGGCGCCTGTGCTCTTCACAGATGAAAGCAGGTTCACACTGAGCACATGTGACAGACGACAGAGTCTGGAGACGCCGTGGAGAACGTTCTGCTGCCTGCAACATCCTCCAGCATGACCGGTTTGGCGGTGGGTCAGTCATGGTGTGGGGGGGCATTTCTTTGGGGGGCCGCACAGCCCTACATGTGCTCGCCAGAGGTAGCCTGACTGCCATTAGGTACCGAGATGAGATCCTCAGACCCCTTGTGAGACCATATGCTGGTGCGGTTGGCCCTGGGTTCCTCCTAATGCAAGACAATGCTAGACCTCATGTGGCTGGAGTGTGTCAGCAGTTCCTGCAAGAGGAAGGCATTGATGCTATGGACTGGCCCGCCCGTTCCCCAGACCTGAATCCAATTGAGCACATCTGGGACATCATGTCTCGCTCCATCCACCAACGCCACGTTGCACCACAGACTGTCCAGGAGTTGGCGGATGCTTTAGTCCAGGTCTGGGAGGAGATCCCTCAGGAGACCATCCGCCACCTCATCAGGAGCATGCCCAGGCATTGTAGGGAGGTCATACAGGCACGTGGAGGCCACACACACTACTGAGCCTCATTTTGACTTGTTTTAAGGACATTACATCAAAGTTGGATCAGCCTGTAGTGTGGTTTTCCACTTTAATTTTGAGTGTGACTCCAAATCCAGACCTCCATGGGTTGATAAATTGGATTTCCATTGATTATTTTTGTGTAATTTTGTTGTCAACACATTCAACTATGTAAAGAAAAAGTATTTAATAAGATTATTTCATTCATTCAGATCTAGGATGTGTTATTTTAGTGTTCCCTTTATTTTTTTGAGCAGTGTATATTTTTAATACTAATTGACCAGATACATGCTTTTACCCCTTATACTTATTGAACCACCTCCCTCCCTTTAACAACAAAAGCAGCATACATAAAAAAATGAAATACATTTACGATTGGAAATATGTAAATATGCACATATACACAAAAACATCACAGCATACTATCCCTTCCTTCCCACACCCTCCCGTATCCCGTTGGCCAAAATTCTTACTCCTGATCCATAGAAGGCAACTGTTCAAAAAAAGGAATTTAAAAGGCTGCCATCTCAAGAAAAAGTTATCAGTACATCCTCTCAGTGCATTACAATTTTTCTAAGTGTAGAAAAGACAGATCTTTCAACCAGGATGATGCAGTGGGAGGTTTGAAGGATATCCAGTTAAGCAAGATCTGCCAGCGGGCTATAAGGGAGGCAAACGCTACAACGTCTGCTTCACTTTTAGTGAAACTATGCAACAAAGATGGAACTCCAAATATAGCTATTAGAGGACAAGGCTGCAGGTCAATATCTAGAATAAGAATTTACTACGTTTTTCTCTGATGTAGTGAGTTCTGTGCAAGACCTTGAACTAAATGAAACTTAACCGAGCACACGAGGATGTGGAGTTAACCCTAAGAAGGGCCTCTGCAAGGTCAAGTTCACTACCCCAGTCCGTCTTGATTTTGTTTATCGGAGAGGGTTCAGACAGCATAATGTCATAATCTAGAAATCAGACCTTGCCAATTCCACGGGAGGGACAAAATCTCCTCTAGCAACGTCTTGGGAGGTAGTTAAGAAAAGGTGGAACAACGTTACGGGCTCGAAAATTGCGGAAAAGATTAGAATTAGCCAGATTAGATTTAGCTACGAGATCATTAAAACTGACAAACTTCCAATATAAAAATAAATCTTTGAAACAAACCAAACCTCTCTCATGCCACAAAACAAAAGCCTGGTGGAGTTTGGAGGGTAAAAATAGGTGCTTGTTACAGATAGGGCTTAAAAGAGAAGGGACAGAAAGTCTAAAATGTTGATTAAATTGTCTCCAGATTTTCAAAGTAGAACGCACAATGGGGTTTCCCATGTACTTTTAAGGACACAAGCACAGTGGGGCACAAGCAAGAGCAGAAAGGGAGGATAATTGGCAGAAGTGCGCTTCTAATGAGCACCAGTTGGTACCTGGAGCATTTCACCAGACCATAATCTTTTGAAAATTGGCTGCCCAATAGTAAAGCAGTACATTTGGAAGTGCCAATCCTCCATCTTGTCTCCTTCTTTGAATTATTTCTCTACATATCCTAGGTGATTTGCCTGCCCAGATAAAATGAGCCCATCCAACAGCAGAAAGATCTGAAGACATTGAAAAAGGTATAGAAACCTAAGTAAAA
Organism: Salmo salar; assembly: GCF_965601325.2. Taxonomy (NCBI): domain Eukaryota; kingdom Metazoa; phylum Chordata; class Actinopteri; order Salmoniformes; family Salmonidae; genus Salmo; species Salmo salar. Next base: position 8,571,662 of record NC_138301.1, on the reverse strand, counting down.
TATTAATTTTAACATATTGGATTCTGCCAGCTAATAAGAGAAGCAGACTATCCCAGAGTTGTAAGTCTGCTTTAATTAACTCGTGTGACTAGGCTTACAATTTTAGTTTTATGGAGGGTAGCCAGAGAGTATTATATTCACGCCCAAATAGGAAAAACCAGAGGGTGACAGACGGAAAGGCAGGGCTCCAAGGAGAATTTGCTTGGCAGCAGGGTTGATCAGAAAACATTCACTTTTCTGAATGTTCAATTTGTAACCTGAAAATGATCCAAACCTGTTTAAAATATGCATTATGTTATCGACAGAGTTCACAGGGTTAGTGATATATAATAGTAGATCATCTGCATACAGTGACACTTTGTGCTCGTCACCAGCCGATGGATTTCAGTAAATGATGGTGATAATTTTAAGGCCAAGGAAAGCGGTTCTATCGCAAGAGCAAAAAGGAATGGGGACATAGGGCACCCTTGACGGGTCCCTCTGGAGAGGGAGAAGTATTTTCAATGTTAAGGGTTGGTGTGTATGCTAGCCGTAGGAGAAGACGTATCCATGAGATGAAATTGGACCCAAAACCAAATCTTCCCAAAATCTTAAATAAATAATCCCACTCCACCCGGTCAAAAGCCTTCTCCCCATCAAGAGAAACAACAATTTCGGCGTCTGGAGAGATAGGAGAGAGTATAATGTTCAAAAGCTGTCGTACATTGGAAAACAGTTGTTTCCCTTTGATGAAACCAGTTTGATCTCTCAGATATGACATCCTGAAGGAAGGGTTGCAACCGACATGCTAGAACCTTAGCTAATAATTTAACATCAGCGTTCAAAAGTAAAATGGCCAATATCCACCACATTCCACCGGATCTTTATCTTAGATAGAGGCTTGGGTTAGCGTCGGGGAGAAAGTTCCCTGTGATAACGAGTCGGTGAACATATGTAATAGTAATGGGGTGATCTGAGAATTTTTTGTAAAAATTGACAGGGAAGCCATCAGGGCCTGGGGCCGCCTTGCCACTTTGCATTAACTTTCGACCCTTTATCTTTTATTTTTTACCTTTATTTAACTAGGCAAGTCAGTTAAGAACAAATTCTTATTTTCAATGACGGCCTAGGAACAGTGGGTTAACTGCCTTGTTCAGGGGCAGAACAACAGATTTGTACCTTGTCAGCTCGGGGATTCAATCTTGCAACCTTTACGGTTACTAGTCCAACGCTCTAACCACTAGGCTACGCTGCCGCCCCATCATCAAGATGCAGAGGGTTGTCCAGAACTTTCCTCATGTCCATACCAATGGATGGGATATCCAAGTTATTGTAATGAACACGATGGGAGACAGAGAGCTGGTTTCAAGCGCAGGACGCAGCAGGTGTTTATTTGTAAAGGACCACAGGAGGAGGCAGGTAGCTGGGTCCAGGGGCAGGCAGAAGTTCATACACAGGGGATCCAAAAAGGCAGCAGTACAGGCAGGGAAAAGGCTAGTAACGTTGTCCGGGAGATCAGGCAATAGGTTGATAACAGGAAATCCGATAGGCTAAAGTATAGGCAAAAGACGTCATTAGTGAGGCAGGCAAAAACTATAATTTATGGGAGGATTAAATGACGGGGAAAAACAGAGCTCCGAATAGAGGTGTGTCACAAAACAAACAATACCTCACAATAATGGGGTGTAAAGAACTGAACTAAATAGTGTGTGATAATGACATACAGGTGTGTGAACAGGTGATCAGAATTCAGGTGATTGGGATCTGGGGAGTGAGCTGCGTTCATGGGATCTATGTGTCTGAGAGTGTGAGTTGGAAGCAGACGTTACAGTTATCTAAAAAGTTGTCCATAGCCGTATTATCTGATGCGGGTTTGGATTTGTAGCGGTTAGAATACAATGACACGAAAGTTTAATTAATATTAGAGGGATAACTTGTAAGATTACGGGAGGAGTCATATACCTGAGAAATAAGATGAGATGCTGACTGGCATTTAAGTTGGTGTGCCAAAAGGCGGCTGGCCTTGTCACCATATTCGTAGCATGTCCCCTTTGTTCGTTGCAACAGAAACTCTGCTTTATCAGTGGAAAGCAGATTAAATTGAGTTTGAAGTTTCAGCATCTATCTGGGCTCTATCTAAAAAAAAGGTAGTCTATGCGCGAGTAGGCTTGATGAACATGAGAAAAGTAGGATAAGTCTTTTGTGACTGGGTGGAGGAAGCGCCATGGATCACTACAACCCATTTGGGTCATGAATTTAGAAAGAGCTCTTGTCATCCCAGAAGGTGTTAGTGTTCTGGGATTAGACTGGTCAAGTTTTGGTTCAATAACACAGGTCCCAGCTGAAGATGAAGCGGTGGGTGTCAATATTAGGGAGAGAGGCTCAAAGAGATGTCATACATCTAGTGTCATCCCTGTTAGGGGCGGAAACATTCGCAAGTACTACAGGGGTTTGGAAAAGCGTGCCACTAACTATTGTATAACGTCTTCCAGGATCTGAAATGTTCTGTACTCGTTTGTGAATCACTATTGCTGTTCCCCTGGCTTTACCGTTAAAATTAGAATTAGAAACCTGTCCAACCCATGCTTCACGCAACCTAGTAGGGTCGTTAACACGTAGGTGCGTTTCTTGAAGAAAGGTGATATCAGTATTCAGGCTATTCAGATGTGAAAATACTCTGGACCACTTATTTTGCTCCCACAACCGTGAATGTTCCATGTCACCAGTCTGATTGGAAGCCCTAAAGTACCATCCTGACCTGTTGTTGAACTAGACATTAATCCTTATGAGAGGAGAAATCAAATGAAAAAAGAAAGAGGAAAAGAGAGCTTGAGAGAGGAGCAGCATGAGCAAAACTTCTGAATAAAGAAATTAATAAAATCCTCCAAAAAATGGCAACTTAACCCCACCACCCCCAACATACACAAAAATTTAAATTATAGTACAACTCCCTTCAAAGAAAAAAGAAAAAGGAAAAATACAAATCATAAACTCGTCATTATGAACGAGACGAGCAGCAGGAACTATCTCTTACTCAGCATCCGTTGATTACCCTACATGTGCAGTGAGGTCAAACCGACATAGGAAAGAAGTTACATACGTCCTTGAAATAAAAAAAATATATATATGTCAATAGGCAAGTATACATTTTGGGTTTCGGTCACACTTCAAACAACAAGTATAACCTGCCCTACCTACTGTATATCCTGGATAGGGTCCTGCCACCTGAGCATGGCCGATAGAGGGGTATTTGCAGCCATGTTTGGTAAGAAGGCAAGTATACATTTTGGGTTTCGGTCACACTTCAAACAACAAGTATAACCTTCAGCTTCAGCTATTGAAAAATGTTAACAGTGATTGGTGACATTTCAATGGCCATAAAATGAGTGTAGTCCACGATGTGTCGCCACAGGGCTGAGTAATGAGAAACTTTGAAATTAACCAGTAGGCTAAGAAAACGGTCAGCCCCTGTACACACTCTCTTCCCTTAAGTGTCCAACGCTAGCTGCAACGCAGTCATTCACGAGGGGTATCTGTCGAAAGCACCCCTTGGGAAAAAGTTGTTTCGAAACCTCTTGGTGCAGAATCCGATCCAAGGAGATATTACGATATCTCAACACATTCCATCAGCAAACCTGATTGACCATTCTTTTCATGATTTCGAGCCAGCAGTCTCTGTGAATGAGCAACTTCCATCCTCCTTGAAGTCATTCAATACTGTAGTTGAGATAAACTTCTCTTGTCCTTTGGACACTTCTGCTAGCACTGCGGCCATCTCAGCAAGAAAAACATTGACACGCAGAGTGTACTCTGCTTCCAGTGATAGATCTTCTGCTTTGTGGGGGACTGTCACCCCTTACAATGACACTAATGGCGTCAGTCCAGCAACTGACCCGATGACTCCCACTGGTGAAACACTTTGCGATATCACAGACAGACTGCTCCGCTTTCAGAGAGCCTACCAAGGTAAACCACCAGAGGGGGACCGCAACAGAGATCAACAACCAGGACATCACGTGGTCATTATTTTATGTTGGTTTGCAACTTGCAGGATAATCAGAAGATTTAAACCACCAGAGGGGGACTGTCATGACGTGGCCCTTTCTGGGTGTAGATCGTGGTTCCACCATCCCTCACACTCTCTCCTAAACCCAGGTTTTGTTATCTCAGGTCATAAATTCCTGTCAGAGACTCTCTCCCCCTGGTCATGTAGAAAGAGAGGGATAGAGCACAGAGAGAGAACAAAGCACTTCACTTGACCAAACTCCAATCCCAAAAATGGGAGAATTAAACAATATCTTTACTTTAGAGAATTTGGGAAGGGTCTGTGGACACTTAAGGGACAGTTATGATGAGTGGGTTTCATTTGGTGATCTCATGATGGACAGGAAACACATAATGGTATCTCTTAAAGTGTACATTTCACAGATGTCAGGTTTATAGCTAAATATTGTGAAAAGTATGTGATTATACATTGACATTATTTGTGAAAGGATGTAATGTGATGTTAACCTTCTAAATGAGAGTATGGAATTTCATAAAAAGATTAACTAGTCAGTTGCCACGCCCACATGAGCATAGATATTACGTCGGCGTCATGGACCTCCCTTTTCTACTGAAATGCATAAAACCCACTCCTGATGAAATTCACACCAGAACACGCAAACCATGGTGTAAGCTAAGGTTGCAAATGGTTGAATTTCTGAGACCGAAACATGCCGGGTGACGCTGGTGTGTGAAGTGGTTTAAACTACAACTCTACCAAAGGACAAGACTATACCACATGGAGCATTGGCTACACGGCTGGAAATGGTTCAACTCTGTGACTATCGATCCCTACAGAATAAGAGCAAATCTTTTAGGTATAATTACCTGTCTGCAGCTAAAAATTACGTAAACCTAGGATGAGAATACAGACAACCGCCGTAGCATCTATTCTATGAGAACATTTCTGAATGGTACTCCGAAGGTTCCATTCTAACCACCTACAACCATGAAAAACTTTGTGACTTCAATGAAAGTTAACCAGAGACTCTGATGAACCCTACAGGACGATCAAGGATTCCAACAGGGAAGACAACAACAACATAAATAAATAAATATATATACATTGCAATTATTCTCGAATGAGAGGCCGTTCATATGCAAAGGATTAGCATTTCAATGAATATTATTGTAGACTGTATGTAGTGAATCTATTTGTCTTTCCCGCTCTTTCTCAGTCCCACCCCTTCCCTTTGTCTACCAACCTGTCATATCGGCTTAGCCCACTAGGGACTTTTCCATCATTGTTAGTAACCAATATCCAATATCTGTTTTTATGTATTTCTGTGATTATTTAGTTAGTTAGTAAATAAATAATTAAGTCAATTTGTATATTTCTGATTCATCATTTATGCTAGGGTTTGTGCAGATAACCAATACTTTTACGATGTTCAGATGAGACTGATAGAAGGTAAATAATAATTAATGATAGACTGGTATTGATATAAAATATCTTCAGATCTTTAAGAGTGGATTCGGGGGATAGCTGCTCTATATAAACTAATGTTTCCATGGTGCCCCAGATTCCTAATGAGTTAGTTATTGCCTGATTAATTTAAGCAAATAATTCAACGTTAGGTAATCGATTTGAAAATAGCATGTCATCTCATTTAACCATAGTAAAGACACGGCAGTGGGTTCAATAGCATTCCACTATAGGATTTCCTCTGATCCTGGTCTGATCACTCTGATCCTCTCTGTCCTCCTGGCACACCATATGTGCCCACAGCCAACTAGGCCACCGGGTCATATGGCCACCGTCTCAAATGTAAATTAGCTTCATTGGCAAGAGAGGGGAAATCAATGTTGCCAAAGCAATACAATACAGAAAGAAATAGTGTCAAATCAATGTTGAAAGATCCCCTCCATTTCTCTGTTGGTGAGCATTGACAAACTAGAAGTATTGAATTCCGGCCGTTGATACACTCACCCATTCTCTTCGGCGACCTCCTCCTCTTTGGCCTTGGCAGGTTTTGGAGCTGTCAATCATAATTAAAGAACAGTGTGAGACGGCTGTCCCTCTATGCTGCTGATACAGATCAATTTACTGACTTGTTTAGTAGACAAAGGGAATTGTTTATAGATAAGGTTTAAGTCAGTTATTACCTTCTTGTTTCTTCTCTTCTTTGAATGTTACTTGTTTTACCTGTTTTAAACACAAAGCGATAGTTTGAGTAATAAAACATTTAAATGGTGATACAATCCCCCCTTTTCTTTCTCTCGCTTTTGGGGGACTTACTGGTGCAAGTGGGGCGTTGGTCTTCTCCTCATCTCCTAGTTTCCCAGGAGGCTGGGGAACCCCTTTCACCACCCAGCTGAACATCCTGCAACATACACAAAGTGACAATTACTGTGCTAAATATTTACGTGAATCCACTACCATGGTAAACTCGCAAACAGGGAAACCACTGGTAAACTGGATCTTGAGGTAAACCAAATGTGAAAAAAGTCAAGGGGTCTGAATACTGTCCGACTGCACTGTAGCTTATAAATGCTTCAAAAGCTTAGTTCAACTGTTGTACCCCGTCAGAACCCAAAACATATGCTTGTTTTACTCCAATGTTTGTAAACAAAGTAAATATAAACACACCTTCATGGCCTCAAAGTGGGGGTAAAAAGGTTTGTAATTGTTTCAACAGCTGATTGCCACGTTAAAGTCTTTGAGTATATGTGAGTCAATCTGGGCACGCAGCCAGACACCTGGTGTGTTTTCTGTCTGTTTTTTCTACCCTTTCTCTCCTTACCCTACCTCTATTGTTCCTACCCTGCCATTAGCTTGTTAACCTGCCTGTTCCTGTCCTGCTGGGCTGTTTGTCCCTCCATCTAACCCTCCCTTATCTCTTTGTTGTACTTCTCCTGTAATTCCCTTCCCTCCTTTCTTAGCTTATTAACCTTCCTGCCCTACCTACTGTATATCCTGGATAGGGTCCTGCCACCTGAGCATGGCCGATAGAGGGGTATTTGCAGCCATGTTTGGTAAGAAGCTCTTAACACAGTACTCTAAATAGCTTACCAGACAGTCTTGATGTTTACTTTCGGAAAACACCCACCCACCAAAAACCACATAACGTTAAAATAATTGCCATAATACAGTAGTTAAACCAAATACTGCTACAAATCATAGCTTTATTGAATTAATATGCAGATAATTCTGTAGTAAGCCTATGAGTATTGTAGAGTTTGGGAGGACATTTCCCTACATAATGGTGCCCCATGTGAGGAGACAATCCCCTACAGCAGTGTTTCTTAAACTTTTCACGATTAAGTTCCAAATATTTTTAATGGTCCCTCCAAGCGTGAGTTTTTTTTATGTGCTTTATGTCAGAATGTGATTGTTATGCAACAGGACAGTTAACCTGCACTGCCCTCAAACCTCCTAATTATCTATAGGCTGTGTTTCAATTTGTACATTTCAAATTAGGTAGATTAGCTAGATGAGCCTGACAAACTTCTCTCTTCGATGAGAGCTCAAGCACTCCCCTAGTGTTTCCCCAGGTCAAGTATGCAGATATTTGCGCATCTCTAGTCAGAACAGAACCTGACCATACCTTTTCCCCCTGGCACATTATCCTGCTGTTGACCGTTCTCCTTAAACTCCACCTTCTCCCTCTGCATCTTCCAGCTTCTGAATACCGGCATCCCCTTCCTGTTCGACCGGACTGTGACACAGGCCCCTGTGCTTTTGGAAAGCTGATGCTGGAAGAGTGTGGGATTGCTGTACTAATTGTAAACATACAATGTGTGGCCCTTTGAACCTGGTTGGTTAGATACCTGCAGATTCATGCAGGGTAGTAACATCACGAGTTGTGATTATGGTTCATTGTTTACCTAGCTAGCTAACGTTAGCTGGCTGGCTCGCTAGCTAATGTTATGTGTATGACCTTATTATTCATATCTCATATCTCTATAACCTAATGTTAGCTAGCTAACATTGAACCTGGTTGGTTAGCTACCTGCAGATTCATGCAGGGTAGTAACGTCATGAGTTGGGATTATGGTTCATTGTCTTAACAAAAGACTCCACTATGCAAGGAACCATTTCAGGTGCATTTGTAAATTCAGTCTGGCCATCTACTCCGATTTCAGAGCACTCTCGTCTGAGTGTGCCAGAGAGCGCAGAATAACTGATGAATTTACAAACGCTCAACACCTGTTGAATATGGGCGGTGTCAGTAAACGTCAGTAAACTCATCGGCCAGAGCGTCTGGTGTGCGCTCTGAACGCGAAACACTCAGAATTTACGAACAGACAATTTGATAGTGGAGTTGCAGTCACCAACGCTCTGGATAACATAACAGCCTAATTAGCTCTGCTAGGGCCAGTAATGTTTAGTGAGCTGTTCTCTCTTACTTCAACTTTAATAGCAAAATTACTTTCCCATTGTTCTTCAACTGTAGTGTATGATATACCATTTTGTAGCTCTGAGTCTCTACTTTTATCCAATGTAAAAAACAAAATGTCAAATTGTGCTACATAAGACCGATTTGAGCCGGTCGGTCACAAATATGTGTGTAAAAATAATTTTTGAAGGTTGTACTGATTATGATGTGCTAATGCTAAGCTGATTGCCAGCTATGTGTGGAGCCATGTTTGTTGACATCATACAATGCATTCTGGGTGTCATGTAAACACCTGTCAGACCAAAGATGAGGTGAAGGGATAGTTCACTTGTTTTTCGAGTAAACTTCCGGAAGTGAATGATGGGAAGTGAATAATGATAGATGACACACCCCCTTCTACATGCATACTGTAAACAGACCCAACACATCTTGTAACCTCTTCTTATTTCTTGTTGACTCGGAAAAACAAACATGACTGCGTGCAAAAACTCTAACCACCATTGGATTACTTCAGACTTTTAGAAAGTATTTTACTCATCTATTTCCATCACTAGTGAGCTGACCTGTAATGAATTGTAAATAGTCATTACTATTAGCTACTTATAATTATGGTTTCTGTCAGCCGAGAGTTAGCTAAATATGTTAGCTCACTCTTTCCTCAGCGCTAGGACTAATGTAGCATACATTTTCTGATTATGATGGGAATTATGTTATGCTGTTGCTACTGCTATGAATGTCTGAACATTGCATCCAAAAATAAACTGCTCACATTGGTGCAAATTGTTTCTGTGAAAAAACAGTGTAGCCGACTCAAACGCTGACTGTTGCATCAATTGTAACTAGACATGTTAATGAAGTGTTGTAGAGGCGAAAGAAACGCACACCTATTTAGGCGAGGTGCTGGCTAGTGGAACAATTTAAAAAAGCCGCACAGTCTAGGAGCTCAGATGCAAAAATGTTATGTCCAACGTTTCGACAGACAAGCTGTCTTCATCAGGGTATAATGACAAACACTGTGGGATGACTCATTTATATAGCGTCAAAAGACACACACAGGTGTCTGTAATCATGGCCGGGTGTGGCCTGATATCATTGGTTAATTCTCATATATTAAAATAGCATATCTAAAACATAAATGGATAAAGTACGATCATAGATACAATTTGGCTACATAGGCCTACAAACATTTACAATAGCAAAATCACAATAATCACAAGAATGGCTTCAGATCAAAGTCTACGTTGAGACCGAAGGGAGCAAGAGTCTTTAAATTAAAGATTCAGGCAGCCTCTCGTTTTAACAATAAATTGTTGAGGTCACTCCCTCTCCTAGGGAGGGTGACATGTTCAATGCCGATATAACGTAGGGACGAAATCGAGTGGTTTGCTTCCAAAAAGTGGGCCATAACTGGGTAAGTTGAGTTTTTGCACCTAATAGTGCGACGATGCTCTGAGATACATACTTTTAATTCACGCTTTGTTTTACCCACATAATTTTTTACCACAAGGGCAAGTTCTAAGATAAATTACTGCCTTAGTGGAGCACGTAATAACACCTTTGATTGGGGTCTGTTTCCCTGTTTGTGGGTGTTTGAAGGATCTACATTTATAAGTGCCATTGCATTGAGCACAGCCATTACACTTGTAGTTTCCATCCAGTAGGGACACAAATACGCGTTGTGCAGGGATATCTTGGGGTGGTAAATCAGAGTGTACCAGTTGATCTCTGAGGTTTCTGCCCCGCGAGAATACGACCAAGGGAAGGTCCAAAAACACATTACCGATACTATCATCAGATCTTAGAATGTGCCAATGTTTGTGAACGACTCCCTTCATTTGTTCAGAGCACTTTGAATATGAAGTGGTCTAATCACACCGGTTTGAGCGTACGCTGCAGAGACCACTGTAGAATGATCAAACCAGTGTGCTCGTACGCATCAAAGGGTTAATCCTGGTCCTAGGCACCTAAGGGGAGCACATTTTTGTTTTTGCCTTAGCAGTACACATCTGATTCAAGTCATCAAACTTGATGATGAGTTAATAATTTAAATCAGCTGTGTAGTGCTAGGGAAAACACAAAAATGTGCACCCCTTTGTGACCAGGACCAGGATTACGAAACTCTGACCTACAGTTTTGATGAAAAACGTGCCTGCAAATGTTGCCAACCAGTGATACTCAACTCTTATATCAACTCTTCTTCCATTACAAAGACACACAATTCAGTTCCAAAGCTACGTCGATGTCTCTCCCTAAAACAAAAGCAGAGCCACCACAGAGACACAACGGCCACAAACCACTGAGGGGACACCCACTAGGCGATACTATTTGGAAGACGTGTAGACATATAGCAAACGTATAACAAAGGCTGGTCTAGTTTATAGTCAGTCACTTTTTAGCAGTAGTCTCTTGTTAGCGGTATGGTATGCCATAGATAAAGTCTACACCAGCGGTCACCAAGCCTTGGCCTCAATACCTTGATTAGCTGAATCAGGTGTACTAGCGCTGCCTTGGAACATAACTCTGCTTACCCAGGGTTTACGCCCACTGGTCTACCTATAGTTTGGAATCTAACAGTAGTTTGAGGATGCATAGGGGGACTTCTATAAGGGTGAGGGTGCTCGGACTTACCTGAGGGTCTTAACAGTGGCCCGTCATCCCAGAAGCGGTGAGAGTGTGTAGGCTGCGGAGCGCTGGGCGATGTGGGAGGATTAAAGCAAGCTAGGCTGTGCCAACGGGATTAGCCGCCTGAAGGACAGCACTCGCTGCTCCGCTGAAAGGGTGGGGCAGGGATTAGCCCGCAGAACCCACAGAAACCTGGAGAACATTTCAGAAGGAGCAGAGAAGACCCAAAGGCTCAAAACAAGGGTCTGCATGAAGAACTGGAGATCAAGGTTTGGCAAGACAACCTTTCTCCTGTCAAATAATATTTGTTAGCTTGAGAAGCTTAGAGAACCCAGAACTAATAACCAAGATCTCGGATTCCGGATCCCATAACCAATCCAACAGAACCAGTGAAGCTGGAGAAGCCCACTTAGGCTTTATTTTTATTGTTTGTCTGTATTCTTATATGATATTTGGGGGAAGAAAACTACTAAATCAATATACACTTTTGCAGGCCTCAAGTGTTGACAGGTGTTTTCAAGGGTCTTGTCTCCTACCTGTACTGACCAGTGGTGGAAAAAGTACCCAATTTTTATACTTGAGTAAAAATAAAGATACCTTAAAAGAAAATAAATGTAAAAGTAACCCGGTAAAATACTACTTCTGTCAGAAATGCTCAAGGAAGCAGGAGGGTTGAAGTCAGGCGCAGGAGACACAAGTCCATGAACACTCGTTTCTTTTTAATAAATAATCCACGCTTGCCAAAAACAGGTAGGGCAGGGCAAGATAAAACAAATACCCATAAACAGCCCGAACACAGCGTAGGGACGCAGCCCAAAACACACTGGTATAAAACCTACAGGCAGAAGGGAAAAAACACCTGTTCCCCAGACGTACAACCTGACGAAAATAATCACGCACAAACACAGACATACCTTGCTAGACTAAATAACCCCCCCTACTAATGACTAAACCAAAACAGGTGCGTGCCTACCTAGACCTAACCAACAGAAAGTGAAACAAAAAGGATCGATGGCAGCTAGTAGGCCGGCGACGACGACCGCCGAGCGCCGCCCGGTCGAGGAGGGGCGCCACCATCCGTCGGTGTCGTGACAACTTCAGTAAAAGTCTAAAAGTATTTGTTTTTAAATTTACTTAAGTATCAAAGGTAAAAGTGTAAATCATTTAAAATGTCTTATATAAAAATCAAGATTTACATTTATGGATAGCCAGGGTCACAGTTCAACACTCAGAGGTCATTTACTAATGAAGCATTTGTGTTTAGTGACTCTGCCAGATCAGAGGCAGTAGATGACCAGGGATGTTTTCTTGATAAGTGCGTGAATTAGACCATTTTCCTGTTCCTGCTAAGCATTCAAAATGTAACGAGTACTTTTGAGTGTCAGGAAAATGTAAGGAGTAAAAAGTACATTATTTTCCTTAGGGATGTAGTGGAGGTAAAGTAAAGGTTCTCAAAAATATAAATAGTAAAGTGAAGTATAGACACCCCAAAAAACTACTTAAATAGTACTTAAGTAAAAATACTTTTAAGTACTTTACACCACTGGTACTGACCCAAGGACTCGGTATCGTCACTGAGTCAAAAGGAGTATTTAACCCACATTCCTGTCTAACCTCCTCTTTCTATTCTTTGTTTACCTCATGCCCACCCGCAATCTACCCATTACTTTCTCTCTATCTACCTCTGTTTGTCCTCACTTTCTTTGATTCAGTCTTTGACTGTGAATGCAGGAACTGCGAAAGCCTAACATTTTCTTGTCTAGATTATGAGAAAATCTCAAAGCAAAAGAATGCACTTTCACTTTCTTTGCCCCTCCCCCTCTAGTGTTTCATTTCCAATCATAGCATTAGCAGGATGATGGAATGGTCAGCATCACAAAAAGAACAACCTGTCATCTGCTCAACGAACCCTGACCCTGAGTTATACCACTTCCTGTGTCGTAAGACCCTGTTTACGCCAATCCACGCAGCCAATCATCACAGAGAGAGAGCGAGAGATAGGGTATGTGTTGGGTATGTGTGATTGCAGGGGATAAGGGGATATGGTGTTTTGGGGTAGGGGGTTGGAGTAGGTATTTTGAAATAGGATTCTGCCGTGGTTACATTTGGCTAGTTCCTGCTACAATCCATAACTTTTGATTTGGTGTGTGTCTTTGTAATAAACAATTTGAGTTTTAGTTAACTAGGACATAGATCCTCGTGTCTTCTGGGATAGAACCTATACTACAGGTGTATTCTATGTCAGTGCCAGGTATAACCCACAGCACAGATGTATCTCTATCTCAGGTAACTGTGGACACAGGGCCAAAGCTGTTAATGTGGCCCGAAGAGGATTAGCCGCATCCAGCGTCAGCGAAAAGAGAGGATAGTCTTCTGTGCCTGAGCTCCCTTGACCCTGACTGTACACACACACACACACACACACACACACACACACACACACACACACACACACACACACACACACACACACACACACACACACACACACACACACACACACACACACACACACACACACACAGTGATCGATCCCATAAGGAGATAAGGACAATAATACAACTGGGTTTTACCGTTTTTTTTTTATTGCTTTGGTACTATTTTTGTAAGTATGTGGTGAATTATCTAAACTCTTAGTACAAAACTCCAAACTAGTAACACTTATTACGCAGTTAGTCTTACATTCAAAACCTTTCATTTTGCATACATTTTATTCGTAGACATCTTTCACCACTCAACCATTGATCCAAAATATACGTTTACTGTGAAATATAATGAGTACATTGGTTTAATCACCAAAACATAACATAATGATACCTTCTCAATTTAGTTGTTTTAACAACCAATTAATCCAAAAGGCAAACATTTAAGATAATGTTTCACAATTGCCCTTTGAATGTAGTATGCTTCAGTACGGTAAATTACAGTACATTACACTGTTTTCACATTAGGAAATACACTTGCACTACCCATTAAAATGTCCATAATTTATATCCCATGTGAGGATGTAAAGGGGTGATCATTGAAGACATCTTTCACAGTGTAATCAAATGAAAGAAAGGAAAGAAACGTAATGTTTAGCAGGCATTAGTTTGCATCAAGCCTGTAGCCATCGGTTCTCATCGAAATTGCAGTAAATATCCTCATTGGTCATGCACCTGGGGAAAAACCTTACGGCATGGTGAATCCAAGCCTGACATAGGCCTGATACGCTCATGGGTATGGCAATCTTACATCTTCCACCTGTATTGACCCCAGCAACTTCATTTTTGATACATGTTTATTGTAAAGGGGATGCATTTATTTTTTGTTTTGGACTTTCTGGGTTATTTGTGAATTGGTATATTGTATTGAGCTAGAACTACTTTACTGTGAAGTGAAATCATAATAGTCATCACAGTAGTACATTGAAGTATGTATCATACTTTTTATGTTTGTACTTTACAGACATACTATTTCATTGTGTACTTCTCAAAATCTGTAGTAGACAAACCAGTTTACATGTAAAGTATAAGGGAAAGGAAAGGGAAAGAAATATATATAGGTTAACCAAATGTTTAAGTTATCATCAAGTAAGAGAAGTAGGAGTAAAATGTATTTTAACAAAAGAGAAGAGAATCATATAAAAAATAAAAAATGTTAACCCTCAGAGGAGGAAGAGGAGGACGAGAAGGAAGAGCAGTCCAGGGCTCGTGACCCGCTGTGACCTCTGCAGGAAGGATATACCCAAAGATGATCTATTATATTGACAAGATAGCAGAGTGACTGCTCTAACAATAAAGAAAATGTCCTCAATGACTGAAGGCTGACGAGACCAGATGGTACCGTTCTAGTCAATGAGAAGGGATATATGCACAACTAAACTTGCACAACTAAATTGTTTTTTCTCAAATTTGCCAGAATGCCACGTGCTTCCACTTAAATCAGGACGTTTGTAACAGCCTAAGCATTACGATATTTTATTCTATCGATTAAGCCTCACGTAATTCGACACTCTCTCATAGACCAGACAACAAAGGCTTATCTCAGACAGATTTTGCGCGGAGTAAATCCTCTCGCTTCGCCTCTTCCTCTCTGATATACCAGATAATATCTACCACATGATTGGTTGAGGAGAGGAGCAACGCAACCAACCAGGACAGAGACAAGAAAAGAGAATAGCAGAGAAGACGGAGAGAGGAGAAAAATAAAATAAGAAATTTAGAGGGGAGGAGAGGGTCGAAGAGAGGAGAGGAAAGATGATAGGAGAGGAGAAAAGAGAAGTGGGGAAGAGTTAAAAGATGGAAGGTGTTAGAAAAAAAGACAAGTAAGACATCATAAAGATTTCAATGCAATATATTCTATTCAGACAGAAAGTGATCAGAAATTGCCATCATATGAGCTGTCGGCTGTAACTGGTCATGGTAAATTATGCTAAAATATAGAAGCTGTTTTAATGGTGAGCATCCACCAATAGGTGGGGACGGAGTCCTACTGTTCACTGCTGTAACACATTCTCACACCGCCTCTAGTGAGCGATACTTTAGTTTTGTCAAGACACTGGCAGAAACATCCCATTCCTAAAATGACAACTGGGGCCTGTTCAGGAGAATGCAATGTTATAGAATGTTCAGATAGAAATGTATGGTGTAGAACAGATATGATGTTCAATAGTTTAGAAAAGGGAATCGTGGCAATTCATCATCTGCAAAGTCCTGAATGTGTCTCCTCACTGTAATTATACTGGTAATCTGCAATAGCACTGCTCACAGCTTCATTCCCACTGTGAATACATGTCAGGTAGTTTTATACTTTGGGACAGTGTTTGCCATTCATCACTTTTCGATCAAATTGTCTGTGTGTGTGTGTGTGTGCGCGTGCGTGTCTGTTTGCGTAAGATTGTGATAGAACTGTCTACCTTTGTTCAGGCATAATGGAAAAGGACATTAACTCTCTCCTTTTCACTCCCCCCATTTCTTTGTTTTTGTGGACGGTGTGTGAACACATCTGTTCGCCACACACACAGAGAAAACTGCAGTCGACGGACTGAGAGGCATGAAATTCAGCATGTTCTGATATGACTGCTGATAGCGAATATTGCTGCTATGTGTATTTTCTTCTACTCACTATTTTCCCCTGAGTACTCACTCTTTTCCCCCTGCATCTCCCTCACTGTTACACATATCTTGGCTTTTTTTAATCTTAAAAAAAAATGTCTTTAGGGGTGGATCAGCTTTAACATTGCAGATAGATTGTAGCTTCCATCAATGTAATTGTCTGCATCATTTCCAATCCCCCATATATGTTTTTGGGGTATATATGTATATTTATATATATATATACACATACATACACATACTCACATATACAGTTGAAGTCGGAAGTTTACATACACCTTAGCAAAATACATTTAAACTCCATTGTGAAGATGCTGGAGGAAACAGGTACAAAAGTATCTATAACCACAGTAAAACGAGTCCTATATTGACATAACCTGAAAGGCCGCTCAGCAAGGAAGAAGCCACTGTGCCAAAACCGCCATAAAAAAGCCAGACTACGGTTTGCAACTGCACATGGGAACAAATATCGTACTTTTTGGAGAAATGTCCTCTGGTCTGAAGAAACAAAAATAGAACTGTTTGGCCATAATGACCATCATTATGTTTGGAGGAAAAAGTGGGAGGCTTGCAAGCCGAAGAACACCATCCCAACCGTGAAGCACTGGGTGGCAGCATCATGTTGTGGGGGTGCTTTGCTGCAGGAGGGACTGGTGCACTTCACAAAATATATGGTATCCTGAGGAAGGAAAATTATGTGGATATATTGAAGCAACATCTCAAGACATCAGTCAGGAAGTTAAATCTTGGTAGCAAATGGGTCTTCCAAATGGACAATGACCCCAAGCATACTTCCAAAGTTGTGGCAAAATGGCTTAAGGACAACAAATTCAAGGTATTGGAGTGGCCATCACAAAGCCCTGACCTCAATCCTATAGAACATTTGTGGGCAGAACTGAAAAAGCGTGTATGAGCAAGGAGGCCTACAAACCTGATTCAGTTACACCAGCTCTGTCAGGAGGAATGGGCCAAAATTCACCCAACTTATTGTGGGAAGCTTGTGGAAGGCTACCCGAAATGGTTGACCCAAGTTAAACAATTTAAAGGCAATGCTACCAAATACTAATTGAGTGTATGTAAACTTCTGACCCAATGGGAATGTGATGAGAGAAATAAAACCTGAAATATATCATTCTCTCTACTATTATTCTGACATTTCACATTCTTAAAATAAAGTGGTGATCCTAACTGACCTAAGACAGGGAATTTATACAAGGATATAATGTCAGGAATTGTGAAAAACTGTGAGAAAATGTATTTGGCTAAGGTGTATGTAAACTTCCGACTTCAACTGTATAAACATGCATACATATACACATACATATACATACATACAAATACAGATACATATAACCATATCTTTTAAAAATATATTTCCCTTTATTATTCCCCACAAACCCTACCACCCCTCCCCTAATTGGAGTAAATGAATAAACAATAACACTTAGGCTTCTACTTCCAGTTTATACATACTATATTCATTTTACAGACACAATCTATTTTACAATAGTTCTATTTTTGTTTGTTTTTAGTCCTGGCCTTCCTCTTTTTCTGATGTCCATCCAGTTTGATTTCTATTGGCCATATTTTTGTAACTGTGCTATTTCACAAAAGTTCTGAACCAGTATACATCTTACAGACCCCGTATGTTTTACATTTACTATCTTGTTGTTATTATTCCCGCCCTTCAGCTCCATTCAACCCCTCCCATCTATCTCTCAACATCATCCTCTCTTCTCTTAGTTTTTTCTTTGGGCTTTCACCTCCTCCCTCTCTTTCCCTACTCCCCTTCTTCAAGAGTATCTCTCGATCCTCTCCCTCCATAAAATAACTTTGCTGCTGTTGCTTTTCAGACCTTCTTTCTCTCCCTCCCTCTCCACTTTCTCGCATCCTGTCATTTTCTTTCTCTCCCTCCCGTAACCGCCACAGCTCAATGCGTGCAACACCTCAACTCCTCTCAGATTTCTGCACTTTTCCCTCTCATCCCCTTCTCCCCCTTTCCCTCTTTTCTCTCCATCTCTCATTCATATGCTCGTCTACCTCATGTCACCCAGCCAGAGAGGCGTGATGGAGAACAAGGAATAATCTATCTTTAATGGAACAATTATCCATCTGTGGAAGAGAGATGGGAAGACACAGGGTCCAAATATAGTTCTGCATCCAGACTAGTTTCATGTTAAGTTTGATCAAATCACTGAGGGAGAAGAGGAGAAGAAACACAGAACACGTGGTTGATAAAGCCTGAGAGCCTGCAGTGAAATGTCCATGTCACAATATGTGATGAGTTATGCCTGGTGCACACTGAGCCTGGTAGTAGAAGGTAGTATAAGGGGTTCTACTGACTATTGTTTGTGACTGGAGAGCATGGGTTTGAGACAATAGGTCTTATTTCTATGGAAAATAGAGACAGAGACAGGGAGAAGGAGACAACCTTCTGGGGTGAAATACCACAGTGTGCCATCACAGCAGCAAGATTTGTGACCTGTTGCCACAAGAAAAGGTCAACCAGTGAAGAACAACCTCCATTGTAAATACAACCCATATTTATGCTTATTTATTTTTCCCTTTTGTACTTTAACCATTTGTACATCGTTACAACACTGAATACGTACATAATATGACATTTGTAATGTCTTTATTCTTTTGGAACTTCTGTGAGTGTAATGTTTACTGTTCATTTTTATTGTTTATTTCACTTTTGTATATTACCTACTTCACTTGCTCACTTGCTTTAACATATGTTTCCCATGCCATTGAAGCCCCTTGAATTTAATTGAATTGGGAGAGAGAGAGGGAGAGAGAGAGGGAAGGGGAGGAAGAGAATGAGAAAGATAAACAGAAAAGGATTGAGAAATAAAGACAATGACCAAAATAAGTGGTTGAGAATGGGGTTTGATTCCCTTTGAAAGAGAACACATGGTAGCTCTACCGTAAGAACCCATGTGATCACGCAGTAGCGAAATAGAAAATAGACGGGTATGAAGAGAAGACAGAGAAAAAGTGGAGGAGAGCGGGAGGGGATTGCTGAGTGATAAAATGATCTCCCAGTAATGGGAATTCCTTTGGCAAATTAGCCTAGCGCTAACGAACAAGCTTCAGAAACAGTAATAGGGCTTTAATGAAAGAGGGAGTTAGAAACAGGCTGTGCTAACACCAGAACATAGACTTAATGCACTACTCATCTTAACCTCATTACTGACTGTTAAGAAGCCCATTTAGACCTGAAGATGAGGATTCAGGCTAAAAATCGGTTTAAATAAATGGTATAGATTTACCCACACCTCCCACTGAAGAAAGTGTTTTTCACAAAGTAGCTAAAAGTAAGTTGGTCAAACATTTAATGAATCAAGCATTTTTGTTGTTGTTGTAGGCTATAGACTTTTTCCTGACAAAACATTGGCATCAATACTCAAAGCGAATCAATGCAACTAGGAAAGGTAGAAAGGTCAGGTAGAAAAAAACACAACCTAGCAGCAATGCAGACTAACAACTTGTAATAGTTAAAAAAAAAAAACATCTCAAAGTGAACGTAGAGTTAGGAATATGGAAACGGTTCAAGTTATAGACCACTCTGCTATAGAGCAGCTGTTCAATGGTGTCCATTCAATCCAGTGCTGTCCTCCCATTCATGGATACAACACTTACATTTAGCAGCTGTCAGTGTACCCCTAATTATCAGTCTCTGTCCAAATCCTGGCCTGAGACAATTTCTATTAAACAACACTCTCCAACAGAGTCTGTATGATTAAAGCAGCCAGGGAAATACACCTCAGCCAGCAACGCAAAGCAAAGCAGGGCCATCCATCAGCATCACTGATGTAATAGCTACACCGCCTCTCTGTCTACCTCATAACACCTTCGCCTCCCCCATTTCCCAAAAATCTTTCTCCTACCCTCCATCCCTCCATCTCTGATTATCTGGCCACACAGCCCACATGAAAAAAATAGTCATTATTATAATGCAAAAATCTTTGTTAAATAACATTCAAATGTGACACTTCATTCATTGGTCGTATGGCGAATACAGCCATTAAATACTATAGTATTCACTGTAGTGTTTTTGCAGACTTTACTGTAGTATTCACTGTAATGTTTTTGCGGACTAAAGTCTGCAAAAACACTACAGTGAATACTGTAGTATTTACTGTAGTTTTGTGGACATGACAGTAGGAAACTGTAGTATTTAAAGTTTACTATAGTATATATACTGTAATAAGAAAGAAACTGTAGTATAGTATAGTAATTACTGTAGTTTTTTTGCGGACTGTCGTATACTGTATTTACTGTAGTGTTTTTGCGGACATTATTGTAGTATTTACTATAGTATTTTTGTTTTATTATCTTTGACATAGCAATGGGGGCTTTGTCCTTGAGGAAACCTACCGGACAAAATACTGAAAGACACATTTTCCATGACCTGAAGTTAGGTAGGACTGAGGTCTGAACGGACAGGTCAGAGCTTCTACTCTTTTTTTTTATAACCTGTAGGGAACACAATATAGTCTACACTTGGCATGTACTGTAGGTTTCTCAATTATAGGTGGCACGACTTGGGAATTAGGGGACTCGGCAGGGTATATACAAATGAAATACTGTAGTATATACTATAGTAATAACTGTAGTGTTTTTGTGGCCATTACTCTATTATTTACTGTAGTGTTTTTGCAGAATGCAGTGTTTTTTTTCAAACATTAGGTCCCCTGTGGCTCAGTTGGTAGAGCATGGTGTTTGCAATGCCAGGGTTGTGGGTTCGATTCCCACGGGGGGCCAGTACAAAAAAAAAAAAATGCATGAAATTTAATGAAATGTATGCATTCACTACTGTAAGTCGCTATGGATAAGAGCGTCTGCTAAATGACTAAAATGTAAAATTACTGTAGTATTAACTGTAGTGTCTTTGTGGTCTGTAGTATACTTAAGCAATAAGGCCCGAGGGGGTGTGGTATATGGTCAATATACCACGGCAAAGGGCTGCTCTTACGCATGACGCAACCAGAGTGTCTGGATACAGCCCTTAGCTGGGGTATATTGGCCACATACCACAAACCCTAGAGGTGCCCGTATTTCTATTAGAAACTGGTTACCAACGTATCTAATTAGAGCAGTAAAAATAAATGTTTTGTCATACGGTCTGATATACCACGGCTGTCAGCCAATCAGCATTCAGGGCTTGAACCACCCAGTTTATAATGTAGTATTTACTATATTATTCTACAATATACTACACCATTCTATAGTAAGTACCAGGGGTTGCAACCAAAATTATTTTCCAATCGTTTTGTTCTGAACAGAACCATTATTCTTTCCATTATTTTTTTCATTCCGTTCCACTGCTCTGACCAGCCAAATAAAGTTCTGAACTGTTCGTTTCTGTTCCTTTTTAAAGCTCTGAAATCGGTTTTCAATCCCTGGTAAGTACTACACATGATCAAGATATACTGTACAGTGTGTAGTATAGTATTCTACAGTATACTACAGTTAATCCCATAGTTAGTACTGTAGTATTCTATAGTAAAATGTAGTATTTTTTTCATGTGGGAGGTAAGTATCAGGAGAATTGGAGCGAGGGATTGGGTGGAAGACAGGATAGATAGACAGGGCAGATCTGGAGGGAGGTGTGTTTGAGTTAATGAGATGGATGAGAATTGGCAGGCGCTGGACGTTGGCACCGGGCTGGAGAGATTGACGCCTCAATCTTCTCGGCTCTAATGAGTGAAGGGCGCCAAAACTAAACAAGGCCCCGGCATAACTAACCAGGGCTTTATCCTAGAACACTGTCACAGCCTTGGATGATCTACAGCATTCTACATGAGTCAAGGTCTGTTCTATAACATTCTTGAAAGCTGAGGTTCATTCAAGACTATTTTAATTGACTGGGCTATATTCTAGACAACTGCCATGGAACTGAATGTTCTACAGTATTATATACTACCAGAGGTCTATTCTAGAACAGTGTTAAGACTCTGAAGAGGTTCATTCCAGAATGTTCTAAATGACCGGAGGTCTATTCTAGAACACTCCAAAGATCCAACTATCCAATTTAGGACTCAGTCTTTGAGTTCTTGTCTCTGAGTACAATCTTGTGATGATTTATTGTAATACAAGACAGTTGGAAGGTGCAATGAGCAATCTGTCTGGTTCTAACCTTTTTTCCCCCACCCAACTCATGTCTAACTACCACATCTCAAACAGAAGGTGTTGTTTATAATATGTCAATGAGAGAGAGAGAGAGGAAGAGGAAAAGGGGAAGAAGGATAGCGAGAGGGGCGAGCTGATTGATAGGAGAGAGAGCTGATTGCTCTAGGGACCCCCAGGCTGTTGTTTGCCACGGGGACACATCCCCTTGTATCTCTCCATCCACCCCATACTCACCCTGCTATAGCCTGAGGCCCAAATTCCTCCACTCATTCAAACTCTGATTACATAGGCACACACGCACGCACGCACGCACGCACACGCACACACACACACACACACACACACACACACACACACACACACACACACACACACACACACACACACACACACACACACACACACACACACACACACACACACACACACACACACACACACACACACACACTATGATGCAACACACACACAACACTCAACATTGCTGCCATATCCAGACAATTAACATTCCTCCTTTTCATCAAAATTCAACATATTCCCCACCAGACCCTTAGATACCTGCTTTGCCATGGCAACATCAGAACCCATCAGTGGGTAATGATGTGACCCAGTGGGTTCTGGGATTGGCTGAAGGACTCAGATCAGCGCTTTCTGATGACACGCCTAAAGTTGCTGTGGGCCAAAATGATCAATATTCATCACAGAGTGGTCATGAGTATTTTACCAATGTCCTTGCGCAGCGTTTATTAACATTATTGTTTTATCTACAGGTTGTGGTGGTTTTGTTATGTTCAATTATGTTCTAGTTTTGTAACTTTAAGATAGTAGGTTGTAGGCCCAAAATGACATCACTCCTGGTCTAATTATTTTTGAATGACATCATAGACCCATGGAAAGATGATGAACAAATGGATTCTGATCTAATTTCATACTACCCCGAGGCAGTAGGCACAGACAATTTAGATAATAGTTCAATCCATTGGTTCATATTTATATCCTGCCTTGCTAGGAACACGCACGCACGCACTCATGCATATACCCCCACACTCACACTCACACCCATGCGTGCACGTACACACACACACACACTAAAAATGGACAAAGGTTCGTGTGGGAAATGGACAGCACACATTATATTTTCCCAGTAATGTACTTTCATTGACACGTGATCGATTTACACACTGCTCTAAAGTCATGAAGCAGTTTTTCATCAGTAACTTGACACATCAGATCCACATCCTATATTTTCACCCATTCAATAAAAAACGTTTACACGACTCAACCTAACCCGTGTTTAACCCCATCTTCTTACATTACATACCTCTCTCTCTCTCTCCCTACTCTCTCTACATCTCTCTCTACATCTCTCTCTACATCTCTACAGTAAGTCGCTCTGGATAAGAGTGTCTGCTAAATGACTAAAATGTAACGTACATCTCTCTCACTCAAACACTCTTTCTAGATCTGTCTCTGCTTTTGAATATTTTTCTCTCTCTCTATCAAATCAACTTGTATTTGTCATATACACACGGTTAGCAGATGTTAATGCGAGTGTAGAGAAATGCTTGTGCTTCCAGTTACGACAGTGCAGTAATATCTAACAAGTAATATAACAATTTCACAACAACTACCTTATACACACAAGTGTAAAGGAATTAATAACAATATGTACATAAAAATATATGAATGAGTGATGGCCGAACGGCATAGGAAAGATGCAGTAGATGGTATAGAGTGCAGTATATACATATGAGATGAGCAATGTAGGGTATGTAAACATTATATAAAGTGGCATTGTTTAAAGTGGCTAGTGATACATTTATTACATACATTTTTCATTATTAAAGTGGCTAGAGATGAGTCAGTATGTTGGCAGCAGCCACTCAATGTTAGTGATGGCTGTTTAACAGTCTGATGGCCTTGAGATAGAAGCTGTTTTTCAGTCTCTCGGTCCCCGCATTGATGCACCTGTACTGACCTCGCCTTCTGGATGATAGCGGGGTGAACAGGCAGTGGCTCGGGTGGTTGATGTCCTTGATCTTTTTGGCCTTCCTGTGACATCGGGTGGTGTAGGTGTCCTGGAGGGCAGGGATTTTGCCCCCGGTGATTCGTTGTGCAGACCTCACTACCCTCTGGAGAGCCTTACGGTTGTGGGCGGAGCAGTTGCCGTACCAGGTGGTGATACAGCCCGACAGGATGCTCTCGATTGTGCATCTGTAAAAGTTTGTGAGTGTTTTTGGTGACAAGCCGAATTTCTTCAACCTCCTGAGGTTGAAGAGGCGCTGCTGCGCCTTCTTCACCACACTGTCTGTGTGGGTGGACCATTTCAGTTTGTCCGTGATGTGTACGCCGAGGAAGGTAAAGCTTTCCACCTTCTCCACTACTGTCCCGTCGATGTGCATAGGGGGCTGCTCCCTCTGCTTTTTCTTGAAGTCCACGATCATCTCCTTTGTTTTGTTGACATTGAGTGTGAGGTTATTTTCCTGACACCACACTCCGAGGGCCCTCTACCTTCTCACTATCTACTCTTGATCATATCTCCCTCCCCTATCTCTCCCTTTCTCCATCCTCTCTCCATTTCCATCTCTCAGTGTAAATTAGATCAGTGCCCAGCAGTGTTATTCCATACCTTCCATTACCTGCATGTCAGATTGCACACCGCCTCCGTGCCATCGCTCACTTAACTCCGAACCTCTCTCTCTCACTCTCTTTCTCTCTCAATCTCTCTCCCTCCATTGCTAATCTGCCATTAGCTAAGCCCATTCGGTAATAACTGCTGGTTAGGGTGAGTAGTGGTACATGAGTTTCTGCTACACATCAGTGTAAAGCCGTAACAGTGAGAGGTTATTGAGTTTGACGTAATACGCACCCCATCTCTCTCTCTCTCCATCTCTCACTCACTCTCTCTATTGTCTGTCTGTCTGTCTGT
Organism: Salmo salar; assembly: GCF_965601325.2. NCBI lineage: Eukaryota > Metazoa > Chordata > Actinopteri > Salmoniformes > Salmonidae > Salmo > Salmo salar. The sequence continues at coordinate 8,546,514 of NC_138301.1, read as the reverse complement.
CTGTCTGTCTGTCTGTCTGTCTGTCTGTCTGTCTGTCTGTCTGTCTGTCTGTCTGTCTGTCTGTCTGTCTGTCTGTCTGTCTGTCTGTCTGTCTGTCTGTCTGTCTGTCTGTCTGTCTGTCTGTCTGTCTGTCTCTTTCTCTATCCTATTCATACAGTCCTGTCGCTGTTTCCCTCTCTCCGTCTCCCCTTCTCTCTCTCAAGCCACTTGTTTTGTTCAATTTTCGCTTCATCTCTCTATTTTTGTCTCTGTTTATCTTTCTCGATCCCCTTCTGCTTTTCTCTCGCTTTTCCTCTCTCTCTGCAGCTGAGCTGTATTGATGTACCAGTGAGGTCGATTTGGAGGAGTGGTGGGGACGGACACAGTGCTGGTAGAGTGATGTTGCGTCAAAAAATAGGATGTGAATAGGATGATATCTGATGCTGTGATGAGCAGTGTGTGTGGCCCGCATTAAATGCACGCAAAACACCTCATATCTTTCTACTTATGAGGATCGACTGATCTAATGTAATTGGATGAATGTAATTGTGAGAATCTTGAGCTCACCAATCTCAATTATGTTAGATAAGAGATTATTTCAAAGAAGGAGATAGTATTTGGGATATTATTACAATTTTCTCAATGGAGTAATTCATAAAACACCACATTTTTGGTTGTGGGAAGAGGATATGGGTCTCTAATGTACCTCACTGTCTATGTGAAGAACAGACTAGCTGGACATGGACTGATATAAAACTCATCTCCAGTCATATTCACTCTCTCCTTGTCCTTCACTTCCTCATAAGGTGTCCGGATACATAGGTTTGTATAAAGGCACAAGGCGAGACCCAGATGCAGACACAGGAGGCAGATGGTTAGAGTCCAAGATGTTTATTAACAATCCAAAAAGGGTAGGCAAGAGAATGGTCGTGGACAGGCAAAAGGTCAAAACCAGTTCAGAGTTCCAGAGGTACAGAATGGCAGGCAGAATGGTCAGGCAAGCGGGAATGGAGTCCGGAACAGGCAAAGGTCAAAACCGGGAAGACTAGTAAAAGAGAATAGAAAAGCAGGCGCACGGGAAAAACACGCTGGTTGACTTGAACAGACAAGACGAACTGGCACAGAGAGACAGGAAACACAGGGATAAATACACTGGGGAAAATAAGCGACACCTGGAGGGGGTGGAGACAATCACAAGGACAGGTGAAACAGATCAGGGCGTGACAGGTTTGGCTAGGCGAAGTGAACATTGAAGTGAACAATTAATCTAATATAAATCAAGAAATCTGTAATCAGGTCTTAGTCAGGCAATTTTACATCTAACTAAGATGTTTGTTGCAGTATAAGTGAAACATTTGCATAAAAACGAGTTGTCTCTCGTTAAATGACAAAAAACACTTAATTGAAGAATCCCTAAACTTGACAAATCACTGACGTAGGGGCTTAGACTTCGGCTACCGAACTTCGACATGCCTCAAGAAAAAAGGTTGTGTGCGCTAACAGCAGAAAAAAAACCTGCCGATTGCTGCCGAACACCAAAACTAACAAAAACGTCACAAAATGTTGTCATAATATATGGACAAACTGTTTCGACTAGGAAGCATACAGCACACTTTATTCCTCCCCTTCCTCCCTCTCTACCACACTCTAACATGTTGCGTGTCGTAACGTGTATCCAGTGTTGTATTTAGGGTATGCAAGGGAATCGTCCAGGACATGGCGGGACTCAGCCCAGTCTTTAACTCGTCTTGTCCTGGTAAATGTTTTCTCTGGTTTCATTCATGCCAGTTGATGCATCCTTTACCTGTGCTAAACTTACATTACCGGTCAAAATGTTTAGTACATCTACTCAATCAAGTGTTTTTCTTTATTTTTTACAATTTTCTACATTGTAGAATAGTAGTGAAGACATCAAAACTATGCAATAACACATATGGAATCATGTAGTAACCAAAAAAGTGTTTTATATATTTTATATTTGAGATTCTTGAAATAGCCACCCTTTGCCTTAATGACAGCTTTGCACACGCTTGGCATTCGCTCAACCAGCTTCATGAGGTAGTCACCTGGAATACATTTCAATTAACAGGTGTGCCTTCTTAAAAGTTCATTTGTGGAAATTCTTTCCTTCTTAATGCGTTTGAGCCAATCAGTTGATGTCTTTACTATTATTCTACAACGTTACTGAATTTCACAGGCACAATGCATTTGCCTAGTTAGCTAGCTACTTGTAAATACCAGGGCTTGTGCCCAAATCGTTGCAGGGTCGGTTGACAATACCAGGCATTTAATTCAGTTTAGAAATGCTTCAAAACAGATTTTGAGTAAATCATGTGAACGTAGCTCTCTTGCCATTGCACGATGCACTGCCACTAGCTATAGCTAGTGTTAGTAATGGGGTAGCCTGCACTCCTAATTTCCACAGCGGTGCTGGTTCCTAACGCTTCTCTTTTATTCTAGTGCTCCTGATTTGTCACTTCACTTTATCTGTGTTGAGCTGATTGTAATGTTCAGGCTATGCAATATTAGTTTCTACCTGAATGGTTACAGCCTGAATGGGTCTAGCTAGCTAGTTTCGTTGCGTATAACCTGTTGTAACGAAAGTAATAGTAAACTACACTCATTACTGTTTCACCTTGGCACTCAAGTATGTGGCAGTCTAGTTATCTACAGAAAGTTCACCCAATTCTACTTTGCTCATGTTTTGGTAAATAATGTACTTCATCTTCTGTCTTCTCAGGATCTACGTCGAGGAGTGTGAGCTGGAGGGGCAGCTCTCACCTGCATGGGTGAAAAAGAAGTGGGAGAACCATAAGCAAAAATACATGGTAAGCTACTTCATGTTATCTTCACATTTGTTTGTCTATTTGGATAATAAAGTTCCCATTTTCTCTGAAAGCAACCACACTTTCCCGTCTATTTCCTTTGCTTCACTGGCATATCCATGTAAGTGTGAAGATATACATTTAGGTCAACTCTCTTATCCAGAGTGATTTACAGGAGCAAATAGGATTAAGTGCCTTGTTCAAGGGCCCATTATACAGATTTTTCACCCTGTCGGCTTGGGGATTTCAATTAGTGACCTTTTGGTTACTGGCCCAACACTCTTAACCACTAGGCTACCTGCCAGAAAGTTGCAAGTATTCCAGAAAAATGTATTGCAATTAGCATAATACCTTTTACAGGGCTTTACATGTAGATGTTTGATGCTGAAAGCTATCCTTTCCATATTTTTCATGAGTTGAAAGCTCCCCACACCGGAGTCAGCACGGAGGGAGGGGAGGCCACAGCCGCACCCTGCAGGTAGTATGCGGCCATCTCCTCATGCCATGGAGGCACGCCTTATGGCCATTTTAGAGGCCATGTTAAGAAGTAGTTTTATGTATTTTATTTGTAGCTTTAATTTATTAATTTAATTTAAGTCCTTTTTTTAGTCCCAAATTTAATTTTTCTGTTCTCATTGAAAAGTGTTTATTGTTTGTAATAATAATATAACAACTATATCAGTACATCATCTACTGTTGGAATGTTTTACTTTCAACATAAAAAAATGTACTTGCACATCTGAGCTATCTCTTAGATAAATTGAAATAAAATAGAAACCTGCACACTGCTATTGCTAGCATCACTTTTTTTCTTGAAGCTTACGTGTCAGTCTCTTGGCCTTAATCAGAGCATTTTGCTCTACTAAACTAAATTCCAAAATTCTCAATTCGCATGGAGAGGTTCATGGCTTGATCAGAGGAAGGTGGTCATCGAGATGGTCGATGAAGCGATGAAGATGGAGTCTGGTGAAGATCTAGATGGCTAGCTACTCTGGGAACCAGCCTGAGTCATTTAGCCACTGTACTTCTTCACAATGTCTGGCACCCACTTGGGTGATGCCTCAGCAGCTCTGTGTGCCAGAAAGCTCACCACAGACAGTTCAGAGTAGTAGCTAGCCAGTCGTCCTCATTATGAGCCCTCTGCCTCAGCACTGCATTCCTCTACTGCATCACCCATTCCTTCAAGCTTCAGGTGACAATTGATTAATGCTTAGGCTTAATGCTTAGGCTCAAAACAACAACACTCCGGCACTTCGCTGTAGTTAAAGGTCATCGGGTGGGGCTACAGATGAGCCATAACTGATGGGAACTCAGACAACAGGGAACTCTGAAAAAATCACTGATGTCCCCGTCAGAGGTCATTTTGTTTACGAGTTCCCAGTTGAATTGAATGCACCAAAAGTAGTACATTGCGGCCGTGGCATACTACATACTTTTTTACTAAACAGTACGTGCTAAATTGTACGTAGTACTATTAGTACACAGTATGCAGTTTAAGTAAGTAGTCTGCAAGCCAGACTTCGGACACGCCCTCTGTCTGTGTTTCTCCCCCTCTAGTCGTCCACTGCCCGCATTTGATCCAGCACGCACTGTGTCTTGGGAGGGTAACCCTGGGGTGATGTAAACTGGGGTGATGTGTGGACCCCAAGGGGTGCACATTTAGGTTTTTGCCCTAACACTACACAGATGATTCAAATAATCAATTCATCATCAAGCTTTGATTATTTGAATGAGCTGTGCAGTGCTAGAGCAAAAACCTAAATGTGGACTCATTGGGGTCCCCAGGACCGAGTTAATGAACATAAAAAGTGGTTTGTTCCCTTTTCAGTGATTGCAGCCTCCCGAACTCAACATCCAACATTCCAAAATATAGATATAAGCCAAGTTCTCATCTAACCAACCATGTATAGGTTATTCCAAGTTTCCATGTGGCCTTTGAATAGTGTTAGTTTAAACAGTGTTACACTCCAAACGTTTGCCCCCTGTTCTTTTGATTTCAGCGTGATATCGATGGAAGTATTTAACAATAAAAGTGTTGCGTGATTACTACCACATTGGCCACCCACTTGAATCAAAATGCAACACTTCAAAATGTAGTTAGCTGTCTTTTATAAAAGTCCTCTAGCCAGTGGCAGGTATCCTAGTGGTTAAGGTGTTGGGCCAGTAACCAAAAGGTTGCTGAATCGAATCCCCGAGTTGACAAGGTCAACATCTGTCGTTATGCTCCTGAGCAAGGCAGTTAACCCACTGTTCCCCGGGCGCCGAAGATGTGGATGTCGATTAAGGCAGCCCCCTGCACCTCTCTGATTCAGAGGGGCTGGGTTAAACGCTGAAGCCACATTTCAGTTGAACGCATTCAGTTGTACAACTGACTAGGTACCCCCCTTTCCCAGTGATTTATTGATTTTATTAGGATCCCGATTAGCCGACACCAATTCCGACAGATCATTTAGACAAAAGACTTTTACAATTGACATACATTAAAAAACATGAGCATGTAGTGTGCATGTCTGTGCATCTATCAGTTACACATACATGTCAGTACATACAAACGAGTACACTCTTAGAGAAAAAGGTGCCATCGAGAACCTAAAAGGGTTCTTCAGCTGTCCCCATAGGAGAACCCTTTGAAGAAGCCTTTTTGTTTTCAGGTGAAACACTTTTCAGTACAATGTAAAACCCTTTAAACAGAAGAGTTCTACCTGGAACCAAAAAAAGGTTCTACCTGGAACCAAAAACAGTTTGCCTTTTTGGACAGCCGAAGAAAGCTTTTGGAACCCTTTTATCTAAGATTGTAGGTCACATGGGGGAGAGGTGTTGTGCCAAGAGGTGTTGCTTTATTTTTTAACTGTGTTATTATCTTTGGATTTATTTTTTAAACCAGGTTTGCTGTTCACTTGCACTATGTAGACAGTATTTCCAGATTCCGTGTTTTTTGTTGTTGCTGTGTTAGATGTAACATGATGTGCAACCTCATCTCCCTCCTCTCCCGCAATTGATTTCGACTTGATAATCAATATGAGTGATTGACAAAACAGTTTTGCATTTCTCTTTCTGTTTTGGCGTATCAAAATGCAACATTCCAAAATGTTGCTGACTGTGTTCTGCAGGTTGTCCTTTAACCATTGATGTAAAAATATCTCCAGTTTCCATGTGGTCTTTGAGTTGTAGTAGTTTCAACAGTGGATCATTTTAGGAATGTACATGCTTCCTCCTCTTTGGTATTCTGTGTGGTTTGCTGTGCTTTTTCTTTTGTCTGTATTTCCACATCCCATATCTGCAGGTGTCGTGGAGGGGGCGCCGACGGCGCGTTGGAACTGATCTCCAGGGGGGAAGCAGTGTGGTCTTGTTTTAAATATCTGAGACAAAATCATTCAACCTCTTTTGTGAAACTTTTTAATACTTGTAACAACATTTTACTTTTCTTTACATTTTCTAAAATGGCCTCATCTGGTGACCTGGGAAAACCACAGGTTACTGACAAAATAAAGGAAACACCAACATACAGTTTTAATATGTAATCAGGCCACTATGAGCCAGAATATCTTCAATGCACCATGGCATAGATTCTACACGTGTCAGGAACTCTTGGAGGGATGAGACACCATTCTTCCATGAGAAATTCCATCATTTGGTGTTTTGTTGATGTTGGTGCAAAATGCTGTCTCAGGCGCTGCTCCAGAATCTCCCATAAGTGTTCAATTGGGTTGAGATCTGGTGACTGAGTCGACCATGGCATATGGTTTACATCCTTTTCATGCTCATCAAACCATTCAGTGACCACTCGTGCCCTGTGGTTGGGGACATTGTCATCCTATGTGGGCATAGGCTATGATAGCCAAAATAATGGCCTGACGGGATGTTAATTGCTTAATCAATTCAGGTGATCACACCTGTGTGGAAGCACTTGCTTTCAATATCCTTTGTCTCCCTCATTTACTCAAGTGTTTCCATTATTCTGGCACTTACTGCATACGCCATTACTTAAGGTTGAGGTCCTTCCCCTCATTAAACAGAAGGTGGCGTAATCTATTTAGTGGACCTATAGAGTTAGGTTACCACAATAGTACAGGACCATTCAACCACGGAGGGTACTCATGATTAGTCCAGACGTATAACCAACCTGAAAACTCTCTCACTTCCCCCCCCCTCCTTCCCTACTTCTCTCTGAAATAGTCTTCACACACCATCAGTTGCAGGTCTCAGCGTATCAGTCATAATGAATTTTATATTACACTGTTGGCCTTTCTCTCTACAGTATGTGTGTAATAGCCCTGCTAGGCAGTGCGTTCAACCATTACGTTACAATAACCCTCACGGAGAACTGTTGTTGTGGCAGGTAATGGAGGCGTACTGCATTTGCCTTGAACCTAATTGTCTGATCTTTTTCCTTGATTATGATAATGACGCTAACAGCGAGTGAGTAATGAACAGAGTCATCCACAGAGAATGAGACAGATTGGAGAGAAAGAGAAATTTGGTTAGAGCTGGAGTGACTGTGTTGTAGATTTAGCGGGGGGGTTATTCGGAGGATTAGCGAAGTCGCGCTTGGTGGGAACCTTTGCCTAATGCCTGAAGATTTGCACTGGCTTGTAGGACGAGCGCCAGGGCTTTAGCTCATTGAGGAAATATGGTCTTGTGTATGCAGTGCTTGAGCATTAGAACTCGGCAACACATAAGTGCACAATCTGATAAGTGCACAGACGTTTGGTCTTTCCATGTCACTGGGTTCTGTGACATATTTCACGATGATCACTGGGTAGAAAGTGTTGAATTCCATGTTGCATAACTACACATCTGAATAGTTCCCATGCCTGATATTACTGTTCCTTCCTTTTATTGTTGTGAGAGCCCTTTTTAAAGTCACACACTTCCCATCATAAACATCCCCTGTCCCCTTACCTCTTCCCTTTCTACTGTAACAATGTGGAAGAGGTAGTTTACTGTAAAACTGTCCCATGGAAATCCTCATCAATCTAACATGTAAATGCACAGTTATGACTTTCACATATAATTGTACTCAACATTCTAAGAAGTTATTTACTCAAATTACAAAACACATTTCGCCCAATTCAGTGCTTCCTAGTTCCTTGTATCAAACAGTTAGTTATCTCAGTTATATTAAAACCAGGAAAATCTGTCCCCTGAAGGTTACCGACCTATTAGTTTAATTAATTGCGACAATAAAATAACAACAAAACTTATAAGCAACAGAATGGCAAAGGCATTACCAGACTTGATATATATTAATCAAACAGTGTTTGTTTAAAATAGACAAACAAATATAAGAATATGTTTCAGTATAATTCAATCAGTAATGTAGTGGTAAAAAAAAAATGGTGGGGTAAACTCTGATTGCTGGTTGCATTTTCAATGCACTTGCAAACAGTTAGCACGCACGCACCCACACACACTTCCCAATTTAAATACTTCATGAGGTTGCCCCAACATTTTCCTTCAGTTATCCTTGACAAAACACTCTCTCTCACCAAAAAATGAGAAGGGCAGTGAAAGTAGCACTTAACAGTAATAGGCCTTACTGATTTTCCGGTAGCTGCTCCTTCTCACAGGTACAATGGAAGAAAGAGGAGAGGGAGATGGGAAGAGAGAGAGAGAAAAGAAGAGAGAGGGAGAGGGGAAGCAATAGGCTATGCGGGACATTTTCAATCTAAATCATCATAAATCAAGGTTACTCAATGAATCATATTTCCCCTTCCAATCAGAATGGTTGGTGCAGTGCTTGAGATGCCAGAGAGGTGAGAATCAGCATCCTCACTGTGAAAGAAAAATAGAGAGAAATATGGTGCGAAAAACAGTCAGTAAATCACTCTTTCAACAGAGGTGGAGGTGAATACAAATATTTATCAATTAGGAAGCAATTTTAATGCCCATTAATTCCACTATTTCTCTCCCCCATCTCTCCCTCTCATCTTTCTCTCATCACTCTCTCTCTCTCCCTAGCTGCAGTCTTAACAACCTGAATGGTATTTCAGAGAGGATCGATAGAGAGACATGCAGATAAATACGTTTCTCACCTCTCCTTAAATGTATAATCAGAAAGTTCCCTCCCCGTGGAGAGGGATGGACCAATCACAGAGGAGCTCAGACCCCAGAGAAGTTGCATTCAACAACCTGCAAGAAGGCGAAGGAGAGACAGAGAGACAAATAAAGAAAGAAAGAGAGAGAGAGAGAGAGAGAGAGAGAGAGAGAGAGAGAGAGAGAGGTCCTGGAGGTGTCACTGTGCAAAACAACACAAATTATGACCAGCTTACCTTCACTCTACACTCTAAATCTCTTTCCATTCATATTGAGCATGACTGTAAAAATATAACTTAAGGGAACTTCAGGGAACTCTCCTCTCGGTTTTTCACTGTCTCCCATTGACATCAATGCATAACTAAGTGAAAATTCAACTTAATTGGAAGTTAGATTACATTCCCCTATAACTACGTGCATAGGTCTCCCTTGTTGTGGCTATGGATGTTCAAGATCATTTACTGATTAATTACTGGAATAATTAATTGATCCATTTTATCTAATTCATTTGGTTATCTAATCCAGGTGAATTATTCTGAATGGTCGTCGAGCTCTCAGACTTCAAGAATCCAATCGCTCGTTAAGGATTTTCAACAACGGATTTACTTCAACGTTTTATTACTATACTAAGATAGACTGAAAATGAGGTAGGTGCAATTGGCTTAATAGACACAAGATACAAATGGAATGCAGTACAATCATTGACGGGGGAAACGCTACGCTTCAATACGACAACACTTTAACAGCACTTTGGAGAATTGGAAATTGTTATTCATGAAAACAGAAGTGACAGAGGCCACATCAGTAAAGGCTGCATCAGTAAAGTTTCACAGCCGTGAAACTATAGGCTCCCTATCCAGAGGTATACCGGCCCGGTTATTAACGCCCGCTGTGGACAGTGCCAGGACAATATTGGTTATTGATATGTAACTTAGACTAACAGCAACAATAATCAGTTATTGACACCACTTTCACACAGACACAGATTCACCCAAAAGGAAATGAAATACAATTATGTATTTACGTGTATGTTAACGGAATGTCATCTGGTTCATTTGGATTTCCGTTATGAAGGAGATAAAGCACAGAAAAGGTCAGTGGTCCTGGCGTTGGAGCTTGCAGCCGAAGAAGTTTCTTCCCTCGTCGGAGCGCATACGCAGGGGAGCTCGTTGTTCTCAACTCTGTTCAGTCCAAAGAGGTAAAGTTTGTTAAGGCCCTAGGGTGCAGTGGAATTTTCGGGTCCCCTTAGGGAGAGATAGAACTCAACGGTACGTTGTGAGTGAGCAGAGTGTGTTGTTCGACAAAGTTCCTCTCAGGTGCTTCTTGTGAGTTGGATAAAGCTGCCTCCATCAGTGTTTTGGGTCTCCAAGGAGATGGGAAAGTCCCTTGCAGAACCTGATCTGATTTCTGGATAGTAAGTCCTCTTATTCATAGGGAGAGTCACAGAAGGTGGGCTCTAATGACCGAACAGAGTGATACGGGAACGCCCCGATGATTCAGACAACAAGACACATATAATGCTCATATTAAAAGAGAAACCTGAGATTTCCTCATAACTGTTCACAGAATGTTAAAAATGTGTTTTGAATAAAAAATCCTATCTCTAGGATGAAGTACGTAAACTTTAGAGTACAAACACGACCATGGTAATATCCATACATTTTAAGTTCAGAAAAATCCACATTATACCTCTATTATGACATAGGAAAATCAGAAGAAAGATATAACCTGAAAAATATTTGTATATCAACATGTCATGTGTTCAACAGTTTAATACATTGATAAGAAAATGTTTTTATATGTCCTTTTTCGCTCTTGGCGGCATTTTTTCTTTGTTACAAAGAGTAACAATTCCTGACTCTCCTCTTGGGATACACATGAAGATCACCAGACGGTCTGCTGACTTGCAGAGGGTCTGGTTTCTGTCTCTTGACCTGCTCAGGGCCATTCAAAGTTGTAAAATGAGAAAGGGAGAGCAGTTTATTGGTCTTGTGATGGGTTGAAAGTGGGCACTGTCAATTACAGACCTGTACATCTTGGACTAAAATGGGGTACTCTGTCCACTTGTGGGCTCACGAGTGGACAGAAATCACCCTGATTTCTCTTGTCAGGCATACTTTCTCTCCACATCTCAAAGCCTGGAGCAGATTAAAAGCAAACAGGAAATTATTAGGATTCAAAGATGGGCTTTCAGACTGATTGATATTATTATAATATTTCGTATTTTGAAAAAGTGTCTCTGCTTTGATTCAAGATGAGGGCACCTTGTTTGTTCTCTGCTTTCATTCCAAAGTCTTTGATTGATAATCAGGAAGCTTTTATTCTGATGAAATTATTCATTCATTTCCCCAAAAATACAGACGTTCTTGTATCCTGTGTAAAGATATCTTTGTGTTTAAAGTCTCCTTCAGACGTCCTGAATGAACAGCAGGACATCCTATGTACCCTTGCGTTCTGCGCCACAGGAGACCAAACACTCCCTCTCTAAAACCCTAGGTGGGCCGTTGGATTGTTTAGTAAGGTGGGTGCAAAAATCAGGTCTTTCCACGATCATAGTACTGCCATTTTCCTTTCTCCCAGGCACTTAACTGATTTACTGTACATCACTGATAGGAGAGTGAGGCCACATATCTGGTTACCATTGTAGAAATCACTGTAACACTGCAGCCATTGATGCTTGAGCTATGTACTCCGGTTCTAAAGCCTTAGCTATGTACCTCTCCTGTTCAGCCACAGGGTCTACACTCACAGGGTCTACACACATCAAACTTCCACAGCCTGCAACCCTAAACTCAGGTTGCATAGCAACCATCCCTGTGGTGACATGCAGCCCATTAGGTCCACCACCAAGAGGCTGTTACTGGGGATGACAGGGTCTTGGATGGGGAGCCGTGCGGTTGTTGTGACAATAACAAGTGGTTGTCACTCCTGTTTCTCTCACCCTATAGATGGAGAGAAACTTACTTTTGTCAGTGTGCGTGTGTCTGTGTGGATGTGTGTGTGTGGATGTGTTTAACTATACTTGTGGGGACCAGATGTCCCACAAGAATAGTAAACAAACAACATTTGACCAACTGGTGACATTTTGCTCGTTCCCACAAGGTCAAATGCTTTTTCTAGGGGGTTTAGGGTTAAAGTAGAATTAGTGTTAGGGTTAAAATTAGGGTTAGGATTTAGTTTTATGGTTAAGGTTAGGTTTTTGGGTTAAGGTTAGGGTTATGGTTAAGGTTTAAGGAAAATAGGATTTTGAATGGTTATACATTGTGCCCGTTTGCATGCACATTTGTGTATGTACAGTATGCATGTCTGAGCTCAGAACTTCAACAACACAGAAGTCATGGCCCTTTGTCAAATCTGCTGACCTTTTGTTTTATTAATCTGTTCATCTTTTTTTCCTTTGCTTACTAAGCCTCGTTTCCCTCCCCACCAGGGATTTGTGTTAACACTCTGTCTCTCCCTCGGCGAGGGATGATGATGTAAGAGATGTGGGCTGTGGTGATGTCTCTTTCATGTCTTGTCTCTTTCATATTGCTGATATTCTCTATTTCCTCACTGATCACAGGATTGCTGTTTATGCTGATGGACTGGTGTTTGACGTACCTACCCACCGTTGAGCTTATACCGATGCATCAGATTCTCAATGGGTTTATTTTGTCTAGCGTAACCTGAGCTTCATTTCTGTCCCTTGCAAAATGGTGGAAGGGATATCTCATGTGATGTTTCTTATCTTGTGGTAAGAAACAGTTTAAGGTCCAATGCAGCTGATTTTATCTCAATATAAAATAATTTCTGGATAACAATTAAATACCTTACTGTGATTGTTTTTAAATTAAAATGGTAAAAAAAAATGAACTAAAATAGCTTCTTAGCAAAGAGCAATTTCTCAAGCAAGAATTTTGCTCGGACTGTGTGAGTGTTCTGAGTGGGAAGGCGAAGACTGAAAACGATCTGTTATTTTCAGAGAGGTTTGGAACTCTTTCTTTTTGGTCTATTAACTCATTTACCACTTGGGGATATCACCAGGCAGAGCAAAACTCCATCCCACCAAAACAGGCTGAAATTTCAGGTGGTCTTTTCAAACAGCTCTTACACTAAAAGAGACTTATCATCATTTTCACAATTTCAAATCTAGTATACAGGCATTTGCACATCTCCAGTCAGAACAGGACTTCAGCACAATCCGTCTGTCAGACTAAAGATGTTATAATAAAACGAGGTGAAGGGATGGTTCACTCGTCTTTTGAGTAAACTTCCAGAAGTGAATGATCGATTGTGATTGATGGTAGACGACACACCCCCTTCAACATGCATTCTGTAAACACTCAACTCTTATAAATCAAATCAAATTTATTTATATAGTCCTTCTTACATCAGCTGATATCTCAAAGTGCTGTACAGAAACCCAGCCTAACACCCCAAACAGCAAGCAATGCAGGTGTAGAAGCACGGTGGCTAGGAAAAACTCCCTAGAAAGGCCAAAACCTAGGAAGAAACCTAGAGAGGAACCAGGCTATGAGGGGTGGCCAGTCCTCTTTTGGCTGTGCCGGGTGGAGATTATAACAGCACATGGCCTAGATGTTCAAATGTTCATAAATGACCAGCATTGTCAAATAATAATAATCATAGTAGTTGTCGAGGGTGCAACAAGTCAGTAACACAAGAGTAAGTGTCAATTTACTTTTTCATAGCCGATCTTTGAGAGTATCTCTACCGCTCCTGCTCTCTCTAGAGAGTTGAAAACAGCAGGTCTGGGACAGGTAGCACGTCCGGTGAATAGGTCAGGGTTCCAGCAGGTCTGGGACAACAGGTCTGGAACAGGTAGCACGTCCGGTGAACAGGTCAGGGTTCCATAGCTGCAGGCAGAACAGTTGGAACTGGAGCAGCAGCACGGCCAGGTGAACTGGGGACAGCAAGGAGTCATCAAGCCAGGTAGTCCTGAGGCATGGTCCTAGGGCTCAGGTCCTCCGAGAGAGAGAAAGAAAGAAAGAGAAAGAGAGAATTAGAGAGAGCATATTTCAATTCACACAGGGCACCGGAAAAGACAAGAGAAATACTCCAGATGTGACAGACTGACCCTAGCCCCCCGACACATAAACTACTGCAGCATAAATACTGGAGGCTGAGACAGGAGGGGTCAGGAGACACTGTGGCCCCATCCGATGAAACCCCCGGACAGGGCCAAACAGGTAGGATATAACCCCACCCACTTTGCCAAAGCACAGCCTCCACACCACTGGAGGGATATCTCCAGCCACCAACATACCATCCCGGGACAAGGCCGAGTATAGTCCACAAAGATCTCTGCCACGGCACAGCCCAAGGGGGACACCAACCCAGACAGGAAGACCACGTCAGTGACTCAACCCACTCAAGTGACGCACCCCTCCCAGGGACGGCATGGAAGAACACCAGTAAGCCAGTGACACAGCCCCCGTAATAGGGGTAGAGGCAGAGAATCCCAGTGGAAAGAGGGGAAACCGGCCAGGCAGAGACAGCAAGGGCGGTTCGTTGCTCCAGCCTTTCCATTCACCTTCACACCGCTGGGCCAGACTACACTTAATCATAGGACCTACTGAAGAGATGTGTCTTCAGTAAAGACTCAAAGGTTGAGACTGAGTCTGCGTCTCTCACATGGGTAGGCAGACTATTCCATAAAAATTGAGCTCTATAGGAGAAAGCCCTGCCTCCAGCTGTTTGCTTAGAAATTCTAGGAACAATTAGGAGGCCCGCGTCTTGTGACCGTAGCGTACGTGTAGGTATGTACGGCAGGACCAAATCGGAAAGATAGGTAGGAGCAAGCCCATGTAATGCTTTGTAGGTTAGCAGTAAAATCTTGAAATCAGCCCTTGCCTTAACAGGAAGCCAGTGTAGGGAGGCTAGCACTGGAGTAATATGATCAATTTTTTTTTGGTTCTAGTCAGGATTCTAGCAGCCGTATTTAGCAATAACTGAAGTTTATTTAGTGCTTTATCCGGGTAGCCAGAAAGTAGAGCATTGCAGTAGTCCAACCTAGAAGTAACAAAGGCATGGATTAATTTTTCTGCGTCATTTTTGCACAGAAAGTTTCTGATTTTTGCAATGTTACGTAGATGGAAAAAAGCTGTCCTTGAAACAGTCTTGATATGTTCTTCAAAAGAGAGATCAGGGTCCAGAGTAATGCCGAGGTCCTTCACAGTTTTATTTGAGACGACTGTACAACCATCCAGATTAATTGTCAGATTCAACAGAAGATCTCTTTGTTTCTTGGGACCTAGAACAAGCATCTCTGTTTTGTCCGAGTTTAAGAGTAGAAAGTTTGCAGCCATCCACTTCCTTATGTCTGAGACACAGGCTTCTAGCGAGGGCAATTTTGGGGCTTCACCATGTTTCATTGAAATGTACAGCTGTGTGTCATCCGCATAGCAGTGAAATTTAACATTATGTTTTCGATTGACATCCCCAAGAGGTAAAATATATAGTGAAAACAATGGTGGTCCTAAAACGGAACCTTGAGGAACACCGAAATTTACAGTTGATTTGTCAGAGGACAAACCATTCACAGACCATTCACAAACCATAACCTCTTATCTCTGGTTGACGTGAAAAAACAAACATGGGGGAGTGCACAAACTACCCATCGTCGGATTACTTAACATTTTTAGATAGTGTTTTACTCAATTATGTTGATCACTGGTGAGCTCACTTGTGATTTGATGAATTGTAAATAGTTATTGCTATTAGCTAATAAGGATGCCATCTCCCGTCTGGAGAAGGGTAAGGAGAATCACAAGGAAAAAGCTGGACATACTGTGGAATCGTGTCGAAGAACTTGAGAACAGAAGTAGGAGAAATACGGTGAGATTGGTTCATCTGAAAGAGGGGAGTGAGGCTGGCGGTAGACTCATTTTGTGTGTGCATAAAATCATTGGAGAAGGATTTGGATTTGACAAGAATAGGCCCCCAAAAACAGTTCTCATCTGCTTCCTACGATCTACAGCCTGGGACAAGCTACTTAAAGTGACTAAAGAAAATGGTGGCGTTCAGTGGAAAGGCCGCCTGCTGTCTTTTTTCCCGGACCTGTCCAAGGAACTGGCAATGAAGAGGAAGAAGTTTGCAACGGCAAAGAAACAACTACATGAGAAGAACGTCAGGCAGACACTGGCATTACCAGCGACCCTGCTCTTTACTTGGAAGGGAAAGAAAATGATTTTCAAGGACAACGTGGCGGCAGAGATTCTTGCTAGAGCAAGGTGTTTAGCCTAGATAAAGAAGATGAGACAAGTTCAAATATAAGTTGAATTGTGTGCCGTTTACTTTACAAATGAAGGTAGCCAATGTGTTTGCGGAACTCTGGGGAGAGTTGCTAATTTAGCCTTTCAAGCATCTCACGGACCATAAGGAATTTTGAGTTGAGACTACAGGTTATCTTCTGCAGCATCAAAGACAGTTCTGTGATGATTGACTCTGTAACAGGTGTCAAATGGAGTAGACCAAGGTGCAGCGTGGTACGTGTTCATGATGGTATTTATTTTATCTGAACACTGAATCAAAAACAAAGTGGAACAAAACGCACAGCTCTGTCAGGTGAAAAACACAAGACAGAAAACAACTACCCACAAAAACCCTGTGGGTAAAGGCTACCTAAGTTTGGCTCCCAATCAGAGACAACGATAGACAGCTGTCCCTGATTGAGAGCCATACCCGGACAAAACAAAGAAATACACAAAACATAGAAAACGGAACATAGAATGCCCACCCTAGTCACACCCTGGCCTAACCAGGGTGTGACTAGGGTGGGCATTTTTTTGGGGGGGCCCTTAACAGAGTCACCCCAGCCCTTTACCTGCGCTTCATTGAATTTCTTCACTTTGACATGAGGAGCACTTGCGAAGCGGGACTACGTCTCTTTTGAACGTCAGCCATTTGACCCTTGGTTGATCCGCATGGCAGGATGGACTCGTTTCCGACTTACCGACTGGCCGTCAGTCGCCGAAACACCTATGTACTACGCACTACTTACCTGGAAACGAGCCCCAAGGGCTGACGCTGACCATCTAGTGTCCTCCAGCTGGGGAGGGCATCCGATTCCTACTGCTTGACTCTGTCCGTCACCGCGAGAGACCTGAGGGCGACAGAAGAGTGGAATTATTCAACCGTGTGTCGGATGGTAGCGCCCTCTGCATTGTATGGAACTGTAACACTATGTGTGGGTTTCACCGGTGTGAGTGATACATGTTACCTAAGCGCTAAGCACTGGCCATCTCCCTTTAATGCTCACTCTTGACGGGCCCCATCAAGGCTGGCGTTCGATTCAAACCTTCGCGGTTTAGAGTTACCTAAGCATGCTAGGGATGTGCATTTAAATGTTTCACCAAAGAGGCTCTGTGATCATACTGATGTTGCCGAAGCTCCATCATCCGTCTCCCAGAGCTTAGGATATGAAAAAGGATTTTATCTTACAAAATGACACTACATGTTATCTCTGGGACCATTAGGATGACAAATCAGAGCAATATTTCAGAATGGAAGTAAATATTTCATCTTTAGATGTGAATGTATCAAACATGTCACCGTGAAAAAAGTGTTTTGTTGATCTGCACTCTCCTCAAACAATAGCATGGCATTTTTTTTGCTGTAATAGCTACTGTAATAGCTACTGTAAATGCAGTTAGATTAATAAGAATTTAAGCTTTCAGCCGATATAAGAGACTTATATGTACCAACAAAAAAAAAATCTGCTAAAATCTGCGTCCATGACACATTATGCTACATGATTTACAACTGTCCCGTAGACGGGACACCGATCCCGGAGAAGATTTATACAGCTGGAGCATATATTGTGACATTTTACATAATGATGTTCATTAGAGTTGTCACGTGTGTTAAATGGGACACTTCACGCTCACAGGTTATACTCAGCAGAAATATGGCTAATGGTTATGTAAAGATAATCTCTTGGAACATAAATGGTTGTGGTAACCAAGTGAAGAGGAAAAAGATTTTGACATATTTTAAATCAAAACAGGCGAATATTGTGTTCGTACAGGACTCACATTTGACAGATACAGAGGCACTGAAATTTAGAGGAGGCTCGGTTGCAGAAGTTTATCATAGCTCATTATTTCCAAACAAAACGGGTTGATTATCCTGATAAGCAAAATACTTAATTTTGTAATGTTGAAGCAACGCTCTGATGAGTTTGGCAAGCTTATCTGCATTGAGGCTCTTATAAATGGGATTAAGGTAGTGTGATGCAACATATAGGCTCCCAACCAGGAGGACCCAGATTGTTTCATGAGGTCAACGTTATACTGGGACATATGGAGGGGAAGATCGTCCTTGCTTGAGACTTTAACCAACTCCACGCCAAAGGATAGACTTGCAATACATATGCAAGCAGAAGATATGGGCCTTACAGACATATGGAGATTAGTCCATCCTAATGATAAAAGTATCTTCTCTATCTCCCACAGTCAAAAGACACATTTCAGGGTTGGTCCCTCTCCCCTCTCCTGTTTACCATAGTTTTTGGAGCCTCTTGTGACAATGATAAGAACAGATCTAGAAATTAAGGTTGTACATGGAGGAGGAAAAGAACACAAGCTGCTTATATATGCAGATTATATTCCACTGCTGGTCTCTGATCTTCTTCAGTCTGTATCATGATTACTTACTTGTAATTAATCATATTTTAGTATGTCAGGCAAAAAAATTATTTGGAGTAAGTCGGAAGCAGTGCCAATTAATGCCATATGTTACTCTAGAACTGTTACCCAATTTAATTTCAAATGGGTTCCTATTGCGATTAAATATTTGGGTATTAAATTGAGCACAAATTTGGAGGAAGCGATGGGACAATATATTTTGCCACTACTAGTCAAGATTAAGACCAATTTAGAAAAATTTGAAAATATATAACTTTCTTTATGGGGAAAGATCAACATAATTAAAATGTCTGTGGTCCCACAATTTAATTATATCTCTGCAATGTTACCTATGAATATTCCAGACCGGTATTTTAAACAATATGACAAATTAACTAAATACTTTTTGTGGGATAGGAAAAAACCCAGGAATAATAATGAAGATGTGCCCACCTTAGGAGGCTTTGATTTACCACATGTTAAAATGTAAAATGTATAATTTGAAATGGCTAAATTGGTGAAGCATTGGAGCAAAAGGGACGCTGGCTTGGATTGGATAACAATAGAATGGAAACTAAGTTATCCTTTCACCCCTGTTGATACTCTATCACATAGTCTTACAAGGGGAGAGGTCTGTTGAAACTCCCAACCAAATTTGGTTACACTCAAGAGGTGTGGAGAACAGTACACAAGATTTGTGGAATTTCACATCTAAAACAAGGATACTCATCATTGTGGCACAATCCTAGGCTACGGATAGGAAAGAAATCTGTGTACTGGAAACAGTGGCTAACGAAAGGAATTCATACTATAGGTGATCTGTACAATGAAACTGTTTTAATGTCATATTCAGATTTGGTACAAAAATATGTGGGAGACAAGGGACATTTCAGGAAATATTTACAATTGAGAGAATGTTTGTTAACCGGCTATCAACAACATCCAGGAAAGAACCCAATAGCAGAGTATTTGGAATTACCCAAACATAAAGCAGACATGTTTTACTCAATATTTAGTCATCTGCAGAGTAAAGACTGTAAAAACCTCAGAACAATATGGCAAATTGACCTTAAGTTTGAAATTGAGGATGATACCTGGTTGAAGATCTTGTCCAGCTCAGGGAGGAACATAATGGAAGCCAGTAGGAAACTTACTCAATATAAGATACTACATAGGTTTTATTGGACCCCAACAAGGCTTCATAAGATGTGGTAGACCAACAATTCTCGGTGTTGGAAATGCCAAAAAGACACTGGGACATGTTTACACACAATATGGGAATGTACATTAGTACTATTTTTCTGGAAGTATGTTTTAATATATCTGGAGGAATGGTTGGGGTTAACCATTCCAGTTTCACCGAGAATATGTCTCTTGGGCGATATAACGGAGTTACCTAATGTAACAAATGAGGAATTTGCACTGATCACTGTTGGTGTCATTACAGTAGTTAGAGTAATCCTTAGAATTTGGAATGGTCATGCCACTCCTACTCTAAAACAGTGGATAGCATCAATAAGAGTGGCACTACAGTCTGATGACAGCCATGTTTCAGTGAGAAACAAGCAATCAACTTTGCGCTCAGTAATGAGGTCATTCACGAGAAATGTGATTGCTCTAACATTGTCACGATCGTCGTTGTAATCATACTCAGCCCAAAGCACAGCGTATGTAGAGTTCCACATCTTTATTAAATGAAACTCACTTCAAACAATAAAGAGCAACGACCACATGAAGCTATGGAGTGCTCACAGGCAACTACACATAAACAAACTCCCACAAAAACCAGTGGAGAAATGGCTGCCTAAATATGATCCCCAATCAGAGACAACGATAATAAGCTGCCTCTGATTGGGAACCATACCAGGCCAACATAGAACTAGACAACCTAGATAGGAACACCAGTTCCTGCCAGTCACACCCCGCCCTAATCAAAATAGAGAATAAAAATGCTCTCTATGGTCAGGGTGTGACAAACATTTAAAAGCGCCATGCCCCTGGGGCATCTGCCTCGATGTAACCCATGGAAAAACAACCAAATTATTAACGTTGCAACCACGTTTTCTGAGTCTCCAATCTATCAGAATGGTAGATGACAGTTTATATAAACTCACTAGAAGGCGGAGTTAAAGGAACATAAATTAGGTTACTCACAATAACCATAGTGCCATTTCTACAGGAGTTGATATGCTTTCCAAGTCCTCTGTTGCTTATTCTGACAGGGAGAACTGGAGCACTACCACAAACAGAACCTGTCCGTCAGTCTCTAAAACAGTTTGCGATGTTGCTGGAAATAATCCTGGAACCCCTGCGGCCAGGATGAATCCCTTCTCTTTTAAAAAGTGCTGGTTCCTCCCACAGCAAATTAAAGTTGTCACAAAAATAGACATTCCTGTCATTGCAAGGCTTTTTCAGGTACTCTTTCAGGGCAAAGAGTCTGCTGAAATAACCCGAACCCCTTCGGTAGCACGGGATGGGGCCAGAGATAATTATTCTCTTCCCTGTGCTAGTGAGGGTGTTACATTTAAAAAAAATCCTCCCTCAGATCACCTAAAATTGTATTGCGATGCTACTGGATGCAGTGAAGTCAGGCGCAGGTGTCACGCCCTGACCTGAGAGAGACATTTTTCTCTGTTTAGTTAGGTCAGGGTGTGATATGGGGTGGCACGGAACCTGCAGCGACGGTCCCCAGTCCGGAGCCTCCAGCGACGCTCCCCAGTCCGGAGCCTCCAGCGACGCTCCCCAGTCCGGAGCCTCCTGAGACGGCCTGCAGCCCAGAGTCTTCAGCGACGGTCTGCAGCCCAGAGTCTTCAGCGACGGTCTGCAGCCCCGAGTCTTCAGCGACGGTCGGCATTTCAGACCCTCCTGTGATGATCCATGGTCTGGTTCCTCCGGCGACACAGAAGTGGGAGGATCAGCGGGCGGTGTGGGGGCTACGCCTCGAACCAGAGCCGCCGCCAGGTTTGCGGCCGGGAGTCCGCACCTTTGGGGGGGGGGGGGGGGGGGGGGGTACTGTCACGCCCTGACCTGAGAGAGCCGTTTTTCTCTGTTTAGTTAGGTCAGGGTGTGATATGGGGTGGGCATTCTATGTATTTTATTTCTATGTTTTGGCCGGGTATGGTTTCCAATCAGAGGCAGCTGTCTATCGTTGTCTCTGATTGGGAGCCATACTTAGGCAGCCTTTTCCCACCGTTTTTTTGTGGGTAGTTATTTTCTGTTTTGTTATTCTGTGACCTGACGGAACTGTTTGGCTGTTTTTGGTTTGTTTCTTTGTTATAGTGTTTTCATTGTCTAAATAAATATAATGAACACTCCACGCTGCGCTTTGCTCCCCTCCTTTCGACAGCCGTAACAGCAGGAGAGCGGAAACTGATTTACAACGGATATGTTTAATAACCATAAACCACCATCAACAGAATAATACAATAAATGGGTCAAACAAAACCCAGTAACTACCAGCATACCATGCACAAGCACTACAACAAACAATTACGGACAAGGACATGGGGGGGAACAGAGGGTTAAATACACAACATGTAATTGATGGAATTGGAACCAGGTGTGATGGAAGACAAGACAAAACCAATGGAAAATGAAAAATTGATCGGCGATGGCTAGAAGGTCGTGGATGTCGACCGCCGAACGCCGTCCGAACAAGGAGAGGGACCAACTTGGGTGGAAGTCATGACAAAAATGATGGTCATTTAAAACCTACGTGAGTGATGATGGAGTAGTTGACCAGAACCGTAGGCAGGAGGGAGTTGATGTCATGGACACAGGCTCCTGGGTGACAGTGGACCTTGGTCTGTCCACAGATTGTAGGCAGGACATGATCTTTGTATATTCCCAGCCCACTAACTATTTAAAATCATTTTAGGAGAATGAGTTTTAAAAATGAAATGTTTCAACCATATGCTTGCTACATGTTATTGGTAAGCAAACATGATGTCAAACTAAACATTTGTATAGTAATATGTAGAATAAACAAACAAGCCACTTGAATTGAATTCTACTTCCTTTAATTCAAATTCAATTCAAATTCTGCTTCCTGTGGGGTGTGGCTATTTCAAATTAAATTTAAATGTAATAATTTTATTCAAATTAAAGAGCAATTCACAACTCGATTCAAAATTGACCCCCAACCCTGCTGTAAGGACTATGCATGAGAGGGATGACAGTCTTTTGATTAAGACTCCATTCACCTCAGTTAGGCCAATCCTGGGTTGTGTTCAGTGGGCACAGAACGGGAGAAAACGTTCAGTGTAAGTATGTTTCTTTGTAAGTGAAATGAGATGAGAGTAAGGGTACTTATACTGTACTTTACTGACAGAACATATCATGGCTAAGGAGGTGTAGAATGTAGAGGGAGGAAGAGAGTAAGAGAGAGTGTAGTGAGTGTTTGAATCAGATCTCTCTTCACCTAATAAAGGCAACATCGACCATCTCCTACTGAATTCCTCTGCTTAGTTGGAATCCCCACTGTTACCCAGTAAAATGCCCTGGTAATTACATCAACCACACCGGAACACCAACCTGCACCGACTAAACAACGAGAAGATAAGCACTGTAGCGCTTAAATAAGAATAAACAGCAGGAGAGGGGAGAGAGGGAGAGAGAGACAAAGAGGGAGTGAGACTGAGGGAGAGAGGTAAATGGAGATGTGGAGAGAGAGAGAGCGGGAGAAAGAGGAGTGGGAAAGAGAGAAAGATAAAAGGGAGGAGATAGTCGAGGGGCCACCACCCCGCTGGCTCGATGCTCTAGGGGTATGCGAGAACACGTAGTCAGACGAGGAGAGAGCAGTAGGAGTAGCAGTGTTATCTGTGGTAATCCATGTTTCCGTCAGTGCCAGGAAGTCTAGGGACTGGAGGGTAGCATAGGCTGAGATGAACTCAGCCTTGTTGGCCGCAGACCGGCAGTTCCAGAGGCTGCCGGAGACCTGGAACTCCACGTGGGTCGTGCGCGCTGGGACCACCAGGTTAGAGTGGCAGCGGCCACGCGGTGTGGAGCGTTTGTATGGCCTGTGCAGAGGAGAGAGAACAGGGATAGACAGACACATAGTAGACAAGCTACAGAAGAGGCTACGCTAATGCAAAGGAGATTGGAATGACAAGTGGACTACACGTCTCGAATGTTCAGGAAGTTAAGCTTACGTTGCAAAAATCTTATTGACTAAAATGATACAGTACTGCTGGCTGGTGGAGTAGGCTAGCTAGCAGTGGCTGCGTTGTTGACTTTGAACGTGTAGCTGGCTAGGTAACCTCGGTAGTTTCAGTACTACACCTTGTCATGATACAAAGCAACTTTGTAGCTAGCAAGCTAACATAACACTAATCAAGACGTTCCTTGTAGTGTATTTAGTTTCTACAATGCTGCTCGTCGGTAATAGTTGGCTGGGTTAGGAAAAATGGCGTCGCGGGGGACGGAAATAGCTGGCTAGCTAACCTCGATGGCTGGCTAGCTAACAATTATCAAGCTATGACAAAGACAACTAAGTAGCTAGCTAGGTAACACTGCACTAGTCAAATCGTTCCGTTGTAAAGTATTAGTATCTACAGCGCTGCTAGTCGGTAACGGTTGGCTAGCTGGCAGTGGGTTAATGATGACTAGGTGTGTTGAGTAAGTCTGGTGCCGCATCGCGGCTGGCTAGCTCACCTCGATAATACTCAAACTCAAACTACACAATTATCTTAGATACAGAGACAGCAAAGACAACTATGTAGCTGGCTAACTAACACTAACACCACACTAATCAAGTCGTTACGTTGTAATGTAATAGTTTCTGCAGTGCTGCTAGTCGGTGGAAGTTGGCTAGCTAGCAGTGATGACTAGCTAGCTAGCAGCTAGCAGTGTTGACTACGTTAGGAGGACGAAGATAGCTAGCCTCGATAATTACTCAGTTACTCTAAACTACACAATTATCTTTGATACAAAGACGGCTATGTAGCTAGCTAAGAAGAATTGCTCAGATCAAACAAATCAAGCCGTTGTAATGTAGTGAAGTGTAATATTACCTGTGGAGCGAAGCGTGGTGCGACTGCTCGCTCCAAACCGGAAGAGATGAGTGTTACCATACCAAGCGGTGATGCAACCAGTTAAGATGCTCTCAATGGTGCAGTTGTATAACCTTTTGAAGGTCTGAAGACCCATGCAGAAGCTTTTCAGCCTCCTGGGGGAAGAGGAGTTGACGTGCCTTCTTCACAACTATGTTGGTGTGTGTGGACCATGTTAATTCCTTAGTGATGTGGACACAGAGGAACTTGAAGCTCTCAATCCTCTCAACTACCACCCCGTCGATGTGGATGGGGGCGTGCTCAGCCCTCCATTTCCTGTAGTCCATGATCATCTCCTTTGTCTTGCTGACGTTGAGGGAGAACTTGTCCTGGCACCACTCTGCCAGGTCACCTCTTGTATATAGGTGGACTCATCGTCGTCAATGATCAGGCCTACAGTACCACTGTCGTGTTGTCAGCAAACTTAATGATGGTGTTTGAGTCTACCTGAGAATTGCACCCACCTGGTGTACTAGTTCTAAGTCAGTCCCTGATTAGAGGGGAAGAATGAAAAAAAGCAGTGGAACTGTCTTCGAGATCCAAGTTAGAATTTGAGGGCCTTAGACCCTAGCCCTTAACCCCTACACTACCCCTACACTCCACAACGCATGAAAGCACAGGCAACAGCTGGCAACAGGCCACAACTCAACTCAAAAACCGTCAACACAGTTTTTCAGAATTGTTGAAACTCCTATCCAATAGTCTACCATATGAGAAGAAAAACCTATTGGGGAATGTTTTGCAGTAAGTTCCTTGGACTGGGAAATGGGAATTGTTCTATCAGACTGCATCTGTTCTGTCAGGAAACAACAATAATGATGGAAAATGTTGACCTTTGATCCAATTACAGAGCAGTTTTCTGTGTAGAGACTACATCTATCTAAGAGGCGGGTCGTTATGCGGGAGATACAGCCTGTTGAACACACACACACACACACACACACACACACACACACACACACACACACACTCCTTTTTGTTCACCATACTTATTTATTCTCTGGAAACGTTGCGCTAAGCAAATGCTAGTTAGTGAGTTCTTCCAAGTGCCTTCATTAAGTACACAAACACTCACAGCCACTCTCTGTGTTCAGAGTTTTTTCCCCAACTGCAATCGACAAGTGTCGCACAGCCAATTTGTGGCTGTTAATTTATGGAAATATTCAATTTGCCTACTTAATGCGGCAGCACATTGTTAGTGCAGTTGTTGCTCATTTGAAGCTTAATTCGCTCACTAATTAGGTTATGAGATATGTACTGTTTGGAGACAGGAGAACGAGCAGATAATGAAAGCGGGCTGATTTGAGCGCTGCTCTGTGTATAGGCCCACACAATGCGGAGGTTGTGTGATTCATTCCGAGTCTGTTTCATTGGTGGTAGATGCAACAGAAAGAGATTTCAGCACAAAATTAATGCCATGCAGCACCCAAATGGGCACTACAGAGAGGTAGTGGGCAAGATGAGTCAGACCTAAACTACAGTTTAAAGTGTATTACTATTGGAGTATGACGATGAGAGGCAACATACAGTACAAGGTGACTGCCAAAATAATGGAAACTCTTGAGTAAATGATGGATACAAAGTGTATTGAAGGCAGGTGCTTCACAACAGGTGTGGTTCCTGAGTTAATTAAGCAATTAACATCCCATCATGCTTAGGGTCTTGTATAAAAGGCCATTATTTTGGTTGTTATTTTGGTTACCATGGCTATGCCTCCATAGGATTACAATGCCCCCATCCACAGGGCAAGCGTGTTTACTGAATGGTTTGATGGGATTGAAAACTATATAAATCATATTCCGTGGCCGTCTCATTCACCAGATCTCAACTTAATTGAACACTTGTGGGAGATTCTGGAGCGGCGCCTGAGACAGCGTTTTCCACTACCATCAACAAAACACCAAATGATGGAATTTCTCATGGAAGAATGGTGTCTCTAGGCCTACTAATGACTCAACCAACCTGGAGAGAAGGATTTATGAACATGCTACCCCTGGTATTTTATCCACACCAGCCCACATCAATGTGCACGCTGCCAACTAACGCCCCCCGGAGGGGATGGCTGCTGTCTTATCGGCTCTTAACCAACCATTCTATTTCGTTTTTTCGTGTTGTTCGTAACTTGTTTTGTACATAATGTTTCTGCTACAGTCTCTTTTGACAAAAAATAGCTTCTGGACAGGCAGTTCTCATGTCCAGAAGCGGTCCATTGTACTCACATCCTACCATAACCTTGTCTGTACATTATGCCTTAAATCTATTCTTCCGTGCCCAGAAACCTGCTCCTTTAACCTGTTGGGGCTAGGGGGCAGTATTTTCACGGCTGGATAAAAAACGTACCCGATTTAAACTGGTTACTACTCTTGCCCAGAAACGAGAATATGCATATAATTAGTAGATTTGGATAGAAAACGCTATAAAGTTTCTAAAACTGTTTGAATAGTGTCTGTGAGTATAACAGAACTCATATGGCAGGCAAAAACCTGAGAAGATTCCATACAGGAAGTGCCCTGTCTGACAATTTATTGTCCTTCTGTTGCATCTCTATCGAAAATACAGAATTTTTTGTTGTAACGTGACACTTTCTAAGGCTTCCATTGGCTCTCTAAAGCCGCCAGAAAGTGGAATGGTGAGTCTGCTGTCTCTGGGCAAAGTACAGCAGCAGAGTTTGTAAGTGGTCAGTCTGGGGACAGTGAGACTGAGATGCGCATTCACGAGACTTCTCCATTTTTTTCTTTCAGCCTTTGAATGAATACAACGTTGCCCGGTTGGAATATTATCGCTATTTTTCGAGAAAAATCGCATAAAAATTGATTTTAAACAGTGTTTGACATGCTTCTAAGTACGGTAATGGAATATTTTTAATTTTTTTGTCACAAAATGCGCTCGTGCGTTACCCTTCGGATAGTGACCTGAACGCACGAACAAAACGGAGGTATTTGGATATAACTATGGATTATTTGGAACCAAAACAACATTTGTTGTTGAAGTAGAAGTCCTGGGAGTGCATTCTGACGAAGAACAGCAAAGGTAATCCAATTTTTCTAATAGTAATTCTGAGTTTAGTGAGCCCCAAACTTGGTGGGTGTCAAAATAGCTAGCCTGTGATGGCCGAGCTATGTACTCAGAATATTGCAAAATAGCATACCCACCAAAATCTGACATAGCGTTTGCATAAAGGAGTTCTGTATCTATAATTCTTAAAATAATTGTTATGTATTTTGTCAACGTTTATCATGAGTAATTTAGTAAATTCACCGGAAGTTTTTGGTGGGTATGCTAGTTCTGAACATCACATGCTAATGTAAAAAGCTGGTTTTTGATATAAATATGAACTTGATTGAACAAAACATGCATATATTGTATAGCATAATGTCCTAGGAGTGTCATCTGATGAAGATCATCAAAGGTTAGTGCTGCATTTAGCTGTGGTTTTGTTTTTTGTGACATATATGCTTGCTTTGAAAATGGCTGTGTGATTATTTTTGGCAGGGTACTCTCCTGACATAATCTAATGTTTTGCTTTCGCTGTAAAGCCTTTTTGAAATCGGACAATGTGGTTAGAGAGTCTTGTCTTGTTAACGAGAGTCTTGTCTTTAAAATGTTGTAAAATAGTCATATGTTTGAGAAATTGAAGTTACAGCATTTTTGAGGTATTTGTATTTCGCGCCACGCGATTCCACTGCCTGTTGACTAGGGTGGGACGCAAACGTCCCACCTAGCCCAGAGAGGTTAACTCTCTGTTCCGAACGCACTAGACGACCAGTTCTTTTAGCCTTTAGCTGTAATCTTATCCTACTCCTCCATTGTTCCTCTGGTGATGTAAAGGTTAACCCAGGCCCTGCAGCCCCCAGCATCACTCCCATTCCCCAGACGCTCTCATTTCTTGACTTCTGTAACCGTAAAAGCCTTGGTTTCATGCATGTTAGAAGCCTCCTCCCTAAGATTGTTTTATTCACTGCTTTAGCACACTCCGCCAACACGGATGTCCTAGCCGTGTCTGAATCCTGGCTTAGGAAGGCCACCAAAAATCCTGAAATTTACATCCCTAACTATAACATTTTCCAACAAGATAGAACTGCCAAAGGGGACGGAGTTGCAATCTACTGCAGAAATAGCCTGCAGAGTTCTGTCATACTATACAGGTCTGTGCTCAAACAATTTGAGCTTCTACTTTTAAAAATCCACCTTTCCAGAAACAAGTCTCTCACCGTTGCCTCTTGTTTTAGACCCCCCTCAGCCCCCAGTTGTGCCCTGGACACCATATGTGAATTGATCGCCACCAACTATCTTCAGAGTTTGTACTGTTAGGTGACCGAAACTGGGACATGCTTAACACCCCGGCCGTCCTACAATCTAAGCTAGATGACCTCAATCTCACACAAATTGTCACAGTATCTAACGAAGGTGGCGCCCCTCCTCGGTCGGGCGGCGCTCGGCGGTCGTCGTCGCCGGCCTATTAGCTGCCACCGATCGTTGTTTCTGTGTCTTTTGGTTTTGTCTGTCTGTCTATCTCGCACCTGTTTTGTGTTTCTAATTAGTGGGGGGGTTATTTAGTGTGTATTTTCAGTTGGGGTTCTCGTGCGGGATTGTTTATTGTCCACTCAGGACAGTTGTGATTATAAATTGTTATTGTAGATTATTATTGCCGGGCTGCGCCCCGTGCGCTTTCTTTTCCAGTGCGCTTATTTTGGGGAGGTGTTTTTCCCCTGGCAGACTTCGCCACGCGCCTGGTGCCCTACGGCTATTGCGTGTCAATAATATTATTAAAACACCGTTGCTCCGGCCCTCTGTCTCCTGCTCCTGATTCCACCTCTCCACTGGTCCAGTCGTGACACAAATCATCAAGGAACCTACCAGGTACAACCCTAAATCTGTAACCATGGCCACCCTCTTAGATATCATCCTGAACAACCTGCCCTCTAAATACACCTTTGCTGTCTTCAACCAGGATCTCAGCAATCACTCCCTCATTGCCTGCGTGCGTACTGGGTCCGCGGTCAAACGACCACCCCTCATCACTGTCAAACGCTCCCTAAAACACTTCAGCGAGCAGGCCTTTCTAATCGACCTGGACCGGGTATCCTGGAAGGATATTGACCTCATCCCGTCAGTAGAGGATGTCTGGTTGCTCTTCAAAAGTGATTTCCTCTCCATCTTAAATAAGCATGCTCCATTCAAAAAATGTAGGACTAAGAACAGATATAGCCCTTGGTTCACCCAAGACTTGACTGCCCTTGACCAGCACAAAAACATCCTGTGGCGTTCTGCATTAGCATTGAATAGCCCCTGCAATATGCTACTTTTCAGGGAAGCCAGGAACCAATATGCTCAGTCAGCTAGTTAGGAAAGCTAAGACTAGTTTTTTCAAATAGAAATTTGCTTCCTGTAGCACTAATTCCAAAAGGTTTTGGGACACTGTAAAGTCCATGGAGAATAAGAGGACCTCCTCCCAGCTGCCCACTGCACTGAGGATAGGAAACACTTTCACCACCGATAAATCTACGATAATCGATAATTTCAATAAGCATTTTTCCACAGCTGGCCATGCTTTCCACCTGGCTACCCCTAGCCCGGCCAACATCTCAGCACCCCCTGCAGCAACTTGCCCAACCCCCCCTCCGCTTCTCCTTCACCCAAATCACTACTCTGGACCGTTCTGACCTAGAATATATGGACAACTACAAATACCTAAGTGTCTGGTTAGACTGTATCCTCTCCTTCCAGACTCACATTAAGCATCTCCAATCCAAATATAAATCTAGAATCGGCTTCCTATTTCGCAACAAAGCCTCCTTCACTCATGCCGCCAAACATACCCTCGTAAAACTGACTATCCTACCGATCCTTGACTTCGGCGATGTCATCTACAAAATATCTCCCAACACTTTAATCAACTGGATGCAGTCTATCACTATGCAATCTGTTTTATCACCAAAGCCCCATATACTACCCACCACTGCGACCTGTATGCTCTCGTTGGCTGGCCCTCACTACATATCCGTCGCCAAACCCACTGACTCCAGGTCATCTATAAGTCTTTGCTAGGTAAAGCCCCGCCTTATCTCAGCTCACTGGTCACCATAGCAACACCCACCCATTGCACGCACTCCAGCAGGTATAATGCACTGGCTTTAGAAGCTTCTGATAGGCTAATTGACATCATTTGAGTCAATTGGAGGTGTACCTGTGGATGTATTTCAAGGCCTACCTTCATACTCAGTGTCTCTTTGCTTGACATCATGGGAAAATCAAAAGAAATCAGCCAAGACCTCAGAAAAAACATTGTGGACCTCCACAACTCGGCTTCATCCTTGGGAGCAATTTCCAAATGCCTGAAGGTACCACGTTCATCTGTACAAATAATAGTACGCAAGTATAAACACCATGGGACCACAGTCTGTCTCCTGGAGATGAACGTACTTTGGTGCAAAAAGTGCAAATCAATTCCAGAACAACAGCAAAGGATCTTGTGAACCCGTTGGAGGAAACAGGTACAAAAGTATCTATATCCACAGTAAAACAAGTCTTAGTGCGCTCAGCATGGGAGAAGCCACTGCTCCAAAACCGCCATAAAAAAGCCAGACTATGGTTTGCAACTGCACATGGGGACAAAGATCATACTTTTCGGAGAAATGTCCTCTCGTCTGGTGAAACAAAAATAGAACTGTTTGGCCATAATGACAATGGTTATGTTTGGAGGAAAAAGGGGGATGCTTGCAAGCTGAAAAACACCATCCCAACCATGAAGCACGGGTGTGGCAGCATCATGTTGTGGGGGTGCTTTCCTGCAGGAGGGACTGGTGCACTTCACAAAATAGATAGCATCATGAGGATGGAAAATTATTTGGATATATTGAAGCAACATCTCAAGACATCAGTCAGGAAGTTAAAGCTTGGTCGCAAATGGGTCTTCCAAATGGACAATGACCCCAAGCATACTTCCAAAGTTGTGGCAAAATGGCTTAAGTACAACAATTTCAAGGTATTGGAGTGGCCAACACAAAGCCCTGACCTCAATCCTATAGAAAATTTGTGGGCAGAACTGAAAAAGCGTGGACGAGCAAGAAGGCCTACAAACCTGACTCAGTTACACCAGCTCTGTCAGGAGGAATGGGCCAAAATTCACCCAACTTATTGTGGGAAGCTTTTGGAAGGGTACCCAAAACATTTGACCCAAGTTAAACAATTTATAGGCAATGCTACCAAATACTAATTGAGTGCATGTAAACTTCTGAGCCACTGGGAATGTGATGAAAGAAATAATAGCTGAAATATAGAATTCTCTCTACTATCATTCTGACATTTCACATTCTTAAATAAAGTGGTGATCCTAACTGATCTAATACAGGGAATTTTTACTGGGATTGAATGTCAGGAATTGTGAAAACTGAGTTTAAATGTATTTGGCTAAGGTATATGTAAACTTCTGACTTCAACTGTATGTAAACAACAGCTGGTGCACGATATCTAAGGAAGTCTCGAGGTTTTGCTCGCCTGAGGTAAAGTATCTCATGAAAAGCTATAGACCACACTATCTACCTAGAGAGTTTTTGTAGCTGTCTACATACCACCACAGACCGATTCTGGCACTAAAATCGCACAATGAGCTGTATACCGCCATAAGCAAACAGGAAAACGCTCATCCAGAGGTGGCGGTCCTAGTGGCCGGGGACTTCAATACAAGGAAACTTAAATCAGTTTTACCTCATTTCTATCAGCATGTTAAATGTGCAACCAGAGGGGAAAAAAATCTAGTCCACCTTTCCTCCACATACAAAGATGCGTACAAAGTTCTCCCTCTCCCTTCATTTGGCAAAAATTCTATCCTCCTGATTCCTGCTTTCAAGCAAAAATATAAGCAGGAAGCACCAGTGACTCAGTCTATAAAAAAGTGGTCGGATGAAGAAGATGCTAAACTACAGGACTGTTTTGTTAGCACACACTGGAATATATTCCGGGATTCTTCCGATGGCATTGAGGAGTACACCACATCAGTCACTGGCTTCATCAATAAGTGCATCGAGGACGTCGTCCCCACAGTGACTGTACATACATACCTCAACCAGAAGCCATAGATTACAGGCAACATTCGCACTGAGCTAAAGGGTAGAGCTCCACAGGTGATGTAATCTCTATTGCACTCCACACTGCCCTTTCACACCTGGACAAAAGGAACACCTATGTGAGAATGTTATTCATTGACTACAACTCCGCATTCAACACCATAGTGCCCTCAAAGTTCATCACTAAGCTAAGGACCCTGGAACTTAACACCTCCCTCTGCAACTGGATCCTGGACTTTGTGACGGGCCGCCTCCAGCTGGTAAGGGTAGGTAACAACACATCCGCCATGCTGATCCTCAACATGGGGGCCCCTCCGGCGTGCGTGCTCAGTCCCCTCCTTTACTCCCTGTTCACTAATGACTGCACGGCCAGGCATGAGTCCAACATCATCATTAAGTTTGCTGATGACACAACAGTGGTAAACCTGATCACCAACAACGATGAGACAGCCTATAGGGAGGAGGTCTGAGACATGACTGTGTGGTGCAAGGACAACAACCTCTCCCTCAACATGATCTAGACAAAGGAGATGAGGACTACAGGAAAAGGAGGACCGAGCATGCCCCCATTCTCATCGACGGGGCTGTAGTAAAGCAGGTTGAGAGCTTCTAGTTCCTTGGCGTCCACATTACCAACAAACTAACATGGTCCAAGCACATCAAGACAGTCGTGAAGAATGCTCAACAAAACCTCCTGACGGGTTGCGTCACTGCCTGGTATGGCAACTGCTCGGCCTCCAACCACACTGCATCCAGGACCTCTATACCAGGCGGTGTCAGAAGGCCATGAAAATTGTCAAAGATTCCAGTCACCCTAGTCATAGACTGTTCTCTCTGCAACTGCATGGCAAGCGGTACCGGAGCGCCAAGTCTAGGTCCAAAAGGCTTCTTAACTGCTTCTACCCCCAAGCCATAAGACTCCTGAACAGCTAATCAAATGGCTACCCAGACTATTTGCATTGCCCCCCCTTTCTATGCTGCTGCTGCTCTCTGTTTTTATCTATGCATATTCACTTTAATAACTCTACCTACATGTACATTTTACCTCAATTACCTCGACGCCGGTGCACCCGCACATTAACTCTTTACCGTTACCCCCTGTATGTAGCCCCGCTATTGTTATTTACCGCTGCTCTTTAATTATTTGCTATTCTGATCTCTTACTTTTTTTTAAAGGTTTTTTCTTAAAACTGCATTATTGGTTAAGGGCTTGTAAGTAATCATTTCACTGTACACCTGTTGTATTCGGTGTATGTGACAAATAAAATTGGATTTGATTTAAAGATATTTTGATGTGCAGTCAGCAACCAAATCCAGTGATTGTTATGGATTTTGGGTTGACAAATAGACTATAGACCATAATTTCCAGATACACTTTTTGGTTCAATAGAGATGAATTACATATATCTTTATGCATAGCTTATTTTGGGGTGTGTACAGTTATTTTTTTACCCGCTCTACTTTTGTGAGAAAAAAAATAAAAAAATAAAAAATAAAAATAGTCAGATTTTTGGGGGTGCTGCAGTACCCTCAGCACCCCTACTTGATTTGCACTAACTACACTGAACAAAAATATAAACGCAACATGCAACAATTTCAAAGATTTTACAGAGTTAGTTCATATAAGGAAATCAGTCAATAGAAATAAATTAATTAGGCCCTAATCTATGGATTTCACATGACTAGGAATACAGGTATGCATCTGTTGGTCACAGATACATTAACAAAAAAGTAGTGACATGGCTCAGAAAACCAGTCAGTGTCTGGTGTGACCACCATTTGCCTCATGCAGCGAAACACATCTCCTTCACATAGAGTTGATCAGAATGTTGATTGTGGCCTGTGGAATGTTGTCCCAGTCCTCTTCAATGGCTGTACGAAGTTGCTGGATATTGGCGGGAACTGGAACATGCTGTCAAACACGTCGATCCAGAGCATCCCAAACATGCAATTTGAGTGAGGTGTCTGGTGAGTATGCAGGCCATGGAAGAGCTGGGATATTTTCAACTTCCAGGAATTGTGTACAGATCCTTGCAACATGGGTCTGTGCATTATCATGCTGAAACATGAGGTGATGGTGGCGGATGAATGGCACGACAATGGGCCTCATGATCTCATTACGGTATCTTTGTGCATTGAAATTGCAATCGATAAAATGCAATTGTGTTCATTGTCCGTAGCTTATTCTTCCTAGTACCATAACCCCACCACCACCACCACGGGGCACTCTGTTCATAACGCTGACATCAGCATAATGCTTGCCCACACGCCATGCCTGCCATCTGTCCGGTACAGTTGAAACTGGGATTCATCTGGGAAGAGCCCACTTCTCCAATGTGCCAGTGGCCATCGAAGGTGAGTGCCGAACTGCAGTCAGGTCAACACCCTGGTGAGAACGACGAGCACGCAGATGAGCTTCCCTGAGACGTTTTCTAACAGTTTGTGCAGAAATTCCACAGTTTCATCAGCTGTCCGGGTAGCTGCGGTTGTGAGGCCGGATGGACGTACTGCCAAATTCTCTAAAACAACGTTGGAGGCGGATTATAGTAGAGAAATAAGCATTAAAATATCTGGCAACAGCTCTGGTGGACATTCCTGCAGTCAGCATGTCAATTGCACGCTCTCTTAAAACTTGAGACATCTGTGGCATTGTGTTGTGTGAAAAAACTGCACATTTTAGAGTGGCCTTTTATTGTCCCCAGCACAAAGTGCACGTGTGTAATGATGATGCTGTTTAATCAGCTTCAGATATGCCACACCTGTCAAATGGATGGATTATCTTGGCAAAGGAGAAATGCTCACTAACAGGATGTAAACAAATTTGAGGACTAAATTCGAGAGAAATAAGCTTTTTGTGCATATGAAACATTTCAGGGATCTTTTATTTCAGCACATGAAACATGGGACCAATACTTTACATGTTGCGTTTATATTTTTGTTCAGTGTAATATCATAGGCAAATTCATTTTGGGTTCAACACCTGAGAATGTTGAAACTCAAAGCACATTAACTAGATATAATACCCACTGCTAATAGCCATGTATTCATCCAACAGTAAATGTAATCTTGGTAAGGGGGCTGGCCGTTGCCCACTGATCAGCCAAAGGCTCATTATAGATTAGTATAACAGAGAAAATGCGCAAAAAAATGAATAACTATATTTTAACAGGCCCATGGGCCTCCAGCCATGTAGCCTTTTTATTATTTTTATTTTTACATAAAAATATATTTGAGTGTGTTAATTTCATCCAGCCCACCCAACAACAAAAAAAGAGTCCAGCCTATCTGGCATTTGGCAGAATTGCCAGAATACCAATCTGCTCCAGGTAGCCTAGCGGTAAAGAGTGTTGGGCCAGTAACGGAAAAAGCAGATGGTTTGAATCCCAGAGCCGGCGAGGTGGAAATGAGAGATTGTAGAAATGGAATTTCTTCTTTAGTCAAGGTATTACATTTTTTTCTCATTTGTAAAATGGCTGTGCTTCAGTAAATGAATACAATGCAATACAGCAGTCAGAAATAAGGAAGGAAGAACTCTCCCTTCATGGACATGATGGACTTAATAAAGTCCTCTGTCTGTGGTAGAAGAGGAGATAAAAGATTATAAAGAAAAGTGATACTCTACAAGTTATCTATGACTTTTTACAAGTGCACAGACAGACTAGCAGACAGAGAGTGCGGAGGGAAGAATGGCATGTTGGTAAGTGGGTTGACACAAGCGAATACAAGGTGAGAAAGAGACATGCACAAAAAAATAGAGGGAAGTGCTGAGGGAGAGAGAGAATAAGAAGAATGAGAGAGAGAGAGAAATAAAGAAATAGGGAGAGAAGCAAAGCGAGGGGAAGAAATATAGCTGTGTATAGCTATGTTTCCATCTAATTGGTGAAACATTTTCATGCAAATATTCAACAATCTGCATAAAAAAGCATTTTCCTACCAGAGCGATTCCCCTTTTTTGTGGATAAAAGGTTTTGCGTGATGACACAGTGCACATAAACATGACTTTTACAGTTAAATTCCCATGCACTGTAAAAAAAATAAAAAATAAATTAATGGGTTTCCATCGCATTTTAAACTTCTACTGATCATTTCGTGCACAAACCAAAAAAAAACAACTTTATTTTGCGAATGTGCTTACTCTGGTCTTGTCACGTGCGCTCTATCCAACAGCTCGCAGATACAGTGCGGGTAGGCTACTTACATGATGAGACAATTATGGGCAAAAGAGCAAGATTATTTTTATTTGCCAAATGGCAGTCAAGCATTGATCCTCATGTCACCAGAATAAGACTCTCGATATTTATTGGATAGGAGCATCAAGCTTATCACCCTGCACCTTCACCACCCTGCGAAGTTCATCATAACTTATTCCATTAGAAGCCTAATAAACAGCATGGTTTCCCGAGTTGTAGTGGAAAAACCACACACCATATCATCGCGTGACACGATCCAATTGCATTACCTGGTGCAGCTGAAGTGTGAAATCACTATACATTACAATAGATTAACATATACATATAAAATACCATGCATTATGTTAGATTCGCATTATATTAGCCATGTAAAATAGTATTGTGATATTCTACCATACATTAACACGTAGCCTTTTTTCAAATTAGGTATTTTTACAGTTACAGTAGACACCAGACAAACCTTTTGTCTTTCTGAAGTCACTGTCAGGGCTGAGGGCTGCTACGAGGGTTGTTGAGAGAGGGGGTGCTAAAATCATTAGTGTGTATTCATACACGCACACATGCACTAAAATGGTGCATGGAAGTCTTAGCACGGGCCCATAACTGTCAAATTGTCC
Source organism: Salmo salar (assembly GCF_965601325.2). NCBI lineage: Eukaryota > Metazoa > Chordata > Actinopteri > Salmoniformes > Salmonidae > Salmo > Salmo salar. The sequence continues at coordinate 8,509,128 of NC_138301.1, read as the reverse complement.
CAGACACGTATTTCCAAACTAGCAGCAAGAAGCATCACTTACTGTTGTAAAAATGACTGTCTGAGCCTCTGGCATTGATGAGTTGCATTCAGTTACATTGAACAAAAGTTATTTACACTTACAGTGGGCATGTTGCAAGTCATCAGTAGTAGCTCTCAGAGTGTGACACTGACAGAATGCTGTTATGATGGATCAGATAAAGATGATATCCAGTCCACAGTACTATTATACAGTGCATTTGGAAAGTATTCAGACCCCTTGACTTTTTACACATTACAGCCTTATTCTAAAATGAATTTAATCATTTTTTCCCCCTCATCAATTTACACACAATACCCCATAATGCAAAGCAAAAATAGGTTTTAAGAAACTTTAGCAAATGTATTACAAATAAAAATATCACATTTAGATAAGTTTTCAGACCCTTTACTCAGTACTTTGTTGATGCGCCATTGACAGCGATTACAGCATAAAGTATTCTTGGGTATTACGATACAAGTTTGGCATACCTGTATTTGGGGAGTTTCTCCCATTCTTCTCTGCAGATCCTCTCAAGCTCTGTCAGGTTGGATGGGGAGCGTTGCTGCACAGCTATTATCAGATCTCTCTAGAGATGATCAATCAGGTTCAATTCCGGGCTCTGGCTGGGCCACTCAAGGACATTCAGGGACCTATCCCGAAGCCTGTCTTGGCTGTGTACTTAGGGTCCTTGTTCTATTGGAAGGTGAACCTTCGCCCCAGTCTGAGGTCCTGAGCTCTCTGGGGATCTCTCTGTAGTTTGCTCCATTCATCTTTGCCTTGCTCCTGACTAGTCTCCCAGTTCCTGCCGCTGAAAAACATCCCCACAGCATGATGCTGCCACCACCATGCTTCACCGTAGAGTGCTGCAGAGATGGTTGTCCTTCTGGAAGGTTCTCCCATCTCCACAGAACAACTCTGGAGCTCTGTCAGAGTGACCATCGGGTTCATGGTCACCTCCCTGACCAAGGCCTTTCTCCCCCAATTGCTCAGTTTGGTTGGGTGACCAGCTCTAGGAAGAGCCTTGGTGGTTCCAAACTTCTTCCATTTAAGAATGATGGATGTCATTGTGCTCTTGGGGACCTTCAATGTTGCAGACATTTTTTGGTACCCTTCCCAAGATCTGTGCCTTGACACAATTCTGTCTAGGAGCTCAACGGACAATTCTTTCAACCTCACGGCTTGGTTTTTACTCTGACATGCACAGTCAACCGTGGGATCTTTTATAGACAGGGTGTGCCTTTTCAAATCATGTCCAATCAATTGAATTGACCACAGGTGATCTCCAATCAAGTTGTAGAAACATCTCAAAGAAGGTCAATGGAAACAGGATGCACCTGAGCTCAATTTCGAGTTTCATAGCAAAGTGTTTGAATATTTATGTATATAAGGTATTTCTGTTTTTAAGTTTTAATACATTTGCTAATGTCTAAAAAGCCTGTTTTCGCTTTGTCATTATGGGGTATTGTGTATAGATTGCTGAGGATTTTTTTTCTTCATTTAATCCATTTTAGAACAAGGCTGTAATGTAACAAAATGTAGAAAAAGTCAAGTGGTCTGAATACTTTCTGAAGGCACTGTATTCAGACATCAATCAATCTTGCATTAGCCGCAATGTAGAATGGCCATCCATAATATGAGCAACTTTTTCTCCAATTAAGTTGTGCTGTAAAAACCTTATTTAACCTTTGTGTGTATCCTCCCCTATCGACTGTAGAGAAATTTTGTTTTTTTCCCACAATTGACCTGTTGGGGCTGTTGATGTGCAGTTGAAGGCATGGTGTGATTCACTGAAAGAAGGCTAATGACCCACTACCCTGTCCAACTCTTAACCAACTTACCTCACCTATCCTCCTCTCCTCTCCTCCCTTCCACCTTTCGCACACATTATCTGCCCAGCCCTCCATTGACAACATCAAATGATTCAAAAACACAAATCACATATTGATCATTGAACAGCTGAAAATATTGCAGACTCTGGCTTTAAATAAAATAATTTTCGACACCAAGGACAGCACACTTTCATTCCAGAAATGTGTGACTTCCAAAGTAAAATATGAACAGATTATACTATTAGTCTATAATAGGCTGCTACCTAACTCAACACTTTCATTTCCACTCTAATATGAAAATCAATTTTTTGCAAGATCAGATGCTCTGGTTTATTAAAAAAACGTAAAAGATTCCAGTAATTGGAGGTGGTTGTATCTCATCCCTCTCTGATCTGACTGCTGTCCCCAATGAACATTCCCCACAATCCTATCTATTAGCCCCCTCATCATATGTATTTTCCATGAGGAAGAGAGAAAGACTAGGTGAGGAAAAGGGAAAGCGCAACTTCGATTGACTCCTATAACCGTGCAAAGCATTGAGCGTTGGAGCCGCTCCTGAGTAGAAAGACAAAAACACACAAAATGGTCGCTTTCCGATTAAAATCAAATCCAATGTATTATTTTATTTATTTATTTTATTTTATTTACCGTTATTTTACCAGGTAAGTTGACTGAGAACACATTCTCATTTACACCAACGACCTGGGGAATAGTTACAGGGGAGAAGAGGGGGATGAATGAGCCAACTGTAAGCTGGGGATGATTAGGTGACCGTGATGGTATGAGGGACAGCTTGGGAATTATTGATCACATGCACATATTTAGCAGATGTTATTGCGGGTGTAGTGAAATGCTTTTAAACCCAATTCCCCCTTCCTCTTCCTCCCACCACCTCCTAACTGCCCACTCACCATTTACCACTCCCGTTTCCTTTGTATATCAAGCCCACCTGAGGTTCTGTTGGTTTAATTGAATTAGAGATGGTGGTCCCTTTAATGTGCAGCATCAACATGGGCTTAACAAAAGCCAGTTCTTCGATTGGGGTTGTTGGCACGTTTACGCAGATCATTTCCTGCCAAACAGCACTATCGGGATCGCTGATGGCGAGGCTGGGATTAGTGTTGGGAAACCCCTAATTGGATTTCCAATGGACTGTGTGAGTGTGTATTTGTTTGTGTGTGCGCGCATGTGTGTGTTTGTGTTTGTGTGTGAGAGAAAGTGATGGAGAGAGAGATAAGATGAGAGAGGATTTATATGTTTACCTATTTCTATCCAGGTAAGGTGAATGCTCATTTACAACAACGACCTGGGGAAGAATTGCATTAGACAAGAGAGAAGAAAGCTTAGGCTGTGGATGATAAGGCGACCGTGCGGTGCTAGTCTGACGACACTTTTAGTAATTAGATACAAAAGTACCACAGTATTTCCCTCATGTTGTGGAGATGAAGGGAGCCCCTTTGACCCCCAATAATATCCTCCACCCAACTCCTCCAATGTCTCAAATGTTGATTATCTTCATACTGCCTCTACCTGATCACCGACACATACACAGCTCTAGCACTAATGAGGCCCAGCTCATCTACATAGAAAACAGCATCAGCGCGTAACATGATTAACGGCACATATTTCTGTACAAGTCAAGCACTACTTTCGCCCTATTGACATGATGGGCCATAGTCCGGTGTACCCCGGGCCAGATTAATCAAACCCCCGGGATCATGGGCCAGATTATTTGAGCTCCCTCATTGTGAGAAGAGCCTTCCCAGATGAGGGGAGGCTATTAATGCCCATGGTTTTGGAATGAGATGTTCGACGAGCAGGTGTCCACATACTTTTGTCCGTGTATATAGTGTATATACACTACTGCTCAGAATTGATGAAAACACTAATATTACATGGAGCAGGAAGACTCACCTTCCCACCCTGACTTCGTCGGCACCTTCCTCTTCCTGTAATGACGACAGTAGGTGGAGCCTTCTGGTCGGCTGGTTCTGGCTGTTCAGTCACTACCGGGGCCTTTAGTGAGGACGTTAGCTAGGAGTAATGCTGTCTGCTCCTCTGTTTCCAGAGGGATGGTTCATATTGTATCTCAGTGTCACAAGGAAGGACTGGAACACCCCCTCAGGTCCTATGTGAAGATACAGTACAATCTCTACACTAAACTAACCTTACACCTATAGACATATATCACCTCATCACTCGTACTGATGTCATATTTATCAGTGAGAGCTCTTAAGTGGCTACGACTCTCTTTCTCTGCCCCTGGTGTCTTTCTCCAGTTTGTGTTCAAGCTGGAGCTGTACTCAGCCAGTGTGGTCCCTAACCCTAAGAGTGTCCACGAAGAGCTGGCTAAAGCCATGACAGCCATCCTCAAACCCTCTACTGACTTCCTCACCAGCAACAAACTGCTCCAGGTAGTCTGTTTACTGTCTTGCTACTTTTGACTTCACACACAGCAGGTTACAGTAAATCACTGCTGTCTTTGTTCCTAATGTGAGTGTGTGTGTTTAAGTTCATGTGTATGTTGTCGCTGTATGTTGCAGTACTAGTGGTACTTCTTTGAGGACTTGGTGAAGTCTTTGGTCCAGAATCGGATCAATAGTAGTAAATTCAAGCTGTTCAGAAAACAGCGTTTCTCTGCCTCCTTCCACCATACAGTAGGTACTCCGGTGAACATGCTAATACCTCACATCACCCAGAGGTACCAGGACAAACTGGACGTTGTCTGCAACGCCAACCAGAGTCTGGCAGTCGTGGTGTGCTACGATTGGATTAGAACAAAACAAAAAACAGGGGTTTGATTCATTCAGAAAATTTCCACATTCAGTTCTATGGTAATGTTATTTTCTGGCAATGATGACTGATGATTGATTGTATGCAACAATAAGCAAAATAAACATGTACAATCCTTTTACTGAAGTGTCGTGAATTGACCCCATACCAACAGATTATATTAACGTTTCTTGTGCTATGTATGTAGAAATTGTTTTCTAGTCATGGACGTAATAAACAACTTATCACGTACGTCGTAAGGATTGGACCAAGGCGCAGCGGGTAAAGTGCTCATACTTAATTTATTTAAAGATAACACTTAAACAAAATAAACGTATGACGAAAAACAGTTCCATAAGGCTCCCAGGCTATACAGAAAATAACCACCCACAAAACACAAGTGAAACAAACACAACTAAATATGGCCTCCAATTAGAGGCAACGACAACCAGCTGCCTCTAATTGAAGGTCCTACCAAAAACCCAACATAGAAATAGAAAACCAGATTTAAACATAGAAATAGAAAACATAGAACCTAAACCAAAAACACCCAAACACACAAAACAAACACCCCCTGCCACGCCCTGACCAAACTACAATGACAAATAACCCCTTTTACTGGTCAGGACGTGACAGTACCCCCCCCAAAGGTGCAGACCCCGAATGCACCTCAAAACAAAACCCCACAAAAACAACCCCAAACTTAAAGGGGAGGGAGGGGAGGGTGGCCACCGTCCACGATGGTCCCTGTGCTACACCCCCCCTACACCCTAATATTTTTTTTCTATTTTCACCTCTTAATTTTGCATAAGAAGTGGTGCACAACTTGCTGTTGCACATGTAGCCTATAACCTGTCATCGAATATTGTAAGAGCTTTTACTGTCTGTTTATATGCCCCCTTTATTTATCCTACAGTTTTGACTTGTTGTACAGGGAGGACACTGTAAGAGCGGCCCATGTTCTGAATTCTGTCGCAGTACATTTCAAAAGTGCTGAACAAATAGTTATATTGACTACGTCTGTTGTCGCTCGCTCATTAATGTCTTAATAAAAATTATGGATTGCCTCTTATCCGCTTGTCGTAGCCTTATGCCATAGTTTGTACATCTCAATTGTGAGTAGAAACCACATTTGTTTAAGCAAGTCAGCCACATCAGCTATGTTTATTTTAAAGGCTGTAAATTAGGCTGAATGTTCTGTTTCGTTGCCAGACAAGGCTTCCCTGGAAGCCAGGTGTAGCAGTGGTAAGGTGTTGGGACTCTGCTGTTGGGACAGCTTTATGTAGGCCCTAAAAGTTTGTGGGAACCGTTTGTCACCGTTATAGTGCAATTAATGTATTGTTTAGTGTTGTGTTGTGTAGTGGCTTTGCTGGCATGCATCCCACTTTTTTTTTGCCCCACCAATATTTACATGCTAAAATTGCCACTGGACAAGACACTAGGCTATATTTCTTAAACTTACAGAAGGCAAATAATTTCTGCAAAACTAAATATAAATGTTTCACCTGTTTTAGCGCTTGTCTCCACCCCCTTCCAGGTGTCACCCATCTTCCCCATTATCCCCAGTGTATTTATACCTGTGTTCTGTTTGTCTGTTGCCGGTTCATTTTGTTTTTCAAGTCTACCAGTGGTTTCCACTTGCTCCTGTATTCTTCCTGTTTTTGGCCATTCTGCCTGCCTGCTGTTCTGTACCTTGTCACACCTCCCTGGATTATTGACCTCTGCCTGCCAGTCGGATTACTAGGACAAGCATGCGCAGACCAACTGGCAAGTGTCTTCACCTACGTGTTTCAAGCAGACCACCATAGTCCCTGTGCCCAAGGAAGCGACGGTAACCTGCCTACATGATTACCGCCCGTAGCACTCACGTAGGTAGCCATGAAGTGCTTTGAAAGGCTGGTCATGACTCACATCAACAGCATCATCCCGATACCATAGACCCACTCCAATTCGCCTACCTCCCCAACAGATCCACAGATGATGCAACCTCAATCGCACTTCATTTGTTTTTTAACACTGCTGCTACTCACTGTTTATTATCTATGCATAGTCACTTCACCCCTACCTAGACAAAGTGTGATTTTGATTTGAAAACCTGAACCTAACCTTAACCTTAAACCTAACCCTAACACTTAACCTAATTCTAACACTCATTCGAAACTTAACCCTAAACCCCCTAGAAATAGCATTTGACCTTGTGTGGACCAACAAAATGTCCCCAGTTGGTCAAATATTTGTTTACTATACTTGTGGGGACATCTTGTTCACACACTTCACCTTCAGTGCATAACCCTCCCTCTGAAGATTCCAAGATTCCGTGGAGCACTATACTTCCCCTTCTGTCCACAGTGATGTGCTGTCTGCACAGCTTGTGTTTATGTATACTTCACCTATACAGGTGATCCCAACTGTTCAGATGTCTCCACTGACTGTAGATCAGTGACAGGACTGTCCACAGTGACCTCACGTGATTCTGCTGACTCTAGATCAGTGCCAGGATAGGATAGTGACATCTCAAGGATGATCAATGGAAACAGGATGCACCTGAGGTAAATTTTGAGTCTAATAGCAAAGGGTCTGAATACTTATGTAAATAAGGTATTTCAGGTTTTTTTGATTGCTGAGGAAAATCTTATGTAATCCGCTTTAGAATAAGGCTGTAACGTAACAAAATGTAGAAAAAGTCAAGGGGTCTGAATACTTTCCAAAGGCACTGTATGTATGTGTGTCTGTTTGGAAGTGGAGAGAATGATGGTTGTAACAGGGCCAGATACTGTCTTCTCTGCAGCTCCCAGAGCACACTAGTGTCCAAAATAATCTGCTAAGAGGATGTCATGTTGATGAATTTCTACTGCTAGGCCTGTTATGCCAAATAGTGTTCACTTGCCAAAATGTCCCCCCCACTGCGTCACAACGGGATTCGATAAGCTATAGCGTCCGTTGCTATATCAACAGTGTGATGACCTAATGCATTGAATTTTGGAGATCATAACCGACACAATTACATTATTTTCATCCTTGCTATATACACACAGCTGATTTCCACAACAATTTTTCTTCTTAATAAATCCTGTTGGGGCTAGGGGGCAGTATTTTCGCGGCCGGATGAAAAATGTACCCAATTTAAACAGGTTACTACTCTGGCCCAGAAAATAGAATATGCATATAATTAGTAGATTTGGATAGAAAACACTCTGAAGTTTCTAAAACTGTTTGAATGGTGTCTGAGTATAACAGAACTCATATGGCAGGCAAACAAACATAATTTTTTTTGTCAGGAAATGGGAGCATTTCGAAATGTAGTTTTCTTTTGAATCCCTTGAGAAACTACAATGACATAGGATTTACGTTGCACCTCCTGACTCTTCCATTGGCTGTCAACAATCTTTAGGAACTGCTTTCATCCGTCATCTGTAACCGGGCAGAAAATTCTGCCTCGTTCAATCCCTGGCCAGTCTGAGAACAGCTGTCTTATGACGCGCATCCACGTGACTTAGCTGTTGTTTTATTTTTCTTGTATGACGAATACCTATAGCCCGGTTGTAAAATTATCGCAATTTTACGTAAAACTTTTGGCCATTTTGTCTATGGATTTGCGTCCACGCCACATGGCATTGTAAAGTGTTCTGGATGGGTCAACAAAATGGACGTATTTGGAAATAAATTATGGGCTTTGCAGAACAAATGAACATTTCTTGTGGAAGTGGGTGCCCATCCGAGTGCATTCCGCCGAAGATCAGCAAAGGTAAGTAAATATTTCGAACATATTGTTAGAGATTTATCGATGCCGTGGTTGTAGGCTAACTGTATAGCTTAGCATTGAAGGCTAAGTTCTGTACTCAGAATATTGAACAATGTGCTTTTTCCGTAATGTTATTTTGAAACCTGACAAAGTGGTTGCATAAAGGAGTAGATTATCTCTAATTATTTAAATAATTGTTATAAGATTTTTCAATGTTTATGAGTTCTTCCGTAAATTAAATGTGCCTATTCACCGAAGTTATGGGGAGAAAACATTTTCTGAACGTCACGCGCCAATGTAAAAATTGGGTTTTTGGATATAAATATAAACTTGATCGAACAAAAAATGCATGCATTGTCTAACATGATGTCCTAGGAGTGTCATCTGATGAAGATTGTCAAAGGTTAGTGCTTAATTTTAGATGTATATCTGGTTTTGTGATGGCTATCGTGCTTGGAAAATGCCTTTTTTTTTTTTGTTGCTGAGATGCTATGCTAAAATATTCTAATGTTTTTCTTTCACCGTAAAGCCTTTTTGAAATAAGACAATGTGATTGGATTAACGAGTAGAGTATCTTTAAAATGCCGTATAATACTTGAATTTTAATTTTGAGATTATTTTGTTTTGAATATCGCGCCGTGCTATCTCACTGGTTGTTGTCCAACCAATCCCGTTAGCGGGATTGTATCCTCAAGAGGTTTTAAACCAATTTGATAACTTGAGACTCGACTTGATATAACATAACTTGAGACTTGACTTAGAACCTCAAGACATGGGACTCAACTTTGACTTGAGACTGACTTCAAATTATCTGGCCAGGTTTGGTACATTTGTTTCACTTATTTTGCGGCACAGAGTCTCCATGGACTACTCTCCACGCCACCAGTAGCTGCAGTGTTGCAGATTGGCTAGTGAAACTAGGGCTGTGCCGAGTAATTGGACAAAATGAGTATCAAAACGGATATGGGCAATTTCTGGATATGATTATGATCCGAGTATTTTCTGTAATTATCCATCATCTGAAAAAAGGAAATTCATGTGCCAGCATGCATCTTTCTCATGTCAGTCAGTCATGTGAGAGGTTCTTCGTTGGTCTAAATAACTCAACTGGCTAGCTTGCCTGTCTGTAAAAGAGAAGGGCGGGCTCTACGTTGATTCTGCTACTCTGATTGGATAGAGTGACTGTCACGGTTGTCGTAGGATGAAGCGGACCAAAGTGCAGCGTGATTATCGTTCCACATATTTTATTGAACTGTGAAACTATGCGATACATACAAAATAAACTGAACGAACAAAAACAACAAACCGTGACGAAGAGTTAACATACACTTACTCAAAATCAATCTCCCACAAACCCAGGTGGGAAAAACACCTTCTTAAGTATGATCTCCAATTAGAGACAACGATGACCAGCTGCCTCTAATTGGAGATCATCCCACACAAAGCCCAACATAGAAATACAAAACTAGAACATCACAACATAGAAAAACTAAACTAGAAAAATCCCCCTTTCACGCCCTGACCTACTCTACCATAGAAAATAACAGCTTTCTATGGTCAGGACGTGACAGTGACGCTGTATGTGGGTCTTTCTATAAATAATTGCGCCAATGGGATACAACTTTGGGATACAACTTTCAAAATGGTTTGAAACAAAAATAAAATAGATTTTCATGCAGTTCTACATGGGCACTTGGAGGAATAAGAGTGAATATTGACAATTGACAATAACTCCAACTATCCAACAACATAGGCCTAGGACTATGCATGCTTTAAGCAGGGTTCATACAGACATTGGCATGTCAAATTCAAGCACTTAATTGTAATTTTCAAGGATCTCAATGCTATACAATTGTATAATTTATAAAATTGTACATATATGGTGGCCTAATAAAGATCCCCCACTCCCCCAAAAAAGCATGCAAAAAGTGCCCATTACCACTTTAAGGCGTTTTATATTTCATTGCCAGATCATAGTGTGAATAAGCCCACTAGGCTATATCATTTTTCATCATTATATCCAGAATAAGTAGTAGGTATAGCATTGGGTGTTTCACAATAGTCTATCCTTACACAATTTCTTACAGTAGAGCCGGTGTCCAATCCAAGGCAGATATGAAAACATGAACACATTACCTTAATGCTTTCCTTGTAAATCAAGCAGACAACAGATGATAAACCTCAATTCGCTAGGGATATTAGATCCAACGTGGATCGATGCACTACTGTCTTCACCAGTATAACGAATGAGACACCAACATGTTATGGACATTCCTTGCAAACACTTTTTATTCCAGTACTTGGGCTGTTGTTGCATTGCATGCGCTATCACAACAGCTATTCATCACTTTACTGTCATTTGGACAGTTCCTGAGTGACAGCAAACTTGTCTGCCTGCTGCAAGTTGAGAAACACACACACGCACCCCTCCGCACGCTGCTCCTAATCTGCAGCTTTTTTTGCAGTGAGAACCTGCAGGGATGTATTTTACCAACATACATTTAGACATTAAAACCCTATCTTTTCATTTAGCCTACCATTTATTACCCTCTGAGCGCAATTTTTATTCTGCACATGAGCGTTCGCAAGACTCATGAGGTAGAAAGTTCTGTTAATTTAATTCAATGTATGGTTTCCTTTGATATTTCCAAGGTTGTTGGAGTTCCGTGTGTCTGTCCTATGTCTCCGTCATAGAGTACCACAGCATGAGTCATAATACCCATAAAACCTAGCGGTCATACAGGGAAATGGTTCCGATCGTTTTTCTTTCAACTATTCATTTTTCCCATAGGGGATTTTAAAAACACTTAAAATAAGGTCTGTGTTTCGTGTAGGCTTACCATGGCATGATGTTTTGATAACCGTTTAACCTTTTCATGCGTGAGTTGCAAACATCTCTAATGGTCGCCCCAGCATGAGTTTTTTTTATGCATGTGATGCTAGAATGTTCTCTCCGTTCCAGGATGTGATTGTTACGCAACAGTACATTTAATCCGCGCTGCCCTCAAACCAAGGCATGCAGCCTGTTTTTATTTGTACGCTGTTTTCAACTTGTCAATTTCCAAAACTTTCTAACAACTTTTTATTTTACAAGAACAGTTTGAATTGAGGTGTGTTCCGCCTCCTCATTCATTCACATAAAAGTTGTCCTTTTTACTTTTGCGGACAATTCATTTTTTGGAAATTTCTGACCCGGACAAAATTCCCCAAGCACCTCCCAATTGTTTGTGCAGTTCAAGTCTGCAGATATTTGCGCATCTCTCGTCAGAACAGGATCTGCACACAAGTTCACATTTTCCGTCTGTTGCCCGCATCGCAGTCATTGTTGTTTTCGTTACCAATAATAACTTTGGAAATGTGTGCGTTTCTATCAAAGTAAGTGCCTTATTACGTTATAATAGTTTCTGTATGTCGTGCTATTTCATTTCTACTGTAGCTCACTGTATGTATGGAGCATATGTGTATATTCCTTATAACCGTGTACACGCGAGGAAATGTTACTCATTTCATAACCTTTATGGTGTTATATTCAATTGTGCTTATGTAGCTAGCTACATTCTTCTATTAGCTCTGTAAAACAATGCTGATTGCGTCAGAAGTATTAGCTTGTGTTGTATTTTAAAGCCTTATGACTCCCAAGTGGTGCAGCTGTCTAAGGCACAGAGTCTCAGTGCTAGAGGTGTCACTACAGACCCTTTGGTTCAAATCCAGGCTGCGTTTCTATTGAAGTAAGTGCCTTATTACGTTAATAGTTTCTGCATGAGATTTGTAAGTGAGCTGTACATCCAATTACAAAAAAATACCTTGTTCAGTAATAATCTCCCCTGTTAGTTGGCGGTGAACTATGCTGCCGTTGAAGTCAGCAGTGGCGATCAGATTTAAAAATATCTTCTTATACCCCTTGGTCGTTTTCCGAGTGCATTCCACAAAGCTGTTTTATCATGTCCGCCTTATCCACTGCCCTAATCTTGAGGTTATAGTCAAGCACACAGTCTGGTCAAGCACACAGTTCGTTCTCCTTGAACTCAAATCAAATCAAATTGTATTAGACACATGCGCCGAATACAACCTTACAGTGAAATGCTTACAGTGAAATGCTTACTTACGAGCCCCTAAACGACAGTGCAGTTTCAAAGAACACAGATAAGAATAAGAGAAAAATAACAAGTAATTAAAAAGCTGCAGTAAAAAATACCAATATACATACTGGGGGGTGCCGGTACAGAGTCAATGTGCAGGGGCACCGGTTAGTTGAGGTAGTATGTACATGTAGGTAGAGTTAATTAAAGTGACTATGTATAGATGACAAGAGAGTGGCAGTGGTGTGGCGAGGGGGGGCAATGCGAATAGTCTGTGTAGCCATTTGATTAGATGTTCAGGAGTCTTATGGCTCGTGGGTAGAAGTTGTTTAGAAACCTCTTGGACCTAGACTTGGCGCTCCGGTACTGCTTGCCGTGTGGTAGCGGAGAGAAAAGTCTATGACTAGGGTGGCTGGAGTCTTTGACAATTTTTAGGGCCTTCCTCTGACACCGCCTAGTAAAGAGGTCCTGGATGGCAGGAAGCTTGGCCCAGTGATGGACTGGGCCATTCGCACTACCCTCTGTAGTGCTTTGCGGTCAGAGGCTGAGCAGTTGCCATACCAGGCAGTGATGCAACCAGTCAGGATGCTCTCGATGGTGCAGCTATAGAACTTTTGGAGAATCTGGGGAGCCATGCCAAATCTTTTCAGTCTCCTGAAATAAGTTTTGTCGTGCCCTCTTCACGACTGTCATGGTGTGCTTGGATCATGTTCGTTTGTTGATGATGTGGACACCAAGGAACTTGAAGCTCTCAACCTGCTCCACTGCAGCCCTGTTGATGAGAATGGGGGTGTGCTCGGTCCTCTTTTTCCTGTAGTCCACAATCCTTTGTCTTGATCACATTGAGGGAGAGGTTGTTGTCCTGGCAACACACGGCTAAGTCTCTGACCTCCTCCGTATAGGTTGTCTCGTCATTGTCGTGACCACTGTTGTGTCATCGGCAAATTTAATGATGGTTGTGGAGTTGGCCATGCCTGGCCGTGCAGTCATGAGTGAACAGGGAGTACAGGATGGGGCTGAGCATGCACCCCTGAGGGGAACCTGTGTTGGGGATAAGCGTGACGGATGTGTTGTTACCTACCCTTACCACCTGGGGGCGGCCCATGAGGAAGTCCAGGATCCAGTTGCAGAGAGAGGTCCTTAGCATTCTCACATAGGTGTTCCTTTTGTCCAGCTGGGAAAGGGCAGTGTGGGATGCAATAGAGACTGCATCATCTGTGGCTCTGTTGGGACGGTATGCAAATTGGACTGGGTCTAGGGTTTCTGGGATGATGATGTTGATGTGAGCCATGACCAGCCTTTCAAAGCACTTCATGGCTACAGACGTGAGTGCTATGGGTTGGTAGTAAATTAGACAGGTTACCTTAGTGTTCTTGGGCACAGGCACTATGGTGGTCTGCTTAAAACATGTTGGTATTACAAACTCGGACAGGGGGAGGTTGAAAATGTCAGTGAAGACACTTGCTGTCAGCGCATGCTCGGAGTACACGTCCTGGTAACCGTCTGGCCCTGTGGCCTTGTGAATGTTGACCTGTCTAATGGTCTTACTCACATTGGCTGCGGAGAGCGTGATCACACAGTCGTCCGGTACAGCTGGTGCTCTCATGCATGTTTCAGTGTTAGTTGCCTCGAAGCGAGCATAGAAGTAGTTTAGCTCATCCGGTAGGCTCGTGTCACTGGGCAGCTCTCGGCTGTGCTTCCCTTTGTAGTCTGTAATGGTTTGCAAGCCCTGCCACATCCGACGAGCGTCAGAGCTGGTGTAGTATGACTCTATCTTAGTCCTGTATTGACGCTTTGCCTGTTTGATGGTTTGTCAGAGGGCATAGCGGGATTTCTTATAAGCTTCCTGTGATGAAATGTGTAAAGTACACATTGGCTATACATAGTGTATGTGTGTGTGTGTGTGTGTGTGTGTGTGTGTGTGTGTGTGTGTGTGTGTATGTGTATGACCCATAACGTGTGTGTGTGTGTGTGTGTGTGTGTATTTATTTGTTTGTTTGGGTGGATGTAGGTGTGTGTATGTTTGGGTGGATGTAGGTGTAGGTGTAGGTATATATATATTTTTTTTTCTTTCTTCTATTTTTTATTAAAATGGAATGGAGTAGAACAGCAAACACACACACGGCCACTGTGCCGAGATGCGTGCGCCTGCTGCTCCACTCCACACAATTTCCATATGAAATAGCCATTGGATGCTGTTGGGGGGAGGGCAGGCCCACAACAATGGCCGGAGTTGAATGGAACAGCACTTCACCATAGTGACTGTGTTCCCTCTGCTCTATATAATACATATCTGTTTATTTTACGTGATGATACAAGCCTCGTCCATAACAAATATATCTTTTTTATGTTTTCTTTCACAGTGATAGCGACTCCGACTGGGAGCCCCCGATGCCAAGGTGCCCATCCCCCACTGAAGCTGGTTCATCCAGCCGGACCCCTGCTGTCTCCGGCTCCACACCTACCCCCGCCCGGCCATCTAGAGGTATGAAGATGCTAACAAAGAAGCGGAGGAAGGGAAGTGTGGAACCTGCTGGCAGAGAGGTAGATGGGGGTTGGCACTCTGTGCTGGAGGAGGATGTAGATCCAATTCCACCAGTATTTCGACCGAAAAGGTAGCCAGGACCGCAACTAGACATGACTGCGAAGTACAGCCCCCTTCAACTTTTTCAACTTTTTTTCACCCTGTCAGTTGTTGATTCCCTGGTGTCTAATACAAACAAGTATGGGGCTAAGAAGCAAGCAGGAAAGAAAGAGGCATGGAAGCCCATTTCCATGTCAGACCTTTTCTGCTACCTTTCACTGGTCATTTACATGGGGCTGGTGAAGTTAAAAACCCTCAAGGATTACTGGAAAACATCCCCACTCTATCAACTGCCTTTCCCCCCCACTGTCATGTCCTGTTCAAGGTGTCTAACTATCTCACGGGTGCTTCACATCAGTGACCCAAAAGTTGATGAGGACAATGACAAGAGGAGAGGCACCGCAAGGTTTGACAGGCTTTGCAAAATCAAACATCTCTACCACAGTGTGGTTGAGGCCTGCCCAGAACTTGTACATTGATGAGAGGATGGTAGCCTCAAAGGCCAGAATTGGCCTAAAACAATAAATGCGTAACAAGCAGGCAGTTTTGCGACCGGTAAGGACTCAGTTATGATTCCGTCATGGAGTTATTGGATTTTCAACTGCTGGGGAAGGGCTACAAACTGTTTGTGGACAACTTTTACACAAGCCCTACCCTGTTTGCAGACCCGAGGAAGCTGAATATGTGGGCTTGTGGCACCATTTGTACCAAGAGTGGGCTTTCCAAAGACAAAGGTAAACGACATGCCTAAGCGGGCTGAGCGGGGTACCATGCGATGGATTCGTGAAGATGGCCTGCTCTTTGTGAAGTGGATGGATACCAGAGAGGTGGTCATGTGCAGTACTATCCACAAGTCCTTCAGTGGCGATCACGTCGTCAGGCGTGTGAAGGGCGCTACTGGGGCATGGACCACCAAAAATGTCCCCATTCCTGCAGCTATCAAGGACTACAACAAGGGCATGGGAGGTGTGGACCTGTCAGATGCACTGATAGGTTACTACAATGCTCTCCACAAGACAAAGAAATGGTACAAGACATTGTTTTATCATTTCATTGAAATTGCTGTGGTGAATTCCTTCATCCTCCAGAAGGAAATGGCCAAGAGCTGTGGACAGCCCCCCATCTCACAGCTAGCCTTCAGAGAGCTGCTCATCTTGGAGCTTGCTGGCTACAGCACAAAGTCCACTGCATCACTTTCAGCCTCCTCTACCTCTGCCCCCTCTACCTCTGCCTCCTCTACTCCTGCCACCAGTGGTGTTCACATGCCAAAATTCATAACTGCAGGCATGAATGTGCCTCAGGGCCAAAAGGGCACAGCATAGAGGCGTCATTGTGTTCTTTGCCGCATGAAGTCCCCCATCACCTGCACAACGTGCTCGGTTTGCCTCTGCTTTACAGCAGGAAGAGACTGCTATGGGACATGGCATCAGCAGCAAAATATTGTGTAGAGGACTGAGGGTCTTCCAAGGGTCTACCCCTGTTATTTTTAATTTTAATTTTTTAGTAATATTTTTGAAACTTTTTTTTGTGTGTTAGAATTGTATTTTGTTATGTTGTATATAGTTATTTGCACTGTTGGATATAGTTATATATCACTTCACCAATTCGGCCACTTGGGTACATTTGGGCAACTTGTGTGGGACACCTGGGTGACTTCATGCTACATGTCATGTAGCTCACTCATTCCTGAAGTTATCAGTCTGAAACTTTGCACAACTACAGTTGCCCTCTTGTGTTCTCCAACTAAATTATCCCCAGCATCCTATCTGACTGTTTGGCTTTTCTTGTACATGTGAAAGATGATGCTACAACAATAAAAAAACAGAAAACGTATGCTCTTTCTTTCTCTTTTCTTCTACCAGATCTATTGTGTTATATTCTCCTACATCCAATTAACATTTCCACAAACTTCAGAATGTTTCCATTCAAATGATACCAAGAATATGCATATCCTTGCTTCTGGGCCTGAGCCACAGGCAATTAGATTAGGGTATGTCTTCAGGCGGAAATTGAGAAGAAGGGATCAAGCCATAAAAAGTTAATTGAAATGCATTCCAGGTTACCTCATGAAGCTGGTTGATTAATTGCCAAGAGTGTGCAAAGCAAGGCAAAGGGTGGCTTCTTTGAAGAATCTCAAATGTAAAATATATTTTGATTTGTTTAACACTTTTTGGGTGACTTTATGATTCCATACGTGTTATTTCATAGATTTGATGTCAAATAAAGAAAAACCCTTGAATGACTAAGTTCGTCCAAACTTTTCACTGGTACTGGATATGTTTCAGTGTGTTTGTATTTGTGTATGTGTTTGTATGAAGTGCAGTCAGCAGCACACGCACCCCTCCTAGTCAAATGTCACTGCTTCTCACCCCAGTGACTTATCAGTGGTCTGACAGGGTGGCATTTGGCTGTGTCTGTCCTGTCATACTCCCTCCCCCCGTTATCTCTTAATAGAGAAGATTACAGGTTCCATATTCACAACCTGTTATTGCAGTCTTGTTATCAGATGAAGGACAAGATAAACACACATGCACGCAAGTGCACACACACACACACACACACACACACACACACACACACACACACACACACACACACACACACACACACACACACACACACACACACACACACACACACACCCAACCTTGCTCTATTATTGCAGCCTTGCTACCAGACTGAAACCATGATAAATGCACACAGCAAAGACAAGCCCTATCTGATGCTAAACACATGCTATTGTACATGAATAACATGCAGTGGGAAGATAGATGAGCTGAAGCTAGGTTACATTACTTAGCACAGTACAATTAGGGTGCCTGGCATTGACCATTTTGGTGCATATACCGTGTAGTTGTTGCAGAATGAGAGAAGAAAATGGATAAGAGCCAGAAAGAGAGAAAAACAAAGTGCTGTCCGTTGTGCTGAAATGCTCAAGGGTAGTTCCTGGAATGGTATCCGTGTGTGTGTGTACGTGTGTGCATGTGCCTTTTGGCCCTCAGGGGCCAAAAGAGCAAAGACAGACAGAAACCAAACATGACTGCTCTTCAGTCTAAGGCTTTGTCCCAAGGGTCTATGCTGAATACCTTTCCTCTCCGTTTTCCTTGACAAATGATTCCTATGGTTTTGATAGGTGAAAGCAATATGGTGGAATCCTATCCAAGCCTTAGGCTGACCAGTTGGCTTGAAGGAAAGGAGACAAAAAAAATAAAGCCATTGATGTGAATTTGGACACACCCCAAGATAATGCAACGTAAAGGGTTCTAGACTGATCCCAATGATGCCTTATGACTAGGTTATGAAGGGTTATGAACAGGTTATGAAGGGGTTATGAATGCTAAGCTGCTTTAAAATTCTGTCAATACAGATACAGATATGGACGGTGTTTTCTCTATCTCTCTCTGCCTCTCTCTCTGACATCAGTAAATTGGGTCTGTCTGATTTGATCATTAAAATAGCAGCTTGTCCCAGGCACAACGACTTTAACTCATTAAAAAAACTCAGTAGATCCCTCAGATTAGGACCCCATCTGTCTAGGGCTTTGTCAATGAGTGTGGCGCAGATACAATAATAACATAATGAGGTTTGTGTGTGTTTGACCTGCTGATAGCTTTGACTCCAGTCTGTATTTGCTCTAGTCCCACAGTCAATGAACAGATAAGACACTCCTGTCTGATTTCTTCATTTAAAACCCCAGAACCCGACCTAAACTGATTTCTTAAAATCTAACTCATATGAGTGAAAAGCGGAACGTTTTGGCAGTTTTGACAATGTCATGTTTTATATTGACCTCCGCAGGTGGTTTGGCACGTTATGTGTGTGTTTTTTTTTTTTAGGGGACATGTCTGAAAGTCGACAAGGCTGTCATTAGGCATCATGTCCAGTGATGCTTATCTTTTCGCAAAAGCATTACCTTCTGTGGCTTATCAATGATACTATGTTGGTCATTAACAGTCAGCAAATATCCAGGACTAACAAGTTTGGGACCCATATCTAATCATGTTATGACACGTTCATGACAATGTCATGAACCCTTCATATTTTGTAGTAACTTGTCGTGGATCAAATATGACAACTGTCATACATCCCTACTGAACAGTGTATTATCTAGTCAAGCCACACATCACAAAAAAAGTGATAAGCTATCTTAAAAACTTCTTAGGGCTAGGTGTCCCGCTAGGGCTAGGTGTCCAGCTTTCATACATGTACATATATCAATTAAATATTCACTTACTTTTTGAAAATCTTCCTCTGACTTGTCATCCAAAAGGTCCCAGCTATAACATGTGGTGTCGTTTTGTTAGATAAAATCCTTCTTTATATCCCAAAAAGTCTGTTAAGTTGGCGCCATCGATTTGAGTAATCCACTCGTTCAACTTGCAGAGAAAGGAATCCGAAAATCTACCCCTAAACTTTGTTTCAACAAGTCAAAATATGTTTCTATTTACTCCTCAGATACCCTAGAATGTAATCAAACTATAATATTTATTTTGGAAAGAAGTATGTTCAATAGGAAACCAAGTTTAGCAGGTGCGTAATGTCTTCATGGCGTGCGCAAACACGAATTTCCAAGACTGTGTCCCTCTACTAAAACTGATATTTCTTATTAGTTTTAGAAGTTACAAGCCTGGAACTTAGATTGCTGACAACCTGTGGAAGCCATAAGAATTGCACCCTGGGAGCTAATTTTCAATATGACCTTTCTCTTGCATTTCTGTCTCAAAAAAATCTGGTTGGTTTTTCTTTGGATTTTCTCCTACCATATCTATTGTGTTATTCTCCTACATTATTTTTACATTACTACGAACTTAAAAGTGTTTTCTTTCCAATGGACCAATTACATGCATATCCTGACTCCGGGACCTGAGCTGCAGACAGTTTAAAGGAAGAAATTCTACTTACAACGAAGGTCTCTCTATCTTGTCTAAAATGTAGCTCCCCTGCTCTTTCTCTCTGTCTCTCTGTCTCTCTGTAAAGACATCCTGTGTGTAGCTGGAGTAGAGAGTCAGGCGCAGGACAGCAGATATGAGTAATCAATGTTGTCACGTCCTGACCATAGAAAGATGTTATTTTCTATGGTAGAGTAGGTCAGGGCGTGACAGGGTTTTTTTCTCTCTATGTTTTCTATTTCTATGTTCAGGTTCTAGTTTTGTATTTCTATGTTGGGGTTTTGTTTGGGATGATCTCCAATTAGAGGCAGCTGGTCCTCGTTGTCTCTAATTGTAGATCATACTTAAGTAGGGTTTTTTTTCCACCTGGGTTTGTGGGAGATTATCTTTGAGTAAGTGTATGTTTCACCTCTGCGTCACGCTTTGTTGTTTTTGTCATTCAGTTTATATATGTCTCGCATAGTTTCACAGTGTAAATAAAATGTGGAACGACACACACGCTGCACTTTGGTCAAAGACAAAACAAATGGAAAATGAAAAGTGGATCGGCGATGGCTAGAAGGCCGGTGACGTCGACCGCTGAACGCCGCCCGAACAAGGAGAGGGACCGACTTCGGCGGAAGTCGTGACACTCTCCTTTCTTTCTTTCTTTCTTTCTTTCTCTTTCTTTCTTTCTTTCTTTCTTTCTTTCTTTCTTTCTTTCTTTCTTTCTTTCTTTCTTTTTCTCTCTCTCTCTCTCTCTCTTTCTCTCTCTCGCTCTCTTTCTCTTTCTCTTTCTCTCTCTCTCTCTCTCTTTCTTTCTTTCTTTCTTTCTTTCTTTTTTTCTTTCTTTCTTTCTTTCTTTCTTTCTTTCTTTCTTTCTTTCTTTCTTTCTTTCTTTCTTTCTTTCTTTCTTTCTTTCTTTCTTTCTTTCTTTCTTTCTTTCTTTCTGTCTCTCTCTTTCTCTCTCTAATATGTCTGTCTAGAGCTGATAAGATTTCATCTGCCTAGTAGGATCAGTCAGAGAACCTACAACAGGAGAGATCCTCTTCTCAGGGCATAGCGATATCCTCCCTTATCTGCTTTAGAGAGGAGTGACAGTCTCAGAAAGAGGCGAGATGGAAGAATTGGATGTGTATACATACAAATACAGAGAGACAAATACTGTATGGGAACACAGCTTGAGCACTAGGTAATCTTAAACACCAAATATTCAATAATATGCTGTAACGTCTGTAAACACTTTAACTAGCAGGCAACCTACTTGCACCAATCCCTTGTCATTACCGTAAAATACTGTGAAATACAAACTTTTATTCATTCATTCATTCCGATTATGGTAGCATTAACTTTTTTTTACAATATAATGGTCAATTTTATTAAGGTACTGTGCTGTGTGCCATTATACAGTGCTTGATTTGATACCGTATTGATATTACAGTAGGTGTACTGTGATATGAAATAAAGTATTTTGCTTGCCACCAAGCTGCTTGTAAACTACTGTCAAATCCAGTTACCCCTTTACAGTGAACTAGTTAAGAGCAGGAGATAAATAGTACGTGAGTAAAAGTAAGGGCCAGAGCACAAAAAAAGTTGTGATCCAAAATAGGGGAGGATTGTCAAACTTTTTTTTTTTTTGCTTTGGGGAAGGTTGTGTGTTTTTTTTATTGGGCACAGGAGAGGGTAGTGCATTTTTTCCCCCCTGGTTAACGTTCAATCTTTTGCAGGTTTTACCAGGGGCAGAACTTTCTCTGGGGACGGGGGGTCATATCATCACCCCCCTACACATTCTGAAATTGCAACGTTGAACTCCCCAATTTTATCATTGCAATGTGACACAAAAAGCTGCAACGTTGTGCTTTAGGATCATGTGGAAGTCTCCGAGCAGTGGGGTAGTCTGCTTGAAGTGTTCAAATGGCTGGATTTAGGACCATGTGGACACCACCCTTTCACCGAGTTGTACAAGGAAGCAGAGCAGAAACTGGCTACTCTTTAGTTGACTTATGTAGCTGGCAAGGTAAGTACTGTTTAACTTAACCTCTATGGGCTAGGTGGGACGCTAGCGTGCCACCCGTGGTGCACTCCATCAACAGCAGGTGCATTTCAAGAGCGGCAAATTTGAATCCAAATAAATGTCAAAATTCAAATTTTTCAAACATACAACTATTTTACACCCTTTGAAAGATAAACATCTCCTTAATCTAACCACGTTTTACGATTTCAAAAAGGTTTTACGGCGAAAGCATAAATTTAGAGTATGTTAGGACAGTACATTTACAAGAGTTGTGTGTAATGTTTTGTCAAGTCAAAGACAGGGTCACCAAAACCATAAAACCAGCTAAAATGATGCACTAACCTTTTACAATCTCCATCAGATGACACTCCTAGGACATTATGTTAGACAATGCATGCATTTTTAGTTCTATCAAGTTCATATTTATATCCAAAAACAGCGTTTTACTATGGCATTGATGTTGAGGAAATCGTTTCCCTCCAATAACCGGCAGTCAAGTCAGCGTCACAAATTAAATAATTAAAATTAGAAAACATTGGTAAAATATTATATTGTCATTTAAAGAATTATAGATTTACATCTCTTGAACGCAATCAACTTGCCAGATTTAAAAATAACCTTACTGGGAAATCACATTTTGCAATAATCTGAGCACTGCGCCCAGAAAAATACGCGTTGCGATACAGACTAGACGTCATGTTGGGGAGATCTAAAATCGAAAATACTATGTAAATAATCCATTACCTTTGATTCTCTTCATCAGATGTCACTTCCAGGTATCACAGGTCCATAACGAATGTAGTTTTGTTCAAAAAAGCTCATCATTTATGTCCAAAAATCTCCGTCTTGTTAGCACATGATCTAAGCCAGCCGGACTTCTCGTCATGAACGAGGGGAAAAAATATATTTCCGTTCGTTCAAACATGTCAAACGTTGTATAGCATAAATCATTAGGGCCTTTTTTAACCAGAACATGAATAATATTCAAGGTGGACGAATGCATACTCTTTTATAACGTATTGGAACGAGGGTACCCAACATGAACTCGCGCGCCAGGTGTCTAATGGGACATCATCGTTCCATGGCTCTTGTTCGGTCAGATCTCCCTCCAGAAGACTCAAAACACTTTGTAAAGGCTGGTGACATCTAGTGGAAGCAATAGGAAGTGCCAAAATATTCCTCAGCCCCTGTGTTTTTCAATGGGATAGGTTTAAAGTCAATACAACACATCAGGTATCCACTTCCTGTCAGAAAATGTCTCAGGGTTTTGCCTGCCAAATGAGTTCTGTTATACTCACAGACACCATTCAAACAGTTTTAGAAACTTTAGAGTGTTTTCTATCCATATATAATAAGTATATGCATATTCTAGTTACTGGGTAGGATTAGTAACCAGATTAAATCGGGTACATTTTTTTTATCCAGACGTGCAAATGCTGCCCCCTAGCCCTAACAGGTTAACCTGTTGGGGCTACAGGTTAGCAATGAACCCCGAGTCGGGATTGCTAACAAGGCTGGAAATTCAAAACATCAAAAATCTAATAATTTCAATTTCTCAAACAATCAACTATTTTACACAATTTAAAAGATAAACATCTCCTTAATCTAACCACATTGTTCGATTTTCAAAGAGGCTTTACGGCAAAAGCATAAAGTTAGATTATGTTAGGACAGTACATAGCCACAAAAGTACAAACATCCATTTTCAATTCAAGGTCAGGCGTCACCAAAAGCAGAAACCAGCTAGAATTATGCACTAACCTTTGTCAATCTCCATCAGATGACACTCCTAGGACATTATGTTATACAATACATGCATTTTTTGTTCCATCAAGTTCATATTTATATCCAAAAACAGCATTTTACAGTAGCGTGAAATTCAGATTTTTTTCTTCTCTGAAATGCTTCCGGTGAACATAACAAAATTATTATTCGAAAACATTGGTAAATTATAATATTGTCATTCAAAGAATAATATATTATCATCTCGTAATTGCTACCGAATGGCCAGATCTCAAAATAACTTTACTGGGAAATCACATTTTGCAATAAACGGGGTGCTATGCTAAGAACAATAAGCTATGCTATACAGTTAGCATCATCTAATATCGATAATAACATTGTAAATATCCCCTTACCTTTGATTATCTCCATCAGAAGGCACTGGCAGGGATCCCAGGTCCGGAACAAATGTGGTTTCTTTTGACAAAGTTCATAATTTATGTCCAAATAACACCAAGTAGTTAGCGTTCATTATGCTCCCACAAAACGTGGTGGGGGGGGGGGGGGGGGGGGTGTAAATCACGCCGAAAAGCTAAAAAAACCTAGTAAATAATCTATTTACGTTCGTTCAAACATGTCAAACGTTGTTTAGCATTAATCTTTTGGTCCATTTTTAACGTTAAACATCAGTAATATTTTCACACAACCTATCCTATGTCTAGATAAACAATAATGACAAACTCACGCTTCTCAGATTTATGCGCAGGCGCAAAAATATGAAGTGATGACATGTCAACTTCCTTGCATTCTAATTTGCTCTCTGTTTATCATAGACGCTTCAAACAACTTTATAAAGATCGTTGACATCTAGTGGAAGCCGTAGGTGTTGCGAAATGAATCCTTTCTCACTATGGTATCTATAAAACAATGACACTAAATAGTACAGTCACAAAATTCACATTTTTTTTAAATCTATTTTTCACAGGTTTTTGCCTGCAATATGAGTTTTGTTATACTTACAGACACCATTCAAACTGTTTTAGAAAATTCAGAGTGTTTTCTATCCGAATGTGTTAATAATATGCATATCCTAGCTTCTGAGTTGGTGTAGGAGGCAGTTAAAAATGGGCACATATTTTTTTCAAAATTTCTCAATACTGCCCCCGAGCCCCAACAGGTTTTAAGGGCAACAAAGTCAAGGTATTGGAGTGGCCATCACAAAGCCTTGACCTCAACCTATAGAAAATTTGTGGGCAGAACTGAAAAAGCGTGTGTGAGCAAGGAGGCCTACAAACCCAACTCAGTTACACCAGCTCTGTCAGGAGGAATGGGCCAAAATTCACCCAACTTATTGTGAAAGCTTGTGGAAGGCTACCCGAAACGTTTGACCCAAGTTAAACAATTTAAAGGCAATGCTTCTAAATACTAATTGAGTGTATGTAAACTTCTGACCCACTGGGAATGTGATGAAAGAAATAAAGCTGAATAAATCAATCTCTCTACTATTATTCTGACATTTCACATTCTTAAAATAAAGTGGTGATCCTAAATGACCTAAGAAAGTGAATTTTTACAAGGATAAAATGTCAGGAATTGTGAAAAACTGAGTTTAAATGTATTTGGCTAAGGTGTATGTAAACTTCCGACTTCAACTGTATATTCTGACATTTTGTCAGTGCAATGTGAGTTTTATTAGTCAGTATGGAATTGTAACGTTATTGATCTTTCAGTTTCCCTAGCTAATTCCCTACTTTTCACACTGACACAGTTATAAACAGATGTGACATTACCCGGCTGGCAAGTGAGCAGTTGGGAGTGGGATGAACAAACCGGTCTGGCGCAGACCTCTACTGTGCAGCATAACAGTGAAGCCTGTAATGTTAGAGCTGTTTATTACTGTGTCAGTGTGAAAAGTAGGGAATTAGTTGAGGTGACTAAACTGCTTGGAGTAATCCTGGATTGTAAACTGTCATGGTCAAAACATGTTGATACAACAGTAGCTAAGATGGTGAGAAATATGCTCATAATAAAGCGCTACTCTGGCTTTTTAACAACACTATCAACAAGATAGGTCATTCAGGTTCTAGTTTTGTTGCATCTAAACTACTGTTCAGTCATGTGGTCAGGTGCCATGAAGAGAGACCTCAGAAAATTACTATTGGCTCAGAACAGGGCAGCACGGATCACCCTTAATTCTACACAGAGCTCTAACATCAATAATATGCATGTAAATCTCTCATGGCTCAAAGTGGAAGAGAGATTGACTTCATCCCTACTTGGTTTTGTAAGAAGTGTTGACATGCTGAATGCACTGAAGTGTCTGTTTAAACTACATGCATACCCCACAAGACACGCCACCAAACGTCTCTTCACAATCCCCAAGTCAAGAGAAACTATGGGAGGCGCCCAGTACTACATAGAGCCATGGCTACATGGAACTCTATTCCACATCAGGTAACTGATGCAAGCAGTCGAATCAGAATTAAAAAACAGATAAAAATACACCTTATGGAACTGCGGGGACTGTGAAGTGACACACACGCTACTTACGCGTACACATGGATGTTGTTTTGTGAATATGTGATAGTGGAGTAGTGGCCTGAGGGAACACACTAAATGTGTTGGGTAAAGTGTTATGAAATGTAATGTCATGCAATATTTTAAATTGTATATAACTGCCTTAATGTTGCTGGACCTAAGAAAGAGTATCAATAACTTCTCTAGGGCCAGTGGGACGATTTCGTCCCACCTACGTAACAGCCAGTGAAATCCCGTGGCGCGTTATTCAAATACCTTAGAAATGCTATTACTTCAATTTCTCAAACATATGACTATTTTACACCATTTTAAAGACAAGACTCTCGTTAATCTAACTGCACTGTCCGATTTCAAAAAGGCTTTACAACGAAAGCAAAACATTAGATTATGTCAGCAGAGTACCCAGCCAGAAATAATCAGACACCCATTTTTCAAGCTAGCATATAATGTCACATAAACCCAAACCACAGCTAAATGCAGCACTAACCTTTGATGATCTTCATCAGATGACAACCCTAGGACATTATGTTATACAATACATGCATGTTTTGTTCAATCAAGTTCATATTTATATCAAAAACCAGCTTTTTACATTAGCATGTGACGTTCAGAACTAGCATACCCCCCACAAACCTCCGGTGAATTTACAAAAAATTTACTAAATTACTCACGATAAACGTTCACAAAAAGCATAACAATTATTTTAAGAATTATAGATACAGAACTCCTCTATGCACTCGATATGTCCGATTTTAAAATAGCTTTTCGGTGAAAGCACATTTTGCAATATTCTAAGTAGATAGCCCGCCATCACAGGCTAGCTATTTTGACACCCACCAAGTTTGGTACTCACCAAACTCAGATTTACTATAAGAAAAATTGGATTACCTTTGCTGTTCTTCGTCAGAATGCACTCCCAGGACTTCTACTTCAACAACAAATGTTGGTTTAGTTCCAAATAATCCGTAGTTATATCCAAATAGCGGCGTTTTGTTCGTGCGTTCAAGACACTATCCGAAGGGTGACGCGCCCGCGCATATCGTGACAAAAAATATCAAAATATTCCATTACCGTACTTCGAAGCATGTCAAACGCTGTTTAAAATCAATTTTTATGCGATTTTTCTCGTAAAATAGCGATAATATTCCGACCGGGAGACGTCCTTTTCGTTCAAAGACTCAAAATGTAAAATGGACTCTTCACGTGCATGCGCGCGGGCCCGTCTCATTATTCTCAGATCGACCACTTACCAAATGCGCTACTGTTTTTCAGCCAGTAACTGCAGAGTCATCATTCAACGTTCTGGTGCCTTCTGAGAGCCTATGGGAGCCTTAGAAAGTGTCACGTTACAGCAGAGATCCTCTGTTTTGGATAGAGATGACAAAGAAGGCCAAGAAATGGTCAGAGAGGGCACTTCCTGTTTGGAATCTTCTCAGGTTTTGGCCTGCCATATGAGTTCTGTTATACTCACAGACACCATTCAAACAGTTTTAGAAACTTTAGGGTGTTTTCTATCCAAATCAAACTACATGCATATTCTAGTTACTGGGCAGGAGTAGTAACCAGATTAACCTGTTAGGGCTAGGGGGCAGTATTGACACGGCTGGATAAAAAACGTACCCGATTTAATCTGGTTACTACTCCTGCCCAGTAACTAGAATATGCATATAATTATTGGCTTTGGATAGAAAACACAAAGACAATCACGGCCTAATCACGGCAAACCCCAGCCAAACCCGGACCAGTTGTGTGCCTCCATATGGGACTCCCAATCATGGCCGGTTGTGATACAGACTGGAATCTAACTAGGATCTGTAGTGACGCCTCTAGCACTGAGATGTAGTGCTTTAGACTGCTGCACCACTCGGGATCCCACTGAAAAGCATCCCCTTTCCAAACCATGTCCAATCAATTGAATTTACCACAGGTGGACTCCAATCATGTTGTAGAAACATCTCAAGGGTGATCAATGGAAACAGGATGCTCAATTTCGAGTTTCATCGCAAAGGGTCTATTGAATACTTGTAAATATGTAAATAGGGTTGCAACATTTTTTAAATAAACTGTTTTCACTTTGTCATTACGGAGTACTGTGTGTAGATTGATGAGAAAAACTATTATTTATTCAATTTTAGTAAAAGGCTGTAACGTAACAAAATGTGGAAAAAGTGACGCGGTCTGAATACTTTCCCGAATGCACTGAATATAGGATCTGTAGGGTAAATACCATAAATATGGTAGCGGAGGAGGATCAAACATAACTGACACTAGAGGAGAGACTGGAGGCAAAAGTACTGTTGAGTCTACTACAGTCAATTCCCCAGAGAGCCTGAGCCTTAGAGCAGTGTGTGTGTGTGTGTGTGTGTGTGTGTGTGTGTGTGTGTGTGTGTGTGGTGTGTGTGTGTGTGTGTGTGTGTGTGTGTGTGTGTGTGTGTGTGTGTGTGTGTGTGTGTGTGTGTGTGTGTGGGGAGTCATCCAGACAACTCTTTAATAGCTAAAACAAACTTTAGCTGGTGTATACACACAGAAAAAGCAGTGTTTTCGAGAATGTCAGACTTTACATAAGAAGGTGAGCTGTTCCTCTTTCCTCTCAGTGCCCTGAGATTGGAGAGACGAGAGACTACCATATATTAGAGAGTTTGTAGAAGGTGTGCAGAGGTGCACACACACGCATATACTCTTGTGTATACACACATGTGCATGTGCACGCACAGAAACACGCACAGACTCACACGCACACATACATGTACACAAACACACACACAGAGGAATTCAGATCATCTGCCATTAGTGTTTTATTAACTTATGAGAAGTTTGGAGAAGTTCGGAGAAGGTCATGGGACGTTTTGTTATTCAGAACAGCGAAGGCAGCGGTTCCCTCCTGCCTCGCCATCAGCGGAACCATCAATCAGACAGGAATGTACCTTCAACACATACTTCTTAAGCCTCTCAGTCTCTGGAGATCACTTACAAAGCGAGGAGGAGTATAGGGTAACTGTCACTCTATCCCTCTAAGCATCTACTGTATACACAGTTCTACATACTAAATGGATATGGAGATTGTATTGTCCTTGAAGCAACACTGTACAATAGTTACCCTGCATATCTGTGTCATTATCATCAATATCCTGCACCTTTAATTTTTTGCATTGAGTTTCCAGCACAAAGTCAGCGCTCTAAAATGTGTCAATAGTCATAGGTGTAATGAATTCAAGTGTCCTGACTGCTGAAAAGGTTGAGCTAAATTATCCCCTCGGCAGTTAGAGTGTCAAGACGAATTTAGCTACAAACCTTTGAGGACTGAACAAGAGCTGTACTGATGATGAACAAATTACCTTTCAGAACGAACCATTAGAGAGGCAGAAAAATGGATGGAAACTCTTAACATCAATGCTCAAAACTGTTTTTGAGTCCATCATGTTATGCGTCTTTTCCCAATCTGTGTATGTGTCTAACTATTAATGTGTGTGTACATGCGTGTGTCACTCTGACAATAATAGCACTGGTCAATTCACGGATCAATTGATCATCATGATCTACTGAAGATTGGAGTGAAACCAAGCCCAGCAAATTAAGTGGAAGTGTTGGACCAGGGCTTGAACAAATGACATTCTGCATATTGGGCAAGCATACAATGTCCTGTGCCATACAGGCCCAGACCTCTTGGCATAGGGTTATACAGTATATAGGGACACTACAATAACCTATTTCAATGGAACTTTCTGTCATGTCCTTGAGACTGAGTGTCACACCCTGATCTGTTTCACCTGTCTTTGTGCTCGTCTCCACCCACCTCCAGGTGTCGCCCATCTTCCTCATTATCTCCAGTGCATTTATACCTGTGTTCTCTGTTTGTCTGTTGCCAGTTTGTCTTGTCTCGTCAAGACTACCAGTGTGTTTTTTCCGTGCTCCTGTTTTCCTAGTCTCTGTTTTCTAGCCCTCCTGGTTCCGACCTTTTCTGCCTGCCCTGACACTGAGCCCGCCTGCCTGAACGTTCAGCCTGCCCTTACCTCAAGCCTGCCTGCCGCCCTGTACCTTTCGGACTCTGACCTGGTTAATGAACTTCTGCCTGCCCTCGACCTGCCTATTGCCTGCCCCTTGTATTTCAATAAATATCAGAGACTCAAACCATCTGTCTCCTGTGTCTGCATCTGGGTCTTGCCCTGTGTCGTTATACTGAGAAGAGTTTCACTGTCATTTTGGCTGTCAGACATTCTAATGCAGGGGATTTGCAAGGCGTCAGTAAAGGTTTGCCTAAACAGAATCTTAATTTCTCATCTTGTTTTATGAAGCACTAAAGACTTCTAAACCTGGCTCTCCATCTTCATATACCTGGGATGAGGGGAGAGGAATGGGGTGTGTGTTTGTGTGTGTGTCTGTGTGTGTGATAAATATTCAAATCATCTCTCCTGAAAGGGGCGAGGGAAACATTTACTGAGGATGAGCCCCCGCCTATCTGCTTTACAAGCCTCACTGCACAGCTCACAGAGAGAGTTGCAGAGAGGGAGGGGGGAGACAGGAGGAGAGAGAAGGGTAAAGGGAAGAACAAAGAATAGAGGAGATGGGAGAAGGGGAGGCAGAGGGAGGGGGAAGAGAGATACAGCATTGGGGAGAGCGTGTGAAAGTGAGGCAGAGAGAAAGGACACACAGAGGGCATTGCCAAGAAAGAATGAGCAAGAGAGCTAGTGATAGACGGGGAGAAAAAGAGAGAGGAAGGTGAAAAATGTAAGAATGGATCATTCACTTTCCCTGAATTTTATCAGTAGTAAGTTGTCTCTGTCATATAGTCCTTCTCTTTCCCCCATAGGGCTAAACATGAGCTCTGCATGCCCAACTCATAGGCTATTCCAAAGAGAATGAGCAAATCACCTGCTAACATCAATGCATGATTTACTCTGAGATTTACTTAAAGCTGCACTATGCAGAAATCGCTCCGCCATTTCGTGGTTGTTAAAATTCTAATAGTTAATATTTCAGTTTATGTGACAAAACAAACACGTATAGTGTAGAGAATTAATGTACCATCTAAACCACTGTGAAATGTATTTTCCATAACCCAAAATATTGTATTTTCAGCTATTTGAAGCTGGTGTACAAAACTCATAGTAAAAGATGCAAAAATTAAATGTAAGAATCGGAAGCACAGAAATAGTGCTCATAGAACAGATCTACC
Source organism: Salmo salar (assembly GCF_965601325.2). Taxonomy (NCBI): domain Eukaryota; kingdom Metazoa; phylum Chordata; class Actinopteri; order Salmoniformes; family Salmonidae; genus Salmo; species Salmo salar. The sequence goes on along the minus strand of NC_138301.1, from coordinate 8,477,786 downwards.
GCTTCTTAGACTTGCTTTTAATGTGAATGACAGCTCTATAACTGACATTTCTGTGTTAATTTGGTTGGGTACCCCAAAAAGTTACATTATTGCCCCCATAGATTGGCCATTACACATAGCATAGGGTTAGTATGATAATGGCTGAATATGATCTCTCACTCTGTGAACTCATATTTCCCTCCGCCAGGTGTCAGGGTTCACACTGAGGGCTGAGATACATACATTTCTCTGGGTCACTGCTGCATTATTCATCAGCAGTATTTCACACTTGAATTATTGTATTCAAGTGTACATGTGTAAACTATGATATTCATGAAACAGAACTCTCTAGAGAACTCTAGTATGTGAGAGGGAGGGAAAGGAGGACAGAGTAGAAAGGAGGGAGTAGGAAAAGAAGAGAGAAAGAGAAGAATGGGAGGGAGAGATGAGAAAGAGAGAGGGACAGCGAGCGAGATAAAGAGAGATGTATTTATGCTGTGTAATGTATGAGTGTATATTATATTGAATGTACAGGTGGTCTGGTCATGCTTGAGCAGTTTATGTAATTTACCTTCAGGCAGCAAAGTGGGATGACTACTAAACTACTAAAATGTATTCATGTAAATGCATGCTTATAAAATAATCACATGTTCCAACAGCTTGGGATATTTGCGTTTGCCAGTGTACACACCTACACAGTCAGACTGCATTGTACTGTAGTTACTGTATATCGTCCATAGACTTAAAAGCTAAGAGCTGTTGTGTGAAGCTTCATATGTTCCTCATCCTCCAAACTAAATCTAAAGGTAAGTCTCAGGTATTCTGTCATACTATGTGGATTTCCACCATCCCTGATCATTTCCCCGATAATATGGATAGCCACGCTCAGAGGCATCACAAGGGCACGTGCCCCCTGTGATTTGTCCTGTTTAAAAGAAATATCAGATGTTAAATGAATACCTAAACTTCATTTAAAGGCCACATTTTATCAGAATTATTTATAAAAATATCTGTCTGCTGTATTTTGCGGAGGGGGTACACTGGCTGGACATTCTCCCTGGTAAGTGTTTCCTTTCACGGTGCACCAGGGAACAAAGGCAGCATTTGATTTGGTTCCAGCTGCCCGTGATGTTTGTAAAGGAATTTGATCAAGCTACGCTGCCTATTGATTTCTTCTTGATGAATAAATAATGCCAAAATGTTTTGATGTTTCTCTGTAATACTAGCCACAAAGCCACTTTATGAAGTTGGCTTTAGATAGCCAGCTAGACAGGTCCTTTGTTGTTGTTGTTGTAATGAATTCTTTACAGTCATGTTTTTTTTCTTCAACATATTTTAAATAACCTATAGAAAATACACTTTATGACATTGTCAGAAAGCGTTATGACCATCCTGTGTCATTTTATTTGGACTAAGAAAATGCACTTTATGACAATGTCAAGAAGCATTATGAACATCCTGTGTCACTTTGCTCGGACTAAGAAAATACACTTTATGACACTGTCAAGAACCATTATGACCATCATAATCATATAAGCCAGATAGGCCTATCATGTACAGTCATCAGTCAAAAAGAGCATTAGGATAGTGCGTGTCTGACATCAATCAATCAATCCAATCAAATGTACTTATCGAGCCCTTTTTACATCAGCTGGAAGTCACAAAGTGCTAGACAGAAACCCAGCCTAAAACCCCAAACAGAGAGCAATGCAGATGTAGAAGCACAGTGGCTAGGAAAAACTCCCTAGAAAGGCAGGAACCTAGGAAGAAACCTAGAGAGGAACCAGGCTCTGAGGGGTGGCCAGTCCTCTTCTGGCTGTGCCGGGTGGAGATTATAACAGTAGATGGCCTAGATGTTCAAACGTTCATAGTAATCACAGTGGTTGTAGAGGGTGCAAAACATGTCAGCACCTCAGGAGTAAATGTCAGCTGGCTTTTCATAGCCGATCATTCAGAGTTAGAGACAGCAGGTGCGGTAGAGAGAGAGTCAAAAAAAGCAGGTTCGGGACAAGGTAGCACGTCCGATGAACAGGTCAGGATTCCATAGCTGCAGGCAGAACAGTTGAAACTGGAGCAGCAGCACGACCAGGTGGACTGAGGACAGCAAGGAGTCATCAGGCCAGGTAGTCCTGAGACATGGTCTTAGGGCTCAGGTCCTCCGAGAGAAGAGAAAGAGAGAGAAAGAGAGAGAGAGAATTAGAGGCAGCATGCTTAAATTCACACAGGACACCTGATAAGACAGGAGAAATACTCCAGATATAAAAGACTGACCCTAGCCCCTCGACACTAGTGCAGCATAATTACTGGAGGCTGAGACAGGAGGGGTCGGGAGACACTGTGGCTCCGTTCAACTATAACCCCGGACAGGGACAACCAGGCAGGATATAACCCCACCCACTTTGCCAATGCACAGCCCCCACACCATCTTTGACCACCAACCTACTACCCTGAGACAAGGCCCACAAAGATCTCCCCCACAGCAACCCGGACAGGAAGATCACGTCAGAGACTCAACCCACTCAAGTGACGTACCCCTTCTAGGGACAGCATTGAAGAGCACCAGTAAGCCAGTCACTCAGCCCCCGTAATAAGGTTAGAGGCAGAGAATCCCAGTGGAGAGAGGGGAACCGGCCAGGCAGAGACCTTAAGGGTGTTTCGTCGCTCCAGTGCCTTTCCATTCACCTTCACACACCTGGGCCAGACTACACTCAATCATATGACCTACTGAAGAGATGAGTCTTCAATAAAGACTTAATGGTCGAGACTGAGTCTGGGTCTCTCACATGGATAGGCAGACCATTCCATAAAAATGGAGCTCTATTGGAGAAAGCATTGCCTCCAGCTGTTTGCTTATAAATTATAGGGACAATAAGGAGGCCTGCGTCTTGTGACCGTAGCGTACGTGTAGGTATGTATGGCAGGACCAAATCGGAAAGATAGATAGGAGCAAGCCTATGTAATGCTTTGTCGGCTAGCAGTAAAACCTTGAAATCAGCCCTGGCCTTAACAGGAAGCCAGTGTAGAGAAACTAGCACTGGAGTAATATGATAATTTTTGGGGGTTCTAGTCAAGATTCTAGCAGCCGTGTAGAGTTTATTTAGTGCTTTATCCGGGTAGCCGGAAAGTAAAGCATTGCAGTACTCTAATCTAGAAGTGACAAAAGCATGGATACATTTTTTTGCATCATTTTTGGACAGAAAGTTTCAGAATTTTGCAATGTTATGTAGTAGATGGAAAAAAGCTGTCCTTGAAACAGTCTTGATATGTTCGTCAAAAGAAAGATCAGGGTCCAGAGTAACGCCGAGGTCCTTCACAGTTTTATTTGGGACAACTGTACAACCATCAAGATTAATTGGCAGATCCAACAGAAGATCTCTTTGTTTCTTGGGACCTAAAACTATAATTTCTGTTTGGTCTGAGTTTAAAAGTAAAACTTTTGCAGCCATCCACTTCCTTATGTCTGAAACACAGGCTTTCAGGGAGGGCAATTTTGGGGCTTCACCATGTTTCATCGAAATGTACAGCTGTGTATCGTCCGTATATCAGTGAAAGTTAACATTACGTTTCCGAATGACATCACCAAGAGGTAAAATGTATATTGAAAATAATAAAGGCCCTAAAATGAAACCTTGAGGAACACTGACATTTACAGTTGATTTGTCAGAGGACAAACCATCCACAGAGACAAACTGATATCTTTCCGACAGATAAGATCTAAACCAGGCCAGAACTTGTCCGTGTTTTATATTTTCTGAGTCAAGGTTTGGCTTTTTCAGGAGCGGCTTTATTGCTGTCACTTTTAGTGAATTTGGTACACATCTGGTGGATAGGGAGCCATTTATTATGTTCAACATAGGAGGGCCAAGAACAGTATGCAGCTTGAAGGTTTAGAGCCCATGACTATTTTCATCATGTGTCAAGAGATATAGTACTAAAACACTTTAGTGTCTCCCTTGATCCTAGATCCTGGCAGCATTGTGTAGACTCAGAACAACTGAGCTTTGAAGAAATACGCAGATTTAAAAGGAGTCCGTAATTTTCTTTCTAATGATCATGATCTTTTCGTCGAAGAAGTTCATGAATTCATCACTGCTGAAGTGAAAGCCATCCTCTCTTGGGGAATGCTGCTTTCTAGTTAGCTTTGCGACAGTATCAAAAATACATTTAGTTCCAATTTTCGGGAAGTTTGCCTCAGGGATCAGGTATTTTCTGTATGTCAGGGAGCTAGTTTTCTTATGACAAATGTTTTTTTTTTAGGGGTGCGACTGCATCTAGGGTATTACGCAAGGTTAACTTAAGTTCCTCAATTAGGTGGTTAACTGATTGTTGTAGTCTGATGTCCTGGGTAGGTGGAGGGAGTCTGGAAGGGCATCTAGGAATCTTTGGGTTGTCTGAGATTTTATAGCACGGCTTTTGATGATCCTTGGTTGGAGTCTGAGCAGATTATTTGTTGCGATTGCAAACATAATAGAATCGTAGTCCGACAGTCCAGGATTATGACGAAAAACATTAAGGTCCACAATATTCATTCCACGGGACAAAACTAGGTCCAGAGTATTACTGCGGTAGCGAGTAGGTCCGGAGATGTGGGACAAAGCCACTGAGTCGATGATGGCTCCGAAAGCCTTTTGGAGTTGGTCTGTGGACTTTCCCATTTGAATATTAAAGTCACCAAAATGTAGAATATTATCTGCCATGACTACAAGGTCCGATAGGAATTCAGGGAACTCTGTGAGGAGGCCTGTAAACCCACTTTACAGGCCCAGGAGGCCTGTAAACAGTAGCCATAAAAAGTGATTTAGTAGGCTGCATAGATTTCATGACTAGAAGCTCAAAAGAAGAAAACAGAGTCAAATTGAAATTTGGTATTCCACCTTAGTGGGATGCGGTGGGGATATGGTCACTAGTGTAACCACGAGAGGCCTCATTTAACACAGAAAATTCATCAGGCTTAAGCCATGTTTCAGTCAGGCCAATCACATCAAGATTATGATCAGTGATTCGTTAATTGACTATAACTGCCATGGAAGTGAGGGATCTAACTTTAAGTAGCTGTAAGGGCTGTCGTCATGGAGAGAAGAAGACCAAGGTGCAGCGGAGTTAGTGTTCATGATTTAATTCAAAAAGAACACTGGAACACTACAAAACAAGAAAACACCGACAGCTCAACAGTACTGACAGCATAACACACTGAACAGAAACAATTACCCACAACCACAAGGAAAAACACACACTACTATATAGGACTCCCAATCAAAGGCAACTCAACACACCTGCCTTCAATTGGGAGTCCAACAACCAACTCACACATAACATAAAAATCTCTGCCACGTCCTGACCAAAACTACTACAATTGCTCACTCTGCTGCTCAGGACGTGACAGTAGCCCTATTTTGAGATGTGAGATATAACAATTTCTTTCAATAATGACAGGAATGGAGGAGGTCTTTATTCCAGTGAGATTGCTAAAACGAACACCGCCATGTTTAGTTTTGCCCAACCTAGATCGAAGCACAAGGTCTCAAAGGGGATAGCTGAGCTGACTACACTGACTGTGCTAGTGGCAGAATCCACTAAGCTGGCAGGCTGGCTAACAGCCTGCTACCTAGCATGCACCCTATCTCATTGTGGAGCTAGAGGAGTTGGAACCCTGTCTATGTTCATAGATAAGATGAGAGCACCCCTCCAGCTAGCTACTTTACATGCTGAGGCTATGTTGCGCTTGGTGACCTCTGACTGTTTCATCTGACTGTAACATCGTTGGTGTCGACGTGGATAACAATATCCCTATACTCTCTATACTCGCCAGTTTTAGCCTAAGCCAGCACCATCTTCAGATTAGCCTTAACGTCGCTAGCCCTGCCCCCTGGTAAACAGTGTTTAATCGCTGGATGATTCATTTAAAGTCTAATACTGTGGGTAATGGAGTCGCCAATGACTAGGGTTTTCAATTTGTCAGAGCTAATGGTGGGAGGCTTCGGCGTCTCAGACCCCATAACGGGTGGAGGAGAGACCAGAGAAGGCTCGGCCTCTGACTCCGACTCGTTGCTTAATGGGGAGAACCGGTTGAACGTTTCTGTCGGCTGAATGAGTGTAACAGGTTGAGCATTCCTACAGCATTTCCTTCCAGAAGCCAGTCCGGCTGCAGGGACTGTGCGAGGGGATTTATACTACTATCTGTACTTATTTGTGGCACAGACGCTGTTTCATCCTTTCCTACACTTAAATTACCCTTGCCTAACGATTGCGTCTGAAGCTGGGCTTGCAGCACGACTATCCTCACCATAAGGCGATCGTTCTCCTATATATACTGCTCAAAAAAATAAAGGGAACACTAAAATAACAAATACTACATCTGAATGAATGAAATAATCTTATTAAATACTTTTTTCTTTACATAGTTGAATGTGCTGACAACAAAATCACACAAAAATAATCAATGGAAATCCAATTTATCAACCCATTGAGGTCTGGATTTGGAGTCACACTAAAAATTAAAGTGGAAAACCACACTACAGGCTGATCCAACTTTGATGTAATGTCCTTAAAAAAATCAAAATGAGGCTCAGTAGTGTGTGTGGCCTCCACGTGCCTGTATGACCTCCCTACAATGCCTGGGCATGCTCCTGATGAGGTGGCGGATGGTCTCCTGAGGGATCTCCTCCCAGACCTGGACTAAAGCATCCGCCAACTCCTGGACAGTCTGTGGTGCAACGTGGCGTTGGTGGATGAAGCAAGACATGATGTCCCAGATGTGCTCAATTGGATTCAGGTCTGGGGAACGGGCGGGCCAGTCCATAGCACCAATGCCTTCCTCTTGCAGGAACTGCTGACACACTCCAGCCACATGAGGTCTAGCATTGTCTTGCATTAGGAGGAACCCAGGGCCAACCACACCAGCATATGGTCTCACAAGGGGTCTGAGGGTCTCATCTCGGTACCTAATGGCAGTCAGGCTATCTCTGGCGAGCACATGGAGGGCTGTGCGGTCCCCCAAAGAAATGCCACCCCACACCATGACTGACCCGCCGCCAAACCGGTCATGCTGGAGGATGTTGCAGGCAGCAGAACGTTCTCCACGGCATCTCCAGACTGTCACATCTGTCACATGTGCTCAGTGTGAACCTGCTTTCATCTGTGAAGAACACAGGGCGCCAGTGGCGAATTTGCCAATCTTGGTGTTCTCTGGCAAATGCCAAACGTCCTGCACGGTGTTGGGCTGTAAGCACAACCCACACCTGTGGACGTCGGGCCCTCATACCACCCTCATGGAGTCTGTTTCTGACCGTTTGAGCAGACACATGCACATTTGTGGCCTGCTGGAGGTCATTTTGCAGGGCTCTGGCAGTGCTCCTCCTGCTCCTCCTTGCACAAAGGCGGAGGTAGCGGTCCTGCTGCTGGGTTGTTGCCCTCCTACGGCCTCCTCCACGTCTCCTGATGTACTGGCCTGTCTCCTGGTAGTGCCTCCATGCTCTAGACACTACGCTGACAGACACAGCAAACCTTCTTGCCACAGCTCACATTGATGTGCCATCCTGGATGAGCTGCACTACCTGAGCCACTTGTGTGGGTTGTAGACTCCGTCTCATGCTACCACTAGAGTGAAAGCACCACCAGCATTCAAAAGTGACCAAAACATCAGCCAGGAAGCATAGGAACTGAGAAGTGGTCTGTGGTTACCACCTGCAGAACCACTCCTTTATTGGGGGTGTCTTGCTAATTGCCTATAGTTTCCACATGTTGTCTATTCCATTTGCACAACAGCATGTGAAATGTATTGTCAATCAGTGTTGCTTCCTAAGTGGACAGTTTGATTTCACAGAAGTGTGATTGACTTGGAGTTACATTGTGTTGTTTAAGTGTTCCCTTTATTTTTTGGAGCAGTATATTATGAGTACAGCGACTGCAGTTAGAAGGAATAATGTTAATGTTACTACTTAGCTTTGGCTGGTGGAGGTCCTGTAGAACCATGTCCAGATATAGCATCCGGGGTGAAAAAGTTTAATGAAAAAAGTCGATTGAGGGAAAAAATGAAAATATAAAATGGTAATTGAAAAGTAAAAAACGTAAAGTTGGCGGGTAGCAAAGTAACGCTAACAACAAAACACACAGCAGCAAGTAACCAACTCTACAAGTTGTGATAGGAAATTAGCAATTACAATGATAATTTTATATGGTCAATTTCAGAAAATGTTATATAACATAAACATACGGTTGACAAATAGTCTATGGTGTATTGAAATATTTTGCCTTGCGTGGTAGGTTTTGTAGGTTTTGACACTCTTGTGTAGGTGTCATAACTAGCCATACGATAACTACCGTGGTAGGTTTTGTGGGGTTTGACACTCATATGTAACCATCAATAAAATAACACAATTTAAATATGTGTCATGACAATTTTATGACCATTTTATGACAGGTTATGACAAGTTATGTCAGCTGTTATGACATATTATGGCATTCTGGCCACATCATAACATGTTATGACGCTGGGTTCAAGTAAAGTGTTACTGAGTAGCTAGTCTACTAACTATTTAGCTGGCATGCCTGCGGGCAAGGCTGCCAGACTTTAGAAAAGCAAGCAATTACTAAATGTACTGACTAAGACTCACATTCTTTTCAATCTTTTACCCAGATTTTAGCAGAGAATCAGAGAAGATTAATTTAGTTTCTTTAAAAAAAGAACTACCAGTTAGGAGGATACAGACTGCTCAAGAGATATGCTTAGATACTGTATGCAGAACAATACTTGGTTTGAATGTAATCTGTCAATTTATGATAATATCATGGGATTTGTGTACTAATTATGATGCCATGTACTGTGTTGTAATATGGATGTAATATCCTACGCATGTTAGTGCAGTATATTGAGATGTATAATTTACAACAGTCAGAATGACATACTTATTAAAATTACAATTGAACAGGTAAAGAGGTGTGTTTAGGTAACCTATGCAGAAAAAAAGACATTTTGGACATATGATTAAGGTGTTCCTAATGTTTGGTATGCTCATCAATGTATTAGGTACACCCATCTAGTATTGGATTGGACCCCCCTTTGTCGCCATAACAGCCTGAATTCTATGGGGCATGGAAACGTTGCTTGATTGGTATCAAGGTACCTAACTTGTGCCAGGAAAACATTCCCCATACCATTACACCACCTGCACCAGCCTGTACCGTTGACACCTGTCAGGATGGGGCCATGGATTCATGCCGCTTCCGCCAAATGCGGAATTTTCCATCTCATCATGACGCAATAGGGACTGGGATTCGTTGGACCAGTTGTTGTTTTTCCTCTCCTCAATTGTCCAGTGTTGGTGATCATGTGCTCACTGGAACAGCTTCTTCTTGTTTTTAGCTGATAGGAGTGGAACCCGGTGTGGTGGTCTGTTGCAATAGCCCATCCGTGACAAGGACCGACGAGATGTGCATTCCAAGATGCCTTTCTGCACACCACTGTTGTAATGCGCAATTATTTGCCTGTTTGTGGCCCACCTGTTAGCTTGCACGATTCTTGCCATTCTCCTTCGATCTCTCATCAATGATCTGTTTTCGCCCTCAAGTCTGACTGGATGTTTTTGTTTGTCGCACCATTCTCGGTAAACCCTAGACACTGTCGTACGTGAAAAACCCAGGAGGCCGGGCCCTTTCTGAGATACTGGAACCAGCGCGCCTGGCACTGATGATCATACCACACTCAAAGTCGCTTAGGTCTATTGTTTTGCCCATTCTAACATTCAATCAAACAGTAACGGAATGCCTCAATGCCTGTCTTCCTGCTTTATATAGCAAGCCACAAACCATTTTCATGAACGGGGTGAACTGTCTATTGAGCGTAATTATGATTATTAAAGTGACAAAGTTTATTTTTGTTCAAATTCTCCTCCTTCCTTACGCCTTTTGGTTCTTCCCCCTCTTTTGTATAGGTGTAGATTATCCTGTGTACGTGTCTGCTTCCTTCTGTTTTAATACACTTTACCTCGACGACTAATAAAACATGGAGATCATTGCAGATGTCAACGTACCAGAAAAGTTCCTGTCACTTCAGGAGAGGCAGCCGACAGGGAAATAATTCACCATTAGAAAGTAACAGGGAAAGTAATAACGTTTAATCAAAAATGAAAGTTGTCGGCTGAGACCGAAGAATACACAACTCATTTAATTTACTCAACTCTCACTCAAAGGAGACGACGCATCAGCAACAAATTCCCCTTGACTCCACAGCTCTCGCTCTTTTCAATCTTGCTCGATATAATCACAAGATATTAATGTTTATCTTCCTTGTTCCCTCTCTCCATGGCCTTTGGCTAGGCAAACACAGTGAGCATGAGAGACGATTGGAGAGCTCATATCAAAAATCGATAAGGATTCCCTAGACTGGGTGAAAATATGTCTGTTATTGCACCCATGGTGGTGGAAATACACTTACTACAGATTCACACAGACGGGCTGAGCTTGATAATGAAATGAACAGTGGAGAAGAGATAGGCTTATCACTGTGTACATTACTTTCTGGGATCACAAAAAAAATTACACTCAGTTTGGGTACGCCACCTGATAATATTGGTTCAGCACGATTAAGGAATTGATTGAGTTTCTTCATTTACTGAAGTTTTAGGTTAGACTGAAGTAGAAAATCAGATGGTTCTAGGATGCTCTGGTCGTTCTACATTGAACCCTTTTTGATGGATAGGATGTTTAGGAATCTAATTATAGATGTGTTCACAGTGTGCAGGCTTTTGTTTGCAGGCTTTTGTTCCATCCAAGTACTAATCAAATTACAACCAGGTTTGAAGAAGACCGTTATAGATAAAGTCTCTCTCCTTTTATGCCAACCATTGTTGTTCCTGTTTCTGCCAACCAGGATTGTAAATATGTAAGACATTCCCCCACTAAACAATAAACAAAGATCTGTGATCTCTGAAACACAGAACACACACAACCCTAGTATGGTGATGGTCCCTGCTCAGTTGGATCCTGGAAGATGGAGCCTGTTTGATGTGTGTGTGTGTTTGTGTGTGTGTGTGCGCACACCCGTCTGTATGTTTGTTTGTTTATTTGATGGCATGTGGCTGTGATGCTGGGATGTTGTGGAAATTAGTAACAGGCTCCTGCAGAGAAAGGCAGAATTGACCATGAGGTATGGATACAACACCTGATCTCTCTTCTGGAAAACTCCTCTCATCCCTGACTCAAGCACACACACACACACACACACACACACACACACACACACACACACACACACACACACACACACACACACACACACACACACACACACACACACACACACACACACACACACACACACACACACACACACACACACACACACACACACACTTGCTTCTGAACCGTGACAGGCTTGAGTTTGCCGTAGGCGAGTATCGATGTGAGCTTTGGGAACATTGGAGAGAAAAATACAAACCAGCAAAACATTTCAAAAGTAAGCTCAGAAAGGTGGAATATATTTCTTTAGATTTTGTTCAGCAGGGCACATTCAAACAGGAATATTCTGATCTTGTTAATTCTTTTGCCTTTTAAGAATAGTGTCGATGGCACTGCTCTTATCTTTTTAGAGAGCAGGATATTTTTTGAAATATTTACAGCCCCATGGGTGGCAGATAGCCTAGTGGTTAGAGTGTTGGACTAGTAACCGGAAGGTTGCAAGATTGAATCCCTGAGCTGACAAGGTCAAAATCTGTCCTTCTGCCCCTGAACAAGGCAGTTAACCCACTAGGCCGTCATTGAAAATAAGAATTTGTTCTTAACTGACTTGTTTTTCCACAATTAAATGTTTCCATAGGGAATAAGTGTAAATGGCGTGACATTTTGATAACCGTGTAAATCTGTCTAGGACAAGGTGACTTTTATTAATATATTTGCCTGTATTTAACCTCTAAAAATGAAACGCTAATTAGCTGCTAATATGGCTATCACATAGAACTGTAAATGCCGTGATGATCTGGACGAGACTGCAAAATCGAGGCGAAGGTAATAATCTTTAACGATTAACTATCTAATGTTAGCTAAATGTAGTAATTAATACATTGGCTACATTTCTTCAAATGGAAAATTCTGTGAACCGACTTGCGCTAGTTTTAAATTGACACAGTACCTGTTAGCAAAGGTGTCAGCTAGAGATGATGTGCAGGAGCTTGTAGGGAGTTGTAGTTTTGCATGCTGTCTACTTTTATGCTAATTAGCATTTTCAAGTCTGAGACTAAATAGAGCCAACTATATTGATAAGTCACCTTCTCCGAGAGAGATTTACATGGTTATCAAAACATCACGCCAGTGTAAGCCTACACGAAACATAGCCCTTTTTTGTGTTTCTAAAATCCCCTAATGGAAAAAATTAATGGTGGAAAAATGATTGGAATCAACTCCTTGTTTGACCGCTAGGTTTCATGGGTATTATTACACCTCCACTATGGGGCTATATGTGCTTGTCTAGCTTTGTTTTTGCTGCTGCATATGTCATGACAGAGTTTGCAAAACAAAAGCTCACCCGATTGATAGAAATAATCATGATATAATTCTGCCAGGTAAGCCTACTTTGCAGGTAACATTTAATTGAGAATGTTTTGGGGAAAGTCTTTCTGTGTACCCATAAGACAGACATCATTACCACTAACTGGCTACACAAAGTGAATTATAGACAAACGCGCACACCACAAAGACATACAGGGGCAGTATGACTGGAAATTAATTGACAGATATTGTGTTACGTTTGGCTTTTTAGCCTCAACGGGATCGGTGACCCCCCCACAGGACGGTTGAGCTAAAGTAGGCTATTGTGATTAGCATGAGATTGTAAGTAACAAGAACATTTCCCAGGACATTTCCCAGACATATCTTATATGGGCAGAAAGCTTAAATTCATGTTCATATAACTGCACTGTCCAATTTACAGTAGCTATTACAGTGAAATAATACCGTGCTATTGTTTTAGAAGAGTGCACAGTTATGAACTTAAATGCATTAATAAACCAATTAGGCACATTTGTGCAGTCTTGAAACAACATTTTGAAAATAAATGCAATGGTTCATTGAATCAGTCTAAAACTTTGCACATACACTGCTGCCATCTAGTGGGAAAAATCTAAATTGCGCCTTACTTGGAATAGTACATTATGGCCTTTCTCTTGCATTTGAAAGATGATGGAACAAAAATAATAAATAAAAAAACGCATGTTTTTTTCTTTGTATTATCTTTTACCAGATCTAATGTGCTATTTTCTCCTGAATTAATTTCACATTTACACAAACTTCAAAGTGTTTCATTTCAAATGGTATAAACAATATGCATATCCTTGCTTCAGGTCCTGAGCTACAGGCAGTTAGATTTGGGTATGTCATTTTAGGCGAAAATTGACAAAAATTAAGACATTGGCAAATGTGACTAACTAGGGATAATGCTAATCGGGATTTGATTGGATAGTAACCAGGAGCTTGAGGTGTTTGATAATTGACAGTTTGCGGTGGAGTTCTCATTCTCAGCCCAAATCCAATGGGCCCAACCACCCATCCCGGTTTTATAAATAATAATAATAAAATGCTTGATTGTATTTAAAGGCATTAATGACTCTTACAGTATGCTGTTTAAAGACATTAATGAATGATTGATCGTATTGAAATAGGCTAAGTTACAGTACATTTGGAAAGTATTTAGACCCATTGACTTTTTCCATATTTTGTTATATTATAGCCTTATTCTAAAATCAATCTACACACAATACCCCATAATGACAAAGCAAAAAAACGGAAATATCAAATTTACATAAGTATTCAGACCCTTTACTCAGTACTTTGTTGAAGCACCTTTGGCAGCGATTACAGCCTCGGGTCTTCTTTTGGTAAGATGCTACAAGCTTGGCATACATGTATTTGGGGAGTTTCTCCCATTCTTCTCTAAAGATCCTCTCAAGCTCTGTCAGGTTGGATGGGGAGAGTAGCTGTACAGCTATTTTCAGGTCTCTCCAGGGATGTTCGATCCGGTTCAAGTACGGGTCCTGGCTGGGCCACTCAAGGACATTCAGAGACTTGTCCCGAAGCCACTCCTGCGTTGTCTTGGCTGTGTGCTTAGGGTCGTTGTCTTGTTGGAAGGTAAACATTCACCCCCGTTTGAGGTCCTGAGCGCTCTGTAGCAGGTTTTCATCTAGGAACTCTCTGTACTTTGCTCTGTTCATCGTTCCCTCGATCCTGCCTAGTCTCCCAGTCCCTGTCGCTGAAAAACATCCCCACCGCATGATGCTGCCACCACCATGCTTCACCATAGGAATGGTGCCAGCTTTCCTCCAGACTTGACGCTTGGCATTCAGGCCACAGAGTTCAATATTGGTTTCATCCGACCAGATAATCTTGTTTTTCATGGTCTGAGAGTCCTTTAAGTGCCTTTTGGCAAACTCCAAGTGAGCTGTAATGTGCCTTTTACTGAGGAGTGGCTTCCGTCTGGCCACTCTACCATAAAGGCCTGATTGGTGGAGTGCTGCAGAGATGGTTGTCCTTCTGGAAGGTTCCCCCATCTCCACAGATGAACTCTGGAGCTCTGTCAGAGTGTCCATCAGGTTCTTGGTCACATCCCTGACCAAGGCTCTTCTCCGATTGCTCAGTTTGGCCGGGCGGCCAGCTCTAGGAAGAGTCTTGGTGGTTCCAAACTTCTTCCATTTAAGAATGATGGAGGCCACTGTTCTTGGGGACCTTCAATGCTGCAGAATTATTTGGTACCCTTCCCCAAATCTGTGCCTCGACACAATCCTGTCTCGGAGCGCTGCGGACAATTTCTTCGACCTAATGGCTTGCTTTTTACTCTGACAACTGTGGGACCTGTATAGACAGGTGTGTGCCTTTCCAAATCATGTCCTATCAATTGAATTTACCACAGGTGGACTGGACTCCAAGTTGTAGAAGCATCTCAAGGATGATCAATGGAAACAGGATGCTCCTGAGCTCAATTTATAGTCACTTAGCAGAGGGTCCGTGTGTAGATTGGGGAGGAACATTTTTATTGAATCAATTTTTGAATATTGCTGTAACGTAACAAAATGTGGAAAAAGTCAGAGTTCATAATACTCTCCGAATGCACTGTACATTAAGACAGATGAAGCAGGATGTGTTCTCACGGCTGATGGTGGATAGATTGTATAAGGCACTGTGTGGTGTGTCAAGAGCAAAATAATACACATAATTTAGGCCAAATTGTCGCATGCTAAATGTTTCTGATCAGTGATGGATGAGCAATCTAACAAATGAGCTTCCACCTCCAATTGCCCAGCTAGAGATCAATTAACCAAATATACAGATGGAAATTCAGTGAAACGAAATCACTTTGATTGATTATCAGACCAGTCACAGGCATATAGTCGTGAGTAGGACAGGCTACTACGCGATTGAAGAGCAAGATCCACTTGTTAAGCTACAAAACATGCTAGCCAAATGTTCTGATCAGCTAATATACAGTATGAGCACATAGAATAAAGATGATCATGAGCACTCTCTTCAACTTAGCTGACATTTTCCCAGCCTCATTGTTACCAAATATCCAAGCAGAGATTCAGTGAAAACAAAAATCTGACATTGATTGATTTTTCAAGAGAAGTTCCCCACACTTTTCGCAAATCAGCGTGATGGCGCTGTCCCAATCAAAACGGCGCTGAAATGACCACACACAACTATTGCTTTAAACAATTCTGAAAGTGCATGTATTTTTCTAAATGATTTGGCGAGCTACGCATTGGTGGGCTGCGAGCTACTGGTAGCGCGCAATCGACCTGCTGGAGACCCCTGTCCTAGACACTGTCGTACGTGAAAAACCCAGGAAGGCGGCTGTTTCTGAAATACTAGACCCGGCGCACCTGGCACCGACGATCATATTACGTTCGAAGTCGCTTAGGTCACTCGTTTTGCCCATTCTAACGTTCAGTCGAACAGAAACTGAATGCCTCGATTCCGGTCTGACTGCTTTGTATAGCAAGCCACGGCCACGTGATTCACTGTCTGTAGGAGTAATCCCTTTTCGTGAATGGGTGGGTGTATCTAACAAACTGGCCGGTGTGTATACTGCATGTGTGTGTGTGTAGGTAGGGTTTCACACTCATATCTCACCTCATCAGGTGTGCGAAACTGTTCCTGGATATCTCATCAGACAGGTGATAGGCGGCGTGAAGTGTGTGTGTGTGTGTGTGTGTGTGTGTGTGTGTGTGTGTGTGTGTGTGTGTGTGTGTGTGTGTGTGTGTGTGTGTGTGTGTGTGTGTGTGTGTGTGTGTGTGTGTGTGTGTGTGTGTGTGTGTGTGTGTGTGTGTATACATGTCTTCAACTCACTGGTAAAATAGAGTCTTTAACTCTGGTTAGAAATAAGTAATGCACCAACACATGAACAGTCTTCTCCGTAAAACTCTACAGCACTCGGAGTACTTCACCTGAAATAGCAGCGTGTCGTGGATCTTTGCTATAACACAGAGACATGTTTTTATGCAGATACACACTAATGCATCCTTCCTTTATCCATCTATATGGAGTGTATAGTGGTGTATGTATAGCTATGTCATCATTCAACGGCATTCCCTCTGGATCTACATCCATTTCCCCTGAACCAGATTGAGAGCTGCTTTTTTTTCATCTAAAAGCTTTTCCTTCTCTCATTTTTATGCATCCTCTGTTCAGACCATCGCTGGGTTTCTGGAGAATTCATCTCTCAGAGACACTGGCTCCATTTTGTGTTTACATTAGCTCTTCTACACTTCGATGTAGGCATAAGTACAATAAGAGTCATTATACATGGATGATAATTGATATTACCGAAAAGCTAAAGATATGATTGTTGCTTTCGTTGAGACAATGAACAGCTAACTTAAATTGTGCCTGAAAGATGCCTCTAATTATTATGTGTGTGTGTGTCTGTATGAGTGTGTGTGTGCACGTGTGTGTGTGCATCAGTGGCGGTCAGTGCCGTTTATGATGAGGTGGGACAATTATTTTTTCATGAGCGTGGCCTTATTTCTATTACAGCATGTTGGATGACTGTCATTCATATTCCATTCACCCAACTCAATTTATAGGTTTAGGCTACTTCATGATACTCAAATGTTCCCTATACCCATCATGAGGTTGCTACAACCTGGCCTATGAATGAAAGTTTGCAACGTAGGTGCACACAGGTCGAGAGAAAAATGTGAGATGACAGACAGTAACACATGGACAGACAGTGACACATTCAATACCGACTTGCCTAGCTTATCTAGGGTGTAATCACTAGTCCAATAGTTACAATTGAGAGTTTCCATTGGACTAATTCAGGTATTTTTAGCCCCGTTTCGTTTGCTTTCGTTGAAGAAAAGTTTTTCAATAGAATGGGCGGAGTGAACACACCCCATATCATACATAACCACAGTTCACATTCATAGCAGCCACGTTGTATTCCCTCTCACCCTATCCCTTCATTTGTGGACTTCAATAAACAACACATCAGCTGTATGTGACCAGGAGAAAAAACCTTTCTAAGCCAAACCATGTCATAACCGCTACACACAGCCTACATGGTTGTCCCCATAGTAGCTAAAGTAATGTCCTAGTCAACATAGCTAATATAACTATTGCGTTAGTAAACCCGCTACAATCATGCAGTAACATTACAGTGTATAGTCAGTAAGTAGTTACACCGGCGGTCCCCAGTGGCAATAAATTCATAAAACCAAAAGCTTACCTTGACTTGGAAGAGTTCCAGTGTTGTGTTGGATATTCATTTCCATCTAGCTAACATAGCATCCCTCTGTTTGAGCCGGGTGTTTGAGTAACTAAACTAACCAGCTGAATCTGCTAGCTAAGTAAGTGAAACTGAAAGTAAAAAAATTATGACAATCTCTCTCTCTCTTGCTTCTCCTTAATTTTTGAAGAAATACATTTGTTCAAAACTGTTAACTATTGTCTTTCTCTCTCTTTGAGTCAACTACTCACAACATTTTATGCACTGCAGTACTAGCTAGATGTACAGTAGCTTATGCTTTCAGTACTAGATGTCGCGCTACAGAGGGTAGTGCCCAATACATCACTGGGGCCAAGCTTCTTGCCACCTAGGACCTATATACTAGCCGGTGTCAGAGGAAGGCCCAAAAAATAGTCAAAGACTCCAGTCACCCAAGTCATAGACTGTTCTCTCTGCTACCGCACGGCAAGCGATACCGGAGCGCCAAGTCTAGGTCCAAAAGGCTCCTTAACGTCTTCTACCCCCAAGCTATAAGACAGCTGAACAATTAATCAAATGGCCACCCGGACTATTTACATTGACTCCCCCACCCCTTTGTTTTTACACTGCTGTTACTTTCTGTTTATTATCTATGAATAGTCACTTTACCCCTACCTACATGTACAAATTACCTCGACTAACCTGTACCCCTGCACATTGACTCGGTCCCGGTACCCCCTGTATATAGCCTCATTATTGTTATGTAATTTTATTGTGTTTTTACTTTAGTAAATATTTTCAGAACTCTATTTCTTGAACTGAATTGTTGGTTAGGGGCTTGTAAGTAAGCATTTCACGGTAAGCATTTCACAGCAAGTAAGCACAACACCTGTTGTATTCGGCGTGTGTGACAAATAACATTTGATTTGATTCATTCTCTAATCCTTTGACTGGGTGGACAACATGTCAGTTCTTGCTGCAAGAGCTCTGATAGGTTTGAGGACGTCCTCCGGAAGTTGTCATAATTAATGTGTAAGTCTATGGAAGGGGGTGAGAACCAAGAGCCTCCTAGGTTTTGTATTGAAGTCAGTATACCCAGAGGAGGATGGAAGCTAGCTGTCCTCCAGGTACACCATGGTGCTACCCTACAGAGTGCTGTTGAGGCTACTGTAGATCTTCTGTGCAAAACATTGTCTATTATCAATTATTTGGTGACGTGAATATATATAGTATAGTTTTATCAAAAATAATTTAAAAAATATATATATTTTTTAATTAAATTTATTGAGGAGGGTTTTTTTCAGACACTATAATCATAGCTTTTTCTATTTTCAGCAATCTTATTTTACATTTGAATCAGGGCTCCTCTATGATAAGAGGGGGAGTGAAAGAGAAGAGAAAAAGGAGGAAGAGGATGAAATGCATGTTTCTATTAAAAGAATGAGAGCGGAGTTGACAACATACATTTGGAGAGCTTCCACTTATGGTAGAAAGATGACAAGATTATGTTATAATACTGTTTATGCATCGAATATGGTTTCTCAGTACTCTTTCATCTGTGTGAGTGTGACTGAGTTGGGCCTCTGGTGACTAAGCATTTTTAGTGTTAGCTATATAAGACCCAGGATTCCTCTGTAAGGTTGGGCTCTCAACGATCACTGATGATGGGTGGTCCTTGACCAGGTTCATTATTGCAATTGTTAAATAGATAATAAAAATTGTATGAAGAAATAACAAAGTCTCTATCACTTCATAAAGAATTTTCCACGAAGTTCATGGTGACGAGGAAGGGATCCTTATCTCTGTCTGCTGACCACTCCTGAGGACCAGGGTGAACTGTGCATGGGAATCACTCTAGGTGTGATTCAAGGCAACCTGCACTTCACTAAGGCTGCAGAAAGGGACCTGCACACAGTCCTCCAGAGGGGGCCGGCGGACGGATACAGGATCTCGAACAAAGGCAAATTGAATATGGTGAGACGAACACGTACTGTCGTTTTAGAGATGATGAGATCCTGATGGTATTGTCATCATAGAAAGGAAGTCATGACCCTACAGTTCTGAGAAGAGAAATACGAAGTCATGAACATGCCGTATTCAGGTTATGAGATTCTGAAAATATCGTTAGAATAAAAAGGAAGTTCTAATGATACCCTCCTAAGAGGAGAAAACACTGAGTCGTGCACCTTTGCCGTTGTAAGGAGAAGTGTGACATGCATTATAATGCCCTGGGTTAGTATAGTAAGATGCAAATGTGCAAATTATGTAATTTCAGGAACTAGTCCTGAAGTAGAAACGTGTAGAAGTATGGTTACCACAGCATGGTTACCACAGCATTCTGCAGCAATACGCCATACCATCTGATTTGGGCTTAGTGGGACTATCATTTGTTTTTCAACAGGACAATGACCCAACACACCTCCAGGCTGTATAAGGGCTATTTTACCAAGAAGGAGAGTGATGGAGTGCTGCATCAGATGACCTGGCCTCCACAATCCCCCGACCTCAACCAAATTGAGATGGTTTGGGATGAGTCGGACCGCAGTGAAGGAAAAGCAGCCAATAAGTGCTCAGCATATGTGGGAACTCCTTCAAGACTGTTGGAAAAGCATTCCAGGTGAAGCTGGTTGAGAGAATGCCAAGAGTGTGCAAAGCTGTCATCAAGGCAAAGTGTGGCTTTTTGAAGAATTTCAAAAATAACATTTATTTTGATTTGTTTAACAGTTTTTTGGTTACCACATGATTCCATATGTGTTATTTCATAGTTTTGATGTCTTCACTATTATTCTACAATGTAGAAAATAGTAAAAATAAAGAACCACCCTTGAATGAGTAGGTGTTCTAAAACTTTTGTTTGGTTCGAAGCCCAGATCTGGGGAAGGGTACCAAAACATTTCTGCAGCATTGAAGGTCCCCAAGAACACAGTGACCTCAATCATTCTTAATTGGAAAAAGTTTGGAACTACCAAGACTCTTCCTAGAGCTGGCCGCCCTGCCAAACTGAGCAATCCATGGACAAGGGCCTTGGTCAGGGATGTGACCAGAACCCAATAGTCACTCAGAGAGCTCCAGAGTTGCTCTGTGGAGATTGGAGAACCTTCCAGAAGGACAACCATCTCTGCAGCACTCCACCAATCAGGCCTTTATGGTAGAGTGGCCAGACAGAAGCTCATCCTCCTCAGTAAAAGGCACATGACAGCTCGCTTGGAGTTTGCCAAACAGCACCTAAAGGACTCTCAGACCATGAGAAACAAGATTATCTGGTCCGATGAAACCAAGATTGAACTCACGTCTGGAGGAAACATGACACCATCCCTACGGTGTAGCATGGTGGTGACAGCATCATGCTGTGGGGATTTCTTTCAGCGGCAGAGACTGGGAGACTAGTCAGGATCAAGGGAAAGATTAACAGAGCAAAGTACAGAGAGATCCTTGATGAAAACCTGCTCCAGAGTGCTCAGGGCATCAGACTGAGGTGTCCCGACTGGCTTCGGGACAGGTCTCTGAATGTCCTTGAGTGGCCCAGCCAGAGCCCGGACTTGAACCCGATCGAACATCTCTGGAGAGACCTGAAAATCCAACCTGACAGAGCTTGAGAGGATTTGCAGAGAAAAATGGGAGAAACTCCCCAAATACAGGTGTGCCAAGCTTGTTGCGTTATACCCAAGAAGACTCGAGGCTAATGATCTCACTGGGTAAAGATTAGGGCTGGGGTAGGACAATCTGACCTTGGATCAGTAGTTGAGTCTGACTTCTACCTATGCAGACTGTGCATTATAAGTGTACAGCTGAGCTAAAATGAGCTGAAATAAGATCAACTGTCTTATCACATTTTTAACCCAAACTCCAGCCCCCTCTTACCCTTAGGAGCACTGAGATATTTAGAGTTTTGTATACATCAGCAGTTTAGAATGTGCATTCTCACTTCAAAATGATCAAGGAGGAGAGAAAAAGAGAGGGAGGAAGAGGAAAGTAGAAGAGAGAGGAAAAGGAAAATGACAAGAGTGCGTTCTTATCAGCAGAACAAAGTAACTAAAAATCAAAAAAAATGTGCTCTGTTTCTGCTGCTGTGTAGGGTATGACAGAAGCAGACATATCACACCCTTACTACACCTTAGAAAACCCCACAGAGAAACAGCTCACACAAAAATGCATGCACGAGCTCACACACGCGCACTATACGTACCCCAACATCACCCTGTCACTGTCAATATTTACTTAAAGGTTCCCTCCTCAAAGAACTGAATACAAACACATATGGAGGAAGTGGATACACTTCATAAAATGTTATTAAATCGTGGCTCTTAGTCCCCACTCAGTCAGGGCAGCAATACAAAACACTGTGGAACTGGAGCCTCACAGCTCCTTCAGTACCAGAGGTGAATAAACAAGATAGACCGCTGGGTCTTTGGGCCGCACACAGAGAGTTCTGATTGGTTGAGCAGATGTAGCATTAATCAAGTGCTGACGTAAAGGTCTGAGTTAGCGCAATCAGAAAGCTGAGAGTTTTTGCCTGGTAGTATGGTCTAAATAAATGATTTGAAAAGAGAGCAGAAAACACGTACACTGTGTAGCTGCTCCAGCGTTTTAATGTAGGAACTTTTGTACCTTTCCTGGACTTTGACTGCTGAATGTTACAGTACACTACCTGTTACCGAATAAAAAAGGTCCTATAAGTTCAACTCAAACTCTTCCTAAATGCCTACTTAATGTTGATGCCAAAACTCTCAAGGTCAGGGAGAGGCCAATCAAGTTTGTTAGAGAGAGAAGAATTTACTTTCCTTACAATACATACAGGCACTGTAGCAACTCCCCTCAGGCTAAATTGTAATAAGCAATCATAATCATAAAAACACAGTCAAATTGCTTATTGAACATCAATAATGCAGCACAGTGTGGCTCTCTTTGAGTTGATCGCTTTGATTGACTCATTTACAGAAACAGAGTGAGTGTGTTATGGTGATCGTGTATGTTTATTTGATTGACCTAACCTCTCTATACAGTAGGCTGTGGATTGGGCAGGGGGAGCATGAGGGTGAGTGGTAAACAATGTGTGTGTGTGCGTGTGTGTCTGTGCGCGTGTGTGTGTCACAACTTCCGCCGAAGTCGGTCCCTCTCCTTGTTCGGGCGGCGTTCGGCGGTCGACGTCACCGGCCTTCTAGCCATCGCCGATCCACTTTTCATTTTCCATTTGTTTTGTCTTTGTTTTACACACCTGGTTACAATCCCCCAATTATATGTTCATTATTTAACCCTCTGTTTTCCCCATGGTTTTTGTGCGTGTTTGTTTTATGTACTTCGGTTCTTTTGTGTGGGCTTGGTAATTCTACATGTACTTGGTAATTTTGAGTAAAGTTACTTTTATTACTCATCTCTGCTGTCCTGCGCCTGACTTCTCTGCACCAGCTACACCTAGACCTTTACAGTGTGTGTTATTATAATGGGGATTTATTGGTTGGTTTTAAGAGCTGTGGCCAGTGTTGCATCATCCATCAGTTAATCAGGAGAGTTTTAGCCCTCCAGGGTCAGAGAAGGACAATGTGTCACAGACATGACTAACTACTAAATCACACACTAGCAGAGAAGCAGGCAAGAACACACACACACACACACACACACACACACACACACACACACACACACACACACACACACACACACACACACACACACACACACACACACACACACACACACACACACACACACACACACACACACACACAATCTATTTCCATGAAAACATTCAACCCTACCAGCGTGCAATTGTATTCACAAATTCACACTAGGAAACAAAACACTTCCATAAGACATTGTCTTGCAAGAGAATTGTGTGATGGGTTAGACAGACTAGTCTAAAACCATAACATTACACCACAGCATCTGATCCAGCCCTGACCTTTCAGCACTTAATTACATCACAGTGTGACGATTACATCACCAATCTAATCCAGTTGTCAGTCAGTGTGATACCGGCCGTCATGCGGCCATTGCATTAAACACAGTCATAGACATATCACACAACCACGTTATGAAAACTCAGCAGCAAAAGAAATAACCGTCCTCTTACTGTCAACTGTGTTTATTTTCAGCAAACTTAACATGTGTAAATATTTGTATGAACATAACAAGATTCAACAATTGAGACATCAACTGAACAAGTTCCACAGACATGTGACTAACAGAAATGGAATAATGTGTCCCTGAACAAATTGGGGTCAAAATCAAAAGTAACAGTCAGTATCTGGTGTGGCCATCAGCTGCATTAAGTACTGCAGTGCATCTCCTCCTCATGGACTGCACCAGATTTGCCAGTTCTTGCTGTGAGATGTTACCCCATTCTTCCACCAAGGCACCTGCAAGTTCCCAGACATTTTTGTGGGGAATGGCCCTAGCCCTCACCCTCCGATCCAACAGGTCCCAGACGTGCTCAATGGGATTGAGATCCAGGCTCTTCGCTGGCCATGGCAGAACACTGACATTCCTGTCTTGCAGGAAATCACGAACAGAACAAGCAGTATGGCTGGTGGTATTGTCATGCTGGAGGGTCGTGTCAGGATGAGCCTGCAGGAAGGGTACCACATGAGGGAGGAGGATGTCTTCCCTGTAATGCACAGCATTGAGATTGCCTGCCATGACAACAAGCTCAGTTTGATGATGCTGTGACACACTGCCTCAGACCATGATGGACCCTCCACTTCCAAATGGATCCCTCTCCAGAGTACAGGCCTCGGTGTAACGCTCATTCCTTCGACGATAAACGCGAATCTGAACATCACCCCTGATGAGACAAAACCGTGACTCGTCAGTGAAGAGCACTTTTTGCCAGTCCTGTCTGGTCCAGCAACGGTGGGTTTGTGCCCATAGCTGACGTTGTTGCCGGTGATGCCTGGTGAGGACCTGCCTTACAACAGGCCTACAAGCCCTCAGTCCAGCCTCTCTCAGCCTATTGCAGACAGTCCGAGCACTGATGGAGGAATTGTGCGTTCCAGCTGTAACTCGGGCAGTTGTTGTTGACTCCTGTACCTGTCCCGCAGGTGTGATGTTCGGATGTACCGATCCTGTGCAGGTGTTGTTACACATGGTCTGCCAATGCGAGGATGATCAGCTGTCCATCCTGTCTCCCTGTAGTGCGGTCTTAGGCGTCTCACAGTACGGACATTGCAATTTATTGCCCTGGCCACATCTGCAGTCCTCATGCCTCCTTGCAGCATGCCTAAGGCACATTTACGCAGATGAGCAGGGACCCTGGGCATCTTTCTTTTGGTGTTTTTCAGAGTCAGTAGAAAGGTCTCTTTAGTGTCCTAAGTTTTCATAACTGTGACCTTAATTGGCTACCGTCTGTAAGCTGTTAGTGTCTTAACGACCGTTCCACAGGTGCATGTTCATTAATTGTTTATGGTTCATTGAACAAGCATGGGAAACAGTGTTTAAACCCTTTACAATGAAGTGTCACGTCCTGACCAGTAAAGGGGTCATTTGTAATTGTAGTATGGTCAGGGCGTGGCAGGGGGTGTTTGTTTTGTGTGTTTTGGGGTTTTTTGGTTCTAGGGGATTTTGGTTCTAGTTTTCTATTTCTATGTTTCCTTTTCTATGTGTGGCCAAGTATGGCTTCCAATCAGAGGCAGGATGTCTTTCATTGTCTCTGATTGGAAGCCATACTTAGGCAGCCTGTTTTTCCTGTGTCTTTGTGAATGGTTATTTTCTCTATAGCCTGTGTGCCTTATGGAACTGTTTCGTCGTCTGTTTATTTTGTTTTGAGTGTTCTTTCAAATAAATAAGTAAGATGAGCACTATACCCGCTGCATTTTGGTCACCGTTCATCGACGCCTGTGACATGAAGATCTGTGAAGTTATTTGGATTTCTATGAATTGTCTTTGAAAGACAGGGTCCTGAAAAAGGGACATTTGTTTTTTTGCTGAGTTTATTATTGAGGTGGTTAGTACAAAACAAGAGCAGCCAACTGTACTCTCCTACCTTCTCTCTAATTGGCTATCAGATAGCCCAGTGGATTCTGGGAAAGTTGTACTAGGTGTCATGGGATTGACTACTGTATATCACATTATGGGCCCAGTTGTTGCAGTCTACCCTGTGTGTCTGCATACACACAGATAATGTTCTGTTTTTGACTCATACTGTGGATTGTTAGGTAAAACTAGTGTTACGGTCATGGTTGATGTTGGAAGCTGAAATAATTGTTTTGTATTCCCAGACATCTCGCTGAGTAAGGGGCGGCATAAGATTTAAATAGCTAGAAAGGTTAGTCTCAATGAATGCAATGTTCCATGAATAAGCAATATATTACTTAAATAATTTGACTAAATGGTTGGATGTTGTAGAGTAAATATGTGTTGAGATTTTTGAGAAGTCATCGTTCATCACATCATTACCATTTTTTTGTTTTAATTTCACAATCCTGTGCAGAGCACCTTGGGCCACTGCCAATAATTCACCCAAACCACAAACTATAGTCAGGAAATGTACTGACTGCTTAAAAATGTGCTAACATGCATCTCCACCACACCGATGAGCTAAGCAAGCGGTTGGGTTGACAGGGACTCATGTCAGAGAACACACAAATATTCTCTCTCTGCTCTTGTCTTTTGGGCCAGGAAGGCCGGGGAGGCAAACTTTTTGGTGGATAGCTCGGAGCCATTGTTAATTAGTACAGCTCGTTGAGCTGACAGAGATGAAGATGTCTTTGTTAATTACGTTAATTCCTGCCTGTGTGCTGTTTTCTCTGAAGAAGATCCTGTCGCGCTGTTCGCTAATCAGCCTCTGAGATAAATTACATTTTTCCCTCCATGTTTCTTTATTGAGAAGGGTATGTTACCCTGGAGAGAAACATGACTTTGATTTCTTCATACAAATACATCTCATTTGAAAACAACACATCAAATCAAATGTTATTAGTCACATGCGCCGAATACAACAGGTGTAGACCTTACAGTGAAATGCTTACTTACGAGCCCCTAACCAACAATGCAGTTACATTTTTTTAATGAAATAATATCTAAAAAATACG
Source organism: Salmo salar (assembly GCF_965601325.2). NCBI lineage: Eukaryota > Metazoa > Chordata > Actinopteri > Salmoniformes > Salmonidae > Salmo > Salmo salar. The sequence continues at coordinate 8,451,092 of NC_138301.1, read as the reverse complement.
AGGTTAATATTAAAGAGCAGCAGTAAAATAATAGCGAGACTATATACAAGGGGGTACAGGTAAGTCGAGGTAATATGCATAGATGATAACAACAGAGAGTAGCAGCTGTGTGTGTGTGTGTGTGTGTGTGTGTGTGTGGGGGGGGGGTCAATGCAAATAGTCTGGGTAGCCATTTGAGTAGATGTTCAGGAGTCTTATAGCTTGGGGGTAGAAGCTGTTTAGAAGCCTCTTGGACCTAGACTTGGCACTCCGGTACCGCTTGCCGTGCGGTACAGTAGCAGAGAGAACAGTCTATGACTAGGGTGGCTGGAGTCTTTGACAATTTTTAAGGCCTTCCTCTGACACCGCCTGGTATAGATGTCCTGGATGGCAGGAAGTTTTGCCCCAGTGATGTACTGGGCCGTACACACTACCCTCTGTAGTGGCTTGCGGTCGGAAGCCGAGCAGTTGCCATACAAGGCAGTGATGCAACCAGTAGAGTTCATCGACTTCTGAATCTTAACAAATCTTTAAACTGTTGTAACAGATCATTGTTGGTGCAAAGAGGTGAAAGTGAGTTCAGGAGTCAAATCACAGCCTTCCCCTTTATTACAACTTTATCATACTACAAGGCAGTTTCAACATGTGTTGTGTTCATCCGTGATTGTCTAGTATAGCATCCATGATTCGTATCATCGATTGGACAGTCTATTTTGTTTATATGTTTTTTTATCGGAAATTACTAGGTGATTTAGTGGTTCTATTTCCGTTGTATTTTGAGATGCTACTCGTTGAGATAAACATCAGTTTCGACTAAGAACAAGTGTTTCTTTTTTATTCGTTTTTTTAAACATAACACACTGCAGTCCACCATTGAAATTAAAACAATTTCTAAGAATGTATTTATATCAAACCCATATGCTCTGAGTGAAATGCTAATTGACTATTTGTTCCTTCCCCATTAAAAAAAGCGAGAGAGAGATACCATACAGCTACTCTGACCACTGTTTATTGTGCTGAAACACCAAGCACTCTCCCTGATAGCACTCAAAGGCAAAGAAAAAAAGGAGTCATGATTAACTGCAACTCAACATGGCTGCAAGAACATTGGTGTCAACATAAATGGTCGTATCAAGCAAACAGCTAACTGAGCAGATTTGTTGCCACTCAACACTGTTTTGTGTGGCTACAACTGAAAGAACATTTTAGCTAAGCCTAAACCTAACCCTTTTCTTAACCTTAACCTCATTCTCCTAACCTGCTACTTGAATTCTCCTAACCTGCTATGTTAATTCTCCTAACCTGCTATGATAATTCTCCTAACCTGCTACATTAATTCTCATAACCTATGTTAATTATCCTAACATGCTACGCTCGTTTTCCTAACCTGCCACGTGAACAAACCATCAGTCCCAACAAACCATCAGTATCTCCACACAGAAACTGAACAATGAAAATGCGTTAAGAAACACTGCTCAATCAAAACCGTGTAACCAATCACAGAGCGCTGATCTCACACCCATCACTGATGATCCACCCACTTCTTCCAACACTTAAAAAAAAAGTCCAAGAGTCCAGAGTAATAAACATGACTGGATCATTACTTTTTCGAGTATGGTTTTGTTATGTAGGTTGCCAGCAAACAATCAGTTTGAGTCATATTGTACAGTGAATAACTGTTTTATATTTCTCTGCTTGAGTTTAACAAAAGTTCAGACTATAATGTTCACTGAATAAGCCCACAGCTTGTTCAGATAACACACTTACGCTAACAGTTCTGTAATACCTCTAGAGACCCTCCATTCAGTCCAACTCTTAAAAACCCCACTGTACTGGGATCTGTGAGACCTTTACAAAATGTCATGGCCTTCCTCAGAGTCTATATCATAATGATAAGGTTTCTAAAGCACGATGGAGACTTTTATCATCTGGAATTAAACGGGTGAGATGGATGCCAAGTAGAGGGCTATGTTCTCTTACTACTTATGTATCATGGCAGAAAACATCAGCAACCAACTCACTGCTTTATTTATGTGTATCAGGAGAACTCTGTTGGCCTCTTACCAGTGGTTGTTGCTGAGTTGCACAGAAATTAGTAGAAATTATAACAAGGGAGGTTTTTACGGTCATGAAAGTATAATTGTTTTGCTGGTAATGACATGTATTACAATATATAGTGTACACAGCACAGTCTGCAGTGCTTACTCCAGCTGAGTGCTTCTAAAGTTAATTAAGTACTGAGTTGGGAAGTGGAGGACATGGAAGGCTTGAAATACTGCAGATACATAATAACCATATTCCAGTTATCATCGCTCTTTATTTTTTATATAAAACCCCTTTTATTAACAATTAAAACCTAAATGAATTGCCTGAATTAATGTAAATAATATTGCACTGAAAGATGAACGCATTTACAGAAACAATGCTCTATAGTCTTGTTAAACGCATGAAATGTCCTTTATTATATCATTATACTTAAGCCTGCCTCCCTCTTCCTCTCTTTTTCTGCTACTTAACACCCCTCTCTCTATCTCTCTTTCACTCCTTCCTCACATCTCTCTCCATCTCTCACCCGCAGTCTCTATATCCTCTTTCTTTACTGACACCTCTCTCCATGTCCCTCTCCTCCCCCATCTTCTCTCTCTCCCCACACATGTGGTGACATTTCTGTGTCTTTGTCCACTTGGCGCAGTGTTGTCAGTGTGTGCCCTAGACATGAGTGAGTCTCACTGAGGCAGACCCAACCAGGCCCCCCAGAGTCACAGTGTGATATTAAAGCCCTGACCTTTCTGCTTCCTCAATTGACACAATAGGAACACTCAGCGGCCTCTCCTGTAACAGCAAAGAACATGACAAACTTTTAAAGAAATCCGTCAGAAAACTCAAAGGGCCTCGAAAACAGCCTTCCAGAAAGGGATTGGTTTTCTTTCAGAGCCACTGTAGCGCAATAAGACTTTTCCCCGAGAATGAGCTTTGTGGAGTCGTACAACCTATCAATCACTGTAAGTGAATTGGTATTTCAATGAATAAATATGGGGGGGATGAGGAGGGGGTTCTGTGGTATTATTTAAGATACTCTTTGAAGAGGTGGGGTTTTAGATGTTTTCGTAAGATGGGCAGGGACTCTGCTGTCATAGCTTCAAGGGGGAAGCTGTTTCCACCACTGGGGTTCCAAGACAGAGGCGCTTTGACTGGGCTGAGCTGCCCTCCCATAGGGGTGGGAGGGCCAAGAGACCAGAGGTGTAGGGTTTGAGCATAGCCTGAAGCTAGGGAGTGACAGTTCCTCTTGCTGCTCTATAGGCAAGTACCATGGTCTTGTAGTGGATGCAAGCTTCGACTGGAAGCCAGTGGAGTGTGCAGAGGAGTGGGGTGACATGGGAGAACTTGGGAAGGTTGAACACCATGTGGGCTGCGGCTTTCTGGATAAGTTGCAGGGGTTTAATGGCACAAGTGGGGAGCCCAGCCAAGTCATACATAAAAAAACTAATAATGAAAGAAAAACATTGAAGGTTGAATTTTATAAAGCAGACCTATCAGCTTGCTGCCAGATCTAAGCAAACTGTTGGAAAAAAAATGGTGTTTGACCAAATACAATGATACTTCTCTGAAAACAAAGAAACTACATATTTTCAGCATGCTTATAGACAAGGTCATTCAACATGTACTGCACTGACACAAATAACTGATGATTGGTTGAAATAAATTGATAATAAGATGATTGTGGGAGCTGTACTGTTAGATTTCAGTGCAGCCTTTGATATTATTGCCCATAACCTGTTGTTGATAAAACTTGTGTTAAGGCTTTTCAACCTCTGCCATTTCGTGGATTCAGAACTATCTAATAGAACTCAGAAGGTTTTCTTTAATGAAAGCTTCTCTAATGTAAAACATGTAAAGTGTGGTGTACCGCAGGGCAGCTCACTAGGCCCTCTACTCTTTTCTACTTTTACCAATGACCTGCCACTGACATTAAACAAAGCATGTGTGTCCATGTATGCTGATTATTCAACCATATACTATACGCATGAGCAACCACAGCTAATGAAATCACTGAAACCATTAAAAAAAGAGTTGCAGTCTGTTTTTGAATGGGTGGCCAGTAATAAACTAGTCCTGAATGACTCTAAATCTAAGAACATTGTATTTGGTACAAAACATTCCCTAAGTTCTAGACCTCAGCTGAATCTGGTAATGAATGGTGTGGCTGTTGGACAAGTTGAGAAGACTAATTTACTTGGTGATTACTTGGTGTTAACTTAACCTCTATGGGCTAGGTGGGACGCTTGCGTCCCACCTACTCAACAGCCAGTTGAATCCTGTGGCGCGTTATTCAAATCCTTAGTTATGCTATTACTTCAATTTTTCAAAAATATGACTATTTTACACCATTTTAAAGATAAGACTCTCGTTAATCTAACCACACTGTCCGATTTCAAAAAGGCTTTACAACGAAAGCAAAACATTAGATTATGTCAGCAGAGTACCCAGCCAGAAATAATCAGACACCCATTTTTCAAGCTAGCATATAATGTCACATAAACCCAAACCACAGCTAAATGCAGCACTAACCTTTGATGATCTTCATCAGATGACAACCCTAGGACATTATGTTATACAATACATGCATGTTTTGTTCAATCAAGTTCATATTTATGTCAAAAACCAGCTTTTTACATTAGCATGTGACTAGCATGTGACTAGCATTCCGACCGAACACTGCCGGTGAATTTACTAAATTACTCACGATAAACGTTCACAAAAAACAGAACAATTATTTTAAGAATTATAGATACAGAACTCCTCTATGCACTCGATATGTCCGATTTTAAAATAGCTTTTCGGTGAAAGCACATTTTGCAATATTCTAAGTAGATAGCCCGGCATCACAGGGCTAGCAATTTAGACACCCAGCAAGTTTAGCACTCACCAAAGTCAGATTTACTATAAGAAAAATGTTATTACCTTTGCTGTTCTTCATCAGAATGCACTCCCAGGACTTCTACTTCAATAACAAATGTTGGTTTGGTCCAAAATAATCCATCGTTATATCCAAGCAGCGGCGTTTTGTTCGTGCGTTCAAGACACTATCCGAAAGGGTAAATAAGGGTGACGAGCATGGCGCAATTCGTGACAAAAAAATTCTAAATATTCCATTACCGTACTTCGAAGCATGTCAACCGCTGTTTAAAATCAATTTTTATGCCATTTTTCTCGTAAAAAAGCGATAATATTCCGACCGGGAAATCGTTTTTTTTTATTACAAAGAGAGTGAAAGTAAAAGCATGCTATCCCCTCATGCACGAGCCTCAGTCTAATGGCCCTCTGATAGAGCACTTGCCAAACGCGCTAATGTGTTTCAGCCTGGGGATGGAATTACATCGTTCAGCTTTTTCCTGCCTTCTGAGAGCCCATGGGAGCTGTAGGAGGTGTCACGTCATGCCAGAGATCCCCTGTATTTGTTAGAGATGATCAAGGAGGGCAAGAAATGGTCAGACAGGCCACTTCCTGTAAGGAATCTTCTCAGGTTTTGGCCTGCCAAATGAGTTCTGTTATACTCACAGACACCATCCAAACAGTTTTACAAACTTTAGGGTGTTTTCTATCCAAAGCCAATAATTTTATGCATATTCTAGTTACTGGGCAGGAGTAGTAACCAGATTAAATCGGGTACGTTTTTTATCCGGCCGTGCAAATACTGCCCCATAGCCCCAACAGGTTAAATTGTAAACTGTCATGGTCAAAACATATAGATTCAATGGTTATAAAGATGATGAGAGGTCGGTCAATAATAAAGATATGCTCAAAATTTTTGAACACAACACTCCAAAAAGCAAGTCGTGCAGGCTCTAGTTTTGTCTGATCTTGATTATTGTCTAGTCGTGTGGTCGAGTGCTGCAAGGAAAGACCTAGTTAAGCTGAGGCTGGCCCAGAACAGAACGGCACGTCTTGCTCTTCATTGTAATCAGAGGGCTAATATAAGTGATATGCATGCCAGTCTCTCTTGGCTAAGAGTTGAGGAGAGACTCACTGCATCACTTCTTTTTTATAAGAACAATGTGTTGAAAATTCCAAATTGTTTGCAGACATGCCACAACGGGTCTTTTCATAGTCTCCAAATCCAGAACAAATTTAAGAAAGCATACAGTATTATTCTTAGCCATTATTGCATGGAACTCCCTTCTATGTCATATTGCTCAAATAAACAGCAAACCTGGTTTCAGAAAACAGATAAAGCAGCTCCTCACGGCACAACGCCTCTCCCCTATTTGACCTAGATAGTTTGTGTGTATAAATTGATATGTAGGCTACGCGTGCCTTTTTTTTAAATTGATGTAGTTCTGTCCTTGTGCTGTTCTTGTCTAGTAATGTTCTGTATTATCTCATGTTTCATGTTTTGTGTGGACCCCAGCAACAGCTAATGGGAATCCTAATAAAATACAAAATACCAAATACCAACAGTGAGTTTCAGTAGTCGAGACTGGATTTGGACCTTTACCACTTCCTGTGTAAGGTATGGTCGTTCTCTACGACTGTTGTAGAGCATGAACCTGCAGGAGTGAGTCACTGCTTTAATGTTTGCAGGGAATGACAGGCTGCTCCAGGTCACGCCAAGGTTCTTAGCACTTTGGGAGTGGGACAGCATGGAGTTGTCAACCATGATGGAGAGATGTTGGAGCGGGCAGGCTTTCACTGCTTTGTCTTGTCGAGATTGAGCTTGAGGTGGTGTGCCGGCATCCAAGCTGAGATATCTGCCAGGCTGGCAGAGATGTGTGCTGCCACCTGGGTGTCAGAAGGGGGGATGACACTCAAGTACTGTCATCCGCATAGCAATGGTAGGAGAGACGATGTAAGGATATGACAGAGCCAAGTGACTTGGTGTATAGAGAGAAAAGGGCCTAGAATCGAGACCTGGGGGACACCAGTAGTGAGAGTACATGGTGCAGACACAGATTCTCTTCACGTCACCTGGTAGGAGCGGCCTGCCAGGTAGGATGCAATCCAACAGTGTGCATAGCCTGAGACGCCCAGGGGAGGAGGATCTGATGGTTCATGGTGTCGAAGGCAGCGGAAAGAGCTAGGAGGATGTTGTGGTGGAAAAATGATGACAAAGCTTATGAACTGTTTAACCCTAGCTATATGGTTTTGTGTATTGGTAGCTATAATGTAATACATATTTTCTATATGACGTTTTATAACTAGGTACCTTTGTGCTCACAAGAGGAGGAAGTTTCTCTCTGTGTGTGTGTGTGTGTGTGTGTGTGTGTGTGTGTGTGTGTGTGTGTGTGTGTGTGTGTGTGTGTGTGTGTGTGTTAGCAGACAATACCCAAGAGAGAACCTTGAGCTTGGAGCTAAATCTCCCGGCTAGCTGAAGAAGTCCATCAGCCACTCCTTGGGCTACAGTACCTATTTTGCCGATTGGCCTGGACCCCTTTTACTGCCGATACGGAGCCCCACCGATCCATCACGACTGGACTACCAACGTAATCCGCCCGAGGGTTTTTTTCCAACAGGCTCCTCCGTCGCGACGTCCCCTGAATGCCCATCTGTTAGCCTGCTAGAAGCGGCCCGCTAGCTGTCTAGAACCTATCGGACTGTTAGCTGAAGAGATCCATCAGCCATTTTCTTAGGCTTCTATACCCATTTTGCCAATTGGCCTGGACCCTTTTACTACACGGATCCCTGCCGATCCTTGACGACTGGTTTGCCGACGTAATTCCGCACAAGGGGGCTACAATAGAATCTTCCGTCGCGACGTCCCTCTAAGGCCCTTCTGCTAGCCCCGGCCCTGAATCGCCCTGTCCCCAGCCCACCTAGCTACTCACTGGACCCCATGATCACCCGACTATGCATGCCTCTCCCTAATGTCAATATGCCTTGTCCATTGCTGTTTTGGTTAGTGATTATTGTCTTATTTCACTGTAGAGCCTCCAGCCCTGCTCAATATGCCTTAGCTAACCCTTTTGTTCCACCTCCCACACATGCGGTGACCTCACCTGGTTAAAATAGTGTCTCTAGAGACAATACCGGCCGTGAAAATACTGCCCCCTATCCCTAACAGGTTAACCTGTTATGGATAGGGGGCAGTATTTTCAAGGCCGGATAAAAAACGTACCCGATTTAATCTGTTTATTACTCCTGCCCAGAAACTAGAATATGCATATAATTGTTTGATTTGGATAGAAAACACCCTAAAGTTTCAAAAACTGTTTGAATGGTGTCTGTGAGTATAACAGAACTCATATGGCAGGCCAAAACCTGAGAAGATTCCAAACAGGAAGAGCCCTCTCTGACCATTTCATGGCCTTCTTTAGCCTCTTTATTGAAAACAGAGGATCTCTGCTGTAACGTGACACTTTCTAAGGCTCCCATAGGCTCTCAGAAGGCGCCAGAACATTGAATGATGACTTTGCAGTCCATGGCTGAAAAACAGTAGCGCATTTGGATAGTGGTCAATCTGAGAACAATGAGACGGGCGCGCGCTTGCACGTGAAGAGTCCATTTTACATTTTCAGTCTTTGAACGAAAACAACAACTCCCGGTCGGAATATTATCGCTATTTTACGAGAAAAATCGCATAAAAATTGATTTTAAACAGCGTTTGACATGCTTCGAAGTATGGTAATGGAATATTTTGAAATTTTTTGTCACGATACGCGCGGGCGCGTCACCCTTCGTTACCCTTCGGATAGTGTCTTAAACGCACGAACAAAACGCCGCTATTTGGATATAACTATGGATTATTTGGAACCAAACCAACATTTGTTGTTGAAGTAGAAGTCCTGGGAGTGCATTCTGACGAAGAACAGCAAAGGTAATCCAATTTTTCTTATAGTAAATCTGAGTTTGGTGAGTACCAAACTTGGTGGGTGTCAAAATAGCTAGCCTGTGATGGCCGGGCTATCTACTCAGAATATTGCAAAATGTGCTTTCACCGCAAAGCTATTTTAAAATCGGACACCGCGATTGCATAAAGGAGTTCTGTATCTATAATTCTTAAAATAATTGTTATGTTTTTTGTGAACGTTTATCGTGAGTAATTTAGTAAATTCACCGGCAGTGTTCGGTGGGAATGCTAGTTCTGAACGTCACATGCTAATGTAAAAAGCTGTTTTTTGATATAAATATGAACTTGATTGAACAAAACATGCATGTATTGTATAACATAATGTCCTAGGAGTGTCATCTGATGAAGATCATCAAAGGTTAGCGCTGCATTTAGCTGTGGTTTTGGTTTTTGTGACATTATATGCTAGTTTGAAAAATGGGTGTCTGATTATTTCTGGCTGGGTACTCTCCTGACATAATCTAATGTTTTGCTTTCGTTGTAAAGCCTTTTTGAAATCGGACAGTGTGGTTAGATAAAGGAGAGTCTTGTCTTTACAATGGTGTAAAATAGTCATATGTTTGAAAAATTGAAGTTTTCGGATTTTCGAGGAATTTGTAATTCGCGCCACGCCCTATCATTGGATATTGGAGCGGTGTTCCGCTAGAGGAACATCTAGATGTAAGAGGTTTTAACGAGAGTCTTGTCTTTAAAATGGTGTAAAATAGTCGTATGTTTGAAAAATTGAAATTATTGCATTTTTGAGGTTTTGTATTTCGCGCCACGCTATTCCACTGGCTGTTGAATAGAGTGGGACGGTGACATGCCACCTAGCCCATAGAAGTTAATTGATTGCCCCACATCTATCTTCAGAGCTTGTGCTGTTAGGTGACCTAAACTGGGACATACTTAACACCCCGGCCATCCTACAAACTAAGCTTGATGCCCTCAATCTCACACAAGTTATCAATGAATCTACCAGGTAGAAGGCTAGCTTTTTCAAACAGAAATTTGCATCCTGCAGCACAAACTCCAAAAGGTTCTGGGACACTGTAAAGTCCATGGAGAATAAGAGCACCTCCTCCCAGCTGCCCACTGCACTGAGGCTAGGAAACACTGTCACCACCGATAAATCCACAATTATTGAGAATTTCAATAAGCATTCCTCTACGGCTGGCCATGCTTTCCAGCTGGCTACCCCTACACCGGTCAACAGCCCTGCACCTCCCACAGCAGCTTTCCCAAGCCTCCCCATTTCTCCTTCACCCAAATCCAGATAGCTGATGTTCTGAAAAAGCTGCAAAATCTGGACCCCTACAAATCAGCCGGGCTGGACAATCTGGACCATCTCTTTCTAAAAGTATCAGCCAAAATTGTTGCAACCCCTATTACTAGCCTGTTCAACCTCTCTTTCGTATTGTCTGAGATCCCCAAAGATTGGAAAGCTGCCACGCTCATACCCCTCTTCAAAAGGGGAGACACTCTATACCCAAACTGCTACAGACCTATATCTATCCTACCCTGCCTTTCTAAGGTCTTCAAAAGCCAAGTAAACAAACAGATCACCGACAATTTTGAATCCCAACGTACCTTCTCCGCTATGCAATCTGGTTTTTGAGCTGGTCATGGGTGCACCTCTGCCACGCTCAAAGTCCTAAACGATATCATAACCGCCATCAATAAGAAACAATGTGTGTCAAATCAGAGAGCCTGTTGTCCGGACCTCTGGCAGTCTCTATGGGGGTGCCACAAGGTTCAATTCTCGGGCCGACTCTTTTCTCTGTATACATCAATGATGTCGATCTTGCTGCTGGTGATTCTCGGATCCACCTCTATGCAAACGACAACATTCTGTATACTTTTGGCCCTTATTTTGGACAGTGTGTTAACTAACCTCAAGACGAGCTTCAATGCCATAACTCTTCTTCCGTGGCCTCCAACTGCTCTTAAATGCAAGTAAAACTAAATGTATGCTCTTCAACCGATCGCTGCCCGCCCGTCCAGCATCATAACTCTGGACGGTTCTGACTTAGAATATGTGGACAACTACAAATTCCTAGGTGTCTGGTTAGACTGTAAACTCTCATTCCAGACTCATATTAATAACCTTTCTGGGATAGGGTCTAGTTTCCTGAATTTCAGCCTGACTGAGGTCCCCAAAGTAACCTGCCTGTTACTCAGACGCAGAAGCCAGGATATGCATTGGTAGTATTGGATCGAAAACACTTTTGAAGTATTTAAAACTGTTAAAATAATGTTTGAGACTATAACAGAATTGATTTGCCAGGCGAAAATCCGAAGAAAAACCAACCAGAATGTATTTTTTCTTATAATGGAATCCTATTTTTACTATATAAATCCGTCTCCCAGATTGCAATTCCTATGGCTTCCACTAGATGTCAACAGTCTTTATTAAAATTTTCATGCTAGTTTTTTGAAAAACAAGCAAGAATTTGGAGTTTTGGTTAGGACACCACCGGAACAATATCAATCTTTCGGCGCGCACTTACTAATTTTGCTTTACTATTCCACATACTACTTTCCGTATGAAATATTATATTTTATTTACATTTTAGAGTACCTGAGGATTAAATGGAAACGTCGTTTGACTTGTTTGGATAAAGTTTAGCGGTAACTTTTTGGACTCCTTTGTCTGCATGTTGAACAAGTGGATTAATGAAATCGATGGCACCAACTAAAACAGACTTTTTGGGATATAAATAAGGATTTTATCTAACAAAATGACCATTCATGTTGTAGCTGGGATCCTTGGGATTGTAAATAGAGGAAGATCTTCAAAAGTAAGTGATTTATTTAATCGCTATTCGTGATTTTATGAAGCCTGCGCCGTCCTCAGACAATCGCATGGTATGCTTTCGCCATGTAGCCTATTGTAAATTGGTCAACGCATTTAGATTAACAAGAAATTAAGTTTTTAAATGAATGTTTAATATTACTATTATGTAATTGAATTGCGCAACCTCCAATTTAAGTAGATGTTGTCGGCTTGTGCGCCGCTAGCTGGATGCTTATCCCTAATTAAGCATCTTCAATCTAAATTAAATCTAGAATCGGCTTCCTATTTTGCAACAAAGCATCCTTCACTCATGCTGCCAAACATACCCTCGTAAAACTGACTATCCTACCGATCCTTGACTTCGGCGATGTCATTTACAAAATAGCCTCCAACACACTACTCATCAAATTGGATGCAGTCTATCACAGTGCCATCCATTTTGTCACCAAAGCCCCATATACTACCTACCACTGCGACCTGTATGCTCTCGTTGGCTGGCCCTGGCTTCATATTCGTCGCCAGACCCACTGGCTCCAGGCCATCTATAAGTCTTTGCTAGGTAAAGCCCCACCTTTTCTCATCTCACTGGTCACCATAGCAGCACCCACCCGTAGCATGCGCTCCAGCAGGTATATTTCACTGGTCACCCCCAAAGCCAATTCCTCCTTTGGCCGTCTCTCCTTCCAGTTCTCTGCTGCCAATGACTGGAACGAATTGCAAAAATCACTGAAGCTGGAGATTCATATCTCCCTCACTAACTTTAAGCACCAACTGTCAGAGCAGCTCACAGATCACTGCACCTGTACATAGCCCATCTGTAAATAGCCCATCCAACTACCTCATCCCCATATTGTTTTTTAGGTTTTTTTTCTCCTTTGCACCCCAGTATCTCTACTTGCACATTCATCTTCTGCACATCTATCACTCCAGTGTTTAATTTCTAAATTGTAATTATTTCACCACTATGGCCTATTTATTGCCTTGCCTCCCTTATCTTACCTCATTTGCACACACTGTATATAGAATTTTCTATTGTGTTATTGACTGTATGTTTGTTTATACCATGTGTAACTCTGTGTTCTTGTTTGTGTCACACTGCTTTGCTTTATCTTGGCCAGGTCGCAGTTGTAAATGAGAACTTGTTCTCAACTAGCCTACCTGGTTAAATAAAGGTGAAATAAAATAAATAAAAATGGGAGTTGTATGTATGTATCCTGCTCGGGGACAGCCCCCTGGTAGAGCTTCAGACCAACTTATACTGAGTGTGCCTTAATTTGTTGTAACCTCGCCGCTGGCGTGAAGATTAATAAAGATAATTTACTAATTGACATGAGTCCTTCATGGTAATTTCCATTACAATGGATACAGAGGAGAGAGAGTCAGCTTTGGCAGTGTGGAGAGCCTCCGTGACACAGAGGAGAGCGGTCTCGTTTGAGTGACTCATCTTGAAGCCTAGGTCAAGAAAATTGTTCTGAGAGAGATAATGGTGCGAGTGAGCATGCTCAAGTCTTTTGAAAATAAAATAAAGAAGGGTAACCGGTCTGTAGTTTTGGATGTTAGAGGGAATTGTTGGTTTCTTGAGGAGGGGAATGACTCTGGACATTTTTAAATCAGAGGAGACACAGTCATTAGTCAGGGAGGAGTTGATGAGGGAAGTGAGCAAAGGGAGAAGGTTTCCAGAGAAGAGAGGAGTTGATGGGGTCGAGCAGGTGGATGGACCTCACTAATCGCAGGATTTTATCTGGAGAGAGAGGGGAGAAAGAGGTGAAGGTGTAGGGTAGTTATGTGTGAGTGGACTCAATTGGCTGAGTGAATGAGGCGCAGATGTCGTGAACCTTCTTTTCAAAGTGGTTGACAAGGTCATCTGCTGAGGGGGTGGATGATTAAGGAGAGGAGAAGGTAGAAAAGAGTTCCCTAGGGTTAGAGGCAGAAGCTTGAAATTTAGAGTGATAGAAAGTGGATTTAGCATTGGATACAGAGGAAGGAAATGTAGAACGGAGGGAGTGAAAGGATGATAGGTTCTCCGGAATTTTAATTTTCCCTAATTTTCGCTCAGCTGCCCGCAGCCCTGTTCTGTAAGCTCACAATGACTCACTCAGCCCTGGAGCAGGAGGTGAAGGCTGAGCTGGCCGGGAGGAAAGGGGACAGTGCGAGTCATAGGATCTGGAAAGGGAGGAGTAGGTTCGATGAAGCAGAATCTGGAGAAATGAGGGAGAAGGATTTTGCAGAAATTAGAGATGATAGGATAGAAGAGGAGAGAGTAGTGGGAGAGAGATGACACATGACCATCTGGGTAGGGGCTGAGCGGGTAGGGTTGGAGAAGAGGGAGACAGAAATGGAAACAAATAGTGATCAGAGACCTGGAGGTGGGTTGCAGTGAGATTAGTTGGTGAACAGCCTCTAGTAAAGATTAGGTCAAGCATTTTGCCTGCCTTGTGAATGGGAGGGGACTGGGAAAATGTGGGATCAAAAGAGTCAAGGAGGGGAAAGAAAGAGGTGAAAATAAATGAACTGAAGGTAGACTTCGGGAGGTTGAATTCACCCAGTACGATGAGCGGTGGGCCATCATCAGGAAATTAGAATTTTATCAAGCTCATTGAAGAGCTCTATAAGCGTAGCCCTGTGCCACCACAACAACGACCAGATGCTCTCGGACTATGAGAAAACACGTAGTCAGAGGAAGAGAGAGCAGCTGGAGTAGCAGTGTTTTCTGTGGTGATCTATGTCTCCATCAGGGCCAAAAAGTCTAGGAACTGAAGGGCAGCATAGGCTGAGCGAACTCTGCGTTCTTGACCGCAGATCGGCAGGTCCAAACGTTTCCAGAGACAAGGAATTCCACATGGGTTGTGTATGCAGGGTACACAAAATTACAAGGGTTGCAGCCAAGGGGTGGGGAGCGTCTGTAAAGCCTACAGGGAGAGGAGCAAACAGGTATAGAAAACACACACATAGTTGACAACGCTACAAAACAGCGAAATAAGAACATCTGAAAATAACTAGTTAAAATACTCAAGTGCGAGAATGGTGTGGAGGCTTCCTCAAACAACTCGGGAGAACACTCATTGTTTTGGCGACGAGACCGCTACTGACACAACCCCCCGCTGAGAAAACAGGGGAGACTGAAGTATTAAAACGAATTGCTAATCGCCTTGCAAAGGTGAAGAGGACACCTGGTGTTAATTGCTGAATACCAAGGAGAGGAGAAATGACTCCCCCTCTAATAAAGTCACTGATTAGCAAAACAACAACAGTCACACATTTCCCTGCCCCTTAATCCTGGTTGATTTGTCAATCATCAGCTGCAAGTTATGAGCAGTCAGCAGTTTACACACCAAGTAGGCTACAGCACTTAATTAAAGTAGATGGCCCTACGTAGCAAAAAGACAGTACTAGACAACAGTTTAAGACAAAAAGTATACTCCCTGGAAAATATCTAGCTATAGATGGAATTCTGTTTTCTCCAGCCTCAAAATCTGACTGCAACTACAGAAGCACACAGAAAACAACCGCCTCAGCTCTAGATGGAGAGAGAGAGACAGACCGAGAAGGACAGAGGGCTCAGAAGATGGAGAGATAAAGGGAGAACAGATGACTAGTACAGAGAGTGAGAGAGAAAGTCAGATAGATTCTATCAGACATGGCTAGACAGGACCAGTAGGTACAGAGACTCATATCAGATCAGATCTGCTCATATCAGGGTCAACACTGCCAGACAAAGAGAGGCATTGAGAGGCAGAGAGAGATATAGAGAGGCAATAGAGGGTTATCAAATCCCCTGTGCCCCACTACTTGTGGACATCTCTCTGTTTCTGTGGACATGAGCTTTGAAGTATCTTGAGAGGAAGGAGAGAGAGAAAACAAGAGAGGGAGAAAGATTTATATGCTGACGTTCCGACTGCCGTCCATGGTGCTGAAAGAGCAGAGGGGTTGTGCTCTGGATGAGAGCTAAACACTTGGCTGCTTGCCAACCATTAGTTTCCACACTGGCAATGTGCTCTCAGCGTGACTCAAAGCAACCGCTAAAACAAATTCACAGCGATACGCTAAACAGTTAGCATGGTAGGACTGTGGGGCTTTTTGGCGCAAAATGTCTGCTAATAACTATCAGCGTCCTCCCTGGCAATGCTTTCTCTGCCTGCAACTGTTAAAACAAACAAAGAGAACAATGCTAAACTGCTAGAAATGTAGTGCCTTCGGTTTCAATAGCCCCAGTGAGTAGGGCAATCAGACATCTTATTATAGAAGTACTAGGGGGAAAAAAGACAAAGATAAATTATGGGGAAGTTGGTGTGGAACAAACAAATATCCTTGTGACTGGGTCCGATTCTGACAAATTGTATTTTTGGCATGAAAGAGGCTCTGATGAATGCAAATGTTTGTGTAATGATTGTACTTACCTACAGTGCCTTCAGAAAATATTCAGACCCCTTGACTTTTTCCACATTTTGTTGTTACGTTACAGCCTACCCAATAATGATAAATGAAAACAGGTTTTAAGAAATGTTTGTGCATGTATTAAAGATTAAAAACAGAAATACCTTATTTACATACAGTTGAAGTCGGAAGAATACATACACCTTAGCCAAATAATTTTAAACACAGTTTTTCACAATTCCTGACATTTAATCCTAGTAAATATTCCCTGTCTTAGGTCAGTTAGTATCACCACTTTATTTTAAGAATGTGAAATATCAGAATAATAGTTGAGAGAATGATTTATTTCAGCTTTTATTTCTTTCATCACATTCCCTGTGGGACAGAAGTTTAATTACATTCAATTAGTATTTGGTAGCATTGCCTTTTAATTGTTTAACTTGGGGAAAACTTTTCGGGTAGCCTTCCACAAGCTTCCCACAATAAGTTGGGTACATTTTGGCCCATTCCTCCTGACAGAGCTGGTGTAACTGAGTCAGGTATGTAGGCCTCCTTGCTCGCACACACTTTTTCAGTTCTGCCCACAAATTTTCTATAGGACGAGGTCTTCAACTGTATGTTCAAAGGCAGCATGATGTGACTCTAATGATGATTTGAAAAAAGTAGCTTGAACTGCATGAGCTCTGCTTAGTTATTTTGCCCAGGCTGTACACTCTTCATCAGTCTCTCATTCCGGTTTGGCAAGCACTTGATAATTCCTAGAATTTCCCGGCGGCATCCCCTTTGTGTGGCCGTAATCCCCCCTAAAACAATCCATGCCATTGCGGCGCCGTTGAGCCCTTGGACTGAATAAAATTATTATAATTCCTGTCTCCCGGCTGCGTGCGCCGAAGCACCTCTCACTCACATGGCTCTCTCAGATAGTTAAATTCTTATTAGCCAAAAGCCTGTCACGAGATCGGATCTTTCTCACGGGCTACAGGTGAAGACAGACACGCATGTCCTTATCTAATTCCAAGGCACATATTGAAGATTATGGAACTGTCCACCTTTACTTTTCGGCAGCCAACAAAATAAGTAGGCCTAACGAACAGCAAAAGTACGAGCCTATCAACTTTTGTACTATGGGGGATACCGTTTAGCTTAAAATGTTGATAAACTATTAGGCTATTTCTTCACATTATAAGCTCAGCAATGCACATACAGTAGTAGGCTATAAAAAAAATGCAATCAATTAGCGGGAAAACACCATTCTCAAAAGTGACCGCAAATGCAATTATGCATGTCATGTTATTATTATAAAGGTGTATTTATATGGTGAAAATGAGCTTCCCCAAACTTTAAATTCACGTGCTGCATATGTATGCCAGTTAGGCACTACACCTGTTGTAAAGCAGATTAATGTGCTTAGTAAATAAAATTAAGTTATTTGGCCACTTGGATAGAAAACCTTATCACAACATATATTGTTGGCCTATGGGCTAGGCTATATGAGGTGTGCAACTTTGATAAAAAAATGACAACAAAAAAAGGCTTTCACTGTTACTTTTTCCTTTGTTTTATTAACCCATCTACCACCCCCCCCCCCCCAACATATGTTGTTAGTTTTTTTACAGCTTTTCTGCTACATATACATACATTTTACATACATGGTACATTCATATACAGCAATCACATAAGATCTTTAATCCCACCCCTCAGCCACTCTCAGTCTATCCCACCTATCAGCATAGACCATCCTCGTTTGATTTCCATATGCCACACATTTTTCAATTGTGCTGTGATGTTTTACATTCATTTTGAAACGTTCTAATTGTATAGTATCCACAGATTGTAATCTAAAGATGAAAACCTGTTCTACAGGTATTGTCAGTATTTATTGACTGACTATGGCTTTCCAAATCGCCCAACACTGCTATTTGTAAGGTTCATTTTAAGTGAATGTTGTGATTTTTAACCATTCCTGAACCTGTGGCCAGAAACAAGCTACATAGGGTACCAGAATAAATGATCTAGTGATTCTGTCTCTTCGCAGCAAAATCTATTGAGCTGAGATTGTTGTATGACCCATATATAGCGTTCTGTTGCTGGCAAGAATTTTGTATAATAATTTAAATTGAAGACCTGATTGGTGGAGTGCTGCAGCGATGGTTATCCTTCTGGAAGGTTCTCCTGGAGCTCTGTCAGAGTGACCATCGTGTTCTTGCTCACCCCCCGATCAAGGCCCTTCTCCCCCGATTGCTCAGTTTGGCCGGGCGGCCAGCTCTAGGAAGGGTCTTGGTGGTTCCAAACTTCTTCCATTTATGAATGATGAAGGCCACTGTGTTCTTGGGGACCTTCAATGCTGCAGAAATGTTTTGGTACCCTACCCCAGATCTGTGCCTCGACACAATCCTGTCTCGGAGCTCTACGGACAATTCCTTCGACCTCATGGCTTGGTTTTTGCTCTGACATGCACTGTCAACTGGGGGACCTTATATAGACAGGTGCGTGCCTTTCCAAATCATGTCCATAATAATTGAATTTACCACAGGTAGACTCCAATGAAGTTGTAGAAACATCTCAAGCATGATCAATGGAAACAGGATGCACCTGAGCTCAATTTCGAGCAAAGGGTCAGAATACTTATGTAAATAAGGTCTTCGAAAAACCTGTTTTCGCTTTGTCATTATGGGGTATTTTGTGTAGATTGATGAGGATTTATTTTATTTTTCATCCATTTTATAATAAGACTAACATAACAAAATGTGGAAAAAGTCAAAGGGTCTGAATACCTTCTGAATGCACTGTATTTGTGACTCCACCATTTCGATTCATAACATCATTTTTTAAATTTATTAAATCAGTATATGAGTTTAACCATAACATTTGTTCTATCGTTTCTGGCGGATAAAACTGAAATTGTAACCAGCTTTGTATGGCTTGTTTTAGAAAGGGCGATACTTTAAACAAAATGTCTTTCTTTATGAGTCGGAAATGGAAAGTTGTAATCTGTATAATGGCAAAGAGGCACATTTTTAACAAAGGATGAGCCTTAATAATCTACTGGAGAACCATTTTGGGTTTAAGTATAACCTGTTATGGATAGGGGGCAGTATTTTCACGGCCGGATAAAAAACGTACCCGATTTAATCTGATTATTACTCCTGCCCAGAAACTAGAATATGCATATAATTATTAGCTTTGGATAGGAAACACTCCAAAGTTTCTAAAACTGTTTGAATGGTGTCTGTGAGTATAACAGAACTCATTTGGCAGGCCAAAACCTGAGAAGATTCTGTACAGGAAGTACTCTGTCTGACCATTTCTTGGCCTTCTTGATCATCTCTATCCAAAACAAGGGATCTCTGCTGTTACGTGACACTTCCTACGGCTCCCATAGTCTCTCAGAAGGCGGCAAAAAGCTGAATCGTGGCTTTGCAGGCCCTGGCTGAAAAACAGTAGCGCATTTTGATAGTGGTCGATCAGAGTACAGAGACTGGCGGGCGCGTGCACGAGGCGACCCCATGTTTTTATTCTTTCGTCTTTGAACGTAAACAACGACTCCCGGTCGGAATATTATCGCTTTTTTACGAGAGAAATAGCATAAAAATTGATTTTAAACAGCGGTTGACATGCTTCGAAGTACGGTAATGGAATATTTAGAATTTTCTTGTCACGAAACGCGTCGGGCGCGTAACCCTTCGTCACCCTTGGATAGTGTCTTGAACGCACGAACAAAACGCCGCTATTTGGATATAACTATGGATTATTTTGAACCAAACCAACATTTGTTATTGAAGTAGCAGTCCTGGGAGTGCATTCTGATGAAGAACAGGAAAGGTAATCAAACTTTTCTAATAGTAAATCGGAGTTTGGTGAGGGTCAAACTTGGTGGGTGTCAAAATAGCAAGCCGTGATGGCTGGGCTATCTACTCAGAATATTGCAAAATGTGCTTTCACCGAAAAGCTATTTTAAAATCAGACATAGCGAGTGCATAAAGGAGTTCTGTATCTATAATTCTTAAAATAATTGTTATGTTTTTTGTGAACGTTTATCGTGAGTAATTTAGTAAATTCACCGGAAGTGTTCGGTGGGAATGCTAGTTCTGAACGTCACATGCTAATGTAAAAAGCTGGTTTTTGATATAAATATGAACTTGATTGAACAAAACATGCATGTATTGTATAACATAATGTCCTAGGCGTGTCATCTGATGAAGATCATCAAAGGTTAGTGCTGCATTTAGCTGTGGTTTTGTTTTTTGTGACATTATATGCTAGCTTGAAAAATGGGTGTCTGATTATGTTTGGCTGGGTACTCTGCTGACATAATCTAATGTTTTGCTTTCGCTGTAAAGCCTTTTTGAAATCGGACAGTGTGATTAGATAAAGGAGAGTCTTGTCTTTAAAATGGTGTAAAATAGTCATATGTTTGAAAAATGGAAGTTTTGGGATTTTTGAGGAATTTGTAATTCGCGCCACGCCCGTCATTGGATATTGGAGCAAGTGTTCCGCTAGCGGAACGTCTAGATGTAAGAGGATAACTTATGTACGAGTGAAGCTTTTAGTGAGAGGTTTAAAGCTTTAATATTTAATCATTTAGGCCCCCAAACTCATATTCATTATGCAAATAGGCATGTTTAATTGTGTCTGGCTTAGCATTCCAAATAAAATGAAATATTAGTTGCTCATATGATTTCAAATACGAGATGTCTGGAGTAGGCAGCGCCATTAGTAAGTAAGTCAATTAAAATAGGACCAAAGAGTTCATCAATGTGATTTTTCCTTAAATAGACAAGTATTTACCTCTCCATGGTTGAAAACCTATTTTTGCAAACTTTCTATTGAAATTGATTGTGGTAAGTAAATAAAACATTTTGAGATGTGAATACCAAGTATGTCTACTTCAACATCCACCCATTTTATTGTTGAACTACAAGGTAAACACTGTTTTTTAACGATCCAATAGGTAATATGGTACACTTGGCATAATTAGGTTTTAGTCCAGAGAGGCTAGAAAAGTGATCAAGATCTTCAATGAAAAGTGCAGGGATTCAGGTTGCGGACCACCCCTTTCTTGCCTTACTACACTGGGCTGGGCTTGTGATAACATATAATTCACAAGTGATAGGCTAATAATATTGTCACCCATCAGACTGTTCTCGATTTAATCTTGTCTTTACATCTACCTAATAACATACAGTACCAGTCAAAAGCTTGGACACATCTACTCATTCAAGGGTTTTTCTTTATTATTACTATTTTCTACATTGTAGAATAATAGTGAAGACATTAAATCTCAAATAACACATATGGAATCATGTAGTAACCAAAAAAGGGTTAACCTGTTGGGGATAGGGGGCAGTATTTACACGGCCGGATAAAAAACGTACCCGATTTAATCTGGTTACTACTTCTGCCCAGTAACTAGAATATGCATACAATTATTGGCTTTGGATAGAAAACACCCTAAAGTTTCTAAAACTGTTTGAATGGTGTCTGAGTATAACAGAACTCATATGGCAGGCAAAAACCTGAGAAGATTCTGACCAGGAAGTGGCCTGTCTGACAAGTTGTTGTTCATCTTGGCTCTTTTTATTGAAGACTGAGGATCTTTGCTGTAACGTGACACTTCCTACGGCTCCCATAGGCTCTCAGAACCCGGGAAAAAGCTGAATGACGTAATTCAAGGCCCAGGCTGAAACACACTAGCGCATTTGGCAAGTGCTCTATCAGAGGGCCTTTAGACTGAGGCTTGTGCATGAGGGGATAGCATGCTTTTACTTTCTCTCTTGTTGAATGTAAACAGGCTTTGCCGGTCAGAATATTATCGCTTTTTTACGAGAAAAGTGGCATAAAAATTGATTTTAAACAGCGGTTGACATGCTTCGAAGTACGGTAATGGAATATTTAGACATTTTTTGTCACGAAATGCGCCATGCTCGTAACCCTTATTTACCCTTTCGGATAGTGTCTTGAACGCACGAACAAAACGCCGCTATTTGGATATAACAATCGATTATTTGCGACCAAACCAACATTTGTTATTGAAGTAGAAGTCCTGGGAGTGCATTCTGACGAAGACAGCAAAGGTAATAACATTTTTCTTATACTAAATCTGACTTTGGTGAATGCTAAACTTGCTGGGTGTCTAAATAGCTAGCCCTGTGATGCCGGGCTATCTACTTAGAATATTGCAAAATGTGCTTTCACCGAAAAGCCATTTTAAAATCAGACATATCGAGTGCATAGAGGAGTTCTGTATCAATAATTCTTAAAATAATTGTTATGTTTTTTGTGAACGTTTATCGTGAGTAATTTAGTAAATTCACTGGAAGTGTTCGGTGGGAATGCTAGTCACATGCTAGTCACCTACTAATGTAAAAAGCTGTTTTTTGATATAAATATGAACTTGATTGAACAAAACATGCATGTATTGTATAACATAATGTCCTAAGATTGTCATCTGATGAAGATCATCAAAGGTTAGTGCTGCATTTAGCTGTGGTTTGGGTTTATGTGACATTATATGCTAGCTTGAAAAATGGGTGTCTGATTATTTCTGGCTGGGTACTCTGCTGACATAATCTAATGTTTTGCTTTCGTTGTAAAGCCTTTTTGAAATCGGACAGTGTGGTTAGATTAACGAGAGTCTTATCTTTAAAATGGTGTAAAATAGTCATATTTTTGAAAAATTGAAGTAATAGCATAACTAAGGATTTGAATAACGCGCCACAGGATTCAACTGGCTGTTGAGTAGGTGGGACGCAAGCGTCCCACATAGCCCATAGAGGTTAATCTAACCACACTGTCCGATTTCAAAAAGGCTTTACAACGAAAGCAAAACATTAGATTATGTCAGCAGAGTACCCAGCCAGAAATAATCAGACACCCATTTTTCAAGCCAGCATATAATGTCACCAAAACCCAGAAGACAGCTAAATGCAGCACTCACCTTTGATGATCTTCATCAGATGACAACCCTAGGACATTATGTTATACAATACATGCATGTTTTGTTCAATCAAGTTCATATTTATATCAAAAACCAGCTTTTTACATTAGCATGTGACGTTCAGAACTAGCATACCCCCCGCAAACCTCCGGGGAATTCGCTAACATTTTACTAAATTACTCACGATAAACGTTCACAAAAAGCATAACAATTATTTTAAGAATTATAGATACAGACCTCCTCTATGCACTCGATATGTCCGATTTTAAAATAGCTTTTTGGTGAAAGCACATTTTGCAATATTCTAAGTACATAGCCCAGGCTTCACGGGCTCGCTATTTAGACACCCGGCAAGTTTAGCACTCACCATAATCATATTTACTATTATAAAAGTTTGATTACCTTTTGTTGTCTTCGTCAGAATGGACACCCAGGACTGCTATTTCAATAACAAATGTTGGTTTGGTCCAAAATAATCCATCGTTATATCCGAATAGCGGCGTTTTGTTCGTGCGTTCCAGACACTATCCGAAATAGTAAAGAAGTGTCACGCACATGGCGCAATTCGTGACAATAAAATTCTAAATATTCCATTACCGTACTTCGAAGCATGTCAACCGCTGTTTAAAATCAATTTTTACGACACTTTTCTCGTAGAAAAGCGATAATTTTCCGACAGGGAATCTCCTTTTCGGCAAACAGAGGAAAAAATCCCAAAGGCCGGGGCGGTCGGGGTCATGCGCATAAGCCCGTGTCCCTTGATCGGCCACTTGAGAATGGCGATAATGTGTTTCAGCCTGGGGCTGGAATGACGACATTCTGTTTTTTCCCGGGCTCTGAGCGCCTATGGACGACGTGGGAAGTGTCACGTTAGAGCAGAGATCCTTAGTAAATGATAGAGATGGAAAAGAAGTTCAACAACTGGTCAGACAGGCCACTTCCTGTAAAGGAATCTCTCAGGTTTTGACCTGCCATTTGAGTTCTGTTATACTCACAGACACCATTCAAACAGTTTTAGAAAATTTAGGGTGTTTTCTATCCATATGTAATAAGTATATGCATATTCTAGTTACTGGGTAGGAGTGGTAACCAGATTAAATCGGGTATGTTTTTTATCCAGCCGTGTCAATACTGCCCCCTAGCCCTAACAGGTTAAAATGCTGTAAAATAGTCATATGTTTGAGAAATTGAAGTAATAGCATTTCTAAGGTATTTGAATAACGCGCCACGGGATTCAACTGGCTGTTGAGTAGGTGGGACCCACGTAGCCCAGAGAGGTTAAACAAATCAAAATATATGTTATATTTGAGATTCTTCAAATAGCCACCCTTTGCCTTGATGACAGCTCACTCTTGGCGTTGTCGTGACGTGACTATCATCAATGTGAGGACTACTATTTATCGAATAATTACCTACTACGTTGAATTACTCGATTAAATCACATATTAATGATTACTGCGATGACATCTCCCGGTTGGCACAGGAGATGCAGTGGAAGTGTCATTTGTCATTGAATGGTGTTATTCCCGTAGACCTCTGATCAGCATCAGTACCCGTGGGTGTTTGAGGTCCCAATTTTTGTGGTTGGCTGCTACATATTTCCTCAGGATTCTGGCGAATGTCTGGTTGCTCCTTTCTACCCTGCCGGAGCTCCTAGGGTGGTACGCGATGTGGAGTTCAAATCAAATTTATTTATACAGCCCTTCTTACATTAGCTGATATATCAAAGTGCTGTACAGAAACCCAGCATAAAACCCCAAACAGCAAGCAATGCAGGTGTAGAAGCACGGTGGCTAGGACAAACTCCCTAAAAAAGGCCAAAACCTAGGAAGAAACCTAGGTTTTGGTTTCTGGGACCTCAAACACTAGAGAGAAACCAGGCTATGAGGGGTGGCCAGTCCTCTTCTGGCTGTGCCGGGTGGAGATTATAACAGAACATGGCCAAGGTGTTCAAATGTTCATAAATGACCAGCATGGTCAAATAATAATAATCACAGTAGTTGTCAAGGGTGCAACAAGTTAGCACCTCAGGAGTAAATGTCAGTTGGCTTTTCATAGCCGATCATTGAGAGTATCTCTACTGCTCCTGCTGTCTCTAGAGAGTTGAAAACAGCAGGTCTGGGACAGGTAGCACATCCGGTGAACAGGTCAGGGTTCCAAAGCCGCAGGCAGAACAGTTGAAACTGGAGCAGCAGGAAGGCCAGGTGGACTGGGGACAGCAAGGAGTCATCATGCCAGGTAGTCCTGAGGCATGGTCCTAGGGCTCAGGTCCTCCGAGAGAGAGAAAGAAAGAAAGAATTAGAGAGAGCATACTTAAATTCACACAGGACACTGGATAAGACAGGTGTCAGGGCTGTCTTCAGGAATGGACCAAAATGCAGCGGAGTTAGTATTCATCTTTCAATTTAATCAGAAAGAACACTATAACAAACAAAACAAGGAAACTGACAGCCAACAGTCCTGTCAGGTGCAAACACACTAAACAAGAAACAATTACCCACAACCCCAAGGAAAAACACACACTACTATATAGGACTCCCAATCAAAGGCAACTCAACACACCTGCCTTCAATTGGGAGTCCAACCCCAATTAACTAACACATAACACAAAACTCTGCCACATCCTGACCAAAACTATTACAATTACGCCCTCTGCTGGTCAGGACAAGACAACAGAAGAAATACTCCAGATATAACAGACTGACCCTAGCCCCCCGACACAAACTACTGCAGCATAAATACTGGAGGCTGAGACAGGAGGGGTCAGGAGACACTGTGGCCCCATCCGATGATACCCCCGGACAGGGCCAAACAGGCAGGATATAACCCCACCCATTTTACCAAAGCACAGCCCCCACACCACTAGAGGGATATCTTCAACCACCAACTTACCATCCCGAGACAAGGCCGAGTATAGCCCACAAAGATCTCCGCCATGGCACAACCCAAGGGGGGGCGCCAACCCAGATAGGAAGACCACGTCAGAGACTCAACCCACTCAAGTGACGCACCCCTCCTAGGGACGGCATGGAAGGCACCAGTAAGCCAGTGACTCCCCTGTAATAGGGTTAGAGGCAGAGAATCCCAGTGGAGAGAGGGGAACCGGCCAGGCAGAGACAGCAAGGGCGGTTCGTTGTTCCAGAGCCTTTCTGTTCACCTTCACACTCCTGGGCCAGACTACACTCAATCATATGACCTACTTAAGAGATGAGTCTTCAGTAAATACTTAAAGGTTGAGACTGAGTCTGCGTCTCTCACATGTGTAGGCAGACCATTCCATAAAAATTGAGCTCTATAGGAGAAAGCCCTGCCTCCAGCTGTTTGCTTAGAAATTCTAGGGACAATTAGGAGGCCTGCGTCTTGTGACCGTAGCATACGTGTAGGTATGTACTGCAGGACCAAATCGGAAAGATAGGTAGGAGCAAGCCCATGTAATGCTTTGTAGGTTTGCAGTAAAACCTTGAAATCAGCCCATGCCTTAACAGAAAGCCAGGATTCTAGCAGCCGTATTTAGCACTAACTGGAGTTTATTTAGTGCTTTATCCGGGTAGCCGGAAAGTAGAGCATTGCAGTAGTCTAACCTAGAAGCAACAAAAGCATGGATACATTTTTCAGCATAATTTTTGGACAGAAAGTTTCTGATTTTTGCAATTTATGTAGATGTAAAAAAGCTGTCCTTGAAACAGCCTTGATATGTTCGTCAAAAGAGAGATCAGGGTCCAGAGTAACGCCGAGGTCCTTCACAGTTTTATTTGAGACGACTGTACAACCATCAAGATTAATTGTCAGATTCAACAGAAGATCTCTTTGTTTCTTGGGACCTAGAACAAGCGTCTCTGTTTTGTCCGAGTTTAAAAGTAGAAAGTTTGCAGCCATCCACTTCCTTATGTCTGAAACACAGGCTTCTAGCGAGGGCAATTTTGGGGCTTCACCATGTTTCATTGAAATGCACAGCCGTGTGTCATCCGCATAGCAGTGAATGTTAACATTATGTTTTCGAATGACATCCCCAAGAGGTCAAATATATAGTGAAAACAATAGAGGTCCTAAAATGGAACCTTGAGGAACACCGAAAGTTACAGTTGATTTGTCAGAGGACAAACCATTCACAGAGACAAACTGATATCTTTCGGACAGATAAGATCTAAACCAGGCGAGAACTTGTCCGTGTAGACCAATTTGGGTTTCTAATCTCTCCAAAAGAATGTGGTGAATGATGGTATCAGAAGCAGCACAAATGTCTAGGAGCACGAGGACTAATGCAGAGCCTCGGTCTGACGCCATTAGAAGGTCATTTACCACCTTCACAAGTGCAGTCTCAGTGCTATGATAGGGTCTAAAACCAGACTGAAGCATTTCGTATACATTGTTTGTCTTCAGGAAGGCAGTGAGTTGCTGCGCAACAGCTATTTCAATTTTTTTGAGAGGAATGGAAGATTCGATATAGGCCGATTCGTTTTTTATATTTTCTGGGTCAAGGTTTGGCCTTTTCAAGAGAGGCTTTATTACTGCCACTTTTAGTGAGTTTGGTACACATCCGGTGGATAGAGAGCCGTTTTATTATGTTCAACATAGGAGGGCCAAGCACAGGAAGCAGTTCTTTCAATAGTTTAGTTGGAATAAGGTCCAGTATGCAGCTTGAAGGTTTAGAGGCCATGATTATTTTCATCATTGTGTCAAGAGATATAGTACTAAAACACTTGAGTGTCTCCCTTGATCCTAGGTCCTGGCAGAGTTGTGCAGACTCAGGACAACTGAGATTTGGAGGAATACGCAGATTTAAAGAGGAGTTCGTAATTTGCCTTCCATGATCTTTTCCTCAAAGAAGTTCATGAATTTATTACTGCTGAAGTGAAAGTCATCCTCTCTTGGGGAATGCTGCTTTTTAGTTAGCTTTGCGACAGTATCAAAAAGAAATTTCGGATTGTTCTTATTTTCCTCAATTAAGTTGGGAAAATAGGATGATCGAGCAGCAGTGAGGTCTCTTTGATACTGCACGGTACTGTCTTTCCAAGCTAGTTGGAAGACTTCCAGTTTAGTGTGGCGCCATTTCTATTCCAATTTTCTGGAAGCTTGCTTCAGAGCTCGGGTATCTTCTTTATACCAGGGAGCTAGTTTCTTATGACAAATGTTTTTCGTTTTTAGGGGTGCAACTGCATCTAGGGTATTGCGCAAGGTTAGATTGAGTTCCTCAGTTAGGTGGTTAACTTATTGTTGTAGTCTGATGTCCTTGGGTAGGCAGAGGGAGTCTAGAAGGGCATCAAAGAATCTTTGGGTTGTCTGAAAATTTATAGCACGACTTTTGATGCTCCTTGGTTGGGGTCTGTGCAGATTATTTGTTGCGATTGCAAACGCAATAAAATGGTGGTCCGATAGTCCAGGATTATGAGGAAAAACATTAAGATCCACAACATTTATTCCATGGGACAAAACTAGGTCCAGAGTATGACTGTGGCAGTGAGTAGGTCCAGAGACATGTTGGACAAAACCCACTGAGTCGATGATGGCTCCGAAAGCCTTTTGTTGTGGGTCTGTGGACTTTTCCATGTGAGTATTAAAGTCACCAAAAATTAGAATATTATCTGCTATGACTACAAGGTCCAATAGGAATTCAAGGAACTCAGGGAGGAATGCTGTATATAGCCCAGGAGGCCTGTAAACAGTAGCTATAAAAAGTGATTGAGTAGGCTGCATAGATTTAATGACTAGAAGCTCAAAAAACGAAATGTCTTTTTTTTTTTGTAAATTGTAATTTGCTATCGTAAATGTTAGCAACACCTCCGCCTTTGCGGGATGCACGGGGATATGGTCACTAGTGTAACCAGGAGGTGAGGCCTCATTTAACACAGTTAATTCATCAGGCTTAAGCCATGTTTCAGTTAGGCCAATCACATCAAGATTATGATCAGTGATTAGTTAATTGACTATAACTGCCTTTGAAGTGAGGGATCTAACATTAAGTAGCCCTATTTTGAGATGTGAGGTATCACAATCTCTTTCAATAATGACAGGAATGGAGGTCTTTATTCTAGTGAGATTACTAAGGCGAACACCGCCATGTTTAGTTTTGCCCAACCTAGGTCGACGCACAGACACGGTCTCAATGGGGATAGTTGAGCTGACTACACTGACTGTACTAGTGGCAGACTCCACTAAGCTGGCAGGCTGGCTAACAGCCTGCTGCCTGGCCTGCATCCTATTTCATTGTGAAGCTAGGGGAGTTAGAGCCCTGTCTATGTTCGTAGATAAGATGAGAGCACCCCTCCAGCTAGGATGGAGTCCGTCACTCCTCAACAGACCAGGCTTGGTCCTGTTTGTGGGTGAGTCCCAGAAAGAGGGCCAATTATCTACAAATTCTATCTTTTGGGAGGGGCAGAAAACACTTTTCAACCAGCGATTGAGTTGTGAGACTCTGCTGTAGAGCTCATCACTCCCCGTAACTGGGAGGGGGCCAGAGACAATTACTCGATGCCGACACATCTTTCTAGCTGATTTACACGCTGAAGCTATGTTGCGCTTGGTGACCTCTGACTGTTTCATTCTAACATCGTTGGTGCCGACGTGGATAACAATATCTCTATTATTCGCCAGTTTTAGCTATAGCCAGCACCATCTTCAGATTAGCCTTAACGTTGGTAGCCCTGCCCCCTGGTAAACTGTGTATGATCGCTGGATGATTCGTTTTAAGTCTAATACTGCGGGTAATGGAGTCGCCAATGACTAGGGTTTTCAATTTGTCAGAGCTAATGGTGGGAAGCTTCGGCGTCTCAGACCCTATAACGGGAGGAGTGGAGACCAGAGAAGCCTCTGACTCTGACTCGCTGCTTAATGGTGAGAACCGGTTGAAAGTTTCTATCGGCTGAATGAGCGACACCGGTTGAGCATTCCTACAGCATTTCCCTCCAGAAGCCATGAGAAAGTTGTCCGGCTGCAGGGACTGTGCGAGGGGATTTATACTAACGTTACTATCTGTACTTACTGGTGGCACAGACGCTGTTTCATCCTTTCCTACACTGAAATTACCCTTTCCTAACGATTGCGTCTGAAGCTGGGCTTGCAGCACAACTATCCTCGCTGTAAGGCGATCGTTCTCCTGTATATTATGAGTACAGCGACTGCAATTAGAAGGCATCATGTTAATGTTACTACTTAGCGTCAGCTGTTGGAAGTCCTGACAAACCATGTCCAGATAAAACGTCCAGAGTGAAAAAGTTTAATGAAAAAAAGTTGAGTGAGGGAAAAACAAAAAATATAAACGATAAATAAAAAGTAAAAACCGTAAAGTTGTCAGGTAGCAAAGTAAGAGTTTAGCTTTGACTCACAGGAGCCGCCACTGTTTGGTCATTACAGCTGTTGAAAAATGGGTTCCTCGGTCTCGGTCCACGGTTTCTCCTGGCAGCCCGAAACGACTGAAAATGTGGTTGAGCAAAAGAATGGCCGTGGTTTCCGCTGTGTCATTGGTTGCGGGCAGGCACTCCACCCACTTTGTGAATGCGCAAGTCACTGTGAGGAGATACTTGTTGCTTCTTGCCGACTTGGCAACTGGGCCGACCCAGTCGATCTGGATCGAGCTCCAAGGGTAAGACACGCCCTTGCAAGGGTGCTCTGTGAAGTGGCTTGGAGGGTTGAAACTGGCAGCACATTACGTGAGGGGGGTGTCTAACCCCCCTCACGTAATGTGCCACGTCTTCTTCCATGTGAGGCCTGTTGCAATGTTTCACATATAGCCTTGACGCCCCTATGGCCTCCACATGGCTCGTCGTGGGCATGAGCTATCATTATCCCCCTCTGTGTTTCAGAAATCACCCACCTTTGTGTGGCATTGGTTTCTGAAACATAAACCAGTAGGTAATCTACAAGTGTGAGGTGCTGTTTAGTTGCGTACAGCGGATGCAAGTTGTATGAGCCTGCCAAAGCCAGTTCGGACACTGGGTGATTGACAGGATCAGACTGGAAAGACATAAAAGTGGCGAGGGACTCATCTTGGTGTTGCATTACTACCAGGTCGCCATTCAGGAATGAATGAGTTAGCAACAACATTGTTTGTGCGAAGACGTTTTCTGTGGTGTTACATGGCTACGCGTTACTGCAGATTCTATGGGCGCCTCAGTGATAATTACGTCCCGAGCATCGAACACCCAAGGGGTGCCGTGAACTGCACCAGATTTCGCCATGCTGTCGGCATCGTTGTTGCCAAGTTTGTCACAACCAGGTGATTTTGAGTGTCCCTTGACTTTCTTCCAATACACTTCTAGGTCGTGTTTGGTTATGAGGTTGTCACAAGCTAGAATGAGCTGTTTGTTTTTAACTTCTTTGCCACTCGAGGTAGTCATGTGCTTTTGTTTCCAAAACGGAAAGTGGCATAAGAAGGTGAGTCTGGCGTAGTTTGAGTCAGTGCAGATTGCCAGTTCCGACAAGTTGTGCTTCACCTCCGTTTGCAGTGTGATAAGTACACCAGCAACATCCTTGAACTGGCTTGTCTTGTTGCCTAGCTGAAATTGAAGAGGTTGCACTGAATGTCGTTGTGCCATACCAATCCCACCAGAGCTGGCAAGTGGTCTAGATGACGGTAAGAACAGCCATCCACAAATGCCATCGGCATGCCAAGACACACGTTCTCTTCGAAGTAGTGATGGTTTGAAGGCAACGTCGGAGCTACCTCACGCGGGGGTGGCGTGAAGTTGGTGTCGTTATCACCACAGCGTTGACACACCTCCAACGCCCCGCCCAAAGGCAGGTTTTTTGCATTTGCGTAGTTGACTACTACATCATGGCTCTGCAGCATCATTAGCCAAGCCGCTATTCTGCTGTTGTGTACAGCACAACAGATTCATTGGCTTTTCAGAAAAGTCACCGGCTGGTAACGTTTCTATGATCACCTTTTGTCTGCCAACATAACTGGTGAAGTGTTTGACTGCATGAAGGCTTGTAGGTGTTTTGATGTTGCGGACTGCTTCGATTCTGTTAGATTGTGGCAGGATGCCCTCAGCACCTACCAGAAGTCTAACATAGTTTACCTTGGTCCTAAACTATTGTCCTTTCATGATAGCCAACTTATCCCCTGCTGCCCCGAGTTGGGTAAGAACGTGGTCCAGCCAG
Organism: Salmo salar; assembly: GCF_965601325.2. NCBI lineage: Eukaryota > Metazoa > Chordata > Actinopteri > Salmoniformes > Salmonidae > Salmo > Salmo salar. The sequence goes on along the minus strand of NC_138301.1, from coordinate 8,419,082 downwards.
TGTAATCCCGTGGCGCGTTATTCAAATACCTTGGAAATGCAAAACCTTACATTTTTCAAAAATATGACTATTTTACACCATTTTAAAGATAAGACTCTCGTTAATCTAACCACACTGTCCGATTTCACAAAAGCTTTAAAAAGAAAGCAAAACATTAGATTATGTCAGCAGAGTACCCAGCCAGAAATAATCAGACACCCATTTTTCAAGCTAGCATATAATGTCACATAAACCCAAACCACAGCTAAATGTAGCACTAACCTTTGATGATCTTCATCAGATGACAACCCTAGGACATTATGTTATACAATACAGGCATGTTTTGTTCAATCAAGTTCATATTTATATCAAAAACCAGCTTTTTACATTAGCATGTGACTAGCATGTGACTAGCATTCCCACCGAACACTGCCGGTGAATTTACTAAATTACTCACGATAAACGTTCACAAAAAGCATAACAATTATTTTAAGAATTATAGATACAGAACTCCTCTATGCACTCGATATGTCCGATTTTAAAATAGCTTTTCGGTGAAAGCACATTTTGCAATATTCTCAGTAGATAGCCCAGCATCACAGGGCTAGCTATTTAGACACCCAGCAAGTTTAGCACTCATCAAAGTCAGATTTACTATAAGAAAAATGTTATTACCTTTGCTGTCTTCATCAGAATGCACTCCCAGGACTTCTACTTCAATAACAAATGTTGGTTTGGTCCAAAATAATCCATCGTTATATCCAAGCAGCGGCGTTTTGTTCGTGCGTTCAAGACACTATCCGAAAGGGTAAATAAGGGTGACGCGCATGGCGCAATTCGTGACAAAAAAATTCTAAATATTCCATTACCGTACTTCGAAGCATGTCAACCGCTGTTTAAAATAAATTTTTATGCAATTTTTCTCATAAAAAAGCGATAATATTCCAACCGGGAATCTGCGTTTAGGTAAACAGACAAAAGAAAAGAAAGCATTCGGTCGACTCGGGCACGCGCCTAAGCCCATAGTACTCTGAGCGGCCACTTGCCAAAAGCGATAAAGTGTTTCAGCCAGAGCCTGCCTCGATATCGTTCAGCTTTTTCCCGGGCTCTGAGAGCCTGTGGGAGCCGTAGGAAGTGTCACGTTATTGCAAAGATCCTCAGTCTTCAATAAAAAGAGCCAAGATGAAACACAACTTCTCAGACAGGCCACTTCCTGCATGGAATCTTCTCAGGTTTTGGCCTGCCATATGAGTTCTGTTATACTCACAGACACCATTCAAACAGTTTTAGAAACTTTAGGGTGTTTTCTATCCAAAGCCAATAATTATATGCATATTCTAGTTACTGGGCAGGAGTAGTAACCAGATTAAATCGGGTACGTTTTTTATCCGGCTGTGTCAATACTGCCCCCTAGCCCTAACAGGTTAAACAATTTCCGCAACTGATGTCATTCAGTGACATTGACAAGTGTGTCAGCCTCCGACAGTAGCTGTAGTACTTGCATGCAGAAGGAGATGCGGTATTATCCTCCGTGATGGAGTATATCAACAGCTCTGAACGTCGATATCCAGCCTGAACGTCGATGTGTCGTCAAGTGGCAATACGGGTGTTATTGTGATTGCCTTTGACGGATACGTGAAAAGCATCCCTGCCTCACCACATAGGTCTAGGGAGGACGGAAGAGGCCCAATCATGGGAACAACAAGTTCAAAGTCATGGAAGGAGTAATCAATCAATTTCCTAGCTGAATGTGCCGAGGAATGGAAATATCCGCTTGAGTCGGTGACTTTTCTGAAAAGCCAATGAATCTGTTGTGCTTGAAATTTGTTGTTTAGGCACTCAAAAGACAGAAAATAAAGCAGTCTGTTTAAAAACAGCAAAGCCTCCACTGTGACTATGGCTGGCGCCTTTTCAATGTATTTACATACAGATGGAGCTGCTCCGTTAAGATGGCTTCAGTGAGGCTGTAACATAGACACAGATGGTGAGTTTAATAATAACGACCATATAAACCAAGCGCAGCATCTGGACATGCAAACTGAACCAATACTGCCTGAAGGTTGATGTTAGTGAGTGCTAGATAAAGGGGAAGTAATCAGGGTAGTGATGAAGTCCAGGTGTGTCTCATGATGAGGCCCAGGTGTGCATAATGAGGGTTGCAAGGTGTGCGCCATGATGGGTTGCCAGGACCCATGGTTAGTAAACTGGCGGCGTCGAACGCAGGAGCAGGAGTAGACTTGACAGAGGCAGATCATGTCGAAGTCATTGTCAGAGATAAACTCATACAAGAGAGGGTGGTGGGATTGGTGGAAACAGATTCATTTAATTGTGGGTTAGGCCACATTTGTAGTATGTGTGTGTGCGTGTCCATTTGTGTGTTTGTGAATATGAACTCAATTCACCTCTTGACCTCCTACTGAAAATGTATTAATAACAAACCCACATATAGAAGTTTGATGCTAGCAGCTTTATTAAAAATGCATGAATAGAATAACAATTCAATCAGTATCAAAAGAGTATAGATACTACAGAAAAGTATAGAAAACCATCCCCCCTCTTCGTAGGACAACTTTGTTTTTAGTTGTAGATTCTTGTCACTAAATTGAATTATCTGAAAGGGAGGGGAGAGCATCAGAGTTCATTTGACAGTGAATAACAGACTCCAATTGTATGAACGTAACATTCTCTCTATACTCTCTAAAAGTTTACAAATCGTTTTCCCGCCACCTTTCCACTCACCTCGACTGGCTACTTGTTGCTCTTCAGGGGCTTCAGGATCTTAGCTAAACCCCTTATCCCAGCTGCAACGATAGAGAGAGAGAAATACTACACTGCTCAAAAAAATAAAGGGAACACTTAAACAACACAATGTAACTCCAAGTCAATCACACTTTTGTGAAATCAAACTGTCCACTTAGGAAGCAACACTGATTGACAATAAATTTCACTTGCTGTTGTGCAAATGGAATAGACAACAGGTGGAAATTATAGGCAATTAGCAAGACACCCCCAATAAAGGAGTGGTTCTGCAGGTGGGGACCACAGACCACTTCTCAGTTCCTATGCTTCCTGGCTGATGTTTTGGTCACTATTGAATGCTGGCGGTGCTTTCACTCTAGTGGTAGCATGAGACGGAGTCTACAACCCACACAAGTGGCTCAGGTAGTGCAGCTCACCCAGGATGGCACATCAATGCGAGCTGTGGCAAGAAGGTTTGCTGTGTCTGTCAGCGTAGTGTCCAGAGCATGGAGGCGCTACCAGGAGACAGGCCAGTACATCAGGAGACGTGGAGGAGGCCGTAGGAGGGCAACAACCCAGCAGCAGGACCGCTACCTCCGCCTTTGTGCAAGGAGGAGCAGGAGAAGCACTGCCAGAGCCCTGCAAAATGACCCTCAGCAGGCCACAAATGTGCATGTGTCTGCTCAAACGGTCAGAAACAGACTCCATGAGGGTGGTATGAGGGCCCGACGTCCACAGGTGGGGGTTGTGCTTACAGCCCAACACCGTGCAGGACGTTTGGCATTTGCCAGAGAACACCAAGATTGGCAAATTCGCCACTGGCGCCCTGTGCTCTTCACAGATGAAAGCAGGTTCACACTGAGCACGTGACAGACGTGACAGAGTCTGGAGACGCCGTGGAGAACGTTCTGCTGCCTGCAACATCCTCCAGCATGACCGGTTTGGCGGTGGGTCAGTCATGGTGTGGGGTAGCATTTCTTTGGGGGGCCGCACAGCCTTCCATGTGCTCGCCAGAGGTAGCCTGACTGCCATTAGGTACCGAGATGAGATCCTCAGACCCCTTGTGAGACCATATGCTGGTGCCCTGGGTTCCTCCTAATGCAAGACAATGCTAGACCTCATGTGGCTGGAGTGTGTCAGCAGTTCCTGCAAGAGAAAGGGATTGATGCTATGGACTGGCCCGCCCGTTCCCCAGACCTGAATCCAATTGAGCACATCTGGGACATCATGTCTCGCTCCATCCACCAACGCCACGTTGCACCACAGACTGTCCAGGAGTTGGCGGATGCTTTAGTCCAGGTCTGGGAGGAGATCCCTCAGGAGACCATCCGCCACCTCATCAGGAGCATGCCCAGGCGTTGTAGGGAGGTCATACAGGCACGTGGAGGCCACACACACTACTGAGCCTCATTTTGACTTGTTTTAAGGACATTACATCAAAGTTGGATCAGCCTGTAGTGTGGTTTTCCACTTTAATTTTGAGTGTGACTCCAAATCCAGACCGCCATGGGTTGATAAATTGTATTTCCATTGATTATTTTTGTGTGATTTTGTTGTCAGCACATTCAACTATGTAAAGAAAAAAGTATTTAATAAGATTATTTATTTCATTCAGATCTAGGATGTGTTGTTTAAGTGTTCCCTTTGTTTTTTTGTGCAGTATATTTTCAGACATATGGAATGTGCCGCCTTGAAAACGCCTTGGCTACGGCATGTTTGTTTGTCTGTAAGGGTACGCTATGGTATTTAAATGCCAAGACGAAAGCATCTCCGGAGATAGATTCGAAGGCATTTTACTTGTCTGTAAAGGAATGTCGCTTCTGAAGTGGGACTAACGTACAGTAGGAGACCAGAACTATCAAATAATATTGAGCTGCCTGTGCGCAGACCACTTTCTCCTTAAAAAGTATGTTTAGATACCGTGACTTATCAAGACATTTAGTAGAAAGAAAATACAGCTAGCTAGCCTACCATAAAACACAGCATAAAAACATCAGCACGTCAATCAGCGGCGTGTATTGTTGTCAGGAAAACAATACCAAACATTCTATGCCGGAGCAGAATTCTACTTTCTGAAAAGGTACAGACACTTCTGATGCAGCACTTTTTTTCCTGAAAAGTTCTCAATTGTCGCTATCAACATGATACTGTAGTGACCGTCTATATCTGTAAAGGGCAAGAGAGAGAGACAGTGGGAGTAAAGTGAGGTTGTGTATATTCGAAAGGTTATGAATTATCAAAAGGAATCATCCATCCATTGATCAGTCAATCCCGCCAGCCCTTCTTTACCGTTGTGCAGCACTAGTGGTGAGCGCTGGGCGCTTCCCTCTGTTGCATAGATGGAAAAGTCTGAAAGGAGAAGAGAGGATGGGTTAGTACAACATCAGCGGGACCAGTGGTGGAAAAAGTACCCAATTGTTACACTTGACTAAAAGTAAAGATATCTTATTAATAGAAAATGACTCAGGTAAAAGTCAAAGTCACCCAGTAAAATGCTACTTAAGTAAAAGTCTAAAAGTATTTGTTTTTAAATATACTGAAGTATAAAAAAGGTAAAAGTGACAGTATAAATCATTTCACATTCCTTATATTAAGCAAACCAGACGGCACATTATTTAAAAAAAATTACGGGTAGCCAGGGGTACACTTAAACACTTAGACAATCATTTACTAATGAAGCGTTTATGTTTAGTGAGTCCGCCAGATCAGAGGCAGTATGAATGACCAGGGATGTTCTCTTGATAAGTGTGTGAATTGGGCCATTTTCCTGTCCTTCTAAGCATTCGAAGCAAGTACTTTTGGGTGTCAGGGAAAATGTATGGAGTAAAAAGCACATTATTTTCCTTAGGAACGTACTGGAGTAAAAGTTGTCAAAAATATAAATTGTAAAGTACTGATACCCCACAGAACACCTTAAGTAGTACTTTAAAGTATTTTTACTTAGGTACTTTACACCACTGAGTGGGACTTACTGTAACATAGGAAATAATAGATAAATGAGTAAGCCTACATTTTTACCATTGCACCATGCCTGTTGAAGGGAAGAAATTGAACAATCTGACAGGGATAGAGGAAGAGATGGAGGGAGAGAAGAGGGGAAAATGAACATGTCATATTCAAATATTGAAATACATACATTAACTTCTATGCGATTCACAACACACCTGAATTTGAACATTGATTAAGGACCATTCAATCCACATTGCGGAAGTTCAGCTTTAAAGTGTGATTGAAATGTAAAGACAAAGTTCCCGCTTTAGCTGAGACATTACCTTTACATTTACATTGTGGAATCTTCAGCTTTACAGATTGAATAGAGCCCTAAATTACTCTACACTCTAACTACTACTACGGTTTTATTTTCTGTCTCTAGCCTCTGGCCTACAGTACCTCTGCTCTGTGACCTGCTGTCCCCCTCTGCCCCCCTGTCTCTCTGTTTTATCCTGTATGTCTCGTGAGGCCCCCTCCTTCCTCTGTCTAGAGTCCTCTCCTTTAAACAACACTTTCTTCTCCTTTCTTCCTCCTTCCCTCTCTTCCTCTTCTTCCTGTTCTTTTGTTTGCTTCTCCTTTTGCTCTTGCATAACTCTCCTCAGCTCCTCTACTTTCCTATCCTCTCTCTGGTCGAGGTCTGCTTCTCTCTTTTGCTCTACCTCTTCCTTCCTCTTACACTCCTCTGGCTTTCTCTCCTCCTCCCTGTTTACCTCCGCCTCCTCTTTCTTTTGCTTGTTTCTCTCTTTATCAAATTTGCTCATTATCATCTCAATCGTGCAATCATCACTAGATGTTGGGCCTTCAGGATGTTTCTTCTGGATAGTCTCCATACTTTTTGGCTCATCCTCACAGCTCTCCTTTTGCTTTCCTGCACCCTTCTGCTTTCCTGTACCCTTCCATCTGTCATTGCCTCTCTCTTTCAGTGCTACCTTCTCCCTTTCTTTCCTCTGATCATCCAACCTTTCCTTCTTGATGTTATCCTTCTTTTTCACGTCATTCTTTTCCTCCTCATTCTCACTGTCTGTCCATTCGGCGATGTTTTTCCCTCTTTCGTAACTAGGCCTGGATGCTGTGTCTTCATGACTTTTTTTCTGGATGTTATCCATGTTTTTCATGGCATTCTTTTCCTCCTCGTCCTCACTTTCTTCTTCCGTCTTCTTTTGGTTGGTTTTCTCACCTTTATCCAACCTCCTCAGGATGAAGGAGTCTGGCCTGCTCTCCTTTCCTTTTCCTTTCCTTCATCCTTCTCTCTATCATTGCCTCTCTTATTCAGTGATACCTTCTCCCTCTCTTTTTCCTGGTCATCCATCCATTCACACACATTTTCATCACTATCTGTCCATTCTATGTAAGTCTGGGGGTTCCCTTTCTCTCTCTCATCCTTCTCTCCCCCTTCTTTACTTTGTTTTCTTCCTCACTCATGCCATAATCATTCCTAATAAAATTGGTGGTCATTGCTTTGTCACTATGAAGCTCCTCTTTCTTTCCCCCATCCCCCTTTACTCACTCTTCATTAGCTTTATTTTCTCACTCACTGCATTATCACCTTTGGTTATTTTTCTATCACTCCTCTCCTTTTCCGCCTCTTTATCTTTTGGGAAAATTTCCTCAATCAATCTGTTGTTGGCCAACCTTCATCAATTGGCAGGTTATCATCAATTCTCTTTTCCCACCACCCATTCATTCAGATATTTATTTTGTATCTCCTTGACATTGTTGGGCTGCTAGCCTCGCTGCCTCTTTTCTCCTCTCCGCCTCTATATTTTTTATTTTCCTCTAGCCTGTCCTCCTCTTTCTTTTTCTCCTCCTCTCTCATTCTCTGCTCTTCTAGTCTCTCATACTATTTTCTCTTCACCTCTCTCTTTTTCTAATCTTCTAGCCTGTTACCCTCTTTATTTCTCTCCTGATATATCCTTTTCTGCTCTTCTAGCCTCTCCTGTTCTGTTCCCCTCTCCAACGCCACACTCTTTTTATTTTCTCTCTGCTCCTTTTCCTTCCTATTTTCTTCAATTCTAATAACTGCAACAAATGTTTTTATATCTCTCTTGGTCTCCTCTTCTGTCTTTTTCTACTCTCCCTGGCTCACTCTCTTCTCCAGTCTTTTATCCTCTCCACCTCAAATTGTCTTTGCCTCTTATCTCTGTATCTCCCTTTCCAGCTACCTCTTTCTCTTTTCCTCCTCCCTCTCTGTCTCTTTCTCTTCCTTCCTTTCTTCTTCCATTCCTTTTATCCTTTCTTAAGACTTTCTCTCCATCTCTCTTCTCATCTCTACCACTTTCATCATGCTCTCTTCTAGCTTCTTCATGAACTCGTCCTTGTCCTCTTCCGCTCTATTCTTTTTTATCCTACTCAATCTTTCGTTTTTTCTCTAGCTTTATATTTGTGGCCAGCTCGCTCACTTTCTCCTCCATCTCCATCTCATCCACCTCCCCCCTCAGCTCTACCAGCTCCTCCCTCTGCTCATTTTCTCTAGCTCTTCCCTCTTCTTCTCCTCCTCCTTTTGCATCCTATTATATTCCTCCTCTCTTCCTATCCTCTTTCCTTTCTTATTCTCTAGCTCCTTGCTCCTTTTTTACCATTCCTCCTCTCTCCTCTTCCACTCATGTTGTCTAGATATGCCTTTTAATTTCTCCTCCCTTCTCCTTTTCTTCTCATCTTCCTCTGCCTCTCCATGTATCTCAATAGCCTTGGTTTCTCAAATGATTGCCTCGCCTGGTTCACCAACTACTTATCTGATAGAGTTCAATGTGTCAAATTCGGAGGGCCTGTTGTCCGGGCCTCTGGTAGTCTCTATGGGGGTGCCACAGGGTTCAATTCTTGGGCCAGCTCTTTTCTCTGTATACATCAATGATGTCGCTCTTGCTGCTGGTGATTCTCTGATCCACCTCTACGCAGACGAAACCATTCTGTATACTTCTGGCCCTTCTTTGGACACTGTGTTAACAACTCTCCAGACGAGCTTCAATGCCATACAACTCTCCTTCCATAGCCCCCAACTGCTCTTAAATACAAGTAAAACTAAATGCATGCTCTTCAACTGATCGCTGCCCGCACCTGCCTGCCAGTCCAGCATCACTACTCTGGACGGTTCTGACTTAGAATATGTGGACAACTACAAATACCTAGGTGTCTGGTTAGACTGTAAGCTCTCCTTCCAGACTCACATCAAACATCTCCAATCTAAAGTTAAATCTAGAATTGGCTTCCTATTTTGCAACAAAGCATCCTTCACTCATGCTGCCAAACATACCCTCGTAAAACTGACCATCCTACCGATCCTCGACTTCGGCGATGTCATTTACAAAATAGCCTCCAATACCCTACTCAATAAACTGGATGCAGTCTATCACAGTGCCATCCGTTTTGTCACCAAAGCCCCATATACTACCCACCACTGCGACCTGTACTCTCTCGTTGGCTGGCCCTCGCTTCATATTCGTCGCCAAACCCACTGGCTCCAGGTCATCTGCAAGACCCTGCTAGGTAAAGTCCCCCCTTATCTCAGCTCACTGGTCACCATAGCAGCACCTACCTGTAGCACACGCTCCAGCAGGTATATCTCTCTGGTCACCCCCAAAGCCAATTCCTCCTTTGGCCGTCTCTCCTTCCAGTTCTCCGCTGCCAATGACTGGAACGAACTACAAAAATCTCTGAAACTGGAAACACTTATCTCCCTCACTAGCTTTAACCTCTATGGGACCGGCGGGACGAATTCGTCCCACCTACGTAACATCCACTGCCAGCCTGTGGCGCGATTTTCAAAATCTTCAAAATCCTATTACTTCAATTTCTCAAACATATGACTATTTTACAGCCATTTAAAGATAAGACTCTCGTTAATCTAACCACACTGTCCGATTTCAAAAAGGCTTTACAACGAAAGCAAAACATTAGATTATGTCAGCAGAGTACCAAGCCAGAAATAATCAGACACCCATTTTTCAAGCCAGCATATAATGTCACCAAAACCCAGAAGACAGCTAAATGCAGCACTCACCTTTGATGATCTTCATCAGATGACAACCCTAGGACATTATGTTATACAATACATGCATGTTTTGTTCAATCAAGTTCATATTTATATCAAAAACCAGCTTTTTACATTAGCATGTGACGTTCAGAACTAGCATACCCCCCGCAAACTTACGGGGAATTCGCTAACATTTTACTAAATTACTCACGATAAACGTTCACAAAAAGCATAACAATTATTTTAAGAATTATAGATACAGACCTCCTCTATGCACTCGATATGTCCGATTTTAAAATAGCTTTTTGGTGAAAGCACATTTTGCAATATTCTAAGTACATAGCCCAGGCATCACGGGCTCGCTATTTAGACACCCGGCAAGTTTAGCACTCACCATAATCATATTTACTATTATAAAAATGTCATTACCTTTTGTTGTCTTCGTCAGAATGCACACCCAGGACGTCTACTTCAATAACAAATGTTGGTTTGGTCCAAAATAATCCATCGTTATATCCGAATAGCGGCGTTTTGTTCGTGCGTTCCAGACACTATCCGAAATAGTAAAGAAGTGTCGCGCGCTTGGCGCAATTCCTGACAATAAAATTCAAAGTATTCCATTGCCGTACGTCGAAGCATGTCAACCGCTGTTTAAAATCAATTTTTACGTCATTTTTCTCGTAGAAAAGCGATAAAATTCCGACAGGGAATCTCCTTTTCGGCAAACAGAGGAAAAAATCCCAAAGGCGGGGGCGGTCGGGGTCACGCGCATAAGCTAGTGTCTCTTGATGGGCCACTTGAGAAAGGCGATAATGTGTTTCAGCCTGGGGCTGGAATGACGACATTCTCTTTTTTCCCGGGCTCTGAGAGCCTATGGACGACGTGGGAAGTGTCACGTTAGAGCAGAGATCCTTAGTAAATGATAGAGATGGCAAAGAAGTTCCAGAAATGGTCAGACAGGCCACTTCCTGTAAAGGAATCTCTCAGGTTTTGACCTGCCATTTGAGTTCTGTTATACTCACAGACACCATTCAAACAGTTTTAGAAAATTTAGGGTGTTTTCTATCCATATGTAATAAGTATATGCATATTCTAGTTACTGAGTAGGAGTGGTAACCAGATTAAATCGGGTATGTTTTTTATCCAGCCGTGTCAATGCTGCCCCCTAGCCCTAACAGGTTAACCTCTATGGGCATGGTGGGACACCCAGCAGGTTTAGCACTCATCAAAGTCAGATTTACTATAAGAAAAATGTTCTTACCTTTGTTGTCTTCGTCAGAATGCACTCCCAGGACTTCTACTTCAATAACAAATGTTGGTTTGGTCAAAAATAATCCATCGTTATATCCAAACAGCGGCGTTTTGTTTGTGCGTTCTAGACACTATCCTAAAGGCTAAATAAGGGTGACGAGCATGGCGCAATTCGTGACAAAATAATTCTAAATATTCCATTACCGTACTTCGAAGCATGTCAACCGCTGTTTAAAATCAATTTTTATGCCATTTTTCTCATAAAAAAGAGATAATATTCCGACCGGGAATCTGCGTTTAGATAAACAGACAAAGGAAAAGAAAACATTCGGTCGAAGCGGGCACGCGCCTAAGCCCATAGTACTCTGAGTGGCCACTTGCCAAAAGCGATAAAGTGTTTCAGCCAGAGCCTGCCTCGATATCGTTCAACTTTTTCCCGGGCTCTGAGACCCTATGGAAGACGTAGGAAGTGTCACGTTATTGCACAGATCCTGAGTCTTCAATAAAAAAAGCCAAGATGAAACACTACTTCTCAGACAGGCCACTTCCTGCTTGAAATCTTCTCAGGTTTTGGCCTGCCATATGAGTTCTGTTATACTCACAGACACCATTCAAACAGTTTTAGAAACTTTAGGGTGTTTTCTATCCAAAGCCAATAATTATATGCATATTCTAGTTACTGGGCAGGAGAAGTAACCAGATTAAATCGGGTACGTTTTTTATCCAGCCGTGTCAATACTGCCCCCTAGCCCTAACAGGTTAAGCACCAGCTGTCAGATCAGCTCACAGATCACTGCACCTGTACATAGCCCATCTATAATATAACCCAAACAACTACCTCTTCCCCTACTGTATTTATTGATTTTGCTCCTTTGCACCCCATTATTTCTATTTCTACTTTGCACTTTCTTCCACTACAAATCTACCATTCCAGTGTTTTACTTGCTATATTGTATTTACTTTGCCACCATGGCCTTTTTTGCCTTTACCTCCCTTATCTCACCTCATTTGCTCACATTGTATATAGACTTATTTTTCTACTGTATTATTGACTGTATGTTTGTTTTACTCCATGTGTAACTCTGTTTTGTTGTATGTGTCGAACTGCTTTGCTTTATCTTGGCCAGGTCGCAATTGTAAATGAGAATGTGTTCTCAACTTGCATACCTGGTTAAATAAAGGTGAAATAAAAATCTCTGTCTCGCCTCCTTCTGTCTGTCTTCCTGCTGCTGTTTCTTCATCCTCTGCATCTCTCTCAAGGCCTCCTTCCTCACCTCCTTCCTCCTTACTCATCTTTTTCCTCTTTAATTAATTCCATCTTTCCACCGTTCTGCACACCTCTCACAGATATATCCATCTCATAAATCTCTGATATTCTCCTCCTCTGTTCATATGTCTCCCTTTCCACTACCCTCCTCTTCTCCTCCATTTCCCTCTCTCTATCACGCACTCGCCTCTCCATCATCAGCTTCTCTCTCTCCATCTCCCATCTATCTTGCTGGTTCCTCCACTCCTCCATCTCCTCTCTGGCCATCCTCCTCCTTTTCCTCTCGATCTTTCCCAACCTTTTTCTTTCCATCTCTTTTGTCTTTCCCTGGCCCCATGCGCTGGTCTGTTGGGTCAGGGTGGTGAGCTCCATCTCTCTGCGGACCAAGGCCCTCTCCATCCAGGCCCAGTGCCTCCGCAGGCCATCCATCAGTAAGGCATGGGAAGCAGCTGGACTGCCTTCACCACCCTCCATCATGGATGTATGGAGGAGATCTAGGAGAGAGTGTAGAGAGAATTTTCAAACAACTGCATTGCATTGTTAACATTAGTATATTAAAAAGCATTACCTCCAAGTTACATGTGCATGCATCTAGGCTTGAGTGAGAGAGGGAAAATAGGATGAGTGAGAGACAGATGGGAGGAGAGGGGAGACAGGGGATTTCATAAAATGATTGGACAATCAATATTAAGTCATAAACAACAAGCAATTTTCTCCAATTCACTGAGACAGATAACTAGCTAGTTTGCTTAATTCCATGTTTAAATACTATACACACATACATACAGTGGAAGTCGGAAGTTTACAATCACTTAGGTTGGAGTCACTAACTTCTAGCGTCCCACCTACGGGACACAGCCAATGAAATATCAGGGCGGCAAATTCAAAAACAACAAAATGGCATAATTAAACTTTCTCAAACATACAACTATTTTACACAATTTTAAAGATACACTTCTCCTTGATGTAACCACATTGTCCGATTTCAAAAAGGCTTTACAGCGAAAGCAAAACCTTAGATTATGTTAGGAGAGTACATAGACAAAAATAATCACACAGCCATTCTCCAAGCAAGGACATGTGTCAATAAAACCCAAAACACAGCTAAATGCAGCACTAACCTTTGACGATCTTCATCAGATGACACTCCTAGGAGATTATGTTATACAATACATGTATGTTTTGTTAGATAAAGTTCATATTTATATCCAAAAACAGCATTTTACATTGGCGCGTGATGTTCAGAAAATGTATTCCCACCAAAACTATCGGTGAATGTGCACATCAATTTACAAAAATACTCATCATAAACGTTGACAAAATATATAACAATTATTTCAAGAATTATAGATAGACTACTCCTGGATGCAACCGCTTTGTCAGATTTTAAAATAGCTTTACGGAGAAAGCACATTTTTCAATATTCTGAGTACATAGCTCAGCCATCACAGTGAGCTATACAGACACCCGCCAAGTTCGGGGCAACCTAAACTCAGAATTAGTATTAGAAATATTCTCTTACCTTTGCTGATCTTCGTCAGAATGCACTCCCAGGACTGCTACTTCCACAAGAAATGTTGTTTTTGTTCGAAATAATCCATATTTATGTCCAAATACCTCTGTTTTGTTCGTGCGTTCAGAGCACTATCCAAAGGCATAACGCGCGAGCGCGGTACCAGAGACGAAAAGTCAAAATGTTCCATTACCGCACTTAGAAGCATGTCAAACGCTGTTTAAAATCAATCTTTATGGTATTTTCTTACGTAAAATTGCGATAATATTCCAACCGGACAATAGCGTATTCATTCAAGGAGAAAAGAAGGAACGGCGCGCTCCCGTGCTCGCACATATCCAATCCCTTTGTCCACATGCAGTCCACTCAGTAACTGAGCTCCTATTATCTGCCCAGTAACAGAAGAAGGCTGAAACAACTTTCTGAAGGCTTTTGACAGCCAATGGAAGCCTTAGGAAGTGCAACGTAACCCCACAGATACTGTAGTTTCGAAAGGGACTAGAAAGAACTACAATTCTCAGATCCTCCACTTCCTGGTTGACTTTTTCTCAGGTTTTTGCCTGCCATATGAGTTCTGCTATACTCACAGACACCATTCAAACAGTTTTAGAAACTTCAGAATGTTTTCTATCCAAATCTACTAATAATATGCATATTCTAGTTTCTGGGCCAGAGTAGTAACCTGTTTAAATTGGGTACGTTTTTCATCCGGCCGTGAAAATACTGCCCCCTAGCCCAGACAGGTTAACCTCTTGCATCTAGACGTTCCGCTAGCAAAACCCCGTTCCGCCAGCGGAACCCCTAGCCAACAGCCAATTACATCGCACGGCGCGAAATACAAAACCAACTAAAATACCACAATTCAATTTTCTCAAACGATCAACTATTTTACACAATTTTAAAGATAAGACTCTCATTAATCTAACCATATTGTCCGATTTCAAAAAGGCTTTACAGCGAAAGCAAAACATTAGATTATGTCAGGAGAGTACCCAGCCGAAAATATTCACACAGCCATTTTCAAAGCAAGCATATATGTCACAAAAACCCAAACCACAGCTAAATGCAGCACTAACCTTTGATGATCTTCATCAGATGACACTCCTAGGACATAATGTTAAACAATACATGCATGTTTTGTTCAATCAAGTTCATATTTATATCAAAAACCAGCTTTTTACATTAGCATGTGATGTTCAGAACTAGCATACCCACCGAAAACTTCCGGTGAATTTACTAAATTACTCATGATAAACGTTGACAAAATACATAACAATTATTTTAAGAATTATAGATACAGAACTCCTTTATGCAAGCGCTATGTCCGATTTTAAAATAGCTTTTCGGCAAAAGCACATTTTGCAATATTCTGAGTACATAGCTCAGCCATCAAGGCTAGCTATTCAGACCCGCCAACGTCGGGGCAGCCTAAACTCAGAATTACTATTAGAAAAATTGGATTACCTTTGCTGTTCTTCGTCAGAATGCACTCCCATGACTTCTACTTCAACAACAAATGTTGTTTTGGTTCCAAATAATCCATAGTTATATCCAAATACCTCCGTTTTGTTCGTGCATTCAGGTCACTATCCAAAGTGTAACGCGCGAGCGCATTTCATGACAAAATATTTCTAAATATTCCATTACCCTACTTAGAAGCATGTCAAACGCTGTTTAAAATCAAATTTTATGCTATTTTTCTCGTAAAATAGCGATAATATTCCAACCGGGCAACGTTGTATTCATTCAAAGACTGAAAGAAAACAAATGGTGAGGTCTCGTGAACGCGCACTGTCCCCAGGCAGTCCACTTACAAAGTCTGCTGCTGTACTTTGCCCAGAGACAGGAGACGCGTCATTCCGCTTTCTAAAGGCTTTAGAGAGCCAATGGAAGCCTTAGAAAGTGTCATGTAACAGCACAGATGCTGTAATTTCGATAGAGATGCAACAGAAGGACTACAAATTGTCAGACAGGCCACTTCCTGCCTGGAATCTTCTCAGGTTTTTGCCTGCCATATGAGTTCTGTTATACTCACAGACACCATTCAAACAGTTTTTGAAACTTTAGAGTGTTTTCTATCCAAATCTACTAATTATATGCATATTCTAGTTTCTGGGCAAGAGTAGTAACCAGATTAAATCGGGTACGTTTTTTATCCGGCCGTGCAAATACTGCCCCCTAGCCCCAACATGTTAAATGTATTTGGCTAAGGTGTATGTAAACTTGTAACTTCAACTGTATTACCAAATACTCACCCACCTCTCACCAAAACACCAACTGGCTGTCGTCAGAGGAACTGCCTTTCCACTCTGACTTGATACATTTTTTAAATATAAAAACATAAAAAATAGTAAAAACCATGGCAGCTGCATTATGACATTACGTCTCTAAGTAACATCATATTTTGGAGTCATAGACTGCAGTCCAAATATGTTATTTTTACCCCTTCAGCCCTCACGCTAGCCACTTTCCCTTGGGGGAATCCCCATCAATACCGGATGCAGTTAGATTGCCATCTTAAGTGGAGGTCCAGTTCAATAACTTTGCCCCCTCGGCCCTCGATTTAGCTTGAGGGAGTGAGTGAAGAACTTTAACCGCACGTGGGGTTATCAGTGTGGATGACGGATCACCACCTCAAGCTTAACCTCGGCAAGACGGAGCTGCTCTTCCTCCCGGGGAAGGACTGCCCATTCCATGATCTCGCCATCACGGTTGACAACTCCCTTGTGTCCTCCTCCCAGAGTGCTAAGAACCTTGGCGTGATCCTGGACAACACCCTGTCGTTCTCCACTAACATCAAGGCGGTGACCCGATCCTGTAGGTTCATGCTCTACAACATTCGCAGTACGACCCTGAGTATGACCCTGCCTCACACAGGAAGCGGCGCAGGTCCTAATCCAGGCACTTGTCATCTCCCGTCTGGATTACTGCAACTCGCTGTTGGCTGGGCTCCCTGCCTGTGCCATTAAACCCCTACAACTCATCCAGAACGCCGCAGCCCGTCTGGTTTTCAACTTTCCAAGTTCTCTCACGTCACCCCGCTCCTCCGCTTTCTCCACTGGCTTCCAGTTGAAGCTCGCATCCGCTACAAGACCATGGTGATTGCCTACGGAGCTGTGAAGGGAACGGCACCTCCATACCTTCAGGCTCTGATCAGGCCCTACACCCAAACAAGGGCACTGCGTTCATCCACCTCTGGCCTGCTGGCCCCCCTACCTCTGAGGAAGCACAGTTCCCGCTCAGCCCAGTCAAAACTGTTCGCCGCTCTGGCACCCCAATGGTCGAACAAGCTCCCTCACGACGCCAGGACAGCGGAGTCAATCACCACCTTCCGGACACACCTGAAACTCCACCTCTTTAAGGAATACCTAGGATAGGATAAAGTAATCCTTCTAACCCCCCCCCCCCCCCCTTAAAAGATTTAGATGCACTATTGTAAAGTGGTTGTTCCACTGGATATCATAAGGTGAATGCACCAATTTGTAAGTCGCTCTGGATAAGAGCGTCTGCTAAATGACTTAAATGTAATGTAAATGTAATGTAATGGGTTGATATAATCCACAATTCAATGCAAACTGTAGTAACATGGCTGCGAAGTGTCAAATTTACCAACACAGTTGCATTTTCGGCATGTCAGACAAAATTATGACTCTAACTTGCTAAAAATAATATATACATTAGATTACATTGATTTTAGCATTGGCAAATTGGCTTCGTCTTGTAGTAAGGAGCCTATAAATCATAGCTAGCTTCATAAACATAATTTTTGGGACTCTGATATGTATTGGAATAAATGACCAAACTATAAAACTAGCTAGCCAGCTATGGGTAACTGTAGCTAGCTAGCTTACTTTTTATTCCATACATAAAACCAAATACTAACCCACCTCTCACCAAAACCCCAACTGGCTGTCGTCAGAAGAACTGTCTTTCCACTCTGACCTGATACATTCTTAATGGAATAAGTTTGGAATGACAGGAGTTTTAGCTAGCTACGTTAGCTCGCTAGGTACAATAATAGCTTTAGGTTGGTTGTTTTTAAGCTCTATTTCATGGAGGATGTTGCTTCTCAGATCATAAATCTCCCGCGCTTGGGTGTGACAATGTAAAATGTCATTCAAGGGCTGAGGGCTGTCTACATTGAGTTTGGACTGCAGCCACAGAATAAGAAAATTCATGGCAAACAACGAGTACCATGACATCTTGGCTATGACAACATCCTTGTGATGTAACTAACAGCACCCAAGGTTTCTGTACATCATCTTATTTGGGAACTATGATCAATGACAACATATTAAAATGACTGCCCTAAATTGTATAAATATAACGTGAATTCTTTTGTGTTTTAGTATATCTGTGTATTTTACCATAGAACAACAAAAAGACACAATAAACAAAAAGAAAATAGCATGCTAGTCTAACTGTGATCTAAATGAACTGTATACAGTGCATTCTTGAAGTATTAAGACACCTTGACTTTTTACACATTTTGCTACATTACAGCGTAATTATAAAATGTATTAAATGTATGTTTTCCTCATCAATCTACACACAATTCCCCATAATGACAAAGCGAAAACTGGTTTTTAGAATTTTGTGCAAATTAAAAATAAAGAAATGAAATACCTTATTTACATAAGTATTCAGACTCAATGCCTGCAGCATTGAAGGTCCCCAAGAACACAGTGGCCTCCATCATTCTTAAATGGAAGAAGTTTAGAACCACCAAGACTCTTCTTATAGTTGGCCGCCCGGCCAAACTGAGCAATCGGAGGGGAAGGGCCTTGGTCAGGGAGGTGACCAAGAACCCGATGTTTACTCTGACAGAGCTCCAGAGTTCCTCAGTGGACATGGGAGAACCTTCCAGAAGGACAACCATCTCTGCAGCACTTCACCAATCAGGCCTTTATGGTAGACTGGCCAGACGGAAGCCACTCCTCAGTAAAAGGCACATAACAGCCCGCTTACAGTTTGCCAAATGGCACCTAAAGGACTCTCAGACTATGAGAAACAAGATTCTCTGATCTGATGTAACCAAGATTGAACTCTTTGGCCTGAATGCCAAGCGTCACGTCTGGAAGAAACCTGGTAACATCTCTACGGTGAAGCATGGTGGTGGCAGCATAATGCTGTGGGGATGTTTTTCAGGGGCAGGGACTGGGAGACTAGTCAGAATCGAGGCATAGAAAACCTGCTCCAGAGCGCTCAGGACCTCAGACTGGTGCAAAGGTTCACCTTCCAACATGACAGCGACCCTAAGCACTCAGCCAAGACAACACAGGAGTGGCTTTGGGACAAGTTTCTGAATGTCCTTGAGTGGCCCAGCCAAAGCCTGGAATTGAACCCAATCTAACATCTCTTGAGAGACCTGAAAATGGCTGTGCAGCGACGCTCTCCATCCAACCTGACAGAGTTTGACAGGATCTGCAGAGAAGAATGGGAGAAACTCCCCAAATACAGGTGTTCCAAGTTTGTAGCGTCATACCCAAGAAGACTCGAGGCTTTAATCACTGCCAAAGGTGTTTCAACAAAGTACTGAGTAAATGGTCTGAATACTTACGTAAATGTAATATTTCATTTTTTTTTATTTAAAGAATTTGCAACAATTTTTAACATCCTGTTTTTGTTTTGTCATTATGGGGTATTGTGTGTAGATTGATGAGGGGAAAAAGCAATTTAATCAATTTTAGAATAAGGCTGTAACGTAACAAAATGTGTGAAAAATGAAGGTGTCTGAATACTTTCCGAATGCACTGTACATTTTCAAGTAATATCAACACACTTTCAATAACTACACATAACCTGCACTCATTGAAATGCAAGCGTGAACACACACAGACACACAAACAGTACACACAAACAAAACACACACACACCCTTTTACTAGTAATATAAATGGTTCATTTTGATATAAAGGTATGTGGTAACTTTATTGATGGCCATTTCATGCATTTATGTAACCTGTCTTTTGGACAAATGTGACAAATATAAACACACACACACACACACACACACAGTAGTGACAGTGTGACTATTTATGATGGGTTTTTGACAGATCTGACAGTTGATTTAGTATGCTGGTTTCTAACATATAGTCAATTCATATCTCTTTCATAAGCACTCATACCCTACACAGTGAGCAAAATCAATGACATACATGAAGTCAATGGTCTTGTTGTGTTTGAGATAATAATGAGACACTGTCAGCAGTTCCTAAATCTATCACACATGATAGATCTACCACACATGTGTGCTTCCACATGGGTGAGTGAGTTCAGTGACTCCAATGTTGTAATTTATTATTCAGGCATACTATTTAGGCATCATCTTTCCACACACAAGGAACATCTAAATGCTAACATGGTTTTCTTATTTTACATCATTACTGATCTGCCTCAAGCTCTACTCCTTACTTCAAACTCTAGCCTGTGTTTATCCTCTAGCTCTATATTTGGCATCTTTAAATGAATCCAGCCACTCTTGCTGAAGGGGTTTGTCATTTGTCATGAATGTACTCTGGTCTATTATGTGTGTTTTGTGTGTGAGAGAGTGAAAGCCAGAGAGCGAGAGAGAGAGAGAGAGAGAGAGAGAGAGAGTGAAAGAGAGCGTGAGAGCGAGTGAGAGAACCTTTGTCTCTGGGAGAATCTCAATTGCATTTCCTTGATTTCTTGGGTCCTCTCTCCTAGCCTCCATCTCAAAACCGATTGGATGAGAAGGTGATAGTGAAGAAACCTCTGACCTCCTCATCCAATGGGTTTTGAGAAGAAGGCGAGGGGAGAGGACACGAGGAATCAAGAAAATGCAATTGATATTCTCCTTCTGTCTGAGGCAGGGACATAAATATTTCTGATTAATGGAGGTTTATGATTCCGCCTCTGGAGTTAATACAAATTGGGCAGACACAATGGGGAGCAGTTGTAAGGCTGGTTCAGGGGATTTCCATAATCTAAAGGCTAATTATGTTGTTGTTGTGGATGTCTGTGTCTCAGACGGCTCAATATGTGTGATGGAGACTAAGCGCTAGGCTATTGACTAAGGAGAGAGAAGGTTATCCCCATCAATCTGAACTATCTGCAGGGCTGGAGAGGAGAGAGAGCGAGGAAGACAGAGAACGAAAAAGAGAGAGACATACCATGCAGCTAGCCTGACCACTGTCCATGGTGCTGTAGCACTTGCTGACTCAGCACTCTAAACCAAGACAAAGAGCAGACAACAGTCTGAACTTAAAGGTTAGAGTTCACTCCTCCCCCCTCCCCACACACATACACTGCCCCCACTGCCCTTAAGTCTCATGACTCATGTTGTGTGCTCTCCAAGTGGCGTCTCTAACTAGTTGGTCAGCCTGCTTCCCAGCATGGTCCTGTCCCTTTCTCTGATGCTCTGGCTGCCTCACCATTAAAACAGGCCTGCAGTCCAGCTTGGCCCCAGATCAAAGCACAGCCCCTTTAAACCCACTCACGCTGCTCTGTACTCTGCTCTGTCTGTTTACTTGCCAGCAGCTAAATGGGCTCCAAGTCAAACACTGCAGGGCCTTGAACACTGTGTGGTACTGGTGTGCCTCACAGTGTGTAGGGGATTAGATTAAATAAACAATGTCCTTCTAGGGTTCTACTTGGATGTATTTAGAGGTTCAAGGGGGGTTGTTTGAAAACGAGTAACATAAAAATCAGCCTAAATTAGTTTAGGGTGGTTTGCTAGATGGTCTGAGGTACGCCTCTGTATGTTATTCTGTTCATCTTTAAAAAAATCGCTGACTCACTGCTGCGATTCAGCGATTGTTCCAAGTTACAATCTACTGCAGAGATAGCCTGCAGAGTTCTGTCTCACTATCCAGGTCTGTGCCCAAACAATTTGAGCTTCTACTTTTAAAAATCCACCTTTCCAGAAACAAGTCTCTCACCGCTGCCGCTTGCTATAGACCACCTTCTGCCCCCAGCTGTGCCCTGGATACCATATGTGAATTGATTGCCCCCCATCCATCTTCAGAGCTCGTGCTGTTAGGTGACCTAAACTGGGACATGCTTAACACACCGGCCATCCTACAATCTAAGCTTGATGCCCTCAATCTCACACAAATTATCAATGAACCTACCAGGTACAACCCCAAATCCGTAAACACAGGCACCCTCATAGATATCATCCTAACCAACCTGTTCTCTAAATCCACCCCTGCTGTCTTCGACCAGGATCTCAGCGATCACTGCCTCATTGCTTGCGTCCGTAATGGGTCTGCGGTCAAACGACCACCCTTCATCACTGTCAAATGCTCCCTAAAACACTTTAGTGAGCACGCCTTTCTAATAAACCTGGCCCTGGTATCCTGGAAGGATATTGACCTCATTCAGTGCTTTCCTCACAATCTTAAATAAGCATGCCCCATTCAAAAAACATAGAACCAGGAACAGATATAGCCCGTGGTTCACTCCAGACCTGATTGCCCTTGACCAGCACAAAAACATCCTGTGGCATATGGCATTAGCATCAAATAGCCTCCGCGATATGCAACTTTTCAGGGAAGTTAGGAACCAATATACGCAGACAATTAGGAAAGCAAAGGCTAGCTTTTTCAAACAGAAATGTGCATCCTACAGCACCAACTCCAAACAGTTCTGGGACACTGTAAAGTCCTTGGAGAAAAAGAGCACCTCCTCCCAGCTGCCCACTGCACTGAGGCTAGGAAACACTGTCACCACCAATAAATCCACAATAATTGAGAATTTCAATAAGCATTTCTCTATGGCTGGCCATGCTTTCCACCTGGCCACCCCTACCCTGGTCAACAGCTCTGCACCCCCCACAGCAACTTGCCCAAGCCTCCATATTTCTCCTTCAACCATATCCAGATCGCTGATGTTCTGAAAGAGCTGCAAAATCTGGACCCGGACAAATCAGAAAGGCTAGACAATCTGGACCCTCTCTTTCTAAAATTATCAGACAAAATTGTTGCAACCCCTATTACTAGCCTGTTCAACCTCTCTTTCGTATCGTCTGAGATCCCCAAAGATTGGAACGCTGCCACGGTCATACCCCTCTTCAAAAGGGGAGACACTCTAGAACCAAACTGCTACAGACCTATATCTATCCTACCCTGCCTTTCTAAGATTTTCAAAAGCCAAGTTAACAAACAGATCACTGACCATTTCGAATCCCATCGTACCTTCTCCGCTATGCAATCTGGTTTCCGAGCTGGTCATGGGTGCACCTCAGCCACGCACAAGGTCCTAAACGATATCATAACCGCCATCGATAAGAGACAATACTGTGCAGCTATATTCATCGACCTGGCCAAGGCTTTCGACTCTGTCAATCACCACATTCTTATCGGCAGACTCAACAGTCTGTGGTTTCTCAAATGACTGCCTCACCTGGTTCACCAACTACTTTTCAGACAGAGTGTGTCAATTCGGAGGGCCACAGGGTTCAATTCTCGGGCCGACTATTTTCTCTGTGTACATTAATGATGTCACTCTTGCTGCTGGTGATTCTCTGATCCACCTCTACGCAGACGACACCATTCTGTATACTGCTGGCCCTTCTTTGGACACTGTGTTAACTAACCTCCAGACAAGCTTCAATTCCATACAACTCTCCTTCTTGGCCTCCAACTGCTCTTAAATGCAAGTAAAACTAAATGCATGATCTTCAACGGATCGCTGCCCACACCTCCCCGCCCGTCCATCCTCACTACTCTGGACGGTTCTGACTGAGAATATGTGGACAACTACAAATACCTAGGTGTCTGGTTAGACTGTAAACTCTCCTTCCATCCTCACATTAAACATCTCCAATCCAAAATTAAATCTAGAATTGGCTTCCTATTTTGCAACAAAGCATCCTTCACTCACGCTGCCAAACATACCCTCGTAAAACTGACTATCCTGCCGATCCTTGACTTCGGCAATGTCATTTACAAAATAGCCTTCAACACTCTACTCAGCAAATTGGATGCAGTCTATCACAGTGCCATCCGTTTTGTCACCAAAGCCCCATATACTACCCACCACTGCGACCTGTATGCTCTCGTTGGCTGGCCCTGGCTTCATATTCATCGCCAGACCCACTGGCTCCAGGTCTTCTATAAGTCTTTGCTAGGTAAAGCCTCACCATGCCTCACCATAGCAGCACCCACCCGTAGCACGCGCTCCAGCAGGTATATTTCACTGGTCACACCCAAACTCAATTCCTCCTTTGTCCGCCTGTCCTTCCAGTACTCTGCTGCCAATGACTGGAACGAATTGCAAAAATCACTGAAGCTGGAGACCCATGTCTCCCTCATTAACTTTAAGCACCAGCTGTCAGAGCAGCTCACAGATCACTGCACCTGTACATAGCCCATCTGTAAATAGCCCATTCAACTACCTCATCCCCATACTGTTATTTCTTTTTTTGCTCCTTTGCACCCCAGTATCTCTACTTGCACATTCATCTTCTGTACATCTTTCACTCCAGTGTTTAATTGCTAAATTTTAATTATTTCACCACTATGGCCTATTTATTGCCTTACCTCCCTTATCTTACCTCATTTGCACACACTGTATATATACTTTTTTTTATTTTGTTTTATTGACTGTGTTTGTTTATTCCATTTGTAACTCTGTGTTGTTGTTTGTGTTGCACTGCTTTGCCTTGGCCAGGTCACAGTTGTAAATGAAAACATGTTCTCAACTAGCCTACCTGGTTAATCTTACATCTAGGGGTTCCGCTAGCGGAACGCCTCGCCAATATCCAATGGAAGAACGTGGCGCGAAATACAAAAACCTCAAAAATGCAATCATTTAAATTTTTCAAACATACGACTATTTTACACTATTTTAAAGATAAGACTCTCGTTAATCTAACCACATTGTCCGATTTCAAAAAGGCTTTACAGCGAAAGCAAAACATTAGATTATGTTAGGAGAGTACATAGCCAAAAACAATCACACAGCCATTTTCCAAGCAAGCATATATGTCACAAAAACCCAAAACACAGCTAAATGAAGCACTAACCTTTGATCTTCATCAGATGACACTCCTAGAACATTATGTTATCCTCTTACAGCTCCTTAAGGATAGGGGGCAGTATTGACAATTTCTGAAAAAATATGTGCCCATATTAAACTGCCTCCTACTCAAACTCAGAAGCTAGGATATGCATATTATTAGTAGATTTGGATAGAAAACACTCTGAAGTTTCTAAAACCGTTTGAATGGTGTCTGTGAGTATAACAGAACTCATATGGCAAGCAAAAACCCGAGAGAAATCCTACCAGGAAGTGGAAATCTGGATGCATGGGCTCTCTTCAAGTCGTTTCCTAGTGAATACACAGTGACGTAGTAATAATTGTGCACTTCCTACGGCTTCCACTAGATGTCAACAGTCTTTACAAAGTTGTTTGAGTCGTCTACGATGAACAGAGACCGAATGAGAAGGTGGGGAAGTTGGTGAGGCAGGGAATGACATCACTTCTTGGCGCGCGTTCATGAGGGTGGATCCTCCGTTCCAAAACGTTTTTCAAGACACAGGAACTGTCCGGTTGAAATATTACTGAATCTTCACGTTCTAAAGGCCCTAAAGATTGATGTTTTACAACGTTTGACATGTTTGAACGAACGTAAATACAACTTTTTTAAACTTTTCGTTGTGACATTGTCCACGTGCTTCCTACATTTGGAGTAGCTTACTGAACGCGCAAACAACAAGGAGTTATTTGGACATAAATTATGGACTTTATCGAACAAAACAACATTTGATGTGGACCTGGGATGCCTGGAAGTGCCTTCTGATGAAGATCATCAAAGGTAAGGGAATATTTCTAATGCAATTTATGATTTTAGATGACTCCAAGAGGGCGGCTATCTGTATAGCCTAGTGTATTTTTCTGACGTCAGTACTCAGATTATTGCAAAGAGTGCTTTCCTCGTGAAGCTTTTTAGAAATCTTTCATAGCGTTTGCATAAAGGAGATGTTCATCTATAATTCTTTCAATTACAGTTTAATTTTGTATTAACGTTTATGACAAGTATTTTTGTAAATTGTGGCGCTGATTCACCGGCAGTATTTAAGGGAAAATATTTTCTGAACGTCACGCGCCCATGTAAAATGCTGTTTTTATATATAAACATGAACTTTATCGAACAAAAAATGCATGTATTGTGTAACATGATGTCCTAGGAGTGTCATCTGATGAAGATCGTCAAAGGTTAGTGCTGCATTTAGCTGTGTTTTGGGTATTTGTGATGCATGCTAGTTGAGTTCATATGTATATCCAAAAACAGCTTTTTACATTAGCATGTGATGTTCAGAACATGCATTCCCACCCAAAACGTCCGGTGAATTTACTAAATTACTCATCATAAACGTTGACAAAATATATAACAATTATTTTAAGAATTATTGATACAGAACTCCTTTATGCAATCGCTATGTCAGATTTTAAAATAGCTTTTTGGCAAAAGCACATTTTGCAATATTCTGAGTACATAGCTCAGCCATCACGGCTAGCTATTTTGACACCCGCCACGTTCGGGGCTCACTAAACTCAGAATTACTGTTAGAAAAATGGTATTACCTTTGCTGATCTTCATCAGAAGGCACTCCCAGGACTGCTACTTCCACAAGAAATGTGGTTTTTGTTCCAAATAATCCATAGTTATGTCCAAATACCTCCATTTTGTTCGTGGGTTCAGGTCACTATCCAAAGGGTAACGCGCGAGCGCATTTCGAGACAAAAAAATTACCGTACTTAGAAGCATGTCAAACGCTGTTTAAAATCAATTGTTATTGTATTTTTCTCGTAAAATTGCGATAATATTCCAACCGGACAGTAGTGTATTCATTCAAAGAGGAAAAGAAAAAACAACATGGTCGTGGGACCGCGCATATCCAATCTCTTAGTCACCAGGCAGACCACTGACAAACTGAGCTACTGTACTCTGCCCAGAGACAGGAGATGCCTCAGTCCGCTTTCTGAAGGCTTTAGAGAGCCAATGGAAGCCTTAGAAAGTGCTACGTAACAGCACAGATACTGTAGTTTCGATAGAGAACCAAAAGAAGAACTACAAATTCTCAGACAGGCCACTTCCTGCTTGGAATCTTCTCAGGTTTTTGCCTGCCATATGAGTTCTGTTATACTGACAGACACCATTCAAACAGTTTTAGAAACTTCAGAGTATGTTCTATCCAAATCTATTAATAATATGCATATTCTCATTTCTGGGCAAGAGTAGTAACCAGTTTAAATCGGGTATGTTTTTTTCATCCGGCCGTGAAAATACTGCCCCCTATCCCAAACAGGTTAAATAAATGTGAAATACATTTTTTTTTAATTATACCACAATCCACAACATTTACAATAAGCTGTATTTGTACGATTTCCAATTAGGGTTTCACATTTCCCAGAATCTCATTGTCATGTTTAGAACGTGTCTGCACCCTGACATGGTACAGCAGGGAGTACTGGTACTGACTGAATAGCACACTACTTTTTCACATCCTTTTTCTGAAAGCATCCGAAAGCCTATACTCTCAATCCTGCTCCAAAACGTGCTCTCCACTTTTGCTCAATGAGCAACTGGATTACATTTCATCAAAGGAGAGAAAAGCCTCCTTCAGACTCCAGGGAATGGCAAAATGCTGTTTTTTCGAAGAAAGGGGAACCATGCAAGCTTGAAGAGCAAACAGCTCCTCTGTAAATGACTTCTCACCAGAGAGAAGGGAACAGATTTAGTTCCCCTGCTCACCAATACCTCTGTCTTACTGAGGAGGAGGGTTTTTCAGACGGAAGTTGACTAATTTATTGTTATCGCCTCATCTCAGACGTGACTAATCATTTCAAATCATCCGTCCAGAAATCTGGAGAGGTGTTTATGTTGGAAGATTGGAGGAGTGTTTGTTTTGATCTAGATGTCTGTGAGGGTCTCTCTCTCTCTGTGTCTCTGTGTGTGTGTGTGTGTTTGTGTGTGTGTGTGTGTGTGTGTGTGTGTGTGTGTGTGTGTGTGTGTGTGTGTGTGTGTGTGTGTGTGTGTGTGTGTGTGTGTGTGTGTGTGTGTGTGTGTGTGCTTGCATGACTGTCTGTGTCAGGAGGGAGGGAGTTTGTTAAGGAGTGTTTAGAGACATTGAAGTGTGTGAGTGCTTGATGATTGAGTGACAGGTGACACAAAGGGGATGTGTTTTCTTGGCCCAGGTGCTACAGTGCTTCAAGGCTGACAAAACAGGATTAGTATTCTAGAAATCTGCACTTCAAAAAACCCTCGAAGGTCTGACTGAGTCCCTGAGTGGCAACAGAGTCCCTGAGAGGCAACAGAAAGGCCTCATAAACTGATTATTATTACTAGCTGTCTAGCGGCCTGCTCCAATGCTATAAAATGCATCCTCCCTTCTTTCTATTCCCTTGTCTCCTCTCCTTCATCTGCAATGATCTGAAAGCACAGGATAGGTGAAAGCTATGTGGTAGGTGCCCACAGGGAATTTGCTTTCACCTGTAAAGTTTCTCTACATCAATGTGTAGGGACAAGGGGGAATAAAGAGAGGATGCTGATTTAAACTGCTGCGATGCACTCCTAAAGTTAGATAGCAGCAAAGTTCGCATATAATGCCCTTTCTTTACCTCCTTTCCATTCATCATCACACAGCAATAAAATAATAGGGATTTATTTGGGACTGGGCAGTTCTCTAGTGGTAAGAGTATATAGGTTAATTTGATACTGAGTCATAGCCCACTGAAATGAAAACCTCAGTTTGCAGTGAGTTGTTGTTTTTATTCTACAGTGCCTCGATGTTTTAAACCACATTTGGAGTTTGTTTTCTCCTGAGTTTTCTCTGAAATATTAATCGCGCCAGGAGACAGTACATCAGGGATTTTCAAATAGATTAAAAAAAATATATATTGTTGTTTTTCTTTGACTTCTATTCCACTGAGATGTGCATGCATGTTGGAGAGCAGCATACCTTAGTAGAGACAGCAGGTAGATCAGGGGTAGGCAACCTGGTCCTGGAGTGCCGCAGGCACTTCATGTTTTTAATTTAATTGACCTGGAAGACCATGTGGGCTGAATTTAGGCAATCTCTGAACTGATTGATTAGCTCAGTTGGCCAGGTGTGGTGCCTAGTTGGAACAAAATCCTGCAGTACTTACAACACTTGTGGAACAGGGTTTCCTACCCCTGACGTAAGTCATCAATTCTTATTAAGGGTTCTGTAGATCTCGATTAATCAAATATAGTTCCTATTATACTCCTGCTGTAAAACGAATCTTAAAGCTAGAATCTGCTGTTTAAACAATAACAAAGCAGGGATCCTGGGGATACTGTTTTGGTAAAAACCTGAGGGGGGGGCCTGGAGAAATGCAACCACAGAGCAATGCAGGGACTGGTCACCAGTGTTTTGAGGCTACACAGTGTTTACATTTACAAACATTGGAGTAAGACAAGCTGATATTTTGAGTTCTGATGGGGAACGGCAATTGGCATTTACAAGTTCCATTCTTCAAGAATCAAGGGGTATATATTATTCATTTGGAAGTCCAACAATGGATGTAACAACTGCAGATTGTAGCGTTAAAAGTATAAGTTTGACCATGCAGGATATACAGTGCCTTCAGAAAGTATTCATACCTCTTGACTCATTCCACATTTTGTTGTGTTACAACCCGAAATCAAAATGTATTAAATAAATTAAACATCTCACCCGTCTACACACAATACCCTATAATGAAAAAGTGAAAACATGTTTTAAAACATTTTTGCAAATTTATTGAAAATTAAATAGAGAACTACCTCATTTACATACGTATTCACATCCCTGAGTCAAAACTTTGTAGAAGCATCTTTGGCAGCGATTTCAGCTGTGAGTCTCTAGGAGCTTTCCACACCTGGATTGTGCAACATATGGCTATTATTCTTTAAAAAATTCTTGAAGCTCTGTCAAACTGGTTGTTTATCATTGCTGGACAACCATTTTTTGGTCTTGACAAGGATTTTCAAGCAGATTTAAGTCAAAACTGTAACTCGGCCACTCAGGAACATTCAGTGTCTTATTGGTAAGCAACTACAGTGTAGATATGGCCTCGTGTTTTAGGTTATTGTCCTACTGAAAGCTGAATTAATCTCCCAGTGTCTGGTGCAAAGCAGATGGAACCAGGTTTTCCACTAGGATTTTGCCTGTGCTTAGCTGCATTCCGTTTTCTTAATCCTGAAAAACTCCCCAGTCCTTAATGATTACAAGCATACCCATAACATGATGCAGCCACTACTATATTTGAAAGTTTGGAAAGTGGTACTCAGTAATGTGCTGTATTGGATTTGCCCCAAACATAACACTTTGTATATAGGACAAAAAGTGAATTGCTTTGACACACTTTTTGCAGGATTATTGTAGTGCCTTGTTGCAAACAGGATGCATTTTTTATTCTGTACAGGCTTCTATCTTTTCACTCTGTCAATTAGGTTAGTATTGTGGAGTTACTACAGTGTTGTTGATCCAGCCTCAGTTTTCTCCTTTCACAGTCATTAAACTTAAACTGTTTTAAAGTCACAGGAATGATGCCTGCATGCTCAAAGGGATATTCAATGTCTGCTTTTTATTTTTTTACCCATCTACCAAAAGTTGCCCTTCTTTGCGAGGCATTGGAAAACCTCCATGGTCTTTGTGGTTGAATCTGTGTGGCGCAAACATAGACGTTTATGTTTCACAAGTTTGGACAGCACAGAACAGTACAGTAGTGCACAGTAGAGTATAGTACAGAACAGACAGGAAAGTAGGTACAGTAGAGTATAGATCAGTACAGTACTGTAGAGCAGAGTTCAGTACAGTAGAGCACACTAGAGCAGAGTACAGTATTTTATTGTTATTTTTATTGAACCTTTATTTAACTAGGCAAGTCAGTGAAAAACAAATTCATATTTACAATGACGGCCAAACCCGGACGACGCTGGGCCAATTGTGCGCCGCCCTATGGGACTCCTAATCACGGCCGGATGTGATACAGCCTGGAATTGAACCAGAGACTGTAGTGACGCCCCTTGCACTGAGATGCAGTGCCTTAGACCACGGAGCCACTCGGGAGCAATACTGTATTTTATTGAATTGTACTGTACTCAACTAAACTGAACTATATTCTACTTTACTGTACTCTACCCTACTGTGCTCTGCCAAGATGTCCAAACTTGTGAAACATAAACGTCTATGATTGATTTAGATTTGATCCGGTCCGGACCAACCAAATGTAGTCTTATTTGGGGGCAGAGCTCATTTGAATAATAGCCAGTGTGTAGAATAATACCCAAATATGCAAAGGAGGATATTGCATATTTATATCTTTGTACCTATTCAGGACACATCACCATGAAGAGAATGATATTCATATCCATAACTATATATTTCTGTATAGTACGGATCAGGGACCCATGATGTAATTTTGTTACTGTAATTCTGTTATTGAGCATAAATGCACTTCACTTACTCTAGTTCAATATCCTGAAGAGTCAAGGTGTTATGTCATAGCTGACATCTTTGAATCTTTGAATCTTAATTCATAGTAGATATTTAACATAAAAAACGGAGGGAGATTTTACCAAAATTCTCTTAACAAACTTTGCATCTGCACAGTTATTTCAATCAGAGGCTTCATGCCAATAGGGAGCATATGGGCACATGCGCCCCCCCCCCCCCCCCCCCCCCCCCTGGATTTGTCCATATTGTAGAATTATAGTGAAGACATTAAATCAACGAAATAACACATGGAATATTGTAGTAACCCAAAAAGTGTTCAACAAATCAAAATATATTTTATATTTGAGATTCTTCAAAGTAGCCACCCTTTGCCTTCATGAAAGCTTTGCACACTCTTGGCATTCTCTCAACCAGCTTCACCTGGAATGCTTTTCCAACAGTCTTGAAGGAGTTCCCGCATATGCTGAGCACCCCATCACGCTCTTTCTTGGTCAAATAGCCCTTACACAGCCTGGGGGTGTGTTGGGTCATTGTGCTGTTGAAAAACAAATGATAGTCCCACTAAGCACAAATCAGGTGGGATGGTGTATCGCTGCAGAATGCTGTAGTAGCCATGCTGGTTAAGTGTGCCTTGAATTCTAAATAAATCACAGACAGTGTCACCAGCAAAGCAGCCCCACACCATCACACTTCCTCCATGCTCACGGTGGTAACCACACATGCGGAGATCATCCATTCACCTACTCTGCGTCTCACAAAGACACGCCGGTTGGAACCAAAAATCTCAAATTTGGACTCATCAGACCAAAGGACAGTTTTCCACCGGTCTAATGTCCATTGCTCGTGCTTCTTGGCCAAAGCAAGTCTCTTCTTCTTATTGGTGTCCTTTAGTAGTGGTTTCTTTGCAGCATTTCAACCATGAAGGCCTGATTCAAGCTGTCTCCTCTGAACAGTTGATGTTGAGATGTGTCTGTTACTTGAACTTTGAAGCATTTATTTGGGCTGCAATTTCTGAGGCTGGTAACTCTAATAAACATATCCTCTGCAGCAGAGGTAACTCTGGGTCTTCCTTTCCTGTGGCGGTACTCATGAGAGCCAGTTTTATCATAGCGTTTGATGATTTGCACTTGAAGAAACATTCAAAGTTCTTGAAATTTTCTAGATTGACTGACCTTCATTAATGATGGACTGTCATTTTTCTTTGCTTATTTGAGCTGTTCTTGCCATGATAAGGACATGGTATTTTACCAAATAGGGCTATCTTCTGTATACCACCCCTACCTTGTCACAACACTACTGATTGTCTCAAACGCATTAAGAAGGAAAGGGCTATCTTCTGTATACCACCTCTACCTTGTCACAACACTGCTGATTGGCTCAAACGCATTAAGAAGGGAAGAAATTCCACAAATTAACTTTTAATAAGGCACACCTGAACTGGTTGAGAGAATGCCAAGAGTGTGCAAAGCTGTCATTGTTACGGCTTGGTAATCGTGGAGGAGGAATGAGGCACAGGAAGCAGCGAACACAGGGTAGTGGTGTTTTTAATATACACTCACACAAAAACAAATGTTCCCAAACACAGGGGAGAAAACACATACGGCGTAAAACAACGCCGACACGAACATAAGCCGTCTGACAAGAAACAATCCCGCGCAATACGGAAGGGGGCCAGCTAAATTAAATAGCCCCGCTAATTAACAAAACTGAACACAGGTGCCCAAAACCAAAAAAAAGGGAAAACCAAAAAGGGAATCGGTGGCAGCTAATAGGCCGGTGACGACGACCGCCGAGTGCCACCCGAGCAGGAGGGGGCGCCACCGTCGGTGGGAATCGTGACAGTACCCCCCTCCTGACGAGCGGCTCCCGCAGTGCGCCGACACCGGCCTCGAGGGCGAGGCGCAGGGCGATCCGGACGGAGGCGATGGAAATCCTTCAACATGGATGGGTCCAAGACGTCCTCCGCCGGCACCCAGCACCTCTCCTCCGGGCCGTACCCCTCCCAGTCCACGAGGTACTGCAGGCCCCTCGCCCGGCGTCTCGAGTCCAGAATGGCCCGTATGCTGTACGCCGGGGACCCCCCGATGTCCAGAGGGGGCGGAGGGACCTCCGGCACCTCACCTTCCTGCAGGGGACCAGATTCCACCGGCCTGAGGAGAGACACATGAAACGAGGGGTTAATACGGTAATAGGAAGGGAGTTGTAACCGATAACACACCTCGTTTATCCTCCTCAGGACTTTAAAGGGCCCCACACACTGCGGCCCCAGCTTCCGGCAGGGCACGCGGAGGGGCAGGTTCCGGGTCGAGAGCCAGACCCTGTCTCCCGGTACGAACACGGGTGCTTCACTGCGGTGGCGGTCAGCACTCCTCTTCTGCCGAGCACTGGCCTCCTTCAGAGAGTCCTGGACAGCTCTCCAGGTTTCCTTGGAGTGCTGTACCCAGTCCTCCACCGCAGGAGCCTCGGTCTGGCTCTGGTGCCATGGTGCCAGGACCGGCTGGTAACCCAAAACACACTGAAAGGGTGACATGTTAGTAGAGGAGTGGCGAAGTGAGTTCTGGGCTACCTCGCCCACTCCCCTGGCCGGTCCTGGCAATACGACCTCAGAAACCTGCCCACCTCCTGGTTCACCCTCTCCGCCTGCCCATTGCTCTCGGGGTGATAACCGGAGGTCAAACTGACCGAGACCCCCAGCCGCTCCATAAACGCTTTCCAGACCCTGGATGTGAACTGGGAACCCCGATCAGAGACAATGTGCTCCGGCACCCCGTAGTGCCGGAAGACGTGGGTAAATAGGGCCTCCGCAGTCTGCAGGGCCGTAGGGAGAGCGGGTAACGGGAGGAGACGGCAGGACTTAGAGAACCGATCCACAACCACCAGAATTGCAGTGTTCCCCTGAGAGGGGGGAAGATCTGTCAAGAAATCGATAGACAGGTGCGACCATGGCCATTGTGGAACGGGGAGGGGCTGTAACTTCCCTCTCGGTAGATGCCTAGGAGCCTTACTCTGAGCGCACACCGAACAGGAAGAGACATAGGACCTCACGTCCTTAGCCAAGGTGGGCCACCAGTACTTCCCCCTGAGACTCCGCACTGTCCTCGTCACACCAGGATGACCCGCAGTAGGTAGCGTGTGCGCCCACCGAATCAATTGATCACGAACACCGAGCGGCACATACATGCGCCCCATGGGCACCTGCGCAGGCGCAGGTTCCAACACTAATGCCCGCTCGATGTCCGCGTCCACCTCCCATACCACCGGTGCCACCAGCCTAGACGCTGGAATGATGGGAGTTGGATCGATGGGCCGGTCCTCCGTGTCATAGAGACGGGACAGCGTGTCGGCTCTAGTGTTCAAGGAACCCGGTCTATAGGAGATAGTGAACCTAAACCGGGCGAAGAACATGGCCCACCTTGCCTGACGTGGATTCAGTCTCCTCGCTGCCCGGATGTACTCCAGGTTTCGGTGGTCGGTCCAGATGAGAAAGGGGTGCTTAGCCCCCTCAAGCCAGTGCCACCACACCCTCAAGGCTTTGACCACCGCTAGCAGCTCCCTGTCCCCCACATCATAGTTACGCTCCGCCGAACTGAGCTTCTTCGAAAAGAAAGCGCAGGGGTGGAGTTTCGATGGCGTACCCGAGCGCTGTGTTTGCACGGCACCCACCCCAGCCTCGGATGCATCCACCTCCACTATGAATGCTAGAGACGGGTCCGGGTGCGCCAACACGGGTGCGTCGGTGAACAGCGTCTTCAACTTCTTGAAGGCTCCATCCGCCTCCGTCGACCATCGCAAACGCACCGGCCCCCCCTTCAGCAGTGAGGTAATGGGAGCCGCTACCTGGCCAAAACCCCGGATAAACCTCCGGTAGTAATTGGCAAAGCCTAAGAACCGCTGCACTTCCTTCACCGTGGTTGGAGTCGGCCAATTACGCACGGCCTTAACGCGGTCACACTCCATCACCACCCCCGTGGTGGTAATGCGATAACCCAGAAAGGAAACGGCTCGTTTGGAAAATACACACTTCTCAGCCTTAACGTATAGGTCATGCTCCAGCAGTCTACCAAGCACCTTGCGCACCAGGGACACATGTGCGGAGCGGGTGGCGGAATATATCAGAATGTCATCGATATAGACAATCACGCCCTGCCCGTGCGGTCCCTGAGAATCTCGTCTACAAAGGATTGAAAGACGGCTAGAGCATTTTTCAACCCATACGGCATGACGAGGTACTCATAATGGCCTGATGTGGTACTAAAGGCGGTTTTCCACTCGTCTCCCTTCTTGATACGCACCAGGTTATACGCGCTCCTGAGATCCAGTTTTGTGAAGAACGCACACAGGGTAGTGGTGTTATTAATATACACTCACACAAAAACAAATGTTCCCAAACACAGGGGAGAAAACACATACGGCGTAAAACAACGCCGACACGAACATAAGCCGTCTGACAAGAAACCATCCCGCGCAATACGGAAGGGGGCCAGCTAAATTAAATAGCCCCGCTAATTAACTAAACTGAACACAGGTGCCCAAAACCAAAAAAAAGGGAAAACCAAAAAGGGAATCGGTGCCAGCTAATAGGCCGGTGACGACGACCGCCGAGTGCCACCCGAGCAGGAGGGGGCGCCACCGTCGGTGGGAATCGTGACAGTCATCAAGGCTAAGGGTGGCTACTTTGAAGAATCTCAAATATAAAATATATTTTATACACATTTTTTGGTTTCTACATGATTCCATATTTGTTATTTCATAGTTTTGATGTCTTCACTATTTTTCTACAAAGTAGAAAATAGTAAAAAAGAACGAAAAACCTTTTGACTGGTACTGTATCTAGAATTTAACCCGTCTCACAGCCCTTTGTCTCCTGTTTCCCGATTGCCTGCCGTCCTGTACCTGCCTGAATCTGATATGGATTACGACTTTTGCCTGCCTTGAATGACCTTTTGCCTGCCCCTTGTACTTTAATAAACTCTGAGACTCGCACTATCTACCTCCTGTGTCTGCATCTGGGTCTTAGCCTGAGCCGTGATAACTGGTGACTTTGGACAAGAAATTACCTGGCAGAGATTACATTCTATCCAATCACACTTCTCCTTTTTAATCATCTCAGATAGGCCTTTTCAGGGAGAATCAAGATTTTAGTTGGATATCCAAATAAGTCTCGTTCCATTCATATGCAATTTTGCCTGGGCCTACTCCTGAACAAAGACAAAAATATCACCATCAACAAGGCAGGTCCTACAGGCCCTTGTTTTGTCGCACCTGGACTACTGTTCAGTCATTTGGTCACGTGCCACAAAGAGGAAAATTGCAATAGGCTCAGAACAGGGAAGCATGGCTGGCCCTTGGATGTACACAGAGAGTTAACGTTAATAATATGCATGTCAATCTCTCCTGGCTCAAAGTGGAGGAGAGATTGACTTCATCACTACTTGTACTTATGAGAGGTATTGACATGTTGAATGCACTGAGCTGTCTGTTTGAACTACTGGCACACATTTCGGACAGCCGTGCATACCCTGTCCCCAAGTCCAGAACAGACTATGGGAAGTGCACAGTACTACATAGAGCCATGACTACGTTGAACTCTATTCCACATGAAGTAACTCATGCAAGCAGTAAAAAAAAAACTAAAAAACAAATACAAATACGCCTTATGGTACAACGGGGACTGTGAAGCAACACAAACACAAACACAGGCACAAACGCATGCATAAACACAAACAATAACATATGCACACACGTATACATGGATTTTGCGTTGTAGATATGTGGTAGTGGAGTAGGGGCCTGAGGGCACACACTTGGTGTGTTTGTGAAATCTGTTGTGAATGTGTTGTAATGTTTTTAAAATTGTATAACTGCCTCAATTTTGCTGGACCCTAGGAAGAGTAGCTGCTGCCTTGGCAAACTATCACGGATTACAAAGGGAAATCCAGCCTCGAGCTGCCCAGCGATGCGGGTCTACCAGATGAGCTAAAGGCCTTCTATGCTCGCTTCGATGCAAGCAACACTGAACCATGCAACAACTGTTCTAGATAACTGTGTGATCTTGCTCTCCGTAGCTGATTTGAGTAAAACAGGTTAAACAGGTGACCTTTAACTTCTCTAGGGTAGGGGGCAGTATTTTGACGTCTGGATGACAGGCATGCCCAAATTAAACTGCCTGCTACTCAGGCTCAGAAGGTAGGATATGCATATTATTAGTCGATTTGGATAGAAAACACTCTGAAGTTTCGAAAACTGTTTGAATGAT
The DNA here is from genome assembly GCF_965601325.2 of Salmo salar. Lineage (NCBI taxonomy): Eukaryota > Metazoa > Chordata > Actinopteri > Salmoniformes > Salmonidae > Salmo > Salmo salar. The sequence goes on along the minus strand of NC_138301.1, from coordinate 8,381,685 downwards.
GTCTGTGAGTATAACAGAACTCATATGGCAGGCAAAAACCAGAGAAAAATCCAACCAGGAAGTGTGGAAATCTGAGGTTTGTAGTTTTTCAAGTGATTGCCTATACCGTATACAGTGACTTAGGGTTCATTTTGCACTTCCTAAGGCTTCCACTAGATGTCAACAGTCTTTAGAATGTTGTTTCATGCTTCTACTGTGAATATGGAGCAAACAAGAAGGCCTGGAAGTTGATGAGTGAGAAAATTACATTAGCTCAGAAGCGCGCACTCACGTGAGGGTCAGCTGTGTTTCTTTTCTTTTCTGAAGACATTGGAATTGTCCAGTTGGAATATTACTGAAGATTTATGTTAAAAACATCCTAAAGATTGATGCTATACATTGTTTGACATATTTCTATGAACGTAAATAGAACTTTTTTTGACTTTTCGTCGTGACATTTTGCGCGCGCTTTGGAGTAGTGGACTGAACGCGTGAACAAAAAGGAGGAATTTGGACATAAATGATGGACTTTATCGAACAAAACAAACATTTATTGTGGACCTGGGATTCCTGGGAGTGCATTCTGATGAAGATCATCAAAGGTAAGTGAATATTTATAATATTATTTCTGAGTTTTGTTGACTCCACAAAATGGCGGGTTTGGTTTCGTGTCTGAATGCTGAACTCAGATTATTGCAAAGTGTGCTTTCGCTGTAAAGTTTTTTTGAAATCTGACACAGTGGTTGCATTAAGGAGAAGTGTATCTATAATTCTTTGAATAACAGTTTAATATTTTATCAACGTTTATGATGAGTATTTCTGTAAATTGATGTGCTCATTCACTGGAAGTTTTGGGAGGCAAAACATTTCTGAACGTTACACGACAATGTAAAATGGGGTTTTTTGGATATAAATATGAACTTTATAGAGCAAAACATACATGTATTGTGTAACATGGAGTCCTATGAGTGCCATCTTATGAAGATCATCAAAGGTTAGTGATTAATTTTAGCTGTATTTCAGTTTTTTGTGACACCTCTCCTTGCTTGGAAAATGGCTGTGTGGTTTTTCTTGTCTCGGCGCTGTCCTAACATAATCTAATGTTATGCTTTCGCCGTAAAGGCTTTTTGAAATCGGACAATGTGGTTGGATTAATGAGGAGTGTATCTTTAAAATGGGATATAATAGTTGTATGTTTGAGAAATTTGAATTATGAGATTTTGGTTGTTTTGAATTTGCCGCCCTGCTATTTCACTGGCTGTTGAATAGTGACGCCACACACACACCCATCCACCACACACCCATCCACCACACACACACACACACACACACACACACACACACACACACACACACACACACACACACACACACACACACACACACACACACACACACACACACACACACACACACACACACACACACACGCTGCTGCTACTGTCTATTCTCTATCCTGTTGTCTAGTCACCACTACCTAAGCTGTACAGTATGTATAGAGCTACCTTCATTACCTCATACCCCTGCACATCAACTCGGTACTACTTCAACCTGTATATAGCCATGCTACTTTTACATATTGTTGTTATTTGTTAGTCACTGTGTATTTATTCCTCGTGTCACTATTTCTATTTCTTAACTATACATAGTTGGAATCGGACCCGTAAGTAAGCATTTGCTCCTGCAACACACTCTACTGCTCATCCTGTGTCTTCTTGACATGCCGCCACTCCCCCAGTACTCTCTCCCTCTCCCTCTCTCTCTGTGTGTGTGTGATTGGGTGGGCAGAGACAGGTGTGCTGGAGTCAGAGCAGATCCCCACCAGCTGCAACCTGTTCCATAATCAAGACCTCTACAAATACTCAACCCTGCCACTTCCACACTGCCAGATCGTAATCTCTGCTCAGTCAGTCTACATTTCTAGACTGTTGTTACTATTCAGATCCTGTTATCCTGTTGTGCCTGTTTTCCTTGCCTGATGCTGTTTTCCTCTCTGCTACAGATCTGCCCACTCTGGTCCTTGTCTCCAGTCCCACTGCTACTCATCCTGCTACTCTGTCCTACTACTCCCTTGGATTCCTCTCCGGACCTGCTTACCCTGTCCCAACCCCTCTCGCTCCAGCCTCAGGCTCTGCACCTGGTTTCCAGCAACCCGCCCGAGCATTCCCTGACCTGCACTTCATCTTCCCCAATATTTCAATAAATACCTTTGTAACTTCATCCCAGTCTCTTCGTTTGAGTCTGCTCTTGGGTTCCCCTGTTCCACTCTGCGTAACAGTTAGTCTACACCTGTTTATGAAGCATGTGACAAATAAAAATGATTTGATTTGATTTCCCCAGTCTCCCCTGCCTCCCATGCCTTTATCCCACTCTTCCAATATTCCCCAGTTTCACTGCCCCCATGTCTCTCCTCCACCACTCTCTGTCCCTTTTATGCCTACTTGTCTTCGTGAGAGGTATTGACATGTTGAAAGCCCCAAAATGTCTGTTCAGGCAGTTAACACACAGCTCAGACATACCCCGCAAGACATGCCTCCAGGGGTCTCTTCACAGTCCACATGTCCAGAATAGACTCTGGGAAACACACAGTATTACAAAGAGCTATGGCACACGTCAAGTAACTCAAACGAGCAGTAAAATCTGATAAAACAGATTAAACAACACCTCACGGCACAACGTGGACTGTGAAGAGAGACACACATACATGCATTCATACACACACACAAACATACACATTCTACACACACACACACATTTTAATTATGTATTATTGTAGTATTGTACATTTAATATTATAATTTGTAATAATAGTGTATTTCAGTGATAATGCCCGAGATATATATTGGAGGATATATTGGCATGGGTGTGGTTAGACCCAAGTCTAGGGACGGCACACCGTGCCAGTATATCCTCCAAACACTGTTACGATGGCATTATCACTTTTATACAACGGGTTACCAACATGTTTAATTGCTATATTGTAATTACTTCGCCACCCTGGCCTATTTATTGCCTTTACTCCCTTATCTTACCTCATTTGCACTCACTGTATATAGACTTTTTGTTTTCTTTTTTTGTACTGTATTATTGACTGTATGTTTTGTTTATTCCATGTGTAACTCTGTGTTGTTGTATGTGTCGAATTGCTATGCTTTATCTTGACCAGGTTGCAGTTGCAAATGAGAACTTGTTCTCAACTAGCCTACCTGGTTAAATAAAGGTGAAATAAAAATAAAATATTCAAATAACGATTGACATATTTTCATAAAAAATAATATTTTGATTCATTTACTCATACTATTTCATCCTTCCACGAGATATAATCCTGACACAAATCTAGGGTTGCTACCCATACCGGCTGGTCGTTCATTCTATCGATTCGGTGGCCAGAGACGTGACCCAGTCATTGTCTTTTTGTTCTGTATCTATGGACGTGACCCAGTCGTTCGTTCTAAATGTTTCATTGCCATACACGCTGGCAACGTTCTTGTCACTGCTTGCTAGCTAGCCATCTACGGCTAACTTACAGTCACGTCAAACATTGCAACCAGATATCGTGTCTTGATTATCATTAATGTGTTTGACTGTTATTTTATAAAATAATGACATACCACATTCAATTATTACATGATTTAATTAATCATATAACAATTAATTAAGTCATAATCTGGGGCACCACAGTGAAAAGTTATTTAACAAGTTACTATCTCCCGACTAAACTCTAAAGATAAACATATCTCTTTCATCAGTCACAGTCAATTCATTAATTCTTATTTACCTTCATCAGTCTCATTCTAAATGTCGCAAAACTCTTGGATATCTGCACGAACCCTAGCATAAATGATGAATCAGTGATAAACAAATTGGCTTAATTATGTATTTACTAACTAAATAATCACACAGAATTACATAAACACAAACAGGATAGCTTATACATCGATTACTACACAAGGAAATGAAAAGTCCCTAGTAGACTAACCCGATATGACGGCTTGGTAGACAATGGAAAGGGGTGGGGACAGATAAAGAGCGGGAAAGACAGAGTGGGAGAGACAGCGCATGGGCTTATTGTACATATATGTGGAAAATACGCCCATCGTACATATGGATATTCAGCACCCTAACAATCGCTCATTCGGATTTAGAAATGCAACATATATTTACATTTGTATGTCTTTGTTGTCTCTCTGTTGAAGTCGCCGGTGTGTCTGTGGAGAGTAGTTCATCAGAAGTCTCTAGTTGTGTTCCCCAGAAATGTTTTGTCATACCTATGGTATACGGTCTGATATACTACGGCTGTCAGACAATCAGCATTCAGGGCTCGAACCACCCAGTTTATTATAATGTAATAATGTCTTGTATGATTTATTGTTTTAATTATGATGTAGGCTGTTTTGTTGTGTTGTAATTGTTTTATTCCTATTTGGACCCCATGAAGAGTAAATACTTTAACGCAAATAAAGAGAGTATCAGAGTCCAGCTAATGACCACCAGGAGACACCATAAAATGCACAATACGTTGCTACGGTGATGACTCAGCCAGGGTGATGTAAGGGCTGAGGCGGACAGTATTATAACAAAACATCTTAGATCATGGTCAAACGAAGGTTTTAAGTGATGTATAAAACAACATATACAGTCCTAGTGGAATAAATTAAACCTACGTGTGAACATGTATACTGCAAGCCTGCATTCTACAAGGATGTGGAGTTCTACAGAAAATCATAAAAATTCAATACCCGTATCATTAAAAACCTTTTTCTTTGGCACTGGAGTCATGCAATTCAACGTGGTGGAGATCCACACTATGTCTCAGTCATTACAAGGAAACAAATGTAGGAAGAGGGGAAATCTATTAGGTCTTGGTCAGGATAGGTGATTACTTTTACCTAAAATGGACACCTGTTACCATCTGCTATTGGATATACAATGCCTTTGGAAAGTATTCAAACCCCATTACTTTTTCCACATTTTGTTACGTTACAGCCTTATTCTAAAATTGATTCAATAGTTTTTTTCCCCCATCAGTCTACACACAATACCCATAATGACAAAGCAAAAAGAGGTTTTATTAAAATTAAAAATATCACATTTACATAAGTATTCAGACCATTTACTCAGCACTTTGTTGAAGCATATTTGGCAGCGATTACAGCATCGAGTCTTCTTGGGTATGACGCTACAAGCTTGGCACAGCTGTATTTGGGGAGTTTCTCCCATTCTTCTCTGCAGATCCTCTCAAGCTCTGTCAGATTGGATGGGGAGCGTTGCTGGACTAGTCTCCCAGTCCCTGCCGCTGAAAAACATCCCCACAGCACGATGCTGCCAACAACATGCTTCACCGTGGGGATGGTCCCAGGTTTCCTGTGACACTTGGCATTCAGGCCAGGTCTTGGTTTCATCAGACCAGAGAATCTTGTTTCTCATGGTCTGAGAGTCATTTAGGTGCCTTTTGGCAAACTCCAAGTGGGCCGTCATGTGTTTTTTACTGAGGAGTGGCTTCCGTCTGGCCACTATACCATAAAGGCCTGATTGGTGGAGTGTTGCAGAGATGGTTGTCCTTCTGGAAGGTTCTCCCATGTCCACAGATGAACTCTAGAGCTCTGTCAGAGTGACATTCGGTTCTTGGTCACCTCCCTGACCAAGGCCGTTCACCCCGATTGTTTGGCTGTGCGGCCAGCTTTAGGAAGAGTCTTGGTGGTTTCTTCCATTTAAGAATGATGGAGGCCACTGTGTTCTTGGGTAGCTTCAATGCTGCAGAAACTTTTTGGTACCCTTCCCAAGATCAGTGCCTCGACACAATCCTGTCTCTTAGCTCTGCGGACAATTCCTTTGACCTCATGGCTTGGTTTTTGCTCTGACATGCACTGTCAACCTTATATAGACAGGTATGTGCATTTCCAAATCAGGTCCAATCAATTGAATTCAGCACAGGTGGACTCCAATCAAGTTGTAGAAACATCTCAAGGATAATCAATGGAAACAGAATGCATCTGATCTCAATTTCAAGTCTCATAGCAAAGGGTCTGAATGCTTTTTTATACATTTGCAAAAATGTCTAAATGTTTTCACTTTGTCATTATGGGGTATTGTGTGTAGATTTCGGAGGATTTAAAAACAAAAAAAATGCTTGAGTAAGGCTGTAACACAACAAAATGTAAAAAGTCAAGGGGTACCTTCTTCAAGGGGTACCTTCTTCAAGGGGTACCTTCTGTAGACACATTCCTCTCACCAACTCATCTTCTGTCATTTTCTCTCGCTCTGCCTGTTTCACACACACACACACACACACACACACACACACACACACACACACACACACACACACACACACACACCAAACACACACACACATATACGCACACTTTTCAGCAGTTTCAGTGATTCATTCTGGCAAAGTAATTCATACTGGTTACGGTTGAAATTGGTTAATCTGCTTGGCAATATGACTTTCACCTTCTGCATTCTGTGTGTTTTTTTCTTACGGTTTACTGTAGGTGTAAATGAGACACGTTGAGATGTACCATCAGGCAACACTGTGTCAGATACGATAGGAAGCTTTGGCAAAAAGTGAGAATAGCTGACGGTTTTGTGTGTGTGCGTGTGTGTTTGTATGCGTGCGTGTGTTATGTGGATTGAGTGTAGACCGATGAAAGAGAGGGTAAGGAGGAGGTGAGAGACAGAGGGAGAGAAAGAGGAAATAGAGACAGCGATAGGGGACTGGGGCTTAGAGACTTTATGTATAGGGAATAAAAGACAAAGGGGAAGGAGAATGAGGATGAATGTGTGTGTAGATGTGTGTGTGTTTGTGTTATGTGCTGCCTAAGAACACTGTTCACAACCGAGGGAAGTCACTTACTCTAACATCCTGAACCCTCCAAACTCCCTCTCCTCATTGCGCTGAGTTGATGTGTGTCGTTTCCAACACCTATCCCTGTGTCTCACCACATTCTCCTATCTAATACAGAGAAGTGGCAAAGTGAAAGAGATTAATATAATGTTGTCCTTGCCATCAATATCCTGTCCTGTCTCTTAACTCCTCTTTGTGGCAATATTCAAATACATCTGTTGCAGTTTTACTGAGATGAGATTACATTTGGTGGTAATGGGATGCCGTTCTGTAAGCAGAAATAAATTACCATCTGTTTCATTCCTACTTTCTTTCTGTTCTCACTATCTCTTCCTCCTCCCTTCCCCTCCCTCTCATCTGTCTCTCCTCTTTCATCATGTAACAGCCCATAACTCCACTGTGTATTGCTGTGAAAAATTGCATTCCACCTGATACAATCTCCAGTTACAGCATTTTGTATTGGGTATTGTTTTGGATAATGTGATGGCCCATACATCTTAAATGTTATGGTTATTTTTTCTCAATGTCTGTGTGGGTTCTTTTGGATGAGTAAAACCGAGCCCCATATCATACAGGTACACAGTGGTGGGCTGCAGTATACTGTACTATACCTCCGCTCAGGAGCAGAGGGGGCAAGACGCCTACGTTACCCAGACTGCCTGTGGGCTGTGTAGGCAGCAGCAGTGTTTGATAATGCACGCTTTAATTAATTCATTAACATTTATACTCATTTAATAACTGCTCTTATGAAAAATAACAGATTGTCTGGACAATGTCAACACAGTAGCACAGTATTTCCCCCCTAAGAGGCATTAGAAGAAGACAAAAATTTGCTTCACCAATTGAACGACATCTATTGCAGGGTAAATCAATGTCAGACTTTACATAGCTGGCCATAAATGGATGTAGCATTTTACTTTATGGGCTGGCTACTAACCCATTGCTCTCTATTTCACTACAGATATTATATGGTTAGGCTATTATTTTGACATAAAAAAAAATCAAAAGTCTGTGAGATTTTCAGTCATTCCAATTAAGACTTGTAAATATGGAAATATAGATTAGTAAAAAAAAGAAGTCCTGAACATAACGCCAAAATGAAGGGCTTTTTAGCCTACTCTGTTGTTAAGGTTATTGTTTTAAAGGGATAATTGACACAAATTACAAAATGACATAGTGTTCAGGTTTCCTGGATATTACAAAAGGTGTCCCGCGATTCTGGGTCCTGTACTTTTCGCTGTTTACATTAACAATTTTGACTTGTCTGTAAAAATAATTTTTTACCTGCACTTGTATGCAGATGATAGTGTTGTGTATGCTATTGCCACCACGGTGGACCAGACACTATCTGAACTACAGTCTGCCTTCATTGTAATACAGAAAAACTTTATTGACCTGAAATTAGTATTGAATGCAGGTAAAACCTAAGTATATGTTGTTCTCTAGAGTACATAAAAATAACTCTGATGAGTTAAGCATATTGTAATGAGTACGCTGAGAGTCGGGAAGCAAGTACATGGAGTGAGTGTTTTAATAAATAAACAAAACAAAACAATAAACACGAAACACAAACAACGCACCGACATGAAAACAGAGTCAATAACACCTGAGGAAAGAACCAAGGGGAGTGACAGATATAGGGAAGATAATCAAGGAGGTGATGGAGTCCAGGTGAGTGTCGTGAGGTGCTGGTGTCGCTTGACAATGGTGACAGGTATGCGGGTTAATCAGCAGCCTGATGACCTAGAGGAGAGGGAGTATACGTGACACATATGTACTTTGGATGGTGTCCATATTGATCGTGTCCCTGCTTACAAATATCTGGGCATCTGGATAGATGAAAAGTTGCCTTTTAAAAATATACTGCTCAAAAAAATAAAGGGAACACTAAAATAACACATCCTAGATCTGAATGAAAGAAATAACCTTATTAAATTATTTTTCCTTTACATAGTTGAATGTGCTGACAACAAAATCACACAAAAGTAAATCAATGGAAATCCAATTTATCAACCCATGGAGGTCTGGATTTGGAGTCACACTCAAAATTAAAGTGGAAAACCACACTACAGGCTGATCCAATTTTGATGTAATGTCCTTAAAACAAGTCAGAATGAGGCTCAGTAGTGTGTGTGGCCTCCACGTGCCTGTATGACCTCCCTACAATGCCTGGGCATGCCCCTGATGAGGTGGCGGATGGTCTCCTGAGGGATCTCCTCCCAGACCTGGACTAAAGCATCCGCCAACTCCTGGACAGTCTGTGGTGGAATGTGGCGTTGGTGGATGGAGCGAGACATGATGTCCCAGATGTGCTCAATTGGATTCAGGTCTGGGGAATGGGCAGGCCAGTCCATAGCATCAATGCCTTCCTCTTGCAGGAACTGCTGACACACTCCAGCCACATGAGGTCTAGCATTGTCTTGCGTTAGGAGGAACCCAGGGCCAACCGTACCAGCATATGGTCTCACAAGGGGTCTGAGGATCTCATCTCGGTACCTAATGGCAGTCAGGCTACCTCTGGCGAGCACATGGAGGGCTGTGCAGCCCCCCAAAGAAATGCCACCCCACACCATGACTGACCCACCGCCAAACCGGTCATGATGGAGGATGTTGCAGGCAGCAGAACGTTCTCCACGGCGTCTCCAGACTGTCACGTCTGTCACATGTGCTCAGTGTGAACCTGCTTCATCTGTGAAGAGCACAGGGCGCTAGTGGTGAATTTGCCAATCTTGATGTTCTCTGGCAAATGCCAAACGTCCTGCACGGTGCTGGGCTGTAAGCACAACCCCCACCTGTGTACGTCGGGCCCTCATACCACCCTCATGGAGTCTGTTTCTGACCGTTTGAGCAGACACATGCACATTTGTGGCCTGCTGGAGGTCATTTTGCAGGGCTCTGGCAGTGTTCTCCTGCTCCTCCTTGCACAAAGGCGGAGGTAGCGGTCCTGCTGCTTGGTTGTTGCCCTCCTACGGCCTCCTCCACGTCTCCTGATGTACTGGCCTGTCTCCTGGTAGCGCCTCCATGCTCTGGACACTACGCTGACAGACACAGCAAACCTTCTTGCCACAGCTCACATTGATGTGCCATCCTGGATGAGCTGCACTACCTGAGCCACTTGTGTGGGTTGTAGACTCCGTCTCATGCTACCACTAGAGTGAAAGCACCGCCAGCATTCAAAAGTGACCAAAACATCAGCCAGGAAGCATAAGAACTGAGAAGTGGTCTGTGGTCACCACCTGCCAAACCACTCCTTTATTGGGGGTGTCTTGCTAATTGCCTATAATTTCCACCTGTTGTCTATTCCATTTTCACAACAGCATGTTAAATTCATTGTCAATCAGTGTTGCTTCCTAAGTGGACAGTTTGATTTCACAGAAGTGTGATTGACTTGGAGTTACATTGTGTTGTTTAAGTGTTCCCTTTATTTTTTTTTGCAGTGTATATTGATGAATTGTTAAGAAGCTGAGAATGAGAATGGGCTTCTTCTATGGAAATAGGTCCTGCCTCTCACTAAATAGTAGAAAGCAGATTATTCAGTCGATGTTCCTATCGGTCCCTACAGTGACATCATCAATATGAACGCAACTGCAACTTCATTAAAGCCGTTAGATGCATTTTATAATAGCGCACTGCTCTGTTTTTCGGGCAACAATTTTAGTACTCATCACTGCATTCTCTACCAGAAAGTTGGTGTCCCTTCTTTGATGTCACGTAGGTTGATACATTGCCATTTTTTTTATTTATAAAGCCCTTTTACAAAAAGTCCCACTGTACCTAACATATTCATTAAACTTTAGACATCTCGTCTCAGGGATGGTTAACTCTGGAAATTCCTTTGGTCTCTACTGAGTTAGGTAAATCAGCTTTTAGCTTTCTTGCACCTTATTTGTACAACATTTTTTTCTTAAATGTGATATTTTGGTGCCTCTAGGGCAATTCAGAAGCCTGATTGAGGACCTTATTACTGATGAATGTGTTCGTTTTTATGACCATGTTGTTTTTTCTGCTTGCATTTTGTATTTTGATGTGTCTATTTTCTGTAATTTATGTAATTCAAGGCTCATCTGTAAAAGAGACCTTGGTCTCAGTATGACTCACTGATAATAAAAATATTTGGTGTGTCATCATAGTGAAAGGGAAAGGAATGCATTCAACTGAAATGTGTTATCCGCATTTAACCCAACACCTGGTCGGACTCACTCAAGCGGAACAAACTTGAACTTTTTCAATGCTGATTTGAATGTCATTGAGAAAACAGAAAGGTGTCTTTTTTTCACAAACATCCTTTCTGAATTTGAAATTAATCCTAGAAGTAGTCATCTAGTTTTACAAAGTATCTGTAATCTGATTACAATTTTTTTGCTGGTAACATAACGGATTACAGTTACAGTTTTTTGGTAATCAGTTACATGTAACTGAGTACATGTAATCTGTTACTCCCCAACCCTGATGACTTAATTACATGTTATTTTTATTTAGTAACTGTTATTGTGTACCTTCACACTTGTTAGTTCCATCTTCTGTCTTTAATGAACTATAAAGCTACTATTCATATGAGAACAAAAGCATGTCTTTTGACAATGTCAGCGTACCTTAACACTCTGTCGTGTCAAACAATCTTACATTTTTTGTTAACTGATCAAGTTATATTATTATCTAAAAACAATGTGAGAAAAACAGCCAGCTTGCCTAGAAACGGTCAACAGTTGTGTCCCTTCACTCTCTTTCGTTCCCTTCCATCCTTCGTTTTCAGTGAACTAATCCAGTTTTACTTCCATAAAGCAGCTGTATGAAAACCAAAAACTTCTTTAAGCTTGCCAGAATACCAACGGTTACAGTCTAGCTTCACTGAACTTGTTTCACTGTCTTTACTCAGTGCTGTGAGAGTGAGCTAATCTGACGTAGTGGGATTGTGAAGGGAGCAGCTGTAGGGGTTTTTCTTTCTGGTAACTAGCAGCCGGGAGCGATCAGAGTTCTCCTGCTGCCCACTCCACAGAAGCAGGGCTTTTATCTGCTTGCCTGAGCGTGATATTCTCTGACGGCATCCAAAGCCAACATCACAATGGAGCTAAGCACTGTACTGTGAGGACACCGTCTGGAGATGTATGTGTGTTCGGGGTGTGTGTGTGTATTTTAGGTTGTGCGTAAGGTACAGTAAATGTGTGTTCAGTTCACTGCTAAAGTGCTGAATCACTCCCCTAGCTTCCTCCTCCACCCCCTGCAGGTGTACCCTGTACCCCCTTGTCCCCCTGTCTGGTGGAACGTCTCGGTGGAGCAACATGTCCAGATGGGCAGGTTGGGTAGAGGTGAATGTCCACTGACCCTGTCCCTCTATCCTGTCCCTCTCCATTGGAGCAGTGACAGAGACTCTGGAGGGTCAGAGATCTTAGCAGGGACACAAGGAAAAAACTCAATGTTTGCATTATGTCTTTCAAACTTATGATTTGATTCAGTTCACATGCTCATATCCAAAGTTTCTCAGATAGTCACAAGCAGAACTTTTTCATAAAAATGGTTATCAGTGAAAAGGGATATTTCCAGTAATGGCAGACACTAAGAACATAGTTTGTTACTGTTACCTGTTCTTGTGTTCCTTTCTTTCTTTGCCAGTATTTTCTATTGACAGGTAGGCACTCACACACTGCATAATCACCTAGCAGGTGTTGTTCATCAATGTAGTTATTTTTTTATTTACTTTATTTGCACACAGATACTGGATATGGCCTTTGAAATAAAATATTTTGTTGCTTTTGAGAAGAAATGTAATTAAATTAACTGGTGTTACATGACACACTAATAATTTGTAATGTTTTTTTTTGTGGGGTTTTGGTCCTGCCGTAACATACCTACACATACGCTACCTTAGCAAGACGCAGGCCACCTTACTGTCCCTAGAATTTCTAAACAAACAGCTGGAGGCAAGGCTTTCTCCAATAGAGCTCAATTTTTATGGGATGGTCTGCCTATCCATGTGAGAGCCGCAGACTCGGTCTTGACCTTTAAGTCTTTATTGAAGACTCATCTCTTCAGTAGGTCCTATCATTGAGTGTAGTCTGGCCAAGGAGTGTGAAGGTGAACGGAAAGGCACTAGAGCGACGAACCGCCCTTACTGGTCCCGTGTGGCTCAGTTGGTAGAGCATGGTGTTTGCAACGCCAGGTTTGTGGGTTTGATTCCCACGGGGGGCCAGTACGGAGAATTTTTTTAATGAAATGTATGAATTCACTACTGTAAGTCGCTCTGGATAAGAGCGTCTGCTAAATGACTAAAATGTAAAATGTACTGTCTCTGCCTGGCCGGTTCCCCTCTCTTCACTGGGATTCTCTGCCTCTAACCCTATTACAGGGGCTGAGTCACTGGCTTACTGGTACTCTTCCATGCCGTCCCTTGGAGAAGGGTGCGTCACTTGAGTGGGTTGAGTCACTGATGTGATCTTCCTGTCCGGGTTGGCGCCCCCCTCGGGTTTGTGCCGTGGGGGAGATTTTCGTGGGCTGTACTCGGCCTTGTCTCAGGGTAGTTTGGTGGTTGAAGATGTCCTTCTAATGGTGTGGGGGCTGTGCTTTGGCAAAGTGGGTGGGGTTATATCCTGCCTGTTTGGCCCTGTCCGGGGTTATAGTCGGACAGGGCCACAGTGTCTCCCGACCCCTCTTGTCTCAGCCTCCAGTTTTTATGCCGCAGTAGTTTATGTGTCGGGGGGCTAGGGTCAGTCTGTTTTATCTGTTTTATCTGGAGTATTTCTCCTGTCTTATCCAGTGTCCTGTGTGAATTTAAGTATGCTCCCTTTAATTCTCTCTCTCTCTTTTTCTCTATTTCGCCTTCTCTCTCTCTCTCTTTCTCTCTTCTCTCAGAGGACATGAGCCCTAGGACCATGCCTCAGGACTACCTGACCTGATGACTCCTTGCTGTCCCCAGTCTACCTGGTCATGCTGCAGCTCTAGTTTCAACTGTTCTGCCTGTGGCTTTGGAACCCTAACATGTTCACTGGACGTGCTACCTTGTCCCAGATCTGCTGTTTTGGACTCTCTCTCTACCGCACCTGCTGTCTCTAACTCTGAATGATCGGCTATGAAAAGCCAACTGACATTTACTCCTGAGGTGCTGACATGTTGTACCCTCTACAACCACTGTGATTATTATTATCTGACCCTGCTGGTCATCTATGAACGTGTTATAATCTTCACCCAGCACAGCCAGAAGAGGACTTGCCACTCCTCAGAGCCTGGTTCCTCTCTAGGTTTCTTCCTAGGTTCCGACCTTTCCAGGGAGTTTTTCCTAGCCACCGTGCTTCTACATCTGCTTTGCCTGTTTTAGGCTGGATTTCTGTACAGCACTTGGTGACATTGGCTGATGTAAAAAGGGCTTTATAAATAAATTTGATTGATTGATTGGTTCACTGGATCAATCTGAAACTTTGCACACACACTGATGCCATCTTGTGGCCAATATCTAAATTGCGCCTAGACCCCTATATTTTATTATGGCTTTTCTCTTGCGTTTCAAAGATGAAGAATTTTTTTTATTTGAAAACGCATGTTTTTTTGTTTGTATTATCTTTTACCATATCTAATGTGTTATATTCTCCTGCATTTCACATTTCCAGAAACTTCAAAGTGTTTCCTTTCAAATGGTATTAAGAATATGCATGTCCTTGCTTCAGGTCCTTAGCTATAGGCAGTTAGATTTGGCTATGTAATTTTAGACAAAAATTGAAAAAAGCGTCCGATCCTTAAAGTTGATATATTTGCTTTACTTATCTCATATGTATATACTGTATTCCATTCTACTGTATTTTTGTCTATGCCACTCCGAAAATGCTCATCCTAATATTTATATATTCCTTAATTCCATTCTTTTACTTTTAGGTTTGTGTGTATCGTGTGTACTGTTGTGAATTGTTAGATATTACTGCACTGTTGGAGCTAGAAACACACGCATTTTGCTACACCGACAATAACATCTGCTAAACGTGTGTATATAACCAATACAATTTGATTTCATTTGATTTGAAATGATTGTTAAACAGAATACAACATTGCTGACTCAAGGTAAACCATCCAGACACAGAGTCACATAAACACTAAACACATTTAGACGTCCTGAATATTTCACATTTATAGGTAGCTCGAGCCCAGTTCACACGTAGGTGTTTCAGAATTATAAGCTTTTGAAAATGTCACACCCTGATCTGTTTCACCTGTTTTGTGCTTCTCTCCACCCCCCACCAGGTGTCTCCCATTTGTTCCCATTATTCCCTGTGTATTTATACCGGTGTCTTCTCTGTCTGTTGCCAGTCCATCTTGTCTTGTGAAGTAAACCAGCGTGTTTTTCTGTGCTCCTGTTTTTCTAAGTCTCTGTTTTTCTAGTCCTCCCGGTTCTGACCCTTTGCCTGGCCTGACTCTGTACACGCCTGCCTGACCATTCAGCCTGCCCTGACCTCGAGCCTGGTACGAATTGACCATGACTGACCCAGCAGACGCGGGGCAGACGCGGACCAGCTCCATCACGCTGTCTCCCTGCAGGGAGCCACCATTAAAAAACATGAGGAGCTACTTCAGAATCTAATGGAAGGGCTCCATTCACTGGCAAAACGCCACGACCAGGGTTTCAAGACGTTACTGGAGAAATTCCGTGGACTATCTCACAGGCAGCATGCCACAACGGAGACCTCCCAGATGCTCAGTAATCCCCCAACAGCTAACCCGGCTTCCCGAGAACCCCGCTTACCACCTCCAGAGCGTTATGCTGGGGATCCTGGAACCTGCTGGGCATTTCTTTCTCAGTGCTCCCTCATTTCTGAGCTGCAGCCATCTTCGTTCCCTTCGGATTAGTCGAAGATAGCATATCTGATTACACTAATGTCTGGAAGGGTGCTGTCTTGCACTACTGCAGTTTGGGAGCAACAGTCTGCCATTTGCCTTCATCTGGAAGATTTCATGGCGGAGGTGAGGAAGGTGTTCGATTCTCCGGTGTCCGGGAGTGAGGCGGCTCGAAAACGACATGGATTACACTCCCATAGTGTGGCAGACTACGCAGTAGATATTCACACGTTGGCCACCGAGAGTGTCTTGAATCCGGAGTCCCTGTCCGATACCTTCCTTCATGTCTGTCGGAGGAGATAAAAGACAAGATTGCAGCTTGGGAGTTACCTTTGGACCTCGATTGCCTTAACCTCTCTAGGGTATGTGGGACGAAATCGTCCCACCTACGTAACAGCCAGTGTAATCCCGTGGCGCGTTATTCAAAAACCTCAAATGCAAAAACTTCAATTTTTCAAACATATGACTATTTTATACCATTTTAAAGACAAGACTCTCGTTAATCTAACCACACTGTCCGATTTCAAAAAGGCTTTACAACGAAAGCAAAACATTAGATTATGTCAGCAGAGTACCCAGCCAGAAATAATCAGACACCCATTTTTCAAGCTAGCATATAATGTCACATAAACCCAAACCACAGCTAAATGCAGCACTAACCTTTGATGATCTTCATCAGATGACAACCCTAGGACATTATGTTATACAATACATGCATGTTTTGTTCAATCAAGTTCATATTTATATCAAAAACCAGCTTTTTACATTAGCATGTGACTAGCATGTGACTAGCATTCCCACCGAACACTGCCGGTGAATTTACTAAATTACTCATGATAAACGTTCACAAAAAGCATAACAATTATTTTAAGAATTATAGATACAGAACTCCTCTATGCACTCGATATGTCCGATTTTAAAATAGCTTTTCGGCGAAAGCACATTTTGCAATATTCTCAGTAGATAGCCCGGCATCACAGGGCTAGCTATTTAGACACCCAGCAAGTTTAGCACTCACCAAAGTCAGATTTACTATAAGAAAAATGTTATTACCTTTGCTGTCTTCGTCAGAATGCACTCCCAGGACTTCTACTTCAATAACAAATGTTGGTTTGGTTCAAAATAATCCATAGTTATATCCAAACAGCGGCGTTTTGTTCGTGCGTTCAAGACACTATCCGAAAGGGTAAATAAGGGTGACGAGCATGGCGCAATTCGTGACAAAAAATTTCTAAATAATCCATTACCGTACTTCGAAGCATGTCAACCGCTGTTTAAAATCCATTTTTATGCCATTTTTCTCATAAAAAAGCGATAATATTCCGACCGGGAATCTGCGTCTCGGGCATGCGCCTAAGCCCATAGTACTCTGATCGGCCACTTGCCAAAAGTGATAATGTGTTTCAGCCAGAGGCTGCCTCGATATCGTTCAGCTTTTTCCCGGGCTCTGAGAGCCTATGGGAGCCGTAGGAAGTGTCACGTTAGAGCAAAGATCCTCGGTCTTCAATAAAAAGAGCCAAGATGAAACACCACTTGTCAGACAGGCCACTTCCTGCATGGAATCTTCTCAGGTTTTGGCCTGCCATTTGAGTTCTGTTATACTCACAGACACCATTCAAACAGTTTTAGAAACTTTAGGGTGTTTTCTATCCAAAGCCAATAATTATATGCATATTCTAGTTACTGGGCAGGAGTAGTAACCAGATTAAATCGGGTACGTTTTTTATCCGGCCGTGTCAATACTGCCCCCTAGCCCTAACTTGTTAACAGGATTGATGGGCGTCTACGAGAACACAGGAGGGAGAGGAGGTCTGGTCTCAGTCACACTCGCCCATCCGCTGCTGCTTGTTCATCTCCGAAGAGGTCCGGAAGACCCTGACATCTGTGCTTCAGAGAGGAGCCGAAGTCACCCGAGATCCCTCGGGAATCATCGGGGAAGGGCGACTCGTTCACTCTGGAGCCTATGCAACTGGCAGAGCTAGATTTTCTCCTAATCTCTCTGGGATAGGGGGCGGTATTTTCACGTCCGGATGAAAAGCGTGCCCAAAGTAAACTGCCTGCTACTCAGGCCCAGAAGCTAGGATATGCATGTTATTAGATTTGGATAGAAAACACTCTGAAGTTTCTAAAACTGTTTGAATGATGTCTGTGAGTATAACAGAATTTATTTGGCAGGCAAATCCCCAAGGACAAATCAACCAGGAAGATTTGTTTTTTGAGGTCACTCATTTCAATGAGTTTTCTATGGAGATCTAGATTTCTAAGGTCTAAGGTTCTAAGTCTTTAGAAATTGGTTGATGATTTTCCTTTGTGTAATGAAGAAGTATTGCTGTTCAGAACGAGGGTCGAGTGAAATGTACTGGTTGTTAGAGGCGAGTGACCTGAAAGCACGCTCCACTTTGTTTTCGTCCGGTATTGAACGCAGTTTATCCCGTCTTCAATTTTATCGATTATTTACGTAGAAAAAGACCTAAAGTTGTATTAGGAAAGTTGTTTGAAATGTTTGGACAATGATTACAGGTAACTTATGAGACATTTTGGAGTCATGTTGCGCGAGTTGGAACTAGTGTTTTTCTGGCTCAAACGCGCCAAATAAATGGACATTTTGGAGATATAACGACAGAATTAATCGAACAAAAGGACCATTTGTGATGTTTATGGGACATATTGGAGTGCCAACAAAAGATCTTCAAAGGTAAGGCATGATTTATATCGTTATTTCTGAGTTTTGTGTCGCATCTGGCGGGATGAAATATGATTGTCTGTGTTTGTTTGATGGGGTACTGTTCTCTGATAATAGTATGGTTTGCTTTCGCCGTAAAGCCTTTTTGAAATCGGACACAGCGGTTGGATTAACAAGAAGTGTATCTTTAATCCTATGTATAACACTTGTATGTTTAATCAATGTTTATGATGAGTATTTCTGTAATTTGATGTTGCTCTCTGCAATTTCACCAGATGTTTGTTTGAGACAATGCATTTCTGAACATAACGTGCCAATTTCAAATGAGGTTGTTGGACATAAAGATGAACTTTATCGAACAAAACACACATTGTCTAACATGGAGTCCTGGGAGTGCCATCCAGTGAAGATCAAAGGTTAGTGATTCATTTCAACACTATTTCTGACTTTTGTGACACCTCGCCTTCTTTGGAAAATGGCTGTATGGTTTTCTGTGGCTACGCGCTGACCTAACATAATCGCATGGTGTGCTTTCGCCGTAAATCCTTGTTGAAATCGGACACTGTGGCTGGATTAACAAGAAGTTTATCTTTAAAATGGTGTGTAATACTTGTATGTTTGAGTAATTTTAATTATGAGATTTCTGTTGTTTGAATTTGGCGCCCTGCAATTTCACTGGCTGTTGGCGAGGTGGGACGCTCACGTCCCGAACGATCCCAGAGAGACTAAGGAACATTCACATAGGCTGAGCTCTAACAGTTGTCTGTGCTGCGGTGTATTACATAGCCACCTACCCAGTAAAAGACCAGGCTCATCAGTAGGTACAAGTACGCTGGTAGGCCAGACTGGGAATTTTCTAAATCCCATAACTCGTATTTCTTTTGATGTTATCCTGCTGTGGGATGACCAGTCTAAATCTCTCCGGGTGCTCATTGACTCTAGGGCTGATGAGAGTTTTAACCTGTTGAGGACAGACGTTTCGCTAGCGGAACCCCGTTCCGCCTGCGGAACCCCTAGCCAACAGCCAATGGCATCGCACGGCGCGAAATACAAAACCAACTAAAATACCACAATTCAATTTTCTCAAACAATCAACTATTTTACACCATTTTAAAGATAAGACTCTCGTTAATCTAACCACATTGTCCGATTTCAAAAAGGCTTTACAGCGAAAGCAAAACATTAGATTATGTCAGGAGAGTACATAGACACAAATAATCACACAGCCATTTTCCAAGCAAGCATATATGTCACAAAAACCAAAACCACAGCTAAATGCAGCACTAACCTTTGATCTTCATCAGATGACACTCCTAGGACATTATGTTGTACAAAACATGCATGTTTTGTTCAACCAAGTTCATATTTATATCAAAAACCAGCTTTTTACATTAGCATGTGATGTTCAGAACTAGCATACCCACCAAAAACTTCCGGTGAATTTACTAAATTACTCATGATAAACGTTGACAAAATACATAACAATTATTTTAAGAATTATAGATACAGAACTCCTTTATGCAGTCGCGGTGTCAGATTTTAAAATAGCTTTTCGGCGAAAGCACATTTTGCAATATTCTGAGTACATAGCTCGGCCATCACGGCTAGCTATTTTGACACCCACCCACCAAGTTTGGGGCACACTAAACTCAGAATTACTATTAGAAAAATTGGATTACCTTTGCTGTTCTTCGTCAGAATGCACTCCCAGGACTTCTACTTCAACAACAAATGTTGTTTTGGTTCCAAATAATCCATAGTTATATTCAAATAGCTCCGTTTTGTTCGTGCGTTCGGGTCACTATCAGAAGGGTGACGCGCGAGCGCATTTCGTGACAAAAATTTTCAAAATATTGTTTAAAATCAATTCTTATGCTATTTATCTCGTAATATAGCGATAATATTCCGACCGGGCAACGTTGTATTCATTCAAAGGCTGAAAGAAAAAAATGGAGTAGTCTCGTGAACGCGCATCTCAGTCTCACTGTCCCCAGGCTGACCACTTACAAATTCTGCTGCTGTTCTTTGCCCAGAGACAGCCTTAGAAAATGTCACGTTACAGCACAGATGCTGTATTGTCGATAGAGATGTAACAGAAGGACAACAAATTGTCAGACAGGGCACTTCCTGTATGGAATCTTCTCAGGTTTTGGCATGCCATATGAGTTCTGTTATACTCACAGACACCATTCAAACAGTTTTAGAAACTTTAGAGTGTTTTCTATCCAAATATACTAATTATATGCATATTCTCATTTCTGGGCAAGAGTAGTAACCAGTTTAAATTGGGTACGTTTTTTATCCGGCCGTGCAAATACTGCCCCCTAGCCCCAACAGGTTTAACTCTAGGCAGGCCCTTTGGCCTCTGTTATTCACCAGGTTCAACACCATCTCCTACCGCCCAGGGTCCAAGAATGTGAAGCCGGATGCCCTCTTGCCTGTACAGTTCAGCTGCCACACCCTCTGACTCTGAGACCATCCTCCCAACCTCATGTCTTGCGGCTTCAGCTGTCTGGGGTATTGAGACCCCGGTCCGCAAAGAACAACGTTCCCAGCCCGACCCTGGGAGGATCCCGGGTAACTGGATGTTCGTCCCTGATTCGGCCCGGTCTCAGTTCCTGGAATAGGTTCATTCCTCCAGGCTTACCTGTCACCCTGGCTACCGTTGCACCCTGGCCTTCTTCGTACAGTGATTCTGGTGGCACACTATGGTTCCTGATGTCTCTGCCTTCATCGCTGCATGTACGGTGTGTGCCCAGAATAAAACTCAGCGGCAAGCTCCATCTGGCCTCCTTTAGCCACTCCCTGTTCCTCATCGCCCCTGGTCCCATATTTCCCTGGATTTTGTCAGTGGGCATCCTCCATCTGAATGCAGCACCACTATCCTGACGGTAGTGGATAGGTTCTCTAAAGCTGACAATTTCATCCCTCTCTCCAAGTTACCTTCAGCCAAGGAGACAGCCCAGCTCATGGTGTAGCACGTCTTCCGAATCCATGGACTCCCTGTCGACATTGTCTATGATCGTGGTCCTCAATTCTCGTTCCGATTCTGGAAGGCATTCTGCACCCTTATTGGGTCATTGGCCAGCCTGTCCTCTGGGTTTCATCCACAGTCCAACAGCCAGTCGGAGCGTGCCAATCAAGACCTGGAAACGACACTTCAGTGCCTCGTCTCGACCAACCCCACCACTTGGAGCCAGGAACTGGTCTGGGTGGAGTATGCTCGAACACTCTTCCCTGCTCGACCACTGGACTCTACCCTTTCAAGTGCTCCATGGGGTATTAGCCTCCGCTCTTCCCAGAGCAAGAAGAAGAAGTCAACATACCCTTGGCCCAGATGTTCGTCCACCGTTGTTGGCGTACTTGGAAAAGAGCTCGGTTGGCTCTTCTCAAGACCACATCCAGGTATCGTCAACAAGAGGAACGCCACTGGACTCCGGCTCCCGCTATCGTCTCGGGCCGAGGGTAAAGCTGTCTACACGGGACCTGCCCCTCCAGGTGGAGTCCTATAAACTTCCCCCCCATTTTATTGGTCCTTTCCCCATCTCTAAAGTCCTTAGTCCCACTGCTGTTTGTCTTCTGTTACCCTGAACCCTCCATATGCATTCCACTTTTCATGTGTCCAGGATTAAGCCCTTGTCTCACAGCCCTTTGTCTTATGTTTCCAGGCCCACCCTTCCTCCTTGTGTCATCGATGGATATCCAGCGTACACAGTGAGACACCTGAGTGTTTGACCACGGGGCAGGGGTTTCTAGTACCTGGTTGACTGGGAGGGTTATGGCCCGGAGGAGAGGTGCTAGGTCCCCACTAAAGACATCCTGGATCCGGGCCTCATCACCGACTTCCACCACCGACACCACGGTCAACCAGGTATGCGCCCAGGTAGGAGGGGGGATACTGTCACACCCTGATCTGTTTCACCTGTCTTGTGCTTGTCTCCACCCCCCACCAGGTGTCTCCCATTTGTTCCTGTTATTCCCTGTGTATTTATACTGGTGTCTTGTCTGTCTGTTGCCAGTTCATCTTGTCTTGTCAAGTCAACCAGTGTGTTTTTCCTAGTCCTCCCAGCTCTGACCCTTTGCCTGCCCTGACTCTGTACCCACCTGCCTGGCCATTCAGCCTTCCCTGACCTCGCGATTGCCTGCCGCCCTGTACCTTCTGGACTCTGACCTGGTTTATGAACTTCTGCCTGTCCTCGACCTGCCTCTTGCCTGCCCCTTGTTTTTCAATAAATATCAGACTCTAAACATCTGCCTCTGGTGTCTGCATCTGGGTCTCGCCTTGTGTCGTTATAGAAAAATGTACTTGGATTAATATGAAATGTCTCTTCCGTGTTAAATAATTTATTCAAGTGTTCAAGTTAAATCAAGGTTAAATTTAAAAAAAAAATTAAAAAGTGGCTTTGTTTCTACTGGAACCATATAGAAAGTTTTTCCATCTGAAGTTTTAGCTGGTCTGTGTATTAGTATAGGCCACAGGTGGTACCTTAATTGGTGGTACCTTAATTGGGATGATGGCTCGTGGTAATGGCTGGAGCGGAGTAAGTAGAATGGTATATTGATGCCATTCTATTCTCTCTGTTCCAGCCATTATTATGAGCCGTCCTCCCCTCAGCAGCCTCCTGTGGTATAGTCCTAACCTTAGACCAACCTCCAATTTTCTAAAGACAAAGCATAATCAATCCCTAATGATAAGCCTCACTCAGTAAACCTGTGATGGAAACGGGATCAGACACTCTAAATCAAACCTTTGACCAGAGCTCTGTAGGGGCTCCGGTTAAAAGTAGTTAACTATGGTAAATAGGATTACATTTGAGACTCAGCCTCAGTCTCACTGCTACTGTATGTTGGGCCTTGACAATGTGTCTGCTTCCCTTCCCCTCCACCTCTAGGGCACAGTGAGACAGCGGGGCTGCTGCTGGGAAGCAGTAGTCTAGTGGGCAGTTGGCATAATCAGCACATACTGGATCACAATATTTGCACAGTCTGAGACACATTGCGAGAAGAGAGGAGAGAAAATAAGAAAGACCAGTGGGGAGTGGAGGAACCACTTTCGCTGTTGTATAATGCAATAGGGCAATGCTCTCAGGTCCATAGCCTCGCATAATACCCAGCACACATGGGTAGGAGAAGAAGGCATCACCTTCAGATACTCACAGTCTGGTTCGAGCAGTCAGAAGCAGTGTGTGGGTGGAGTGCATGGGAGGTAAAGAAATAAAGAGAGAGAGAACAAGAATGAGAAACTGAGAGCAAAAGTCAGAAATGGAATGGGAGAGTTATTCATGTGTTGAATGTGATTTACCAGAAATTCCCTTCAGGGACCTGATATTCGTAAGCCTTAGGGAGATTGTCTGGGTTTCATCTGTCTGGTTGTTGCTGTTTTCTATAGCAGGCTACAGTACATCTGCTATTCTCTCGAATAACCTTTTTCACTGCATCTCCATATTGACTGTGTAAACCTGTCTCGATATGGATCCACACAAATCCCTGGCATTGTGAAAGCAGAAACGCTCTCCCCTTATCTCTCTCTCTCTCTTTCCTTTTGTCTGGGACACCTCTCATTTGCCAGGCTACGGGGAGGAGATGGAGAATGAAAAAGGAGAAGACAATGAAAAGGTTTACAGAGAGGGATGAAGAAAAATTATTTGTGCTGGTAAGCAATCAGTCCTCGGGGCAAACAAAGGTCAGGCAGGAACAGATTAATGTGAGAATGAACTCATAGAGGCTCTGGACTGAGAAATGTAGGTGGAGCTAGGTACAGATGTTTATATATTCAACACAATTTGTCACCACAACTAGAGGGACGATTCTCAGGGCTTTAGCTGGCCTCATTATTTTGTGATTGCTCGAGGAAATCTACAGCGACCTAGCCTAGGTATGTAGCCCACTGGGCAAGAACTGGTTGAATCAACGTTTCCACATCATTTCAACAAAATAATTCAATGTGATGATGTTGAGTCAATGTGGAAAATTGATTGGATTTGTAAAAAGTCATCAACATATGGACATTTTTTTCCCCACCCAACTTTTAACCTCAGTCCAATGACATCGTGACATTATTTTTTTATTTCAAGTGGAATTCACATTAGTTGACAACAACCAAACATAAATTAAAACTAGAATTGACGTCTGTGCCGAGTGGGAGGTTATAGCCTAAGCGCTAACAACTTGTTACTGTCTTGCTGAAGGCAATGATTTGGCTGTGTGGAATGTAAAATCAGGGGTCCAAAATCAGGTGCACCAGCCTGCTTTGGGTTTGTAGTTTCTTTGGTTTGTAGAGAAAACCCACCTGTCTAAGAGGGAATACAATGTATCAACTCTTATCTGACCACCAAGTATTGAGTAGATACATTTTACTATGGAAGTTTCATATGTGTGTGTGCATTCTTTATCTGACCTTCTTTCTATCTCCTTTGTCCCTTGCACTCTCACAAACATTCTCTCCCTCTGCCACCTATTTCCTCTCGTCCTCTTCAACTTTCCTGCTTACTCAGTGAAGCCGCGTCGGTAAAACTTGTCTGCGGAGATTATCATTACAGAGCCTGGCCGGAAGGCAGGTGCCTTAATTTCCAGTAACCAGCGGTTATTACTAAATAGATCTTCTTAAAATGGAGTAGGTAATGGCCCATGGTGCTTTGGGTGCTCATCTAAGCTGCCTATTAGAGCTTAATGTGATATACTCCACAGTGAAAAGAGAGAGACGGAAAAAGAGAGGGCGTGAGAGAGGAGAGGATATGCATTTGTTTTTGTGGGGGGGTCAACTCTCTCTCTCTCTGTGTGTGTGTGTGTGTGTGTGTGTGTGTGTGTGTGTGTGTGTGTGTGTGTGTGTGTGTGTGTGTGTGTGTGTGTGTGTGTGTGTGTGTGTGTGTGTGTGTGTGTGAGAGAGAGATATATAATGAAGAAAGGTGCAGGGACTGGAGTGGAATCCTTGGTTAAACGTCATGGCTCTGCAGCCAGATTTCTCAGAGCAGCCGAGGAAGCTTACTGCACAAAGCTCATGTTCTGAGAGCCTATGAACTTAACGGTGTCCAAGCTCTATAATCAGGGAGATATTATAGCGAGAGTTCCAAGCTAACCATTTTCGGTCTCCGGGTACATAGATTAGGGATAAAGTTCCTTTTAAATCTGCAACTCACTACTGAAAAGACTGAAATAAGACACGGAGCGAGCACCTCTAGTAATGCATCATATCTGGCAAGCAAATTGGGAGCTAAATGAAAAAGTTTCTACCTGTTGTAATGTAATGTACTGTGTGTGTCTTGTTGGACCGGGGCGACACAGACATTTTGAAATGGACAGTGACAAATACACATGCATTTTTATCTGTTTTCATCTGTCTCTGTGTGGCTGCGGCGTTTGCTGTTTGCATGTTTTTGTCAGAGGTCACCTTGAGCTTGTCTGCCTGTGGCTCCTCCCTTCTTCCATCCCTTATTCTCTCCCTCCCTCCTACATACTGGCTAATCCTGTCTTTTCCAATAATTAAAGGTTTTCCACCTATAGGGTATAGTAAACCATTAACAGACCAGTAATGTTTACAAAATCGTACAGAGGGAGAGATTTCTCCTGCTTAACTCAAATTAACCTGTGAGGCGGTGAGATATCTGCAAACTGGGCTTTTGCTCTGAATAGTACAATCTGTAGTATGTCTGGGTATGTCAGAGTATTTGGATCTACTGTTGGACAGTGGTAACACCAAATTGAAAAATGTTTACATTAACTAATTATTACAGATATACAAACACTACTGAATTGTGAAATAATCTTTAGAAATGATTGTCAGATTGACAAAATGTAACCATGTTTCAACACAACTGGAACAAATACCTCTATTATGTCAGTTCTAGCTATTTGACTTAAATCGTCCAACTTGATGAAAAACCACATCACATTGAAAAGTTTTATTTCCAATTAACAACAGCATAACAGAGACTTCAGTAGGGAACATTAATGCTCCCATCTGCCTCTTGCACTTCTGTGAGCCTTTTTAGTAGCTTCAGAACTGACAGCTATCATGAAGAAAGTAGTAGTAGTAGTAGTAGTAGCTTGGTCTTGGTGGGGGTCATCTCAGAGCGTCTGCTCTTTTCTACCCATGGCATCTGTTTTGGATTGGCCACTGCTGCGTAGGGTGAGGAGTGAAGTGAAGTGGGCAGGGAAATCGAATCAGTAAGGAAAGCGTAAGATCATTGGTAGATAAATAGTAAAAAGTTAACTCCAAAAAGTTCTGGGACACTGTAAAGTTCATAGAGAACAAGAGCACCTCCTCCCAGCTGCCCACTGCACTGAGGCTAGGAAATTCTGTCACCACCAATAAATCTACGATAATCGATAATTTCAAAAAGCATTTTTCTACGGCTGGCCACGCTTTCCACCTGGCTACCCTTACCCCGGTCAACAGCTCTGTACCCCCCACAGCAACTTGCCCAAGCCTCTCCCATTTCTCCTTCACCCAAATCCAGATAGCTGATGTTCTGAAAAAGCTGCAAAATCTGGACCCGGACAAATCAGCAGGGCAAGACAATCTGGACTGTCTCTTTCTAAAATGATCTGCCGCAATTGTTGCAACCCATATTACTAGCCTGTTCAACCTCTCTTTCATATCGTCTGAGATCCCCAAAGATTGGAAAGCTGCCGCGGCCATTCCCCTCTTCAAAGGGGGAGACACTCTAGACCCAAACTTTTATAGACCTATATTTATCCTACCCTGCCATTGAAAGGTCTTCGAAAGCCAAGTTAACAAACAGATCACTGACCATTTTGAATCCCACCATACCTTTTCCGCTATGCAATCTGGTTTCCGAGCTGGTCATGGGTGCACCTCAGCCACGCTCGAGGTCCTAAACGATATCATAACCGCCAGCGATAAAATACAATACTGTGCAGCTGTATTTATTGACCTGGCCAAGGCTTTCGACTCTGTCAATCACCACATTCTTATCGGCAGACTCAACAGCCTTGGTTTCTCAAATGACTGCCTCGCCTGGTTCACCAACTATTTTTCAGACACGAGTTCAGTGTGTCAAATCGGAAGGACCTGTTGTCCGGACCTCTGGCAGTCTCTATGGGGGTGCCACAGGGTTCAATTCTCGGGCCGGCTACTTTCTCTGTATACATCAATGTTTTCACCTTTGCTGCTTGTGATTCTCTGATCCACCTCTACGCAGACGACACCATTCTGTATACTTCTGGCCCTTCTTTGGACACTTTGATAACTAACCTCCAGACGAGCTTCAATGCCCTACAACTCTCTTTCCGTGACCTCCAACTGCTAAAACTAAATGCATGCTCTTCAACCGATCGCTGCCCGCACCTGCCCGCCGGCCTAGCATCACTACTCTGGACGGTTCTGACTTAGAATATGTGGACAACTACAAATACCTCGGTGTCTGGTTAGACTGTAAACTCTCCTTCCGGACTCATATTAAGCATCTACATCTATAATAGGCTTCCTATTTCACAACAAAGCATCCTTCACTCATGCTGCCAAACATACCCTCGTAAAATTGACTATCCTACCGATCCTTGACTTCGGCGATGTGATTTACAAAATAGCCTCCAACACTCTACTCAGCAAATTGGACGCAGTCTATCACAGTGCCATCCGTTTCATCACCAAAGCCCCATATACTACCCACCACTGCAACCTGTACACTCTCGTTGGCTGGCCCTCGCTTCATATTCGTCACCAAACCCACTGGCTCCAGGTCATCTATAAGTCTTTGCTAGGTAAAGCCCTGCCCTATCTCAGCTCACTGGTCACCATAGCAGCACCCACCCATAGCACGCGCTCCAGCAGGTGTATTTCACTGGTCACCTACCAAAGCCCATTCCTCCTTTGGCCACCTTTCCTTCCAGTTCTCTGCTGCAACGAATTGCAAAAATCACTGAAGCTGGAGAGTCATATCTCCCTCACTAACTTTAAGCATCAGCTATCAGAGCAGCTATCAGATCATTGCACCTGTACATAGCCCATCTGTAAATAGTCCATCCAACTACCTCATCCCCATATTGTTATTTATATATATATATATATATATATATATATATATATATATATATATATTATTTTTTATTTATTTTTTTGCTCCTTTGCCTTTGCTCCTTTGCCCAGTGTTTCTACTTGCATTCATCTTCTGCACATCTATCACTCCAGTCTTTATTTGCTAAATTGTAATTATTTCGCCACTACGGCCTATTTATTTCCTTACCTCCCTAAACTTACTTCATTTGCACACACTGTATATACACTTTTATATTGTGTTATTGACTGTACATTTGTCTATTCCATGTGTAACTCTGTGTTGTTGATTGTGTCGCACTGCTTTGCTTTATCTTGGCCAGGTCACAGTTGTAAATGAGAACTTGTTCTCAACTGGCTTACCTGGTTAAATAAAGGTGAAATAAAAAATAAATAATTAAAAGTAAAATAGATACCTAAAAGGGTTAGAGTAACATACAGTGAGTGCCAAAGGTATTGGGACAGTGACACATTTTAGTTGTTGTTTTGGCTCTGTACTCCAGCACTTTGGATTTGAAATGATACAATGACTGAGGTTAAAGTCCAGACTCAGCTATAATTTGAATGTATTTTCATCCATATATCAGTAAGCAGGTTTCAATCCAACCTTTGTGTGCGAGTAAAGTACTGTACAGTACATGTCAGATAAAACATTTCATGACAGGCTGGTTGGTTGGAAACAAAACAAATTGACAAAACCAAATACGTTGGACAAGGTGGGGATCTTTTTGTGTTGGTAAAATGAATTATGTGAGAAACATTGGTGGAAATGCTTTCATGTGCAAATATTGATATAAACACCATCATATCGAAGTAAACTGGGAGTCACGCGGTGACATGTTTGACAAATGAATCTTGCTCTTTTGTCCATAATAATAATCTCATGACGTGCACTTTACAGATAGCGTTGTTCGCTAGATTGCGCGTGCTAATACAAGAGTGGCACACTCACTATATAATGGAATTGTTTTTGTGAGAAAACCATCATTAGAGTTGAAAATGCAATAGAAACCCATTTAACATGTATTCTTTATTCGGTACATGGGAATTTAACCGCACAATGTATTTTTATGTGCAGTATGTCATCACACACAGCCTTTTATCTGCAACAAGTCAATTAGATGGAAACATGTCTGGCGGGTAAATGTGCATATTGTTTTATTGTGGATATTGAAATATTTGCATGAAAATCTGTCGCCAACTGGACAGAAACCTAGCTACTGTTACAATACCTTTGTAGTTAACTGTGTTTGTGACCCGATTCAAGAAACTAGGCGTATGTCGCAAGTCACAACTTCACAGTAGAGCCGTTTGAACGTTTATCAAAATGTGTTTTTTGGCAGAAATGCCTTCTCGAACATGTGAACTTTTATGTGCCTTAATTTCAAACTTGTATGCCATCTATAAATACGAATAACATTTTTTAATTATGAGCCTTGTTGGTTTAGCCACAGAAAAAGTGAGCAATCTTCTCGCTAGCCATGATTGGCTGAGATAATGAGTGGGCTAGACATGCCAAGAGATGAGTTTGGATTGGTCTGCCATATAGCACGCGTCTGTCTATTGGAGCTGGTCAGTATGTTTAGGTAATCGTGTCGAACATGGCTTTTTAAAAAATGCATTGTGTAGTAAAACTGCATAAACCTAATGTCAAGTTAAAGTGTACTGTTAGCTAGCTAACGTTAGCTGGTTGACTTGCTAGCTAACTTGAATTCCACTGATTTCAATACTCGGTCCTCCAGAAAGTGGAGAGCATACCCATAGTATGCTCTCCACTTTCTGGAGGACCGAGTATTGAAATCGGTGGAATTCAAGTATGATAGCTAAGGAGATGGTGAAAACACCAGTCTCCAGATTACATCTTCAAACTAAGGGCAACCATGCATGGCATCAGACAGGAGACGCATCCAACCATGCTGTATACAGGTAAGATAGTCTAGCCACCTACATTTTCAGATATTACACATTTCTAATTTTGACAAAGTGGTTTCGTTTCAAGTGTACTGTTAGCTAGCTAGCGTTAGCTGGCTGGGTCGCTAGCTAACGTTATGTGTATGATCTTATTCTTCGTATCTCAAACACATTTGCTTGACTAGTAATAGCCATAGAACCTGGTTGGTTAGCTACCTGCAGATTCATGCACGGTAGTAACGTCATGAGTTGTGATTATTGTCCATTGATTAGCTAACTAGCAAGCTACTTGTCTTAACCTGTTGGGTCTAGGGGGCAGCATTTGCACGTCTGGATAAAAAAAATGTACCCGATTTAATCTGGTTACTAATCCTACCCAGTAACTAGAATATGCATATACTTATTATATATGGATAGAAAACACTCTAAAGTTTCCAAAACTGTTTGAATGGTGTCTGTGAGTATAACAGAACTCATTTGGCAGGCAAAACCCTGAGACATTTTCTGACAGGAAGTGGATACCTGATGTGTTGTATTGACTTTAAACCTATCCCATTGAAAAACACAGGGGTTTAGGAATATTTTGGCACTTCCTATTGCTTCCACTAGATGTCACCAGCCTTTACAAAGTGTTTTGAGTCTTCTGGAGGGAGATCTGACCGAACAAGAGCCATGGAACGATGATGTCCCATTAGACACCTGGCGCGCGAGTTCATGTTGGGTACCCTCGTTCCAATACGTTATAAAAGAGTATGCATTCGTCCACCTTGAATATTATTCATGTTCTGGTTAAAAAAGGCCCTAATGATTTATGCTATACAACGTTTGACATGTTTGAACGAACGGAAATATATTTTTTCCCCTCGTTCATGACGAGAAGTCCGGCTGGCTTACATCATGTGCTAACGAGACGGAGATTTTTGGACATAAATGATGAGCTTTTTTGAACAAAACTACATTCGTTATGGACCTGTGATACCTGGAAGTGACATCTGATGAAGAGAATCAAAGGTAATGGATTATTTACATAGTATTTTCGATTTTAGATCTCCCCAACATGACGTCTAGTCTGTATCGCAACGCGTATTTTTCTGGGCGCAGTGCTCAGATTATTGCAAAGTGTGATTTCCCAGTAAGGTTATTTTTAAATCTGGCAAGTTGATTGCGTTCAAGAGATGTAAATCTATAATTCTTTAAATGACAATATAATATTTTACCAATGTTTTCTAATTTTAATTATTTAATTTGTTACGCTGACTTGACTGCCGGTTATTGGAGGGAAATGATTTCCTCAACATCAATGCAATAGTAAAACGCTGTTTTTGGATATAAATATGAACTTGATAGAACTAAAAATGCATGCATTGTCTAACATAATGTCCTAGGAGTGTCATCTGATGGAGATTGTAAAAGGTTAGTGCATCATTTTAGCTGGTTTTATGGTTTTGGTGACCCTGTCTTTGACTTGACAAAACATTACACACAACTCTTGTAAATGTACTGTCCTAACATACTCTAAATTTATGCTTTCGCCGTAAAACCTTTTTGAAATCGTAAAACGTGGTTAGATTAAGGAGATGTTTATCTTTCAAATGGTGTAAAATAGTTGTATTTTTGAAAAATTTGAATTTTGACATTTATTTGGATTCAAATTTGCCGCTCTTGAAATGCACCTGCTGTTGATGGAGTGCACCACGGGTGGCACGCTAGCGTCCCACCTAGCCCCAAGAGGAAAGACCACTATGCAAGTATACATTTCAATAGAATGTCACTGCAACTGTTGATAGACGTACTAGCTGGTAAATTCGCTCTGGCTATCTACTCTGATTTCAGACCACGGTAAGATAGTCCAGCGTGCCACATTTTCAGATATTACGCGTTTCTAATTTTGACAAAGTATTTTCATTTCAAGCTAAAGTGTACTGTTAGCTAGCTAACAACGGAACGCCTAGCCAATATCCAATGGAACAGTGTGGCGCGAAATACAAAAACCTCAAAAATCCAATAATTTCTATTTCTCAAACATACGACTATTTTACACCATTTTAAAGATACACTTCTCCTTGATGTAACCACATTGTCCGATTTCAAAAAGGCTTTACAGCGAAAGCAAAACATTAGATTATGTTAGGAGAGTACATAGACCAAAATAACCACACAGCCATTTTCCAAGCAAGCATATATGTCAATAAAACCCAAACCACAGCTAAATGAAGCACGAACCTTTGATGATCTTCATCAGATGACACTCCTAGGACATTATGTTATACAATACATGTATGTTTTGTTCAATCAAGTTCATATTTATATCCGAAAACAGCTTTTTACATTGGCGCGTGATGTTCAGAAAATGTCTTCCCACCAAAACTGCCGGTGAATTTACAAAAATACTCATCATAAACGTTGACAAAATACGTAACAATTATTTTAAGAATTATAGATACAGAACTCCTTTAAGCAATCGCTGTGTCAGATTTTAAAATAGCTTTTCGGCAAAAGCACATTTTTCAATATTCTGAGTACATAGCTCGCCATCACGGCGAGCTATTCAGACACCCGCCAAGTTCGGGGCAACCTAAACTCAGAATTAGTATTAGAAATATTGTATTACCTTTGCTGTTCTTCGTCAGAATGCACTCCCAGGACTGCTACTTCCACAAGAAATGTTGTTTTTGTTCGAAATAATCCATA
Organism: Salmo salar; assembly: GCF_965601325.2. Taxonomy (NCBI): domain Eukaryota; kingdom Metazoa; phylum Chordata; class Actinopteri; order Salmoniformes; family Salmonidae; genus Salmo; species Salmo salar. Next base: position 8,348,742 of record NC_138301.1, on the reverse strand, counting down.
GTTATTTCCAAATACCTCCGTTTTGTTCGTGCGTTAAGGTCACTATCCAAAGTGTAACGTGCGAGCGCAATTCGAGACACAAAAAGTCAAAATGTTCCATTACCGTACTTAGAAGCATGTCAAACGCTGTTTAATATCAATTTTTATGGTATTTTTTACGTAAAATTGCGATAATATTCCAACTGGACAATAGTGTATTCATTCAAGAAGAAAAAGAAAAAATAGCGTACTCGCGGGAACGCGCATATCCAATCTCTCTGTCCTCAGGCAGACCACTCAGTAACTGAGCTTTTATACTCTGCCCAGAGAACGTGCAATGTAACAGCACAGATAGTGTAGTTTTGAAAGGGACTAGAAAGAAGAACTACATTTCTCAGATCCTACACTTCCTGGTTGACTTTTTCTCAGGTTTTTGCCTGCCATATGAGTTCTGTTATACTCACAGACACCATTCAAACAGTTTTAGAAACTTCAAAGTGTTTTCTATCCAGATCTACTAATAACATGCATATTCTCGTTTCTGGGCAAGAGTAGTAACCAGTTTAAATCGGGTACGTTTTTTCATCCGGCCATGAAAATACTGCCCCCTATCCATATCAGGCTAGCTAACGTTAGCTGGCTGGCTCGTTAATTAACATTATGTCATGCATTGGGATTCATTGTTTACCTAGCTAGCAATCTAACTACATTTCTTAACAAAAGACTCTCATCTTAGTGTGCCAGAGCGCAGAATAACTGAAAAAACAGCTCTCTTAGGTCAGAGCGTGACAGTACCCCCCCCCCCCCCCCCCAAAGGTGGGGACTCCCAGTCGCAAACCTGAACCTATAGGGGAGGGTCTGGGTGGGCATCTATAATTGGCGGCGGCTCTGGTTCAGGGCGTAGCACCCCCACCGCCCGCTGCTCCCCCCGCTTCTGTGTGTCCGGAGGAACCAGACCGTGGATCATCGCCAGAGGCTCCGGGCTGAAGAGCGTCGCCAGAGGCTCCGGACTGGGGAGCATCGCCGGAGGCTCCGGACTGAGGAGCGTCGCCGGAGGCTCCGGACTGAGGAGCGTCGCCGGAGGCTCCGGACTGAGGAGCGTCGCCGGAGGCTCCGGACTGAGGAGCGTCGCCGGAGGCTCCGGACTGAGAAGCGTCGCCGGAGGCTCCGGACTGGAGAGCGTCATTGTAGGTTTCGGACTGAGGACCATTGCTGCAGGCTCCATGCCATGGATCATCAATACAGGTTCCGTGCCATGGATCATCACTGGAGGCTTCGTGCCATGGATCATCTCTACAGGCTCCGGGCCATGGATTATCCCTACAGGCTTCTTGCCATGGATTATCCCTACAGGCTCCTCACCATTGATAATCCCTACAGGCTTTTTGCCAGGGATTATCTCTACAGGCTCCAGGCCATGGATTACCTCTGGAGGCTTCGTGCCTGTCTATTACCTGGCTCCAAGTCCAGTTTCTCCTTTCCATCCAATCCTCCATCGACCAGGTATCCATCTCTGCCGGGCACGCCGCTTGATCCAGTCGTGGTGGGTAGTTCTGTAACGGGCGTCATATGAAGGGGACCAAGGCGCAGCGTGTTGAGGGCTCATCGTAAATTTTAATGAAAATTAACACTGAATACAAATAAACAAAAATGACAGCCGACAGTTGTGTCAGGTTAATCTAACAAAACAGAAAACAACTACCCACACAAACCAAGGGAAAAAGGCTGCCTAAGAATGGCTTCCAATCAGAGACAACGATAGACAGCTGCCTCTGATTGGAAACCATACCCAGCCAAAACATAGAAAACAAACACATAGAATGCCCACCCCCTATCACACCCTGACCTAACTAAACAGAGAATAAACAGCTCTCTTAGGTCAGAGCGTGACAGTGGGATGCATGCCAGCAAAGCCACTACACAACACAACACTAAACAATACATTAATTGCACTATAACGGTTACGAACAGTGCCAACAAACTGTTAGGGCCTACATAAAGCTGTCCCATCAGCAGAGCCTTGTCTGGCAGCGAAAAAGTTCATTCAGCCTCATTTACTGCCTTTAAAAAAAACATAGCTGATATGGTTGACTTGCTTAAACAAATGTGGTTTCTAATGACAATCGAGATGTACAAACAATGGCATAAGGGGACGACAAGCGGAAGAGGCAATCTGTAATTTCGATTAAGACATTAATGAGCGAGCAGACGTAGTCAATATAACTATTTGTTTAGCACTTTTGAAATGTACAGCGACATAATTGCGAACATGGGTCGTTCTTACAGTGTTCTCTCTGTACACCAAGTCATAACCGTAGGATAAATAGATAGGGCATATAAGCAGACAATGAAAGCTCTACAATATTTGATAATTACATTTCTCTAAAACAGGTTATAGGCTACATGTGCATCACCAAGTCAGAACAGTAGGTGAAATGAAGAGGGGTAAATAAACCAAATTATTAGGGTGAGGCACATGGACTACTAACATCTTACTACATAACATACACTTTGTATTACTTTCGTAGCTACAGTACACATATCACCGTCGCATATTACATAATTTATGCAGCAGCATACAATACATTTTTGGACACATTGTTGTGCTGTGCTCACTTGAACAGGATGGTGGCGCGGTGGTCCTTTGTGGGCACATTTTGTCATCAAAGTCTGGTATTCTCTGGATTTATGGTGCTTCAAAACAACTGGGAACTCGGAAAATAAAAAAGGTTGAATCATGATGACGTCATTGATCTTCAGGTCGCAGCTCTAGAAAGAGGCCGGATTTACAATTCCAATTTGGATGACCGTTCAAAACTTATTTTTCCAGTCAGAACTCATTTATTCCAGACTTCCCAGCTGTCTTGAACTCATTGAAGTCAAGTTTTCGCAGATCCGAGTTAACAGTCGTTTTGAGCGCGTCACAAATCATGCTTCATTGACAGGTTGTTGAATGTTTATCATTTTCAACTTGGAAAAGAGCCCCTTAATCCCAGATTTGGGACCACACAGCCAATCCACTGAATAGCAGGCTAGTGATTGCTTTGCAATGCTTGCAGTTAGCCACTGTCACTGATTCCTTCCAAACTACTCATTGTTGAATTTGCGATTTCCAACTTGTTGTTTATGTCCAGTGGCCGATGACCACCGATACGTTTTATTGGTAATTTATCTTCATTATTTCTCTTCATATGACAAGGATTTAAAACAATTTGCCAGTAGATCGTCGACTTGATTCATGATGATGACTGCTAGCTAAGATTTTGAAAATATGATGTTGATATGATCAGTCCAATCAAAGCGACATAAACTCAGCAAAAAAAGAAACGTCCTCTCACTGTCAACTGCGTTTATTTTCAGCAAATTTAACATGTGTAAATATTTGTATGAACATACAGGATGCAACAACTGAGACATAAACTGAACAAGTTCCACAGACATGTGACTAACAGAAATTGAATAATGTGTCCCTGAACAAAGGGGGGGTAACAGTCAGTACCAGCTGCATTAAGTACTACAGTGCATCTCCTCCTCATGGACTGCACCAGATTTGCCAGTTCTTGCTGTGAGATGTTACCCCACTCTTCCACCAAGGCACCTGCAAATTCCCGGACATTTCTGGGGGGGAGGGCCCTAGCCCTCACCCTCCGATCCAACAGGTCCCAGATGTGCTCAATGGGATTGAGATCGGGGCTCTTCGCTGGCCATGGCAGAACACTGACATTCCTGTCTTGCAGGAAATCACGCACAGAATGAGCAGTATGGCTGGTGGCATTGTCATGCTGGAGGGTCATGTCAGGATGAGCCTGCAGGAAGGGTACCACATGAGGGAGGAGGATGTCTTCCCTGTAACGCACAGCGTTGAGATTGCTCGCAATGACAACAAGCTCAGTCTGATGATGCTGTGACACACCGCCGCAGACCATGATGGACCCTCCACCTCCAAATCGATCCCGCTCCAGAGCACAGGCCTCGGTGTAACGCTCATTCCTTCGACGATAAACGCGACGCCGACCATCACCTCATGTGAGACAAAACTCGGACTCGTCAGTGAAGAGCACTTTTTGCCAGTCCTGTCTGGTCCAGCGACGGTGGGTTTGTGCCCATAGGAGACGTTGTTGCCTGTGATGTCTGGTGAGGACCTGCCTTACAACAGGCCTACAAGCCCTCAGTCAAGCCTCTCTCAGCCTATTTGCGTACAGTCTGAGCACTGATGGAGGGACTGTGTGTTCCTGGTGTAACTCGGGAAGTTGTTGTTGCCATCCTGTACCTGTCCCGCATGTGATGTTCAGATGTACCGATCCGGTGCACGTGATGTTACACGTGGGCTGCCACTGCGAGGACGATCAGCTGTCCGTCCTGTCTCCCTGTAGCACTGTTATAGGCGTCTCACAGTACGGACATTGCAATTTATTGCCCTGGCCACATCTGCAGTCCTCATGCCTCCTTGCAGCATGCCTAAGGCACGTTCACGCAAATGAGCAGGGACCCTGGGCATCCTTCTTTTGGTGTTTTTCAGAGTCAGTAGAAAGGCTTCTTTAGTGTCCTACGTTTTCATAACTGTGACCTTAATTGCCTGTGTTAGTAACCTGTTAGTGTCTTAACGACCGTTCCACAGGTGCATGTTCATTAATTGTTTATTGTTCATTGAACAAGCATGGGAAACAGTGTTTAAACCCTTTACAATGATGATCTGTGAAGTTGTTTGGATTTTTACGAATTATCTTTGAAAGACAGGGTCCTGAAGAAGGGACATTTATTTTTTTGCTGAGTTTATAACGTGATTTGACGTAATTGTATCTATGGCCAATGACCTTGAGCCTTCATGGATTGGCACTTATAATGTAACTAAGTCTATGGAAGCACCTAAGGGGAATAATTTTCTAGCTCTACCCCTTAGACTTGGAGGTGACATAGTGTCCCCATGAGTGACAGAAAACTGAGCCAATCACGGCGCAATGGTCTGTATTTTCTTCTGGCTTGCCCCACCACCACAGAAAGCACTGAGCTAGGCTGAAACACCTGCATTTTGGAGCTGCCTTACTCAAGAAAACAAAATAGAGACCATGTTTGTACGTGGCTTTTTCACTCAATGATATATATTTTTTTTTACATTGTTTGCAAACTGATATTTGACACGTATTAATGCCAAAATAACATGCAAAACAGGCAAGCACCCCCCCAAATACCCATTTAATTTATTTATCTGTATCTGTCTATGCACACTTTCTCTCCCGCTCTCCATCTCTCTTTCTCGACCCTCCAGGGCTCCTGCATGTGGTCCAGACTCCCAAGTGTCAGTCGATTCGTACTGTGTATGTTTCCAGTCCCATCCTCTCAGACAGGGAATCAGGCAGCAATTAGTCGCCCCTGAGCCATACTTCAAGGACGATCCACCGAGCTTGTCCTCATTAACTCTCCATTAGCTGGGGTATAATGGCGTTTTAATGAAAGGGGCGACAGGCACACAGACAGACATGCTCAACATGAGGAGACAGATGTCTGTCAGTTGCCATCCTACCCTATATGCCCTCCACAGGGGTACACTACAAAGCAGCATCAATGAGTTAACCAGCTAACCTGGCCAAATATTCTGGAGTAACTTTTACATTTTTGAGAAAGATACGCTTGAAATGGGCATGGTGTAATTGACTTAACAACCACAAACACATATCTATGTTTAGCTTTCATAATGAACCAGAAAATCTGTAGTTATTTATGGTTGTTTATCAAAGTTAGCTGACTAACTCATTGATCCTGCTTTGTAGTATTCCCCCTGCCTCTTCTTGGGATGACAGATTGACAGCATCCTACTAACACGCAACCTTTCTCAGATAGAGGCAAAATACCATCAAAACTTCATTACATACTACCAGACTAAAAGTTCCCCTCACTTTTTGTAATTGTCTGCGTTTGGCGAGGAAGAAAGCAAGTCTGATTACACGGAAATTCTGAAATACCAATATAAAAAAATCCGGCCAACAACCTTGGTCACTGTTACCGAAGGAAAGAGGATAATAATAAGTCTTGTAAAAAATACTGCACACTCTCATCCTTTTACATTTTCAAAGTTTTCCTCTATGACTGAATTACCAATTCAGAGGCTTGAATATGGAAAGGTGACAGAGACAGAGACCTAGGAGGGCAGAAGCAATCAACTGATCTTTCGGTGAAAACTACGACACAGTGTGTCAAATATCATTACCAGAGTCAAACATACAGACAGAAATTAAGTCAAAAAGGATAAAAACCGTCACACAAATGAGTAAACATGTATTGCTAAATAGATAATTTTTATTTGAGCAAATCACAAACTGACTGCTCATAGTGAAGTTCAATCGTCTGTTAGCTAAAAGATGACAGATGACAGAGAATCCCTGAAGAAAATAGATCATTGGGCACAGATGTCAGTCAGTTCAACGTCAATTTTGATTGACATTTGGTTGAGTTGTCAACTAACGGCAATTCAACATTAAATCAACAAAAAATATCTCCATGACATTGGATTTAGGTAAAAAGTTGGGTGATATTTTTTGTACAATTCCAATCAGATTTCCACGTTGATTAAATGTAATCATGTAGATTTGTTGTTGAAATGACGTAGAAAAAACATTGATTCAACCAGTTTTTGCACAGTGGGGAATATGTAAGCCTGAAGTGCAGAAGTCAAGGCTATCATAGGCTTTTAGAGAAGGGTTGGATAATGAAAGTATTTGGAAGATGGTGGGACAAGGGTCAAGGTTTTGACAAATGGTTCAGTCAAATTTTGAGCTACTGTAGAGTTAGAACGTAAAGAACAACTATCCATTAACTACTTGCAGAAAACTTTCAACACTTCAGGAGTCCAGGAGCTTCAGCTGAAAGCATCATTTGCAATAAATAATTATTGTCCATAAGCATGAGAAGTTATTGTTCACAAGATTCAGCTGTGCACACCGTATGTCTCCTCCTCAGCATTCTGTCCCATCGTATAATGCTGTTGTGATCCTGACTGATTATATCTCCCTGCATTTGAACCGATTTCCCCAGACCCCAGCCTGATAATAGGCACGGCTATTGATTTCTGTTAACTGTTGTTAATTCTACGCTTTTGTTTTGGGGGGAGTGGAGCTTAGGCTGGCTAATTGCCGCCTCCAAAAGGTCTTTTTTAATTAATGTTGTGACTCCACAATGTGAGTGTGATTATCGCAGAGCCCATCTTGGCATACTAAACACAAGAAATGTTCTGGGGGATTGTGTAGCAGTCCTGTATAAGGATTTTTTTAAAATTCCAAACACTTTCGAGGGTTTAATTAGCTCAATAGAAAACATGTAGGCATTTCATACATGGGGGGAGGCAAATTGATCAAACTAGATGTAAAATAATGGTACAACATTGGTGTTGAAGCTTTTTATGCCTCTTCATATGTATGTTTATTTTTTTGTACCTTATTTTACCAGGTAAGTTGACTGAGAACAAATTCTCATTTACAGCAATGACATGGGAAATAGTTTATATGGAGAGGAAGGGGCATGAATGAGCCAATTGGAAGCTGAGGATGATTAGGTGGCCATGATGGTACAACATGAGTGCCAGTTGGGAATTTTTGCCAGGACACCGGGGTTAACACCGCTACTCTTACGTCATAACTCTCCTGTGAAGATCTGAAGGATCAGGCTGCAGTAGGCCCGCTCTACAGCGCCCACTCTCTCTGCTGCAGAAGGAGAGGGGGCCGCTTTATGGCGGTCGTAAAATACTCTGCTTCTGGGCTCTGTAGTATTCGAGATTGGAATGTGACTGTGGAACACAGAGACACTTGGACATCAAAAGGTTGAATAATTGAACAGTATTTCTGTATTCCAATCAGTTGGAGTGATCCGTGGACACTTAAAGAACAGTCCTGTCGAGTTTGTTTCATTTGGTGACCTCCTGAAGGACAGGAGACACACATTACTGTTTTTTTGTTTGTATACGCTTCTCAATTATGGGATTTGCATCTGAATGTTGTATAAAATATATGATTAAATATCAAACTATTTGTGAGAAGATGTAATGTGATGTTAGCCTTCTAAAATGTTCATATAAACTTTTAACTAGTCAGTGACCACGCCCACGTAAGCACAGACATTGGGACAAAAGGGATGGAACCGCCCTCCAAGACGTGTGCTAATGAAAAGGACTTGTGACAAAATGTACATTTAGTAAAAAATGCAGGGATGGGAGTTCCCGGGTTGAAATGGCTGGAACTCTGAAACTTTCAACAGAGAAGAAGTACTACTCTAGAGACCAAAACATGCTGGGTGATGCTGGTGTGTGAAGTTGTTCAAACTACAACTCTACCAAAGGACAAGACCAGAGAACGTGGAGATCATTCCCACGTTGAAATGGCTAAGAAATCTACAAACTAAAGAACAATTATTCAGACTTCAGCTGTTTAAGTACTTTAGTCTGGTAAACGCAACCGGTCGAACAACCGAATGGTACTCTGACATATCATTATAATGTGCTACAACTCCGAAAGACTTGGATGTCTGGTGGACAAACCAGAGACTTTGTGTTGACAATCTATCTGTGTTTGTGTAATTCTGTGATTGATTAGTTAGTAAATAAATAATTAAGCCAATTTGTATATTGCTGATTCATGATTTATGCTAGGGTTCGTGCAGATATTCAAGGGTTTGCGACATTCAGAATATGACTGATGAGGTAATAATACATTAAATAGTGACTGTAATCGATAAGATATTAAAATATCTGAAGAGTCAATTCGGGAAATAGAGACTATAAACATTTTCCTGTGGTGCCCCGACTTCCTAGTTAATGAAAGTCTACATGATTAGTTGAATCGCGTAATAATAATTACAGATAGAGAATTGATTTTGATATAACAGTCTTCACATTTAATGATAGTCAACGCTACAACAATTACAATAAGTGCCATGGGATCTTTAGTGACCAAAGAGAGTCTGTCACGCCCTGACCTTAGAGAGACGTTTTATTTCCTCTAATTTGGTTAGGTCAGGGTGTTATATGGGGTGGTCTACTCCTTGGTCTACTCCTTTCGACGATCGTCACAGAGTCAGGACACTCATTTAACGTCCCATCTGAAAGACAGCACCTTACATAGGGCAATGTCCCAATCACTTCCCCAGGACATTGGGATATATACAGAAAGAGTGCTTCTTACTGGCCCTCCAACATCACTTCCAGCAACATCTGGTCTCCCATCCAGTGACCAACCCTGCTTAGCTTCAGAGGCATGCCAGAAGTGGGATGCTGCTGTGGTTGCAGGGTGGTATGTATGGGGTGTGTTTTTTTTTCAGTGTGTATGTGTTTTGTCATTGAATTCACATAAAAAAATGCACTGATTGGACCCTAACCCTCCATAGAGGCTTGGTGAGCAGAGATAGTTGATGAATATTGACCGTCATTGCAGGTAGCATATTCTAACATGTCACCAGATACCTCTGACAGGCCTGGATACACAGGCATTTTATTAGAGCAGAACAGAGATCGAGAGAAATTGCGCCGGCAGAGGGTTGCCTCGCTTCTAGTTCTTAGGAAACCTTGCAGGATTTTGTGTTTTTATGTATTATTTCTTACATTGTTAGCCCAGAAAATTGTATGTGTTATTACAAGCGGATCCTTTATTCGCACCATCCAGGTCAATTGAACTGATTCAAGAGGCCGACCCAAAACAACAATCAGGGATTGTAACATTCTCTGTTTCACGAAAACATGGTTCTCTCGGGATATACTGTCGGAGTCGGTCCAGTCATCTAGATACTCAGTTCATCGCACCGACAGGAATAAACATCTCTCTGGGAAGAAGAAGGGAGGGGGTGTATGTTTCATGATTAACAACTCATGGTGGAATTGTAATAATATACAGGAACTCAAATCCTTTTGTTCATCCCGACCAAGAATACTTCACAATCAAATGCCGACCGTATTATCTCCCAAGAGAATTCTCTTTGGTTATTGTCACAGCCCTGCATATCCCCCCTCAAGCCGATACCATGACGGCCCTCAAGGAACTTCACTGGACATTATGCAAACTGGAAACCATATATCCTGAGGATGCATTTATTATAGCTGGGGATTTTAACAAAGCAAATCTGAGGAAAAGGCTACCCAAATTCTATCAGCATATCAACTGTAGTACTCACACTGGAAAAACACTCTGCCAATGCTACTCCAACTTCCGGGGATGCATACAAGGCCCTCCCCCGCTCTCCTTTCGGTAAATCTGACCACGACTCCATTTTGCTCCTCCCGTCCTAAAGGCAGAAACTCAAACAGGAAGTATCCGTGCTAAGGACTATTCAACGCTGGTCTGACCAATCAGAATCCACGCTTCAAGATTGTTTGGATCACACAGACTGGTATGTGTTCCGGGTAGCTTACAAGAATAATATTGACTTGTACACTGAGACGGTAACTGACTTCATCAAGAAGTGTATAGGAGATGTTACACCCACAGTGACTATTAAAACATACCCAAACCAGAAAACATGGATTAATGGCAACATTCGCGCAAAACTGAAAGCGCGAACCACCACATTAAACATGGCAAGGTGACTGGGAATATGGCAGAATACAAACAGAGTAGTCATTCCCTTAGAAAGGCAATCAAACAGGCAAAACATCAGTAAAGAGACAAAGTGGAGTCGCAATTCAACGACTCAGACACAAGACGTATGTGGCAGTGTCTACAGACAAACACGGACTACAAAAGGATAACCAGCCACGCCGCGGACACCGACATCTTGCTTCCAGACAAGCTAAACCCGTTCCTTGCCCGCTTTGAGGATAACACACTGCCACCGATGCTACCAAGGACTGTGGGGTCTCCTTCTCCGTGGCCGATGTGATTAAGACATTTAAACGTGTTAACCCTCACAAGGCTGCCGGCCCTGACGGCATCCCTAGCCGCATCCTCAGAGCATGCGCAGACCAGCTGGCTGGTGTGTTTACGGACATATTCAATCTCTCCCTATCCCAGTCTGCTCTCCCCACATGCTTCAAGATGGCCACCATTGTTCCTGTACCCAAGAATGCAAACGTAACTGAACTAAATGACTATCGCCCCGTAGCACTCAGGTCTGTTGTCATGAAGTGCTTTGAGAGACTAGTCAAGGATCATATCACCTCCACTTTACCTGTCACCCAAGACCCACTTCAATTTGCTTACCGCCCCAATAGGTCCACAGACTGTGCAGTCGCCATCACACTGCCCTATCCAATCTGGACAAGTGGAATACCTATGTAAGAATATTGTTCATTGACTATAGCTCAGCATTTAACACCATATTACCCTCCAAGCTCATCATTAAGCTCGAGGCCCTGGGTCTGAACCCCACCCTGTGCAATTGGGTCCTGGACTTCCTGACGGACAGCACCCAGGTGGTGACGGTAGGAAACAATATCTCCACTTCGCTGACCCTCAACACTGGGGCCCCACAAGGGTGCATGCTCAGTCCCCTCTTGTACTCCCTGTTCACCCATGACTGCGTGGCCATGCACACCACCAACTCAATCATCAAGTTTGCAGATGACAGTAGTAGGCTTGATTAACCTGTTATGGCTAGGGGGCAGTATTTTCACGGCCAGATAAAAAACGTACCCGATTTAATCTGATTTTTACTCCTGCCCAGAAACTAGAATATGCATATAATTAGTAGATTTGGATAGAAAACACTCCAAAGTTTCTAAAACTGTTTGAATGGTGTCTGTGAGTATAACAGAACTCATTTGGCAGGCCAAAACCTGAGAAGATTCCATGCAGGAAGTGCCCTGTCTGACAATTTCTTGCCCTTCTTGATTATCTCTATCCATTACAGGGGATCTCTGCTGTTACGTGACACTTCCTACGGCTCCCATGGGCTCTCAGAAGGCGGCAAAAAGCTGAATCGTGGCTTTGCAGGCTCTGGCTGAAAAAAAAGTAGCGCGTTTGGGTAGTGGCTGGTCACAGTACTGTGAGACTCAGGCTCGTGCCCGAGTCGACCCCATGCTTTATTTTCTTTCATCTGTTTACCTAAACGCAGATTCCCGGTCGGAATATTATCGCTTTTTTACGAGAAAAATGGCATAAAAATTGATTTTAAACAACGGTTGACATGCTTCGAAGTACGGTAATGGAATATTTAGAAATCTTTTGTTACGAAATGCGCCACGCTCGTGACCCTTATTTACACTTCGGATAGTGTCTTGAACGCATGAACAAAACGGCGCTATTTGGATATAACAATGGATTATTTTGAACCAAACCAACATTTGTTATTGAATTAGCAGTCCTGGGAGTGCATTCTGACGAAGAACACCAAAGGTAATCAAACTTTTGTAATAGTAAATCGGAGTTTGGTCAGGGCTAAACTTGGTGGGTGTCTAAATAGCTAGCCGTGATGGCTGGGCTATCAACTCAAAATATTGCAAAATGTGCTTTCACCGAAAAGCTATTTTAAAATCGGACACCTCGATTGCACAAAGGAGTTCTGTTTCTATAATTCTTAAAATAATTATGTTTTTTGTGAACGTTTATCGTGAGTAATTTAGTAAATTCACCGGAGGTTTGCAGGGGGTATGCTAGTTCTGAACGTCACATGCTAATGTAAAAAGCTGGTTTTTGATATAAATATGAACTTGATTGAGCAAAACATGCATGTATTGTATAACATAATGTCCTAGGTGTGTCATCTGATGAAGATCATCAAAGGTTAGTGCTGCATTTAGCTGTGGTTTTGTTTTTTGTGACATTATATGCTAGCTTGAAAAATGGGTGTCTGATTATTTCTGGCTGGGTACTCTGCTGACATAATCTAATGTTTTGCTTTCGCTGTAAAGCCTTTTTGAAATCGGACAATGTGGTTAGATAAAGGAGAGTCTTGTCTTAAAAATGCTGTGAAATAGTCATATGTTTGAAAAATGGAAGTTTTTCTATTTTTGAGGAATTTGTAATTCGCGCCACGCCTTTCATTGGATATTGGAGCAGGTGTTCCGCTAGCGGAACGTCTAGATGTAAGAGGTTATTAACCTGTCTGGGAACATAGTCAACAGCCAGTGGAATTGCGTTGCTTCAATTTCTCAAACATATGACTATTTTACCCCATTTTATAGATACACCTCTCCTGAATCGAACCACGTTGTCCGATTTCAAAAAGGCTTTACAGCAAAAGCAAAACATTAGATTATGTTAGGAGAGTACCCTACCAAAAAAAACGTCACTGCCATTTTCAAAGCAACTAGCATGCATCACAAATACCCAAAACAAAGCTAAATGCAGCACTAACCTTTGACAATCTTCATCAGAATGACACTCCTAGGACATCATGTTACACAATACATGCATTTTTTGTTCGATAAAGTTCATATTTATATATAAAAACAGCATTTTACATCGGCGTGTGACGTTCAGAAAATATTTTCCCTCAAATGCTTCCGGTGAAGGAGCGCTACAATTTACAAAATTACTATTTGAAAACATTGTTAAAATGTAATATTGTCATTCAAAGAATTATAGATTAACATCTTGTGAATGCAACCGCATTGCCAGATTTAAAAATAACTTTACTGGGAAATCACACTTTGCAATAAACGACGTGGTATGCTCAGAAAAATAGGCTAGGCGATACATGTTAGCTCCTTCTTGGAACCATCTAAAATCAAATATACTATTGTATATATTCCCTTACCTTTGATTATCTTCATCAGAAGGCACTTCCAGGAATCCCAGGTCCACAACAAATGTAGTTTTGTTCGAAAAAGTTAATAATTTATGTCCCAATAGTTCCTTCTTGTTAGCGCGTTCCGAAGGCTACTCATAATGTACTGGAGCGCTTGGGACTTGTCGTCACGAATGTGCAAAAAATGTATATTTACGTTCGTTCAAACATGTCAAACGTTGTATAACATAAATCTTTAGGGCCTTTTTCAACCAGAGCTTCAATAATATTCAAGGCGGACGATTGCATTGTCTTACTAAACCTTTCGGAACAAAAGGGTTCCCATGGGCGCCCGTGTCATAGTAGTAATGGCCCTCCCCCTGTGACCAACTTCCCAAGCCTCTCTTTGGGTCAGTTTCTACCATAGAAGACTCAAACCACTTTGTAATGACTGTTGACATCTAGTGGAAGCCTTAGGAAGTGCTAAATGATTAATAAGTCCCTGTGTGTTTCAATGGCAAAGGTTTGAAGTGATTCCACACATCAGATTTCCATTTCCTGTTAGGATTTGTCTCAGGTTTTTGACTGCCATATGAGTTCTGTTATACTCACAGACACCATTCAAACAGTTTTAGAAACTTTAAATTATATGCATATTCTAGTTACTGGGCAGGAGTAGTAACCAGATTAAATCGGTACGTTTTTTTTATCCGGCCGTGCATATACTGCCCCCTATCCCCAACAGGTTAACAACAACGATGAGACAGCCTACGGGGAGGAGGTGAGGGCTCTGGGAGTGTGGTGTAAGGAAAATAAGCACTCGCTCAATGTCAACAAAACAAAGGAGATGATCGTGGACTTCAGTACACAGTAGAGGGAGCATCCACCTATCCACATCGAAGGGACAGCATTGGAGAAGGTGGAAAGTTAAGTTCCTCAACGTACATACAGTGAGGGAAAAAAGTATTTGATTCCCCTACTGATTTTGTATGTTTGCCCACTGACAAACAAATGATCAGTCTATAATTTTAACGGAAGGTTTATTTTAACAGTGAGAGACAGAATAACAACAACAAAAATCCAGAAAAACACATGTCAAAAATGTTATAAATTGATTTGCATTTTAATGAGGGAAATAAGTATCTGACCCCTCTGCAAAACATGACTTATTACTTGGTGGCAAAACCCTTGTTGGCAATCACAGAGGTCAGACATTTCTTGTAGTTGGCCACCAGGTTTGCACACATCTCAGGAGGGATTTTTTCCCACTCCTCTTTGCAGATCTCCTCCAAGTCATTAAGGTTTCGAGGCTGACATTTGGCAACTCGAACCTTCAGCTCCCTCCACAGATTTTTTTATGGGATTAAGGTCTGGAGACTGGCTAGGCCACTCCAGGACCTTAATGTGCTTCTTCTTGAGCCACTCCTTTGTTGCCTTGGCCGTGTGTTTTGGGTCATTGCCATGCTGGAATACCCATCCACGATCCATTTTCAATGCCCTGGCTGAGGGAAGGAGGTTCTCACCCAAGATTTGACGGTACATGGCCCTGTCCATCATCCCTTTGATGCGGTGAAGTTGTCCTGTCCCCTTATACAGGTAACAAACTGAGATTAGGAGCACTCCCTTTAAGAGTGTGCTCCTAATCTCAGCTCATTACCTGTATAAAAGACACCTGGTAGCCAGAAATCTTTCTGATTGAGAGGGGGTCAAATACTTATTTCCCTCATTAAAATGCAAATCAATTTATAACGTTTTTGATATGTGTTTTTCTGGATTTTTTTGTTGTTATTCTGTCTCTCACTGTTCAAATAAACCTACCATTAAAATTATAGACTGATCATTTCTTTGTCAGTGGGCAAATGTACAAAATCAGCAGGGGATCAAATACTTTTTTCCCTCACTGTATCACTGACAAAGTGAAACGGTCCACCTACACAGACAGCGCAACAGCGCCTCTTCAACTTCAGGAGGCTGAAGAAATTTGGTTTGTCACCTAAAACCCTTACAAACTTTTACAGATGCACAATTGAGAGCATCCTGTCGGGCTGTATCACCGCCTGGTACGGCAACTGCACCGCCCGCAACTGCAGGGCTCTCCAGAGGATGGTGCAGTCTGCACAAACTACCTGCCCTCCAGGACACCTACAGCACCCGATGTCACAGGAAGAACAAGAAGATCATCAAGGACAACAACCACCCGAGCCATTGCCTGCTCACCCCGTTATCATCCAGAAGGCGAGGTCAGTACAGGTGCATCAACGCTGGGACCGAGAGACTGAAAAACAGCTTCTCTCTCAAGAGCATCAGACAGTTAAATAGCCATAACTAGCACAGAGAGGCTGCTGCCTACATACATACACAGACTTGAAATCATTAGCCACTTTAATAAATGGAACACTAGTCACTTTAATAATGTCACTTTAATGATGTTTACATATCTTGCATTACTCATCTCATATGTATATATTGTATCCCATACTATCTGTTGTATCTTAGTCTATGCCACTCTTACATTGCTCATCCATATATTTATATATCCTTAATTCCATTCCTTTACTTAGATGTGTGTGCATTAGGTATTTGTTGTGAAATTGTTAGATATTAATTGTTGGATATTGCTGCACTGTCGGAACTAGAAGCACAAGCATTTCCCTACACCAGCAATAACATCTGCTAAACACGTGTATGTGACCAATACAGCTTGATTTGATTTATTGTAGCCAATGTGAAATGGCTAGCTAGTTAGCGGTGTGCGCTAGTAGTGTTCAATCGGTGATGTCAACCTTGTTTCCCTTGTTTTGCAAGGGCTGCGGCTTTTGTGTAAGGAAAGGTAATACTTTGTGGATTCAACACTGTTATAGTAGGATATAAGAAAACAGATAAACCAACAAAGAACAGAGGTGGTGCAAACAAATAGACTTGAGGAAAAGAGAGGTTGTGGAGGAGAGATGAAAAGAGTGATGATAAAAATAGAGAGAAATGAAAGATGAAGAAAAGGCAGAAGTATTGAGGCAGAATGCACTAAAATAAGAGACAATCATGTTATTATGTTTGTTCTGGGTCAATGTTCTGGGTCAAATTCACCTTACTGTATGTAATTACAGTATATCTAAATCAGGAATAGGGAAGTATGTTTTGACAGTTTTTGGAACTCACAGCATAGAGTAATTGGTGACTCAGGCATACAAATGCACACGCACACACGCGCACACACACACACACGCAAGAAAAGAGATTATAGAGGATACGAGCAGAGGAAAAAGAGAGAAAAAAGTAGAAGAAAGGAGAGATAAGAGGGGACAGAAAAGGAGTACACAAGACAAATTATATTTAAAAAAGATGAGGAGAGACTTGACAAAGATGGTAGACGAGTCATGGAGGAGAGAGCGGCGACAACAGAGGCCTGTTAAGGATTAAGAAAAGTGAGTAACTGCGAGAAAGAAATGAAGAGAGTAAAGGAACAGAATGAGGAGACTGTAGATCAGAAATAACTGTGGTGATAATGAATCAGAATGACAAAGTGGCAGAGACTAATTGAAACATGCTCTTGGAGACTGCCACTGTCTAATCTGTGGATTCAGACCAACTGTCTATCTAGAGAATTTTTATAGGAGATTTAACACGTTTATGTGCTACAGTTGCCTCCGTGCCTTGAGTCCTCTGTCATGTAATTTGTTTTAATGGTTACACACATATGGGCAAGTTAACTTTCACAATGATATATGAATTAGATGAAGTGGAGTTAGGTTGGCAGGCGTTGTTCCCGCTATACACAAGTGTGCCATAGAAAAAGAAAGACAAAACCATCTGTGTTCACCATGCACTGTGTGGTAGTGTGTTTGTGTGTCCCATACAGTAATATCTGTCTTCCCATCTTTGTGGGTGAGTGACCTTGTTATAGGGGTATTATAGGGGGTTAGCATATCCAGCATCTGTTGCCAGCCATGAGGGGACTGCACTCTGGTCTCAGATCATTTCCCAGAGGAACAAACACACCAAACTTTAGGAATGATGAGGGGCCTGTTATAGCCCATCACTTCTTTATTGCTTCATCTCACATCTGTTCCTGCCAGAAGTGTATTACGGATGTTAGCAAAGGAGAAAAGGAGAGAGAGAGAGATTTTTATTGTTTATTTCACTTTTGTTTATTATCTACTTCACTTGCTTTGGCAATGTTAACATATGTTTCCAATGCCAATAAAGCCCTTAACATTTAATTGAGAGAGAGAGAGAGAGAGAGAGAGAGAGAGAGAGAGAGCAAAAGGGGAGATAGAGAGAGACATATCAGGTATTGTGCTCTTTTCATAGCTTCTAGGCATCATTTTCCGCGATCAGGATTGTAGTGGCAGGAAGGAGTAGCTTCAATTAGAATTGACTCTTCCTTGTTTTGCTTCAGATGATTTCCTTGATTTATTCTGGATTCATTCATTCATATCGCCTCATTTTGCTTTATATTGCTCAACAGCTTCAATTCCAGTTGATTTCAGTTAGTGTTGAGTTTCTACCGTGTGTTAGTGTCTGAGAGCAGAGAGAGGAGAATAAAGTTGTCAAGGTCAATCACATAGGGAGTTAATCATCTTCAGCAATACTTGTCGCCATGCCGTAAGATTCGGTAGCTCTCTGATTGGTAAAACATTTCTTCCCCTGATGAATTTGTTTTATTATAGTGCGGTTTGGAGAGTCATTAACCACTGTGATTGGTCACATCTGACCCTCACACACCCAACATGCACAGACACGGCAAACACACACAAACACGTGTATGGGTTTGCTCTTATGTGTTTGACAAACCCCATTTCACCGCCGATCTACCAACCTACCGCCTTGGGTGATGTATGGCAGCCATTTTGTGCCAAAATGCTCCCCACATGCGGCGTTAAATGGCCCAGTTTCATAACCACAGTGGTGTTGGGGATGCTTGTAAAATGTTCTGTCACACTTCACTGCGCAACAGAGGGAGTGGAGGGAAGTTTGGAGGGAAAATGGACAACATCAATCTTTCCCCTCTGCCCTGGTCCCACTGGCTGCAAACTAACTGTCACTGGGTCCAAAGCTGTATATCTGTGGAGTGGGCTGTCTGACCAATATGCATCTAGGGCGTTAGTATTTGGTTTGTTTTTTACAGGGGCTTGAGAGTGAAAACCTCTGGTATGTAGCCTAATAGATGAATGCTAGTAAATGTCTGACTTTAATGATTTATAACACTTCAGCTCAATTTCAGGGAATGAAACAGTTGGTTGATTGTGACCTCTGTGCCAAATATTCAGTTTGACTACACTGTATATTTGCAGCCTGGCCTGTAGTTGTACAATGCTGTTGATATGTGACAGCTTTAAAGCAATACTCATATTCAAATGAAGATTTACTTCACTCCCTTCCACTTCTCTCACTATGAAGAAAGAGGAATAGGCCTATCCATTCTTCCACATTAAAAACAGATTGCAGTCCTCCTAGTGAGATCGTTCTGGCCCTCTTAGCCCTTCATTCAGTTAATAATTGAGCGATCCATACTTTAGGTTATTAAGTCCATGGTAAAAGGATGAGTCAGGACGATATATTTAGGTGTACGATGGGTAGAGTATTTATTTCAGCCTGTAGCATCCTCTGTCTGACATCCTTCTAGCAGAGGCCATGAGATTGATTGAATTAACTTTCTCTATCAGTCAAATTTATTTATAAAGCCCTTCTTACATTAGCTGATGTCACAAAGTGCTGTACAGAAACCCAGCCTAAAACCCCAAACAACAAGCAATGCAGGTGTAGAAGCACGGTGGCTAGGAAAAACTCCCTAGAAAGGCCAGAACCTAGGAAGATACCTAGAGAGGAATCAAGCTATGAGGGGTGGCCAGTCCTCTTCTGGCTGTGCCGGGTGGCGATTATAACAGAACATGGCCAAGATGTTCAAATGTTCATAGATGACTAGCAGGGTCAAATAATAATAATCACAGTGGTTGTCGAGGGTGCAACAGGTCAGCACCTCAGGAGTAAATGTCAGTTGGCTTTTCATAGCCAATCATTGATAACAACATAACTGTACAGGCTATTGATGACTTCAGTGACTCTAGCTGTGCTCTTATTCAATTGACAGGCGGGAGGAAGATTGGCAAGAGATTAGTAACCAAGCAACAAAAAGGGCCCTTATTTCTAGGCAAAGTGTTTTCTTCTGTGGGTTGTCAACCTTCATTGATGGACTCAGGGAGAAAAATTCAAGGCCTTTCAGTGACCGAGGATCGTTACATTTTCAGGAAATCTTTTTCACTCGATCCTCGACTTCAGGGAAATAATGTATTTGTTGTGTGGAAAAGCAGTATATCTACAAAGGAAGGAAGGATTTTAAAGAAATAATTTTTAGGGGTTACTTTATTTTTCAGGGTTGTTACAAAAGAAAGTAAACAAACTTTGGAGAGGTTTGGCAGATTTACTTCAGTTTGCTGGCTGGAAACAATTCTTCAAAAGCGCAAGAGTTGCATTATTAACGACGAGACACAGGAACGTCAGAACAACAAACGCTACAAACCAATCCAGATTGCCTCTCTTAGCCACCCACGGTACACAGTAGTGAAAAGCATTTGGAGCGAAATGATTAAGCCAGTGTGTAGACAAATAAATAAAGCATTTCCTATTTGTCTAATAGGGGAAAGGCATTACATTGGGCATGGTGTTTTTCATCCAATGTTTTGTGGCTCTGACAGAATGTTAACAAGTTGCAGCGGTACTGGGTTGTTAGAACTCAGGGTATGTGTTTGAATGAGTGATTTTAAACTGTTAATGCTGATCAAAGATCAGATCTGTGAGGGTTGAAAGGGAGGTGGTTGGTGTCGAGATTCAGAGAGAACACTAATTGCTGAGAATAAGAGTTTGAATTTCTTCTTAGGGCTAAGCCTCTTTTTTCTCCACTACCTGTCTGAATGACGTGCCCAAAGTAAACTGCCTGTAGCTCAGGCCCTGAATCCACAGATATGCATATAAATTGGTACCATTGGAAAGAAAACACTTTGAAGTTGGTAGAAATGTTAAAATAATGTAGGAGAATATAACACAATAGATATGGTAGGAGAAAATATAATAGAAAAATCAACTGGATTTTTTTTTTTTTTGAGAGACCATCCTCTTAGAAAAGCAAGAGAAAGATCATATTGAAAATTTGCTCCCTGGATGCAATTCCTATGGCTTCCACAGGGTGTCAGCAGTCTATGTTCAAGGTTACAGGCTTGTAATTTCAAAAACCTAATGAGAAATATCAGTTTTAGCAGAAGGACACAGTCTTGGAAATTCGTGTTTGCGTGCGTATGAATGTCACGCCCTGACCTGAGAGAGCCTTTTTATGTCTCTATTTACGTTCGGTCAGGGTGTGATTTGGGTGGGCATTCTATGTCCGTGTTTCTATGTTTGGGTTTTCTTTGTTTCGGCCTGGTATGACTCTCAATCAGGAACAGCTGTATATCGTTGTTGCTGATTGGGAGTCATACTTAGGCAGCTTGTTTTCCTTTGGGTTTTGTGGGTAGATGTTTTCTGTAAAGCTACTTTGCCTTATGGAACTGTGTAGTCGTTGTTTTGTTTATTTTGTAAGTGTTCACTTTTCTTCAATATTAAAAAGATGAGCATTCATATTCCTGCTGCGTTTTGGTCCTGTGTTCACGACGACCATTACAGATCTACCCACCATAAGAGGACCAAGCAGCGTGGTAACAAGGAGCAGAGGGTTCAGGATTCGTGGACTTGGGAGGAGATTCTGGACGGAAAGGGACCCTGGAGACAAGCTGGGGAATATCGCCGCCCAAAAGAAGAACTGGAGGCAGCTAAAGCTGAGAGGCGGCGGTATGAGGCAAGGGAGCGCAGCAGGCACGAGAGGCAGCCCCCCAACTTTTTTTTGGGGGGGGGGGGCACACGAGAAGTTGGCCTGAGTCAGGAAGGAATTCTGAGCCACTTCCCGTGCTTACAGGAGGCAGTGTGGTACTGGTCAGGCACCGTGTTATGCGGCAGAGCGCACGGTGTCCCCAGTACGCATTGAGCGCCCGGCGCGCTACATCCCAGCTCCTAACATCTGCCGGGCGAGAGTGGGCAAGCCAGGACGGGTTGTGCAGGCCGTGCGCTCCAGACCTCCAGTGCGTCTCCAGGACCTGGTCTATCCTGTGCCTGCGCCCAGAACCAGGCCTCCTGCATGTCTCCCCAGCCTGGTGAGTCCTGCGCCCAGAGCCAGGCCTCCTGCATGTCTCCCCAGCCTGGTGAGTCCTGTGCCTGCGCCCAGAGCCAGGCTTCCTGCATGTCTCCCCAGCCTGGTGAAGCCTGTGCCTGCTCCCAGAGCCAGGCTTCCTGCATGTCTCCCCAGCCTGGTGAAGCCTGTGCCTTCTCCCAGAGCCAGGCCTCCTGCATGTCTCCCCAGCCTGGTGAGTCCTGTGCCTGCGCTCAGAACCAGGCCTCCTGCATGTCTCCCCAGCCTGGTGAGTCCTGTGCCTTCTCCCAGAGCCAGGCCTCCTGCATGTCTCCCCAGCCTGGTGAGTCCTGTGCCTGCGCCCAGAACCAGGCCTCCTGCATGTCTCCCCAGCCTGGTGAGTCCTGTGCCTGCTCCCAGAGCCAGGCCTCCTGCATGTCTCCCCAGCCTGGTGAGTCCTGTGCCTGCGCCCAGAGCCAGGCCCCCTGCATGTCTCCCCAGCCTGGTGAGTCCTGTGCCTGCACCCAGAGCCAGGCCTCCTGCATGTCTCCCCAGCCTGGTGAGTCCTGTGCTTGCGCCCAGAGCCAGGCCTCCTGCAAGTCTCCCCAGCCTGGTCTGTCCTGTGCCTCCTCCACGGACCAGTCCTCCGGCGCAGCCAGGGTCGCCCGCCTGTCCTCCGGCGCAGCCAGGGTCGCCCGCCTGTCCTCCGGCGCAGCCAGGGTCGCCCGCCTGTCCGGAGCTGCCAGAGTCGCCCGCCTGTCCGGGCGCCAGGTCGCCCAGTCCTCCGGCGCAGCCAGGGTCGCCTGCCAGTCCTCCGGCGCAGCCAGGGTCGCCCTCCAGTCCGGGGCCCGCTGCGAGGGTCCCCAGTCCGTGGTCGGCGGCAGGAGATCACGCTCTAGGGGAGACATTTAAGTGGGGTGAGCCAGTGGTGGAGCCTAGTCTGCGTCCTGCTCCAATGCCCACCCAGACCCTCCCCTATAGGTTCAGGTTTTGCGGCCGGAGTCCGCACCTTTGGGGGGGGGGGGTTGGGAGTCATACTTAGGCAGCTTGTTTTCCTTTGGGTTTTGTGGGTAGATGTTTTCTGTATAGCTACTTTGCCTTATGGAACTGTGTAGTCGTTGTTTTGTTTATTTTGTAAGTGTTCACTTTTATTAGATATTAAAAAGATGAGCATTCATATTCCCGCTGCGTTTTGGTCCTGTGTTCACGACGACCGTTACAATGAAGACATTATGCACCTGCTAAAATCAGTTTCCTACTGAACATACTTCTTTCTGTAAGAAATATTATAGTTTGATTACATTGTAGGGTATCTGAGGAGTAAATAGAAACTTATTTTGACTTGCTGAAACAAAGTTTAGTGGTAGATTTTTGGATTCTTTTCTCTGCAAGTTGAACGAGTGGATTACTAAATCGATGGCGCCAACTAAACTGACTTTTTGGGACATAAAGAAGGATTTTATCTAACAAAACGACACTACATATTATAGCTGGGACCCTTTGGATGACAAATCAGAGGAAGATTTTCAAAAAGTAAGTGAATATTTGTCAGGGATTTCGTCGTCGTCAGACGATATGGCGAAATCATCGTCGGAAAAGGAGGACCAATATGCAGCAGGACTGGTTTTGTTCATTTTGAACATTTAACTCAAAATGATTACCAAAAACAACAAAACAAACTCACAATATACTGACAGTCTTCTCAGGCTCATACATGCTAGACAAAGAACAATCTCCCACAAATGACAAACACACCCTAATATATGGGACTCTCAATCAAAGGCAAAGAGAAAACACCTGCCTTCAATTGAGAGTCCCAACCCCAATTAATCAACCATAGAAACACACTCACTAGACTCCACATAGAAATACATAAACATAGACCATAAACCAAAAACCCGGAAATACTAAATCAAACGCCCTTTTACCAAAACACCACCCCGAACCACATAAAACAAATACCCTCTGCCACGTCCTGACCAAACTACAATGACCATTAACCCTTATACTGGCCAGGACGTGACAATATTTCATTTTTATTTGTGAATGTATGAAACCTGTGCTGGTGGAAAAAATATTTGATGTGGGGCGCCGCCCTCAAACAATCGCATGGCTAGCGCGACTCCTATCCCTAAGATATATATATATATATATATATATATATTAAGTGTCAACTGTTTTTACTGTTACATAGACACTGGGAGAGGATGGGAGGAGGGGGATAAAGGAGGTGAGTGCCTGAGACTGTGGGGTTGGATCGAAAAGGAGAGTGGGGTGAGGAGATAGGGCGACGGGGGTGAAGGTTAGAAGGGTGTATGGATTTGACCTCTCCTCTGCCTTTAGGACTTTAAGCTGTGCCCCTTCTGTCAGTGTGGCTAATGATGTGTCAGATTGACTGATCCCTCCTACTGTATGCACGGATGGACGGACAGACAGACAAAGCTGGCAGGCACGCACACTTGCACACACATGCACTCACCCCAGACAAGAGAGAGGGATCATCAAACACAGAAAGCAAAGCAACTCATCAGCTGACTCAGCACAGTGGTCAGCCAGAAGAAACATAAAAAAAATTGAGGGAAGAAAAAGAGGAAGAGAGGAAACTGCTGTGTCTTGGTTTTGATAACCAGCCAAGGAAAGCACTGAACCTTTCTGCTGAGAGCCTTGGCGGCGGGGCGGAGTAATGTGCTCTCAGTGTGTGAGTGTGTTCCTATACCTCTGTCTTGGTTCTGCTTCCCTACAGTGTCAGAGAGCCCCTCCAATCCATCTTCATCTGTTCTGCCTGCACTGCTGTGTGGAACCAAGGTCTCTCTGAGTCCCTGCTAACCTCCATCTGGGTAGGAAAAGTATTTTACATGCATACATACACACACATGTGGCATGGACACACACACACACTCTTTTTCTCTCTCTTTCTACACACACAAATATTCTACAGATCATTGCCTTCCTCAGTCACCCCAGTACAACTCCGCTAACTATGGCCCAGTGGATGTGGGTGACTTTTGCCCGACTCCCTGTGGAAAGACTGCAGACTGTAGCAGAGAGCATGCTGGGTACAAAAAGGAGAAAATCTCAGAAGGAGATTTTTTTATTTCACCTTTATTTAACCAGGTAGGCTAGTTGAGAACAAGTTCTCATTTGCAACTGCGACCTGGCCAAGATAAAGCAAAGCAGTTCGACACATACAACACAGAGTTACACATGGAATAAAACAAACATACAATCAATAATATAGTAGAAAAAGTCTATATACATTATGTGCAAATGAGGTAGGATAAGGGAGGTAAGGCAATTAATAGTCCATGGTGGCGAAGTAATTACAATATAGCAATTAAACACTAGAATGGTAGAATGTGCAGAAGATGAATGTGCAAGTAGAGATACTGGGGTGCAAAGGAGCAAGATAAATAAATACAGTATGGGGATGAGGTAGTTGGATGGGCTATTTACAGATGGGCTATATACAGGTGCAGTGATCTGTGAGCTACTCTGACTGCTGGTGCTTAACCCCTGGTCGGGCTCCGTCCCCTATCGCCATTAGCATAATGAAATTTAATATATATATTTTTTCAAATATAGGACTATGTTATATCGTTTTATAGATACACCTCTCCTGAATCGAACCACGTTGTCCGATTTCAAAAAGGCTTTACAGCAAAAGCAAAACATTAGATTATGTTAGAGGAGTATATCGTAAAAGTAGCCACATAGCCATTTTCCGACCAACCACATGCATCACAAATAACCAAAAAACAGCTAAATGCAGCACTAACCTTTGACAATCTTCATCAGATGACACCCCTAGGACATCATATTACACAATACATGCATTCTTTTGTTCGATAAAGTTCATATTTATATATAAAAACAGCATTTTACGTCGGCGCGTAACGTTGACTAACTATTTTCCCTCAAATGCATCCGGTGAAATAGCACTACAATTTACTAAATTACTATTCGAAAACATTTTTAAAATGTAATATTGTCATTCTAAGATTTATAGATGAATATCTCTTGAAAGCACCTGTAATGCCAGATTTAAAAATAACTTTACTGGGTAATCACACTTTGCGATAAAAGGGGATGCGATACTCAGAAAATAGGCCACCGTTACAGGTCAGCGCCATCTTGGAACAATCGCATATCACATCTAGTCTTGTATACTATTGTCAATAATCCCTTACCTTTGATTATCTTCATCAGAAAGCACTTCTAGGTATCCCAGGTCCACAATAAATTTATTTTCGTTCGAAAAAGTGAATCCTTTATGTTCCAATAGCTTGTTCTTGTTAGCGCGTTCTGAAGGCTGCACCAAAAGTTCTGTCGTGCGCGGGACTCCACTTTCTAATTTTTTATATTTTTTTTTATTTAGGTTCGTTTAAACATGTCAAACGTTGTATAACATAAATATTTAGGGCCTTTTTCAACCAGAGCTCCAATAAGATTCAAGGAGGACGATTGCATTGTGTTTCAAAACGTTTCGAAAGGGGAGGGTAGCTCACGATAAACGTTCACAAAAAACACAATTATTTTAAGAATTATAGATACAGAACTCCTTTGTGCAATCAAGGTGTCCGATTTTAAAATTGCTTTTCGGTGAAAGCACATTTTGCAATATTCTGAGTAGATAGCCCAGCCATCACGGCTAGCTATTTAGACACCCACCAAATGTAGCACTAATCAAAGTCAGATTTACTATAAGAAAAATGTTATTATCTTTGCTGTCTTCGTCAGAATGCACTCCCAGGACTGCTACTTCAATAACAAATGTTGGTTTGGTTCAAAATAATCCATAGTTATATCCAAACAGCGGCGTTTTGTTCGTGCGTTCAAGACACTATCCGAAGTGTAAATAAGGGTCACGAGCATGGCGCAATTCGTGACAAAAGATTTCTAAATATTCCATTACCGTACTTCGAAGCATGTCAACCGCTGTTTAAAATCAATTTTTATGCCATTTTTCTCGTAAAAAAGCGATAATATTCCGACCGGGAATCTGCGTTTAGGTAAACAGACAAAAGAAAATAAAGCATTCGGTCGACTCGGGCACGCGCCTGAGTCTCACAGTACTGTAACCAGCCACTACCCAAACGCGCTACTTTTTTTCAGCCAGAGCCTGCAAAGCCACGATTCAGCTTTTTGCCGCCTTCTGAGAGCCCATGGGAGCCGTAGGAAGTGTCACGTAACAGCAGAGATCCCCTGTAATGGATAGAGATAATCAAGAAGGGCAAGAAATTGTCAGACAGGGCACTTCCTGCATGGAATCTTCTCAGGTTTTGGCCTGCCAAATGAGTTCTGTTATACTCACAGACACCATTCAAACAGTTTTAGAAACTTTGGAGTGTTTTCTATCCAAAGCCAATAATTATATGCATATTCTAGTTTCTGGGCAGGAGTAATAATCAGATTAAATCGGGTACGTTTTTTATCCGGCTGTGAAAATACTGCCCCCTAGCCATAACAGGTTAACTTGGCTTTCGAAGACCTTAGAAAGGCAGGGTAGGATAGATAGGTCTGTTGCAGTTTGGGTCTAGAGTGTCTCCCACTTTGAAGAGGGGGATGACCGCGGCAGCTTTCCAATCTATGGGAATCTCAGACGATAAGAAAGAGTTCAATTTCTTTTGAGTAAACAGAATTATACAGTAGCGCACTCCTCCTCTAACCTGTGACATTACTAGTGGTGTGTGTGTGCGTGTGAGCACGTGCGTGTGCCTGCATGCGTGTGCGTACGCTCATATGAGCGTGTGTGAGTCCACACAGATGTTGGGTCACCTATCAGATCTCTGAGAGTGATAGAAGCCAACTTTACATTGGTTTGGAGAGTGACAAAGACAGACATCCCCACATCACGAGTTCAGTGGGCATTGCAATTGCAGAACACCATAACACAATGGGAAACACATTCTGGTATGGATTCAATGTCGGATTTTTCAAGGTTTTAGTCAGTAGTACTGTATGTAATTACCACCAAAAAATATTCACCAACTCTTGTAGAGGATAATGGAAGTATATGTGGTTTTAACCAAGTTTTGATAGTACAGGAAATATGCTTTTTCATAAACTTTCATTGTCCTCTGAGTTGTTTTCATTTTTCAATTTTTCTCCTTTAATCACAGACCTTGGTTGGAAAAGCAAAGTAGGGACATAATTATTTTTCCTTATTTAGCCTTTCGATCATACAGAAAATACAGATGATAATAGGTTTCAGTTTAGAAACACAGGCAGCTTCATGACGGGAAGCGAGATAATATAATTGCAGACATGTTTGTTCTTGTCACAACAGCCCAGGGAAAATGTTGAGAGACTTTTCAGGAGCTAGTTTTAGACTTCTGTTGGTTGGTTTATCGTAGATTAGGATGTTCTTTTACCATGCAAAGTTTTACCATTGATTTTCTCCAACAAGTAACACAAAGTCCCACAGGCCTTGGTTTCTGTAAATTTGTTCTGTGTTCTGTAATCCATTAATTTCCTCTCTCTTTCTCTCTCTGAGCATTTCAGTGGTTGTGTTCATCTCTCTCTCTCTCTCTCTCTCTCTCTCTCTCTCTCTGATTCCTCTGTGTGTTTCAGTGGCTGTGTTTTTCATGTTGCGGGGGAAGTGAGTGTGTCCTTATTCATATTTGATTGGTTGATTCATTAAATTATAGAGGCTGATGAGAGAATCCATCTTGTCACTGGAGCCAAATGTGTCAAGATACGCCGACTGTTGCAGCTATAGATAGGAATGGGAGAGGGGGGGGGGGGGGGGGGGTCATGGGGAGAGATAGAAAGAGAGGGCGTAGAGAGTGGGACAAACAAATACACTCACAGAGATTCAGAGATCAATAGAGAGACTTGGTGAGTGTCGAAGGTAAAATAAACTAAGACAGAATGAGAGTGGAGAAAAAGCAAACCAACTTTCAATTTAGTTTTGACCTTTTTTTGAGGGCGGGGGGTATAGATACATGAAAACAATCAAAGAAATGTATACAAAGATACCCCCAACCCATTCCGCCTTCAGCCCCCCCCCCCATCTCCCCGACCCAAAGAAAGCAAGCCTCCCACCCCATCTCATCCCATCCATCCCCCCGAGTCTCCCCCCAGTAATGTTCTCTGATTGACTGAGAGATTCAAGGGGCTATCATCGATAAGTAACATAATAGAATATTTAAATTAATGTATTTCTAAATTCCTGATTTTGCGGCACAGTGAACAGCTGGATGTTGGGGCCAATTTCATCGTAAAACATAAGTTGTACATATTAAAAAAAAGGAGTTGCTTGGTAATGTGTATGTATCTTTCAAATCTGTTCTCAAACCATTACTGTCCATGATATCGGTAAGGGTACGGATACCACATCTGGACCATTGGGGGGGATGCAAAAGTCCCCCCTCCACATCGCAATGTATTATTGTGAAATATTGGAGTATGGGCATGCCATTTTGATTTCCAGTTACATTGTTTTTCAATGTTGAGCCAAATAGAAATTGTGTGAGCAATAATAGGACCAAAGCGTAGTTTACATTGTTTAAGGGATACAGTGCCTTCAGAAAGTATTCATACCCCTTGACTTATTCAACATTTTGTTGTGTTACAGCCTGAATTCAAAACTGACCATTGCTAGACAACCATTTACAGGTCTTGCCATAGATTTTCAAATAGATATACACTACCGGTCAAATGTTTTAGAACACCTACTCATTCAAGGGTTTTTCTTTATTTTTACTATTTTCAGCATTGTAGAACAGTAGTGGAGACATCAAAACTATAAAATAACACATATGGAATCATTTAGTAACCAAAAGCGTTAAACAAACCAAAATATATTTTATATTTGAGATTTTTCAAATAGCCACACTTTGCCTTGATGACAGCTTTGCACACTCTTGGCATTCTCTCAACCAGCTTCACCTGGAATGCTTTTCCAACAGTCTTGAAGGAGCTCACACAAATGCTGAGTACTTGTTGGCTGCTTTTCCTTCACTCTGCAGTCCTACTCATCCCAAACCATCTCAATTTGGTTGAGGTCGGGGGATTGTGGAGGCCAGGTCATCTGATGCAGCACTCCATCACTCTCCTTCTTGGTCAAATAGCATTTGCACAGCCTGGATGTGTGTTTTGGGTCATTGTCCTGTTGAAAACAAATAATAGCGCAAACCAGATGGGATGGTGTATCGCTGCAGAATGATGAGGTAGCCATGCTGGTTAAGTGGACAAATAGCCCTTACAGAGGCTTCCAGTATGGCGCAGAGCTGATCAGTCACATCGTTTTAGCTCCGCTACAAATTTGAAATAAATCCTGAAATAAGTTCACCCTTAAGTTTAATGTACCAGGAAAGGCAGTAATAGTTTATTAGCTTCTGAAACCCACAATGCCAACAAAGAAAAGTCACACCAAAAAGCCAGACTTAACGAGTGAAAGTTTAGAGTCTGAGGATGAAGGTGCTGCACGACCTTCATGTGCTAGTGGTGGAAGCAGGACTGAAGCGATAAACACGTGCAGTGACGTTAGCTCCGAAGATATCCTCAAGGCCGTCAAAGATATGAATGCAGAATTCTCTATCAAATTCGAAAATGTACTGTCTGCAGTGGACAACATTAAAAAGGAAGTCAAAGAATCTGCTGGGCTAATCTCAGGCTGAGGTACGTATCTCTGCAAACAAAGACAACATTATAGCCCTGCAGGCAACGACCACCGCTCTTGAGAAAAAGGTTGAATTGCTTACCTCAAACAAGTTGATTAGGAGGGCCGCAGAAGGAGATCGAACTTGAGACTAGTACATCTCCCCGAAGGCGCTGAGGGGAGCGATGCTTGCTCATTTCTAGAGAGGTGGCTTCCCGAGTCTCTGGAGATGGTGCCACTCCGCTCTCGTTTGATCATTGAGAGAGCTCATCGGATTTCTGGCCCACGGTCTGACCCCAAAGCACCCCCGAGGGCTCTGATAATGAATTTCTTAAACTATAAAGATACGATGCGCGTGGTGAATGCAGACAGGGGAAAGGGAGAGTACTCTACAAGAATCGGCAAGTTATGTTCTTCCCAGATCTCTCCATAGAAGTCCACAAGCAGCAGAAACGCTTCGACAGTGTCAAGCAGCAGCTACGGGCTAAGGCTATCCGGAATATATGGAATCATCTTTCCAGTGCATCTGAGGGTCTCCCACGGTGATCATTTCTACATTTTTGAAACACCAGCCGAGGCGGAGCAGTTTCTTTAGAAGCTAGGCAGAGGTGTGGAAGTGGAACAACGCTGAAGAAGAGGCAATATCAACTTAAGTTGATTTGACCCATTTTTTTTACCTTTTTCAAACTGTTGCTTTCGGTTTTGTCTAAACAGGTATTTAAAGTTTGAGCCGGTTCACTGTATTATAATATATCTAATAACATAGTAGCACTGTCTATTGAACTATAATAACATGGCCAGTTTATAAGTAGTCCTAGCCTTATTATAATTTTATGTACCATGAAACTTTGCTTTATTCATCGGAACATCCTGTTGTGGGTTTGTTTTATTTAACCCCTGTGCGGCCTCCAGCGAAAAATCATATCGCCATTAGCATAACAAAATGTAATAATTTTTTTTTTCATTTTTTTTTTCTAATTATATCATTTTATAGATACACCTCTCCTGAATCGAACCACGTTGTCAGATTTCAAAAAGGCTTTACAGCAAAAGCAAAACATTAGATTATGTTAGAGGAGTATATCGTAAAAGTAGCCACATAGCCATTTTCCAACCAACCACATACATCACAAATAACCAAAAAACAGCTAAATGCAGCACTAACCTTTGACAATCTTCATCAGATGACACACCTAGGACATCATGTTACACAATACATGCATTCTTTTGTTCGATAAAGTTCATATTTATATATAAAAACAGCATTTTACATCGGTGCGTAACGTTGACTAACTATTTTCCCTCAAATGCATCCGATGAAACAGAGCTACAATTTACTAAATTACTATTCGAAAACATTTTTAAAATGTTATATTGTCATTCTAAGATTTATAGATGAATATCTCTTGAAAGCACCTGTAATGCCAGATTTAAAATTAACTTTACTGGGTAATCATACTTTGCGATGAAAGGGGATGCGATACTCTGAAAAATAGGCTAACATTACAGGTCAGCACCATCTTGGAACAATCGCATATCACATCTAGTCTTGTATACTATTGTCAATAATCCCTTACCTTTGGTTGTCTTCATCAGAAAGCACTTCCAGGAATCCCAGGTCCACAACAAATGTATTTTCGTTCGAAAAAAATGACTCCTTTATGTTCCAAGAGCTTGTTCTTGTTAGCGCATCTGAAGGCTGATCCAAATGCTTCGTCGGCCACGGGACAGCCATTTCGAGAAAAAGCCTTTTTTTCCCCATTTAGGTTCGTTCAAACATGTCAAACGTTGTATAACATAAATCTTCAGGGCGTTTTTCAACAAGAGAGCCAATAAGATTCAAGGAGGACGATTGCATTGTGTTTCAAAACGTTTCGAAAGGGGAGGGTAACCAGGGGCGCCGGCGTCATAATGGTGATGGCCCTCTCCGTGTGACCACATTCCACAGCGTCTCATTCATTCAGTTTTAACAGTAGAAGGTTCAAACCACTTTGAAGACTGGGGACATCTAGTGGAAGCAATAGGAAGTGCTCAATGAACCATAGCTCACGGTGTGATTAATAGGCAACGTGATGAAGTTGAGTTCGCAATTCAGAATTCCACTTCCTGTTTCCATCTGTCTCGGGGTTTTGACTGCCATATGAGTTCTGTTATACTCACAGACACCATTCAAACAGTTTTAGAAACTTTAGGGTGTTTTCTATCCACAAGTATTAATTATATGCATATCCTAGCTTCTGAGTTTGAGTAGGAGGCCGTTTAAAATGGGTACGAATTTTTTTCAAAAATCGCTTTAGCGCCCCCTATCCTAGGGGAACGCCAAGTTAAGCCAATATGAGGTTAGATCACGTTGGTCTTATATTCTGGCTCACTCCTGGTATTTTGTTTGGTTCTTTGTTAAATCGTGAACACAATGTAGTGTAATGACAAGTATCGGGGCAGAAGGTGTACAGAGGGGAAAAAACGCAGAGGCAGCTCCTCACGTGTGTGGATCTGTTGAGCACTTTATACGGAGTGTCAATGAGAGGGGGGAGGTCTGTTAGATACTTTGGGGTAAGAGGGTTAATCACACGTTCGTGGTTGATTGTTGGGCATGTGTTTTTGTACAATGACGTGCCTTAAAGCGTCCTTTGTGTTTATAGTGGTAACAGAGGTCTGTTGTATATCATTGCTGATCCAATGTGCTCTTATGGGACAATGTTTTAGTTCAAGTGTCGCTGGTAAATTCGGTGACTCATGGTGATCAGGTTAAATTTACATCCTGGAACTGTGGGGTATTAAATAAAATTGCCGAAATGAAACAGGTAATAAGTAGATTAAAACAACTTCAGGCGAAGACCATATTTTTGCAAGAATCACATCTATCTTCTGGCGACATTCCTAAGATACGCAAAAGGTGGCATGGGCAGGTCATTGCAGCCTCATTTAGTTCCCATGCAAGGGGAGTTATTATTCTTATTCAGTGCTATATGTTCTAATTGGGTCGTCAGACACTGCAATCTCTGCGTCTAACGACAGGAAGGCCTTTGACAGGGTTGAGTGGCCCTACCTCTTTGAAGTGTTAACTCGTTTTGGTTGTGGTGAGAGCTTTTGTAAATGGATAAAGATACTATATACAAATCCCACTGCAGAGATGCTTACTACTAATATGGCATCTAATCCTTTTGACATCTGCAGGGGTTCTAGGCAGAGCTGCCCTCTTTCTCCTCTCTTGTTTATACTAGCCATTGAGCCTCTAGGCATAGCTGTTAGGTCCCACCCCAATATTTCAGGTATCAGAAAAGATCAGATGGAACATCTAATTGCTCTTTATGCAGACAATGGAATTTTGTTTCTACAGACTTGTGCAATTCCATACTCTTACTTCTGGACCTAATCAAAGAGTTTGGGGTGTTCTCGGGATACAAAATAGACCTACACCTCCAACTTATTTTTTTTATGCAATGGAATGCTTTACATATCTCGGCATTCGTATTGTGCCAGAGATTGACCGCATAGTCTCAACAAACTATGACCCTGTCGTAGATTCAATAACTCAATCGATAGATAGATGGTCATCTTTACCTATATCGTTAATTGGCCGGATTAACATTCTGAGAATGAATGTCCTCCCAAAACAGTTGTATCTATTTCAGAATATTACCTTGCCACCGCCACCATCCATCTTTACAAGGTTTAACCTCTATGGGCTAGGTGGCACCAAATCGTCCCACCTACTCAAACGCCAGTGTAATCCCGTGGCGCGTTATTCAAATTCCTCAAAAATGCAAAAACTTCAATTTTTCAAACATATGACTATTTTACACCATTTTAAAGATAAGACTCTCGTTAATCTAACCACACTGTCCGATTTCAAAAAGGCTTTACAACGAAAGCAAAACATTAGATTATGTCAGCAGAGTACCCAGCCAGAAATAATCAGACACCCATTTTTCAAGCTAGCATATAATGTCACATAAACCCAAACCACAGCTAAATGTAGCACTAACCTTTGATCTTCATCAGATGACAACCCTAGGACATTATGTTATACAATACATGCATGTTTTGTTCAATCAAGTTCATATTTATATCAAAAACCAGCTTTTTACATTAGCATGTGACTAGCATGTGACTAGCATTCCCACCGAACACTGCCGGTGAATTTACTAAATTACGTTCACAAAAAGCATAACAATTATTTTAAGAATTATAGATACAGAACTCCTCTATGCACTCGATATGTCCGATTTTAAAATAGCTTTTCGGTGAAAGCACGTTTTTTATCCGGCTGTGTCAATACTGCCCCCTAGCCCTAACAGGTTAAAAGATGTTCACTATATTTATCTGGAATAACAGACATGCCAGAGTTCGCTTGTCCTTATTGTACCTACTGTATGACAGAGGGGGCTCCATTTGCCTAATATCCATTGGTACTACTGGGCAGCTCAGCTTCGCACCGCTATATACTATTTTACCTCCGAGTCTCTCCCTTTGTGGATAGAGATTGAAATGTCTTCAGTTGTACCCAAATTACCCCTTAACCTCTACATTTATTCAGCTGATATCAAGACACAAAAAAAATAAACCCTTTGTTTTTAATACGATCAACATTTGGTATTAGGTGCAGAAGTTCCTTGGTGAAACGCATTCTTTGTCATGTTTTAGTCCTATCTGGGGAAACCACAGTTTCACTCCTGGCAGAGCCGATCCAGGTTTCTAACTATGGGCCAGCAAGGGTTTAACGAAAGTTGAGACCTGTATAAAGAAGGTATTTTTTTTACAGCTAAGGAGCTTCATCACGGCTGCACAAAACAAAAACCTAACATAACCCCTTATGTCCACTTTAGAAAATAGGATCTCAACCCATTGTTAGGGTAGAATTATAGAATATGCTAGAGTCTGGCTCAACTGAATCCTCTGGCAGAAACTGAACTCTTGGAAGGAAGATATTTGGGAGGACATAGTCTTGGACGAATGGAGTAGTATATGTACTAAGGCTCAGACACAGACTGTGAATACTCAGCTAAAACTATTGCAATACAATTGGTTGATGCGAACATATGTAACCCCTGCTAAGTTAAATACGTTTAATTGTACAATTCCAGATATATGCTACAACTGCAATAACTCTAAAGGGACTGTTTCATTGTCTGTGGGACTGTGAGAAAATTCAAGATTTTTGGAAGGAGGGTATCACATACGATATCCCAAATAGTATCAGTAAAATTGCCTCTCCATCCCAAAGTGTTTATCCAGGGGTTGTACCCAATCAATCCTCATCGAATGAACCAAGTACAAACACTTATAGATATGTGCTTGTTGCAAGCAAAATGCTTGATAGCTCCTGGCTGGAAAAGTGTGAACAGACCTAGTATTGCCCAATGGCTTAGGGAAATGTCGTCTTGCTTAAAAATGGAAAAGAAAACATATACGGTTTAAGGGTAAACACTTTTGAAAAGGTTTGGGGACCATTTTGGGATTTTGTTGAGCAGAGTGATGTGGGTGAAATATTGGCTAATGAAGGGAACTCTGGGCAGTGCACTATGCTTTGTGTGCATGTGGGGTGGTGGTGAGGGATATCCAATTGGCTTGTGGCGCTGTTTCATCTGAAATTTGTGATAATATATGTTCTATCCTATTGGATCAGACAATTATAAAATGTGATTTTGGTGGTTTTATTCTTTAGTAACACCTATGTTTTGTCTTAGATGTTTCATTATTTATTTATTTGTATTTTTTGATGCAGTTAACTTTTGATGCAATGTTTGCTGTTCTTTTTTTTCATTATGTTATTTCTGCTTATATACAGTTGAAGTCCGAAGTTTACATACACCTTAGCCAAATACATTTAAATTCAGTTTTCACAATTCCTGACATTTAATCAAAGTAAAAATTCCCTGTCTTAGGTCAGTTAGGATCACCACTTTATTTTAAGAATGTAAAATGTCAGAATAATAGTATAGAGAATTATTTATTTCAGCTTTTATTTCTTTCATCACATTCCCAGTGGGTCAGAAGTTTACATACACTCAGTTAGTATTTGGTAGCATTGCCTTTAAATTGTTTAACTTGGGTCAAACGTTTTGGGTAGCCTTCCACAAGCTTCCCACAATAAATTGGGTGCATTTTGGCCCATTCCTCCTGACAGAGCTGGCGTAACTGAATCAGGTTTGTTGGCCCCCTTGCTCGCACACACTTTTTCAGTTCTGCCCATACATTTTCTATAGGATTGAGGTCAGGGCTTTGTGTTAGCCACTCCAATACCTTGACTTTGGAAGTATGCTTGGGGTCATTGTCCATTTGGAAGACCCATTTGCGGCCAAGCTTTAACTTCCTGACTGATGACTTGAGATGTTACTTCAATATATGCACATAATTTTCCTCCCTCATGATGCCATCTATTTTGAAGTGCACCAGTCTCTCCTGCAGCAAAGCACCCCCACAACATGATGCTGCCACCCCCGTGCTTCATGGTGTTCTTCGGCTTGCAAGCCTCCCCCTTTTTCCTCCAAACATAACTCTGGTCATTATGGCCAAACAGTTCTATTTTTGTTTCATCAGACCAAAGGACATTTCTCCAAAAAGTATGATCTTTGTCCCCATGTGCAGTTGCAAATGGTAGTCTGGCTTTTTTTAATGGTGGTTTTGGAGCAGTAGCTTCTTCCTTGCTGAGCGGCCTTTCTGCTTATGTCGATATAGGACTTGTTTCACTGTGGATATAGATACTTTTGTACCTGTTTCCTCCAGCATCTTCAAAGAGGTCCTTTGCTGTTGTTCTGGGAATGATTCGCACCAAAGTACGTTTATCTGTAGGAGACAGAACGCGTCTCGTTCCTGAGCGGTATGATGGCTATGTGGTCCCATGGTGTTTATACTTGTGTACTATTGTCTGTACAGATGAACGTGATTTCTTTAGATTTTCCCATGTTGTCATGCAAAGAGGCATTGAGTTTGAAGGTAGGCCTTGAAATACATCCACAGGTACACCTCCAATTGACTCAAATTATGTCAATTAGCCTATCAGAAGTTTCTAAAGCCATGGCATCATTTTCTGGAATTTTCCAAGCTGTTTAAAGGCACAGTCAACTTAGTGCATGTAAACTTCTGACCCACTGGAATTGTGATACAGTGAATTATAAGTGAAATAATCTGTCTTTAACTTCTTTGGGATAGGGGGCAGTATTTTCACGGCCGGATAAAAAACGTACCCGATTTAATCTGGTTACTACTCCTGCCCAGAAACTAGAATATGCATATAATTAGTAGATTTGGATAGAAAACACTCTAAAGTTTCTAAAACTGTTTGAATGGTGTCTGTGAATATAACAGAACTCATATGGCAGGCCCAAACCTGAGAAGATTCCATACAGGAAGTGCCCTGTCTGACAATTTGTTGTCCTTCTGTTGCATCTCTATCGACATTACAGCATATGTGCTGGAACGTGACACTTACTAAGGCTTCCATTGGCTCTCTAAAGCCGCCAGAAAGTGGAATGGGGTGTCTGCTGTCTCTGGGCAAAGTACAGCAGCAGAGTTTGTAAGTGGTCAGCCTGGGGACAGTGAGACTGGAGATGCGTGTTCATGAGACTTCTCCATTTTTTCTTTCGGTCTTTGAATGAATACAACGTTGCCCGGTTGGAATATTATCGCTATTTTACGAGAAAAATAGCATAAAAAATGATTTTAAAACAGCGTTTGACATGCTTCTAAGTACGGTAATGGAATATTTTGAAATTTTTTATCACGAAATGCGCTCGCGCGTTACCCTTTGGATAGTGACCTGAACGCACGAACAATACAGAGGTATTTGGATATAACTATGGGATTATTTGGAACCAAAACAACATTTGTTATTGAAGTAGAAGTCCTGGGAGTGCATTCTGACGAAGAACAGCAAAGGTAATCCAATTTTTCTTATAGTAATTCTGAGTTTAGATGACCCCGAAGTTGGCGGATGTCAAAATAGCTAGCCGTGATGGCCGAGCGATGTACTCAGAATATTGCAAAATGTGCTTTCGCGGGAAAGCTATTTTAAAATCGGACATAGCGATTGTATAAAGGAGTTCTGTATCTATAATTCTTAAAATAATTGTTATGTATTTTGTCAACATTTATCATGAGTAATTTAGTAAATTCGGTGGGTATGCTAGTTCTGAACATCACATGCTAATGTAAAAAGCTGGTTTTTGATATAAATATGAACTTGATTGAACAAAACATGCATGTATTGTATAACATAATGTTCTAGGAGTGTCATCTGATGAAGATCATCAAAAGGTTAGTGCTGCATTTAGCTGTGGTTTTGGTTTATGTGACATATTTGCTTGCTTGGAAAATGGCTGTGTGATTATTTGTGTCTATGTACTCTCCTAACATAATCTAATGTTTTGCTTTCGCTGTAAATCCTTTTTGAAATCGGACAATGTGGTTAGATTAACGAGAGTCTGGTCTTTAAAATGGTGTAAAATAGTTGATTGTTTGAGAAAATTGAATTGTGGTATTTTAGTTGGTTTTGTATTTCGCGCCGTGCGATGCCATTGGTTGTTGGCTAGGGGTTCCGCTAGCGGAACGTCTGTCCTCAACAGGTACAACTGTTGGAAAAATTACTTGTGTCATGCACAAAGTAGATGTCCTAACCGACTTGCCAAAACTATAGTTTGTTAAGAAGAAATTTGTGGAGTGGTTGAAAAATGAGTTTTAATGACTCCAACCTAAGCGTATGTAAACTTCTGAATTCAACTGTATGTCTTGTTAAAGAAGAAAACTCTAAAAACATATTGTTTAAAAAAAAGAAAAGCCCT
Organism: Salmo salar; assembly: GCF_965601325.2. Classification (NCBI taxonomy): domain Eukaryota; kingdom Metazoa; phylum Chordata; class Actinopteri; order Salmoniformes; family Salmonidae; genus Salmo; species Salmo salar. The sequence continues at coordinate 8,309,585 of NC_138301.1, read as the reverse complement.
TACACAGCCTAGAGGTGCGTTGGGTTATTGTCCTGTTGAAAAACAAATGATAGTGGGACTAAGACCAAACCAGATGGGATGGCGTATCGCTGCAGAATGCTGTGGTAGCCATGCTGGTTAAGTGTACCTTGAATTCTAAATAAATCAGACAGTGTAACCAGCAAAGCACCCCCACACCATAACACCTCCTCCTCCATGCTTTATGGTGGGAAATACACATGCGGAGATCACCTGTTCACCCACACCGTGTCTCACAAAGACACGGCGGTTCGAACCAAAAATCTCCAATTTGGTCTCCAGACCGAAGGACAAATTTCCACTGGTCTAATATCCATTGCTCATGTTTCTTGTCCCAAGCAATTCTCTTATTATTGGTGTGCTTTAGTAGTGGTTTCTTTGCAGCAATTCATCTTTGAAGGCCTGATTCACGCAGTCTCCTCTGAACTGTTGATGTTGAGATGGGTCTGTTACTTGAACTCTGTGAAGCATTTATTTGGGCTCCAATTTCTGAGGCTAGTTCTCTAATGAACTTATCCTCTGCAGCAAAGGTAACTCTGGGTCTTCCATTCCTGTGGCGGTCCTCATGAGAGCCAGTTTCATCACTGCACTTGATGGTTTTTGCGACTGAACTTGAAGAAACGTTCAAAGTTCTTGATTTTCCGGATTGACTGACCTTCATGTCTTAAAGTAATGATGGACTGTCATTTCTCTTTGCTTATTTGAGCAGTTCTTGCCATAATATGGACTTAGTCTTTTACCAAATAGGGATATTTCTGTATACCACCCCTTCCTTGTCGCAACACAACTGATTGGCTGAAATGCATTAAGAAGGAAATACATTTCCCAAATTAACTATTAAGAAGGCACACCTGTTAATTGAAATGCATTCCAGGTGACTACCTCAAGAATCTGGTTGAGAGAATGCCAAGAGTGTGCAAAGCTGTCATCAAGACAATCGGTGGCTATTTGAAGAATCTCAAATATAAAATACATTTAGCTTTTTTTTTTTCAACACTTTTTTGGTTACTACATGATTCCATATGTGGTTTCATAGTTTTGATGTCTTCACTATTATGTAGAAAATGTAGAAAATAGTAAAAATAAATAAAACCCCTTGAATGAGTAGGTGTTCCAAAACTTATGACCGGAGGTGTAAATCAAAACTAACTCGGCCACTCAGGAACATTCACTGTCTTCTTGGTAAGCAACTCCGGTGTAGATTTGGTATTGTGTTTAGGTTATTGTAATGCTGAAAGGTGAATTCCTTTCCCTGCGTCTGGTTGAAAGCAGACTGAAACAGACTGAAGCAGGTTTTCCTCTAGGATTTTGCCTGTGTTTAGCTCTATTACGTTTATTTTTTATTGTGATAAACTCCCCAGTCCTTATCGATTACAAGCATACCCATAACACGATACAGCCACCACTATGCTTGAAAATATGGAGAGTGGTACTCAGTAATGTGTTCTATTGGATTTCCCTGAAACATAACACTTTTTATTCAGGACATAAAATGTATTGCTTTACCACATTTTTATAGCATTACTTTAGTGCCTTGTTGTAAACAGGATGCAAGTTTTGGAATATTTTATTCTGTACAGGATTCATTCTTTTCAAAGTGTCAATTAGGTTAGTATTGTGGAGTAACTACAATGTTGATCCCTACTCAGTTTTCTCCTATCACAGCCATTAAACTCTGTAACTGTTTTAAAAATCACCATTGGCCTCATGGTGAAATCCCTGAGCGGTTTCCTTCCTCTTTGGGAAATGAGTTAGAAAGGAACAATGAAACTTTGAAGTGACGGGATGTAATGATACACCATCCAAAGTGTAATTAATAACTTCAACATGCTCAAAGGGATATTCAATGGTTTTTTTTTTATTTGTACCCATCTACCAATAGGTGCCCTTCTTTGCAAGGCATTGGAAAACCTCTCTGGTCTTTGTGTTTAAAATTCAGTGCTCGACTGAGGGACCTTACATATAATTTAATGTGTGGGGTACAGAGGTGAGGTAGTCATTCAAAATGTTGAACACTATTATTGCACACAGAATGAGTCCTTATTATGTGGCTTCTCTTGAGGATACCCTAGGATAGGGGGTGCCACAGCGCATTTTGAAAAAAATCGTTCCCATTTTCAACGGCCTACTAATCAAACTCAGAAGCTAGGGCATGCATATACTTATTATATATGGATGGAAAACACCCTAAAGTTTCTAAAACTGTTTGAATGGTGTCTGTGAGTATAACAGAACTCAAATGGCAGTCAAAACCCCGAGACCGATTGAAACAGGAAGTGGAATTCAGAATTGTGGACTCGACTTCTCATCTTTCCCTATAAATCACACCGTTAACCATGGTTCAGTGAGCACTTCCTATTGCTTCCACTAGATGTCGCCAGTCTTTTCACAGTGGTTTGAGCCTTATACAGTCGAAACTCAGTGAATGAGAGTCATTGGAAATTGGTCACAGGGGATGGGCCATCACCATTATGACGCCGGCGGCCATGTCTACCCCCACCTTTGGAAACGGTTTGAAAGACAATTAAATCATCCCCCTCGAATCTTATTGGCTCTCTTGGTGTTACAGGCCCTGAAGATTAATGTTTTACAACGTTTGACATGTTTGAACGAACCTACAGGCGGGAGAATCATTTTATCCGAAACTTCAGCCCTGCGCACATCGGAGAATTTGGAGAGAGCCCAAGGACGCGCTACCAACAGCAGGCTAATGGAACGTGAAGTATGGACTTTTTCGACCGAAAATACATCTGTTGTGGACCTGGGATTCTTTCTGATGAAGACAACTAAAGGTAGGCGATTATTGACAATATTATACAAGATGAGATGTGACATGCGATTGTTCCAAGATGGCGCCGATCTCTGTATATTAGCTCATTTTCTGAGTATCGCATCTCCTTTTATCGCAAAGTGTGATTACCCAGTAAAGTTAATTTAAAATCTGGTATGACAGGTGTTCTCAAGAGATATTCATCTATAAATGTTAGATTGACAATATAAATTAAAAAAATCGTTATAGGATAGTAATTTAGGGAATTGTAGCATTGTTTCCCGGGACGCATTTGAGGGGAAATTCGTTAGTCAACGTCAGACGCCGATGTAAAATGCTGTTTTTATATATAAATATGACCTTTATTGAACAAAAGAATGCATGCATTGTGTAACATGATGTCTTAGGTGTGTCATCTGATGAAGTTTGTAAAAGGTTAGTGCTGCATTTAGCTGTTTTTTGGTTATATGTGATGCAAGTGGTTGGTCGGAAAATGGCTATCTAATGATTTGCTTTTCCTGTAAAACCTTTTTGAAATCGGACGACGTGGGTCGATTCAGGAGAGGTGTATCTATAAAAAAAAAAAATATATATATATATATATATATATATATATATATATTTTTTTTTTAAATTATGATTTTTTTTTATGCTAATTGGCGATATGATTTTTCGCTGGATTTTGATCCCGCTGACGGGATGAGACGCTGAAGAGGTTTTAAGCACATTTTTACTACTAAACTTATTCAGGCTTTCCATAACAAAAGTGTTGAATACTTATTGACTTCGGACATTTCAGCTTTTCATTTTTTATTAATTTGTAAAAAATTAAGAAAAACAACACTTTCACAATATGGGTTATTGTGTGTAGGCCAGTGACCCCCCAAAAATCTAAATTTAATCAATTTTATTATCAGGCTGTAACAACAAAATGTGGAAAAAGTCAAATGGTGAGAATACTTTCTGAAGGCACTGTATATCAGTAATGTCACATCCTGACCATAGTAAGTGGTTATTTTCTATGGTAGAGTAGGTCAGGGTGTGACAGGGGGTGTTTGTCTATGTTTTGTATTTCTGTTCAGTTTCTAGTTTTGTATTTCTATGTTGGTTTTGTTTGGTATGATCTCCAATTGGAGGCAGCTGGTCGTCGTTGTCTCTAATTGGAGGTCATATTTAAGTTGATGTTTGTCCCACCTGTTTTTGTGGGTGATTATATTTTGAGTAGTGTGTTTTCTCTCTGCGTCACGGTTTGTTGTTTTTGTTAGTTCAAGTATTTAGTGTATTGCATTACGTTTCAGAAATAAATAAAGATGTGGAACTACAAACACGCTGCATTTTTGTTCGATCCTTCAGACAGCCGTGACAGAATCACCCACCACAAAAGGACCAAGCAGCATGGTAAGGAGTATCTGGAGGAATGGACTTGGGAGGAAATTTTGGATGGAAAAGGACCTTGGAGGCAGGCTTTGGAGTATCGACGCCCGAAGGAGGAAATTGAAGAAGCAAAGACGGAGCGACGATACTACGAGGCGCTATATCCACCAATAGGCAAGCCGGAGAGGCAGCCCCCCCCCCCCCCCAAATTGCATACGGGGAGTTTGGCGTCATCAGGGGGGAGACCTGATCTAACTTCCCGTGCGTATCGGAGAGAGCCGTGGAGCAGACAGGAGCCAGTCAGGGAGTCAAGCGCGGAGCTCGACGCAAGATTCCGAAGAGAGGTACTGGCAGAAAGAGCCCTACGGAGCGGGCGTGCTGAGCAGCGAGTGGATGGACGAGTAATGGGTTATGGTGTGATGCGCATATATCGCCCATACGCACTCACAGCCTGGTGTGCTCAGTGCCAGCTCCTCACCGGTGTAGGGTGAAGATGGTCATTCAGCCAGGAAGGAGTAGGCCTGCTCAGCATGCCTGGTCTCCAGTTCGCCTCCATAGTCCGGTACGTCCTGTGCCTCCTTCCCGCACTCGCTCTGAGGTGCGTGTTACCAGTCTGGCGCCACCTAGGCCAGTTCCACGCATCAGTCCTCCAGTGCGCATGCCCAGTCCGGAGTGTCCTGTTCCTGCTCCCTGCACTCGTCCTGAGGTGGGGGTTACCAGTCTGGCGCCACCCATGCCAGTGCCACGCATCAGGATTCCAGTGCACATTCCCAGTCCAGAGCTTCCGGCGACAGTTCCCCGTCCAGAGCTTCCGGCGACAGTTCCCCGTCCAGAGCTTCCGGCGACAGTTCCCCGTCCAGAGCTTCCGGCGACAGTTCCCCGTCCAGAGCTTCCGGCGACAGTTCCCCGTCCAGAGCTTCCGGCGACAGTTCCCCGTCCAGAGCTTCCGGCGACAGTTCCCCGTCCAGTGCTTCCGGCGACGTTTTTCAGTCCGGAACCTACAGAGACGGCCTACAGTCCGGAACCTACTGAGACGGCCTCCAGTCCCGGAACCTACTGAGACGGCCTCCAGTCCCGGAACCTACTGAGACGGCCTCCAGTCCCGGAACCTACTGAGACGGCCTCCAGTCCCGGAACCTATTGAAAAGGATCTCCGTCCGGAGCCTCCAGCGACGCCCCCCCCCCCCAGTCCGGAGCCTCCAGCAACGCCCCCCCCCCCAGTCCGGAGCCTCCAGCAACGCCCCCCCCCCAGTCCGGAGCCTCCAGCGACGCCCCCCCCCCCCCCAGTCCGGAGCCTCCAGCGACGCCTCCCCCCAGTCCGGAGCCTCCAGCGACACCCCCCGAGCCCGGAGCCTCCAGCGACACCCCCCCAGTCCGGAGCCTCCAGCGACACCCCCCGAGCCCGGAGCCTCCAGCGACACCCCCCCAGCCCGGAGCCTCCAGTGACGCTCCCCAGCCCGGAGCCTTCAGCGGCAACCTACAGCCCAGAACCTCTAGCGATGATCTACAGTCTGGTTCTTTCGCCGACGATCCACGGTCAGGTAGTAAAGAATCAGAGGGATCAGTGGGTGGAGTGGGGGTTACGCCCCGAACTGCCTCCATGGGGGGAGGCGCTGGATAAGAAGGTTCTGGGTACTGCATATGAGCCGCCATAGACATTTGTCGCCCACCCTACCCTCCCTTTGTGTTTTGTTGTTCGGGGGGGGGGGGGTTTGTTGGGGGGGGGGGGTTGTTGGTGGGGGGGTTGCTTTAAAAAAACAATGTAGGTGCGGTCGGAGTCCGGACCTTTGGGGGGGGGGGGGGTTACTGTCACGTCCTGACCATAGCAAGTGGTTATTTTCTATGGTACTGTAGGTCAGGGCGTGACAGGGGGTGTTTGTCTATGTTTTGTATTTCTGTTGGTTTTATTTAGTATGATCTCCAATTGGAGGCAGCTGGTCGTCGTTGTCTCTAATTGGAGGTCATATTTAAGTTGATGTTTGTCCCACCTGTTTTTGTGGGTAATTATTTTGAGTAGTGTGTTTTCTGTCTGCGTCACGGTTTGTTGTTTTTGTTAGTTCAAGTATTTAGTGTATTGCATTACATTTCACGAATAAATAAAGATGTGGAACTACAAACATGCTGCATTTTGGTCCGATCCTTCAGACAGCCGTGACAAGTAAAGACCACCTCTTCCAGGGCAATAGGAGTTGCCATTTCTCTCTATACTCAGCCAGGGGCCAGAAGAATCATGTCTAAACCAATTTAGGATAGGGCGAAACGCTAGTGCCTGGAAATACAATTTCTAGTGTAGTACGGATAGTTCTCCTAAGTCTTTCCCTTTTTGTAAATGTGTTAATTTTATCCGGGATTGTTTAGCTTGCCATATATATTTTGAAACTGCACTATGAATTGTATCCCAATAGCCAGAAGGGGGAACCATGGGAAGCATTGAACTGCAGAAATTCAGCCGTGGCAATATGTTAATTTTGACATGAGATCTTCTGCCGGTTAAAGCAACTGGGATATTATTTCATCTACTGAGGTCAGATGGAATTGATTTGAGCGTTCCGTTAATTATAGTTTCATCAAGGGAAGGAAATACATCTACTCCCAAATATTTAAAAAGACCTCAGGAGGAATACTGTCGTATACAGGTTTTTTGTTTTAAGCCTTTCCCAAACCTTAACCACTCGGAAGTTAATGCCTAAACTTAATTGTAAAACATGTATGTTTACTTTCACTTCATACATAGACGTTTATCCCCTTTCTGAAATGTCTGATTCTGAAGTGAGACTGTGATACCTTGTTGACTGGATAGTCTTAGTCAAAAGCTTGATTTGAACACTCACATAAATTCACAGGTGCACATAAAGTATAGGCATAGAAAACAATGTGACACATACACACACAAGTGCACCAATGCACATACTCACACGTGGTTTCCACATCAACAAAGACCAATTGCTTCTCTGTCTACACGGCTGTCAAATACCACACACACACACACACCTTGAAAAAGCAATTACTTATGACTACCCACCTGTCAAATACAGTAGAGCACGCTGCACACGCCCCCCAACACACACTACTAATAATTTAACAAATCTACATCCACCAATGGTTTATCATATCCAATTACTGTTCTCTCCCCTAGTCATTTATTCAGACCTGTCTTCCCCTGCTTCCACCTGGCCGCTATATTTTTGTTCACTTCATCCCTTCTTTACCTGGATGCTAAACACCCTGTCAGAGTGAAAAAAAAACTTTAATTGTCTCTTTTGTTCTCACTCTCGCTCTCTCTCACTCTCTCTGAAGATGTGTGATCATTAAAGAGAGGCTCTGTGGTCTACTACTGCTGTCCTCTTGCATTGAGAGGTCTTTAAAGAGTGCCAGTAGTGAAGTGTGGGAAAAGCTTTCATTTACACAGGGGATCAACTGAGACCAAGGTCTCATTTGCAGTACAGCACTGTTTTCAATACAAAGAAGAAAAACATATATACACAGACTTAAGACATATACGCAAATTTGAAAAACAATCAAAATTAACATTTAAAAGAGCATAAATCCATTCTAAGAGTTTTTTGTTAATTGTTCCACATGTGAAGTGTATCATAACTGAAGGTGCATTTTCCAATCTGTGTAGAAAATGGGGTGATCAGAAGTGTAGCGTAATTAATTGTCCTAGTTTTATAATTAGTAATTCTATAAGATATTAGAGATGTCAGATATATTGGATGCTTCATAGATAAATATCATAAAATGCTGCTTTCTTCTGGCAGTTAAAGAGGCCCAACCTACTTCTAGACATAAGGAACAGTGGTGAGTTTTAAAACCAGAGCCAGTAATGAACCTCAGAGCACAATGACATACAGCATCCAAGGGTTTAAGTGTGGACGCTGCAGCATGCATGTAAATAACATCGCCATAATCCAATACACACATAAAGGTGGCCTGAAACATTTTCTTTCTATTAACAGGCGTTGTTTCTGTAAAATAAACCAATCTTAAATTTCAACTTTCTTACCAGATCAGATATGTGTTTTGAAAGACAACTTGTCATCTAGCCATATCCTGTTAGGGCTAGGGGGCAGTATTGACACGGCTGGATAAAAAAGGTACCCGATTTAATCTGGTTACTACTCCTGCCCAGTAACTAGAATATGCATATAATTATTGGCTTTGGATAGAAAACACCCTAAAGTTTCTAAAACAGTTTGAATGGTGTCTGTGAGTATAACAGAACTCATATGGCAGGCCAAAACCTGAGAAGATTCCATGCAGGAAGTGGCCTGTCTGACAATTTCTTGCCCTTCTTGATTATCTCTATCCATTACAGAGGATCTCTGCTGTTACGTGACACTTCCTACGGCTCCCATGGGCTCTCAGAAGGCGGCAAAAAGCTGAATCGTGGCTTTGCAGGCTCTGGTTGAAAGAAAGTAGCGCGTTTGGGTAGTGGCTGGTTACAGTACTGTGAGACTCAGGCGGGTGCCCGCGTCGACCCCATGCTATGTTTTCTTTCATCTGTTTACCTAAACGCAGATTCCCGGTCGGAATATTATCGCTTTTTTACGAGAAAAATTGCATAAAAATTGATTTTAAACAGCGGTTGACATGCTTCGAAGTACGGTAATGGAATATTTAGAATTTTTTTGTCACGAATTGCGCCATGCTCGTGACCCTTATTTACACTTCGGGTAGTGTCTTGAACGCACGAACAAAACGCCGCTATTTGGATATAACTATGGATTATTTTGGACCAAACCAACATTTGTTATTGAAGTAGCAGTCCTGGGAGTGCATTCTGACGAAGAACATCAAAGGTAATCAAACTTTTGTAATAGTAAATCGGAGTTTGGTCAGGGCTAAACTTGGTGGGTGTCTAAAATAGCTAGCCGTGATGGCTGTGCTATGTACTCAGAATATTGCAAAATGTGCTTTCACCGAAAAGCTATTTTAAAAATCGGACACCTCGATTGCACAAAGGAGTTCTGTATCTATAATTCTTAAAATAATTGTTATGTTTTTTGTGAACGTTTATCGTGAGTAATTTAGTAAATTCACCGGAGGTTTGCGGGGGTATGCTAGTTCTGAACGTCACATGCTAATGTAAAAAGCTGGTTTTTGATATAAATATGAACTTGATTGAACAAAACATGCATGTATTGTATAACATAATGTCCTAGGTGTGTCATCTGATGAAGATCATCAAAGGTTAGTGCTGCATTTAGCTGTCTTCTGGGTTTTTGTGACATTATATGCTAGCTTGAAAAATGGGTGTCTGATTATTTCTGGCTGGGTACTCTGCTGACATAATCTAATATTTTGCTTTCGTTTTAAAGCCTTTTTGAAATCAGACAGTGTGGTTAGATTAACGAGAGTCTTGTCTTTAAAATGGTGTAAAATAGTCATATGTTTGAGAAATTGAAGTAATAGCATTTCTAAGGTATTTGAAAATCGCGCCACGGGATTACACTGGCTGTTGCGTAGGTGGGCCGATTTCGTCCCGCCTAGCCCAGAGAGGTTAAACCAAGATATTTATAATAAGGAACAAGTTAAACTTCTATACAATTTAGGCTAGTAATTTTATAGTAATTGAGATTTAAATGATATTGTCTAGAGAAGAGCATATATTTTGTTTTGTTAGGATTCAGCACCAACTTAAAATCAGAAAGTGTCTTCTGCAGTATCAGAAAGTCAGATTTCAAATTTGAAAATGCTTGGCCAATAGTAGGTGCAATGGAGTATAACACAGTATCATCAGCGTATAAATGAATTAAAAAGTGTCTCATACTATCATTGATGTTATTAAGATAGATAACAAACACTAGTGGCGCTAGTACTGAGCCTTGTGGGACACCTTTTTGAAGCTCTAGAAACTCAGATTTGATACCATCTGCCATGATGGCTTTGGTTCATTCATGGAGATAATTATTGAAACATAAGCAAACATCAGAGCCCAGTCCAATTGAAGACAGCTTATTTAACAGAGTTCCATAATCAGTGTCAAAAGCTTTGGATAGGTCAATAAACATGGCAGCACAACTTTTTCTATTATCCAAGCCGATTGCAATATCATTCACAACAAGCATTGTGGCGGTAGTAGAGCTATATTTAGGTCTAAAGCCAGACTGATTTATAAGCCTATAGGCCTTTGCATGCAATGCCCTGATACATTTAGTGCTCAAATCTCTGACAGCTGAACCGTGAGGTGGACAATTATTGTTTTAGGAAAGTAGACAAAAAATACACCCCCCAAAAAATAGGCTATAAAGTTTTGCATATGCTACACCTCAAAACACAAGGAATAGTGTTTATGTAATTTGTTCTAGGCTGTTTTTAAGGACATGTACATGTGGCTCATTTGGCCAACATCCTTCGTTTATTGATGGCGATGGCTATGCCAGGTTGGACCGGAAGCATATGGATTTCCATACATTTTCTAAAATGTCTGGTAAATTAAAATCTTCCCTGTGCCAAAATTTTCTAAAGGAAACTCAGAAATGGCATATTATTCTTCTGAAGATTTTGGAATGTTCACATGAAAGTCTGTCGCTAATTGGATGGAAACCTAGCTATAGACACCCTAAAGACTCTGGCAAGTGTGCTAGTCCAGTGTCACTTTGATTATGCCTGCACTTGGTTCACCAGCAGCCCCAAACATCTAAGCTACCAGCCAAACAAGCTTGTAAGAAATGTACTTAAACACCCCCTTATACTCATCTGGAGATTGTGCATTTTCTTCATCTCTATCTCTGTATATGTTTATGTATTTATGTACAAAAAAATAAAAATAGGGACAACAATGGAAATAAGTCCCTGACTGTATTATGCAATTCCAGTCACTTAAAAAATCTTTGTCTACTATTATTTTTTATTAAGTGACAAATAAAATCTAGCAATCAATCCAAACTGTGCAGCAGCCAATTGATGAATAGAAAGAGACATCTGTTACAAAACACCAAAAAGTTTCATTTGGAGATTGTCAAGTCAAGCTTTCTGTAAAAACCAACGCTGGAGATGAGAAGCAGGTACGGGGAGTCAACATTTATTCAGGAACAGACAGGTAACAAAACAGGAACAGCATCAGCACACGGGTAAACTACGATAAACGACAATTAATGTTGAAGCAGGGAACCAGACAGATATAGGGGAGGTAATGACAGAGGTGATTGAGTCCAGGTGAGTCCATTCGCTGATGCGCATGACGGGGGGAAGGCAGGTGTGCTTAATGGTGGTGGTAGGAGTGCGTAATGCTGGTGAGCCTGGCGCCTTCGAGAGCCAGGGTGTGGGAGTGGGGACAGGTGTGACACTTTGATACTGGGTAAGCCTATAAGGTAGGGAGAGATGCATTTTCTGTTTGTCGAGATTGACATAGTCTATTTATTGTGGTGTTGAAAACGCAAACCATGATATAAGTGTCCAAAGTCGATATGCTTTGTTTATTGGTTGTGTGGTGCATTAGCACAGAAACATGTTGGTGGAAAATGTGTTGCATATATTTTATATAAATAAATATGGCATCAAAATGTTGAAAATCTGATTTCCCCCTAGCTGATCATTGTTTGCAGCCAGCTCTGATCGTAGTGTAATGAAATAGGCCGGGAGAGTGAGCTCGTCTGTGGTGGTCGGCGAACCCTCAATCTTCTGGCCCGTAGCCCTGCTTGGCATCGACTGTGTCACAAAAGCATGCTGAAGTGGCAAGTTGATATCCACGTTCATAAACACTGGGTTGTTGCAGTTATTGTTATTTGTGGTCGTAAACGTTATTTTCAGTTAATTCAATGAGGGGGGAGGGTCTTCAATTTATTTTCTAGTACAAGGAGAGGGTTGTGAAAATATGTGTTACTTTGGGGAGGGGGGCGCATTTTTTTTTTTTCATGATATCTTGAGTTGGACCAGCCCCCCCCCCCCCCCACCAACACACACACACACACACTTAAAATACATTGGGATCCTCTGAAAAAAAGGCACAACATACAATAAATGCTGTCTATGTTACCATGGTGCTCAGCATCCCATCCATCCCAGCATAGCTACTCAGAACTGGACCTATAGGATACGAAGACGGCAAAAGCTGAACAGACATGCTGAATTAATTAGTAAGAGAGACAGTCTCTGTGGATTAGACCATATGGATCTGTTAATGATCGTAATCAACCAGCTTCTTGTATAATTGTCTTTTCAACCTCTCTGGATCTGAAATGGTGCTGAGTGTTCTATACCCCCTGCTCTCAGCTCTTTGCTCACGGCGCGCTTTCTGCCAGGAAAAGTTATGCATTTTATAGCAAAAATCATTTACAACTTTGCAAGGTTTACTATGGGCCCAAACAGTCCTGGTATACACCTCAAGGACTGCAAACAAGAGACAAAAAACATCTCCTGAACTAAAACAAAACTAACTTTCTTCATTCTTCCCCCTTTAAAGCTTACGTTTTCCATAAACAGCAAAGATCAGATTCACACTCTCATACTTCCTCCTCTACAGATATTACTGTTGCCTAGGGAGACAGAACAGCCTTAATCACCGAACGACCAGGTTTCGATTGACAGTTCTAATGGTGGATCAGAGATAGAGAGAGAGATTGTGGAAGGAGGAGAGAGCAGGAGAGAGCAAGAGAGACAAAAAGACAGAGGCAGAGAGAGATAACTGAGACAGAGAAGGTTTGAATGGGAAGAGTATAAGAGATAAGAACGAGAGAGAGAGGAGAGAAAATGATTCACACAGAGATAGAGAAAGAAATAAGAGAGACTAGGGGGCCCAGTAAAAGCAGATGAAGACATATAGCACCACAAGGCACAATAAAAGAAAGGTTGGAAACTGCAAGCAGCTGTCAGTCACTCAGCTCCCCTCAAGCTGGACAGACAGACCCTGGCCATCTGGAAAGTGAGCAAAAGGATTCTGGGGGATACGATCGAAGAGATGATCTGTCAATCATGCAATAATGGAACTTGAGGCATCCGACACACACCCACGTACACACACACATGCAAGTGCACGCATGCAAGCACGCGCACACACACAAAGGCTCAGATGGGTAAAAATATTTTCTCGCTGCAAACATGGCGTGTTTATTTTTGTTGTTCAGACAAGAGGAAATCAGTAGAGTATGTACTCTTCAGTGAGTCAATGTTGATCTTTCGATCCATCCAGAGCCTTTGACATTATGTAGAAATAACACTTAGAAATATATCTCAGTTTGAAATGTCTCCCTCTGCTTGGAGATGCATCTGTTCCCAGTCTCTCTCTCTCTCTCACACACACACACACACACACACACACACACACACACACACACACACACACACACACACACACACACACACACACACACACACACACACACACACACACACACACACACGTCAAACTGTCCTTGGTGATCCCTGTTAGGAAACAATTCCAGGGCATTTCTCCGAACAAAATCCACAATACATGGCAGGAAACGTTACCTAACCCTATGAATAATCCAACAGTTACAATGCTACTTTCTATTTATATCCCTGAACAGTATTTGAGTTCAAATGAGATTTTCTATGATCATCTCCAGGACTTCTTAAATGTAACTAAATGTAATCAAAAATGTAATCCACATAATCCCCGAAAGTAATTATTTATCTTGAGAGGGCCATAAACAATAACTAGTAATTCTGCATAGGCCTACTCCAAGAGGTTAAAATCTCACCTTTCTGGTAAAAATATTTATAAATTGCTGAGGTGTAGTCACTTTTGAGGACACAAGCTCCTATACAACAAAACTGTGTGAGGCTTGAAATATAGCATTATCAATTCATATAATGACTAACTAAGATTTTGCCTGTTAGAGATTATGTGTATATTTTCTAAAGGTCTCTCTTGATCACAAGAGCTCTAGCTTGGCTTCCTGAACTCGTTAGGAACTCGCCTTTCATCTCATTTTAATCATATCCGTCTATGATAAACAGTGGTTATTGTTTAAAATCTATGAATTATTTTCGATTACTGGCTATAAATCGGTCTCTGAATGTGCTACAGCACGAAAATATATGCGTTGTTGGTGGCTGTGATGTAGGGTTCAGCCAGGAGTTGACAGACAGTCGGAAGAGAGAATTAAATGGTAGGACGGACATCCCAGCTTCAAGTGGTGTCAGATTTCACACCCTACTTCACACAGGCAGAAGAGACAAACTCCTGTGTTTGTGAGAATAAGGGTTATCGCTTAATGCAACCCTTTTCGATCTATGGTGTCCACATTTAGATTTATAAAAGAACATTTTGGTCGGAACCGGTACCAGAACCATGCAGGTCCCCAAAACAGGGCACTTTACATCTAATAGGTTTTAAATTACGGAAAAAACAGACACAACCAGAATAAATCTGCTATGCACTGAACTAAAGCAACAATGACCGAAACTGCTGTAGACGTCCACACTAGGCATTTTCCGTCTCACCACAGACAAATCAAAACAAACAGTGATGGTTGACCTATAGCTGACCCTGTACACTGTGGCTTACTCTCCCTCGGGGGGGACTTTGATATTTATCTGACCTTTACCATGGTAGCCACCGTTCCTGCTCATTGTATACCTCATTGTACATTGATAGCTGATCCCTCGGTCTATTAAAATATACATTTCAAATGTTATTAATACAAATATTTCTTCGAAAAATATATTTCAAGACTCCCTGAAATGTAATGAATGCAATCTTGCAATGAAATGAATGGTGAGCGACAATGCTGCACAGTGCACACCTATAGTGAGGAAAAGTAAAGTGAGCGAGTGCCTGCATGAGGGAGGCTGTGGACACCCTGCTAGCACGTACTGTAGCTAGCCAGCCTAACATTGCACCACTCTGCAAAAAAGGATTTTAACAGAATAATACTTTGTTTTTTCCTGGGGGAAAAAAACACAACAATGTTGAAATAAATTCTAACAAATGTACTTGACATTTGACTTGTTCTAAATGTTTAAACTATGTGCATTGGCGTGCACATGAATACATACCTCTCCTCAGTAGACTCAAAACAGACTGGGGAGGGACAATTCCTACTGCTGACGGGATGGTACTGCAGGCCAGAGTACTATATCACAGCGCAATCAATGCTCACAATCCATATGGATATGGACAATTATAAAAACTGATGGAAGGATTTAGGTTTTATGTGAAATACACACAATACAATATTAATACTCGTTACGTGTATGTGTGCGTGCATACACTACCATTCAAAAGTTTGGGGTCAATTAGAAATGTCATTGTTTTTGAAAGAAAAGCACATTTTTGGTCCATTAAAATAATATCAAATTGATCATAAGAAATACACTGTAGTCCAGCATCCCGAGTCGCCTCTTCACTGTTGATGTTGAGACTGGTGTTTTGCGGGTACTATTTAATGAAGCTGCCAGTTGAGGACTTGTGAGGCATCTGTTTCTTAAACTAGACACTAATGTACTTGTCCTCTTGCTCAGTTGTGCACCGGGGCCTCCTACTACTCTTTCTATTCTGGTTAGAGCTGTTCTGTGAAGGGAGTAGTACACAGCGTTGTACGAGATCTTCAGTTTCTTGGCAATTTCTCGCATGGAATAGCCTTCATTTCTCAGAACAAGAATAGACTGATGAGTTTCAGAAGAAAGTTCTTTGTTTCTGGCCATTTTGAGCCTGTAATCGAACCCACAAATGCTGATGCTGCAGACACTCAACTAGTCTAAAGAAGGCCAGTTTTATTGCTTCTTTAATCAGAACAACAGTTTTAGCTGTGCTAACATAATTAGCACATAAACTTGGATTAGCTATCACAACGTGCAATTGGAACATAGGAGTGATGGTTGCTGATAATGGGCCTCTGTACGCCTATGTAGATATTCCATTAAAAATCAGCTGTTTCTAGCTACAATAGTCATTTACAACATTAACAATGTCTACACTGTATTTCTGATTAATTTAATGTTATTTTAATGGACAAAAAATTAGCTTTTCTTTCAAAAACAAGGACATTTCTAAGTGACCCCAAACTGTGGAACAATAGTGTTCATGAGTGCATACATGAGTGTGTGTGTGTGTTGTTCCCACATGTACTGTACCTACAGTAGTGAAGCTCGCATCGTTTTGATTTATGGAGGAAAACTGGAGAGCTTGGAAAAAAAAATTACAGAATTTTAGCAAGATGAAATCGTATTAAAATCTGTTCATATACTGGAAGGATGGGATACCTTTTTTAAAAACATTTTCTGTCAAGCGAGCACTTAGATACTGTATATATGGTCATTTTCACATTTTCATAATTTCATAGATTGTTTGGGAATGACGTAGAGTAAGGCATTTGTGAAAATTCTATAGGAATATAGTGAGGGAAAGCGGCCGTGTGTTTGGACAATTAATAGACACTGAAGTAAATAAAACCTAATAAAAACTATTGTCTTGTCCAGGACAGGAGTCTACTCAGACCGGGGCACCATGGCCAATCAGCGCTACAGTAGGCCTTTATGCAAATAAGCCATTTGCCACATGGGCTTGCCGTCATTCACTTTGAACTAGACTGTGTGTTCACAGGCAGGAGCAACAGTGCGATTTCAAATCATTAAAACACATTCACTCAAATGCCACGAAATACACCTGAATAGATTTTTGCAAATATTTAAATACCACGGGAGTCCTCTTATATTTTGGAACTTTACAGTCAACTTTCTCATCAACAATGAGATGACCTGAAATCTTACGAGCGAACATTAAATATACCCTCTCAAATTTTTTCAGCTAGTTGGCCGTCAAAATTGCACTGATAAACAATGGGAAATAGTAGCCTCCTCGTCCTTCTGCTGCCAATGCATGCTTGTCCCAACCATTGTTTTGACAACTGAATGTGAACTTGCCTGCCCGCCCATTTGATTGACACCAAATACATTTGATTGACAACTAAGGGTGCATTGTTAAATTGCCTCCAGTGTGTCAGAGTGCACTCTGGGTCGTTCATAAAACTCAGAGCGTTGTCAGAGCGCACACTGTACAATTGATTCTGGACACTCTGGCTGAGGATTAGGGTTCCTGACAACGGCAGACATGCACCCAAGCTAACTGGCTAAATTTAGCTAGCTTGCTAGCTACTTCCAGACACAAATGAGAGAACACCTCACTCTGACCATTTTACTCACCCTAGCAGAGCTGGTTGGGCTGTGTGTCTTAATCCTAGTCCTGGGGACGCAAAGGGGCGCACATTTCTGTTTTTGCCTTAGAACTACACACCTGATTCAAATCATCAAAGATGATGATAAGTTGATCATTTGCATCTGCTGTGTAGTACTAGGGCAAAAACAGAAATGTCCACCCCTTTTGTGTTCCCAGGATTAGGAAACAGGGATCTAGAGCGTTAGTGACTAACTGTGCTGCTGGCAACAATTTAATTACTTTGTTTGCAGACATTTACTGACTCCGGTCATATTCAGTGGGCGTTGCGCACTCATAAATTCATCAAATATTCTGCGCTCTGGCACAGTCAGACGAGAGTGCTATGAAGTCGAGTAGATAGCCAGAGTGAATTTAAACGCAAGAGATATGCTAACTGGATAACAGATGGTCAAGTTCAGCATAGCTAACTAGCAAACCAATTCATATTTCATTCCATCTAACTAAATGACACCTGCATCTTTAGCTGTTGTCACCGAAAACCGTTGAGGGGAAATAGTCGGTCACTCACCCACTCCTCCAATGACATGACATCCTCCCAGCAGCGAGGTAGCTGACATTAGACTCTATGTTTTTAGCTTGCTAAATAAATAAACTCAGCAAAAAAAGAAACGTCCCTTCTTCAGGACCCTGTCTTTCAAAGATAATTTGTAAAAATTCAAATAACTTCACAGATCTTCATTCTAAAGGGTTTAAACACTGTTTCCCATGCTTGTTCAATGAACCATGAACAATTAACGAACATGCACCTGTGGAACGGTTCTTAAGACACTAACAGCTTACAAACGGTAGGCAATTAAGGTCACAGTTATGAAAACTTAGGACACTAAAGAGGCCTTTCTACTGACTCTGAAAAACACCAAAAGAAAGATGCCCAGGGTCCCTGCTCATCTGCGTGAACATGCCTTAGGCATGCTGCAGAGGCATGAGGACTGCAGATGTGGCCAGGGCAATAAATTGCAATGCCCTTACTGTGAGACGCCTAAGACAGCGCTACAGGGAGACAGGACGGAAAGCTGATCATCCTCCCAGTGGCAGACCATGTGTAACAACACCTGCACAGGATCAGTACATCCGAACATCACACCTGCGGGACAGGTACAGGATGCCAACAACAACTGCCCGAGTTACGTACAATCCCTCCATCAGTGCTCAGACTATCTGCAATAGGCTGAGAGAGGCTGGACTGAGGGCTTGTAGGCCTGTTGTAAGGCGGGTCCTCACCAGACATCACCGGAAACAACTTCGCTTATGGGCACAAACCCACCGTCGCTGGACCAGCCAGGACTGGCAAAAACTGGTCTTCACTGATGAGTCGCGATTTTGCCTCACCAGGGGTGATGTTCAGATTCGCGTTTATCGTCAAAGGAATGAGCGTTATAGCGAGGCCTCTACTCTGGAGCGGGATTGATTTGGAGGCGGAGGGTCCATCATGGTTTGGGGTGGTGTGTCACAGCATCATCGGACTGAGCTTGTTGTCATTGCAGGCAATCTCAACGCTGTGCATTACAGGAAAGACCTCCTCCTCCTCATGTTGTACCCTTCCTGCAGGCTCATCCTGACATGACCCTCCAGCATGACAATGCCACCAGCCATAGTGCTCGTTCTGTGCATGATTTCCTGCAAGACAGGAATGTCAGTGTTATGCCATGGCCAGCGAAGAGCCCGGATCTCAATCCCATTGAGCATGTCTGGGACCTGTTGGATCAGAGGGTGAGGGCTAGGGACATCCCCCTCAGAAATGTCCGGGAACTTGCAGGTGCCTTGGTGGAAGAGTGGGGTAACATCTCACAGCAAGAACTGGCAAATCTGGTGCAGTCCATGAGGAGGAGATGTACTGCAGTACTTAATGTAGCTGGTGGCCACACCAGATACTGACTGTTACTTTTGATTTTGACCCCCTCTTTGTTCAGGGACACATTATTCCATTTCACATGTCTGTGGAACTTGTTCAGTTTATGTCTCAGTTGTTGAATCTTGTTATGTTATAAATAGAAATATTTACACATGTTAAGTTTGCTGAAAATAAATAAACGCTGTTGACAGTGAGAGGACGTTTTTTTTTGCTGAGTTTATTCAGCGGGTGGTGCGCGTTGCTAAATTTGTCGAGAGTGCTCTGAAATTGGAGTAGATATCCAGAATGAATTTGCAAAAGCAAGAATTATGCTAACTGGATAACAGTCATTCAAGTTCGTGCTAGCTAACCAAATGACACCTGCATCTCTAGATGTGTATAGCAACCGAAAAACAATATGGGGGTAAAAAGTCAGTCAGTCACTTGCCCACTCCTCCACTAACATGACATTATCCTAGTAGCTAGCTAGCTAACGTTAGGCTCTGTGTTTTTAGCTTGCTACATAAATAGATATGCTATAGCCTATTAGCCCCATTATGACTGACTTGTGATCATTGCCCTTGCTAGTTTGATTGTATTGACATTTACATTGAGTCATTGAAACTGAAACATTGCATCCCGAATGGAGGCAGCAAACAATGTACCAGGCCAGCTGTAATTTACAACCCGCTAGGAATATTTGTACTAAATGTATTGGTGAATTATATGAATCATGCATTGATCTGCATCCATCTATTCTGCCAACAATGCCTTAGGGGATGTCATGGAATGTTGAGTCAAATTGAACCTATTTCTTAAACCTCTTATAAAGTTAGTATTGCAGCATAAACTGGAATTTGTATATTTTTTTACTGATATTGTGATTGTCTGTTTGTTTCATATCTGCAAAACAGTTAAAACGTTGTCAGTTCCACTTTAAATTGCCCGAACGGCAACAGAAAATCAGTCTTTTATGCCATGAACCCTAAGAGCCAATGGATATGATTATGTATCTGCCACTCTTAGATTTGTTCAAAGGCGTGTTCCTCTGAGTTTGTTTGCACAAATATGTAGTCTCAGTTAACCCAGAACTAAAGTCTTGTGTAATTGGTCAGTTGCTCGATTAAGTTCTGGGTCCATACATGTTAAGAGAAGGGATTAAGAGAAGCTAGAAAGAGGAGCGGAACCGGAACGAGGAGCTCCACCCTCTCTCTTTACAAGTTATGGGCAAGTTTATGGGCCAAATGTCCCCTTCCCTTCCGAATTTCGAAAGATGCTAACACCTGCAAAATCGTGATTTTTCCAAATAACTAGTGACGAAAAACCCAAATACCGGAACTACTTCTGCTAGTTATCCTACACATCCCATTCCTTCCTGACAGATTCTACTTGTACCAGTTACCAGTCTGTCCACAAGAGATTAACGGATATGCAACATGCTGAAAGCATGTCTCATACATGAAACTAACACGTTCTTAGCATGTTCACCCACCTCCCAGTGGAGTAGCATGTTGGGGAGGACATGGAAATACCCATAGAGAAAGGGCAAACATGTCAACAGGACATGTAACATGACATGTTCTCTCAGGGCAATAGCAGGTTCCATAGATCTCCTTCCATCTGACATGTGACGCTTGCCCTTTCTCTATAGGTGTTTCCATGTCCTCCCCAACATATAACATGTCCTAAGCATGTTCACCCTCTCACAGTGCAGTAGCATATTTTCCAGCCCTCACTCACAGTAATGTTTGACGATTGATTACTCCCATGATAAAGTCCTGGTGGTCACGCCAACACACACACACACATCCCGTTAATCACACGCACGATTGCACACACAGTTAATCCCCTGACACACAACCTTGTTTGCATGCCCGCGCCCTTTTCTGGTCCTAACCGCCCGTCTCTGTGATGCTATGCAGGAAACATCGCCATGACAACCCCTAAATCAGCCGGTCGTCCTCAGTCCTCATGGTCAATAAGTCATATTAGCTCCTCAGTGGCAGGCAGAGGTCATTATCCACACACTGTCAATAACCACTCCCTGGAGGTGTGGGAGAATAACTGTTCTGGAGTGGATATAGTGTAGCACCTTTCCATCACTACACTCTACATTTAAAGTCAGGGTATACAGAAAATGAGGAAGCATTTATTTGCTGTTTCCATTGGTATTTACAATGAAAATGAGGTTTAATCAATGTCTAACAACATGGTGCCAAATTAAATTTCAGGTCAATGCTAAACATCTACTATTGGCCCCAAGGATTGATAACATCATG
Organism: Salmo salar; assembly: GCF_965601325.2. NCBI lineage: Eukaryota > Metazoa > Chordata > Actinopteri > Salmoniformes > Salmonidae > Salmo > Salmo salar. The sequence continues at coordinate 8,288,169 of NC_138301.1, read as the reverse complement.
TCCAGTGTATTGAGAACTATATTTACCATTTCATCTTGTCATTTGGATGTAAATGTCTTGTCATTTCGGCACCTTAAAGTATCATTGTATCTCTAATATGACCATGAACAGCACATAGCAATGGCATTGTGATAAAGGAACACTATAAAGGACACTGCATGCACAGTACACTACGTTCTTCCCATATTAATCCTGTCTTCCATACCATGAGGTTACCATGAATAATACCATTTATTTCAATCAAATTTATTTATCAAGCCCTTTTTACATCAGCCGATGTCACAAAGTGCTTGCTGTTTGGGGTTTTAGGCTGGGTTTCTGTACAGCACTTTGTGACATCAGCTGATGTAAGAAGGGCTTTATAAATAAATTTGATTGATTGATAATGTAGGGGAGAAGTATGTGTGTCCTCTACTGTCTGACAGTCTGTCTGATTTCCGCATGGATCACACCTGGAATTATTCAGCTAATCTAACAGCCACTTTAGTCATGCTGTGTTTCTGCTTGTTTTTGTATGTGAAATGTGTTTGTGTATGCATATTTTGTTTGTTTAAGTGCGAGTATTATATGTTTGTACATACGTGTTTCGTTTGAGTAAGCTTGTCTGCGTGTGTGCATACCGTATGTGTGACAATCCGTATCGCAGAGGTTCAGTGTTACACCGTGATTGAAATTGAAAGGCAATGTTCCCGTGTTAGCAGAGACAGCATTCACAGTAAATGCTGTATATGTCGGCTCAGTCTGAAATTACCTTCACATTTCTATTGTGCAATCAGCGATATGGATTGAGCCCTAAATTCATGTGGGTTTGTACATGTTTATGTTTCCATATGTAGTGTGTGTTGGCTGTCATGTTGACAGGGATTAGGTGATGCCTACCCCACAGGGATTACCTGGTCGGGCCGGATTAAAGTGTTTGTCTTTGATAAGGTTTGTAGTAGCAACCATAGAGGGAGAGGGACAGAGAGAAAAAAAGTGAGAGAAAGAGACAGAGAGAAAGGTAGATAGAGAGACTGCAGTCACTGGATTATTAGGCAACACAGAGGTTGTCTAGAGAAGGAGAGAGAAACAGAGAAAGAGAGAGATGAAAAATGCAAAACAGTGTCAAAAACAGAGGTAGATTAGAAGGAGGAGAAACACCTGTCCCATGTCAGGTTAATCCTCCTACGTGCAGCTCTATACACACACACACACCTCTCCTCTCTGCTATGTACATCTCTGCTACAAGTCTCCTTTAAAAAACGTATTCGGGATCGGTGTCCCATTCACGGGACGGTTGAGCTAATGTAGGCTAATGCGATTAGCATGAGCTTGTAAATAGCAAGAACATTTCCCAGGGCATCGACATATCTGATATTGGCAGAAATCTTAAATCCTTGTTAATCTAACTGCACTGTCCAATTTACAGTAGCTATTACAGTGAAAGAATACCATACTATTGTTTGAGGAGAGTGCACAATTTTGAACATGAACAATTATTAATAAACAAATTAAGCACATTTGGGCAGTCTTGATACAACATTTTGAACAGAATTGCAATGGTTCATTGGATTGGTCTAAAACTTTGCACATACACTACTGCCATCTAGTGACCAAAATCGAAAATGCACCTGGGCTGGAATAATACATTATGCTCTTTCTCTTGCATTTCAAAGATGGTGGTACACAAAAAACACAAATGAACATTAGTTTTTTTCTTTGTATTATCTTTTACCAGATCTATTGTGTTATATTCTCCTGCCTTCCATTCACATTTCCACAAACTTCAAAGTGTTTCCTTTCAAATGGCACCAAAAATATGCATATCCTTGCTTCAGGGCCTTCAGGCAGTTAGATTTGGGTATGTCATTTTAGGCGAAAATTGAAAAAAAGGGGCGGATCCTTAATTAAGATACCCAGTGCTACTCCACTTCAAAGTCAACTAGGCAGCGCAGCTAACTGATCAGCATATTAGCATGTAATTTGCGTAAGAAAAGTAGAATGGCATTAGCTTAGTGCCTAACTGGCTCTACCAAGCAACAGAGTGCCAGACGGAGCCGGGTGCCTGCAACTGACCCGTATTGGGAGCCGCAAGCATCTTGGGATAGATCCAAAATGGGGTCGCAGGGAAGCAGTGGCAGAGCCTGTGATGGAGGTCCAGAAGCACTCTGAATATCAAATGGAGAGCACATTAAAAGCTACATAAATAATGATCTCAGCATTTTAGTAGGAACACATACATACAGGTGGAGGTCTCTTTTGGCACCATTTAATGCAGCGGGAGGCGAAACATGGTGTGTGTGTTTGTGTGTGTGTGCGTGTCTGTGTGAGCGGGAAGCAAGGTATCTTCGGAATACTAATCCCCTCATCCTGCCTTTCTGGAAGACAACCAAATTCTTTGAAGTTTTCACATGAGCATTAGTGTGTGTGTATGTGGTTAGCGTTGCTAACAAGGCTCAACTTCGTCTCCGAGTCTAATATTTCCATGGCAACCGTGGGGAAGGGCCAGGCTTTCTGGGAGACAGCGATGGATGAAACCCAGTTTCTGGGGGCTGAGAATGAGGTACACTACATGACCAAAAGTATGTGGACAACTGCTTGTCGAACATCTATTGCAAAATTATTGGCATTAATATGTTGGTCCCCCCTTTGCTGCTATAACAGCCTCCACTTTCTGGGAAGGCTTTCCACTAGATGTTGGAACATTGCTGCGGGGACTTGCTTCCATTCAGCCATAAGAGCATTAGTGAGGTCGGGCATTGATGTTGGGCGATAAGGCCTGGCTCTCAGTTGGCGTTCCAATGAATCCCAGAGGTGTTCGATGGAGTTGAGGTCAGGGCTCTGTGCAGGCTAGTCAAGTTGTTCCACACTGATCTCAACAAACCATTTCTGTATGGACCGGGAGGACTATCAAAAAGAGAATAGCAAAAGGAGTACAGAAAAACATGCTGGTAGACTTGACTAACATACAAGACGAACTGGCACAGCGAGACAGGAAACACAGGGATAAATACACTGGGGAAATAAGTGACACCTGGAGGGGGTGGAAACAATAACGAGGACAGGTGAAACTAATCAGGGTGTGACACTGACAATTATCTTGGGTGCTATTGGATTTGGAAGGTGGCCCATGTGCTCCCTCTCCACAAATGGTAAAATCATTAATCAAATGGCAGCTTGGATACTTTCTAACTACTGTTTTTCTCTAGTGGTGTTAAGTCAGGTTTCCTTTATATTAAGAAAGGTGTCCCACAGGGATCGATTTTAGGTTCTGTACTCTTTACTGTCTATATAAACAATGTTGGTCGTTCTGCAATTTTTTGTACATACACCTGTATGCAGATGACACTGTTGTGTATGCATGGTTGACCAAGCTCTTTTTGGAGCTTCAGTATGCATTCATAGCTTTGCAGAAAGCCTTTGCTGAACTGAAAATGTATCTGAATTATGCATGTGTATATTGGATGATGCCCTCATTGATCGTGGCCCCAGTTATAAATATCTGGGCATCTGGATTGACAAAAAACTATTTAAAAAATAATGTTGATTAGTTAAGAAATAAAGATTTAAAATGGGCTTATTTTACAGGAACACCTTTCATTAAATAGCAGAAAACAAATAATTCAGTCGACATTCATACCGGTTATAGACTATGGGGATATTGTCTATATGAATGCAACTACCACTGTATTGAAGCCATTAGACGCAGTTTATCATAGCGCACTAAGCTTTATTACGGATGATAGATTCAGTACACATCACTGCATCAGATAGTAGTCTGGCCTTCTTTGAAATTTCATACATCGATGCATTGCACTCTTTTTGTTTATAAAGCCTTCCTGGATAAACTTCCGGCGTACCTTACTTCATTGTTAACTTATAGACATACGAGACCCGGTCTCAGGGATGGCTAACTCTGGAGATTGCTTGTTACGTAAATATGCTTTAAAGTTTTTGTTTCACCCTTACTTGTGGAATAATCTCCAAAGCTCTCTAAAACTGATATAGAACCTTTTTACTGAAGAATATCTTTGTTTTTTAAGAATTACATGATATTAGTTATAACATTTCAACATTTTCTTTACGCGCCATGGCAAAATCTGTAAAACTGCGGAAATTAACAAAAAAAAACGAAATGTTTATCGCTGCTGTCAAGATGGGGACAGCAACAAAATGTCACTTAGGGCCCCCAAAAGGCTAAGGCCGGGTCTGATTGCATGTGTAGGTACAGTATGGATGTGGGTATGCAGACCCGTGAGTCACTGTAGCCCCTCAAGATGACTTCAGATTTTCTGTGGCCCCCACCCCCACCAAAGTGCCCATCCCTGGTCTACACGAATAGAAAAACAAACAGGTCTATTTGATCTTTATTGTGCGTCTGAAATGGAACCCTATTCCCTATATTTTAGTGCACTACTTTTGGGTCTGGTCTTAAGGAATAGGGCACTATTTCTGACTCAACATATGACCTACTGATGGAAAACAAAATAACAGTATTGATGTTCCCAGTGGTCAGTAGCCGGTCAGTGAGACAGTGTTTGTATTGTCTGGCATCTCTGTGTGTGAGAATGTTAATGGGGTTGTTCCAGGAGACAGGGGGAGAGAATGAGTTTGGGATGAGTCCCATTTGCAGCGCATCATTACTCTCTCATAGAGATAGTGATCTACAGTATAAATCTTTAAAGAGATCTTTAATGTCACGTAGATCACATCATTATGCTCTTTTTGTTTACAAAGCCCTGCTCCACAAGCTTCCAACTTACCTACCTTCACTGTTAAGATTAGTTATCAAACCCACTCACATGGTTGGTTCACTCTGGAGACTCCTTTGGTGTCTACAGATTTAGGTAAATCAGCCTTTAATCTCTCTTGCACCCTATGTTTAGAATAATCTGTAAAATATGTTTCAATTGGATGCTTTGGTGTCCCTAGGGCAATTCAGACAGCTGACACAGGATTTTTATAATGAAGAATGTGTTTGTTTTAATTGACTGTGTTTTGTTTCTTTTATTTATTTATTTTTGCATTGTTTTATTTAACCTTTATTTAACTTAATGTGGGTTTATCTATACCTATTGATGTGTTCGTTTTGTATTGTGCAGGGCTCATTTGCAAAAGAGACCTTAGTCTCAATATGATTTCCCTGTTGAAATAAAGGTAAATAAAACAATAATAATAAATACAACTGGCTCAGAGAGAGAACAGACCTAGAACAGACCGAGAACAACAAACCTAGGACATAAACACTACTAGAACATAAACGGTCCTAGAACATGAATAGAACTAGAACCTGAACATGTGATTCCTGTTAGAAAAAGGAATCGAGGCAGAACTATTGTACTAGAAGATAAACCTAGAACATAAAAACACACCTATGGACACACATGGACAAGCATCCATTATGTAGATGTGTGCTAATGAACTAAACACCACACAAATACTTTTCGACTGACAATTCATAAAGTAGGAAAGGAGGAGGTGCATGGGAGATTGATGATAGTAGGTGGACGCTTCTGAGGGAACAGTAGAAGGGGAAACAAGATGATGGAGTTGACAGTCGGTTGGATGATGTTGTAGGATATGTAATAGAAGAAGCAATAGGTGGCCGTGGCTGCATGGTGGGAGGAGGTACAGTAGAAGCAGAGCGTATTTCTCTAAAGCCTCAGCCAATGACCACATTTACATGAGCACAGTATTCCGGATAGTAGCTCATATCCCGCTTAAGGTATTATTTGGGAAAAGCTGTTTGCATGCAACTTTGATATCCCGCTCATGAGTATCCCTGTATCCATGAAATCCCTCATTGAAGTATGCCGTATGGGTTAAATGGGATAGTAAATTAAGTATGGACACAGAATATTAACTCCTGCAGAATTCTGCATTTCTTGCAGTGAAATTATACAACAAATGTTAATTTTGTCTCTGGAACAGGAGTGGATGAATGTGATTTCTTTCAGCATCTCTTGAGATAATACGAATGCGCGTGTAATGTGTTATCTTTGACACTGCTATGCAAGCAGACAGTATTTCAACCACATAAAATATGCACCCAAGAACTGAAGTCGTATCAGAAATGTGTTTTGTTGTTTTCTCAGCTTTTCATTTCCCTGACATTTTGCACAGGACCAATCTTTCCACTGTTTTGGAGTGATTGCATTTTCTCCCCGGTCCCTAAATGAAACAGAAAACTTTACCGGTGTTAACCTGTTGGGTCTAGGGGGCAGCATTTGCACGTCTGGATAAAAAAAATGTACCCGATTTAATCTGGTTACTAATCCTACCCAGTAACTAGAATATGCATATACTTATTATATATGGATAGAAAACACTCTAAAGTTTCTAAAACTGTTTGAATGGTGTCTGTGAGTATAACAGAACTCATTTGGCAGGCAAAACCCTGAGACATTTTCTGACAGGAAGTGGATACCTGATGTGTTGTATTGACTTTAAACCTATCCCATTGAAAAACACAGGGGCTTAGGAATATTTTGGCACTTCCTATTGCTTCCACTAGATGTCACCAGCCTTTACAAAGTGTTTTGAGTCTTCTGGAGGGAGATCTGACCGAACAAGAGCCATGGAACGATGATGTCCCATTAGACACCTGGCGCGCGAGTTCATGTTGGGTACCCTCGTTCCAATACGTTATAAAAGAGTATGCATTCGTCCACCTTGAATATTATTCATGTTCTGGTTAAAAAAGGCCCTAATGATTTATGCTATACAACGTTTGACATGTTTGAACGAACGGAAATATATTTTTTCCCCTCGTTCATGACGAGAAGTCCGGCTGGCTTACATCATGTGCTAACGAGACGGAGATTTTTGGACATAAATGATGAGCTTTTTTGAACAAAACTACATTCGTTATGGACCTGTGATACCTGGAAGTGACATCTGATGAAGAGAATCAAAGGTAATGGATTATTTACATAGTATTTTCGATTTTAGATCTCCCCAACATGACGTCTAGTCTGTATCGCAACGCGTATTTTTCTGGGCGCAGTGCTCAGATTATTGCAAAGTGTGATTTCCCAGTAAGGTTATTTTTAAATCTGGCAAGTTGATTGCGTTCAAGAGATGTAAATCTATAATTCTTTAAATGACAATATAATATTTTACCAATGTTTTCTAATTTTAATTATTTAATTTGTGGTACTGACTTGACTGCCGGTTATTGGAGGGAAACGATTTCCTCAACATCAATGCCATAGTAAAACGCTGTTTTTGGATATAAATATGAACTTGATAGAACTAAAAATGCATGCATTGTCTAACATAATGTCCTAGGAGTGTCATCTGATGGAGATTGTAAAAGGTTAGTGCATCATTTTAGCTGGTTTTATGGTTTTGGTGACCCTGTCTTTGACTTGACAAAACATTACACACAACTCTTGTAAATGTACTGTCCTAACATACTCTAAATTTATGCTTTCGCCGTAAAACCTTTTTGAAATCGTAAAACGTGGTTAGATTAAAACCTCTTGGGGCTAGGTGGGACGCTAGCGTGCCACCCGTGGTGCACTCCATCAACAGCAGGTGCATTTCAAGAGCGGCAAATTTGAATCCAAATAAATGTCAAAATTCAAATTTTTCAAAAATACAACTATTTTACACCATTTGAAAGATAAACATCTCCTTAATCTAACCACGTTTTACGATTTCAAAAAGGTTTTACGGCGAAAGCATAAATTTAGAGTATGTTAGGACAGTACATTTACAAGAGTTGTGTGTAATGTTTTGTCAAGTCAAAGACAGGGTCACCAAAACCATAAAACCAGCTAAAATGATGCACTAACCTTTTACAATCTCCATCAGATGACACTCCTAGGACATTATGTTAGACAATGCATGCATTTTTAGTTCTATCAAGTTCATATTTATATCCAAAACCAGCGTTTTACTATTGCATTGATGTTGAGGAAATCATTTCCCTCCAATAACCGGCAGTCAAGTCAGCGTCAGAAATTAAATAATTAAAATTAGAAAACATTGGTAAAATATTATATTGTCATTTAAAGAATTATAGATTTACATCTCTTGAACACAATCAACTTGCCAGATTTAAAAATAACCTTACTGGGAAATCACACTTTGCAATAATCTGAGCACTGCGCCCAGAAAAATACGCGTTGCGATACAGACTAGACGTCATGTTGGGGAGATCTAAAATCGAAAATACTATGTAAATAATCCATTACCTTTGATTCTCTTCATCAGATGTCACTTCCAGGTATCACAGGTCCATAACGAATGTAGTTTTGTTCAAAAAAGCTCATCATTTATGTCCAAAAATCTCCGTCTCGTTAGCACATGATGTAAGCCAGCCGGACTTCTCGTCATGAAGGAGGGGAAAAAATATATTTCCGTTCGTTCAAACATGTCAAACGTTGTATAGCATAAATCATTAGGGCCTTTTTTAACCAGAACATGAATAATATTCAAGGTGGACGAATGCATACTCTTTTATAACGTATTGGAACGAGGGTACCCAACATGAACTAGCGCGCCAGGTGTCTAATGGGACATCACCGTTCCATGGCTCTTGTTCGGTCAGATCTCCCTCCAGAAGACTCAAAACACTTTGTAAAGGCTGGTGACATCTAGTGGAAGCAATAGGAAGTGCCAAAATATTCCTAAACCCCTGTGTTTTTCAATGGGATAGGTTTAAAGTCAATACAACACATCAGGTATCCACTTCCTGTCAGAAAATGTCTCAGGGTTTTGCCTGCCAAATGAGTTCTGTTATACTCACAGACACCATTCAAACAGTTTTGGAAACTTTAGAGTGTTTTCTATCCATATATAATAAGTATATGCATATTCTAGTTACTGGGTAGGATTAGTAACCAGATTAAATCGGGTACATTTTTTTATCCAGACGTGCAAATGCTGCCCCCTAGACCCAACAGGTTAAGGAGATGTTTATCTTTCAAATGGTGTAAAATAGTTGTATTTTTGAAAAATTTGAATTTTGACATTTATTTGGATTCAAATTTGCCGCTCTTGAAATGCACCTGCTGTTGATGGAGTGCACCACGGGTGGCACGCTAGCGTCCCACCTAGCCCCAAGAGGTTAACTAGATTACTAATGCATTCATTCTATCGATGTAAGACATTATTCTGGTGAGCACTATTTTATTTAGTGTTCTGGGGCGACAAGTTATGACAGAAGAGAAGTTACATGTATCAAACTATAGTTGACAAACAAATGGCCTACCAAATGTCGGAAATTACAAGCAGAAACTTGTCTAAATTAGGGGTGAAAAAAAGCCAGTATTAAACTATAGTAAATGAATTACAGTTTGCGAAATTATGATGGAATTATTATGGTGGATCGAACTGCACAGGAAGTGCACTTTTTGAAGTGATTTGTTTGATAATCAGATGAAAACATCCTCACACAACACCCATGATATGTGAAACTGAGCCTGTGCAGACCGCAAAAACAACATTAAACGGGACAAGATGTTTACATGCCACAGTATCCCATTTTAGACCAGCATATCCCAGGCATCTTATCTGGGTTTCTCATAACTGGGTTATTGTAAACGGGATATGATGTTTATATGCGTCAACTCAAAAACAGAATACTCGAGTATCCTGAATAATGTAAACGTGGTCAGTGAAGTTATTAGCTGCACAAATATCCTCTCCCCAAACTTTGAATCTCATTCAACATCAACTCTCAGCTCCCAACATTTTTTTTAGATCACTCTACAAACGAAACAGGCACAGCAACACAACTGAAAGCCGTATTTCTTCCTCCTGTTTCTTCCATCTTGTTGTGAATAAACATAATTTCCCTTCATGTTTCTTTCTTATGCGTTCCCTCCTCCAATTTGCCACATCCTCAAGCATATGACTTGAATAACTAGAAAACAAATGATCGCTGAGAGAGAGAGAGAGAGAGAGAGAGGAGAGAGGAGAGAGGAGAGAGAGAGAGAGAGAGAGAGAGAGAGAGAGAGAGAGAGAGAGAGAGAGAGAGGAGAGAGAGGAGAGAGAGAGAGAGGCTAATTGGGAACCCTTCATGGCTGAGTCCTCTGTCTTTGATCAGGTCCTCTGGTAAATATACCAGCATCCTCAGAGAGAGGAAAGGAGGGTGAGATAGAGAAAGAATGGAGAACAATATTTAAAAAGATGAAAAAGTGAAAGGTGGGGTGGGAAAGATATATTTAGAGCATATGCATGTTTAGAAAGTGCAGCAGTTAGCCTAGCGGTTAAGAGCATTGGGCCAGTAACTGAAAGGTCGCTGGGTCGAAAGGTCCGTTCTGAAAGGTCCGTTCTGCCCTTGAGAAAGGCAGTTAAGCCCCAATAACAACTGCTCCCCGGGCGCCGATGACGTTGTTTAAGGCAGCCCCCCTGGACCTCTCTAATTCAGGGGGGTTGGCTTAAACACATTTCAGTTCAATGCTTTCAGGTATGCAACTGACTAGGTAACCCCTTTCCCTTGTGTAAGAGTGAGGCATCTTGCCTCAATCAGTCAAATGTGGCTCAGTGGGACATCTGCCTTCGTTATCCTCCAAACAGCAACACTTCCATCATTACGGTGCCTCTGAGCTGCTTGTTTACCTTGTAATCATTGCTGTGCTATGAAGAGAGACAGATCAATAGATATGTACCAGCAGAAAGAAAGTCCTAACAGGAGATCAATGTTTCATCTGTGATACTACTACTATAATGGGCCAAGGATGGTTGGATTTTATTGCTCACTAATGAGGGTTCAGAGAAGGAGCAGCGAGATGTGGCGATGTTACTTATATACTGAACACAGCCTAGCCTACTCTCGAATGTTTAAAAAGACAAAAAGAACAGAGGAGATTAAGAATGGAAGTTACAGTAGTGTCTCTAATTCAATAAGAGATATGCAAAAGAAAACAAAAAACATTCTACTTACATACTGAACATAGCCTACTCTCTAATGTAGTGGCGTCTCTTGAATGAAATACATGTTCAAAAACCAAATCAGCGCTGGCTAAGTTAATGGTGTATGTGCTGGTTGGGTGTGAACATAGCAGAGGTTGGTGATATTATAAATATGTTACTCTCTCCACCTCCCAAAGACCTACTTAGTATTCACAATGAAAAACGGTCTCCCTTTGTGTATTCAGGGCCAGATAGCATCCAGGAAACCACAACAAGACATCAGTAACAACATGCACACACATACACACATCCTTTCTCTGCAAACCTGCCCATGTCAGCAGAGAGTTGTCAGTGTGAGATTGCTGGGGAAGGACAGAATGAGAGGGGGAGAAAAGGAGGAGAGGAAATGAGAGGTAGAGGGGTAGGGGGGACACTAGGGGCTCATCAGCTCTGTCTTTTACAGCAGGTAAGCAGTTTAAAACACACACACACCTTCCTCTGCTTTCTCTACCTCCTACATTTCAGCATACATTGGTGATAGCCTGAGACCAGTAAGCTCTTTGATCAATGCTGATTGTGATTCTTCCTATGTTTTCTAAATGGTATGAAGGATGCTTGCTCATGTCACCTGTTTCTTTATGCAGATGATTTGGCATAGACAACGAGTTATCTCTGCACCTCAGGGTACAGCTAGCAGGATAGGTACTCACAGCCAAAACAGCAGTTAAATACTTGTACACTAGATGTACAGTAGATGGCAACTTGAGCAACCTGGGGAAAAATGGCCGCTAAGGTACTAGGTAAGGTCACTGCCAAGACCAAGCTCTTGGCTAGGAATTCTAAGGTGTTGGACAAAGATTCAAAGAAAGTGCTAGCTTATGCGCTAATCCAATGTCGTTTTGACTATGCTAGCACTTCCTGGTTTGAAGGCTTAACTAATCTACTAAAAAGCAAGTTTCAGAGGGGTATACTAAATCAAATCAAGTCAAATTGTATTGGTCACATAGACATATTTAGCAGATGTTATTGCGGGTGTAGCGAAATGCTTGTGTTCCTCGCTCCAACAGTGCAGTAGTATCTAACAATTCACAACAATGGGGCCTCCCGAGTGGCGCAGTGGTCTAAGGCACTGCATCGCAGTGCTAGCTGTGCCACTAGAGATCATGGTTCACTAGAGTCCAGGCTCTGTCGCAGCTGGCCGCGACCGGGAGACCCATGAGGTGGCGCACAATTGGCCCAGCGTCGTCCGGGTTAGGGGAGGGTTTGGCTGGCAGGGATGTTCTTGTCCCATCGCACTCTAGCGACTCCTGTGACAGGCCGGACGCAATGCATGCTGACATGGTCGCCAGGTGTACGGTGTTTCCTCCGACACATTGATGCGGCTGGCTTCCGGGTTAAGTGGGCATTGTGTCAAGAAGCAGTGAGGCTTGGCTGGGATGTGTTTCGGAGGACGCACGGCTCTCGACCTTCGCCTCTCCCGAGTCCCTACGGGAGTTGAAGCAATGGGACAGGACTGTAACTACCATGAAAAAGGGGTAAAAGTAAAAAATATATATATTTTTAGAATAAAAATTCACAAGAGTACACACGTCCGCGACGTGGCTGGTTTTCCCTTTGTAGTCCTTGATTGTCTGTAGACCCTGCCACATACAAAATAGGATCAATGAGTTAGCCAACTAGCTGATAAACAACCAGAAATAACCACACATTTTCTGGTTCATTAACTCTTGGGGCTATGTGGGACGCTAGCGTGCCACCCGTGGTGCACCCTATCAACAGCAGGTGCATTTCAAGAGCGGCAAATTTGAAACCAAATAAATGTCAAAATTCAAATTTTTCAAACATACAACTATCTTACACCCTTTGAAAGATAAACATCTCCTTAATCTAACCACGTTGTCCGATTTCAAAAAGGTTTTACGGCGAAAGCATAAAGTTAGATTATGTTAGGAGAGTACATTGACAATAGCTGTGTGTAATGTTTTGTCAATTCAAAGACAGGCGTCACCAAAACCATAAAACCAGCTAAAATGATGCACTAACCTTTTACAATCTCCATCAGATGACACTCCTAGGACATTATGTTAGACAATGCATGCATTTTTAGTTCTATCAAGTTCATATTTATATCCAAAAACAGCGTTTTACTATGGCGTTGATGTTCAGGAAATCGTTTCCCTTCAATAACTGGCAGTCAAGTCAGCACCACAAATTAAATAATTAAAATTAGAAAACATTGGTAAAATTTATATTGTCATTTAAAGAATTATAGATTTACATCTCTTGAACGCAATCGACTTGCCAGATTTAAAAATAACCTTACTGGGAAATCACACTTTGCAATAATCTGAGCACTGCGCCCAGAAAAATACGCTTTGCGATACAGACAAACGGCCATGTTGGAGAGATCTAAAATCGAAAATACTATGTAAATAATCCATTACCTTTGATTCTCTTCATCAGATGTCACTTCCAGGAATTCCCAGGTCCATAACGAATGTAGTTTTGTTCAAAAAAGCTCATCATTTATGTCCAAAAAGCTCCGTGTTGTTAGCACATGATCTAAGCCCGCCGGACTTCACTTCATGAACGAGGGGAAAAAATATATTTACGTTCGTTCAAACATGTCAAACGTTGTATAGCATAAATCATTAGTGCCTTTTTTAACCAGAACATGAATAATATTCAAGGTGGACGAATGCATTCTCTTTTAAAACGTTTTGGAACGAGGGTACCCAACATGACCTCGCGCGCCAGAGTCTAATCGGCCATCACCGTTCCAAGTCTCTTGTTCGGTCAGATCTCATAGTAGAAGATTCAAAACACTTTGTAAAGGCTGGTGACATCTAGTGGAAGCAATAGGAAGTGCCAAAACATTAATCAGCCCCTGTGTGTTTCAATGGCATTGGCTTAAAGGTAATTCAACACATCAGGTATCCACTTCCTGTCAGAAAATGTCTCAGGGTTTTGCCTGCCAAATGAGTTCTGTTATACTCACAGACACCATTCAAACAGTTTTAGAAACTTTAGGGTGTTTTCTATCCATATATAATAAGTATATGCATATTCTAGTTACTGGGTAGGATTAGTAACCAGATTAAATCGGGTACTTTTTTTTATCCAGCCGTGAAAATACTGCCCCCTAGCCCCAAAAGGTTAAGAAAGCTAAACTCAGATATGTGTTTTTGGTTGTTAACTCAACTAGATCATTCCCATTTCAAGCTTATCTTTCTTAAAAATAAAAGTTACGTAAGAATATTTAGACAAGTTAGCTGGCTAACTCATTAAACCTGCTTCGTAGTATACCCCTCAGATAGCCCAGAACAAGCTGATTAGGGTGGTGTTGAATCTCATGTACTCATATTGGTAGGAGTCAGTTTTCAACTGGCTGCCAGTTGAGTCAAAGGTCATACAGACCAGGCTTAGTCTGGTCCATAGGATAATCCATGGGGCAGCTCCTAGGTATTTGTCTGACTACTTTCCCCATGTTAGAAATTCACACAACCACACTAGAGCTAGGATAGCTAATGTGTGTGAGTATAGACTCAGAAGCCTGACAGGGAATGGTATTTGTTTATATTCAGGAGCCTCTGAGTGGAATAGTCTGCCTCTGTCAAAACAATTCCCACTCTGAGTAGCTTTAAAAAGGAAGGTGAAATTCTGTTTAATGGATCGTGTGCCTCTGTGAGCAATCCCTCCCAGCCAATTGATGATGATAGTGTTCCTTTGTGTATAGTATGTATATGTTGTTGTGTTTTTATGTCATTATATAACAAAATTGACCTGCCATTTTAGCTTCTGTTTTTTTTTATCCTGCTTGTCATAATCTTTGTCGTCTGAAGAGGAGAACTCATCGGACCAATACGCAGCGGGTATATTGCTCATCTTTGTATTTATTGAAGGTAACACATTTAAACAAAATAACAATGATAACAGTCCAGTAAGGTGCACAGACTAAACCGGAAACAACCACCCACAAACACAAGTGAAAACAAACACACTTAAATATGGCCTCCAATCAGAGATAACAACAAACAGCTACCTCTGATTGGAGGTCATTGACAAACTAACATAGAAAAACTAGAAAACCACATAGAAATAGAAAACAGAATATAAACCAAAAACCCCGAAACACACTAAACAAACACCCCCTGCCACGCCCTGACCAAACTACAATAACAAATAACCCCTTATACTAGTCAGGACGTGACACTGCTACACATGCCAAATGCTATTGTGAACGAGGACTACAATGGAATTAAGTTGTTGATGTTTTTGTATTTTTCCTCTATGATTCTTAATCAAGTGCATAATTTTGTATGTGTACCTTGTTTTAAATGATAAAATAAACTAAACGAAACACCACACCGTGAACCCACAACCTAGGACGAGTGGGGTGCTAGACAGATACAGTGTTTCACACACAGAGCCTTTGGAAAGTATTCAGTCCCCTTGACTTTTCTCACATTTTGTTAAGTTACAGCCTTCTTCTAAAATTGTTTCAATTTTTTGTTTTTTCTTTATCAATCAACACACAATACCCCATACTGATAATGAAAGAACAGTTTATTTTTTTTTTTTACATTTTTGCTAATTTATAGAACGTTTTTAACTGAAATATCACATTTACATAAGTATTCAGACCCTTTACTCAGTACTTTGTTGAAGCACCTTTGGCAGCCATTCCAGCATCAGTTCTTTTTGAGTAGGACGCTACAAGCTTGGCACACCTGTATTTGGGGAGTTTCTCCCATTCTTCTCTGCAGATCCTTTCCAGCTATGTCAGGATATATGGTGAGAGTTGCACAGCTATTTTCAGGTCTCTCCAGTGATGTTCAATTGGGTTCAAGTCTGGAATCTGGCTGGGCCACTCAACGACATTGAAACTTGTCGGGGAAACCACTCAATCATTGTCTTGGCTGTTTGCACAAGGTCTTTGTCCTGTTGGAAGGTGAACTTTCGCCCCCAGTCGGAGGTCCTGAGCTATCTGAAGCAGGTTTTCATCATGGATCTTTCTGTACTTTGCTCCGTTCATCTTTGCCTCGATCCTGACTAGTCTCACAGTCCCTGCCACTGAAAAACCTCCCCACAGCATGATGCTGCCACCAACATACTTCACTGTAGGGATGGTGCAAGGTTTCCTCCAGACATGATGCTTGGCATTCAGGCCAAAGAGTTCAACCCTGTTTTCATCAGACTAGAGAATATTGAGTCTTCAGGCACCTTTTGGCAAACTCCAAGCGGGCTGTCATGTTCCTTTTACTGAGGTATGGCTTCCGTCTGGCCACTCGACCATAAAGGCCTGATTGGTGTGCAGAGATAGTTGTCCTTCTGGAAGGTTCTCCCATCTCCACAGAGGAACTATGGAGCTCTGTCAGAGTGACCATCAGGTTTTTGGTCACCTCCCTGACCAAGGCCCTTCTCCCCTGATTGCTCAGTTTGGCCGGGCAGCCAGCTCTAGGAAGAGTCTTGGTGGTTCCAAACGTCTTCCATTTCAGAATGATGGAGGACACTGTGTTCTTGGGGACCTTCAATGCCGCAGACATTTTTTGTTACCCATCCGCAGATCTGTGCCTCAACACTGTCTCGGAGCTCTACGGACAATTCCTTCAACCCCATGGCCTGGTTTTTGCTCTGACATGCACTGCCAACTGTGGGACCTTATATAGACAGGTGTGTGCCTTTCTAAATCATGTCCAATCAGTTGAATTTACCACAGGTGGACTCCAATCATGTTCTAGAAACATCTCAAGCATGATCAACAGAAACAGGATGCACCTGAGCTCAATTTCGGGTCTCATAGCAAATGAAAATTAGTATTGAGAGTAGATTTCTTCAGGGATTAAAAAAAAATCTATTTTAAAATAAGGCAGTAATTTAACAAAATGTGGAAAAACTCAAGTCTCAATACTTTCCGCGGGCATTGTACATTTCCCAAACACTCCTATACTGTCAGACTTGCAGATATTCCAAACTGACCATCTCGTAAATTGACAGGCAAATCAACAAAAGATTGATATAAAACATATAATTGAAAAATCCTCTAAAAACACAAAAAGCTAATAAAGTCCATAATCCAACATAAATTCAATAAGTCCAATGGACACAGGTGGCTCTGAACTTTTCCATGTATATTTTCCAACAAAACAGTGTGGAATATAGGAGAAGAGAGGACATAAATTCCTATTATTTCAGCCTAAATGTATTTTTTATTTTTTTAAACTAGGCAAGTCAGTTAAGAACAAGTTCTTATTTACAATGACGGCCTACCCCGGATGCCACCTGTAGGTTTGGCACCTGTAGGTTTGGCACCTGTAGCTTTGGCCACCCCTCCAACCACACCCATACCTGCATCCTTAACCCTCATACTACCAACATATTTTATATACATGGTTTAGGACTAGAACTAGGGTCATTTTGACCCCAAGAAGAAACTATTGGAAAAGCAACAATCATAGCAAAATATCGACTCAATTCTTAGCAAAACATCATTACATCATTATCATGTAAATAATGTTATTTGAATTAAACGATAACCAAATCAGTTATTTTTGCAAAATGACAATTAGCATATTCACATTATTACTAAAATGCTGATTTATCATTATTTGATTGTAGTATAATTTCGTTTTTAGAATGTTGAAGTACACTAAACAAAAATATAAATGCAACATGCAACAATTACAAAGATTTTACTGAGTTACCGTTCATATAAGAAAATGTGTCAATATAAATACATTCATTAGGCCCTAATCTATAGATTTCACATGACTGGGAAAACAGATATGCATCTGTTGGTCACAGAAACCTTTTTTTAAAAAGGTAGGGGTGTGGATCAGTCAGTATCTGGTATGACCACCATTTGCCTCATGCAGTGTGGCACCTCCTTTGCATAGAATATTCTGGGCGGTTGATTGTGGCTTGTGGAATGTTGTCCCACTCCTCTTCAATGGCTGTGCAAAGTTACTGGATATTGGTGGGAACTAGAATACTCTGTTGCACACGTTGATCCAAAGCATCCCAAACATGCTCAATGGGCGACATGTCTGATGTGTATGCAGGCCATGGAAGAACTGGGACATTTTCAGCTTCCAGTAATTGTGTACAGATCCTTGCGACATCATGCTGAAACATGAGGTGATGGCGGATAATGAATGGCACAACAATGGGCCTCAGGATCTTGTCACGGTATCTCTGTGCATTCAAATTGCCATCAATAAAATGCAATTGTGTTCATTGTCCATAGCTTATGCCTGCCGAAACCATAACCCCACCGCCACCATGGGGCACTCAGCAAACCGCTCGCCCACACAACACCATACACGCTGTCTGATATCTTCCCGGTACAGTTGAAACCAGGATTGATCCGTGAAGAGCACACATCTCCAGCGTACCAGTGGCCATCGAAGATGAGCATTTTTCCCACTGAAGTCAGTTACGACACCAAACTGAAGTCAGGTCAAGACCCTGGTGAGGACGACGAGCACGCAGATGAGCTTCCCTGAGACAGCTTCTGACAGCTTGTGCAAAAAGTCTTCAGTTTTGCAAACCCACAGTTTCATCAGCTGTCTGGGTGGCTGGTCTCAGACGATCCCGCAGTTGAAGAAGCTGGATGTGGAGGGACTGACATGATTACAATTGGTCTGTGGTTGTGAGGCCGGTTGAACGTACTGCCAAATTCTTTAAAACAACGTTGGTAGAGAAATTAACATTAAATTATCTGGCTACAGCTCTGGTGGACATTCCTGCCATCAGTGTGCCAATTGCACGCTCCCTCAAAACTTGAGACATCTGTGGCATTGTGTTGTGACAAAACTGCACCTTCTAGTGGCATTTTATTGTTGCCAGCACAATGTGAACCAGTGAAATGATCATGCTGTTTAATCAGCTTCTTGATATACCACACCTTTCAGGTGGATGGATTCTCTTGGCAATGGAGAAATGCTCATAACAGGGATGTAAGCAAACAACATTTTAGAGAAATAAAAGTGGTTGTACACCAACATGTGGAATATTCTTAAATTGACATAAATTGATTAATTCATTGATCCTGAGAGACAATGACCAACAATATGGCGTAAGTTTCTTTATTTACTTACCCCACAGCCGGCATTAGCATCGCTGCTAGTGAAACAATGAGAGTGGTAGGGCCTATGGCATGATACTTCAAAATGCATGGTCAAATCCTTAATGTCACTGTAAATCAAATGTTAGACCGACCCAAATACCATAACAATTTGCACATATTTAATATTGTAGGATATTATAGGAATTCTGGTATTTCTGTAACATTTCCTGTAGAATACACAGTTTTAGGATTATACACATGAATATAGCACAATGTGTAAATTCAGAGGGTAGAGGTTTTTTGTATTGCAGTTATATCAAGTATTCATAACACTGACAGACTTCTATGAGCTGTTTTGACTGCAACTTAGCATATTCAGTATGTAAGGTAATTAGGATTTTGAACACGTTCATACCTATCTATAACCGGTTATAACCATACGTATAACCAAGGTGCTCCATTTCTGCAGGTAATCTGTCTATCTGGTCAAAATCACCCTCCAATGATATGCATAACTTAATATTATGTATCCAGAGAAAACTGGATTCAAATAATTACTTTTTTAGAAAAACGACTTTTTGGAGAATACATACCAATCCAGCTCTGAGTAGATTCAGAGCGAATCAAAATTCAGTATCGCAGTTCTATTCTATTTATACCGGTGGCAGACTTTGTATACCTTTGGCATAATTTTATATGCAAGAGGGGTAAAAGTAAAAAATATATATATTTTCCTTTATTTTGACTATTTTCTACATTGTAGAATAATAGTGAAGACAACACAACTTTGAAATCACACATATGAAATCATGTTGGAATGAAAATATTTTATATTTGAGATTCTTCAAAGTGTATTTTATTTATTTCACCTTTATTTAACCAGGTAGGCCAGTTGAGAACAAGTTCTCATTTACAACTGCGACCTGGCCAAGATAAAGCAAAGCAGTGCGACAAAAACAACAGAGTTATACATGGGATAAACAATCGTACAGTCAATAACACAATATAAAAA
This sequence comes from Salmo salar, assembly GCF_965601325.2. Classification (NCBI taxonomy): domain Eukaryota; kingdom Metazoa; phylum Chordata; class Actinopteri; order Salmoniformes; family Salmonidae; genus Salmo; species Salmo salar. The sequence continues at coordinate 8,268,244 of NC_138301.1, read as the reverse complement.
TCTGTATACAGTGTGTGCAAATGAGTTAAGGAGGTAAGGCAATAAATAGGCCAATAGCGGTGAAGTAATTACAATTTAGCAATTTAAATTGGAGTGATATACGTGCAGATGAGGATGTGCAAGTAGAAATACTGGTGTGCAAAAGAGCAGAAAAACAAAAACAAATATGGGGATGAGGTAGGTAGTTGGTTGGATGGGCTATTTACAGATGGGCTGTGTACAGCTGCAGCGATCGGAAAGCTGCTCTGACAGCTGACGCTTAAAGTTAGTGAGGGAGATATAAGTCTCCAACTTCAGTGATTTTTGCAATTCGTTCCAGTCACTGGCAGCAGAGAACTGGAAGGAAAGGCGGCCAAAGCAGGTGTTGGCTTTGGGGATGACCAGTGAAATATACCTGCTGGAGCGCGTGCTACGGTTGGGTGTTGCTATGGTGACCAGTGAGCTGAGATAAGGCAGAGCTTTACCTAGCAAATACTTATAGATGACCTGGAGCCAAAGTATACACCCTTTGCCTTGATGACAGCTTTGCACACACTTTCTTTTGTGCCTTTACTTAACTAGGCAAGTCAGTTAAGAACAAATTCTTATTTTCAATGACGGCCTAGGAACATTGGGTTAATTTCCTTCTTCAGGGGCCGAACGACAGATTTTTACCTTGTCAGCTCGGGGATTCGATCTTGCAACCTTTCAGTTACTAGTCCAACGTTCTAACCACTAGGTTACCTGCTGCCCCCTTTTGGCATCCTCTCAACCAGCATCATGGGGTAGTCACCTGGAATGCAATTAAATTAACAGGTGTGCCTTCTTAAAAATGAATTTGTGGATTTTTTTTCCTTCTTAATGCGTTTGCGCCAATCAGTTGTGTTGTGACAAGGTAGGGGTGGTATACAGAATATAGCCATATTTGGTAAAAGACCAAGTTCATATTATGTCAAGAACAGATCAAATAAGCAAAGAGAAACGACAGTCCATCATTACTTTAAGACATGGAAGTCAGTCAGTGCGCAAAATTTCAAGAACTTTGAAAGTTTCTTCAAGTGCAGTTCGCAAAAACCATCAAGTGCTATGATGAAACTGGCTTTCGTGAGGACCGCCACAGGAAAGGATAACCCAGAGTTACCCCTGTTGCAGAGGATAAGTTCATTAGAGTTACCAGCATCAGAAATTGCAGCCCAAATAAATGCTTCAGAGTTCAAGTAACAGACACATCTCAACATCAACTGTTCAGAGGAGACTGCGTGAATCAGGCCATCATAGATGAATTGCTGCAAAGAAACCACTACTAAAGATCATCAATAAGAAGAAGAGACTTGCTTGGGTCAAGAAACACAAGCAATGAATATTAGACCGGTGGAAATCTGTCCTTTGGTCTGATGAGTCCAAATTTGAGATTTTTGGTTCCAACCGCCGTGTCTTTGTGAGAAGCAGAGTAGGTGAACGGATGATCTCTCCACGTGTGGTTCCCACCATGAAGCATGGAGGGGGAGGTGTGATGGGAGGAGGTGTGATGTGTGGGGGTGCTTAGCTGGTGACACTGTCAGTGATTTATTTAGAATTCAAGGTATACTTAACCAGCATGGCTACCACAGCATTCTGCAGCGATACACCATCCCATCTGGTTTGCGCTTAGTGGGATTATCATTTGGTTTTCAACAGGACAATGACCTAACATACCTCCAGGCTGTGTAAGGGCTATTTGACCAAGAAGGAGAGTGATGGAGTGCTGTTTCAGATGACCTGTTCTCCACAATCACCCGACCTCAACCCAATTGAGATGTTTTGGGATGAGTTGGACCGCGGAGTGAACGGGGGGGCTACTTTGAAGAATCTAAAACATTTTTGGGTTACTACAGGATTTCATATGTGTTATTTCATAGTTTTGATGTCTTCACTGTTATTCTACGGTGTAGAAAATAGAATAAATAAAGAAAAACCCTTGAATGAGTAGGTGTGTCCAAACTTTTGACTGGTATTGTATATCTCTGCAGATGATCTGTCTATCTGGTTAAAATCACTGATACCGGTCCCCCCCAGCCTCTGGTGGTATGTTTGGATAACTTGTTATTTTGTATAGAGAAACCTGCATTCAAATAAAGGTCTCATCTATCAAATTACTATAGACGGAATTAGGTGATTTTTGCTTGAAAAAAAAAAAAATCATCCATATTGATACAGAAACATGATTTAGATTTACTAAGAACAATTTTTAAAAAATTAAGAATTGAACAAACCTTTGGGATATGATTTAAAAAAATGGCCCTGGGATCAAAACGACCCCAGTCGGTAGTATGAAGGTTAAACGTTTACTGCTCAATAGGAATTTATCATCACAATACAGTGTGTTAAGATAGTCTTGATCAAGTACATTCACTAACACATTATTTTTTATAATTTCGTCCTCATGGCCCTCTCACACATCCGGCCGAGCGTTCCGATGGCCTCATGCTGTCATCCCACTTCTAACACCCATTTGGTGAGAATTGTAACGTGGCTCATATAGTAAGATTTATTTTAGTATGGGGCAATATTTCATAAAATATTCACTTTAAGCTTTCATGGTAACACATGTTACAAGAGGAAACAATCCATGTCTCCTACTCTTTACACTGAAAAAAACAACTCTACGTTAAACTGAACCCATTGAATTAATCCGTTTGACATTAACAATGATTGAATCTGTTATTGGCGCTCCTCAGAGAGGCTCAGTGAGAGGTTCCTATTTGAAATGAATCTACAGCCTCCCTCACTGACGGGGGATTAACGAACTGAGGAGATGAGTATTGAGGATACCATGACAGTCTATTCTTCTCCAACAACCTGAAATAGACCTTCTGTGTGACTATCTTCTACCTAACAATGGGAGACTCCCTACAGGGATGGAGCGCAGCAGGGAGGTTTGAACACAAAAGATGGATGAACTAACCAATAATAAAATGTCTATTCTGTCTCTATACTTACATTTATGCTTATCTTAAAGTCATAAAAGCTTGAAAGAACAACTATTTCTCCCGTCGAGAGGTGCCATTCAGCTTTTCAGAACCCACGTTCAAAATGATACACTTTCACCTCGGAAACGATGGAGCTCGAAAGATAGAGAGAAAATGGTGGGCGGGTGGGTGGGTGGAGGGAGGGACAGTGGGATGTGGAGACGAAGGGACATAGAGGTGGAGAAAGATTAATTATGGGTGCGAGTGCCGTCTGCCGTTGCCCCATTCACCAGCGAGAGCCTTCCTGCTTACTGTCATGGCTACAATGGAATTCTCCCATGGGCGCAAATGGAATCCTTGCTGCTACTTCTCGGAAAACCAACAATGATTGCTGCATCGTTATCAGAACAGTGAAATTTCTCGTCCAAGCCTCCCTCTTTTCAATTATGATATGATTCAAATGCATTTCCAGACTGGGCTTCTCAAAGGCTCATATTCAACAGAGAACAGTTGGGCCCAAGCCTTTATCATTTAAGGCAAACTCAAGACATTCCTATTAAAGAGAAAAATCCTAAGAAATGGTTAGAAACCACCTATGACACTTTAGGCCGAATTTCTCCGTGGTAATTTGGTAGCAACATTGTTCATCTGTATTGTTATATAAATGTCATTCCTAGATGAACAGCGTGAAAAGTATTGAAATGAGACAGAAACTGGTGAAATTGTAGAATTACAGAACCGCTCTCCAACAGTTGTGATTCTGTTCCAAAAGTCTGCCCACTGACAACCAGTCCCCAGCTATCATATCCCTCTATTCATCCCTCTATCCCTCTTTTCATCCCTCCGTATCCCTCTCTTAATCCGCAGATAACAGGATTCCCAATGATTACAGGCCTTAATGATTTTCTAATCTCCCATGCTCGACAGGGGATGGAAAATTTGCCAATTTTGCTCTTTGCCAAATCCTCCCAATCCATTCACGGAATGCGCTTTTTAGCTTTTGTGTTTAATATGATTTTTGTTTGGGTTGACATGGTGACCAAGAGCATCATCTAAAAGGTCAGCTATTGTAATGGAAGGGATGAGATATCTCATGAAGTCTTGGTCATGACAAGAGTTTAAATGTCACAGCTTGAGTGCGTGTGTGGGGGGTTGGGGGCTGTGTGTGTGTGTGTGTGTGTGTGTGTGTGTGTGTGTGCATGCTTGCATGCTTGCATGCCTACTCGTGTGCGTCTGTGTTTGTGAGATCCACTGCTGACTACACACACATCCTTAGCAGACATCTGCATGGCCTCAGCTGAGTCACGCATGGCAGGACAATCGAGTTCAGACATAATCTTAAAACTTTCAAACAGAACCAAATCCTTTCCCTGTGCCTCTGGGGCATTCTGTTCAAACTATTTCTGACAAACGACATTTGTTTGGCCCAGCTAGCCAACCACTTACATGAAAGCAAAAAAGACATATAACATGTCACATCGTACGTTTAAGATGTGCATTAGAGCCCCAGTGACATCACCAGTCTCCTCATTATCCTACATCTCCACCCAGGGCAGGACCATCTGTCTCCATGGTCACCCAGAGGGCGAGGACAGAAGCAGGACAGGACCCATTTAGAGCCCCTAGCTTTGGACCACAGAGCCAAGAATAGCACAGGGAGAGAGGTGGAGAGAAACACAGAGAGGGGAGGGGGGGGGGGGGGGGGGGGGGGGTTAGGATTGAATGAGGTCAACACATCATATACTGCATTACCATGGTTTTTGAAAGAGAAGGAGAGGAGGAAAAGAGAACAAGAGGGAGAGAATGAGTGAGCATTGTACCAGATACAGTGGAGAAGCATTCACTGCACTACTTCCATAATTTATAGAACTGAAATTCACAACCTCACACCAATCAACAATGACAAACCACCGGGGTCTAACAACTTGGATGGAAAATTGCTGAGGATAATAGCGGAGGATATTGCCACTCCATATCTTCAATTTAAGGCAACTAGAAGGTGTGTGCCCTCAGGCCTGGAGGGAAGCAAAAGTCATTCACCTACCTAAGAATAGTAAAGCCCCCTTTACTGGCTCAAATAGCCGCCCAAGCCTGTTACCAACCCTTTGTAAACTTTTTTTTATTAAAATGTATTTTTACAGTAAACAAATTGACAAGACACTTATAGGGAAGGACATTCAACAATCACAGCACAAATGACTGATGATTGGCTGAGATAAATTGATGATAAAAAAATTGTGGGGGCTGTTTTGTTAGACTTCAGTGCGGCTTTTGACATTATCGATCATAGTCTGTTGCTGGAAAAACATGTGTTAATGCTTTATACCCCCTGCTATATTGTGGATAAAGAGTTACCTGTCTAACAGAACACAGAGGGTGTTCTTTAATGGAAGCATCTCCAACAAAATCCAGGTAGAATCAGGAATTCCCCAGGGCAGCTGTCTAGGCCACTTACTTTTTCAATCTTTACTAACAACATGCCACTGGCCAGTGTGTCTATGTATGTGGATGACTCAACACTATACACGTCAGATACCACAGCGACTGAAATAACTGCAACACTTAACAAAGAGCTGCAGTTAGTTTCAGAATGGATGGCAAGGAATAAGTTAGTCCTAAATATTTCAAAACTAAAGCATTGTATTTGGTATAAATCATTCACTAAATCCTAAACCTCAACTAAATCTTGTAATGAATAATGTGGAAATTGAGCAAGTTTAAGAGGCTAAACTGCTTGGAGTAATCCTGGTTTGTAAACTGTCATGGTCAACACATATTGATACAACAGTAGCTAGGATGGGGAAAAGTCTGTCCATAATAAAGCACTGCTTTGCATTCTTAACAGCACTATCAACAAGGCAGGTCCTACAGGCCCTAGTTTTAACACACCTGGACTACTGTTCAGTCGTGTGGTCAGCTGCCACAAAGAGGGACTTAGGAAAATTGCAATTGGCTCAGAACAGGGAAGCACGGCTGGTCCTTGGATGGACAGTGGCTTGCGAAAGTATTCACCCCCCTTGGCATTTTTCCTATTTTGTTGCCTTATAACCTGGAATTAAAATAGATTTTTGGGGTGTTCGTATCATTTGATTTACATAACATGTTTACCACTTTGAAGATGCAAACATGTTTTTATTGTGAAACAAACAAGAAATAAGAAAAAAAAGAACACTTGAGCATGCATAACTATTCACCCCCCAAAGTCTATACTTTGTAGAGCCACCTTTTGTAGTATTTACAGCAGCAAGTCTCTTGGGGGTATGTCTCTATTTGCTTGGCACATCTAGCCACTGGGATTTTTGCCCAATCTTCAATGCAAAACTGCTCCACCTCCTTCAAGTTGGATGGGTTCCACTAGTGTACAGATTCTCAAATGGATTGAGGTCTGGGCTTTGACTAGACCATTCCAAGACATTTAAATGTTTCCCCTTAAACCACTCGAGTGTTGCTTTAGCAGTATGCTTAGGGTCATTGTCCTGCTGGAAGGTAAACCTCCATCCCAGTCTCAAATCTCTGGAAGACTGAAACAGTTTTCCCTCAAGAATTTCTCTCTATTTAGCGCATTCCATCATTCCATCAATTCTGACCAGTTTCCCAGTCCCTGCCAATGAAAAACATCCCCACAGCATGATGCTGCCACCACCATGCTTCACTGTGGGGATGGTGTCCTCGGGGTGATGAGAGGTATTGGGTTTGCACAAGACATAGCGTTTCCTTGATGGCCAAAAAGCTCAATTTTAGTCTCATCTGACCAGAGTACCTTCTTCCATATGTTTGGGGAGTCCCCCACATGCCTTTTGGCGAACACCAAACCTGTTTTCTTATTTTTTTCTTTAAGCAATGGCTTTTTTCTGGCCACTCTTCCATGTAGCCCAGCTCTGTGGAGTGTACGGCTTAAAGTGGTCCTATGGACAGATACTCCAATCTCCGCTGTGGAGCTTTGCAGCTTCTTCAGGGTTATCTTTGGTCTCTTTGTTGCATCTCTGATTAATGCCCTCCTTGCCTGGTCCATTAGTTTTGGTTGGCAGCCCTCTCTTGGCAGGTTTGCTGTGGTGCCATATCCTTTCAATTTTTTTATTATGGATTTAATAGTGCTAAATATACACGCACCACTTTTCCGAATTTTTTTAAAATTTCACTTCCCAATTTGGACTATTTTGTGTATGTCCATTACATGAAATCCAAATAAAATCAATTTAACCTGTTTAGGATAGGGGGCAGTATTTTCACGTCCGGATAAAAAACGTACCTGATTTAATCTGGTTATTACTCCTGCCCAGAAACTAGAATATTCATATAATTGTTTGATTTGGATAGAAAACACCCTAAAGTTTCTAAAACTGTTTGAATGGTGTCTGTGAGTATAACAGAACTCATATGGCAGGCCAAAACCTGAGAAGATTGCATACAGGAAGTGCCCTCTCTGACCATTTCTTGGCCTTCTATAGCCTTTTATGGAAAATAGAGGATCTCTGCTGTAACGTGACATTTTCTAAGGCTCCCATAGGCTCTCAGAAGGCGCCAGAACGGGGAATGATGACTCTGCAGTCCCTGGGAGAAAAACAGTAGCGCATTTGGATAGTGGTCGATCTGAGAACAATGAAACGGGTGCGCGCGTGCACATGAAGAGTCCATTTTACATTTTCAGTCTTTGAACGAAAACAACGTCTCCTGGTCGGAATATTATCGCTATTTTACGAGAAAAATCGCATAAAAATTGATTTTAAACAGTGTTTGACATGCTTCAAAGTACGGTAATGGCATATTTTGAATTTTTTTGTCACGATACGCGCCGGCGCGCACCCTTCGGATAGTGTCTTGAACGCAAGAACAAAACGCCGCTATTTGGATATAACTATGGATTATTTGGAACCAAAACAACATTGGGTGTAAAGTACAAGTCCTGGGAGTGCATTCTGATGAAGAACAGCTAAGGTAATCCAATTTCTCTTATAGTAAATCTGAGTTTGGTGAGGGCCAAACTTGGTGGGTGTCAAAATAGCTAGCCATGTTGGCCGGGCTATCTACTCAGAATATTGCAAAACGTGCTTTCACCGAAAAGCTATTTTAAAATCGGGCACCGCGATTGCATAAAGGAGTTCTGTATCTATAATTCTTAAAATAATTGTTATGTTTTTTGTGAACGTTTATCGTGAGTAATTTAGTGAATTCACCGGAAGTTTCAGTGGGTATGCTAGTTCTGAACGTCACATGCTAATGTAAAAAGCTGGTTTTTGATATAAATATGAACTTCATTAAACAAAACATGCATGTATTGTATAACATAATGTCCTAGGAGTGTCATCTGATGAAGATCATCAAAGGTTAGTGCTGCATTTAGCTGTGGTTTTGGTTTTTGCGACATTATATGCTAGCTTGAAAAATGGGTGTGTGATTATTTCTGGCTGGGTACTCTCCTGACATAATCTAATGTTTTTCTTTTGTTGTAAAGCCTTTTTGAAATCGGACAATGTGGTTAGATAAAGGAGAGTCTTGTCTTTAAAATAGTGTAAAATAGTCATATGTTTGTAAAATTGAAGTTTTGGGATTTTTGAGGAGTTTGTAATTCGCGCCACGCCCTATCATTGGATATTGGAGCGGTGTTCCGCTAGCAGAGCATCTAGATGTAAGTTAAATTACAGGTTGTAATGCAACAAAATAGGAAAAACGCCAAGGGGGATGAATACTTTTGCACTGTACACAGAGAGCTAACATTAATAATATGCATGTCAGTCTCTCCTGGCTCAAAGTGGAGGAGAGATTGACTTCATCACTACTTGTATTTGTGAGAGGTATTGACATGTTGAATGCACCAAGCTGTCTGAACTACTGGCACACAGCTCGGACACCCATGCATACCCCACAAGACATACCACCAGAGGTCTCTTCACAGTCCCCAAGTCCAGAACAGACTATGGCACAGTACTACATAGAGCCATGACTACATGGAACTCTATTCCACATGAAGTAACACATGCAACCAGTAAAATTACATTAAAAAAAAAGACAAAAATACACCTTATGGAACAGTGGGGACTGTGAACCAACACAAACAGATGATAACATATGCACTTTACACACGGATTTTGTGTTGTAGATATGTGGTGGTAGAGTAGAGGCCTGAGGGCACACACTTAATATGTTGTGAAATCTTTTGTGAATGTATTGTAATGTTTTTAAAATTGTATAACTGCCTTCATTTTGCTGGACCGCAGGAAGAGTAGCTCGGGATGGGGACTCATAATAAGTACAAATAGTGTACTCCCATTACCTAATTGTATCACTTTATTTACTTAGCCAGGAGTAACACTTGTCACTGTTTTCCAGGGAGTATACCTCATCCTCCGATCCATATTATTGAAACCCATTCTGTCAAAAATGTACTGTATGTTAGTGTATTTCAGAGAACATGTCCTCATACTGTCAACAAGTGGAAAGAATATTGCACATCATTACTGTCCCTCTGCCCACCTCATTGCCTCTCTCCCCAGCCTAGCCCAGCCGAGACCATCCCAGCCCAGCACAGAAGAGTTTGGAGCCCCGGGGATATTGCCCTACACTCTGCTTCTTCACAGACATCTGCTGACAACACCACCAAGATTAACTCTGAGAAACCCTGTAAAAAATATGCTCTCGTCGGTAATAGAAAAGGGAATGTCATGCAAAGAATTGTGTATTCACAAATAAATCAGCTGGCATAAAGACATCAAACCAAAATATCCTAAAATGAATAAAAATCAAATCTAAATGTTATTTCATTTATTAATTAACTCAAATGTATAAGAAATCTCTGTCTCTGTTTTAGTAGGTGAGCAACAACAATGCCTTTGTCTTACAATAAAAGTAAATGTTCTATTGAGTTCAGTCCCAAAATCCCCCTCCCCAAAAAATCCAGGTGCAAGAAATGAAATAAGGAGTGATCTTATCAGTTCAGCTGTTCCCCTGTGTAATAATCCAAAGGAAAGTAGTCCACAAAGGTTAATGGGTGGCGCCATTGAGGACTCTCACCATTTTGAAGTATAGTCAACTGGGTGGGACTTCCTATGGGTTAAGGAAGGATCACATAATTCCATTTTGGTCATCAGGAGGGATTAGCCAATGAATTATACTTGTGAGCAAACATTCCATAACTGCTTGGCTTTATACCTGTTCAAACAAAACACTCCAGGTGGCAGTTTGCACCCTTTCAGTTTATTTACCAACTCATAGAAGAAGAAAATTGACTACCTGAAAATGGAGATGGCCTCAATGGCATTGTCCAATCTCACAGACGCCTTAATAGGACAGATATAAAGATGAGTAGTCTATCTAAGTCTATAGAATGTTCTCGTCCTGTATGGCGTGAGGAAACAATGGGTCTATACTGGGTCTATACTGGGTCCTACCTGAGGTTTAGACCTTTGGTTTAAAATGTCTAGCTGCCTACTTTTCTCATTGGCAAACCTGGCACAATTAGCCGTCAAACATGTAGAAGGATTATATGTTTACATTCTTCGCTACATCATTAAAAAAGATGAAGATGATGGTGGTCTTGTTAAATAGCTGTATTTTATTAGGTTTGAAGTTTGTGGGATGTGACAGCTGTGAGTTCAAATCCCATTTTGGCCAAAGTTTTTTTTAAGGAAATTATGCTCCACTGCTGGGCGAAGATTCACAAAACACTTCTTACACAAAAACTTAAGAAGCTTCTTAAGATAAAAAATAAGAAGTTCATAAGATAGTTCGTAAGTGCAATTCCTAAACAATATCTTAAGATTTAATGATTTTCTTACGAACTTCTCAAATATCTTCTTACAAATCTTCATAAGGTGTTTGATGCTAGGCAACCGTTTTAGCTAGCTATTTAGCTAGCAGTGGCAATCATGTTAGCATATTTCTTACTGATATTACTGTTCTGAAACATGTTCTTGGGTTTAAAATAATCAATACTGAAACTTTCAGATTAAGTTTGTGAGTGAATAAAAATGTATATATTGCTTTCATGAGCATTTTCTCTCACTGTCCTGAGTTTAAGGCAAGGGTTTAGCTGTCTTAGAATTAAGAACATTTCCAATAAATGTATTTTTAAAAATCTAATTTTGTTTTTACTTTTTGCGTAAGGAGGAACATAAGAAATACTGCAAAAACATTTCCAAAAACCTTTTTGGAGGAAAAGCAAATTCGCTTTACTTTCTTCTTAAGTCTATAGTTAAGGAAAAATGGCAGTTAAGAAGAAATTTCTTCTTAAGAAGGTTTTGTGAATCTGGGCACTGGTCCTCATGTCAAATAACGCATATGTCACGAAGTAGATCATTATAAAAATACACATAAATCGTTGTAGGACTTTATTTAGGTGTACATATCCATGTAATGTAATATACATTTTAGGCCCTTGTAGTGTGTTCGTCTACAAGGCTGAAGATTTACAGTACCAGTAGAAATTTGACACATCTACTCATTCATGGGTTTTTCTTTATTTTTATTATTTTCTACAATGTAGAATAATAGTGAAGACATCAACACTATGAAATAACACATATGGAATCATGTAGTAACCAAAAAAGTGTTAAGCAAATCAAACTATATTTTATATTCTTCAAAGTAGCCACCCTTTGCCTTGATGACAACTATAAACACTCTTGGCATTCTCTCAACCAGCTTCACCTGGAATGCTTTTCCAACAGTCTTGAAGGAGTTCCCACATATGCTGAGTACTTGTTGGTTGCGTGTCCGCTCTGCGGTCCAACTCATCCCAAACCATCTCAACTGGGTTGAGGTCGGGTGATTGTGGAAGCCAGGTCATCTCATGCAGCACTCCATCACTCTCCTTCTTGGTCAAATAAACCTTTGACAGTATGGAGGTGTGTTGAAAAAAAAATGAGGTGTGTTGAAAAACCAATGATAGTCCCACTAAGTGCAAACCAAATTGGATGGGGTATCGCTGCAGAATGCTGTGGTAGCCATGCTGGTTAAGTGTTCCTTGAATTCTAAATAAATCACTGACAGTGTCACCAGCAAAGCACCCCCACACCAGCACACCTCCTCCTCCATGCTTCACGGTGGGAACCACACATGCAGAGATCGTCCGTTCACTTACTCTGTGTCTCACAAAGACACGGCGGTTGGAACGAAAAATCTCAAATTTGGACTCATCAGACCAAAGCACAGATTTCCACCGGTCTAATGTCCATTGCTCGTGTTTGTTGGCCCAAGCAAGTCTCTTCTTATTGGTGTCCTTTAGTAGTGGTTTCTTTGCATCAATTCGACCATGAAGATCTGATTCACACAGTCTCCTCTGAACTGTTGATGTTGATATGGGTCTGTTACTTGAACTCTGTGAAGCATTTATTTGGGCTGCAATTTCTGAGGCTGGTAACTCTAATGTACTTGTACTCTGCAGCAGAGGCAACTCTGGGTCTTCTTTTCCTGTGGCGGTCCTCATGAGAGCCAGTTTCAATCATAGCGCTTGAGGATTTTTGCGACTGCCTTAGAAGAATCTTTCAAAGTTCTTGAAATGTTCCGGATTGACTGACCTTCATGTCTTAAAGTAATGATGGACTGTCATTTCTCTTTGTTTATTTGATCTGTTCTTGCCATAATATGGACTTGGTCTTTTACCAAATAGGGCTATATTCTGTATATCACCCCTACATTGTCGCAACACAACTGATTGGCTCTAACACATTGAGAAGGAAAGAAATTCCACAAATGAACTTTTACCAAAGGCACACCTGTTAATTGAAATGCATTCCAGGTGACTACCTCATGAATCTGGTTGAGAGAATGCCAAGAGTGTGCAAAGCTGTCATCAAGGCAAAAGGTGGCTACTTTGAAGAATCTCAAATCTAAACTTTTTTGGTTACTACATGATTCCATATGTGTAATTTCATAGTTTTGAAGTCTTCACTATTATTCTACAATGTAGAAAATAGTCAAACTAAAGAAAAACCCTGGAATGAGTAAGTGTGTCTAAACTTTTTACTGGTACAGTAGGTCCTTATTAAATTAATTCTTAATCTTAGATTATATAGTATTTTGTATTTATTAGGGAGCCAAGGCAGCAGCTAGTCTTCCTGGGTTCCAAACACATTAAAGCACTTACATCACACGTCAAGTTGTTGTCTGCACCCTTCTCAACACACTGGCTGTGTCTGAAATCTAGCTTGGCTACTACTCATTGTACTATATACTATTTAGAAAGTTGTAACGATGTGTGCTGAGAGTCGGGAAGCAAGTTCAGGGATAATACAAAATAAGAAACATGAACAACGCACAGACATGACACAAGAACAGAAACAATGACGCCTGGGGAAGGAACCAAAGGGGATGACATATATAGGGCAGGTAATCAAGGAAATTATGGAGTCCAGGTGAGTCTGATGACACACAGGTGCGCGTAATGATGGTGACAGGTGTGCGCCATAACGAGCAGCTTGGTGACCTCGAGGCCGGGGAGGGAGCACACGTGACAAAAGTACTGTTTAGTAAAAAGAAATACAGTAAGCAACAAATATCAGCATACTAGGCTTATCCTACTGAGAATGAGTAATCTAATGTGCAATTTCCTTGATTCCCTACATTAATACATTTTGGTACAGCGTGTCCCCCAGCTGATTATCAGCTGTTGTCAGTTACTCCTGGGTCTCTAAATAGGATTCTCTTCCTCAATAGTGTGCAGCAAATTCTACTACATGACAAGGCAAAATGTGTATGATATCCTGCCATTTAAAGCATACTCAATTTTCGATTTTTTTTCACATACCCAGAATGCCTACTATTTAGAACGCAAGTTTGGCTATTTGGACACGGCCACTAACACAATTAAAGTGCTTCTACATTTCAAAGAAAAGGGGATAAGGGCCTTGGTCAGGGAGGTGACCAAGAACCCGATGTCACTCTAACAGAGCTCCAGAGTTCCTCTGTGGAGATGGGAGAACCTTCCAGAAGCACAACCATCTCTGCAGCATTACACCATTCAGGCCTTTACGGTAGACGGAAGCCACTCCTCAGTAAAAGGCACATGAAAACCCGCTTGGAGTTTGCCAAAAGGCACCTAACAGAATCTCAGGCCATGAGAAAACGATTCTCTGGTCTGATGAAACCAAGATTGAACTATTTGGCCTGAATGCGAAGCACACAGCCAAGACAACGTAGGAGTGGCTTTGGGACAAGTCTCTGAATGTCCTTGAGTGGCCAACTTAGAGCCCTAATTTGAACCCAATCGAACATCTCTGGAGAGACCTGAAAATAGCTGTGCAGCAACGCTCCCCATTCAACCTAATAGAGCTTGAGAGGATCTGCAGAGAAGAATGGGAGAAACTCCCCAAATACAGGTGTGCCAAGCTTGTAGCATCATACCCAAGAAGACTCGAGGCTGTAATCGCTGCCAAAGGTGCTTCAACAAAGTACTGAGTAAAGGGTCTGAATACTCATATAAATGTGATATTTCAGTTTTTTATTTATGTCCTTACCAGGTATTTTGTGTAGATTGATGAGGAAGAAATAAGGCTGTAACGTAACAAAATGTGGAAAAATTCAAGGGGTCTGAATACTTTTCCCAAATGCACTGTAGACCCTGGGCTTTTAAATTATGATCAGTTTTCTAGTTACGAAAGATTTCTATTTTACCAGGAAATGACTGGGTGTGGCTAGCCAGTGACCAGGGTGGAGCCCACAGCCTATACACATGAAAAATACATAGAACTGTAACGGCCATCGTTGAAGAGAGTAGACCAAGGCGCAGCGTGGTTAGTGCTCATCATTAATTTATTAAAGATAGAACACTTTAAACAAAAAAACAAGAAACCGACAGCCAAACAGTTCTGTCAGGTGCAAAACACTAAACCGAAATGAACTACCCACAAAACCCAAAGGAAAACAGGCTGCCTAAGTATGGCTCCCAATCAGCAACAACGATATACAGCTGTCCCTGATTGAGAGCCATACCAAACAAAGAAATACCAAACATAGAAAAAAGGACATAGAATGCCCACCCCAACTCACGCCCTGACCAACCAAAATAGAGACATAAAAGGATCTCTAAGGTCAGGGCGTGACAAGAACCTTGTGGGTCACAAAGTATCTAACTGTGTGAAACATTTGAAATCTTTAGTCTGTTACATCCTATCACCGAATAGAATGAGGGTAAATATTTTTTAACACCATAGTGTTTTTAGGACATATCTACACCAACTGGGAGAAAAAAATTAAACATTCCAAGTAAACGCCTACAAAAACTTTCAGCTGAAAGGAGCCGGGTATAACACAAACCACTGCAAAGAGGATGTAGATAGAACACCCCCTGTATACTTCAATCAATGTGGAAGAGCTGTAACCACCCACAGAGGGGTTTGGCTGGGAGACAGTTTGCCATTAGCGATGGACACATATTTATCAGCTTGGTGATAGATGGAGGGATCAGGATAAAGAAATGGATGGATGTGTTAAAGAGAGAGAGAGAGAAATACGAGATGACGTTAAAAGAGTTTTGACAAGATGCCTCAGCTACTGCTGTGGTAGGTAACACACACACACGCACACGCATGCGCACGCGCACAAACACACTTCAGCTGCCGTAAGTGTTAGGTTTGACACAGTGGAAGTGTTATTGATGTGTTGGAGGGCGGATGCGAGATGCTTTTTGTAGCGCTTCGCTAAACTGTTAGCCTATTTGCCGATTTTAACAGCGTTTGGCTTGACAGTGTGCTATTCAATTAGTCTAATGAAGGTTGGCTAACACACACACGCTTTGTCTCTCCCATTACGCATCATAACGCTGCGTCAAATTAAACACCATTTGATAAGAGCATCTGAGTGTTTAATTATTGTAATGATCTCATAGCACATCAATCAGCTTTTCACCATCCAACGTTGCCGTCAGAGACAGATTATTATTAAAAGCCCTAGCTCTCTGATGGTCTTTTTGCTCTCTCTCTATCTCTTTCTTTTTCTTCTCTGCACATTCTGTTCTCTGCTTCATATCTCTGATTAACAAAACACAAAGACAAAATCAAAGCGTAACATTTTGAAATGTACTTTTAGAAATTTAGAGTTCTAAGAAAAGCATTTTTGAAAAAAAGTCTCTAGAATTCATATCATGTGACAGAAATTCTTACAGGTTTTTCAGAACAAAGTCATCCTCATTTCACCTCATCTTACCTGGCTCAACAAAAAGCCTGATCACAGACAAGTTAAGTGATATAACCTTTCAGACTTTTCAGGGATGGTGCGAGATTTTGGAAGTCTTTCTTTTTCTACTTACCCAAAGTCAGATGAACTCGTGGATATTATTTGTATGTCTCTGCGTCCAGTATGTCTAGGTATTAGCTCTGGCCTCAGACATGTGTCTTCAGGACACAAACACAAAAATGTTCCCTAGAGATCTCAGCAGCTGTTGTGAACAGGTGTTTTGGCCTGTGTTCCAGATGAGGAGTTTGGCTTGTAATTGGAGGCCTGGAGCAGGAAGACCCTACACCAACACACACACACTGAGGGCCAGCACTGGGTGGCCAATCATTTTTACAGCATGTTACAATCAGTAGTGTTGTGTGGGTAAAATCAATGAGGAAGCCAATCCAGTAAAAAGCCATACTACAACGTATGTTATGAAAATTGCAGGGTTTGCTCTATAACCCATTCATTCATACGTCACGTGATATACAACAAGGCCGTGACAACAGAAATACAACAGTCACACAGCGGCGGAGTTAGTTCAACTACACGTACGTTTGTTTCATCACAAAACCGAGAGCAACGTCTGTCTGGTGAAGTCCTCATAGCAAATATTGCATAAAAATAGTTATCACCAACAGCATAGTCAAGCAAGTTAATGTTTTCAACAGTTTACTAAACAACTACTGATTTAGAACCATGGAGTTACTGCAAGTCAGTACAAGGACAACAGGAGCACTACTATCCCAGCACCATTTCAATTTAAACATCATCAAATCAACAAGGCTAAATTTGCTTACTTTAATACACTGAAAACAAACTTAAAGATACCAAAAGCAATTTAGACCAATCGATGTTGTTAAATGTCATGTGATGTCCATGGTAT
Source organism: Salmo salar (assembly GCF_965601325.2). Taxonomy (NCBI): domain Eukaryota; kingdom Metazoa; phylum Chordata; class Actinopteri; order Salmoniformes; family Salmonidae; genus Salmo; species Salmo salar. The sequence continues at coordinate 8,251,282 of NC_138301.1, read as the reverse complement.
TCATTTCTGTGTATGTATGTATGTAGGTGTGGGCATCCGTGCGTGTGCATGCAAGTAAAACTTTTTTTTTACTCACCCTACTTATAGACTAGTTGAATGCCAATGTCATCCTCTTCTCTTTCATGTCGGCAAAACGGTCTATGGCTCTGTCATACAGTACAGTTCTAGTTTTGGTTTTCATAAGCTGCCTAGCTAAAATGCTTTCTAGCCTGACTTCCTTGCATGGGCAACAATGAACCAACTTAGCTAGCTAGTTAACGTGAGCCTACTAGGCTACATATTGAACTTCAAATTGTCTCAGGCCAGTGGCACAACATATTCCTTTATGGTTAGATCAGAATCACTGTCATAATCATTGGCCTGCAAGAGAATTAAGTCTAAGCTACAAGTCCAAATCCACATCTCCATCCATGGTTTAGGAGAGGGCAGATTTAGCAAGCTAGCAACCACAGCACGTCAACACAAGCAGACCAGAAACAGACACGTTTTTCTGAAAATGATGTTTTTCAAAGGAAGTGATTTGATTGGTTTGCCAAAGCCAAATCCAAACTGGCCTCTCTTGGGGGGCTTTTGATGCACCAGGACAACCCACAGTTGAGCTCAGCTCAACACTGATTCAAGGGAGGCCAAATGCTTGCTGGCATCAATCAATAAAATGCTAAGGCGGCAACATGTTATACTCCTTTGATCAAGACAGCATCAGAGACATCTATCACATACTGAGATAGAGGGGCGCTGTTTCCATTGACGTACAATTATGAAAACACAGAGAGAGACAAAATAAATATTTGGGGAAGCCTGGCTTCCCTTCGCATCCATGAATACACACCACTGGTTATAATATGTAACTTGTTGATGATAGAAGATGTTCTTCTATTAAGGGCCGGGGGGCTATCTGGTCCAATTGTAATAACCCTCCCACTCTGTCTGCCGAATTCTTTCTCTTTGCTCTTGTTTTCCTTAATAGGATGTCTGTGGGCGGAGTCACTGTTGTAATAAAAATAAAAATTATAGAAGATATCCATTTGTTAAACTATCCTTTAGTGAAAGGAGAGGGTCGTCAGCGAATTGGGACACATCTGGGCCCGGGTGTGTTCCGGGATAAATACACCGTTTTCCCATTCATTGAGGAGACTCTCTCCATGCAAACACACTGTTTGATTTTGGCTGTGGCATTTTTGTAGCCGGTTTGTTTGCTTTGGCATGGTTCAACACTCCTCATTATCCCATCTATACACGCAACCACTCACTTACACTACTGATTACTGACTACACACACACCATAGTTAATTTTATATAGGTTACCTCAGTTAATCAATATATTTATGTTATTCCTTATCTCCACATTGTCTCTGTCACGACTTCCACCGAAGGTGGCTCCTCTCCCTGTTCGGTGGTGCTCGGCTATCGTCGTCGCCGGCCTACTAGCTGCCACCGATCCATTTTTCCTTTTTGTTTGTGTCTGTCTGTTTTGTTCACACCTGTGTCCTATTAGTTGATTTCGGTGGGTTTATTTACCTCCGCTGCCTGCTAGTCTTTGTGCGGGATTGTTTGCTGTGGTTACTCTGTTAGGGGTGCGTGTCTGCACCACAGGGTTTTCTTTTCTCACAGTCGTGTTGTACCGTTTTGGTATGTGTTTAGGAGTAGAGGTTTCTCCTCTGTGTGTTGCGTTTACTTCCCTGTGTGTGGCAACTTCGTTTGGGCGTGTTTCCCCCCATGTTGTTGTTGAGTTGGGACTCCTTAATAAACGATTGTGCCACTGGGACTTCCTAGCTCTCCTGCTCCTGATTCCTGCACCTCCCTCCTCTTAGGAGGCAGGTAACAGTCTCCCTCTTTGTTACGGGTTACGAGCCAATTCGTGACACAATGCAGATCTTTCTACATGTTCTAGTCAATAACAGTCTCCGGAGATTCCAGTTATTCCCCAATAATCAGATTTTCTGCTTGCTGATAATAGATACATTTGATTATAAGACTTTAGTTTGAATGGACTTAATAAACCATCTGAAAGATTGGGATGCCCATGACATAGTACTTAATGGCCCTATCTCAATTCATCCTCAATTCCTAACATCCAATTAATTCCCTCCCCTCAGACCTTCTCCACAAATGTGTTTTGAGGAGGCGATGAGAGAGGATGTGGAGGAATCAAGGCTTTCCTGAATTGAGAAAGAGACAAAGTAACAACAGAACATCAATCTCACGCAGCTTTGTAGTTGTGAAAAAATAGGTGGGTAAACTCTGATCACCGGTTGCAGTGAAAATAAGTAATGCTCCCTATATTTTCAATGCTTTTTTTTCTGCAAAAAAACTCTTGCGCAAACCAAAAAAGTGGGTAAACTACACTACTGATCTCACCTTAAACTGCTGTTAATATGATTCACACTGCATTGCTTTTACATTTTACTTTTACATTTACACTTCAAGTGTTGTTCACCGTGCTAAAATTTGAAATAAGAGCGCATGATTCTGAAGTGTATGTAGACCATCTTTATCCATCGCTTGTGTGTGTGTGTGTGCGTGTGTGTTTGTTTGTTTGTTTGATGGCAGGCGCACTCCAAACTCTCCTCGGCAACTAAATGCCAATTTTCTAAGGTAGATAACACCCAGACAAGGCCAAACACACCTTTCAAAATATATCAACAACAGCCTTTCTACATACAGTAATCAGTCAAGTCCAGACTGATTGAAGCTCATGGAAAAACTTGGCTGTAATTTTTGTCTGTTCCCGCCCTTTTGCCTTCTCCAAACACCTATTAATCTTTAGAACTTTAACTCAGAAGACATCAATGGAACGCTCAGGTCTACTTGATTTTATAGCAGTTTAAGCAACAGAAGACCTATCTGATGATAGAGCCTGCACTTTGTTTAAAGTGCTGTTTAGATGTTCAAGAAGGTGTTGGAAGGCCAGAAGAAGAATACATATTAGATGGATAACTTGGGTTTATGTATTCGCATACCCACCTTGAAAAAGTTACAGAACTTTACAATGTCAATGAAGTCTGTAATATGAATATGTGTAAACATACTGAATTGTAATTGGATGCATTTTACCGCTATATCATACTGCGCTATGATTGGTTAAGACCACCCAGGTGGTGAGGTCATCTCCTGTTGATCATGGTAGGAGACATGTGAACATGCCAGTCATAGCTAACTAATAAAGAGCTGCGCTCAGAAATATCCTGTCGTACTGGATTTTATTATTTTGTACAAAGCGTGCAAAACAAGACATGGTGTCAGAGTAAAAGGATTAAAAGATGGAGTTCCTTCACCTCGAATGGACTGGGAGTCTACAGACTTACTCGATGCATGGCGTAAGTTCAAAGAGCATGTGGAGCTAATGTTCACGGGTCCTCTGATGGACAGAGGAGAAGAGGAAAAGCGCAGCTACCTGCTCCTCTGGATCGGTGAAAAAGGGAGAGATATTTACAACACATGGACACTTACCGAGGCTGAATCAAAGTTACTGAAAACATACTACGATCGTTTTGAAGCGTATGTTATGCCGAAGATCAATAGGATTTTCGCTAGGTACAAATTCCATGAGAAAGTACAGGGAGCTAGCGAATTGTTTGAACAGTTTGTGACTGAGATACGTCTGCTTGTGAAAGACTGACTATGCAAACAAGGATGAGTCAGGGACCGTATTGCATTTGGAATACACTCACCGCGAGTGAGAGAGAAACTTCTGAATGTTGGGTCTGAGCTGACGCAGGACAAAGCTATCGACATAGCCAGATCTCACGAGCTAGCACAGGTTCAAATGAAAACCATTTTCCGCTGTAGCATGAGCGCATCACGTGAACAAGCAGTGCACGCAGTCAGGTAGACATCAAAGCACACCTCCGGTGGCTAGAGAGCGCGCTTCAGAACTGTGAGAGACAGACTCAAAACGCCCCAAAACATGTGGATATTGTGGATACAAAGTACATGGCAAACAGGGAAATTGCCCAGCTAAAGGCAAACAATGTACTACATGTGGGAAATGGAATTACTTTGCAAAAGTGTGCAGAGCTTACCATGAAAAAACAATACACGCAATGAGTGAAGATAAAATGTCAATCAAAGAGTAAAATGTTGAGATTGCATTATTCCTCTGAATAAGTACCGCAGCTTGACATCTGAGTGCGAGCTACAGTCCACCACGCGCAGACTGACTGACTGGTTATGGTGGTGAACAGCTCCCATTAAAAGGCACATGCACTTTCAAATGCAAATACAAGGAAGGTGACATGATGTTGGACTTTTACATTGTTGACACTCGAGCACCTGCAGTGCTAGGTCTTAAAGCATGTTTAGACATGGACCTCATCAAGCTAGTTGTATTAGTGACAGCACCAGTAGAGACAGAAAATGTAATGGCGGAGTTTTCTGATGTTTTTACAGGAATAGGACTATTCCCAGGAGAATGTACCATTCACTTTGACCCAGACGCAACCCCTGCGGTCTACCCACAGAGAAAGATTCCCCTTGCTCTCCGTGTCCGTCTGAAGAAAGAGCTGGATAGCATGGAGATATCTGACATAGTCACCAAGGTTAGAGAACCGACAGATTGGGTAAACGCGTTAGTGGTGGTGGAGAGTACCACGCACAGGCAAGCTCAGAGTATGTCTCGACCCAAGAGACTTGAACAAGGCTATCAAACACCCCCATTACCCTTTACCGACGCTAGATGGCATCACACACAAGCTAGCGGGAGCACGCTACTTCAGTGTCATGGACGCCAGATCTAAGCTCACAACGTTCAACACACTATTTGGACGCTACAGGTTTCGTCGCCTGACTTTTGAGATTATCTCAGCCCAAGACGAGTTTCAGGAAAGGATCAACGAAGTGTACGAAGGCCTCTACTGAGTTGTGGCAATTGTGGACGACATCCTTGTCTATGGTCGAACCAAAGAGGAACACGACAAAAACCTTTGCGCAATGCTGCAATGGTCCCGCGAGAGAGGAGTCCGGCTCAACCCCGAGAAGAGCAGTCTGTGCTACAGAGGTCAGCTACATTGGACATCTTCTCACAGCGAATGGAATCAAGCCAGATCCACAGAAGGTCTCAGCCATAAAAGAAATGGAGCCACCAAAGAACCGTTCAGAGCTGGAAACAGTGCTTGGCATGGTCAACTACTTATCCAAGTTCACACCCAGCCTCTTCAATGCTAATGCACCCCTGCGTCAGCTGCTAAAGCAGTCCAGTGAGTTCCTCTGGGACAAGCAACAAGACATTGCTTTCCAGAGAGTGAAAGACTTGATCACAAGAGAACCAGGACCAATCATTTCCTACTACGACCCCAACAAAGAGCTCAGACGCCAAGTGGACGCGTCAAAATATGGTGTAGGTGCAGTGCTACTGCAAGGAGGAAAGCCCATCGGCTAGCACTTCCAAATTTCTCACAGACTGTGAAATCAACTACGCTCAAATCGAAAAGGAGCAGTACGCCCCTCTGTTCGGATGTAAGCGTTTCCATCAGTACGTATATGGACGACAAGTCATTGTGGAATCCGACCACAAGGCCCTCGAGTCAATCATAAGGAAACCACTAGCCGCAAGCCCTGCCAAAGCTACAGAGAATGATCCTTCAACTACAAAAATACGACTTCATAATCCCTCACCGTCCAGGCAAAGACATCCCTGTCGCAGACACACTCTCCAGGAGGTTTCTTACCTACAAGGACAGCAGCCTCGGTGAAGGCATGGACATGCAAGTGCACACTGTGTCCAGCAACTTACCAGTTAGTGACACAAAACTGAAGGAGATCTGAGCAGAAACAGAAAAGGACACACAACTCACACAGCTGAGGAAAGTCATACAGGATGGATGGCCTGAGGAGAGGAGAAAATTCCCTTTGAGTGTCTCAAAGTTATGGAACCATCGTGATGAACTATCACAGATCAACTGAATTATTTTCAATGGAGAGACAATCATCATTCCTACCAGTCTCAGAGAAGAGATTTTGACAAAGATCCATGCTGGACACATGGGCATGGAAAAGTGTAAACAGCAAGCACAGGACATTTTGTTTTCGCCCAGAATGTGAAAACAAATAGAGGAGATTGTTGGTAAATGCCCCACCTGTCTTGAACAACGCCCCTCAAACACCAAAGAGCCAATGTTACCTCACTGTATCCCAGACCGACCCTGGCAGGTTGTGGCAGCCGATCTGTTCACCTGGAACAACGAGGATTACATCGTAACAGTGGACTACTACATCAGATACTTCGAACTTGACAAGCTTCACAGCACCACATCTGCAGCTGTGATACACAATCCTGGAAGCAATCTTTGCTAGGCATGGCATTGTAGATACTTTAATGTCTGACAATGGCCCCTGTTACAAATCAAATGAGTTTGAATCCTTCACAAAAGCATGGGAGTTCACACGTCACCACAAGCCCACATTACCCTCAAAGTAATGGCCTTGCTAAAAAATCTGTGCAGATTGCTAAATCACTCATGGACAAAGCAAAAGCAGACAAGAGAGACCCCTACCTCAGTCTCCTTGAATACCGCAACACTCCAGTTGACAACTTCAAATCACCAGCCCAGCTGTTGATGAGCCGCAGACTTCGCTCCATCCTTCCCAGCACCAACCAGCAGCTGCAGCCGGAGGTTGTCAGCTACAAGGAAATGCATGAAAAACGTGCACAGAGACAACAACAACAAAAACGATACTACAACAGGTCAGCTAGACCACTGAACAACGGAGAGTCAGTTAGAATCTAGGAGCATGGCCACTGGAAGCCAGCAGTCGTCATACAGCCAGCTGACACTGAACGTTCATATCACGTCCGCACCGCAGAAGGAGCGGTGTACCGCCGCAATCGTCGTCACCTACTGAACACAAAAGAACAATACACCGTCGAGATGAACCATTCCCCTGAAAGAGAATGTGATGAACTAAGCACACACACAACATACACCATACTTACCTGCAACACCACAAGAACTGTTGACTGACACAGAAGCATGCTCAGCATCATATCTCACAAGGTCAGGAAGAGAGGTCAAGCCCAGTGCTGTCCTAGACCTGTGAAATGTCAAAGGCTGTAGGCGGATCACTGCCCTAAAAGAGTTCTGGATTGTAAACTTGTTATTGAAAAGCTAACTTGAAATGCTTTGGTATTGTATTTGTTTGAAATGTTAAGATGTCATTGCTAGAGTGAAAGCTGAGTTGCTGAGAATTCTTCGTTCTAAAAGTAACAGTATGCTGAATCATTGTTTCAGAGTCTGTTATGTTGATTTAGTTGGTGCAGTATGCAGTATAAATGGTTACTTACCTTGAGTTCAAACTACAGAGCATGTATTCAAAAGAAACACTTAGAATATGTAAAAAAATATATATTTTTGTTTTAAAAGAAGGGGGGTGTATTATTCATAAGTGTAAACATACTGAATTGTAATTGGATGCATTTTACCGCCACATCATACTGCGCTATGATTGGTTAAGACCAACCAGGTGGTGAGGTCATCTTCGGTTGGTCATGGTATGAGACACGTAAACATGCCCGTTATAGCTAGCTAATAAAGAGCTACGTTAAGAAATATCCTGTCGTACTGCATTTTATTATTTTGTACAAGGCGTGCAAAACAAGACAGAGTCCATAAGCATCAGTGAACTGAAGCTCAGTACAATAAACAAGTCATTGTATCCATAATCAGCTCTAGCTGCAAAAAATCCAATTGGAGAAAAACAATTACAAGGCGCTATAGATCTAGATGCTCTCCTGACCCTTGTTGATGACTGTAAATGCCACCGCCACCCCTCACGGCCTGCGCCATTTGACCGCGGCTCCATATTGATCCACGTAGCCTAGAGGAGAGAAATTGCCTGGGATTACAGGTATCAAGTAACAAACGAAATCCTCCAGAAATACGCTAAACAAATATAATAATATCCTCCAATAGTCCTCCAGTAAACAATTAGTCTGCTCCATAAGAGTATCCCTATAGGGCAGGACAATAAAGACCTTAAAGTATGAAAGGTATATTTTCATTCCCCCGACCGGGAGGCACAATCACAGTAGAGTGGGACACTTTATTGACCAAACGGAGGGGAAAATAAAGAGAGGGAGAGGTTATTGCCATTGATTCAGCGGAGGCAGCGGTGGAAGAGTAGTGTAGAGGGAGGCGGTCGTGGGAGTTCATTTTTATTTGGAGACTCGGAGGTAGGACATCGATCCCACTGCTGACACCAATAATGACACTGGTGCCACCCACTCTGCAGGGTCTATCTCCAGCACTCCTTGGCATCTCGCCTGTCTGGGACTGTCTGCCAGCACTGTGGCACAAAATGACACCGAGAGAGTAATCATACTGTATCAGGGGTTGACAACAGGTGGCCCACGGGAAAAAAAACATCCCGCAAGTGATTGAACCCCCAAAGTGTTTTGTCAAATAATATAAACTCAGCAAAAAAAGAAATGTCCCTTTTTGAAGACCCTGTCTTTCAAAGATAATTTGTAAAAATCCAAATAACTTCACAGATTTTCACTGTAAAGGGTTTAAACACTGTTTCCCATGCTTGTTCAATGAACCATAAACAATTAATGAACATGCACCTGTGGGATGGTCATTAAGACACAAACAGCTTACAGATGGTAGGCAATTAAGGTTACAGTTATGACACTAAAGAGGCCTTTCTACTGACTCTGAAAAACACTAAAAGAAAGATACCCGGGGTCCCTGCTCATCTGCGTGAACGTGCCTTACACATGCTGCAAGGAGGTGGCCAGGGCAATAAATTGCAATGTCTGTACTATGAGATGCCTAAGACAGCACTACAGGGAGACAGGACGGGCAGCTGATCGTCCTCACAGTGGCAGCCCACATGTAACAACACCTGCACAGGATCGGTACATCCGAACATCACACCTGCGGGACAGGTACAGGATGGCAACAACAATTGCCAGAGTTACACTAGGAACGCACAATCCCTCCATCAGTGCTCAGACTGTCCGCAATAGGCTGAGAGAGGCTGGACTGAGGGCTTGTAGGCCTGTTGTAAGGCAGGTCCTCACCAGACATCACCGGTAACAACGTCGCCTATGGGCACAAACCGACCGTCGCTGGACCAGACAGGGCTGGCAAAAAGTGCTCTTCACTGACGAGTTGCGGTTTTGTCTCACCAGGGGTGATGGTCGGATTCGCGTTTATTGTCGAAGGAATGAGCGTTACACCGAGGCCTGTACTCTGGAGTGGAATCGATTTGAAGGTGAAGGGTCCGTCATGGTCTGTGGCGGTGTGTCACAGCATCATCGGACTGAGCTTGTTGTCATTGCAGGCAATCTCAACGCTGTGCGTTACAGGGAAGACATCCTCCTCCCTCATGTGGTACCCTTCCTGCAGGTTCATCCTGACATGACCCTCCAGCATGACAATGCCACCAGCCATACTGCTCGTTCTGTGCGTGATTTCCTGCAAGACAGGAATGTCAGGGTTCTGCCATGGCCAGCGAAGAGCCCGGATTTCAATCCCATTGAGCATGTCTGACACATGTTGGATCGGAGGGTGAGGGCTAGGGACCCCCCCCCCCCCCCAGAAATGTCCGGGAACTTGCAGAAGCCTTGGTGGAAGAGTTGGTTAACATCTCACAGCAAGAACTGGCAAATATGGTGCAGTCCATGAGGAGGAGATGCACTGCAGTACTTAATGCAGCTAGCTGGTGGCTACACCAGATACTGACTGTTATTTTAGATTTTGACCCCCCGCCATTTGTTCAGGGACACATTATTCAATTTCTGTTAGCCACATGTCTGTGGAACTTGTTCAGTTTATGTCTCAGTTGTTGAATCTTGTTATGTTCACACAAATATTTACACATGTTAAGTTTGCTGAAAATAAAAGCAGTTGACAGTGAGAGGACGTTTCTTTTTTTGCTGAGTTTATATACAGTACCAGTCAAAAGATTGTAACCACCTACTCATTGCAGGGTTTTTCTTTATTTTTGCTATTTTCTACATTGTAGAATAATAGTGAAGACATCAAAACTATGAAATAACACATATGGAATCATGTAGTAACCAAAAAATTGTTAAACAATTAAAAATATATTTGATATTTGAGATTCTTCAAAGTAGCCACCCTTGGTCTTGATGACAGCGTTAAACACTCTTGGAATTCTCTTAACCAGCTTCATGAGGTAGTCACCTGGAATGCATTTCAATTAACAGGTGTGCCTTGGTAAAAGTTCATTTGTGGAATTTATTTCCTTCTTAATGTGTTTGTGCCAATTAGTTGTGTTGTGACAAGGTAGGGGTGGTATACAGAAGATATCACTATTTGGGAAAATACCATATTAGTCCATACTGTGGAAAGAACTGCTCAAATATGCAAAGAGAAATGACAGTCCGTCATTACTTTAAGACATGAAGGTCAGTCAATCCGGAACATTTCAAGAACTTTGAAAGTTTCTTCAAGTGCAGTCGCAAAAATCCTCAAGCGCTATGATGAAACTGGCTCTCATGAGGACCGCCACAGAAATGAAGACCCAGAGTTACCTCTGCTGCAGAGGATAAGTTCATTAGAGTTACCAGCCTCCAGCCCAAATAAATGTTTCCCAGAGTTCAAGTAACAGACACATCTCAACATCAACTGTACAGAGGAGACTTTGTGAATCAGCCCTTCATTGTCAAATTGCTGCAAAGAAACCACTACTAAAGGACACCAATAATTAGAGACATACTTGGGCCTATCTATATAGGCAGTTGTTTGTCAAAAAAATACTATAAAATCACCAGGAATACAGCAAAAAATGTAGTTAATTAAGGAAATCTGTTCCCAAGTATTCCCACAAATAAAAAAGAGACTTTTATGATCATGTCTCAATGTAATTAAGGTATGACATTATTATTTTGAAATCTATTTTGGGCTTTTTTTAGATCAATTTGCAGTGTAAAAATTGCCCTCGGCTGAATCTTGTTGCATACCCTCTATATTTTCCAAGTTTACAGTTTGCTAACTTAGTTGTTGACCCCTTTGTTTTTTGGAAACTGGGGGAAAATATATCTAAAACAGAACATCATTGATCACATCATCCAACTCATTTGCGACACTTTGAATCATTTCCTTCTCTTTGTACATTGATAGGCGATCTTAGAAACTGTTGTGTAACTCCGATTGTGCCTGTTTGGAGCACAAAGGTTCAAGTCTTACTAAATATATCTAGCCTAGCACATGGTTTAAGCTTCTAAAAAAGCAAAAGGAATCTAAACAAACATGGGTAAAAATAGCTCTCAAGCTCACCTCTGTGCTTCCACGTCAAGCATTTCGTAACTAGAAACGAACCAATTTTGCCAGTCATTCATGAATCACAAATTGGAAAAGGCTTGAACAACAAAATACAGAGTCAGCATTTTCATAAACATATATCTGAAATTCAATGTAAAGCAAGAGTACATTCCTCTGCTGGATTTTTGAAGCTTTATGTTGCTGCCTCTCCTCTTGAGAAGCTTCCAGTACGCCTCTACGTGGTTGGTCTTATGTGACCTCCTGTTATATTAAGAGCGCTTGTGTCAGGCCCGTCTAATGTGTGCAGTGGATGAGATGATTCATAACGTCATAAAGGACCACATCCAGCAATTACTCCATTATTAGCCAGCAGATAAAAGAGGGGGAGGAAGGAAAGGAGGGACGGATGGAGGGAAGGAGAAAGTGAGGGTGGTGTAAATCTCTCCTACAAAGTGTCATGAGGGTTTACATAAAGTGTTTAATTCAATTTGAAAGAAGCATCGCATCCATTCAAGAAGCCCTAAATCTTTTCCCTCCAACCGGCTTGGAAGAACTTCAGAACAACTTGACCCTGTATATGTTGAGAGGTCAAACAAGTCTTTTGATGGTTATCACTACCAGGGTCATTCAAAGGTCAAGAAATGTCATTGAAGATAATTCATTTTTTAATTGTGCTCATCTTTGAATACCTAATGTATAAATCTAATGGTTTAATAGGACTTGTCTGATGTGGCTCCTTGAAAAGCCCATTAACAATACTGTAGCTCTACGCTAGATCAGCCCAATCTATCCTTATTTGTCTTTCTCGTAAGGAGAATATAGATACTTTATTGCATTATGTCTAGTCTTTTTGTTTGACTATGGCCCGTTACAAAGTTTTTTTACATGTTTAGTATAAGTATATCATTTGTATTTTACTTTTTCCCACTAATCTTTGAATGATCCGTATTCAGCGATTCATGTCATACTTAGATGATTTGCAGATTAGTCGTGCCTTCTGTGAGTGAATGCCCATTAATAGATTATCTCAGTGATCCATTCTACCTTTTGTAATATGAAAATATCTTACTTTTTATTGCTTATGCAGCGGAGTGACACACAACTATTTTCATAGATTACTATAATCATGCCACAGTTGTTTCTGAAGATATTGGAGATGGCAAAGTGGATATGAAGAAATGCTTAACAATTTTTATTCTATTTTTTTGTGAAAGAAAACTGCCTGCCTGGCGGCTGATTATTTCCTTAGGACAAGCAATACATCTATAAGAGACAATTCAATTTTCAGGCTGGTAATAAATGTCACAGAAGATAACAAACAGCTGACGGAGAATTACAATTTGTTTTGTTTTCCCTCCTTGGTGGTGTGTGTGTGTGTGTGTGTGTGTGTGTGTGTGTATTTCCTTTCATGAAGTCAGTGCAGACATTATGTCTTCATATAAAAACATTAATGAGAGGAGAATCCTTGATGTTTTAAAACCAATTAAATCTGAAAATAAATCATGTGTATATAATTCCACACTTATAGTGGTGATACCATATCCTTCAATCTGTTCCACTTATGTTCCAATGGAGACAAACCTCAGACAAACTGGTAGAAAAAGGGCATATTTATTTAAAGCACTTTGTCCCCGACATAGAAAAATATGATTGATTTGAGTTGACAATAATAAATAGAGTGCCTGACTATCCTCAGGCCCCATTGGTAACGTACAGTAGTACAATCAATATCCAGTTTCACAATACAGCAAAGGCACTAGCATTTACTGCAATCAGAACAGTCGACAGGGGTTGTGGGAGGCATGGAAGGTGGCAGGGAGAGGTGATGTCTGGATCCATTCCTTGGTAGCCAATTCAATGGCAGCTGTGTATATACCTAGCCCATAGTAATGATGCAGGGTATGTGCCCATCCCATAGTTATGTTGTATGTGCCGACCCCATAGTGGCATTATATGTAACCATTCAGTCATTACAAAGTCATTACAGTAGCAAATAGGCTTGAACACTTGTGCCGTTTCTCGTAACTTTAGGCGTATACCTAATATTTGGCATTTGGAGTAGTAGGTTCATTGGGGTTGAAAGGTTGATTTGTTACTGCCCGGTTGTCCCATGGATTATGTGTACTATAGAGTGCAAAACAGTAGTAGTAGCATAGAGATTTAGGAAGGGGTTGGGATTAGAGAAAGAAGGGATGGTTTGTGAGAACAGGTGTGGGTTTCAGGATGGTATACAAAAAAAACAAGGAATGGGTCAATAGAAAAAGGAATTAAGTTTTAAAGAAAAGGGGAAAGGTTCACTGTAAAAGGAGAAAGGTTTGTTTGGTAGATGACAAGGTTTGTTACAGTAGATGGCACATAGCATACAGCGTATCACTCATCTAGACATGGCACTGGTAATGCTCCAATCGCTCATGGCATGGAATTTCAGTAGTGATTGTTAACAATTCAACAACAGGCTGTTTATTTGCAGCCATTGCATTTCTAGCGAGATGCTTTGCGGTGTTCCCAATCAGTGTTGACTTGTATTTCTGGCTGAATTTGGGTGCATATTTGGCTTAGAGGGGATAAATATATGCAGAAGGAAAAACAAGAATCTTAATATTAACACCTATATAGTACAAGTCAAAAGATTGGACACACCTACTCATTCAAGGGTTTTTCTTTATTTTACTATTTTCTACATTGTAGAATGATAGTGAAGACATCAAAACTATGAAATAACACATATGAAATGATGAACTAAACAAAAAAGTGTTAAGCAAATCAAAATATATTTTAGATTTTAGATTCTTCAAAGTTGGCACCCTTTGGCTTGATGACAGCTTTGCACACTTGGCATTCTCTCAACCGGCTTCACCTGGAATGCTTTTCCAACAGTCTTGAAGGAGTTCCCACATATGCTGAGCACTTGTTGGCTGCTTTTCACTCTGCGGTCCAACTCATCCCGAACCATCTCAAATGGGTTGAGGTCGGGTGATTGTGGAGGCCAGGTCATCTGATGCAGCACTCCATCACTCTTCTTCTTGGTCAAATAACCCTTACACAGCCTGGAGGTGTGATAGGTCATTGTCCTATTGCAAAAGAAATGAAAGCACAAACCAGATGGGATGGCGTATCGCTATAAAATTCTGTGGTAGCCATGCTGGTTAAGTGTGCCTTGAATTCTAAATAAATCTGAGTGTCACCAGCAAAGCACCCTCACACCATCACACCTCCTCCTCCATGCTTCACGATGGGAACCACATATGCAGAGATCATCCGTTCACCTACTCTGCATCTCAAAGACACAGCTTTGGAACTAAAAAAAACAAAGGACAGATTTCCACTGGTCTAATGTCCATTGCTCGTGTTTCTTGGCCTAAGCAAGTCTCATGTTCTTATTGGTGTCCTTTAGTAATGGTTTCTTTACAGAAATTCGACCACGAAGGTCTGATTCATGCAGTCTCCACTGAACAGTTGATGTTGAAATGTGTCTATTACTTGAACTCTGTGAAGCGTTTATTTGGGCTGCAATTTCTGAGGCTGTTAACTCTAATGAACTTATCCTGTGCAGCAGAGGTAACTCTGAGTTTTCCTTTCCTGTGGCGGTCCTCATGAGAGCCGTTTCATCATAGCGCTTGATGTTTGTTGCGACTGCACTTGAAGAAACGTTCAAATCTCTTGACATATTCCCGATTGACTGACCTTCATATCTTAAAGTAATGATGGACTGTTGTTTCTCTTTGCTTATTTGAGCTGTTCTTGCCATAATATGGACTTTTACCAAATAGGGCTATCTTCTGTATACCACCCCTACCATGTCACAAGACAACTGATTGGCTCAAACGCATTAAGAAAATAAATTCCACAAATTAGGTACACCTAAATTATTTGAAATGCATTCCAAGTGACTACCTCATGAAACTGGTTGAGAGAATGCCAAGAGTGTGCAAAGCTGTCATCAAGGCAAAGGGTGGCTACTTTGAAGAATCTGAAATATCAAATATATTTTGATTTGTTTAACACTTGTTTGGTTACTACATGATTCCATATGTGCTATTTCATAGTTTTAATGTCTTCACTATTATTCTACTACGTAGAACATAGTCAAAATAAAGAAAAACCCTTGAATGAATAGGTGTGGCCAAACGTTTGACTGATACTGTGTGTGTGTATATATATATATTCTTTAGATGCAGGATGATAAATGCAGGTTATTAATATGATGTAGAGGAAAGAGCAAATGATATGACACTATGACATTGAGTGGTAAGAATGTAGTATGACATAGCATGGTGACTTAGTGAGCAGCTCATTTAGTCAGTGAGTGCACACACATACACAATGTCCGGTTTGACCGTGATGCCTGGCTATTCTCTCCGCCCAATCCTTCAGAAGCTTTCAAACAAGGACATACTCTTTCCTTTCAGGGAGCCCAAAAATAGAGAAAGGAAAAATAATGTAATCATTATGCAACATCATAATCAAAACATATATATGCCATATTTGTTTGTTATTAATTGCTAATCATTTACATTGAGAAAAAAACTGATATCATTCAATATCTTATTAAATATAATGGAAAATTATAAGGCTTAAATGTTTCTCCAGTTCGATTGGTCACTCCGAACGTGATTCCGATTCGTCCCCTTGAAGAGACCAGGGAAGATGCAACTTCCTTTTCTTTCAGTTCTGTATTTCCCAAATATCCTGTCCTTGAGTTCCAGGTCCAGGTATCCCATGTAGACATATTGGTTTGAAATGTATTTTCCTCAGAAAAGGCCCTGATTGTCAGAACAAATTATGATAATTGTCACTTACTCCCAGACTTAAAGCAGTCAACCACTCATCCCTCTCAGAGGAATTTCTTCCCAGTGAGCCCAACATCTTGTGACAACTATCATGTCTGTTCTGTTTGTTTCATTGTTTTTATTCCAGTTTGGGCCATAATCCATTATAGCATAGTTGGGTGGGTCATCCCAGCCTAAACCACCCCAGAAAGTTTAACACAACTCCAGAAATTTCTACAAGACTTTAAAGCTCCATCTTGATATCCAAGATTAGTAGTGATATTGGCTGATAGTAGCCAATATTCCCAAACCCCTTCAGACTTGCTAGGGAGCAGCATGGGGGCCAGTGGGGCCCTAGATATGGAGCCCAGTGGCCCTTGGGAGTCCTGGTTTAGATGTTCCTCTGAGCAGTGAGGTACTTGAGGGCGGCTGCGCCGTACTTCCGGGACAGGTCTTGGTGGAACTCTTCTTTTAGGGTCTGCAGGCAGTAGCGGTAGCCCGGGCTGGAGCGAAACTTGGAGATGTCGAAGCTGGGTGCGTGTGGCATGTGGATCATGAACGCATTGGGCAGAACCATCAGGTCGTACTCCTGGGGGGTGGGAAAGGGGTGAAAATGTGTTTTATTTTATTTGTTTATTGGACACGGTCCGTGTACAACAGGCACCACATTTTAGCTACGTAGCTAATACTCATCTGCAGTCCCGGCTGTGACTGAATAGTTTAAGACTCGAGAAACAAAGTCACGTTCGTTGCTCTGAGGTGCTGAACACTGAAATGTCACGGCTTGACTTTGATTTATGGGCCATTACAATAGCTATTATTCCTGACTTAGCGAAAGCATTAAACCTAATAACAGAGGTCTACTGCGAATCAAATCTGTTCTAATCATTAGCATAACCTTAACTGAATTCCAAAGATGAGTTGAGGTTTTGAATAAAATGTAAATTATAAGGAGTTATTATGTGCAGATTATTTGGGAGTAGAGTCTGAGGATAAAATGTGAACAATAACTTTAACAACCATTTTTCTTCTCAACAAGCCATAAACAGATGAGGATATGCAGACTTTAACTTCATCTCTTTGTCTGCCCGTCTCGTTTGCTATGGTTGTTTGGTCTACCCAATGTGTGCAAATGTACTGTGGTGTGATAATGTGTCCTGGAGGAAAATAAATATATTATATTTTAACTCCCCACCATTATCCTCCATACTGTACCTGTGCATCCAGCTCCATGATATGGGAGACCTTGTTCCAGCCAAAGCCCACAAAGCGCTGGTCATACTCAGGGCAGTCCCGCTTCACCACCACATAGGGCTCAAAGTCTGCCTCCCACTCCACCTTATAGGGCGTGGTGGCTGTCCGCCACTTGGCGTAGTTGGTAGGAGCATGGCCCTTGGTCCAAACGTGATACCTGGGGAAGGCAAGGAGAAAGAGAAGTGTACAGGTGTGTTAATAATAGTTTTGAACAAGATTGCATTAAGTGCATTCGTGAAAGTATTCAGACCGCTTGACTTGTTCCACATTTTGTTACGTTACAGTCTTATTCTAAAATGGATTAAATCTTTAGTTTTTTTTTTCATCAATCTACACACAATACCTCATAATGACAAAGCAAAAACATGTTTGCTTTGGCATTTACACAAGTAATCAGACCCTTTAAAAACAGTACTTTGTTGAAGCACCTTTGGCAGTGATTACAGCATCGAGTCTTCTTGGGTATGACGCTACAAGCTTGGAACACCTGTATTTGGGGAGTTTCTCCCATTATTCTCCGCAGATCCTCTCAAGCTCTGTCAGGTTGGATGGGGAGCAACGCTGCACAGCAATTTTCAGATCTCTCCAGAGATGTTAGATCGGGTTCAAGTCTGGGCACTTGCTGGGACATTCAGAGACTTGTCCCGAAGCCACTCCTGAGTTGTCTTGGCTGTGTGCTTAGAGTCGTTGTCCTGTTGGAAGGTGAACCTTTGCCCCAATCTAAGGTCCTGAGTGCTCTGGAGCAAGTTTTTATCAAGGATCTCTCTGTACTTTGCTCTGTTAATGTCTCCTAGTCCCTGCCACTGAAAAACATCCCCACAGCATGATGCTGCCACCACCATGCTTCACCGTAGGGATAGTGCCAGGTTTCCTCCAGACGTGACGCTTGATATTCAGGCCAAAGAGTTCAATTTTGGTTTCATCAGACAAGAGAATCTTCTTCCTCATGGTCTGAGAGTCCTTTAGCTGCCTTTTGGCAAACTCCAAGTGGGCTGTCAAGTGGCTTTTACTGAGGAGTGGCTTCTGTCTGGCCACTCTAAAATAAAGGCCTGAATGGTGGAGTGCTGCAGAGATGGTTGTCCTTCTGGAAGGTTCTCCAATCTCCACAGAGATTGTACTTGGTCACCTCCCTGACCAAGGCCCTTCTCACCCGATTGCTCAGTTTGGCCAGCTCTAGGAAGAGTGTTAGGGGTTCCAATCTTCTTCCATTTAAGAATGATGGAGGCCACTGTGTTCTTGGGGACCTTCAATGCTGCAGAAATGTTTTGGTACCCTTCCCCAGGTCTGTGCCTTGACACAATTCTATCTTGGAGCTCTACGGACACTTCCTTCGACCTCATGGCTTGCTTTTTGCTCTGACATGCACTGTCAACTGTGGGACTTTATATAGACAGACTATTTTACACCATTTTAAAGACAAGACTCTCGTTAATCTAACCACATTGTCCGATTTCAAAAAGGCTTTACAGCGAAAGCAAAACATTAGATTATGTCAGGAGAGTACCCTGCCAAAAAGAATCACACAGTCATTTTCAAAGCAAGCATATATGTCACAAAAACCAAAACCACAGCTAAATGCAGCACTAACCTTTGATGATCTTCATCAGATGACACTCCTAGGACATTATGTTATACAATACATGCATGTTTTGTTCAATCAAGTTCATATTTATATCAAAAAACAGCTTTTTACATTAGCATGTGATGTTCAGAACTAGCATACCCACCGCAAACTTCCGGTGAATTTACTAAATTACTCATGATTAATGTTCACATAAAACATAACAATTATTTAAAGAATTATAGATACAGAACTCCTTTATGCAATCGCGGTGTCAGATTTTAAAATAGCTTTTCGGCGAAAGCACATTTTGCAATATTCTGAGTACATAGCTTGGCCATCACGGCTAGCTAATTTGACACCCACCAAGTTTGGCCCTCACCAAACTCAGATTTACTATAAGAAAAATTGGATTACCTTTGCTGTTCTTTGTCAGAATGCAATCCCAGGGCTTCTACTTCAACAACAAATGTTGTTTTGGTTCCAAATAATCCATAGTTATATTCAAATACCTCGTGACAAAAAATGTCAAAATATTCCATTACCGTACTTCGAAGCATGTCAAACGCTGTTTAAAATTAATTTTTATGCTATTTTTCTTGTAAAATAGCGATAATATTCCAACCGGGCGAAGTTGTATTCATTCAAAGGCTGAAAGAAAAAAATTGAGAATTCTCATGAACGCGCTTCTCAGTCTCACTGTTCCCAGGCTGACCACTCACAAACAGAGCTGCTGTACTTTGCCCAGAGACTGCAGACACCCCATTACACTTTCTGGCGCCTTCTGAGAGCCAATGGAAGCCTTAGAAAATGTCACGTTACAGCAGAGATGCTGTATTTTCGATAGAGATGCAACTGTAGGACAACAAATAGTCAGACAGGGCACTTCCTGTATGGAATCTTCTCAGGTTTTGGCCTGCCATATGAGTTCTGTTATACTCACAGACACCATTCAAACAGTTTTAGAAACTTTAGAGTGTTTTCTATCCAAATCTACTAATTGTATGCATATTCTCGTTTCTGGGCAAGAGTAGTAACCAGTTTAAATCGGGGAAGTTTTTTATCCGGCCGTGCAAATACTGCCCCCTAGACCCAATAGGTTTTAAGAAGGAAATACATTCCACAAATTAACTTTTTAAAAGCCACACCTGTTAATTGAAATGCATTCCAAGTGACTACCCCATGAAGCTGGTTGAGAGAATGGCAAGAGTGTGCAAATCTGTCATCAAGGCAAAGGGTGGCTACTTTGAAGAATCTCAAATATAAAATATATTTTGATTTGTTTAACAAATCCAAAGTTTTTTGGTTACTACATGATTCCATATGTGTTATTTCATAGTTTTGATGTCTTCACTATTATTCTACAATGCAGAAAATATTACAAATAAAGAAAAACCCTTGAATGAGTAGGTGTGTCCAAACTTTTGACTGGTACCGTATATATTATCAAATGACTTCAATGTATCAATGTAATCAATGTAATAAACATAGTATCAACATGAGGATGGCTGTTCCAAGTTATGTCACCTGGGTCTATTTCAGAAGGGCCATTCAAACCTCCTGATCTACAAGCCAGATTGACCAATGGGGCGAGCTGTTAGTGCAGGGGTACCTGAAGGTGTAGAGGGTCCCCATGTCCAGCATGGAGAGCAGCTCAGCTTTGGATTTGGGAAAGGAGAGGCGGTAGCGCAGCGTCTCAAAGGCCGGTACCACCAGAGCCTTCTTAGTGTTGGCCATGTCTAACTGGACCACTGACTTTCTGCGGGGATAAGATAGAGAAACAATTCATTTACAATGAATACTGTTGATCAGCTAGAGCCACAGCTCCCACTAGTTGGTTGGAATGCATTGCTGGCAACACCTTAGCTGTGGGTTCGACTCCCATATGGGCCATATATGAACATCATACATATGTTGTCTGTAAATTTCTTTGGATTAAAATGGCTGCTAAATGACAAAACAGAAATCTCAGCCAGTGTTCTGTCTATGTTTATGATGGAACATCTTTGGGAAGAACTACAACTCACCTGAGGTAATCATAGAGGCCGTACA
This sequence comes from Salmo salar, assembly GCF_965601325.2. Classification (NCBI taxonomy): domain Eukaryota; kingdom Metazoa; phylum Chordata; class Actinopteri; order Salmoniformes; family Salmonidae; genus Salmo; species Salmo salar. The sequence continues at coordinate 8,230,418 of NC_138301.1, read as the reverse complement.
TGGGCAGGAAGTCCACGTCTGCCAGGAACACATAGGGTGTGTTGGCATTCCTCAGGGCCACATTTCTCACCAGGTTGACAGGGTAGAACTGTCCCTCCTTGTATACGATATGGTAGCCCACGTTCTTACGGTTCTTCAGCACCTCGGAGGCCTGGGCGTAACGCAGGAACTGTTGGGCCTCAGCGTCAGACATGTACAAGGCCAGGCTGACAGGGCCTTCCCAGTGCTTACATATGGCCTCCAGCATCTGTAACCTGAGAGAAATAGAGATTACATAAAATACATACAGAGTCGTATAGTATCACACACATGTATAATGATAATAAAAGCAGTGGTGGAAGTAGAGAAGAAAAGATGAAGGAGGGGAAGAGGAAGAAGTAGAGAAATAAGCAAAATACAATCATATTTGTGGAGAGGTGCACTCCTGATTAGCCATAACGTGATAATGAATTCAAGCTCACATCTCCAACAACTAGTAAACCAAAGGTCAGTAGGGTCAGAGCTATAAGGTGAGTGTTTACCTGTCCATGGAGAGCTGTGCGACCAGCGTGACGTCCGTGTCGTCCCCGGTGGGCGTGTACTCGTACTGCAGAAAGTAGAGGTGCACGCGGTGCACTGTGATTCGCTCCCGCCTGAAGTCATAACACTGGTCGTCTTCATCCAGCTCCTCCAGAGCTCCTTGTAACTGGAGAGGAATGGACAGAGGGAGGTCAAAACCAATGTTTTTATTGTAAGTATTCCCTCTAATAGGCTAACATGGTTTCATGAGAGCATGTGGCACACCTGTACACTCTGTTGTATTCTGTCTGGATGTCCATGCATATGATAGTATAGTGAATAAAGGTATGGTGAATGTTAAAACCTACTTGAGGTGTTAGGGAGTGGTTTGTTAAATGTTATACAACGGGTGGTGCAAATCCTGAATGCTGATTGGTTAAAGCCGCATTCCAGCCGGTGTCTATTCCACAAGTTACCACCGGCTAAATCTATGACGTTAAGGTAACTTATAAACTTGATCTCCACTATAAAAGCATCTAGACATTATCTCACATTGCTTTTAGACTAACATTTAGTTTTCAACAGCGGAGATTTGTATAGACCTTGCAACATTGTTTCAATTTTCAAATTCTATCTCCAGCTGTCCCATAGTAATGAACGTCCGGGAGTCGGGACTGCGACAGACAGGCAGGCAGCGTTTCTCAGCCAGTCGAAATCATGAATCAGTTGGCATACTTTTTATGGGTATATACAAAGAAATGTCAATAGAAAGAAGGTAAAACAAAGTGCAGCTAGTTTGCAGTCTTTCCAGCTTCAGTTTGAAGTGATTGTGTTAGCTAGCTCCTCTGAACAATAGTGTCCTGACGAGAGAGTACATGTTCTATGCCATGTGAAATCGCACCTCATTATAAACTTAATCTACAAAAAAGTTAATTGGTGCCTATTAATCCTTCTGCCATGCAAACCTATTTTAGTTATGTGCCCTTCAGAGTGACTACACAGAAATATTTGGGAATTTGGGTCACACACAATTTAAAAGATGTCTATCAAGCCAATTTCCCTCCCTTGATACTCCGCCTGAAACAGGACCTTGAATGGTGGGATTTACTTTCTCTTTCTGTCACGGCCGTCGTAGTGAGTAGACCAAATTGCAGCGGGTATGTGAATGCTCATATTAGCTTTTATTGAACACTACACAAAAACAAGAAAACGAATGAACGACAGCTAAACAGTTTTGCAGGCTTTACACAGCAGTGCAAAAACAACTTCCCACAAAAGACAGGTGGAAAAAGGGCTACCTAAGTATGGCTCCCAATCAGCAACAACGATGTACAGCTGTTCCTGATTGAGAGCCATACCAGGCCAACACAAAGAAATACACAACATAGAAAGAACATAGAAATACAAAACATAGAACAATACCCCAAAAAAAACGACAACACAAAACAAACACACCCCTGCCACGCCCTGACCAAACTACAATAACAAATAACCCCTTATACTGGTCAGGACGTGACACTTTCTTTGGATGGAAGAATTAACATTGTTAAAATGAATGTATTACTTAAGCTTTTATACTTACTTCAATGTATTCCTATCTTTCTAACAAAATATTTTTTTATCTCCATAGATAAACTGATATATGCTTTTATCTGGAACAAGAAAAACCCTCGGATACGTAAGAGCATATTGCAGAGATCTCGTCCCCAGTGGTGATCTAGCACTTCCGAACTTTCAATACTATTACTGGTCAGCTAATATAAGAATCCTTCTATATTGGATGACAGAAATCCCTGATATTACAGGCCCGAAATGGTTGACCTTGGAGATCTCATCCTGTGGCCCCACCTCCTTAGCAGCCTTACTTTTCTCAAGACTTGCATTAGCTGAGCCTGTTTCCAAATACACTAAAAACACTATTGTGAAACATTCTCTAAAAATCTGGAAACAGTTCAGGCGATCATTTGATCTCAGTGAATTTTCAACTTCTGCCCCATTATTAAAGAACCATACATTCTCTCCGTCATTATTAGACAGTGCGCTTCATATCTGGTCTGGAAAAGGGATCTCCTCACTGAACAACTTGTACATTGATAAGGATTTTTCATCTTTGGAACAGTTAGTACAAAAGTTTAATACCTAGATCCCATTTCGTTAGATACCTGCAATTGCGTAGTTTTGTATCTTCATACTCTAGTAACTTCCCATCACGCGCACCTGCCTCCCCTCTATATTCTCTTTCTAAAGTGAACTCTTATATCAAAGGGGGCATAATCTTGATCTATACGTTATTAAACTCGCACAATCTGCATTCCCTGTACTCTCTTAAGAAACAATGGGAAGAGGATTTAGGTTAACAATTTACAGACGAAACTTGGCAGAGTATGCTTCAGAGAATACATTCTTCATCTATATGTCTAAGACATGTCGTAATTCAATTTAAAATTGTTCATCGGCTGCATTGGTCAAAGGCTAAATTATTCAAGATTAGGCCAGAAATAGATCCCACTTGTGACCGATGTAAGCAGGCTCACGCTACTATATTTGTTGTTTCATTGTTATGGATGTACCCATATAAATGTCACTAGAAAACAGCTTAAACACACGCAAATGAAGCTACTTTGTTGTTATTCTGGCTGTACTGGTTGACCGGACTATAAATTAGCCTTAGTTGTCTTGCTAGCAAGCAAAGAATAAGAACGTTGCCAGCCAGTACGGCAATAGAACATTTAAAACGAAAGACTGGGTCGCGTCCATAGATACAAAACAAAAAGACTGAACGACTGGGTCGCGTCTCTGGCAACCGAACCGATAGAACGAACAACCAGGTAGCAACCCTAGATTTGTGTCGGGACTATATCCTGTGGAAGGATGAAATAGTATTACTAATTTCATAAAAATAATGTTTTTAATGAAAATATGAGACTCGTTTCAGGAAACTAGGCGAATGTTGCGGGTCACTATTTCACAGGAGAGCCAATTGAATGTAAACTCTCTTAATCAAAATGCGTTGGAACGTGAACTTTCATGTGTCTTAATAACAGACTTGTATGCCATCTGTAAATATGAATACAATTGTTAAATTACGAGCCCAGTTGGTTTAGTCACAGAAAAAGAGAGCAACCTTCCCGCTAGCCTTGATTGGCTGAGATAATGAGTGGGCTGGACATGCCGAGAGATGAGTTTGGATTGGTCTGCCATATAGCACGCTTCTGTCTATTTGAGCTGGTCAGTATGTGTAGGTAATCCTGTCAAACACATCTTTTTTTATGTCTCGCATAGTAGAACTGCATAAGTGTTGCTCTCCACTTTCTGGACGACTGAGATTTTGAAATCAGTGTAATTACAGTATGATAGCTAAGGAGATGGCGAAAACACCTGTCGTTGGATTACATCTTCAAATGAAAGGCAACCATGGCATCCGTGACAGGGAGAGGCATCCATCCATGATAAGATAGTCTAGCTAGCTACATTTTCAGATATTACACTTTCTAATTTTGACAGAAAGTCATTTTCATTTCAAATTAAATTGTACTAGCTAGCTAGCTAACGTTCGCTGGCTGGCTCACTAGCTACTGTTACGTGTATGATCTTATTATCCGTATCTCAGAGGCATTTACTTTGCTAGTTATAGCCTAATGTTAGCCACAGTAGCTAGCGTTGGACCTGGTTGATTAGCTACCTGCAGATTCATGCAGGGTAGTAATGTCATTATGGTTATACATTGATTATGGTTCATTGTTTAGCTAGCTACATGTCTTAATAATAACAAAAGACTCCACTATGCAAGTAACCATTTCAATAGAATGTCACTGCGACAACGGTTGATAGACTGAGCTGGTAAATTCGCTCTGGCTATCTACTCCAATTTCAGAGCACTCTAGTCTGAGTATGCCAGAGTGCAGAATAACTGACGAATTTACGAATGCTCAACACCCGTTGAATATGGCCGGTGTCAGTAAACGTTGTCAAAAAAGTGTAAATTGTTGCCAGCAGCACAGTTGCAGTCACCAACATAAAAACAGCCTAACCAGCTCTGCTAGGGCGAGTAAAATGGTCAATGAGCTGTTCTCTCATTTGTGTCTGGAAGCAGCTGTTAGCTTGGGTGCTTGACTGTTGTTGTTAGGACAGAACGCTCGGATCAACTCTTAAAGAGATGGGTGGGGCTAAAGCTTAAGAGGGTGTGATCGATGCTGAATGGTTGTAGACAGAAAAGAGCTCGCCAGTAGGTACCAAAACATTGGCCATTTTCTCAAAAGTGAGGTTACAAGTTTATCAACTTAAAAATGCAGTGTATAATATACCATTTTGTAGCTCTGTGTTTCAGCTTTTATCCAATGTAAAAAAATAAAACATTTCAAATTTTGCTACATAAGACCGAATCAAGGCAGTTGGTCACATATGTCAATCATTATTTGAATATGTTGGTAACCTGTTGTATAAAAGTGCTAATGCCCTCGAAGCCGGTGTTTGGAGGATATATTGACACGGTTTGCCGCAACACCCATGCCAATATACCCTCCAAACACCGGCTTCAAGGGCATTTTACACACACAGAGATGAATACAAAGCCCTCCCTCGCCCTCCATTTGGAAAATCTGAAAATAATTCTATCCTCCTGATTCCTGCTTACAAGCAAATATTAAAGCAGGAAGCACCAGTGACTCGGTCAATAAAAAAGTGGTCAGATGAAGCAGACACTAAATTACAGGACTGTTTTCCTAGCACACAATGGAAAATGTTCAGAGATTTTTCCGATGGCATTGAGGAGTACACCACATTAGTCACTGGCTTTATCAATAAGTGCATTGAGGACGTCGTCCCCACAGTGACTGTACGTACACACCCCAACCAGAAGACATGGATTACAGGTAACATTCGCACTGAGCTAAAGGGTAGAGTTGCCGCTTTCAAGTAGCGGGACTCTAACCCGGAAGCTTATAAGAAATCCCACTATGCCCTCCGAAAAAAACATTAAACAGGCAAAGCATCAATACAGGACTAAGATCGAATCATACTACACTTGCTCCAACGTTCGTCGGATGTGGCAGGGCTTGCAAACTATTACAGACTACAAAGGGAAGCATAGCCGCGAGCTGCCCAGTGACACGAGCATACCAGATGAGCTAAATAACTTCTGGGCTCGCTTCGAGGCAAGCAACACTGAAACATTCATGAGAGCATCAGCTGTTCCGGACGACTGTGTGATCACACTCTCCGCAGCCGACGTGAGTAAGACCTTAAAACAGGTCAACATTCACAAGGCCGCAGGGCCAGACGGATTACCAGGACGTGTACTCCGAGCATGTCCTGACCAAGTGGCAAGTGTCTTCACTGACATTTTCAACCTCTCCCTGTCAGAGTCTGTAATACCAACATGTTTCAAGTAGACCACCATAGTCCCTGTGCCCAAGAACACTAAGGTAACCTGCCTAAATAACTACCGACCCGTAGCACTCACGTCTGTAGATAATGCTTTGAAAGACTGGTCATGGCTCACATCAACACCATTATCCCACTTCTATTTGCATACTGCCCCAACAGATCCACAGATGATGCAATCTATATTGCACTCCACACTGCCCTTTCCCACCTGGACAAAAGGAACACCTATGTGAGAATGCAATTAATTGACTACAGCTCAGCGTTCAACACCATAGTGCCCTCAAAGCTCATCACTAAACTAAGGACACTGGGACTAAACACCTCCCTCTGCAACTGGATCCTGGACTGCACGGCAAGTGGTACCGGAGAGCCAACTCTAGGTCCAAGAGGCTTCTAAACAGCTTCTACCCCCAAGCCATAAGACTCCTGAACAGCTAATCAAATGGCTACGAAGACTATTTGCATTGCCCCCCCCCCCCCTACGCTGCTGCTACTCTCTGTTATTATCTATGCATAGTCACTTTAATAACTCTACATACATGCACATATTACCTCAATTACCTCGACGCCGGTGCCCCCGCACATTGACCCTGTACCGGTACCCCCTGTATATAGCCCCGCTATTGTTATTTACTGCTGCTCTTACTTTTATTTATTTTTACGGTATTTTCTTAAAACTGCATTGTTGGTTAAGGGCTTGTAAGCAAGCACTTCAATGTAAGGTCTACAGCTGTTGTATTCGGCGCATGTGACAAATAAAATGTGATTTGATTTCTTTTGATTTATCACTTAATTATGGTTAACGTTAAGATAATGTTTTACTCACCTGTACACTCTCTGAGGTGGCATGGCTGGGGCAGCCAAACAGCTCTCGTCTCAGTAGGTTCCCATCGTACTCTAGGAAGGTTAGGTAAAGGTTCCTGAAGAACTCCACATGCTTGTTCTTCACACGAAGTTTCTTAGGAGAGTTCCAGTGGATCACCTGACACAGGACATAAACATGTTACCATGGTGACCTGTAGCCAGATGACTAGACGCAGTACATTCATAAGGAAATAAGTCAGGGATTTTAGTATATTGTGTGTGTGTGTGTGTGTGTGTGTGTGTGTGTGTGTGTGTGTGTGTGTGTGTGTGTGTGTGTGTGTGTGTGTGTGTGTGTGTATTTCCCTGCATAACCCTACCTTGAGGTCAGACACCTCTGTGTAGCACTGTTCGGAGCGTGTGTGGTCAGACAGCTGAACGTTCCAGAAGCAGGGCAGCTGATGCACTAGGACTGGGTTCTGCTTAATGAAAGCATTAAAGATGTCCTGCACACAAGATTACCCACTCACATTAAACACCTGTGTAATACCCTCCTTGAAAAAAGGTTTCCAAAAGGGTTCTTCGGTGTCCCCCTCTGTGTAAAGGGTTCTACATGGAACTCTACATGGAACTCAAAATAGTTCTACCAAGAACCAAAAAGGGTTATTCAAAGGGTTCTCCTATGAGGACAGCCGAAGAATATTTTTAGGTTCAAGATTGGACCATTTTTTTTCTAAGAGTATTATACACACTCGTTTTGACATTAAGATCATATAGAACTCTGGCACACAATAGTAAACATTCACATTTACACATGCGCCAAATGTTCAATAGAGATGTCCTACACACTTACATTACCATTTGCCTCATACACAGTATGCTTTGAGGCATAAGATTACCCTATATCAGGGTTCCCAACTGGCGGCCCGTGGGTCGAATTTTGGCCGAGGGTGGTTTTATTTGTACCCCAACATTTTTAGATATATACAGTTGAAGTTGGAAGTTTACATACACTTAGGTTGGAGTCATTAAAACTCATTTTTCAACCACTCCAAAAATGTCTTGTTAACAAACTATAGTTTTGGCAAGTCGGTTAGGACATCTACTTTGTGCATGACACAAGTAATTTTTCCAACAATTGTTTACAGACAGATTATTTGACGTATAATTCACTGTATCACAATTCCAATGGGTCAGACGTTTACATACACTAAGTTGTCTGTGCTTTTAAACAGCGTGGAAAATTCCAGAAAATTATGTCATGGCTTTAGAAGCTTCTGATAGGCTAATTGACATCATTTGAGTCAATTGGAGGTGTACCTGTGGATGTATTTCAAGGCCTACCTTCAAACTCGGTGCCTCTTTGCTTGACATCATGGGAAAATCAAAAGAAATCAGCCAACACCTCAGAAAATTGTAGACCTCCACAAGTCTGGTTCATCCTTGGGAGCAATTTACAAACGCCTGAAGGTACCACGTTCATCTGTTCAAACAATAGTACGCAAGTATAAACACCATGGGACCACGCAGCTGTCATACTGCTCAGGAAAGAGATGCGTTCTGTCTCCTAGAAACGAATGTACTTTGGTGCGAAAAGTGCAAATCAATCCCAGAACAACAGCAAAGGACCTTGTGAAGATGCTGGAGGAAACAGGTACAAAAGTATCTATATCCAAAGTAAAACAAGCTCTATATCGACATAACCTGAAATGCCACTCAGCAAGGAAGAAGCCATTGCTCCAAAACCGGCAAAAAAAAGCCAGACTACGGTTTGCAACTGCACATGGGGACAAAGATCGTACTTTTTGGAGAAATGTCCGCTGGTCTGATGAAACAAACATAGAACTGTTTGGCCATAATGACCATCATTATGTTTGGAGGAAAAAGGGGGAGGCTTGCAAGCCGAAGAACACCATCCCAACCGTGAAGCACGGGGGTGGCAGCATCATGTTGTAGGGGTGCTTTGCTGCAGGAGGGACTGGTGCACTTCACTAAATAGATGGCATCATGAGGGATGAAAATTATGTGGATATATTGAAGCAACATCTCAAGACATCAGTCAGGAAGTTAAAGCTTGGTCGCATAAAGCTTGGTCGCAAATGGGTCTTCCAAATGGACAATGACCCCAAGCATACTTCTAAAGTTGCGGCAAAATGACTTAAGGACAACAAAGTCAAGGCATTGGAGTGGCCAACACAAAGCACTGACCACAATCCCATAGAAAATGTGTGGGCAGAACTGAAAAAGCATGTGCGAGCAAGGAGGCCTACAAACCTGACTCAGTTACACCAGCTCTGTCAGGAGGAATGGGCCAAAATTCACACAACTTATTGTGGGAAGCTTGTGGAAAGCTACCCGAAACGTTTGACCCAAGTTAAACAATTTCAAGACAATGCTACCAAATACTAATTGAGGGTATGTAAACTTCTGACCCACTGGGAATATGATGAAAGAAATAAAAGCTGAAAGAAATAATTCTCTCTACAATTATTCTGACATTTCACATTCTTAAAATAAAGTTGTGATCCTAACTGAACTAAAACAGGGATTTTTTTACTAGGATTAAATGTCAGGAATTGTGAAAAACTGATTTTAAATGTATTTGGCTAAGGTGTATGTAAACTTCCGACTTCAACTGTATATATATTTTTATTTTTTATTGTTGGACATAGAAGACTGTAAAAACACCAGGAAATCAGCTTCAAGTGATTTTTATTCAAGACATCTGTTCCCAAGTATTTCCACGCATAATAGAGAGTCACTTGATCGTATACAAATGTGAGCAAGGTTTGAAATGATTAGGTTTTAGTCTAACATTTTATCTGTTTGGGCTTCTTGCAGTCAATTTGCAGTCTACAAATTATTTGTAATTATGTTACGGCCCTCTGACCATCCATTCAAGAAAAGAATTGGCTCAATCTAGTTAGGGGGAGTGATGAGCTCTACAGCAGAGTCTCACAACTCAATCGCTGGTTGAAAACTGTTTTCTGCCCCTCCCAAAAGACAGAATTTGTAGATAATTGGCCCTCTTTCTGGGACTCACCCACAAACAAGACCAAGCTCTCATCTTATCTATGAACATAGACAGGGCTCTAACTCCCCTAGCCCCACAATGAAATAGGGTGCAGGCCAGGCAGCAGGCTGTTAGCCAGCCTGCCAGCTTAGTGGAGTCTGCCACTAGCACAGTCAATGTAGTCAGCTCAGCGATCCCCATTGAGACCGTGTCTGTGCCTCGACCTAGGTTGGGCAAAACTAAACATGGCGGTGTTCGCCTTAGCAATCTTACTAGAATAAAGACCTCCTCCATTCCTGCCATTATTGAAAGAGATCGTGATACCTCCCATCTCAAAATAGGGCTTCTTAATGTTAGATCCCTCACTTCAAAGGCAGTTATAGTCAATGAACTAATTACTGATCATAATCTTGATGTGATTGGCCTGACTGAAACATGGCTTAAGCCTGATGAATTTACTGTGTTAAATGAGGCCTCACCTCCTGGTTACACTAGTGACCGTATCCCCCGTGCATCCCGCAAAGGCGGAGGTGTTGCTAACATTTACGATAGCTAATTTCAATTTACAAAAAAACCCACCAACGACGTTTTCGTCTTTTGAGCTTCTAGTCATGAAATCTATGCAGCCTACTCAATCACTTTTTATAGCTACTGTTTACAGGCCTCCTGGGCCATACACAGTATTCCTCACTGAGTTCCCTGAATTCCTATCGGACATTGTAGTCATAGCAGATAATATTCAAATTTTTGGTGACTTTAATATTCACATGGAAAAGTCCACAGACCCTTCCAGACTCCCTCTGCCTACCCAAGGACGTCAGAGGACAAAAATCAGTTAACCACCGAGCTGAGGAACTGAATTTAACCTTGTGCAATACCCTAGATGCAGTTGCACCCCTAAAAACTAAAAACAATTGTCATAAGAAACTAGCTCCCTGGAATACAGAAAATACACGAGCTCTGAAGCAAGCTTCCAGAAAATTGGAACGGAAATGGCATCACACCAAACTGGAAGTCTTCCGACTAGCTTGGAAAGACAGTACCGTGCAGTATCAAAGAGACCTCACTGCTGCTCGATCATCCTATTTTTCCAACTGAATTGAGGAAAATAAGAACAATCCGAAATTTATTTTTGATACTGTAGCAAAGGTATCTAAAAAGCAGCATTCCCCAAGAGAGGATGGCTTTCACTTCAGCAGTAATAAATTAATGAACTTCTTTGAGGAAAAGATCATGATCATTAGAAAGCAAATTACAGACTCCTCTTTAAATCTGCGTATTCCTCCAAAGCTCAGTTGTCCTGAGTCTGCACAACTCTGCCAGGACCTAGGATCAAAGGAGACACTAAAGTGTTTTAGTACTATATCTCTTGACACAATGATGAAAATAATCATGGCCTCTAAACCTTCAAGCTGCATACTGGACCCTATTCTAACTAAACTACTGAAAGAGGTGCTTCCTGTGCTTGGCCCTGCTATGTTGAACATAATAAACGGCTCTCTATCCACCGGATGTGTACCAAACTCACTAAAAGTGGCAGTAATAAAGCCTCTCTTGAAAAAGCCAAATCTTGACCCAGAAAATATAAAAAACTATCGGCCTATATCGAACCTTCCATTCCTCTCAAAAAAAATTGAAAAAGCTGTTGCGCAGCAACTCACTGCCTTCCTGAAGACAAACAATGTATACAAAACGCTTCAGTCTGGTTTTAGACCCCATCATAGCACTGAGACTGCACTTGTGAAAGTGGTAAATGACCTTTTAATGGCGTCAGACCGAGACGCTGCATCTATCCTCGTGCTCCTAGATCTTAGTGCTGCTTTTGATACCATCGATCAGCACATTCTTTTGGAGAGATTGGAAACCCAAATTGGTCTACACGGACAAGTTCTGGCCTGGTTTAGATCTTATCTGTCGGAAAGATATCAGTTTGTCTCTGTGAATGGTTTGTCCTCTGACAAATCAACTGTAAATTTCGGTGTTCCTCAAGGTTCCGTTTTAGGACCACTATTGTTTTCACGATATATTTTACCTCTTGGGGATGTCATTCGAAAACATAATGTTAAATTTCACTGCTATGCGGATGACACACAGCTGTACATTTCAATGAAACATGGTGAAGCCCCAAAATTGCCCTCGCTAGAAGCCTGTGTTTCAAACATAAGGAAGTGGATGGCTGCAAACTTTCTACTTTTAAACTCGGACAAAACAGAGATGCTTGTTCTAGGTCCCAAGAAACAAAGAGATCTTCTGTTTAATCTGACAATTAATCTTGATGGTTGTACAGTCATCTCAAATAAAACTGTGAAGGACCTCGGCGTTACTCTGGACCCTGATCTCTCTTTTGAAGAACATATCAAGACTGTTTCAAGGACAGCTTTTTTCCATCTACATAACATTGCAAAAATCAGAAACTTTCTGTCCAAAAATGATGCAGAAATATTAATCCATGCTTTTGTTACTTCTAGGTTGGACTACTGCAATGCTCTACTTTCCGGCTACCCGGATAAAGCACTAAATAAACTTCAGTTAGTGCTAAATATGGCTGCTAGAATCCTGACTAGAACCCAAAGATTTGATCATATTACTCCAGTGCTAGCCTCCCTACACTGGCTTCCTGTTAAGGCAAGGGCTGATTTCAAAGTTTTGCTGCTGACCTACAAAGCATTACATGGGCTTGCTCCTACCTATCTTTCCGATTTGGTCCTGCCGTATTTACGTACACATACGCTCCGGTCACAAGACGCAGGCCTCCTATTTGTCCCTATAATTTCTAAGCAAACAGCTGGAGGCAGGGCTTTCTCCTATAGAACTCCATTTTTATGGAATGGTCTGCCTACCCATGTGAGAGACGCAGACTCGGTCTCAACCTTTAAGTCTTTACTGAAGACTCATCTCTTCAGTAGGTCCTATGATTGAGTGTAGTCTGGCCCAGGAGTGTGAAGGTGAACAGAAAGGCTCTGGAACAACGAACCGCCCTTGCTGTCTCTGCCTGGCCGGTACCCCTCTCTCCACTGGGATTCTCTGCCTCTAACCCTATTACAGGGGCTGAGTCACTGGCTTATTGGTGTTCTTCCATGCCGTCCCTAGGAGGGGTGCGTCACTTGAGTGGGTTGAGTCACTGAAGTGGTCTTCCTGTCTGGGTTGGCGCCCCCCCTGGGTTGTGCCGTGGCGGAGATCTTTGTGGGCTATCCTCGGCCTTGTCTCAGGATGGTAAGTTGGTGGTTGAAGATATCCCTCTAGTGGTGTGGGGCTGTGCTTTGGCAAAGTGGGAGGGGTTATATCCTGCCTGTTTGGCCCTGTCCGGGGGTATCATTGGATGGGGCCACAGTGTCTCCTGACCCCTCGTGTCTCAGCCTCCAGTATTTATGCTGCAGTAGTTTATGTGTCGGGGGGCTAGGGTCAGTCTGTTATATCTGGAGTATTTCTCCTGTCTTATCTGGTGTCCTGTGTGAATTTAAGTATGCTCTCTCTAATTCTCTCTTTCTTTCTCTCTTCTTTCTTTCTTTCTTTCTTTCTTTCTTTCTTTCTTTCTTTCTTTCTCTTCTTTCTTTCTTTCTTTCTTTCTTTCTTTCTTTCGGAAGACCTGAGCCCTAGGACCATGCCTCAGGACTACCTGGCATGATGACTCCTTGCCGTCCCCAGTCCACCTGGCCGTGCTGCTGCTCCAGTTTCAACTGTTCTGCCTGTGGCTATGGAACCCTGACCTGTTCACCGGACGTGCTACCTGTCCCAGACCTGCTGTTTTCAACTCTCTAGAGACAGCAGGAGCGGTAGAGATACTCTCAATGATCAGCTATGAAAAGCCAACTGACATTTACTCTTGAAGTGCTGACCTGTTGCACCCTCGACAACTACTGTTATTATTATTATTTGACCATGCTGGTCATTTATGAACATTTGAACATCTTGGCCATGTCCTGTTATAATCTCAACCTGGCAGAGCCAGAAGAGGACTGGCCACCCCTCATAGCCTGGTTCCTCTCTAGGTTTCTTCCTAGGTTTTGGCCTTTCTATAGAGTTTTTCCTAGCCACCGTGCTTCTACACCTGCATTGCTTGCTGTTTGGGGTTTTAGGCTGGGTTTCTGTACAGCACTTTAAGATATCAGCTGATGTAAGAAGGGCTATATAAATACATTTGATTTGATTTGATGATCCCTGCCCGATATTAACATATGTTAAGAAAAGTAATGATCTAAAGAGTATTTAATAATATTCTGAATAAAGATAATAGACTAGAATAGAATAAAAGTAAATAAACAGACCTGGTCAGCCAGCGAGGTACTGAGCATGCTCATTAGCTCTCTCTCGGCGGTCAGCCTCCACATCTGCTCCCAGCCAATCCGTCGCAGCCTCTCCAGGTAGAGCAGGATGACCCCAGTGTTGAAGCCTCGTCCCAGGGCGGGCCAGGGTTTGTGGTTCTTCCACAGGTTCCCCAGGTACCAGTCACTCTGGTTCTCCACCAGACCTATCACCTGCTTGTCTGCAATCACAGCATCACCAATCATCATTCATCCGGATTTTAAAATGCTGATTATCATTGGTAATGAGGTGTAGTCTTCAGCATATAGACAGCTTTTGAACTACTAGTTTATCAAATATAATTTTTGTCCTCTAGGCATTTTTGCCCTCAAGGGATTGTTGCTTTATAGCATTAAAAAAAATGTACAATTCAGTAATTTGCTTTATCACTCAACCAATTAATTCATTATTCAATCAATCAACCAGAAATCTTTATCAAGGTCAAAGGTCGTACCAGTGAACTTCCTGAAAATGGCCCAGAGCTCAGCGATGTCAGTGGCAAAGGTGATGTCCGTATCCAGGACTATGACCTTTGTGAGGTCAGAGGGCAGCGCTTTGGTTAGGGTCAGCTTCATCAGGCCGTAGATACCTGAGTAGTGCTTGTTAGGTATCCATGACACCTCAGACTGGAAGAGAAGAGAAGGTAGAGGGATGGAAAGAGAAAGCAAGAGCGAGGTTGAACAACTTTAGACCTCACAAATATTGATTTAAAAAAGAAAGGGAACATAAAGTTGCAAGGTATGAAAAATAATGTAATTAAAAGCAACACCACTGTGGATCTTTGTCAGGTGTGTAAGGGTATTCTCCTTCCTTTAAATAGCTAACTTGCTCAGACATCCGTTTCCTAAGATCCCTTTAGTATAAAAGACCCTTTAAACCAGAGGTGAATTGGAACATTACTACTGTTTACTCAATAGCATCAACCTTTAAAAAATATCACCTCTTTTTATGCCCAGGATATACCCAAATGAATACGGAAACCTGCATAACTCTTGGCATGCATCTGGGAAACCATGTCTGATCATGTATTCCTCTTGATTCTACAGAACGGGATCTGCATAAGTGAATCATTTGCAAATTTAATCAGCTCAGAAGATGCAGTGTTTCCTTCTCTGTTTGAACTGAGTTAATGAAAACTGTGAGTAGGTTGAGACATTTGAGAGCACAAGGGGCTTTTGTTCCTGCTAAGCTTGTGGAGGCTGAGAGAGAATTTGATGATGGGGACAGAGACGGAACCAAGTCATATTACAGGTCGAGGCAGGTTATAATGTGAGTTGAGCAACAACATGTTACTTTATGAACCCTTTATCAATAGCAAAGAGCCAAAGCTAGACGCACAGATCCACCCACCAACAGTACATGCACGCAACACACACATACTACACACAAAGACACAGTACATGCATACATACACCCCCCCTCTTACACATCACTGTTGTAAGAGTAGGGAAAGGGAAGAGAAGGAGGGAGTAAAGAGCACGTAGAACAAGGAAAATTGAATGAGAGCAAGTATGGTCTCCAGTCCTTGTGAAGTGTCTACTTGATTTCCCTTTCTCCTGCCAACTGATTGATTGGAAAGGGGTGGAATTCCCCTTTAATGTCAATGGTTGCTCACAGAGTGCACACCATTGTTTTCCTAAACACTGATTTAAAAGGTAGAGCAGACACTCAGGCTCCTGAGGACCATAGTTGGCATTTACCTTGAGTTCATCTGCGTCGTAGAAGCTAACTTGTACAGACGGAACCATCCAGGACTGGAACAGAGAACTCAGGATCTGATTGGCTACTGCGTCTGTGATGAAGTGGAAATGGAGAGGGTTTTTCCTGAGAGAGCGAGAGAGAGAAAGTGAGAGAGCGAGAGAGAGAAAGAGAAACATATGCCAAGAGCTACTCAAGTGCTTAATCTCTCTGATTATGAAGAGTCTAGCATTTCCTAAACTTCCAATAATGAATTAATAAATCATTCTCATTTTTACAAGTGGCCTTCGAATTGACTTCATCCTTATTGGCTCAGGATTCATCAAGTCGAACAAACAACTACTGTTGCTATATTAGGTGTAGCTGAAGCTATAGCAACGGGTGTAGTTGTATGTGAAGCTCTGTTGTGTTACCTGTGGAACAGGATGGACTTGACCAGGGTGACCACATCTCTGCTGGCGTTGTGACCGGCACACACGCACGCTACATGGATCAGCTGCACAGAAAAGAGAGAAGCTATGCCATCAACACTGCGGCGAATATCAACTCCCTACATTTTAGCACTATAGCCATGTTATTTAACTATGTCTATGTTCTTTTATCCAAAACACACAAACACCAATGACAGTAGATTTGACATATCAACTTAACACCAATGACCAAACAGCGAAGCTAAACTAAACACAGCTAAAACACAGAGCTGCGCTAAAATAAGTACTTGATCCTGGCTCACCTCACACTTCAGTACGGTGGGCGAACGGGGACACTCTGTGTGATTGGCTCTCTCCTCCGCCGTGTTCTCCACATCCTCGGGCCCAGTGTCAGCTGACGCCCCCCACGCCGCGTTGCCGTAGTTACCACCGTCGGCGGGCTGGCCGGCCGTGCCCTGCAATTGGCTGAGCTGCAGGCGGATCTGCCGGTTCTCCTCCTCCATCTCCCGCACCCGCGACTCTAGAACCGCCCGCTCTAGAACCCGTGCCTCGGGCGTCTCTGACAAACAGGGGGACAGGAGGAGAGAACGCCCATCTGGAGAGGGGGGAGGGGGAGGCGAGGAGGGGATAGAGGGGAATTAGGATTAGGGTTGAATAAAATCTTTCATTTCTAGAGTTGTATAACACACAAAGCTGACACAGCTGAAATGCACTCTGGGAATGTTCACACCCTGTTCCTGGTCGCTCAGAGGAAAGTGGGTGAGAGAGAGAAATACTGATATGTAGACAGTCAGACCTAATACTGACACAGATACTGTACGAGGACAGCCTTGTCCTCTCGTGTGTACACAGTAATTCACTGCTTCCTATGGCTATTCCATAGAGCTGAAGTGAACCTTACTGCACTATAACACCCCATCAGTCATCTCAGGTACAGTATGTGTGAGAGAGGATTTGCATGCACATGTGTGCACTTGTGAATTTTGGCGCGCTTCATAAATTGGTCTATCGTTTTTGTTTACAACAGGATACTTAACCACATTCTCGGACAAAGATATCTCGGAATGTCGAACAGCCCTCAGGATTGTTAGTACAGATGCCGTATCTTAATTTGAGCCAGTTTCACACAGAAAGATTATAATCCTGCAGCAAGAGGAAAGGTGAATTGTTAGGGACAGATCAAAATTGGGAAGGGTTGTTTTTTTGTGTTTTTTTGGGGCACAGGGGAGCGTAGTGTGTTTTGTCCCTGGTTTACATTCGCTCTTTTGCAGGATTTATTATATAATTGATTCTATCCTAGCCACATTTCCACATCTGTTTGCATGCGCCTCCCCTACAGTGCCTTCGGAAAGTATTCAGACCGCTTGACTTTTTCCACATTTTGTTAAGTTACAGCCTTTTTCTAAAAGGTATTACATCGTTGTTTTTCCCTTCGTCAATCTACACACAATACCCCATAATGACAAAGCAAAAACTGTTTTTTAGAACTGTTAGCTCATTTATAAAAAAAGAAAAACTGAAATATCACATTTACATAAGTATTCAGACCCTTTACTCTGTACTTTGTTGAAACACCTTTGGCAGCCATTACAGCCTCGAGTCTTCTTGGGTATGACGCTACAAGCTTGGAACACCTGTATTTGGGGAGTTTCTCCCATTCTTCTCTGCAGATCCTCTCAAGCTCTGTCAGGTTGGGTGGGGAGTGTTGATGCACAGATATTTTCAGGTCTCTCATGACAGGTTTGATCGGGTTCAAGTCCGAGCTATGGCTGGGCCACTCAAGGACATTCAGAGACTTGTCCCGAAGCCACTCCTGCATTGTCTTGGCTGTGTGCTTAGGGTCGTTGTCCTGTTGTAAGGTGAAACTTCGCCCCAGTCTGAGATCTCTCTGTACTTTGCTCCGTTCATCTTTGCCTCGATCCTGACTAGTCTCCCAGTCCCTGCCGTTGAAAAACATCCCCACAGCATGATGCTGCCACCACCATGCTTCACCATTGGGATGGTGCCAGGTTTCCTCAAGGACGTGACGAGAGTTCAATGTTGGTTTCATCAGACAAAATAATCTTGTTTTTCATGGTCTGAGAGTCTTTAGGTGCCTTTTGGCAAACTCCAAGCGGGCTGTCATGTGCTTTTTACTGAGGAGTGGCCTCTGTCTGGCCACTCTACCATAAAGGCCTAATTGGTGGAATGCTGAAGAGGTGGTTGTCCTTCTGGAAGGTTCTCCCATCTCCACAGAGGAACCCTAGAGCTCAGTCAGAGTGACCATATGGTTCGTGGTCACCTCCCTGTCCAAGGACCTTCTCCCCCGATTGCTTAGTTTGGCTGGGCGGCCAGCTCTAGGAAGAGTCTTGGTGGTTCCAAACTCCTTCCATTTAAGAATGATGGAGGCCGCTGTGTTCTTGGGGACCTTAAATGCTGCAGAAATGTTTTGGTACCCTTCCCCAGATCTGTGCCTCGACCCAATCATGTCTCGGAGCTCTACAGACAATTCCTTCAACCTCATGGCTAGGTTCTTGCTCTGACATGCACTGTCAACAGTGGGACCTTATATAGACAGGTGTGTGCCTTTCCAAATCATGTATAGTCAATTTAATTTACCACAGGTGGACTCCAATCAAGTTGTAAAAACATCTACATTTCGAGTCTCATAGCAAAGGGTCTGAATACTTATGTAAATAAGGTATTTCCGTTTTTCTATATCAAGTTGTTTTGGTACTTCCCTTATGCACTACGCTTTTCTGCATGCTAACTTTTACTATACCACGCACATTATACAAAACATTAACACGTACTCTTTCCATGACATCGACTGACCAGGTGAATCCAGGTGAAATCTATGATCCCTTCTTGATGTCACTTGTTAAATCCACTTCAATCAGTATAAATGAAGGGCAGGAGACAGATTAAAGTATTTTTAAACCTTGAGACTATTAAGACGTGTGTCATTCAGAGGGTGAATGGGCAAAACAAAACATTTCAGTGCCTTTGAACAGGTGCCAGGCGCACCGTTTTGGGTCAAGAACTGCGACGCTGCTTGGTTTTTCACAGTCAACAGTTTCCCGAGTGTATCAAGTATGGTCCACCACCCAAAGGACATCCAGCCATCTTGACACAACTGTGGGAAGCATTGGAGTCAGCATGGGCCAGCATCCCTGTTGAATACTTTCAACACCTTGTAAAGTCCATGCCCTGACGAAATGAGGCTGTTCTGAGGGCAAAAAGGGGGGGGCCTCGGTTCGATCGATAATGGTTCACGGAGATTACAGTTTCTATGTGAAGAGAGACGTAGGCCACGTCTCAAACAACTATTATTTATTTTTTTTACCACTTTTTCTCCACAATTTTGTGGTATCCAGTTGGTAGTTACAGTTTTGTCTCATCGCTGGGAGAGGCGAAATTCGAGAGCCGCGCGTCCTTCAAAACATAACCCAACCAAGCCGCACTACTTCTTGACACAATGCCCACTTAACCGGGAAGCCAGCCGCACCAACGTGTCGGAGGAAACACCGAACACCTGGCGACTGTGTCACCGTTCACTGCTCCCGGCCCGCCACAGGAGTCACTAGTGCGCGATGGGACAAGGACATTCCTGCCGGCCAAACCCTCCCCTAACCCGGACGACGCTGGGCCAATTGTGCGCCGCCCCATGAGTCTCCCGATCGCAGCCGGCTGCGACAGAGCCTGGACAGCAGGTAGCTCAATATTAGTAAAGTATTCCTAATGTTCGGTGTACTCAATGTAGTCTACCGGTCTATCCTGCCCTCTATCCACCATTCATAGTGACAGCAGTGGTAGGTGCACCGTTTGTCAAGATCATCCACCTCTGGCCTGCTGGCCCCCCTACCTCTGAGGAAGCACAGTTCCCGCTCAGCCCAGTCAAAACTGTTCGCTGCTCTGGCACCCCTATAGTGGAACAAGCTCCCTCACGACGCCAAGACAGCAGAGTCAATCACCACCTTCCGGAGACACCTGAAACCCCACCTCTTTAAGGAATACCTAGGATAGGATAAAGTAATCCTTCTAACCCCCCTCCCCCCAAAAAAGATATAGATGTACTATTGTAAAGTGGTTGTTCCACTGGATATCATAAGGTGAATGCACCAATTTGTAAGTCGCTCTGGATAAGAGCGTCTGCTAAATGACTTAAATGTAAATGTAAATGTAAATGCAAGAGGCAAACTGTCAATCATGCCACATATAAAAGCATTCAAAGCTGCATACATTTTCAATATAAATCCACAAGAACAAATAGGAATAGCTGATAGGCAGTCGAGAAGCCAGGTGCATCATTGTGCATAAAATAACATTGAAGACATGATCTTGTATAGGGGCAATACAAAATTCTACTCTAGGCTGCAGTGAAAATGTCCTTTGAATAATGACATAAAAGCCCTATGATTTTTAATGTTTCATTCCATTTGGATCAGTTGTGGGTCTACTCTCGACCATTTTTAAGGTCTAGAAAAGCGCAGTAGCAGACCATTCCGGCTGTATTTTTACTTCTGATACGGAGAAGTGCTGTCTGTTGCAGATAATCATTCTCCCAAGTCATCCTTTAATAATGTGGCCATATACAACTGTATGCTCTCGGTAGGCCCAGCTATTCAGGAAAGCTTATCGCACGATCTGCTTCCTCTCCAATCCGAGCGGCCATTCCTTGTACACCTAGAACCTGACGCTTCAATATAGCCTAAATATAAACTTTTAAAATGTATTACCTTTTATATGTGCTACTTCAAAAGTCTACTGTAGGCATGCACACGTTTGTCCAAAATATAATTCCAACCTCCTCAAAATGGCTTGATATTAACCAGGTTTCCATTCAACATTTTTATGTGAGTAAAGTACGTCGGATAAAAATTGTCAAGACATCATGGGAAAGCATGCAGTTATTAGGCTACAGATGACATAAATTATGATGAACTTCACCGTGTGGTGAAAGTGCTTGATGTTCCTTTCAATAAATATCAAGGGTCTTATTCTGGTTACATGAATGATGCTTGTCTGCCGTTAAACCAATAAAAATAATCTCGCACTTGTGTCCATAATAATCTCATCATGTAGGCTATTGTTGGCTAGAGCTCACGTGCCAAAACCAGAGTGGGCATATTCACCATACCTACACATTGTTTTGAGACAAAACCATCAGTAGGACTAAATGCGATGGAAACTCATTTATCTTGTATTTTTTTTCCGCTACATGGGAATTTAAAGCAAAAGTTATTTTTATGTGGACTACGTATTTACGCAACAAGTCAATTTAATGGAAACACAACTCTGATGGGAAAATATTGTTTGTATGCTGATTTTTTTCATATTCACATGAAAATCTGTCACCAATTGGATGGAGAGCTCGCTATAGGGACACCCTAAAGACTCTGGCAAGTGTGGTAGTCCAGTGATTCACAGGCAGCCCCAAACATCTAAAGAATAAGCTGCAGACCAGCAAAAACAAGCTTGTAAGAATTGTACTTAAACTCCCCCCTCATACTCATCTAGAGGTCGAGCATTTTTTTGTCTGTGTCTCTGTAATGTCTCTCTATGACATTTCATTATGTATCTATGCAAGAAAATAGGGACCACAATGGAAATAAGTGTCACGTCCTGACCAGTAAAGGGGTCTTTTTGTTATTGTAGTTGGTCAGGACGTGGCAGGGGTGTGTTTGTTTTGTGTTGTTGGGTTTTTTGGGTACTGTTCTATGTCATCTATTTCTATGTGGTTATCTAGTTGTTCTATTTCTATGTTCAGGGTTTTGGTTTTGGTTTGGCTGTTCTTCGTTGCCTCTAATTGGAGGCCATATTTAAGTAGGGGTTTTCAGCTTGTGTTTTGTGGGTGGTTTTCTCTGTGTATAGTCAGTGTACCTTACAGGACTGTTTTCGTCGTTCGTTTGTTCAGTGTTCATTTTCTTTCAATAAAACAAGAAGATGATTCACATACCCGCTGCAGTTTGGTCCCATCCTTATGACAAGTATGACAATAAGTCTGACTTTATTGTGCAATCCCGGTCACTTTGAAAAATTGTTGTACTGTGTGTATATGTATTTGTTTTTACTGAATCATTCAAATCAATCCAAACTGTGCAGCGAAACATTTGATTAACGGAAAGAGACATCTGTTAAAAAACACCAAAAAGTTGAATGACATTCGGTGATTGTCAAGCCAATCCTTTGATACTAGGTCGGTATGGAGGGATGCATTTTCTGTTTGTCGAGATTGACATCTATTTATTGTGGTGTTGAAAATGCAAACCATGATATTAAGTGCCCGAAGTCGGTATGCTTTGTTTATTGGTTGTGGGGTGCATTGGCACAGAAACCTGTTTCGTTATCTTTTTTTTGTTGCAAATATTTTCTATAATTATATGAAAATCTGATTGCCCCTAGCTGATCATTTTCTGCAGCCGGCTCTGATTGTAGTGTTACTCTTCAGCTCCACTATATGCATTGTACTCACACAGGAAGCGGCGCAGGTCCTAATCCAGGCACTTGTCATCTCCCGTCTGGATTACTGCAACTCGCTGTTGGCTGGGCTCCCTGCCTGTGCCATTAAACCCCTACAACTCATCCAGAACGCCGCAGCCCGTCTGGTGTTCAACCTTCCCAAGTTCTCTCACGTCACCCCACTCCTCCGCTCTCTCCACTGGCTTCCAGTTGAAGCTCGCATCCGCTACAAGACCATGGTGATTGCCTACGGAGCTGTGAAGGGAACGGCACCTCCATACCTTCAGGCTCTGATCAGGCCCTACACCCAAACAAGGGCACTGCGTTCATCCACCTCTGGCCTGCTGGCCCCCCTACCTCTGAGGAAGCACAGTTCCCGCTCAGCCCAGTCAAAACTGTTCGCTGCTCTGGCACCCCAATGGTGGAACAAGCTCCCTCACGACGCCAGGACAGCGGAGTCAATCACCACCTTCCGGAGACACCTGAAACCCCACCTCTTTAAGGAATACCTAGGATAGGATAAAGTAATCCTTCTAACCCCCCCCCCCCCCCCCCCCCCCTTAAAAGATTTAGATGCACTATTGTAAAGTGGTTGTTCCACTAGATATCATAAGGTGAATGCACCAATTTGTAAGTCGCTCTGGATAAGAGCGTCTGCTAAATGACTTAAATGTAATGTAAATGTAATTGTGCTGCTTTGCCATCAGCATCACATCAATGTGAAGTTGTACCTGCTACACAGAGTTTGTTGTTTTGAGAGAGGAGCAGAATCTTTATTCAGTTTTGCCTACTGTACCATATTCATCGATTATGGGTAAGTATAATAGCTTTGGTCCAGTTTTTCACAAGTGCTCACTAAATTGTCGCTAGTGGTTATACTAAATGATCCCCTAATTTGACACGCTGCTTTTAAACCTACAGTAGCTAGTCAATGTAACTAGCTAGCTAGTAGTAGTAGCTTCTTGACTAAAATAACCAGTGATGTATAGTCGTGGCCATATGCAACCAAAATCGTCTTTATTTGTCATCATTTCAATTCACAAGATAGAATGAACGTTCGCGTCAGCCATCGAGATTTTAACCTCTGTGGTTCTTGAGCTTGGACGCTGACATTGGACGTGACGCATCGCGAGCGCAACACGGGCTGTGAAGCCGCTTTCATTGATTTCAAGGAAGCATTTCCTCAATGGCTGATGGCAATGCCGGACGCCCGATGGCTAAAGTGTAGCAGGGCCGTAATGAAACAGGCGATGAGAGTTCGTCTGTGGTGGTCGGTGAACACTCAACTTTCTGGCCCGTAGGCCTGCGTGACATCAACCGTGCCACATAAGCATGCTGAAGTGGCAAAGGCGATATACAAGTTTGTAAACAAAGGGTCGTTACAGTTATTGTTATTTGGGGTTTAAAACATTATTTTGAGCCTGACATTTCAAAACGGAAATGACAAACTTTAGAAGCCTTTTTAAAACCTTGAATGCGCTACACGTTTGCGTCTCCAAATTCCTGCAACAACAGGATGCTCAAATTAAGATGCGGCATCTGTATACCGTACTGCAGTTCAGTGGAAAAGTTGTTCCGGTCAGTCATGTAACCATGGCGACAGGCAGGTACTACTCACTCTCCAGGTTCCCAGCCAGCAGGTAGAGCCAGGTGAGCAGGATGACGGCGGTCAGAGATGCCACCAGCAGCTTCAGACGGCCTCGAAACGGCATGTGCATGATGGGACGGCCCGGCGGGGGGCGGGGAGGGGGGGTGGGAGGTGAGGGCTCAGGTGGGGCTCAGTCTCACATCTGCTTCCTGCTGCATCCTCTCATCTGGAGGGAGAGATGAGGGGAAAGAGAGGAGGAGAGGGGAGAAGGTTAGCGTGATGCTATCACAAAATGCTTTAGTGGCATAACAGTGCAGTTCGTATTCAAGCAAAGCGGAAGTTAGGACACGGAAATGTCAGGGGCACAATTAAAATATGATGTCATCTCACTCTCATAACCCAAATACAAGCACAGGCATGAATGCACACACGCGCACGCATGCGCGCACACACACACATGTGCACGCACGTACGCACATACACCCACAGTTTATTCACAGCCAGGCTCAATTGGCAATAAGTGCAGGCAGACTCTCGCTCTCTCTCTCTCCCTCTCTCTCTACCTCCCTCTATCTGTGAAGGCTATAAGAGTTCCAGGTCCTCTCTTTGTTTTATGATGAGCTTAATTAATCACGTTTCACTTTAATTAGATGCAGGCCTGAAGGAAACAAGATTGGATGCAGCTGCCAATTAAAGAAGAGAAGTAAAAAAATATCTGGGAGTCTATGAAAAGGAGAGTGTGTCTGGCCTTTGATTTGCTGTTGTGAAAACTCTGGTGAGAGAGTGGAAGAAAGGGAGGAGAGGGAGGAGAAATTGGAATGGGTGGACGGTATAGGGGTGAGATTAAACTGAACTCGCTCCTTGACCCAGGTTTTTATGCAGGTTGACGTTTATTGGGATGAGTCTTGTCCTGGAGGCAGAACTGAGCGATTCCTGCTAAATGGGCCAGCTGCAAAGTCAAAATTGGCTATATTGTAAAAGTTCATGAAAACAAAAATGTGCTTTTTGGTCTTAATTTAAGGTTAGGGTTAGGCATTAATGTTAGCGGTGTGGTTAAGGTTTAAAATCTGATTTTATGACTGTACCATACATGACGAAAAACGCTAACCTGTGGTATTTATCTACTTGACACACACACACACACACACACACACACACACACACACACACCCTCAAGACTGTCAAATGAACATCCTGCCCTTCAGTGTGCGACTTCACTTAAAACCGATGCTTAACTTGGTTGCTCGAGGTGTGTGTGTGTGTTTGCTCAAGGTCTCTCATTCCAATGGATTCTCGTCACCCCGTTCAACTCTGATCTCGTCACAGCGCCTATAGCTAGCAGACTCTAAAACGACGAGGACAAAGAGCACTGCTGATAATGCCAGAGAGAGAGAGAGAGAGAGAGAGAGAGAGAGAGAGAGAGAGAGAGAGAGAGAGAGAGAGAGAGAGAGAGAGAGAGAGAGGAGAGAGAGAGAGAGAGAGAGAGGCAACAATACCACAACATGCTGGAGAGCAACTCCGACATGTGCAGTATATTAACCAAAAGTATAATTCTATAGAAAATGCTATTAGTAACATGAATAACACAACAACCAAAGCCATAGCTGGCTCACAGTCCCTGATTTAGATGGCCATCCTAGATTATGGAGACGTAATTTATAGATCGGCAGGTAAGGGTGCTCTCGAGCGGCTAGATGTTATTTACCATTCGGCCATCAGATTTGCCACCAATGCTCCCTATAGGACACATCACTGCAGTCTATACTCCTCTGTA
The DNA here is from genome assembly GCF_965601325.2 of Salmo salar. Lineage (NCBI taxonomy): Eukaryota > Metazoa > Chordata > Actinopteri > Salmoniformes > Salmonidae > Salmo > Salmo salar. The sequence goes on along the minus strand of NC_138301.1, from coordinate 8,204,487 downwards.
AATGGGTCATCTCTGTACACCCATCGCAAGTTCCACTGGTTGATGCATATTTATAAAACCCTCTTAGGCCTCACTCCCCCCTATCTGAGATATCTACTGCAGCCCTCATCCTCCACATACAACACCCGTTCTGCCAGTCCCATTCTGTTAAGGGTCCCCAAAGCACACACATCCCTGGGTCGCTCGTCTTTTCAGTTCGCTGCAGCTAGCGACTGGAATGAGCTGCAAAAAACACTCAAACTGGACCGTTTTATCTCCATCTCTTCATTCAAAGACTCAATCATGGACACTCTTACTGACAGTTGTGGCTGCTTTGCGTGATGTATTATTGTCTCTACCTTCTTGCCTTTTGTGCTGTTGTCTCTGCCCAATAATGCTTGTACAAAGTTTTGTGTTGCTACCATGTTGTGTTGCTACCATGTTGTGGTCATGTTGTGTTGCTACAATGCTGTGCTTTCATGTGTTGCTGCCATGCTATGTTGTTGTCTTAGGTCTCTCTTTATGTAGTGTTGTGGTGTCTCTCGTGTGATGTGTGTTTTGTCCTATATTTTATTTTTTAAGCCCCAGCCCCTGTCCCCGCATGAGGCCTTTTGCCTTCAGGTAGGCCGTCATTGTAAATAAGAATTCGTCCTTAACTGACTTGCCTAGTTAAATAAATACAATTTAAAAAACAGTCGGAGTAAGTGAGGGCTGTTGAGAGACTTTGTATGTTGGATAGGGAAAGAGAGCCAAGGCCTGCAGATACAGAAGAGAAAGGCGAGAGGTGTTCAACCGATTTACCAACCTCAACGAGCCCCTCTTCAGGAGGAGGGTTGGCCACCTCTGCCTTAAAAGGATAGTTCAACAATCCCCTCAAATCCACAGTTGATTCAACTATAACATCAAAATACATTCACGTCAAATACCTCATACATTTCCTTGCTGTGTTTTTATAAGCACAGTTACTGCTCTTTGCCTGACAAAGTACAGTAATAGTACATGTGATCCACATAGTATTGAGGTTACGCCCTGGAGCTACAACACCTGGTCAAGGTGAGATCAGGAAGGGCATTTTTCCCAGAAACCCTTGGCTGCATCAAGTGATAAATTCTGCAAGACATCTGCTTTTTAATCTTTCATATTTTTTTCGGTGTGTGTGTGTGTGTGTGCTGAAGATATTTCAGAATGGATTTGATTTTTACCACAGGTGTAAGCATAGCCTCAACATTGAGTTCATGTTTCGATCGCTTTCTCTTTCCCTCCCTCCTCCCTCTCTCCCTCCCTCTCTCTTCCCTCCCTCCCTCTTGCCCAGAACGTAAAATAACATTTACATTACATTTACATTTAAGTCATTTAGCAGACGCTCTTATCCAGAGCGACTTACAAATTGGATCATGTCTCGTCCTTTACCCTCACAATGTACGTTACCTCCTAGACGGAGAAGAGCAGGATGAGCGTGCCCTAGTGCCACACAGAACACTGCACCCTATCACGCTCCAATCCTCATTGGCTAGTACAGCTTCAATTCATTCCAACAGGGTCAGAGGAATAGTAAGGGCTTAGAGGAAGAGGAAGCTGCCAATTCTAGGTTGTGTGTCGAATGGCACCCTACTCCCTATATAGTCCACTACCTTTGACCAGAGCCCTATGGGAATAGGGTGCCATTTGGGACCTAAGCCTAGTAGTTCAGTTACAGAGTTTTCTATGCATGGTTCCTTTGTATACATAATCCATACAGTAGGCCTACTATACATACCCCCATAGTACAGTACGTTATATTCATATCACCTACAAAGTATTGGACAAATGGTTCAAGAGAGTAAACAGGCGGATAGCAAGCAGGAGAGGAAGAGGGGAAAAGGTGGAGAAAGGGAGAGGGTGGAGGGCTACAGAGAGTTCTACAGAGGGAGGAAGAGAGTTGGTGTTACTGGGAAAGAGGGGAGGAGGATAGGGGGATGGATGAAGAGGGGTGATCAGAGGGTCGTTGATCAGCAGCATGGGAATTTACGAGGTAAGTCTTGGCAGAACCGGACACCTATCGAGCTGGGTCGTTATTAACCAGTTCCAATGCTTTTTAAAAAAGTTTGTTATTTTCCAGTTTTTGGCTCTGTTCCCTGAATCGGTTCCAAACCCTGATTTAAATCCTACCCCAGACTTTAACCCTTATCTTAACCATTTGGAATTAATGCCTAAACTTAACCGTCAAAATATCTATGTTTATGGTCAAAAGTCGAATACTGTAGTCAGACCGTGAGATTTGTTGGAAAAAGAATGGAAACTAAACAGAATACAACACTTCATTCATTGTCCTCCAAAGCAGAAATTCTTCATTTGTTAGGTACAAAACAGCCAAAGTTTTCCATTTCACATTATTGTAGAGCATAGTGAATGGTGCCAAGGGAAACCTGCCTGTTCCTGTATTTCTAAGCATGGCTGTCAATGAAACATGGCTCCTGAGAAACATATAATGCAAGTAATAGTGCAATTAAGAGCTGAAGCCATTGTGTAAATGCCTTTAACGGTAGCTTCCCCATTCAAAGTGAAGGGCCTTTTAGCACTGCGCTAATCAGGAAGGGAGATTTCTCTGATTAGGGCATAATCAGTTTGGTGCTTCCTGCATCAGAGAACCATGATAACAGAGACGGTTAATCATCTACTCTCTTTCTCTATTTTGACCTCAGCCAAGGGTTCACACAAACGCACACACACACTCTTGAGATTAGGTTCTCGATTGAAAACCAAACCATCCATTCAGAGTGGATACGTTTACCCCTGTCTGTGAGTGTATCTGTGCACAGACGGATTGGGTCCCTCTGCATTTGTTTGACCAGTCTTGTCCTGTGTGTGTGTGTGTGTGTGTGTGTGTGTGTGTGTGTGTGCGTGCGTGCGTGCGTGCGTGTGTGTGTGTGTGTGATGCGTGGGTTGACTCATAACCTGCAGTCCCCGCAGTTATATCTGCGGGTCGGGCGGGTGGCTGTCGGGTTGAATAAAGAGAAAATAGTACAGAAAAAAAATCCATAAATGTATAATTCTTGTGCAATTTACATCTAGGCCTATAAGCTACATTGAGGTCTGGCATTAGTGCATAAACCTAAGCTTTAGGACCTAACTTTACAACTGCTAAATAGCCTACACGCCAATCCCCTAAAGCTTTGGGAACGGCTAGAATAAGTTAATGTCGTTCCACTGAGGCAAAAAGTACAATGTCAGAGTTTAATTCAATAACAGAAATGCTGCAAAATGGAGAATTAAAAATAAAGAGTAGTGAGGGGCCAGAAAATGTATTTTTGGGAAATATTTGGTGAAGTGGTAAAAGAGGATGATAGCAGTGCCGGCTATGTTAAGTGTGATTTTTGTAAGGCACTATATGAATTCGACAGTCACTAGACGGAAACTTCAAATAGGCCTATGACACGTCAAGGGAATTGTAGCCTACTGTTCAGATGGGTTAAATGAAAACTGAAATCTGGACAATGACTGTAGGTCTATAACCTCTCACATAGTCTTAACATTAACTCCTGCAGAAATAAGCAATTCTTGCAGTAAATTGATACCATTTACATTTTAGTCATTTAGCAGACGCTCTTATCCAGAGCGACTTACATTTCATTTCATAAAATTGTTTTCCCCGTACTGGCCCCCCATGGGAATCGAACCCACAACCCTGGCGTTGCAAACACCATGCGTGCAAACACCATGCTCTACCAGCTGAGCTACAGGGAAGGCCTTTTATACCAACAAGCTCAAGTCAGAATTAGATGTTCATCCATGTTTCTCAAACATCAAATTTCGAAGTGTTTAAAGTGTTAACTCAGACTTTTTAAGGTAAGGCATTAACTCCGAATGGTTAAGGTTTGGGATAGGCTAAAAACAAAAATCGCAAAAACAACGTTCTATTGCTCGATTCAAACATGCAACCTTTGGCATCAGAGGCAGATGCTTATGCCCATCCCACACCCTAGCAAAACCGAAACCATCTTGAAGGTAACAGCGCTCACTGTTGCCCCTAGTGGACGGTTTACACGTCATCGCCAGACATCCTCAGACAAGGATGGATGTCAAATACTGACTTGTATCACGGGTGACCTGGCTGATTGATACACCAAATGTATATAAAAAATAAAAAAATAAAAAAATCATTATTGCATTTTCTCCCCAGTCCCTAAACGTCTTTGCTCCATGAAAGAAGCAGAGATGACAGAGAAAAATGTTGTGATGTCAAATACAGTGTAAAAGTAGAAAGTCTCAAAACACCATGATTGTGTAATGAAACCATGAAAACTAAGCTGAGATCTGGTGTTCGAAGGGTGTTTGAATGTAAACCCAATGCAAGTGTTTTAATGCACAGAATGTTTGAGGAATATACGGTAATGGAGTCTGTTCAGGCGTGTGTCGGGGAGATGACAGAGAGACGCAGCACACACATCTTTCTATCTTCTGCATTTTTCTCAGAGCAGGGTAAGAAACCCAATTATCACCCCGGTCAATAATCTGTGCTCACATGATGGTTCACACACTTCACAGTAACAGCAGGGATTTCACATGAAACATGAAACTGCAATTTAGACAGACTCTGCTGCTCATATCACATCTGCTGCAGCTCTGACTGCTATCATAAGACTTTGTGTGTGTGTGTGTGTGTGTGTGTGTGTGTGTGTGTGTGTGTGTGTGTGTGTGTGTGTGTGATTTGCAGATAATGTTATAATGCAGGTTCAGCGAAATGCTTGTGTTTCTAGCTCCAACAGTGCAGTAAAACCTAGCAATAATAATACAACATTTATAAAATACACGCATAATCCAGAAAAATAAAGAAATTAAGAATTATCAGAACGAGCAATGTCAGAGACAGGAATATAAATATATATGCATATAATACATACAGTGCATTCGGAAAGTATTCACACCACTTGACTTTTTCCACATTTTGTTACGTTACAGCCTTATTCTAAAATTGATTAAATAAAACATTTTCCTCATCAACCTACACACAATACCCCATAATGACAAAGCGAAAACAGGTTTTTAGAAATGTTTGCAAAGTTAATAATAATACAAAATAGAAATACCTTATTTACATAAGTATTCAGACCCTTTGCTTCGAGACTCAAAATTGAGCTCAGGTGCATACTGTTTTCAGTGATCATCATTCTACAACCTGAGCGATGTCCACCTGTGGTAAATTCGATTGACTGGACAGGATTTTGGAAGGCACACACCATCCTATATAAGGTCCGATAGTTTACAGTGCATGTCAGAGCAAAAACCAAGCCATGAGGTCGAAGGAATTGTCCGCAGAGCTTTGAGATAGTATTGTGTCAAGGCACAGATCTGGGGAAAGGTACCAACAAATGTCTACAGCATTGAAGGTCCCCAAGAGCACAGTTGCCTCCATCATTCTTAAACAGAAGAAGTTTTGCAATGTCAACTACACTGTAAAAGTAGAAAGTCTCTGGTGTTTGGAGGGTGTTTGAATGTAAACCTAATGTAAGTGTTTTAATGCACAGAATGTGTTTTTAAACAGAAATGAAGTACTCTGAAACACCCAAAGTGGTTCTTCAACCTTAATATTGTTGTTTTGAAGAGAGCATTGTGAACACTTTGAGGGTTTTAGTGCACATAAAAGGCAGCATCGAAACACTTCTCAGACAAATGATGCTGTAGTAATGATAATAATAATAATAATAATAATAATAACCACAACAACATACAATCAATGGTTTATAGCCTAAATATTGATTGATGACAAGGGCCTATGGAGAATATTTGTTGTGGAATTCCACCTTTCTACTTTCAATGCTTTATTAAGACAGATTAGAAACATGAGGGCAGTCAAATGGTACATTTGGTGGGAATTTGACACACTCAACCACACAGCCACACTGTAAGAAATTATTCTGGGGTTAATTGAAATTAACTCAAATAAACATAAAAATGAATGCAAGTCGTGTGGTGCCTGTGGTCTAGCAATAACGCACACAGCTTAGACATGTCACCCCTCTATCCACCGAAGACCGGGCTTAAATTCCCCGCTCCAACCCTTCAATCTGTTTCTCCCACCTATCTGTGTCCCCTCTGTCATTTCAAAACTGTTTCAATAGTGTCAAAATGCCACCAAAATATATTTCAAAAATATGTACGCAAGTCATTTCAATGATTTATTCATTTCATTCTACCAAAACAATCTAAGAATAAATCCAACTAAATATATTCCTCAAAATGTAAGTAGCTTTCACGAGGATAACCAAAGAGAGACAATGTAGTGATTGAACTCATTGGAAGTCTTTGGTTTTAATCACTTTGCATTTCATACCCTGCCATGTGACTCTGATTTTAAAGGGTTTTGGATAATTGAACGTTTTTAGACTTCATAATTCTTTCACACAATGTTGTATACATGTTTGATGAAAGAAAAGTCTACTTTCATATTAGTAATACGCTTGTTGTGCCATGAGGTGTAATGGATATCAAAACCGTCAGGCAAATTGGTGTTCAATGAGGACAGCACCCATTCAAGCCTTCATGATTGTCAACGGAAGAGGGCAAGTGCAGAGTCCCACAGTTTTGCTGTTCAACCTCCAGTTAGTGTTGATGGTTTGAACACTGAACTTGACTGAGCTTGACAATACCTGCGAAAACGTTATACAATGGCAAATGATCAAATACATAAAACAATGTTGAACATTAAGACACTTCAGAAAAAGGGATCTAATTATGCATTAGAAAGGATTCAAATCATAATGGTTTTTAGAAGCTTTAGAGTGAGGAAACGACACAGAAAGAGAAGGTATCTAATTCGGCACTAAACAGGACTCGAAACACCAAAATAGTGTTTTCAATCGTTTCTTTTTAGTGCTCCCAGTCTCTGGCAAGCTGTTGCACAACACTTAAGTGGCGTTACAACACACCGTGTTATGTTTCAAAACATGTCAGGATAATGTGTTTCAATACTCCAGCAAAGTTAAGGTTTCGTCTCCTTCAAGTTGGTGGCAGCTGAGTTGCCACTAGTTTTGGTGTTACAAAGCACTTCATTTTAACAGTGCAGACTCCTGAGTGGTGCAGAGGTCTAAGGCACTGCATCGCAGTGGTAGAGGTGTCATTAAGGACCAGGGTTCGATCCCGGGCTGTATCATAACTGGCCGTGATCGAGAGTCTCATAGGGCGGTGCACAATTGACCTAGCGTCGTCCGGTTTTGGGGAGGGTTTGGCCAGGGGGGCTTTACAAGTAGACTGTCATTGTAAATAAGAATTTGTTCTTAACTGACTTGCCTAGTTAAATATATATATATATATATTTTAAAATAAACATTCTGGTGAGCAAGAGTTTATTTAGTCTTCAAGGGCAACATATACTGACAGAAGGGAAGCTGCATGTATCTAATTACAGACAAGTTGACTAACAAATAGCCTACCAAAATGTCAGAAATTATAAGCAGAAACATATTTAAATTAGGCCAAAAACTATTCTGCACCCCCTGTCAAAAAATCATTCCGCCTTCTCTGACTGTAGCCTACAGCGCATTTTCTATATTTATTAGCAATTTCAGGCGGGTGAACAACCACTAGTATGTGTGTGAATGTGTGTGTTAGTGTTTGGTTGGCTGACTGTGTGTCATCATGTATTGTTGTTGCAGCCTCCCTAGATCACTTCTGTTCATTTCAAATCAGGTCAAATCAGGCTTTATGTCACTTGGGGCAATACACGGTAATGGAGTCTGTTCAGGCGTGTGTCGGGGAGATGACAGAGAGACGCAGCACACACACACACACCTTTCTATCTTCTGCATTTTTCTCAGAGCAGGGTAAGAAACCCAATTATCACCCTGGTCAATAATCTGTGCTCACATGATGGTTCACACACTTCACAGTAACAGCAGGGATTTCACATGAAACATGAAACTGCAATTTAGACAGACTCTGCTGCTCATATCACATCTGCTGCAGCTCTGACTGCTATCATAAGACGTTGTGTTTCTTCGTTTATGTGGGTGTGTGAGTGTGAGTAGTGGCGGATTTAGGTATAGGCGACGTGGGCAGCCGCCCAGGGCAGCATCTTGCTGGGGGTGGCACGGGGCCGCCGGCACCATAAAATTCGTAAAGGTGACATTTGCGCGGTCAAATTTCTATCGCTCATTTACACGTCACGTCAATGATATCATGTCACCGTGTGGGACTGTGGGTCAATTAACCTTGTCGGAGTGGGCGTCCTGATTGTAGTTTGTGAGCTAGGCAGGCTACTGCCTGGGAAGGTCTCCCACTCTGAAGTGCGAGATGGGGAGGGGGGCTGAGGTAGGTTGACCTCAGGTCTCCCCACTGGAAGCCCGAGGTAGGGGGAGCGGGGGAATCTATCAAATAGAGGTGCTTTAACTTTGTACAGTACTAATGTAATTAGTAAAATCAGTCACACTACGAAATACTACCAAATGGACCACAATTCATTCATAATACTGTGAATATACAGTTTCACAGACAAATTGTTGTATTTTTTTCTGGTTTGTGTGAAATCGTTAAGAATAATATTAATAAACCAGTCTGCACACCACCAAGGTGAATTGGTTTAGTCTTGACTCTTTGTTGACAGTGTCGGGGGATGGGTAATGAACTGATGCTTGAGTGCCAAATCAACACAAATGTGTTTCTATTTGTCTTTGTTACTTCTTTTTGATATTTATGAGTCTTATTTCTTATAGAAACTAGAAGACTAGTCAGGGTCGAGGGACAGATGAACGGAGGAAAGTACAGAGACATCCTTGTTGAAAGCCTGCTCCAGAGTGCTCAGGACCTCAGACTGGGGCAAAGGTTCACCTTTCATCAGTACAATGACCCTAAGCACACAGCCAAGACAATGCAGAAGTGGCTTCGGGACAAGTCTCTGAATGTCCTTGAGTGGTCCAGCCAGAGCTCGGACTTGAACCCGATCAAACATCTCTGGAGAGACCTGAAAATAGCTTTGCAACGACGCTCCTCATATACCCTGACAAAGCTTGAGAGGATCTGCAGAGAAGAATGGGAGAAACTCCCCAAATACAGGTGTGCCAAGTAGAGGTCGACCGATTATGATTTTTCAACGCCGATACCGATGCCGATTATTGGAGGGCCAAAAAACCGATACCGATTAATCTGCCAATTTTTTTCTTTATTTATTTGTAATAACGACAATTACAACAATGCTGAATTAACACTTATTTTAACTTAATATAAAAATACTATCAATTTAGCCTCAAATAAATAATGAAACATGTTCAATTTAGTTTAAATAATGCAAAACAAAGTGTTGGAGAAGAAAGTAAAAGTGCAATATGTGCCATGTAAAAAAGCTAACGTTTAATTTCCTTGCTCAGAACATGAGAACATATGAAAGCTGGGGGTTCCATGAGTCTTCAATATTCCCAGGTAAGAGGTTTTAGGTTGTAGTTATTATAGGAATTATAGGACTATTTCTCTCTATACGATTTGTATTTCATATACCTTTGACTACTGGATGTTCTTATAGGCACTTTAGTATTGCCAGTGTAACAGTATAGCTTCCGTCCCTCTCTTCGCTCCAACCTGGGCTCGAACCAGGAACACATAGACAACAGCCACCCTCGAAGCAGCGTTACCCATGTAGAGCAAGGGGAACAACCACTCCCAAGTCTCAGAGCGAGTGACGTTTGAAACGCTATTAGCGCGCACCCGCTAACTAGCTAGCCATTTCACATGGGTTACACCAGCCTAATCTCAGGGGTTGATAGGCTTGAAGTCATAAACAGCGCAATGCTTGAAGAATTGCAAAGAGCTGCTGGCAAAATGAACAAAGGTGCTGTTTGAATGAATGCTTACGAGCCTGCTGCTGTCTACCATCCCTCAGTCAGACTGCTCTATCAAATATCAAATCATAGACTTAATTATAACACAATAACACACAGAAATACGAGCCTTTGGTCATTAATATGGTCAAATCCGGAAACTATCATTTAAAAAACGAAATGTTTATTATTTCAGTGAAATACGGAACCGTTCCGTAGTTTATCTAACGAGTGGCATCCCTAAGTCTAAACATTCCTTTTACATTGCACAACCTTCAATGTTATGTCATAATTATGTACAATTCTGGCAAATTAATTACAGTCTTTGTTAGGAACAAATGGACTTCACACAGTTTGCAATCAGCCAGGCGGCCCAAACTGCTGTATATACCCTGACTCCTTGCACGGAACGCAAGAGAAGTGACACAAATTCATGTTAGTAGGCAATATTAACTAAATATGCAGGTTTAAAAATATACACTTGTGTAATGATTTTAAAGAAAGGCATTGATGTTTATGGTTAGCTACATTGGTGCAACGACAGTGCTTTTTTCGCAAATGCGCTTGTTAAATCATCACCCATTTGTCGAAGTAGGCTGTGATTCGATGAGAAATTAACAGGCAACGCATCGATTATATGCAACACAGGACACGTTAGATAAACTAGTAATATCATCAACCATGTGTAGTTAACTAGTGATTATGTTAAGATTGATAGTTTTTTATAAGATAAGTTTAATGCTAGCTAGTAACTTACCTTGGCTTCTTGCTGCCCTCGTGTAACAGGTAGTCAGCCTGCCATGCAGGCTCCTCGTGGAGTGCAGTGTAAGGCAGGTGGTTAGAGCGTTGGACTAGTAACCGGAAGGTTGAAAAAACCAATCCCCGAATCCCCCCTGAACAAGGCAGTTAACCCCCGTTCCTAGGCCGTCATTGAAAATAAGAATGTGTTCTTAATCTGACTTGCCTAGTTAAATAAAGGTGTAAAAATAAAAAATTATAATAAAAAATAAAAAATTCTAAAACATTAAAATAAAAAAAATCTGCAAATCCGTGGCCAAAAATACCGATTACCGATTTTTATGAAAACTCGAAATCGGCCCTAATTAATCGACCATTCCGATTAATCGGTCGACCTCTAGTGCCAAGCTTGTAGCGTCATACCCAAGACGACTCTATGCTATAATTGCCGCCAAAGTTGCTTCAACAAAGTACTGAGTAAAGGGTCTGAAAACTTATGTAAATGTGATATTTCAGTTATAGATTTTTAATACATTTGCAAAAATTTCTAAAAACCTGTTTTGCTTTGTCATTCTGGGGTATTTTGTGTAGATTGATGAGGAAAAAAACGAATTAATCAATTTTAGAATTAGGCTGTAACGTAGCAAAATGTGGAAAAAGTCAAGCGTTCTGAATACTTTCTGAATGCACTGTATAAGGAAGATTGACATAGAGAAAGAGAGTGAGAAAGAATAGCAGAAAGACAGAGAGAGCTCTAAAGTTAACTGCAGTAGCTTTGCCATAAGGATCGTGGAATAGTTCTAGGGGGACTGTGAAGTTGTTAACTCTACTCGGCTCTGTTTTCAACAGCCACACACACAAGCACGCACACACATACTCAGCGTTACATGGTCCGTTGGTCATTTGAACCCGAGCTAATATGTGTCCTCTCGTCTGGCCACCCTCTAAAATCAGCCTTTATCAGTCTGTGTTTCAAAGTCCCTTCTTTTCCTAATTTTCCCCTCTATTCTCATCTCGCCCTCGGTCCTATATCAGAGCACTTCTACTGTTCTGGTAATGGAAAGATTAACACTTCTCCAGTGCCAATCCAAGTTGATTGTTCACAGCCTCAACAATTCACAAACAATGGGTTTGATTATCAGGGGGGGATATTAAACTGCAAAACCCAGCATCACATGATGCAAAATGCATTATACAGGCCAGATTTCCGTATTTTGAAAGTTACAAATCTTGAAAAGTTGATGGCTGACATGCAAAACATTTTTGGGACTATATCAATAACAGACTAATGAAACAAATACCAAAAGACAGTGTTTGGGTGTAGTTTTCCTTTAAAGTCGAAACCACTTTACAGTCTTTACACACTTGTCTTGTGATAGTTAAAGCACACACGCACGCACGCACCCACACACGCACACATGCACTACCATTCAAAAGTTTGGGGTCACTTAGAAATGTCCTTGTTTTTGAAACAAAAGCAATTTTTTTGGTCCATTAAAATAACATAAAATTGTACCCGCAAAAAAACTGTTTCAATGTTAAGAGTAAAGAGGCGACTCCGGGTTGCTGGCCTCCTAGGCAAAGTTGCAAAGAAAAATCTCAGACTGGCCAATAAAAATAAAAGATTAAGATGGGAAAAAGAACACAGACACCGGACAGAGGAACTCAGCCTAGAAGGCCAGCATCGCGGAGCCACCTCTTCACTGTTGACATTGAGACTGGTGTTTTGCGCGTACTATTTAATGAAGCTGCTAGTTGAGGATTTGTGAGGTGTCTGTTTCTCAAACTAGACACTCTAATGTACTTGTCCTCTTGCTCAGTTGTGCACTGGGGCCTCCCGCTCCTCTTTCTATTCTGGTTAGAGCCAGTTTGCGTTGTTCTGTGAAGGAGTAGTACACAGCGTTGTATGAGATCTTCAGTGTCTTGGCAATTTCTCGCATGGAATAGCCTTCATTTCTCAGAACAAGAATAGACTGACAAGTTTCTGTCACGTCCTGGCCAGTATAAGGGTTAATTGTTATTGTAGTTTGGTCAGGACGTGGCAGAGGGTATTTGTTTTATGTGGTTCGGGGTGGTGTGTTTGTTGAAGGGCGTTTGATTTATTATTTCCGGGTTTTGGTTTATGTTCTATGTTTAGGTATTTCTATGTTTAGTCGAGTGAGTGTATTTCTATGTTAGGTTAATGGGGGGGTTGAGACTCTCAATTGGAGGCAGGTGCTTCCTCGTTGCCTCTGATTGAGAGTCCTATATATGGGTAATTGTTTGGTGTAGGTTTTGTGGGAGATTGTTTCTTGTCTAGCGTGTGTGAGCCTGAGAAGACTGTTCGCGAGTTCGTTTTGTTGTTCTGGTGTTCATTTGGAGTCTAATAAAAGTTCAAGATGAGCAACCACATACCTGCTGCATTTTGGTCCTCCTTTCCCAACGACAACCGTGACAGTTTCAGAAGAAATGTATTTGTTTCTGGCCATTTTGAGCCTGTAATCGAACCCACAAATGCTGATGCTCCAGATACTCAACTAGTCTAAAGAAGGCCAGTTGTATTGCTTTTTTAATCAACACAACAGCTTTCAGCTGTGCTAACATAATGGCAAAAGGGTTTTCTAATTATCAATTAGCCTTTTAAAATTATAAACTTTGATTAGCTAACACAACGTGCCATTGGAACACAGGAGTGATGGTTACTGATAATGTGCCTCTGTACGCCTGTGTAGATACTCCATTAAAAATCAGCCATTTCCAGCTACAATAGTCATTTACAACATTAACAATATCGACACTCTATTTCTGATCAATTTGATGTTATTTTAATGGACAGAAATGTGCTTTTCTTTAAAAAACAAGGACATTTCTAAGTGACCCCAAACTTTTGAACGGTAGTGTACATACAGAGGAATAGAAAGCACATGTAGTACTAGAAATACATGACATGAGGCAATTACATGCTTGAGGGCAGACTAGGGTAGCATTCCTCGGAGAAAGAGATGTAGCTATAGAGGACATGGTTTTCAGGTTACTGAGGGCCAAAAGGAGAGAGAGACAGTGTGTTTAAATTTAACTAAAGCTCTGCAGCAGCCTGCAGAAACATGAGAGAGGAGAGAGAGAGAGAAAGAAGCAAAATAAAGGATTCTGGACACATATCTATGATCTATGACTCATTACCTATCTGTTAGCTATCCCTTATCTATCATAGATCATCGGCATCGATCACAGAGGCCCAGAAAAACAGACTTTCAGAATATGGTTTGAAAAATTTAAAGAAACTCTTCTCCTAATGGAAAAAAAGGTGATTCAGCAGTGTGTAAGGTGTATTTGGCTTTCGCTGAACTGTGTGAAAATCTGTTCATCTTCACGCATGAACGCAAGGACTCTCACACACACACACACACACACACACACACACACACACACACACACACACACACACCACACACCACACACCACACAGCGAGAGAGCGTGTGTGCGCAATCAGAGCCATAGTAAAACGAAAGGCAAATCCTGGTTAAGATCATTAAATTCTAGTTTGAATAAAAGGTCAATGTCATAATCATATGTTTGTTTACAATATGGAGGATTGTTTGCTGAGCTAAACCCCAGCTGTCACAGCGACACAGGGGAAGGAAAACGCTTCCAGACAAACTACACACCTTCTTTGCCCGCTTTGAGGATAATTCAGTGCCACCGTCGCGGCTCGCTAACAACGACTGCGCCCTTTCCTTCTCAGTGGCTGACGTGAGTAAAACATTTAAACATGTTAACCCTCGCAAGGCTGCTGGCCCAGGCGGCATCCCTAGCCATGTCCTCAGAGCATGCACAGACCAGCTGACTGGTGTGTTTACGTACATATTCAATCGCTCCCTATCCCAGTCTGTTGTTCTCATATGCTTCAAGATGGCTACCATTGTTCCTGTACCCAAGAAGGCAAAGATAACTGAACTAAATGACTACGGCCCCGTAGCACTCACTTCTGTCATCATGAAGTGCTTTGAGAGGCTTGTCAAGGATCATATCGCCCCCACCTTACTGGCCACTCTAGACCCACTTCAGTTTGCATACCACCCCAACAGGTCCACAGATGACGCAATCGCCATCGCACTGCACACTGCCCTATCCCATCTGGACAAAAATAATATTTATGTAAGAATGCTGTTCATTGACTACAGCTCAGCATTCAACACCATAGTACCCTCCAAGCTCATCATCAAGCTGGAGGCCCTGAGTCTCAACCCCTCCCTGTGAAACTGGGTCCTGGACTTTCTGACACGCCGCCACCAGATGGTGAAGGTAGGAAACAACATCTCCACTTCGCTGACCCTCAACACTGGGGCCCCACAAGGATGTGTGCTCAGCCCTCTCCTGTACTCCCTGTTCACCCACAACTGTGTGGCCATGCACGCCTCCATTTAAATCACTACCACAGTATTAGGCTTGAACAACGACGAGACAGCCTACAGGGAGTCGGTGAGGGCACTCGGAGTGTGGTGTCAGGAAAACAAGCTCTCACTCAATGTCAAAAAACCAAAAGGAGATGATCGTGGACTTCAGGAAACAGCAGAGGGAGCACCCCCTATCCACATCAAAGGGACAGCAGTGGAGAAGGTGGAAAGTGTTGTTCCTGGACGTACACATCATTGACAAACTGAAATGGTCCACCCACACAGAGAGTGTGGTGAAGAAGGCACAACAGTGCCTCTTCAACCTCAGGAGGCTGAAGAAATTTGGCTTGTCACCCAAAACCCTGACAAACCTTTACAGATGCACAGTCGAGAGCATCCTGTCAGGCTGTATCACTGCCTGGTACGGCAACTGCTCTACCCTCAACCGCAAGGCTCTCCAGAGGGTTGTGCGGTCTGCACAACACATCACCGGGGGCAAACTACCTTCCCTCCATGACACCTACAGCACCCGATGTCACAGGAAGGCCAAAAATATCATCAAGGGCAACAACCACCCGAGCCACTGCCTGTTCACACCACTATCATCCAGAAGGCGAGGTCAGTACAGGTGCATCAAAGCTGGGACCAAGAGATTGAGAAACAGCTTCTATCTCAAGGCCATCAGACTGCTAAACAGCAATCACTAACTCAGAGAGGCTGCTGCGTACATTGAGACCCAATCACTGGACACTTTAATAAATGGATCACTAGTCACTTTAAACAATGCCACTTTAAATAAGGCCACTTTAATAATGTCTACATATCTTACATTACTCATATCACATGTATATACCATTTACTGCATCTTGCCTATGCCGCTCGGCCATCGCTCATCCATATACTTATATGTACATATTCTCATTCACCCCTTTAGATTTGTGTGTATTAGGTAGTTATTGGGAATTTTTAGTTTACTTGTTAGATATTACTGCACTGTTGGAACTAGAAGCACAAGCATTTCGCTACACTCGCATTAACATCTGCTAACCATGTGTATGTGACCAATAACATTTTATCTGATTTGATTTGAGAAACAATAAAGCTGAAGGTTACGCTAGATCACAGACTAACTAATCTCACCTCAGTTATGCATAAACACGCACGGATGCCGACACACTAATACTCACGAACATGCTCAGGCGTACACACCGGCACATACACGTCCTCCTCAGCCCCCTGTACAGAGTGACGCTACAACAGATTAAGTTGAGTATCCTTCAATGGCCTGCAGAAATAACAACGGCAGAGATAGTTACCTTGTCCAATCTGCCCTACTTTGTTGTTCTAACACACTGTCGCCTCCGACGGCTCACTCACTGAAACAACAACACACTGGATGACTCAATAACAACATAAAACAAAGACAGAACACATAACAGAGGACACACACACACACACAGCCTAGAGAAGGACATCCGAGATAGTAAACACAGCACACCAAGGTCAAATTCCTGGGGAAAACTTTTAGGAGATAGTACCTTAAGGAAAATAATTATGAGAAAAGATATCAGAAAATGTAGAGATGCAGGACACAAACATTCTGTAGGTAGACTACAACAGAGAGAGATACTGTAGGAAGAGAGGGACAGAAGAAAATAATGGTACAGAAGGGCTACAATGACAGCACCAACACTATTCACTCAAGGGGGAACAGAAGGAGAGAACAGAGGATTGCTGCTCACCTCTCACTCCTGTTCACACAGGAACACACACACCTCTCTCTTTCTGTCCCTCTCTCACACACACACTCTTGTTCTGTCTCTCTCTCACCTTTCCACCTGTAAGACGTGCTTG
Organism: Salmo salar; assembly: GCF_965601325.2. Classification (NCBI taxonomy): domain Eukaryota; kingdom Metazoa; phylum Chordata; class Actinopteri; order Salmoniformes; family Salmonidae; genus Salmo; species Salmo salar. Next base: position 8,187,757 of record NC_138301.1, on the reverse strand, counting down.
TAGGTCTGACAAGGACTTTGACAGCTGACAGTGAAAACAAAGCCGACATACACACCAAGTGGACAAACACAGACCCACACAGTCGATAATAAAAAGCTGCAATGACCTTTGCACATTCTTTCGACCGGCGTGTTTGTGTAAGCTCCAATCGTTTCCTCTCTGTGTGTTAAGTGTCTGCCAAGTGTGTAGCCGCAAGTCCACGTTGTTGTGCACAGCCACGCTTTCAATAAGTCTCTCTCTCAGAAAAAGGGGCGAGAGAAGCTGAAAGGAGAACAAGAGAAAGGGGGAGTGGTGTCACCGTGCACACGGTTAACCCTCTGTGACAAAAGACAGGAGTTGGTTGGAACTCAGGAATGCAAGAATCTCTCTCATTGTCTCTTGCTCTCTTTTTCTGTCTCTTTTAACGCAGAGACTGGGTTAACTCTGCATTACTGAGTAACCTGATCCAAAGAGTGGATGACTAACAGTGTGTGTGTGTGTGTGTGTGTGTGTGTGTGTGTGTGTGTGTGTGTGTATTCCTTCAATTCACATTTCATTCTGCTTCCTGTAGGGTGTGGATAATTCAAATTAAAATGTATTGTTTGAATTAAATTACATTCAGAAATTCCAAATTTGATTGGTTAAATCCTCATTTCAGCCAGTGTCTATTCCACAAGTTACCACCAGCTAAAGCTATGAAGTTGAAATGCCTATTTACTTTTTTCCATCTCACTGAGCAATCCACTATCTCATCAGCCCAGCCACGCAATTTATAAACTTGATCTCTGCTATAAAAAATATCTAGACATTATGTATAAACCTTGCTGTCTGTCTCTCTGACATTTGCAACATTGTTTCAATATTCAAATTCGATCTCCAGCTGTCCCATAGTATTGAACATGTTGGGAAGAGACAGACAGGCAGACAGCTTTTCTCAGATGGCATAATTTTTATGGATATATACTAAGTTTCCTGCATTATTAACTCGACTTCATCTCGGGCCTAACAACACCTGTGCCAATATATTCCAAACACCGGCTTCATCACTTAACCTCTTACATCTAGATGTTCCGCTAGCAGAACACCGCTCCAATATCCAATGATAGGGCGTGGCGCGAATTACAAACTCCTCGAAAATCCGAAAACTTCCATTTTTCAAACATATGACTATTTTACACCATTTTAAAGACAAGACTCTCCTTTATCTAACCACACTGTCCGATTTCAAAAAGGCTTTACAACGAAAGCAAAACATTAGATTATGTCAGGAGAGTACCCAGCCAAAAATAATCAGACACCCATTTTTCAAGCTAGCATATAATGTCACAAAAACCAAAACCACAGCTAAATGCAGCACTAACCTTTGATGATCTTCATCAGATGACACTCCTAGGACATTATGTTATACAATACATGCATGTTTTGTTCAATCAAGTTCATATTTATATCAAAAACCAGCTTTTTACATTAGCATGTGACGTTCAGAACTAGCATTCCCACCGAACACTTCCGGTGAATTTACTAAATTACTCACGATAAACGTTCACAAAAAACATAACAATTATTTTAAGAATTATAGATACAGAACTCCTTTATGCAATCGCGGTGTCCGATTTTAAAATAGCTTTTCGGTGAAAGCACATTTTGCAATATTCTGAGTAGATAGCCCGGCCATCACAGGCTAGCTATTTTGACACCCACCAAGTTTGGTACTCACCAAACTCAGATTTACTATAAGAAAAATTGGATTACCTTTGCTGTTCTTCATCAGAATGCACTCCCAGGACTTCTACTTCAACAACAAATGTTGGTTTGGTTCCAAATAATCCATAGTTATATCCAAATAGCGGCGTTTTGTTCGTGCGTTCAAGACACTATCCGAAGGGTAACGAAGGGTGACGCGCCGGCGCGTATCGTGACAAACAATTTCAAAATATTCCATTACCGTACTTCAAAGCATGTCAAACGCTGTTTAAAATCAATTTTTATGCGATTTTTCTCGTAAAATAGCGATAATATTCCGACCGGGAGACGTCGTTTTCGTTCAAAGACTGAAAATGTAAAATGGACTCTTCACGTGCACGCGCGCACCCGTCTCATTGTTCTCAGATCGACCACTATCCAAATGCGCTACTGTTTTTCAGCCAGGGACTGCAGAGTCATCATTCAACGTTCTGGCGCCTTCTGAGAGCCTATGGGAGCCTTAGAAAGTGTCACATTACAGCAGAGATCCTCTGTTTTCAATAAAGAGGCTAAAGAAGGCCAAGAAATGGTCAGAGAGGGCACTTCCTGTTTGGAATCTTCTCAGGTTTTGGCCTGCCATATGAGTTCTGTTATACTCACAGACACCATTCAAACAGTTTTAGAAACTTTAGGGTGTTTTCTATCCAAATCAAACAATTATATGCATATTCTAGTTTCTGGGCAGGAGTAATAAACAGATTAAATCGGGTACGTTTTTTATCCGGCTGTGAAAATACTGCCCCCTATCCATAACAGGTTAAGTAGGGAATGTGTGTGCATCTAGGCTTGTGTACTTACGTATGTGCGAGCTCATGCGACGGGGGAGTACAGTGCTCTAATTAAAGTAGAGACAATGCTGTTTTTGCTAAACAGAGAGCTAGTTGGAGCCTGCGTCTGGCCAGCTATCTAAATTAAGCTGTGATGATCGATCCCCTATTAGAGGCAGTAATAACTGGAGAAAGTCTGAAGGGAGATTCAACTGAGCTGAAAGAGCAGAGAGAGGAGCAGAGAGTACAGTCTCAGCACTACTTATCTCTTACACAGGAGCACAACAATACTGTATATACCCATGCAAGGCCAGTCACAGGCATATGTATGTGTGGGGAGGTACTGTGTGTGTGTGTGGGGGGAGGTACTGTGTGTGTGTGTGTGTGTGTGTGTGTGTGTGTGTGTGTGTGTGTGTGTGTGTGTGTGTGTGTGTGTGTGTGTGTGTGTACACGTGTGTGTGTGTACACGTGTGTGTGTGTGTGTGTGTGTACACGTGTGTGTGTGTGTGTGTGTGTGTGTGTGAGAGAGAGAAAAAAAGTTCTATCCTGAAATTCAATCTCAGTCCCTAGAGCAACAGTTTCCCTTTGAGCCTCAAGCTAAACCAAGACAGTCAGATTCCAGTAGAAACAACACTAACAACTGGTAGCAGCGCTAGCCGTTCTATACCAATACCAAAAAGAAAACACCCTGATGAAACGGACAGTGATTCATACAGTACTTCTACAGCCACCAGTTTTAAGGTTTCACATTGCCAATGGACCTTTAGTGCAGTTGAACTGGTTTCACTGCTTTCTTCTAGTCTCCAGTGCTCATTCTCCTCTGGTTGCTTTGGGTAGAAGTTACCCATAGGCACAGTTATAAATCTAGGATCAGCTTACCTTCTGCCATTCCTGCCCTTAACCATTAGAGGAGAGGCAGCAAAGAACTGACCTTAGATCAGTGTCCAGGGATGTTGGCTCAGGATCCGGTGGCTGTCAAACCAGATGACTAATGCAGGTTAACACCTCCACTTATCTCCTAATTATGGGGTTAAAGGTCTGGCTGGGCCTTGGCCAGTAAACCTAAAGTCCCCCCACCACAACACCCATACAGGGGGTCCGACATAAACGGGGGGGGGGGGGGGGGGCAGGGTTGGGTTTCCCCACCACCATAAAATATGTGGAAAGGGGAAGAGAGAGGAGGGAGATGACATGGTTTAGGTTTCCCTGGCTCCCAAAGTGTGTTCCACATAAATAGGTGGGTAGGAAATAGTGAGGAGGGAGCTGGGTGGGGGCTGTATTTGCCCTCCAAGAACATTCTGGAACGCCTCCATGCATCCTATGAGAAACACAGTAGCCCCAGTGCAACTTGTCTGCTCTACCTTTAAAAGGAGGCGTGGCAGGGAAGGCTGCTACTGTGTTAAAAACACAGGATAAACAAGCTGCCAGACAGCTAATCTCTTCTCCATAGGAGTTGCAGACACTGGGCTGATCTGATCCCTGCCTTTCTCCCCCGCAGAGACAACTAATGGGTTGGCTTTCAGCACCACCGAGCAAGACAGATAACTGCTACAAACACACACGCAATAGACATGCATATAGGCAGACACTCAATTGCGGATGCGCGCACACACACACACACACACACACACACACACACACACACACACACACACACACACACACACAACAATTTGCCCTGCCATTTTAGCCACACCTGCCCACATCACTGTGCACGCCCCCCCCCCCCCTCAAGTTACTTACACATAACATAGACAGCACACTAGTACAGCATTTTGCAACATGTACTGTACCAGTGACCGATGAAACATAGTCCTCCTCCTATTTTAACCAGCTCTTTTTAACCAGGTCATGTTTAAGACAAATACAACACTTAGAAACCACTGGAGGCACAACTCACCACTACAACTGTGCCTCTGTTGCCTCCCTTCTGTGCAGTCTGTCTCTGTATCTACTCTGCTGTCACTGTCAGTCTGTCATGATTTCATATAGAGCCAACATATTAAGGAACTGGCACTACATCTGTCTCTCTCTGGTTACTTCCTACCTCCACTTCACTCACCTCTGAGCTGTCTCCGCTAAGCATCCTTTCCCACAGCACTGGTACCAGAAGACCAGGGATCACGCTGCCTGTGCTTGGCCCAGCAACATCCTAGTTGTGAATGAATAGACTCATATACTAGATAAAGAAGAATAATGACTGAATAAATGCTTAACAGATGACCATTGGCTCATAATAACTTATAAAAGCCTAACTACTATCCCAAGGGTTAATTACTATTACACTATAATTTAGAGCCAAAACATAAAACTGGCAGTACATCTGTCAGTGTCTGTGTGTGTCTCTCTGTTTTTTTTCATGCCTCCACTGCACTTGACTGCTGCAGCAGCAGCTGAGCTGTCTGTGCTTCTAGGTCTAGCATGCTCTTTCCAAGGCATAGACTGACCAGGTGAATCAAGGTGAAAGCTATGATCCCTTATTGATGTCACTTGTTAAATCTACTTCAAAACAGTAAATATGAAGGGGATGAGAGAGGATTTTTAAGCCTGGAGACAATTGAGATGGATTGTGTGCCATTCAGAGGGTGAACATATCGTAGTAACCTCAAAGCTCATCACTATGCTTAGGACCCTTGGACTAAACACCTGCCTCTACAACTGGATCCTGGACATCGTGACGGGCTGCCCACAGGTGGAAAGGATAGGTAACAACACATTACCACGCTGATCCTCAATACAGGGGCCCCTCAGGGGTGCGTCCTCAGTCCCCTCCTGTACTCCCTGTTCACCCATGACTACATGGCCAGACACGACACCAACACCATCATTAAGCTTGCCAACAACACAAAAGTGGTAGGCCTGATCACGACAACGATGAGACAGCCTATAGGGAGGAGGTCAGAGACCTGGCCGTGTGGTGCAGGATAACAACCTCTCCCTCAACACGACCAAAACAAAGGAGATGATTGTGGCCTGCAGCAAAAGGAGGACTGAGCACGCCCCCCATTCTCATCGACGGGGCTGTAGTGGAACAGGTTGAGAGAACAGGTTAAACACATGTCCAAAAAAAACAAATGTTTCCTGATCTTTCTTATTTATCTCAGATATAAGACAGACACCTCAGAACAAACTTCCTTTTCATGTTTTTTGGGACTATCTGTTGGTCCATGTAGTGAATATGTTATTCAATCCGATAGTATGGGCTAATAGTAGTAAGGCCCCCAAAAATGTTACATCAAATGATTTCATCATTTTTGGGCTTAGACTCTTATGGGTTAGTTATTAAGTGATAACGCCCGAGAAGCCGGTGTATAGAGGATATATTGGCACGGGTGTCGTCTCAGGCCGGCAAACCGTGCCAATATATCCTCCAAACACCTGCTTCAAGGGCATTATCACTTTTGTACGACGGGTTACCAACATATTCAAATAATGATTGACATATTTTCATTAAATATATTATTTTGATGAATTTATTCATTCTATTTCATCCTTCCACAAGATATAGTCCCAAAACAAATCTAGAGTTGCTACCTAAGCCGGCTGGTCTGTTACGGGCGTCGTATAGAGGAGACCAAGGCGCAGCGTGTAGAGTGCTCATTGTTATATATTTTAATGAAAACGAACACTAGACAAAATAACAAAATGACAGCCAACAGTTCCGTCAGGTTCACAAACTAAACAGAAAGCAACTACCCACGAAAACAAAGGGAAAAACAGGCTGCCTAAGTATGGCTTCCAATCAGAGACAACGAATGACAGCTGATTGGAAACCATACCCGGCCAAAACATAGAACACAAAACATAGAATGCCCACCCACCTATCACACCCTGACCTAACTAAACAGAGAAAACACAGCTCTCCTAGGTCAGAGCGTGACATGGTCGTTCGTTCTATTGGTTCTGTTGCGAGAGACGCGACCCAGTCGTTCAGTCTTTTTGTTCTGTAACTATGGCGCGACCAAGTCGTTCATTCTAAATGTTCCATTGCCATATTGGCTGGCAACGTTCTTATCCCTAGCTCGTCTGCACTGTCAAACAGCGCAGACAGAATAACAACAGTAGCTGGATTTGTTTAAGCTGTTTTCTAGTGGCATTTATTTGAATACATTCATAACAATGAGCAAATGAGGCACGATTTCGCCCGGCATAGAAAATGTGCTCTCTCGTTAGGACAGTGTTGTTTAGAGGAGCTAGCCAACAACACAGCTAACACAAGAACTTCAAATGTATGCTGGAAAGACTTCATACTAGCTGCACTTAGTTTTGTTTTACCTTTTTTCCATTGACATTTCTTTGTACATATCCATAATCTTGCTACCAGCTGATTCATGATTCGACTGGCTGAGAAACGCTACCTGCCTCTCTCTCTCGTCCCGACTCCCAACCCCAAACGTTCATTACTATGCGACAGTTGGAGATCGAATTTGAATATTGAACCAATGTTGCAAATGTCAGAGAGAGACAGCAAGGTTTATACAAATCTCCACTGTTGAAAACTAAATGCTAGTCTAAAAGAACTGTGAGATTATCTCTCCTATAAAAAGCATCTAGACATTAAGTTCAGAACTTCCCTGCCTGGGTTGATGAGACAGTGGATTGCGCAGTCAGATGGAACATGGTAAATAGATATTTTAAAGTCAAATATTTACCCGGTGGTAACTTGTGGAATAGGTTGAGTGCGCTGGAGTGCGCTTTTAACCAATCAGCATTCAGGATTAGACCCAAACGTTGCATAATTAAGCAATAATGCATGAGAGGGTTGGGTATATGGCCGATATGTGGTATATGGCCAATATACCACGGCTAAGGACTGTTCTTAAGCACGACGCATAGTGGAGAATGCCAAGAGTTTGCAAAGCTGTCATCATGGCAGGGTGGCTACTTTGAAGAAAATAAAATACAAAATATATTTTGATTTGTGCAACACTTTTTTGCTTACTATATGATTCCATATGTGTAATTTCATAGTTTAAGTCTTCACTATTATTCTACAATGTAGAAAGTAGTAAAAATAAAGGAACACCCCTGAATGAGTAGGTGTGTCCAAACTTTTGACTGGTACTGTATATATACACACTACAGTTCTAAAGTTTGGGGTCACTTAGAAATGTCCTTGTTTTTGAAAGAAAAGCAAATTTTTGTCCATTACAATAACATCAACTTGATCAGAAATAGAGTGTAGACATTCTTAATGTTCTAAATGGCTATTGTAACTGGAAACTGCAGATTTTTTATGAAATACCTACATAGGCATACAGAGGCCCTGTCACAGCTTTCTTCGTCGGAGGACGATATAGCGAAATCGTCCTCCGAAAAGGTGGACCAATATGCAGCAGAGTTGGTGTTCATTTCCTTAATTTATTAACAAACGTTGAACACGAAAAAACAAGAAAACAATAAGCACGACAAATGACAGTTTTGCAGGCTCACAAAAACACGCAATGCAAAAACAATCTCCCACAAATACAAGACAAACACACCCAACTAATATAGGACTTCCAATCAAAGGCAACACCAAACAGCTGCCTTCAATTGGAAGTCCACCCCAATTAACTCAACATAGAAACACACTCACTAGACTACACATAGAAATACATAAACATAGACCATAACTCAAAACCCGGAAATAATAAATCAAACGCCCTCCTAACTAACACACCACCCTGAACCACATAAAACAAATACCCTCTGCCACGTCCTGACCAAACTACAATAACAATTAACCCTTATACTGGCCAGGACGTGACAGGCCCATTATCAGCAACCATCACTCCTGAGTTCCAATGGCACGTTGTGTTAGCTAATCCAAGTGTATAATTTTATAAGGCTGATTGATAATTAGAAAACCCTTTTGCAATTATGTTAGCACAGCTGAAAACTGTCCTGATTAAAGAAGCAATAAAACTAGCCTTCTTTAGACTAGTTGAGTATTTGGAGCATCAGCATTGGTGGGTTTGATTACAAGCTCAAAATGGCCAGAAACAAAGGCCTTTCTAGTGAAACTTGTCAGTCTATTCTTGTTCTGAGAAATTAAGGCTATTCCATGCGAGAAATTGCCAAGAAACTGAAGATCTCGTACAACGCTGTGTACTACTCCCTTCACAGAACAGTGCAAACTGGCTCTAACCAGAATAGAAAGATGAGTGGGAGGCCCCAGTACACAACTGAGCAAGAGGACAAGTACATTAGAATGTCTAGTTTGAGAAACAGACGCCTCACAAGTCCTCAACTGGTAGCTCATGAAATAGTACCCGCAAAACTCCAGTCTCAACGTTAACAGTGAAGAGGCGTCTCAGGGATGCTGGCCTTTTCCAACTACAATAGTCATTTACTACATTAACAATATCTACACTGTATTTCTGATCAATTTGATTTTAAAATTGTAGCTCAGTTGGTAGAGCATGGTGTTTGCAACGCCAGGGTTGTGGGTTCGATTCCCACGGGGGGCCAGCACAGAAAAAAAGATGAAAAAAAATGTATGAAATGAAATGTATGCATTCACTACTGTAAGTCGCTCTGGATAAGAGCGTCTGCTAAATAACTAAAATGTAAAATGTAAAATGGGCAAAAAAAAATAGCTTTTCTTTCAAAAACAAGGACATTTCTAAGTGACCCCAAACTTTTGAACGGCAGTGTACATATACACTACCAGTCAAAAGTTTAAGAACACCTACTTATTCAAGGGTTTTTCTTTATTTTTACTGTTTTAAATAATAGTGAAGACACCAACACTATGAAATAACACATATGGAATCATGTAGTAAGCAAAAAAGTGTTAAACAAATCAAAATGTATTTCATACTTGAGATTCTTCAAAATGCCAGCCTTTGCCTTGAGGACAGCTTTGCAAACTCTTGGCATTCTCTTAACCTGTTGGGTCTAGGGGGCAGCATTTGCACGTCTGGATAAAAAAAATGTACCCGATTTAATCTGGTTACTAATCCTACCCAGTAACTAGAATATGCATATACTTATTATATATGGATAGAAAACACTCTAAAGTTTCTAAAACTGTTTGAATGGTGTCTGTGAGTATAACAGAACTCATTTGGCAGGCAAAACCCTGAGACATTTTCTGACAGGAAGTGGATACCTGATGTGTTGTATTGACTTTAAACCTATCCCATTGAAAAACACAGGGGCTTAGGAATATTTTGGCACTTCCTATTGCTTCCACTAGATGTCACCAGCCTTTACAAAGTGTTTTGAGTCTTCTGGAGGGAGATCTGACCGAACAAGAGCCATGGAACGATGATGTCCCATTAGACACCTGGCGCGCGAGTTCATGTTGGGTACCCTCGTTCCAATACGTTATAAAAGAGTATGCATTCGTCCACCTTGAATATTATTCATGTTCTGGTTAAAAAAGGCCCTAATGATTTATGCTATACAACGTTTGACATGTTTGAACGAACGGAAATATATTTTTTCCCCTCGTTCATGACGAGAAGTCCGGCTGGCTTACATCATGTGCTAACGAGACGGAGATTTTTGGACATAAATGATGAGCTTTTTTGAACAAAACTACATTCGTTATGGACCTGTGATACCTGGAAGTGACATCTGATGAAGAGAATCAAAGGTAATGGATTATTTACATAGTATTTTCGATTTTAGATCTCCCCAACATGACGTCTAGTCTGTATCGCAACGCGTATTTTTCTGGGCGCAGTGCTCAGATTATTGCAAAGTGTGATTTCCCAGTAAGGTTATTTTTAAATCTGGCAAGTTGATTGAGTTCAAGAGATGTAAATCTATAATTCTTTAAATGACAATATAATATTTTACCAATGTTTTCTAATTTTAATTATTTAATTTGTGACGCTGACTTGACTGCCGGTTATTGGAGGGAAACGATTTCCTCAACATCAATGCCATAGTAAAACGCTGTTTTTGGATATAAATATGAACTTGATAGAACTAAAAATGCATGCATTGTCTAACATAATGTCCTAGGAGTGTCATCTGATGGAGATTGTAAAAGGTTAGTGCATCATTTTAGCTGGTTTTATGGTTTTGGTGACCCTGTCTTTGACTTGACAAAACATTACACACAACTCTTGTAAATGTACTGTCCTAACATACTCTAAATTTATGCTTTCGCCGTAAAACCTTTTTGAAATCGTAAAACGTGGTTAGATTAAGGAGATGTTTATCTTTCAAATGGTGTAAAATAGTTGTATTTTTGAAAAATTTGAATTTTGACATTTATTTGGATTCAAATTTGCCGCTCTTGAAATGCACCTGCTGTTGATGGATTGCACCACGGGTGGCACGCTAGCGTCCCACCTAGCCCCAAGAGGTTAACTAGCTTCATGAGGTAGTCACCTGTGACTCAGTGCCTTCAAAAAACAACAACATCATTAACTTAACTTAGTAGTTAATCATCCAAAGCTGGCCGGCACTCAAAGAAAATAAATGAATCGCTAAAAACAGAGATCATGAACATAAAGAACATGTAATATCAGAGAACATCTCCATGTATGAGAGAGTAAACTGTGAGGGTTTCTCATCTGAGAGAGAACAATAGAGGAATAGAGAGGGAGAGAGCGAGAGTGAAAGAGAGAAGGAAGTGTGACAGTAGGCCTTATGGGAAAAGGGAGAAGAAAGAGGGACTGTTTATGGGGGGGAGAAGAGGAGATGAGAGGAGTGGAGTGCAGTGGAGAGAGGGATGATAAAGGATTGGGTATAGTTTATTTCCCCAGTGGAGTAGAAGCTCCATTTCTTACCTTCCAAAGCAGAAGATGAGAGGCATTTATCTCTCTGAAAGAGTAGTGGATGAGAGGTGGAAGAGAGGAGGAGTGGATAAGATGGAGTAAGGGCAATTAGAAGGGGAGAAGAGGAGAGAGGAGAATGGGTGGAAGTAGGTTTAGAGATGGAGAGAGGGGAGGGAGAAGTGTAACAGATGGAGAGAGGGCACGAGAGACAATGAGGACAGTAGAAGTGTAGAGAGGGGTGATGAGGAAGGGATGAGGATGCTTACTTTAGGGATAGGAGAGACTTCCATTATGAGCCTGTATGAATCACATCTCTCTTTTAATCTCTTCCCTATTTTTTCCTCTTTCAATATGAAGAGTTTATTTCCAAAACGCAATGTCAATCAATTTTTCACATTTGTGTTTTTTCATCCGAAAGTATTGCTTATGGGTATGTTCATGTGTGTGTAAAATATGACTGTTCCCAAATGTTTGATTCATAGATTTTAGATGTGTATCAAAATCGTTTATTTTCTTTTACGGTATATATCCATTGTTAAGCTGGAATGGAATGTTCGTATCCTGTATGTTTGACTGTGACATGTGGTTGTCTCACCTAGCTATCTTAAGATGAATGCAAGTTAAGTTAAGACGAATGCAACTGTAAGTTACTCTGGCTAAAAACATCTGCTAAATGTATCAGGAATCAAGGTAAGACCCAGACGCAAACACGTCAAATTGACAATGGTTTAATATTCCAACGGGCAGGCAATAGACAGGTCAAGGCAGGCAGGGGTCAGTAAACCAGAGGTGGGGCAACGGTACCGGACGGCAGGCAGGCTCATGGTTAGGGTAGGCAGTGTTCAACAATCCAGAGGTGGGACAAAGGTACAGGTCGGCAGGCAAGCTCAGTGTCAGGGACAGGCAGAGTTCAGTAATCCAGAGGTGGGGCAAAGGTACAGGTCGGCAGGCAGGCTCAGTGTCAGGGGCAGGCGGGCTCAGAGTTAGGACAGGCAAAGGTCAAAACCAGGAGGGTGAGAAAAAGGAGAGACTGGGAAAAGCAGGAGCCGAGAACAAAAACGCTGTTTGACTTGACAAACAAGATGAACTGGCAACGAACAAACAGAGAAGAAAGGTATAAATACACAGGGGATACTGGGGAAGATGGGAGACACCTGGAGGTGGGTGGAGACAATCACAAGGACAAGTGAAACAGATCAGCGTGTGACAAAATGACTGCAAAGTCAAATGTAAATGTTTTACATACAGATCTCAAATTACTGTATTGAACAATTTTTTCTTTATTCTTTATTAAAAATGTAGTTATTTGTTACATTTCACTCTGTAAAACCTAGCAGTACTACTTATTTCTTGAGAGTGAGGTGGATATATAGCATTTTTTTTAAAACATGATTATTTGTCTCTCTGAAATGAAACCATAAAATATGATAGATTTTAAACAAATAAATGTCTGTCATTGAACAACCCAATTCCGTGATTATATAGTGAAAAAAACACACCGATCTCTTTCCTAAGTTCTTTAAACAATAAAGGTTAGTGGCCTCCCGAGTGGCACAGTGGTCTAAGGCACTGCATTACAGTGCCACTAAAGATCCTGGTTCGAGACCAGGCTCTGCCGTGACCGAGAGACCCATGGGGTGGCGCACAATTGGCCCAGTGTTGTCCAGGTTAGGGGAGGGTTTGGTCGGTCGGGATTTCCTTGTCCCATCGCGACTCCTGTGGCGGGCCGGGAGCATGCATGCTGACATGGTTGCCAGGTGTATGGTGTTTCCTCTGACACATTGGTGTGACTGAGTTCTGGGTTATGTGGGCATTGTGTCAAGGAGCAGTGTGGCTAGGCTGGGTAGTTTTTCGGAGGACGCACAGCTCTCAACCTTTGCAGTTGAGAGCAGGAGTTGCAGCAATAACTGTAACTACCAATTGGTTACCATGAAAAAGGGGTGAAAACAAACTTAAAGTGTATATAAACTCTTCATATACTCCCTCCCTCAATCTAAACAAACAGTTAGTATTTATCCCTGTCAATAACTACTGGTGGACTCATAAACAGGGCAATTTAAAACTTCCACCCCACTGCCTCCCATCTCCACCCCTGCCCCCACCATCCCTAAAACATATACACTGAGTGCAGAAGACATTAGGAACACCTGCTCTTTCCATGCTATAGACTGACCAGGTGAATGGTAGAAGGTGCCAGGCCCACTGGTTTGAGAGTGTCAAGCACTGCAACGCTGTTGGGTTTTTCACGCTCAACAGTTTCCCATGTGCATCAAGAATGGTCCACACTACCCAAAAGACATACAGCCAACTTGACACAACTGTGGGAAGAATTGAAGTCAAACATGGGACAGAATCCCTCTAGGACGCTTTTGACTTCCTTGTGGAGACTTCCTTGTGTGCCCCAATGAATTAAGGATGTTCTGACGGCAAAAGGGCGTGCAACTCAATATTAGGAAGGTGTCCCTAATGTTTTGTACACTTAGTGTACCTATACACAACCCCCACTGCATGGCACTGACCATAAACACACAGCACAGCAGGCTCTGACATATTCTGAGATACTCTATCCTCCCCTGTGTGCAAAGTGTATAGTCAGAACATCACCTGACCCTCTAAGCCCTGTGGGAGAGCCAATCAGGCAGTGGTAAAGACAATAAGCGCCTTCCACTTTCACTGGTCAGGGGTCAGAGGTCAGAGGTAGGGGTCAGGGCGAGAGAGGTATTGTGCCTAACCGGTCAGCTCTGCAATGATGTGTCTGGCTCCTGTGAGGAGAGGACCAGTGGGATGTTGTGTGTGTGTGTGTGTGTGTGTGTGTGTGTGTGTTTTAGTAGAGTTAAGGACCTATGAGAGCCTGTGAATCACATCAAATCCCCACCACCCACATATCAGTGTGAACATTTATACCTAGAGCTCAATTTGATTATGATCCAATGCCCTGACAGAGACCTTATATGAGTCTCACAGGATACAGCCTGTCACACAGCACGCCCCGGAGAGAGTGTGTTGTGTGTTTAACAAAGGATAAACACATGCACCCACCCACAGATGCATGCTCACTAGGGCTGTCCCTGACTAAAATATATCTTAGTCGACCAAGAGTCGTCTGTTCTTTCGACCAATTAATTAGTCAACATTTTTAAAACGTGACTTTTCCATATATTGACACATCCTATGTGTTTTAATCGAATCAACTATATTCACTGAGCTTGTCTGATGCTTTAAGCACACTCTTTGATTAAATAATTAAGATAGACAAATTACTTGGGGGAGTCCGACCAGCAATTGATTTGATTGTGCCGGGTCAGGCTCAGACTTGCTGCACTGTGTTTAAAAAAAAGACAGCGAGTAACTGTGTGACTAGCACCCGTTGTCTCCCTCTCCTCCCTGCTTCAGCGACCACCACAGAACATCAGTCTTTATTGCGCTGTCGTGTTGCTGAAACTGCAACATAAGCACAGACATTTCTGACTGAAAAGTTCTGTAACCGAAATCCCTAATTTATTTAGGAAAAACATTCCCTATTCCCTCAATATTTGCTCCCTTTATTTGCCGCATCTATGCATCGCATGCACGTGACCAAAGTATTAGAAGAGAATGTTGACTATGTAATTATTACTCCAGAATGTCCATTATTCCAGATGACGATTCGGACGGGATAAGTTTATTCTAAACTGCCCCCTGAATTTGTATAATTTTTTTTTTTATCAATTGTGACGGAAGCCTGGAGGTTTTTATTCTAGGCATGAAGATACAGTATTTCAACATGTTCAGGTGATAGGGCCACACTGATGACTCAAACTTGGTTCCCAAGTTTCTAAACAATAGCAATCATTTTTGGTATAGTGTCGCCATAATATTTAATTGAGGAAGTGTGATAATAATCATTAGGATATTTTAGTGAATCTCAGTAGGTCCTAAATGCCCCCAGCCTTCAGATGTGAGCTAAACACTGTTTAAAGGCTATGGTCGAGAAAGTTAAATGATCATTTCCAAACGTTTAGGTCAGTTGAATGCTGCTTTGTGATCTATTAACAGCAAGGGTTGCATTAAATAGCCTAAATATCTTTTTTACTGATGCATTTGGCAATATTCAATTAATACGCACAAAACATATTAACAAAAGCTTTCATTGTGAAAGTTGGTAGGCCATTCATATATACTGTAGCTTATGAGCAGCAAACCGCAATCAACACCTGTCAAACTCAGACATTTCCCTCAAAACGCAGGGAAGTCGATTCGCACGGGACTAGTAGTTAGCCAAAAGCAGTCTTATGGCTTGGGGGTAGAAGCTGTTAAGGAGGCCCTAAAGCTTACCCACTAATGCCAGATAGCCCAAAATAATGAAAGAAAAACCTTCATATAGCCTATAAATATAAATTGCACATGAATGATACATTTATTATTTTCTCTTTATTCAACCCGCCCTTCATCCACACAATATTTCATGACCCTAAATGCACCTGCCCCCTGGATATAACCGCGGGGACTGCATGACTCACACACCACAAACAAAGTTACCCACACATCACCACATCTGGCTGTGAATATAGATTGTGTTTTAAATGTTTAATGAGGACAAATATAAAGCCAAGCCATTTGCAGCAATGTTAAGTGTGCTTGGATCAAAGCAATCGAGGCCAGGCAGACAGCAGGCTGACAGATAGGGGATCTGGAGGGGGAAAAAACGCACACCTGTTTACATGAGGTGCTGGCTAGCAGAGTAGAACACTTAAAAAAGAAAAGGAGAGCCTCATACTCTAGGAGCTCAGATGTAATAATTGAATAACCTAATATCCAACTTTTCGACAGACAAGTTGTCTTCATCACGGTATAATGGTAAACACGTTCGATGCCGATATAACGTAGGGACGAAATCAAGTGGTTCGCTTCCAAAAAGTGGGCCGCAACTAGGTAAGTCGAGTTCCTGCACCTAATGTTGCTACGATGCTCCGGGATTTGCACTTTCAATTCGCGCTTCTTTTTACCCACATCATTTTTACCACAAGGAGAAGTTATAAGATAAATAACTGCCTTAGTGGAGCACATCAAAATAAACATTTGATTGGGATCTGTTTCCCTATTTGGGAGTGTTTGAAGGATCTACATTTGTAAGTGCCATTGCATTGAACGCAGCCATTACACTTGTAGTTTCCATCCTGTAGAGGCGCAAATAAAAGTTTTGCAGGGATATTTTGGAGTGGTAAATCAGAGTTTAACAATTGATCTCTGAGATTTCTGCCCCGCGACAATACAACCAAGGAACCTGTCCGTAAACACATTACCGATACTGTCATCAGATCTTAGAATGGGCCAATGTTTGTGAACAATTCCCTTAATTTGTTCAGAGCACTTTGAATAGCGGGTAGTTAGAACGCAATAATGCTTCTTTTTGCGACAATGTCCTTGAAAGATCATGTCTCGATTTGTTTAGAATTTTCTCAATGGCAGTATTAATCGGACCATTTTTGTACCACCCTCCTTGAATTTTATTTGCGTCTCAGGCATATTTCTGTCGGAATCTGATTGTTTTTGCAAATTCTTTTGATTTGACAGAATTGGCTGTAGGGAAAACTGTTTTTCAAGGGAAGCCCTCAACAAAGTGTTACGATCAATAGGTTTCCTGTAAAGATCAGTGTATAAAACATTATCCTAACACAACATCAGAAGATCAAGGAAAATGATGTGACTGCATAGTAAATCTCAGGTGACAGATAGGGGATAACACAGATATCAGCAGAAAGAACCAGTCTGCTGCACAGAGGCTGATTGAACCACAATATACGACGATTCGCAGGCTACAGTTTGAAAAGTACATTCACACGCTTACACACAGGCATGCAGGCACACGCCATTCCAGAATTTCCATTGGTTACTCACCAGGTTCGCTCTCTGAAATTCCGTTTAATGGGAAAAGCAACTCCTCAATACTAAGAGACCTCACTGGTCAGCCTGGTAATACAAGAGGGAACTCCTCCCTCTCTCAACCTGGAAAGAAACAGGGAAACAGTGAGCATTACAGCTAAAGATAAATAACATAAAATCATGCTCAGGGATTCGGATGACAAGTAACACACAAGTTGATCAAAAGTACCAATAACAACAGGAGTTTGTTTAATCAATCAATCCTAGTATATGTTATATATTTTTTTTTTTTTTTTACAGCGCTTTCAAGTGTGTGCAAGCGTGCCAGAGAGCGCCTATCTTTTCTCAAAAGCTTCACTTTCTGTAGCCTCTCAATTACATGGGCTCCTGAGTGGCGCAGCGGTCTAAGACGCTGCATCTCAGTGCTAGAGGTGTCACTACAGACCCTGGTTCAATTCCAGGCTCTATCACAACCGGTCATGATTGGGAGTCCCATAGGGCGGTACACAATTGGCCCAGCGTCGTCCGGGTTAGGTTTGGCCGGAGTAGGCCGTCATTGTAAATAAGAATTTGTTCTTAACTAACTTGCCTAATTAAATAAATCAAAATAAATATGTTGCCCAGACATATGGTGAATAAAGACAATCGATGAGAGTTCATTACAGACTTTGAGAGTGTCTAAGTCACATGGTACTACATTATAAGAGACTGAGAGGGAGGCTGAAAAGATTGGGGTATTTTAAGATGGAAGCGAGAGCAAAGAGAGTAAGTAACAGAATAAATGTATTATGTCCTTCGCCCATCCTTCTCTCCTCCTTGCTGTGTTTCCAGATGGCCATCTCCTTCTTAGAGAGAACAGAGGACGTGACCTCTGTCAAAAGCTACAGAAATGGCTGCCTTTGGGCCCCGGGCCCTGCTGTACTCGGAGTAAACACATACTCACCTACACAACAGTCTCCATACTAGACACTGACAGCAGGGGCCTGAAGCATTAAAGTTACACCCAGAGCCACACACACACACTCACACACGCATGCAATCAAACACACACACACACTCTCAGATCCACATGAGGTCTCCGTCTATTCTTCTCCTCCTGTTGATTGTTAATAGCTGGAGTGTTGCCATTGTTTGCCTGTTAACAGCAGCCCGGTGTGGTAACAGCCCACTGATGGTGACATGAATGGGACAGATTGGCCCATAATGGAATGGCTGCCGTAAAGCTCTATACGACCAGGGGGAATGGGACCTACTATGTCCCAAACAGAGCCACACTGTCTGGGGGAGAGGAGGGGTGAAGTGAGATGAAAGAAGAGGAGAGGAGGGAGGGGTGAAGGGAGAGATGGGCATAGGTAGGGAGGGAAGACCAGTGTCTCTTGACATATTACACAGATAACACACTCAGGGAGATAGTAGAGACAGCACTGCCCTCTAATCAAGCAGTCCAGTCATTCAAGTCTGATACTCTGACTCATCATCAATCAAGCAGGGTCTTGGCTGTACATATGGACACAAGTTAATTAGAGGCAAGAATCAGAGAAAAAGAAAGAAAGAAAGAAAGAAAGAAAGAGAGCGAGAGGGGGAGAAAAGGAGAAAAAGAGAACAAGGGGAAGACAGGGGCAGAGCGATAAAGAAGGGGAAGAGGGAAAGAAAGAAGATAGAATGGGAGAGGGAGAGCGATGGCTCCAACAAGGCGATTTAAAAAGATGACTTCTTACTGCTTGCAGAAACACTGAAAAAATGACATTGCCGTTTCAAATTACATTACTTCAAGAGAGCTTCGATGTAGTCACGATAAGTTAACAGGCCAAAGATAAGGATACATTTTCTTTTAAGTTTCCAATAATCAAATCCAGAGTAAAACCTCTCAAATTGAGGTTTATAGTTTGGCCAAGTTTGAGAGCAGTGAGTGAGTTTGGTGTGTAGGCCAATTGTGTGTGTTAAGAGTGCGACCTGTGTGAGATGAGTATTTTCTATGAGAAAGATATGCGTGCGTGCGTGTGTGTCTGTATCCCTCGAAAAATCCCATGCATGACTAGCCAGAACACACACACACACACACACACACACACACACACACACACACACACACACACACACACACACACACACACACACACACACACACACACACACACACACACACACACACACACACACACACACACACACACACTGCCTTTAAGAACAATCCCATTTAAAGCTAAAGAGATATTGTTGTCTCTTCAGGAACGACCACAGAGATAATGAAGATAATGTAGAACAGTAATCTCTCTCTGCTCCATTACACCCATGTCCCCCAAAGTAGCACATTGCTACATTAGCTTAGCATTCAGCACAGCAGTAGCCGTAGCTCCCAAAGCAGCACAACACTAAATTAGCTTAGCATACAGCGCAACAGTAGCAATTTCCCACCGCCACTTCTTTAGCTTAGCACACACCACAGCACATCTCCCACTGTCAATGCAGTTACGACGCAACAACGGCCACACCAGTGTGCTAGCAATCTATGGTTGCTACATTGGGCTTCCCAGAATAGGGCTCTACCACCTGGTGAGCACTAAAGCTATTCTGGGAGATTGTTGAATACCTGGATGAAGTTGAAGAGGATTTTCAGAATGAGCTCGGTCCAACTTAGCAACCCTATAAAACTACAGCTGCATTCAACACATTGTCACCGATCCACCCCACTCTCTGGATGCAGCTGGATATTGTGTCAAGTGTGAATCAATGCTAGCCTCTGAACGCACCCCTAAGGGAACAACAGCAGACAAAAGGCTAGGACACACACACAAGCGCAAGAACACATGCACAGACAGACACACACATATACAAACACACACACTGGAGTGTGATGTCTATGGCGATAACAGGTGTGAGTCTCACCAAACAGTCAAGGCATCAGAGTGTGTTAAAAGGGGAGGGTTCACACACACACACGCACTCTTCCCACATTCATACACAACCTGACTGAATCCCAGCACCTTGTGTTTCGTGTGTGTGTGTGTGTGTGTGTGTGTGTGTGTGTGTGTGTGTGTGTGTGTGTGTGTGTGTGTGTGTGTGTGTGTGTGTGTGTGTGTGTGTGTGTGTGTGTGTGTGTGTTAATCCTATCCCCAAACCTTAGCCCTAACCCGCTGGAATGAATGCCTAAACTTAACAGTTACAAAAGTATGTTTGTCCATTAAACATTGAATTTCAAAAGGGAGACTGAGTTCCTGTTGGTCACACAGCAATGTTAACCACACGTGTACACACGCAAACACTCTATGATGTAAACATGTATTCAAAGAACCTGGGTTTGACATTTACCAGAGAATTAGCTTGAAGTCACCCCCTCCCTCCACTGAGATGGAATTGCATTAGGCTAAAATGTCTTCAAAGACAGCAATCTCACGCACTCACACACAAACACTCAAAGAAGCAAACACACAGGCATGCATAGAATATACAGAGATAACACAGACACAAAGAAACAAACACATAGCCTGACGGGCTCTGACTCGTCCACACACAGTCCGCTCAGGGCGCCGAATTTAGGAGCGTCGGCAAAATACAGTTTGCATTATTTATGGATAACATTAATAGTGCCGTGTGTGGGTGCTTATATTTGTCCTATTTCAAGTGTACAAGTGTGTGTATTATACGCATGTGTCATTTGGACATTTTTTGCATATCCCAACTCCCCCGGAGACCCTCGGACAGTGGGTTCACAGGGTCTGCCATTATCAATGGCGACCCTGGAGCAATTAGGGTTCTAGTGCATAGAGTGTTGGGCCAGTAACTGAAAGGTTGCTGGATCAAATCCCCAAGCTGACAAGGTAAAAATCTGTCGTTCTGAACAAGGCAGTTCCACAGTAGGCTATCATTGGACATTATTTTATCAAATCAATTCTCTATGTGTAATTATTATTACGTGATTAAACTAATCATGTAAACTTTAATTAACTAGGAAGTCGGGCACCACAGGAAAATGTTTATAGAGTCTCTTTTTCCCGAATCGACTCTTCAGATATTTTCATATCCTATCGAGTACAGTCTTGTATTAATGTACTATTATTACCTCATCAGTTCTCATTACTGAACATTACAAACCCATGGATATCTGCACGAACCCTAGTTTCCATAATGAATCAGCGATATACAAATTGGCTTAATTATTACCAACTAACTAATCAAATCACAGAAATACATAAACAAACAATATAGTTATTGGTTACTAACACAATGCATTGATAAGTCCCTAGTGGGCTAAACCAGTATGATGGCTTGGTAGACAATGGAAAGGGATGGGACAGATAAAAAGCGGGAAAGACAAAATTGATTCACTACACACAGTTGATAAATATATTCATTGAAATGCTAATCGTTTGCACATGAACGGCCGCTTATTTGAAAATAATAACAATGTATATATTTACGCCCGGTCTGTCTGCTGGAGAGTCAGTTCATCAGAGAGTCAATGTCTTTCGTAATTGTCGCTTTCTCAGCAATTCTGGATAGTGTCTGTTGTTATGGATATATCAGGCGTACAGATGGTCGTTGCATAGAATAGATGCTTCGCGGTTGTCGGTATTCTCATACTAGACTTACTTAATTTCCAGCTGCAGACTAGTAATTATACGTCTAGGATTTGCTCTTATTCTGTAGTGATCAATAGTCTCAGAGTTTAACCATTTCCAGCCGTGTAGCCAACACTACACACTGTCTGGTCTCCTGGGCCTATAGAGTTGTAGTTATTAACCATTTCAACATGTAGCATCAGCTCCATATTTTGTGGTCTAATGGCCTATATAATTGTATCCATTCCAATGTGGGGACCCTGTCCCGGCATTCTCTGACCTAATGTAAATTTTGTAGGAAGTGGTTTTATACTCTGTGGAAAAATGGCCGATTCCTTGGCCTCACAGGGGCGTGGCCACTGACTAGTTAAACTTTATATAAAAATACATACTCATTTAGAAGGCTAACATCACATTACATCTTTTCACAAATAGTTTCATATTTACTCATTCATTTTATCCAACATCTAGATGTAAATCTGATAATTGAAAAGTGTACACAAACAAACAGAGATACAGTAATATGGGTCTCCTGCCTTTCACGAGGTCACCAAATGAAACAACTTTGACAGGATTGTTCCTTAAGTGTCCACAGACCACTCCCATTCTCAAAAATATAAATATTGTTTAATTATTACAACCTTTGATGTCCAAGGGTATCTCTGTGTTCCACAGTTTACATTCCAATCTCAAACACTACAGAGCATAGAGGCAGCGTATTTTATGACCGTCATAAAACAGCAGACTTCCTGCTCTCCCCCTCTACGAGAGAGAGCACGCTGTAGAGAGGACCCACTGTAACCTGATCCTTCAGATCATCACAGGAGAGTTATGACATAACTAACTTGCCTAGTTAAATAAAGGTTAAATACATTTTTCTTTTAAATAAACATTGATGAGCAAATGTGCAGAATGTTGGACAAAATCCCCCTCTTTCCATCTTCTCTCACTACCATCTGGTGAAATATCTGTCTCGTTGTTCTAATGTAATAGCCATGAACACAGGTAACTTAGTCTGGTTAGAAGTGGGTGAGAAGCCGTATCTGTTCACTGCAATACCAGACACCCACAACATACCCCAGTCACGCATGGGCTTATCCTGCTACAGCCATATAAATATAGACCACATACACAGTGGGTATAGAAGGAACAGAGGCAGAGAAGTGTAGAAGTGGAGGAGTGTACCTACCACACACTATCGCTATGACTCAGACCCCTTTATACCCACACATGCATGCAAGTCTTTTAGACCAGGTTAAAAGTGCTTATGAAACCAATCACGTCATCAATATTAACATATTAACACTGCCCAGAGAGAGCTGGTTATGGGGCTCTGTTCATAAACACGAACAGACCCCACAGAGCCCCAGGACAGCAACACAATTAGACCCAACCAAATCATGAGAAAACAAAAAGATCATTATTTGACATTGGAAAGAATTATTTAAAAAACA
Source organism: Salmo salar (assembly GCF_965601325.2). Classification (NCBI taxonomy): domain Eukaryota; kingdom Metazoa; phylum Chordata; class Actinopteri; order Salmoniformes; family Salmonidae; genus Salmo; species Salmo salar. The sequence goes on along the minus strand of NC_138301.1, from coordinate 8,164,673 downwards.
GAGCAAACTAGAATGCTATTTGACCCTAAACAGAGAGTACAGAGTGGCAGAATACCTGACCACTGTGACTGACCAAAAATTAAGGAAAGCTTTGACTATGTAAAGACTCAACGAGCATAGCCTTGCTATTGAGAGAGGCTGCCATAGGCAGACCTGGCTCTTAAGAGAAGACAGGCTACAGTATGTGCACACTGCCCACAAAATGAGGTGGAAACTGAGCTGCACTTCCTAACCTCCTGTCAAATGTATGATCATTTTAGAGAGACATAATTTATTTCAGATTACACACATAATTTGAAAACAAATCCAATTCTGATAAACTCCCATATACACTGCTCAAAAAAATAAAGGGAACACTTAAACAACACAATGTAACTCCAAGTCAATCACACTTCTGTGAAATCAAACTGTCCACTTAGGAAGCAACACTGATTGACAATACATTTCACATGCTGTTGTGCAAATGGAATAGACAACAGGTGGAAATTATAGGCAATTAGCAAGACACCCCCAATAAAGGAGTGGTTCTGCAGGTGGTGGCCACAGACCACTTCTCAGTTCCTATGCTTCCTGGCTGATGTTTTGGTCACTTTTGAATGCTGGCGGTGCTTTCACTCTAGTGGTAACATGAGGCGGAGTCTTCAACCCACACAAGTCGCTCAGGTAGTGCAGCTCATCCAGGATGGCACATCAATGCGAGCTGTGGCAAGAAGGTTTGCTGTGTCTGCCAGCGTAGTGTCCAGAGCATGGAGGCGCTACCAGGAGACAGGCCAGTACATCAGGAGGAGCAGGAGGAGCACTGCCAGAGCCCTGCAAAATGACCCCCAGCAGGCCACAAATGTGCATGTGTCTGCTCAAACGGTCAGAAACAGACTCCATGAGGGTGGTATGAGGGCCCGATGTCCACAAGTGGGGGTTGTGCTTACAGCCCAACACCGTGCAGGACGTTTGGCATTTGCCAGAGAACACCAAGATTGGCAAATTCGCTACTGGCGCCCTGTGCTCTTCACAGATGAAAGCAGGTTCACACTGAGCACATGTGACAGACGTGACAGAGTCTGGAGACGGCGCGGAGAACATTCTGCTGCCTGCAACATCCTCCAGCATGACCGGTTTGGCGGTGGGTCAGTCATTGTGTGGGGTGGCATTTCTTTGGGGGGCCGCACAGCCCTCCATGTGCTCGCCAGAGGTAGCCTGACTGCCATTAGGTACCGAGATGAGATCCTCAGACCCCTTGTGAGACCATATGCTGGTGCGGTTGGCCCTGGGTTCCTCCTAATGCAAGACAATGCTAGACCTCATGTGGCTGGAGTGTGTCAGCAGTAATGCCATGGATTGGCCCGCCCGTTCCCCAGACCTGAATCCAATTGAGCACATCTGGGACATCGTGTCTCGCTCCATCCACCAACGCCACGTTGCACCACAGACTGTCCAGGAGTTGGCGGATGCTTTAGTCCAGGTCTGGGAGGGGATCCCTCAGGAGACCATCCGCCACCTCATCAGGAGCATGCCCAGGCGTTGTAGGGAGGTCATACAGGCACGTGGAGGCCCCACACACTACTGAGCCTCATTTTGACTTGTTTTAAGGACATTACATCAAAGTTGGATCAGCCTGTAGTGTAGTTTTCCACTTTAATTTTGAGTTTGACTCCAAAACCAGACCTCCATGGGTTGATAAATTGTATTTCCATTGATTATTTTTCGTGTGATTTTGTTGTCAGCACATTCAACTATGTAAAGAAAAAAGTATTTAATAAGATTATTTCATTCATTCAGATCTAGGATGTGTTATTTTAGTGTTCCCTTTATTTTTTTGAGTAGTATATATTGGGTGACATACCACATTGTGCCATCACAAAAGCAGGATTTGTGACCTGTTGCCACAAGAAAAGGGCAACCAGTGAAGAACAAACACCATCATAAATACAACCCATATTTATGTTTATTTATTTTCCCTTTTGTACTTTAACTATTTGCACATCGTTACAACACTGCATTTAGCTATAATATGACATTTGAAAAGTATTCCTTTAAACTAGGCAAGTCAGTTAAGAACAAATTCTTATTAACAATGATGGCCTCGGAGGTTAACTGCCTTGTTCAGGGGCAGAACAATAGATTTTTATCTGGTCAGCTTGAGGATTCGAACTAGCAACCTTTCAGTTACTGGCACAACGCTCTAACCACTAGGCTACCTGGACATTGAAATGAATTGAATTTAATAGAGAAAGAGAGAGGCAAAGAGAGGAGAGAGAGGGAAGTTCAGGTCTTTAAGTCTTCAGCCTTACCTTGCCTCTCCATTCCATCCTCCGTTTCTCCTCCTCTTCCCCCCTTTCTTCCTGCCTCTCTCTCACTTTGCCTCTCTCTCACTCTGCCTCTCTCTCTCAATCTTACCCTCCCTCCCTCTGCATCCCTTCATGTGTCACCCTGCCGTTGTTCTCCTCTGTGTTGCTCTCTGCACAGAATGTCAGTCCGAATGGAACTATAGGAACAACCAAACATAAAACCTCAGTCATCACATCCACACACACACGCGCAGAAAGCAGCTGCTTCCCCTGACCTTCCTGAAATATTTCATTATTTCTCGTTCCTCAATTTAGCTTGTCACTTTGTCCTTACTCGGCATCCCCCGTTTGGACTCTGTAGTCAGAAAAGCATTTAGCTGTGGCTGCTCTCTTCAGCCACGCTGCCATCCTTTATGCCACTTTAGGAGAAATGGCATTCAAATCATATTTGGGGTTACAGGAGAGAGAGAGAGAGAGAGAGAGAGAGAGAGAGAGAAGAGAAAGAGAGGAAGAGAAAGTAGGGACAAAAAAGAGAATCACAGGGAGGGAGAGATAGAGATTAGGGCGGAAGGGAGGGAATCACAAGTAGCCTGGTTGTGAACAGACTTTTCCACACTTATGGGAAAGAGGGGCAGACAAATATCTTGGGGTGTGGGTGGGATGGGGTGAGGTTGGGCGATGCTGCACCAGTGGCGGTCATTGCTGTTTAAGACAAGGGAGGATGATCATTTCTTCATGAGCATGGCCTTATTTCTATTACCGCATGTTGGATGAACGTCATTCATATTCCATTCACCCAGCTCAATGTAACATTTATAGGTTGAGACTACTACACGATACTCCCTGTATCCATCATGAGGTGGCTACAACCTAGCTATGAATTAAGGTTGACAATGTAGGTGCACAGGTACCTCCATTCAATACCGCCTTGCACACTCTTGCTTGCATCTAGCTGAAAGCAGTTACACCGGCGGGCCTCGTGGCAATAAATTAATAAAACCAAAAGCTTACCTTGACTTGGAAGTTCTAATGTTGGATAGTCATAGCCAGTTAGCTAACATAGCATCCCTCTCCATTTGAGTAGTCTAAACTAGCTAGCTGCATTTGCTAGCTAAGTAATTCATTTGTTCAAAACCGTTCAACTATTGTCTTTCTCTCGCTGAGTCAACGACTCACCACATTTTATGCACTGCAGTGCTAGCTAGCTGTAGCCTATGCTTTCAGTGCTAGAATCATTCTCTGATCCTTTGATTAGGTGGACAACATGTCAGTTCATGCTGCAAGAGCTCTGATAGGTTGGAGGACGTTCTACAGAAATTGTCATAATTACTGTGTAAGTCTACGGAAGGGAGTGAGAACCATGAGTCTACTAGGTTTTTGTATTGAAGTCAATGTACCTAGAGGAAGACAGAAGCCAGCTGTCTTCTGGCTACACCATGGTGCAGAGCGCTGCAGAGGCACAGCGTGAGTAGAGTTCCACATTTTAATGATAGTGAAACTTCCAAAACAACAAAGATATAACGATCGTGAAAAATGTAGCGCACATAGGCACTCACACAAAACAATATCCCACATCGCAGGTGAATTTTTATGAAATTCAATGAGGAGGAAGCTTTTTGCCTTTGGGGGTTTTCTGTGTGAGGTGCTGGAATATAAACCTACAGTGCATTCGGAAAGTATTCATACCCCTTTCCTTTTTCCACATTTTGTTACGTTACAGCCTTATTCTAAAATGGATTAAAAAAAAACATTTGAAACATAACTCTACACACACACACACACACACACACACACACACACACACACACACACACACACACACACACACACACACACACACACACACACAATACCCCATAATGACATTAGTGTCTGTGTTATCTCTGTATATTCTATGCATGCCCGTGTGTGTGCTTCTTTGAGTGTTTGTGTGTGAGTGCGTGAGATTGCTGTCTTTGAAGACATTTTAGCCTAATGCAATTCCATCTCAGTGGAGGGAGGGGGTGACTTCAAGCTAATTCTCTGGTAAATGTCAAACCCAGGTTCTTTGAATACATGTTTACATCATAGAGTGTTTGCGTGTGTACACGTGTGGTTAACATTGCTTTGTGACCAACAGGAACTCAGTCTCCCTTTTGAAATTCAATGTTTAATGGACAAACATACTTTTGTAACTGTTAAGTTTAGGCATTCATTCCAGCGGGTTAGGGCTAAGGTTTTGGGATAGGATTAACACACACACACACACACACACACACACACACACACACACACACACACACACACACACACACACACACACACACACACACACACACACACACACACACACACACACACACACACACAATACCCCATAATGACTAAATGAAAACAGGTTTTTAGACATTTTTGCAAATGTATTAAAAATAATAAGTATTCAGACCCTTTGCTATGAGACTCGAAATTGAGCTCAAGTGCATCTTGAGATGTTTCTACAACTTGATTGGAGTCCACCTGTGGTAAATTCAATTGATTGGACATGATTTGGAAAGGCACACACACCTGTCTATGTAAACCAAGCCATGAAGTCGAAGGAATTGTTCGTAGAGCTCCGACACAGGATTGTGTCGAGGCACAGATCTGTGGAAGGGTACCAAAACATTTCTGCAGCATTGAAGGTCCCCAAGAACACAGTGGCCTCCATTATTCTTAAATGGAAGACAGTTTGGAACCATCAAGAAGGTTCCTAGAGCTGGCCGCCCAGCCAAACTGAGCAATCGGGGGAGAAGGGCCTTGGTCATGGGTGTGACCAAGAACCCGAAGGTCACTCTGACAGAGCTCCAGAGTTTCTCTGTGGAGATGGCAGAACCTTCAAGAAGAACAACCATCTCTGCAGCACTCCACCAATCAGGCCTTTATGGTAGGGTGGCCAGACTGAAGCCACTCCTCAGTTAAACATCCCACTTGGAGAGATCATTGATTAAATCCTGCCCCAGAGAGCTCAGGACCTGATTGGACAACGACCCGAAGCACACAGCCGATACAACACAGGAGTGGCTCGGGACAAGTCTCTGAATATCTTTGAGTGGGTCAGCCAGAGCCCGGACTTGAACCCGATCGAACATCTCTGGATAGACCTGAAAATAGCTGTGCAGCGACTCTCCCCATCCAACCTGACAGAGTTTGAGCGGTAGTGCAGAGAAGAATGGGAGAAACTCCCCAAATACAGGTGTGCCAAGCTTGTAGCTTCATACCCAAGAAGACTCGAGGCTGTAATCACTGCCAAAGGTGCTTCATTTAAGTACTGAGTAAAGGGTCTGAATACTTACGTAAATCTGATATTTCAGTTTCATATTTTCTTATACATTTGCAAAAATGTAAAATATAGGCCTTCAGTATGACAGGTTAGTACAGTGGTGAACCTATAGGCCTTCAGTGTGTGACAGGTCAGTATAATGGTGAACCTATAGGCCTTCAGTGTGTGACAGGTCAGTACAGTGGTGAACCTATAGGTCTTCAGTGTGACAGGTTAGTACAGTGGTGAACCTATAGGTCTTCAGTGTGTGACAGGTTAGTACAGTGGTGAACCTATAGGCCTTCAGTGTGTGACAGGTTAGTACAGTGGTGAACCTATAGGCCTTCAGTGTGTCACAGGTTAGTACAGTGGTGAACCTATAGGTCTTCAGTGTGTGACAGGTTAGTACAGTGGTGAACCTATAGGTCTTCAGTGAGACAGGTTAGTACAGTGGTGAACCTATAGGTCTTCAGTGTGTGACAGGTTAGTACAGTGGTGAACCTATAAGCCTTCAGTGTGTGACAGGTCAGTACAGTGGTGAAGCTATAGGCCTTCAGTGTGACAGGTTAGTACAGTGGTGAACCTATAGGTCTTCAGTGTGTGACAGGTTAGTACAGTGGTGAACCTATAGGCCTTCAGTGTGTGACAGGTTAGTACAGTGGTGAACCTATAGGTCTTCAGTGTGTGACAGGTTAGTACAGTGGTGAACCTATAGGTCTTCAGTGTGTGACAGGGTAGTACAGTGGTGAACCTATAGGCCTTCAGTGTGTGACAGGTTAGTACAGTGGTGAACCTATAGGCCTTCAGTGTGTGACAGGTTAGTACAGTGGTGAACCTATAGGCCTTCAGTGTGTGACAGGTTAGTACAGTGGTGAAGCTATAGGCCTTCAGTGTGACAGGTTAGTACAGTGGTGAACCTATAGGTCTTCAGTGTGTGACAGGTTAGTACAGTGGTGAACCTATAGGCCTTCAGTGTGTGACAGGTTAGTACAGTGGTGAAGCTATAGGCCTTCAGTGTGACAGGTTAGTACAGTGGTGAACCTATAGGTCTTCAGTGTGTGACAGGTTAGTACAGTGGTGAACCTATAGGCCTTCAGTGTGTGACAGGTTAGTACAGTGGTGAACCTGTAGGCCTTCAGTGTGTGACAGGCTCATTATTCTGAAAGCACAGCAACCATAATACCAGCGCACTCATGTAGAGGTGCACTTTTTGTAAAACACAAAGGCCAGTGGTATAGTGGAGGGTCTACACATTTTATTTTTAGTGGGCATTGTGTATACTCACTACTGATGTGTATCAAAGTAGTGTAGTGGAGGTATACGACTTATCAATTATGTAGTACAATAGAGCAATCATGAACAAAGTAGCCTACACAATGGCAAAGCATATGAAATATATTCAAATGTGCACCGCGCACGTAGCCTAGTTTCAGCAGAATATAATCTGCAGGGAGCAAGACCGTGCAGCTCTGAACTGGTTTTGGCAAGGAGCAGCTCACAGAAGAAAGACATCGGTAGCCGGTAGGGTAGGAAAGACGTTTCAATTGAAGATATCTATCAGCAGGGGCACAACTTTCACTGGGACATGACCATCTCCCCCCCCCCACACACACACACACACACATTCTTGAATAGCATTTTTGTCATTGGAAGGTGATACAAAACCAGGCAACGGTGTGCTTTAGGACCATACAGACGCCTCTGAGTGGTCGGGTAGGCTGTTTGGAGTGTTTATCTGACTGGATAAAAAAATCCCACTCATAAAACCAAAGTTGTGCTCCTGTCTACCAGTAAATGCTAACTACGGCAACAATGGGTATGCAAACCAGATATTGAAAAATGGAGTCTGGAGTGTTGGTTACTAGTCTATTTGTTTTGCGCAATTGTCATCATGCACTGTTTGCATCAGGGGCGTACACATGGATGGGGCCTGGGTGGACAAGGCCCAGCCACTGGGGAACCAGGCCCTGACAGGCCCACCCAATCAGATTGATGTGGTTTAAGCATTGTTGTGGCCTAATACCATCAAATTAGAGTGAAAATCTGAAAAATCTATTGGAAAACATAGGATTTTCCACACAGGGTGCCTTTGCTTCGCTGGGCAGGCCATTTGGGAACTTCCAGCCACCACTACACCATTGCATAGGGCCGATGGAAAGACAGCAGTCGCACACAGTATGATGTTAAACAATAAGCGGTACATAAACTTGGACATAATAAGCCAGTCGGTCCCGATCATAAGAATACAAAAACACAACCATTAAGCATTTCCCAATTGAAATGTACAACTATTACTTCCTATTGCAAAAAAAAACATTTCACATTTGGCACACAAATTAACCGGTGACCTAACTTTAAAGTGGAAGTGACAGTGTTTTAACTACTTTGCAGATACGAAAAAAAAGACAATCATAATATCAGTAAAAAATATCAAATACCCATTTTATGCTACAAAACCAACTTCATAATAGGTTTTAAAAAAAGGTTATATTTAACTCAACATTCCATGACGTACACTAATTCCCTGGATACATTAGTAAGTGGTAAATTGCTGTGTGCCGCTCCGGCAGCACAGAGTGGCTTGCTTGTGGGTGAGCTGGCAGCATTTAGCAGCACTTTCGATTGTGCGTCAAGAATCCAGCATAGTAAGTTTGTATGGTCTGGTTATTAAATGGGTAAATAGTTTAATCCATTCTCCATTTAATGAATTTACTCACAGGTAAAAATAGCACAGTGGCTTGCGAAAGTATTCACCCCCTTGGCATTTTTCCTATTTTGTTGCCTTACAACCTGGAATTAAAATTGATTTTTGGAGGGTTTGAATCATTTGATTTACACATGCCTACCACTTTTAATATGCAAAATATTTTTTATTGCGAAACAAACAAGAAATAAGACAAAAAAATGGAAAACTTGAGCATGCATAACTATTTCCCCCCCAAAGTCAATACTTTGTAGATGCACCTTTTGCAGCAATTATAGCTGCAAGTCTCTTGGGGGTATGTCTCTATAAGCTTGGCACATCTAGCCACTGGGATTTTTGCCCATTCTTCAAGGCATAACTGCTCCAGCTCCTTCAAGTTGGATGGGTTCCACTGGTGTACAGCAATCTAAGTCATACCACAGATTCTCAATTGGATTGAGGTCTGGGCTTTGACTAGGCCATTCCAAGACAATTAAATGTTTACCCTTAAACCACGCGAGTGTTGCTTTAGCAGTATGCTTAGGGTCATTGTCCCCCTGGAAGGTGAACCTCCGTCACAGTCTCAAATCTCTTGAAGACTGAAACGGGTTTCCCTCAAGAATTTCCCTGTATTTAAAGCCATCCATCATTCCTTCAATTCTGACCAGTTTCCCAGTCCCTGCCGAATGAAAACATCCCCACAGCATGATGCTGCCACCATCATGCTTCACTGTGGGGATGGTATTCTCGGGGTGATGAGAGGTGTTGGGTTTAAGGCAGACATAGCATTTTCCTTGATGGCCAAAAAGCTACATTTTGGTCTAATCTGACCAGAGTACCTTCTTCCATATGTTTGGGGAGACTCCCACATGCCTTTTGGTGAACACCAAATGTGTTGCTTATTTTTTACTTTAAGCAATGGCTTTTTTTCTGGCCACTCTTCCGTAAAGCCCAGCTCTGTGGAATGTACGGCTTAAAGTGGTCCTATGGACAGATACTCCAATCTCCGCTGTGGAGCTTTGCAGCTCCTTCTGGGTTATCTTTGGTCTCTTTGTTACCTCTCTGATTAATGCCCTCCTTGCCTGGTCCGTGAGTTTTGGTAGGCAGCCCTCTCTTGGCAGGTTTGTTGTGGTGCCATATTCTTTCCATTTTTTAATAATGAATTTAATGATGCTATGTGGGATGTTCAAAGTTTCTGATAATCTTTTATAATCCAACCCTGATCTATACTTCTCCACAACTTTGTCCCTGACCTGTTTGGAGAGCTCCTTGGTCTTCATGGTGTCACTTGCTTGGTGGTGTCCCTTGTTTAGTGATGTTGACTCTGAGGCCTTTCAGAACAGGTGTATATATACTGAGATCATGTGACAGATCATGTGACACAGATTGCACACAGGTGGACTTTATTTAAGTACTTTTTTTCATTTCACTTCACCAATCACTTCGACTATTTTGTGTATGTCTGTTACATGAAATCCAAATAAAAATCCATTTAAATTCCAGGTTGCATTATTATCCTATTTTGCATTACAAAATAGGAAAAAATGCCAAGGGGGATGAATACTTTTGCAAAGCACTGTAATATGCTCTAAACTGCTCTGGTGACAAACAAACTTTGCTTTGTTGTTTCCAATCATAAAAATGGCTGGGAGAACCTATTCAAGTAAGTAAATACATTTCGAAAATGTAAAAAAATATAACATTAATTATTAGCTCACCAGCTACAGTGCAGGCTAACTCAAATCAGCTGCTAATGTAGCTAGCTAGCTAGCTATCTAACAAACTCTACATACTGTATAGCTAGCTAGCTAAGTTAATTCAATATCACCAGCTACCTAACTTCATATTAGCTATCTATATGTGCATTTGTAGGTAGCTAGCTACCAGCCATGGAGAAGGGTGAAAGTATAGCAGTCCCAACTGTCAAAGTGAGAGAGTAGGCTGTTCTGGATAGGGCAGGTACTTTTGTGTAGTTCCAGTCCCTAGAAGTGAGGACAGAGATAATAGTAACATAATATTCAGTGCTGTCTAATTTGAGTATAATGAAGTCTGTTTCTTGTGATGTCTTCTGTCCTCGGATACAGAGAGCTATGAAAGTCTGTCTGTAGATGAAGAGCTCACAATGAAGAGCAGTGGTTCTCAGTCCTGGGGACTCAAAGGGGTGCACATTTTTGTTTTTTGTTTAGAACTACACAGCTGATTCAAATGATCAACTCATCATCAAGCTTCAAGTGGTATTTATGTATTACTTTGTGATGCTATTCTTGATATGATCATGCTGTTGTCACATACTACATGTGCACATGTGTGTGCATGCATCTATCTATCTATCCAATGTTATCATGATTTGTTATGAGATATTATACTTCAGTAATCCACAATGACCTGATGTAAAAGTCTAATAATAACATTATCTTCCATATTCCTACAGATAACTGGAGATAACTGGAGATTCCTTCAATTCGATAGCCTATAGTCACTGTGTAGGGCACTGCAAGGTTGGGTGACCAGGGCCTTCTGGGACTGCCTCCTATGGGAATTCAGGCATGTGAAAGCTTACTGTGTCCTGAATAAATTAATGAGGATGGAGGGGATCTGCAGCTCGCCACCATGTGCCAGAGAGGTCTGCTGCTCTGCAGGATGTTTCAAGGATGGGGGCCAACATCGCAGCATGGGAGGCAATCCGTGTGTAGGAGATCTTCACCTCCTACTTTATCGAAGAGGGTGCTATACCCTGGCAACACCATAGACTATACTATACACAACCAAAGGCTCTTTTAAGAGCCACCCACATTGCAAAAATAGTGTTTTTCCATTTACTTAGCTATGTCAACTGCAGTTATTCAATTCCCAGTTTCTCTCCCTTTGACTTCTACTTCTCAGGTGAGGGTGCTGTTTAGGTAAGAGTGTTGATGTCTGTACAAAAACAAAACAGCCTCTTAAAGAGTCACCCATATTGGAAAATATAGAACAATTAGACACCCTATAACCCACACACTCGTGTATCAATCTGATTGATGGATTGTGTTGTGCAGTAAGCAGGCTCAGGTGTATTTGTAACGGTATGAAGTGGACCAAAGCGCAGCGGGTTGAGTGCTCATTTTAACTTTTATTAGAACACTGAAAAAACAAAACAAGAAAACGAACAGTAATGCAGGCTGCACACAGCTATGCAAAAATGACTTCCCACAAATGACATGTGAAAACAGGGCTACCTAAGTATGACTCCCAATCAGCAACAACGAACAGCTGTTCCTGATTGAGAGCCATACCAGGCCAACACAAAGAAATACACAACATAGACAGAGCATAGAAATACAAAATATAGAACATAACCAAAAACCCCGGAATACTCTAAACAAACACCCCTCTACATAAACACATATCCCAACAAACCCCGAACCACATAAAACAAACACCCCCCTGCCACGTCCTGACCAAACTACAATAACAAATAACCCCTTTACTGGTCAGGACGTGACAGTATTACTGTGGCTCCTTCCACCTTCAAAGAATAGGCAAGAGGGCCAACCATGGAGAATAGTAAGACACTTCATTATTTCTATAACTACGCTATATTGTTTGTCCATGTGTATCTGTGCATGTTTATCAGTATAATGTACTCTGCAGCCACTTAGTGTGGACACCGGGTGAGGCCACACACACAGATGCCTGTTGAACACTGTCTCTTTAACTGCCTGATTTTCTCAATAACAGTCTCTCTCCTTCACTTTACACCTGTCCCCCCATTCTCCCTAAATCCTCTAGGTTATATCAGCAGTGTCGTTGAACCCTCCCGCATCTGAACTGGCTACATAGAGGGCACAGCATGATCAGAGGTTTGGGGTCACTTGGTCGGGTCAACAGGAAGTATTATTCAAGAGATGCTTTACATTGAAATACAGATAGAGATGTAGTAGTCGCAGAGTTAATGATCCAAGGTCAGTTTTGCTTTTCACCTCCTGATGATTAAGATGACTGACAGTGTTAGAATAAAAAAAACACAAGGCTTAACCATGCTCTCTCTCCCTCCATCTGTCTCTCGTCTGCAGGTATGTTTAGATGTGAGAGAGGATGCCAACCCCCAGTCCCGTCATCGCCACCTCATCCGCTCTTAAGATAACCTTCATGCCAACTGGGAGCCCAAGGCTGGTTAGGAGACACAGATAGAAACACTATAACTATAATGTATAATGTAATTGTGAGGAACTGAGAGAATATTACGTTTAGTAGCACTGAAATTCATTAATCATATGCTGTTTTCCCTGCTCTTCTGTTCTTACCTCTTTCCCTTTCTGTCTTTTACACTCTCTCACACATCTCTTGCCACCTCCTCTTTCTTCCTCTGTTTTTATAATGGACACCAGATGTGCATTGAAGTTCAGTTTGAACTTGTATTTATAATATAATATTACAAATAGAATATTTATAATGCATGCATTATGTATTTATAACACTTGGATAAGAAATTTCTTTCAATTAAGCATTTCACATTCTCTACTGGTTGAAAATAAGTCTCTAATTTTATGAAATACTACACCTATCCTGTGTCCTCAGATCAGTGCAGATGAAGGAAATTAGATATTGAGAAGAACCGGTTTTAGAGTATTTACATGATGTATTAGAAGTGTAGTGTACAGTTTTTTAAATTCTGTTTCTGTATATATGGATTAGAAATCAGCCTTGAATTAGTTGAATCATGTTTCTAGTCTATTGCATAGTTACAATGTGTAACCATTGATGTCCCAGGACCAGGATTGATAAACACTGTTGAAGTGTATAATTGTAATACATACATGCAGACACAGAGTCAATCAAAGACTGGAGTTTGATACTCCTGGTATTGGATATGACTGAAAAAGAATGTCTCACAGACGTTCATACCTAAACTGCACCTTTATTTGCCTAGGTAGAGTACATGATCAGTGAATATATTCAATGTCCATGCTACAATGTGGGGATCTCATGCTTGGTAATAACTACATGTATTTACGACATACATCCTTGGCACAAAGTTGTATTATATTCTACTCAATCCATTATATTCTACTTAATGTCATTCAGACTATTTTGAAGTTCATACAACCAGCTAGGAGGTTCACAGCTAGGTTCACAACTAATACTTATACCAAACATTTTAGGGTATAGCGTCAAATTCGTCATGGAAACCACTCGATACATTGGTCATCGCCCAGCGGTCACCGCTGGTGATTTGCATAAAGTTGGAAAAAGTTAAAACTTTTTCACAATCGCCTTTAAAAGGTTCCCCGCCCTCTCCGCTTTCCTTCCATTGAAAATGAATGGGAAGCGGTGTTTCACCGTGTGGCACCGCGTGCTAGTGTACATGTAGGGTAAGGCATTGTTGTCGATTCAGGTGTATTTTGTGGCTTTTGGCGAATGCGTTCTAATGATCTAAAATCACGCTGTTGCAACTGCCTGTAAATGCATAGTCCAGTTCAAAGTGAATGATGACAGGCCTGTGTGGCAAATGGCTTGTTTGTATACAGTGCATTAGGAAAGTATTCAGACCCCTCAACGCCTTTGACAAAGGATCTTTTAAACGAACAAAAAGAGACCTACAAGCAGTTATTACAACAACAAGAAAATAGCTTCAAGTGTTTTGTCCAAATACTTGTGGATTCTACTAATAAAATAATCGACAATCTGACCAGAGAGGTCCAGGACCAAAATAACAGTTTGCAGTTCTCCCAGGGTCAGCTTGATGAGTAGAAACAGGAGAACGGCAAGATGACAACAATCTGTAAGTCATTGAGAGAGGACATCAGTTCAGTATGTGAATCCATGATAACAATGACGGATAAATCAGATCTTGACGGACAATCAAGGCGGAACAACATGGTTGTGGACAGAATTGCAGAATCTCCACATGAGACCTGGACGGAGTCTGAGGACAAAGTGGGTGAAATTTTCTCTGAGAAATTGAAGATGGCCCACAGGAAGATTGAGGTGTAGTGCGCCCACAGGACTGGAAAACTCACCACCGGCCCAGGTGATATGCCCAGGCCGATAGTGTTCAAGTTCCTGAGGTTCAAGGACAAGGTAGCTGTTCTGGAAAGAGCCAAGAACTTGAGAGAAACATACATCTTCATTAAAAAGGACTATCCCTGAAGCTGTGCACCAGAAGAGGAAAGAACTGATCCCATCCATGAAAGCTGCATAAGGACAATGCTTACATCCACTATGACAGGCTCATTGTACACCCTCCCTCCCAGAAGCCTGGACGGGATGAGAGAGCCAAGCCTATGGGTTCGTAGCTTCAACCCCGCAGCACACACACACACACACACAGAGACACCAATTGATTAATGGACTGCTGAATGTATATTTTTTTCTCTTGCTTTGTTTGCTCTTTTAAGTATTATGTCTATCTCTGATAACTTCTTTGGGCTAGGGGGCAGTATTTTGAAGTTTGGATGACAAACGTGCCCGAAGTAAGCTGCCTGTTACTCAGGCCAAATAAACAGACATTTTTGGGATATAAAGAAGGACTTTATCAAACAAAACGACCATTCATTGTGTAACTGGGACCCTTTGAATTGCAAAAAGATGAAGATCTTCAAAGGTAAGTGATTTATTTTATCGCTATTTTTGAGTTTTGTGACACCTGTGCAGGTTAGGAATTCATGTTAAGGCGCTGTCCTCAGACGATCAAATTCTATGCTTTCGCCGTAAAGCACAGAAAAAAAATGTATGAAATGTATGCATTCACTACTGTAAGTCGCTCTGGATAAGAGCGTCTGCTAAATGACTAAAATGTAAATGTAAATGTAAATCGGACAAAGCGGTTTGATTACCAAGATTCGAAGCTAAAGAATGGTGTATAACACTTGTATTTTTATGAATGTTAAATATTACTACTTTTGTATTTTGAATTTTGCGCTCTGCAATTTCACCAGATGTTGTCGAGGTGGGACGCCAGCTTCCCAATGATCCGAAAGAAGTGATAAGCTACCCAGGAAAGGGCTGAATATAGCCATATTGTGGATTCAGAGCTCAAAGGGTTTTCTTTAATGAAAGCTTCTCTAATGTCAAACATGTAAAGTGTGGTGTACCACAGGGCAGCTCTCTAGGCCCTCTACGCTTTGCTATTTTTACCAATGACCTGCCACTGGCATTAAACAAAGCATGTGTGTCCATGTATGCTGATGATTCACCCATATACACATCAGCAACCACAGCTAATGAAGTCACTGAAACCCTTAGCAAAGAGTTGCAGTCTGTTTGGAAGGGGTGGCCAGTAATAAACTGGTCCTGAATGACTCTAAAACTAAGAGTATTGTATTTGGTACAAATCATTCCTTAACCTCTCTGGGCTAGGTGGCACCAAATCGTCCCACCTACGTAACAGCCAGTTGAATCCTGTGGCGCGATTTTCAAATACCTTAGAAATGCTATTACTTCAATTTCTCAAACATATAACTATTTTACAGCTAATTAAAGACAAGACTCTCGTTAATCTAACCACACTGTCCGATTTCAAAAAGGCTTTACAACGAAAGCAAAACATTAGATTATGTCAGCAGAGTACCCAGCCAGAAATAATCAGACACCCATTTTTCAAGCTAGCATATAATGTCACATAAAACCAAACCACAGCTAAATGCAGCACTAAACTTTGATGATCTTCATCAGATGACAACCCTAGGACATTATGTTATCCTGTTAGGGCTAGGGGGCAGTATTTGCACGGCTGGATAAAAAAATTTACCCGATTTAATCTGGTTACTAATCCTACCCAGTAACTAGAATATGCATATACTTATTATATATGGATAGAAAACACTCTAAAGTTTCTAAAACTGTTTGAATGGTGTCTGTGAGTATAACAGAACTCATTTGGCAGGCAAAACCCTGAGACATTTTCTGACAGGAAGTGGACCCCTGATGTGTTGTATTACCTTTAAACCTATGCCATTGAAAAACACAGGGGCTGAGGAATATTTTGGCACTTCCTATTGCTTCCACTAGATGTCACCAGCCTTTACAAAGTGTTTTGAGTCTTCTGGAGGGAGATCTGACCGAACAAGAGCCATGGAACGATGATGGCCCATTAGACACCTGGCGCACGAGTTCATGTTGGGTACCCTCGTTCCAATACGTTATAAAAGAGAATGCATTCGTCCACCTTGAATATTATTCATGTTCTGGTTAAAAAAGGCCCTAATGATTTATGCTATACAACGTTTGACATGTTTGAACGAACGTAAATATATTTTTTCCCCTCGTTCATGACGAGAAGTCCGGCTGGTTTAGATCATGTGCTAACAAGACAGAGATTTTTGGACATAAATGATGACTAGTCTGTATCGCAACGCGTATTTTTCGGGGCGCAGTGCTCAGATTATTGCAAGTGTGATTTCCCAGTAAGGTTATTTTTAAATCTGGCAAGTTGATTGCGTTCAAGAGATGTAAATCTATAATTCTTTAAATGACAATATAATATTTTACCAATGTTTTCTAATTTTAATTATTTAATTTGTGGTGCTGACTTGACTGCCGGTTATTGGAGGGAAACGATTTCCTCAACATCAATGCCATAGTAAAACGCTGTTTTTGGATATAAATATGAACTTGATAGAACTAAAAATGCATGCATTGTCTAACATAATGTCCTAGGAGTGTCATCTGATGGAGATTGTAAAAGGTTAGTGCATCATTTTAGCTGGTTTTATGGTTTTGGTGACCCTGTCTATGAATTGACAAAACATTACACACAACTCTTGTAAATGTACTGTCCTAACATACTCTAAATTTATGCTTTCGCCGTAAAACCTTTTTGAAATCGTAAAACGTGGTTAGATTAAGGAGATGTTTATCTTTCAAAGGGTGTAAAATAGTTGTATGTTTGAAAAATTTGAATTTTGACATTTATTTGGATTCAAATTTGCCGCTCTTGAAATGCACCTGCTGTTGATGGAGTGCACCACGGGTGGGACGCTTGCGTCCCACCTAGCCCATAGAGGTTATACAATACATGCATGTTTTGTTCAATCAAGTTCATATTTATATCAAAAAACAGCTTTTTACATTAGCATGTGACGTTCAGAACTAGCATACTTCCGGGGAATTTACTAACAATTTACTAAATTACTCACGATAAACATTCACAAAAAGCATAACAATTATTTTAAGAATTATAGATAAAGAACTCCTCTATGCACTCGATATGTCCGATTTTAAAATAGCTTTTTGGTGAAAGCACATTTTGCAATATTCTAAGTACATAGCCCAGCCATCACGGGCTAGCTATTTAGACACCCAGCAAGTTTAGCCTTCACCAAAATCAGATTTACTATAACAAAAATGTTATTACCTTTGCTGTTCTTCATCAGAATGCACTCCCAGGACTTCTACTTCAATAACAAATGTTGGTTTGGTCCCAAATAATCCATCGTTATATCCAAACAGCGGCGTTTTGTTCGTGCGTTCTAGACACTATCCGAAATGGTAAATCAGGGTTACGAGCATGGCGCTTTTCGTGACAAAAAAATTCTAAATATTCCAGTACCGTACTTCGAAGCATGTCAACCGCTGTTTAAAATCAATTTTTATGCAATTTATCTCGTAAAAAAGCGATAATATTCCGATCGGGAATCTGCGTTTCGGTAAATAGAGGGAAAAAAAGAAAGACGGGGGCGACCAGTGCACGCGCCTAAGCCCACTGTCCCCTGATCGGCCACTTGACAAAGGCGATAATGTGTTTCAGCCTGGGGCTGGAATGACGACATTCAGCTTTTTCCCGGGCTCTGAGAGCCTATGGGAGCCGTGGGAAGTGTCTCGTTACCGCAGAGATCCTTTGGTTTGGAAAGAGATGTCAAAGAGGCCAGGCGCAGGCCCTTCCTGTAAAGGAATCTCTCAGGTTTTTGCCTGCCATATGAGTTCTGTTATACTCACAGACACCATTCAAACAGTTTTAGAAACTTTAGGGTGTTTTCTATCCATATCTAATAAGTATATGCATATTCTAGTTACTGGGTAGGAGTAGTAACCAGATTAAATCGGGTACGTTTTTTATCCGGCGGTGTAAATACTGCCCCCTAGCCCTAAGAGGTTAAGGTCTTGACCTCAGCTGAATCTAGCAATGAATGGTGTGGCTGTTGATCAAGACTAAATTACTTGCCATTACCTTAGATTGTAAACTGTCATGGTCAAAACATATAGATTCAATGGTTGTAAAGATGGGGAGAGGTCTGGCCGTAATAAAGAGATGCTCTGCTTTTTTGACACCACACTCCAAAAAGTATGTTCTGCAGGCTCTAGTTTAGTCTAATCTTGATTATTGTGCAGTCATGTGGTCCAGTGCTGCAAGGAACGACCAAGTTAAGCTGCAGCTGGCCCAGAACAGAGCGGCACGTTTTGCTCTTCATTGTAATCAGAGGGCTGATATAAATATTATGCATGCCAGTCTCTCTTGGCTAAGAGTTTAAGAGAGACTGACTGCATCACTTCTTTATTTTATACTGAAACATTCATGTGTTGAAAATCACAAATTGTTTGCATAGTCAACTTAAACACAGCTCTGCAACACACACTTATCCCACCAGACATGCCACCAAGGGTCTTTTCACAGTCCCCAAATTCAGAACAAATTCAAGAAAGCATACATTATTATATAGAGCCCTTATCGCATGGAACTTCCTTCCACCTCAAATTGATCAAATAAAGAGCAAACCTGGTTTAAAAAAACAGATAAAGCAAGACCTCACGGCACAACGCCTCTCCCCTAATTAACCAAAATAGTTTGTGTGTAGGCATTGATATGTAGGCTACGTGTGCCTTTTTTCTAAATGTATGTACTTCTGTCCTTGAGCTGTTCTTGTCAAGTGATGTTCTGTATTATGTAATTCTGTATTATGTCATTCTGTATTATGTTTCATGTTCTGTGTGGACCCCAGGAAGAGTAGCTGCTGCTTTTGCAACAGCTAATGGGGACCCTAATATAATACCAAATACCCTTGACTTTTTCCACAGTTATTTTTACTTTACAGCCTTATTCTAAAATTGATTAAATAGTTGTTTTCCCACTCATCAATCTACACATAATACCCCATAATGACAAAGAAAAAACAGTTTTTTTTTTAAATGTTGGGACAAAAATAAAATAAATACATTCAAATATCACATTTACATAAATATTCAGACACTTTCCTCAGTACTTTGTTGAAGCACCTTTGGCAGCAATTACAGCCTCGAGTCTTTGGTATGACGCTAAAAGCTTGGTACACCTGTATTTGGAGAGTTTCTCCCATTCTTCTCTGCAGATCATCTCAAGCTCTGTCAGGTTGGATGGGGACTGTCGCTGCACAGCTATTTTCAGGTGTCTCCAGAAATTATCGATTGGGTTCAAGTCTGGGCTCTGGCAGGCTACTCAAGGACATTCAGAAACTTGTCTCAAAGCCATTCCTGAGTTGTCTTGGCTGTGTGCTTAGCTGTGTTGTTGTCTTGTTGGAAGGGGAGCCTGAGTGCTCAAAGATATCTTTGCACTTTGCTCTATTCATCTTTCCCTCGATCCTGAATAGTCTCCCAGTCCCTGCTGCTGAAAAACATCTCCACGGCATGATGCTTCCACCACAATGCTTCACCATAGGGATGGTGCCAGGTTTCCTCCAGACGTGACACTTGGCATTCAGGCCAAAGAGTTCAATCTTGGTTTCATCAGACCTGAGGATCTTGTTCCTCATGGTCTGAGAGTCCTTTAGATGCCTTTTGGCAAACTCCAAGTGGGCTGTCATGTGCCTTTTACTGAGGAGTGGCTTCTGTCTTTCCACTCTACCATAAAGGCCTGATTGGTGGAGTGCTGCAGAGATTGCTGTCCTTCTGGAAGGTTCCCCCAACTCCACAGAGGAACTCTGGAGCTCTGTCAGAGTGACCATCGGGTTCTTGTTCACCTCCCTGACCAAGGCCCTTCTCCCCCGATTGCTCAGTTTGGCCGGGCGACCATCTCTAGGAAGAGCTGATGGAGGCCACTGTGTTCTTGGGGACGTTCAATGCTGCAGACAGTTTTTGGTACCCTTCCCCAGATCTGTGCCTTGACATAATCGTGGGTCTGAATACTTATGTAAATAAGGTTTTTTTATTTGAAATAAATCTGCAAAAATTTCTAAAAACCTGCTTTTCGCTTTATCATTATGGGGTATTGTGTGTAGAATGATGAGGATTATTTTGGTTTTATCCATTTTAGAATAAATCTGTAATGTAACAAAATGTTGAAAAAGTCAAGGGGTCTGAATAATTTCCGAATGCACTGTAAAAGCCTGCTGTAGCTCTGATCGGCTATAGAGCACCGGCCTGTGTATAGACTCTGGTCCTGGACAAGTCAGATATTTTTATTTGGGTTTTATTTACTGCAGTGTCTATAAATTATCCAAACACACGGCCGCTTTCCCACTCTATATTGCTATAGAAATTTCACAAATGCCTAAGTATACGTAATTCCCAAACATTCTAAGAATTTATGAAAAAGTTAAAAAAGTGGTAGCTTGTCAGATAAGTGGTACCTTGTCAGATTTTTTTTTAAGTGTCATATTCTTCCTGGGGGTGTATTTGAACAGATTTTAATAAGATTTCATGGTGCTACAATGCAAAAAATGTTTCACACAGATAAGTTATTTTCAAAGAGATGGCTAACAGCAGCAAGCGCTCTGTAATAAAAAACAGTTCCACTCACCAGATGATGATAATCATTTGAAACATATCTTCTTGTTGAAAGTCATTCTTGAAAAGGGAGAAGCTAATACATTAGCAACAACATCCTCTTTGATAACACCTGTGCAGCCGTTGCAAACTAGCCAAAAACAAAAGCCAGCTAGCTAGCCCAAGGGAAAACTATTGCTCGCTATTGCGCAGTGACCTGTTGGCCTTCAAGAAGGCAGACGTTTCCATACATTTTTGTAAAAACGGTCCCATCCAGACAAAATGTGATTGGTTGATTCCACTGTCACTCCAACATTTTTCCCTGATATAGTTGAATGGCAGAAGCCTTTATCTAGCTTCTGATGGCCTAGCCAATGGCTGACTTAGCTAGCTAGATTAGTCTCCCTAGAGACAAGCAAAGAAAAACACTGACTGTATATTTTTTTCTCATCAGTGTTAACTCTTTCTTTTCCCCAAAAAAGTGAAGAGATTAAATTAGAACATCATTGAAAACAATAATATAATTATAATTAAATGCTGCAGCTAGATTAGCCCTTCTCTGAAGGCGTAGAAGGCCCATTGTTCCCCACTGTGTTTGGGTTAGTAATAATTTGTAGAGTGGCTTTATTTTCCCTCAGTATCCATTTTTTCACTATTCTGAATATCTAAAGAATCCATAAGTTGTTCTGAAATATGAACACAGAAATACTGGACATTTTTAACTCTTATTATTGTGGGGATTTGACAAAATTACAATCATGGTCTTGAATTGGTCTCGGTCTTGACTCGGTCTTGGACCCCTTCCGGTCTCCCGGAATGTTCTGACTAAAACTGAGATAGATCTCCAGAGACAATTGAGAGGATGTCTCCATTCTAAGGTTCTTAGGTTCCTTGTTAAACATAGGGGATTAATAAGTGAATGAGAATCTCTAGAGATATAGCGAGGGAGAGAGAGAGAGCAGATTTATACATATGAACAGGTGGACAACTTTGAGAGCATAACACTTATTCCTGTGTGTCAAGAAACTGAGGGCATACTTTTCACGCACGCAAGCACACACATGGGCATGCACACACATACACACACACACCCTCTCAAACAACTACATCACAAACTGCCACACACACACACAACACCGTGGCACAGAATAGACATGACAATTAAAAAAACTATAAAAACAAGATGAGAGCATACAATGGTTCCTCCTTTAAAAGTTGCGAGTTTAAACCGCGGGACTTAGAGGTACCCAACGTCACGGCTTCATTGCTCCAAACCACCACAAGGGGGAGTTAGAGCACTCATTATGCATTTGGGTACCAAGGTTTTTATATGACCAATCATATCGAGTGGTTCCAATGACGAATTTGATGCAAGCCACCCCTCCCTGGTGACTTTCTTCAGTAAAGATGGCTGACAAAACATTACGGAGGAAGCAAATGTAAGTAGTTATAACGTCATAACGAGTCAAGCAAAACACTTAAAATTGAGAGGAATATGTTAGTTAATGTAGAGACAAACGATTGTGCATATTTTTTTGTCATAAAGTTAATTTACGAAAATCGCTCTTTAGCAAGTTTTTTTCTCTCTGTCATATCCAATACCAAGTGTATCAAACTCCATTCTGTGACTTATGCTGTTTCTGCATGTACAGTGGGGGAAAAAAGTATTTGATCCCCTGCTGATTTTGTACGTTTGCCCACTTATAAAGAGATGATCATTCTATAATTTTAATAGTAGGTTTATTTGAACAGTGAGAGACAGAATAACAACAACAAAAATCCTGAAAAACGCATGTCAAAAATGTTATAAAATGATTTGCATTTTAATGAGGGAAATAAGTATTTGACCCCTCTGCAAAACATGACTTAGTACTTGGTGGCAAAACCCTTGTTGGCAATCACAGAGGTCTGATGTTTCTTGTAGTTGGCCACCAGGTTTGCACACATCTCAGGAGGGATTTTGTCCCACTCCTCTTTGCAGATCTTCTCCAAGTCATTAAGGTTTCGAGGCTGACGTTTGGCAACTCGAACCTTCAGCTCTCTCCCCAGATTTTCTATGGGATTAAGGTCTGGAGACTGGCTAGGCCACTCCAGGACCGTAATGTGCTTCTTCTTGAGCCACTCCTTTGTTGCCTTGGCCGTGTGTTTTGGGTCATTGTCATGCTGGAATACCCATCGACGACCCATTTTCAATACCCTGGCTGAGGGAAGGAGGTTCTCACCCAAGATTTGACGGTACATGGCCCTGTCCATCGTCCCTTTGATGCGGTGAAGTTGTCCTGTCCCTTTATCAGAAAAACATCCCCAAAGCATAATGTTTCCTCCTCCATGTTTGACGGTGGAGATAGTGTTCTTGGGGTCATAGGCTGCATTCCTCCTCCTCCAAACACGGCGAGTGGAGTTGATGTCAAAGAGCTCCATTTTGGTCTCATCTGACCTCAACACTTTCACCAGTTGTCCTCTGAATCATTCAGATGTTCATTGGCAGACTTCAGACAGGCCTGTATATGTATTCTTGAGCAGGGGGACCTTGCGGTGCTGCAGGATTTCAGTTCTTCACGGCGTAGTGTGTTACCAATTGTTTTCTTGGTGACTATGGTCCCAGCTGCCTTGCGATCATTGACAAGATCCTCCTGTGTAGTTCTGGGCTGATTCCTCACCGTTCTCATGATCATTGCAACTCAACAAGGTGAGATCTTGCATGGAGCCCCAGGCCGAGGGAGATGACAGTTCTTTTGTGTTTCTTCCATTTGCGAATAATCGTGCCAACTGTTGTCACCTTCTCATCAAGCTGCTTGGCGATGGTCTTGTAGCCCATTCCAGCCTTGTGCAGGTCTACAATCTTGTCCCTGACATCCTTGGAGAGCTCTTTGGTCTTGGCCATGGTGGAGAGTTTGGAATCTGATTGATTGATTGCTTCTGTGGACAGGTGTCTTTTTACAGGTAACAAGCTGCGGTTAGGAGCACTCCCTTTAAGAGTATGCTCCTAATCTCAGCTCGTTACCTATATAAAAGACACCTGGGAGCCAGAAATCTGTCTGATTGAGAGGGGGTCAAATACTTATTTCCCTCATTAACCTCTATGTGCTAGGTGGGACGCTAGCGTGCCACCCGTGGTGCACTCCATCAACAGCAGGTGCATTTCAAGAGCGGCAAATTTGAATCCAAATAAATGTCAAAATTCAAATTTTTCAAACATACAACTATTTTACACCCTTTGAAAGATAAACATCTCCTTAATCTAACCACGTTTTACGATTTCAAAAAGGTTTTACGGCGAAAGCATAAATTTAGAGTATGTTAGGACAGTACATTTACAAGAGTTGTGTGTAATGTTTTGTCAAGTCAAAGACAGGGTCACCAAAACCATAAAACCAGCTAAAATGATGCACTAACCTTTTACAATCTCCATCAGATGACACTCCTAGGACATTATGTTAGACAATGCATGCATTTTTAGTTCTATCAAGTTCATATTTATATCCAAAAACAGCGTTTTACTATGGCATTGATGTTGAGGAAATCGTTTCCCTCCAATAACCAGCAGTCAAGTCAGCGTCACAAATTAAATAATTAAAAGTAGAAAACATTGGTAAAATATTATATTGTCATTTAAAGAATTATAGATTTACATCTCTTGAACGCAATCAACTTGCCAGATTTAAAAATAACCTTACTGGGAAATCACACTTTACAATAATCTGAGCACTGCGCCCAGAAAAATACGCGTTGCGATACAGACTAGACGTCATGTTGGGGAGATCTAAAATCGAAAATACTATGTAAATAATCCATTACCTTTGATTCTCTTCATCAGATGTCACTTCCAGGTATCACAGGTCCATAACGAATGTAGTTTTGTTCAAAAAAGCTCATCATTTATGTCCAAAAATCTCCGTCTTGTTAGCACATGATCTAAGCCAGCCGGACTTCTCGTCATGAACGAGGGGAAAAAATATATTTCCGTTCGTTCAAACATGTCAAACGTTGTATAGCATAAATCATTAGGGCCTTTTTTAACCAGAACATGAATAATATTCAAGGTGGACGAATGCATACTCTTTTATAACGTATTGGAACGAGGGTACCCAACATGAACTCGCGCGCCAGGTGTCTAATGGGACATCATCGTTCCATGGCTCTTGTTCGGTCAGATCTCCCTCCAGAAGACTCAAAACACTTTGTAAAGGCTGGTGACATCTAGTGGAAGCAATAGGAAGTGCCAAAATATTCCTCAGCCCCTGTGTTTTTCAATGGGATAGGTTTAAAGGTAATACAACACATCAGGTATCCACTTCCTGTCAGAAAATGTCTCAGGGTTTTGCCTGCCAAATGAGTTCTGTTATACTCACAGACACCATTCAAACAGTTTTAGAAACTTTAGAGTGTTTTCTATCCATATATAATAAGTATATAATAAGAGATTCCTTTACAGGAAGTGGCCTGTCTGACCATTTCTTGAACTTCTTTGCCATCTCTATCTTTTACAAAGGATCTCTGCTCTAACGTGACACTTCCTACGTCTTCCATGGGCGCTCAGAGCCCGGGAAAAACCTGAATGTCGTCATTCCAGCCCCAGGCTGAAACACATTATCGCCTTTCTCAAGTGGCCGATCAAGGGACTGTGGGCTTAGGCGCGTGCACTGGTCACCCCCGTCTTTGTGATTTTTCCTCTGTTTGCCGAAAAGGAGATTCCCGGTCGGAATATTATCGCTTTTTTACGAGATAAATTGCATAAAAATTGATTTTAAACAGCGGTTGACATGCTTCGAAGTACGGTAATGGAATATTTAGAATTTTTTTGTCACGAAATGCGCCATGCGCACGACCCTGATTTACCATTTCGGATAGTTTCTGGAACGCACGAACAAAACGGCGCTATTCGGATATAACGATGGATTATTTGGGACCAAACCAACATTTGTTATTGAAGTAGCAGTCCTGGGAGTGCATTCTGACGAAGACAACAAAGGTAATAACATTTTTGTTATAGTAAATCTGATTTTGGTGAAGGCTAAACTTGCCGAGTGTCTAAATAGCTAGCCCGTGATGGCTGGGCTATGTACTTAGAATATTGCAAAATGTGCTTTCACCAAAAAGCTATTTTAAAATCGGACATATCGAGTGCATAGAGGAGTTCTGTATCTATAATTCTTAAAATAATTGTTATGCTTTTTGTGAACGTTTATCGTGAGTAATTTAGTAAATTGTTAGTAAATTCCCCGGAAGTTTGCAGGGGGTATGGTAGTTCTGAACATCACATGCTAATGTAAAAAGCTGTTTTTTGATATAAATATGAACTTGATTGAACAAAACATGCATGTATTGTATAACCTGTTGGGGCTACAGGTTAGCAATGAAACCCGAGACGGGATTGCTAACAAGGCTGGAAATTCAAAACATCAAAAATCTAATAATTTCAATTTCTCAAACAATCAACTATTTTACACAATTTAAAAGATAAACATCTCCTTAATCTAACCACATTGTTCGATTTTCAAAGAGGCTTTACGGCAAAAGCATAAAGTTAGATTATGTTAGGACAGTACATAGCCACAAAAGTACAAACATCCATTTTCAATTCAAGGTCAGGCGTCACCAAAAGCAGAAACCAGCTAAAATTATGCACTAACCTTTGGCAATCTCCATCAGATGACACTCCTAGGACATTATGTTAAACAATACATGCATTTTTTGTTCCATCAAGTTCATATTTATATCCAAAAACAGCATTTTACAGTAGCGGTGAAATTCAGATTTTTTTCTTCTCTGAAATGCTTCCGGTGAACAACGTTACAATTTACAAAATTACTATTCGAAAACATTGGTAAATTATAATATTGTCATTCAAATAATTATATTTTAACATTTCGTAAATGCTACTGTATTGCCCGATTTCAAAATAACTTTACTGGGAAATCACAAGTTGCAATAAACCGGGTGCTGTGCTAAGAACAATAGGCTAGGCTATATAGGTTAGCATCATCTTGTAACCATCTAATTTCAATAATACTATCGTCAATAATCCCTTACAAATCAAATCAAATCAAATCAAATTTATTTTTATATAGCCCTTCGTAAATCAGCTGATATTCTCAAAGTGCTGTACAGAAACCCAGCCTAAAACCCCAAACAGCAAGCAAAGCATGTGAAAGAAGCACGGTCGCTAGGAAAAACTCCCTAGGAAAAACTCCCTAGAAAGGCCAAAAACCTAGGAAGAAACCTAGAGAGGAACCAGGCTATGAGGGGTGGCCAGTCCTCTTCTGGCTGTGCAGGGTGGATATTATTGATTATTGATTATCTTCATCCATTGGCACTTCCAGGAATCCCAGGTCCACTACAAATGTGGTTTATTTTGACAAAGTTCATCATTGATGTCCAAATAACTCCAAGTTGTTCCATGTTGTTAGCGCTTCGGTGGCTACTCAAAAGTAGTGCGGGCGGGGGGAGGGAAGTCACGGCGAAAAGTTTAAAAAGTTTAAAAAATAATCTATTTACGTTCGTTCAAACGTTGTTTAGCATCAATCTTTAGAGCCATTTTTAACGTGAAACATCAGTAATGTTTCAACCCGACCTCTCCTGTGTCTTGAAAAACGTATTTGAAAATTGTCTCGCGTCACATGATTGAGCAGGTGCAGGCAATAATGGAAGTGACGACATCCCAGGGAGGTGAACTTCCCTTCCTTGTCATCCGGTCTCTGTTGATCATAGACGCTTCAAACAACTTTATAAAGATCGCTGACATCTAGTGGAAGCCGTAGGAGTTGCGAAATTAATCCTTTCTCACTGTGGTATCTATTAAACAATGATTAAAAAAAATAGTACAGCCACAAAATTATTTTTTTCTCTCAGGTTTTCTCAGGTTTTTGCATGCCATATGAGTTTTGTTACACTTACAGACACCATTCAAACAGTTTTAGAAAATTCAGAGTGTTTTCTATCCAAATCTGGTAATAATATGCATATCCTAGCTTCTGAGTTGGTGTAGGTGGCAGTTAAAAATGGGCACATATTTTTTTCAAAATTCTCAATACTGCCCCCTAGCCCCAACAGGATAACATAATGTCCTAGGTGTGTCATCTGATGAAGATCATCAAAATTTAGTGCTGCATTTAGCTGTCTTCTGGGTTTTTGTGACATTATATGCTAGCTTGAAAAATGGGTGTCTGACTATTTCTGGCTGGGTACTCTGCTGACATAATCTAATGTTTTGCTTTCGCTGTAAAGCCTTTTTGAAATCAGACAGTGTGGTTAGATAAAGGAGAGTCTTGTCTTTAAAATGCTGTGAAATAGTCATATGTTTGAAAAATTGAAGTTTTTGTATTTTTGAGGAATTTGTAATTCGCGCCACGCCTATCATTGGATATTGGAGCAGGTGTTCCGCTAGCGGAACATCTAGATGTAAGAGGTTAAGCCATTTTGTCACAACTTTGGAAGTATGCTTGGAGTATTTGTCCATTTGGAAGACCCATTTGCGACCAAGCATTAACTTCCTGACTGATGTCTTGCGATGTTGCTTCAATAAATCCACATAATTTTCCTCCCTCATGATGCCATCTATTTTGTGAAGTGCACCAGTCCCTCCTGCAGCAAAGCACCCCCACAACATGATACTGCCACCCCCGTGCTTCACGGTTGGGATGGTGTTCTTCGGCTTGCAAGCCTCCCCCTTTTTCCTCCAAACATAACGATGGTCATTATGGCCAAACAGTTCTATTTTTGTTTCATCAGACCAGCGGACATTTCTCCAAAAAGTACAATCTTTGTCCCCATGTGCAGTTGCAAACCGTAGTCTGGCTTTTTTATGGTGGGTTTGGAGAAGTGGCTTCTTCCTTGCTGAGCGGCCTTTCAGGTTATGTCGATATAGGACTCGTTTTACCGTGGCTGCAGATAGTTTTGTCCCTGTTTCCTCCAGCATCTTCACAAGGTCCTTTGCTGTTGTTCTGGGATTGATTTGCACTTTTCGCACCAAAGTACGTTCATCTCTAGGAAACAGAATGCGTCTCTTTCCTGAGCGGTATGATGGCTGCATGGTCCCATGGTGTTTATACTTGCGTACTATTGTTTGTACAGATGAACGTGGTACCTTCACAGGCGTTTTCAAATTGCTTCCAAGGATGAACCAGACTTGTGGAGGTCTACAATTTTTTTCTGGAGTCTTGGCTGATTTCCTTTGATTTTCCCATGATGTCAAGCAAAGAGGCACTGAGTTTGAAGGTAGGCCTTGAAATACATCCACAGATACACCTCCAATTGACTCAAATGATGCCAATTAGCCTATAAGAACCTTCTAAAGCCATAACGTCATTTTCTGGAATTTTCCAAGCTGTTAAAAGGCACAGTCAACTTAGTATATGTAAACTTCTGACCCACTGGAATTGTGATACAGTGAATTATAAGTGAAATAATTTGTCTGTAAAAAATTGTTGGAAAAAGGACTTGTGTCATGCACAAAGTAGATGTCCTAACCGACTTGCCAAAACTATGGTTTGTTAACAAGACATTTGTGAAGTGGTTGAAAAACGAGTTTGAATGACTCCAACCTAAATGTATGTAAACTTCCGACTTCAACTGTAAATGTATGTAAACATCCGACTTCAACTTTATATATAAAACATTTCTTTCCGAGCATTTCCATAAGTCCACGCAAGTTTCTTCAACTGTCTTCTGACTGTGTCGTGCCGTGATGCCAGCAGATTACAGATCGGCCTTTGCCGATCGCTCATCATCTTCATGAATATAAGCAAGTGATATCTGCTAAATAATCAAGTTAGGTTTCTCCAGAAATAAATAATTCTAAATAACAAACTGGCTTCTTACAAATTAGTGAGAATGTCTCACACCATGTTCAAGAATTGCTTTTTTCTCATTCACTCTAGGTTAAATGAAAATGAAATCTCCAAAATATTATACTTTTTAAACAAGCGATTATTACTATTATTAATTCATTTAGAATTATATAAAAGCCCCTTAGATATTCCCAGATATTCTTACAGATCCTAATGGAAAATGCCCCTTAGATATTAATTTAGTCTTCCAATCCTCTAAATGAAATTATTGGCGGAGAGTCACGTCATTGAAAAAAATATTTTTCGATATACTGTAGGCCTACCATAGGCAAAATGAGTCTCACTATTGTTGAGTAATGTGCTGTTAAAAATGGTGTAGGTTTTATTTATTTAAATAGCATATAAAACTTAGAAGCACAAGCCTACAAATATTTTAGCACTGTTTCGCACTGCTCTGAGACAAGCATGGGGACTGGTCTTGATAAATCAATGAGATTTTTATTTTCAGTTAATTTCCAGTTGGGTATTGGTTAGACAATAATTAGAAAATTAGGGTGAGGAAATGTTATGCTCTTAGTGTAACCTTTATTTAACTAGGCAAGTCAGTTAAGAACAAATTCTTATTTACAAGGACAGCCTACTCCTTCCTCGTGCCCTGCGGGGATTCTTTAGCTAAATAGCCCAGTACTGTACTGCCAACCGTCATGTTGTACAGCGCCATATTTTCCTTTCCATTAAGTACCAGTCAAAAGTTTGGACACACCTACTGTACTCATTCCATGATTTTTCTATATTATTACTATTTTCTACATTGTAGAATAATAGTGAAGACATCACAACTATGAAATAGCACATATGGAATCAGTTAAGAACAAATTATTATTTACAAGGACAGCCTACTCCTTCCTCCCTAATGGGGATTTGAACCCCGGTCTCCCGCGTGCCCCGCATTCTGTAGTACAGACATGGCCTGCTCTCCCTTGTGTAAGGAATTAGGCACTTACCCATGTTTACTACAGTATGCATTGTAGACTGCACAGTAGCCTAATAAACAAATAAACACATTTTGTTAATAAAATAATGATTAAAAAAATACTCTTTCAAATTGCAGATGTTGATTTAGTTATGGATCCATAACGAATTACTATGGGAATAAATATCACTGATTTACAGAAATATTGGAACAAAGTTGTCTAATGAAGGCAAACAATTTAGAATCCTCCAATCCTGTAGCCTACTCCCGAGCGTCACGTTGTACAGCCCCATATTTTCCATTCCATCCTAACGGAAACCCTGAGGGTTTAGTTTTTCTCTGAATCGAAACCCCATAATATTAATCAAATTAATTAAGCCAAATTTCTTAAAATCAATCCCATATTTTATGTTATTACAAAAGAGGTTTAAAATTCTCTGGTAATGCCAATATGGAATACTATCAAATGCTTCTCAAAGATGCCCTCTGGTGGTCAAACTAGCAATAACTTGCAGTAACAGAAAAAATTACTGATAATTAAATGACGTGCAACAGAATGCTGCAGCAGCACGCAAGGTGTGCCGCAGTATAACGCAACTTTTAAAGGAGGAACCACTGTAGATCAACGATTCTTGATAAAAGGAAAAATCTATCCAGAACCACAAATGAATTTATTCATTCATTCATTTACAGTGTTAAACAACACTAATATGTGAGAACAATATTTTTTGTAAACAAATGTTTCATTTTGTCATTATAATAAGGTTGGTAGCAACATGTGAAAATATGTTGCAGCTCAAGTCAACTACAAAACCCACAATGCTATGCTCTCTCTATGAGCTGGCTGGCTGGCTGGCTAGCTAGGTAGCTAACTAGCAAACGTAGCTACACACAATAATACCAAAGTCAGTATCAACATGTGAAGTAGCTAGTTAACTGTAAAATCGCCTAAACAAACTGCACTTTCAATTTTGGGTCAACAATCTCACCATGTTCAACCTGCAGATCAATATGTCTCACAGAATGGAGTCTGACATTCACAACAGCCATGCGACAGCACCATGCAATGCACCCTGCCTGAAGAGGCAGACAAATAGGAGAAATGTGCTAGACCCTCTGTTAAATTACACATTTCTCGAAGTAGGAAAATCGCAAAAATATGATCAATGGCTCATTCAAGAGAAGACAACGCTCTGCTTTATGACATCGGCCAGTATTGAAATCTGACATATATCAGACGTTTTCGTGATCTAAAAGTCATATTCCTCTTAATCTCCAGCGTAGTGAGAGTGGCTTTATCGCAATGCTACGTCATACTTTCTGCATGCTTGAGCGGCAACAGCTCAGATACACATGAAAACATGACACTGGGAATCAATAGAGCATCCCTCAGAGATGCACAAAAACAATAACATTCAAAATGGGTGAACCTTTCCTTTAAACACACAGGTATAGGGAGGTCGGGAACACAGCCAGCTGACAAAGCATCTCCCTCTGAATTTACGGATCTACAAACTGGGTCACAGATACACAGAGCAGCAATAGAAAGTCATGCCATTAGGACCTCCAACCCAATCTATATTGTACTACACAGATCACACCACTTCAAAACAATACATAGCAGTTTGGGGAATAGAGGTAGCAGTGTTATTTCTCTACTATGTAACTGTAAGGACGTAAGAGTGCATTGTACAAAAAAATGTAATTTTGTGTCACATTATACTGTAATTACCTTCAAAAAATATGTACTTAGCCATATTGAGAAGAATTTACTGGTCTATCGGGGCAGCTGCTACAGACACAATCGCTCACAAAACAGTACAGGGGTATTTCTATGTAAAGCACCTATCAGCCTATTCAGTCATGTAGGCATCGGGCATGTAGAGCTATTAGTGGCTAATTAGCAATTAAACAGCTATGCATATGTTATATAGACCGGGGGAAGAGAGGATAAAGCAGGTGCCAGTTACCGATTCAGAACAGAATTATCCCCTATTCTAAAGGACTAGCTAACATTAGTGTCATGGATTAAATTAACTGAATGAACCTGAATAATCAGCCACATTTTCAGGCTCATGCATGTCTCTGCACCTCTGTGACCCTGACTCACACTCACCTATAGTGTTCAACATAATAGGTGCTGAGTAAGTGCTGCCCATCTCTTCGGAGCACAATAGTGGGCATGAGGAGGGGCAACACCTCTACAGGTCTCACACACACACATGCACGCACGTGCACAAACATGCACATACGCACACCCTGACTCCTCTCTGTCTGCCAGGCGGAACCCTTCCCTTCACCCATCTCAATATGAAAAGAGCAGGATGAGTGGGAAAATGTTGGACAGGGCCATTACATCAACCATCCTCCCCAGTCTCTCTTTATACTCTGCTCCCACTCTCATCCCTCCTTGTCTTCCATTTCTCTCTGTTTATCCATGTGGAAGAGAGGGATGTTACAAGGCTATCTCGTCAGACACTGCTTTGGATGTCTACAGGAAAACGGGCGCACACGCACGCACGCACGCACACACACACACACACACACACACACACACACACACACACACACACACACACACACACACACACACACACACACACACACACACACACACACACACACACACACACACACACACACACAGAGAACTAGAAAGTATTGAGAGCATATCCTGGCTGATAGTGATTACACACGCCCATAAGAATCTGAACCAGTACGGAGGAACAGTTATATCAAACAACTTATTATTTATTTTTATATAATCTCTTTATGTGTCTGTGTTCTGCTTGTTCCCACTCCTTTTGAAAGTAGTTTGTTGGAGGAGTGTAGGCCTGCTCTCGAGTATTCTGTGTCAGACACACACACACATACACCACACTGTGGCATGAATGTTGGATGAACGTTAGATGTGAACACGTTGTTTCAACATGCCTCCTGCATGCTTTCGTGTACCGGGAGGGAACAAAGTAGTAGTACTTCAATATTTCATATTAAACTTCTACCAACCCCATTATCTCTCTGCCTCCTTCCCACTCCTTCTCTATAACTTGGAGAGGGTCTTAAACTCCAAGCACAGTGAAGTGAAATAGCACTTCATACACAGGGTGCCTAATTAAATTATTGAGCATACAACGGCATTGGACGACATTTTCACAACGTGGCATAAATCAAAAAGGGGGCCTTTGATAAATGAGTTGTAAAAACGTTGATTTACCATCTTAGTTACAGCATAGTTTGACTTACACTAGTTAATGGTTATTGCCAAACCCTAAGCCATGAGTCTGACAAGCGTTCTCGGCATACTGCGGAAGTAAACATCCAAGTGAGTAAACAAACAACAACGACCTCGAATCAATCAAGCAATCAGAAGTCTTCACGCTCGACTCTCTACCACAGTAAATCATCCTGGCGCCTAGGCTTGCCTAATGTCTCACATAACACCACACAGTGGCGATTTAGTGACTAACAACCAACTATAAATCGTACCAGTGTAAGTAATGTGGCATGACTCCAAAGTGAATGAAATATGAGTTATAACAACTTGAAATCGCCTGAAATAACTTAACAGCATCAGCTGGTTCAGAGGAGCAGGGGTTGACGTTATGTAGGACGCTATGACCCCTAACCTCTGGAAAAGATGACTATGAAACGAAAACAATATTATCAATGTTTGCATCTCAAAATCAAGTGGCTTCTTCTCCTCTACTTTTTCGTGCACTGATCTAAAAGCAAGTGATAAGTCAAAGTGATAAGTGTGACGCCAACCAAATGTATGCTTTCACCAGTACAGAAGGAAGGAAGGAAAGGAGTCAAGTGTGAAGGAAGGAAAGGAGTCACATACATATGCCTATTTAGATTTACCAACAGAGCGGTAAAGCTTGACATATACTATAGGAAGACGGCCCATGTGGGAAAAAAGGCTGGATAATATGGCCATGGCTCCACTCTAAAATGATACGGCTATAGGTCATACATACAATTTTCCACATACGTCAGAGAAGAATACAGATGGACTCAACAACCTATCACATCATTCACCAGTTCTATTTGTGAACA
Source organism: Salmo salar (assembly GCF_965601325.2). NCBI lineage: Eukaryota > Metazoa > Chordata > Actinopteri > Salmoniformes > Salmonidae > Salmo > Salmo salar. Next base: position 8,129,953 of record NC_138301.1, on the reverse strand, counting down.
CAGCATACATATAATAATGGCGGTGGGGGAGTGGAGTGAAAGTGGAGTGGACGAGGAGTGGAACACACACAGTATGTGGATAAAGGACACAGCCTTGCTGTTGAAGGGAAGATAATAGAGCAAGGCTCTCCTTGAGTCAGAACTCATACAATAGCCAATAAGAGAGATGTAAGGCACAATGCAGTTCTGTGGAAAAATCAAAGCCTATAGCTTCTTGAGTTGTGTGAGAGTGTAAGGGCTGTCGTGAGAGAGAGACCAATGTGCAGCGGAGTTAGTGTTCATCATAAAAGGTTTTAATGATCAACGAACACCATACAAAAGAAACCAAAAAAAACGACTAGCAACAGTTCTGTTAGGAACACACTAAACAGAAAACAATTACCCACCAAACCCAAAGGAAAAACATGCTCCTTATGTGTGACTCCCAATCAGCAACAACGAGCTTCAGCTGTGCCTGATTGGGAGCCACACACGGCCCAAAACAAAGAAATACAAAAACATAGAAAAAGGAACATAGAATGCCCACCCAATGTAACACCCTGGCCTAACCAAAATAAAGAACAAAAAACCCCTCTCTATGGCCAGGGCGTTACAGAGAGAGACAGAGAGAGAGACAGAGAGAGAGAGAGAGAGAGAGAGAGAGAGAGAGAGAGAGAGAGAGAGAGAGAGAGGTGGGAGCAGGGAGGGAGAGAGCTAACTAATATGTTTCTGCTTGGGCGAACACGTTATTTATTTCTCATTGTGTGTGGCCACAGGGTCGTCAATAGACTTATAATTACTTGCATAGCCATCAGGTGGGGTTAATGGAGAAAGCATTACCATTAGAGGAACAGGGGAGCGTCTAGAGGAGGGGAGAGAGGGATGGGGGAAAAGAGAGGAGAGGGGGGTGGGGCGTGGTCTTTCATAATCAGCCATGGGTGTAATAAAGAGATTTTGGCTTAATTCGGAAATGTCTGCCATCCCTGCCAATTTACTGCTGAGGAAAAGAGCGAAGGACAAAAGAAAACAGGATAAAATGAAGGGAGAGACAGAACATATGGTGAGGAAATTTCAGAGGGAAAGAATGAACCACAGAGAAAAAGTGTACGAGGTAGAGAGCGAGAATGTTAATGAGAGAATGTGGGCATATGAGAAAGAGAGAGTGAGGTACAGACCTAGTAATCTTCGTTAGTCAATAACTAATTAAAACATCATTGTTTTGTCATCCACGCCAGAGAGCACGCCACCAGTTCATCAGTCAGTAATAAGAGGCCCTGGGGGGGGTTCTTACAAGCTTGAACTTACAAGGTTTACTGTGGAGTCCCATGGGACAAAGAGGGGTCACTCTGAAGTCATACATCATGCATGGGTCATGGAGGGCAGAGGGGAAAGTTTAGTCTTATCCAGAGTGACTTTAGCAGACAGTCTTATCCAGAGTGACTTACAGGAGCAATTAGGGGGTTAAGTTCTTTGCTCAGGGATTCGAACCAGCGACCATTCGGTTACTGGCCCACCGCTCTAAAACGTTAGAGAGGCTGGAAGCCTATCTCCCCCTCTCTCTGTATGATTAATGTCCATCTGTCGCTACGGTAACAGGTCACAATGTCAAAGAGCACATCTGACCACCACTGGCTGAGCAGCGTGTGTGCGTGTGCACACGTGCGTGCGTGTCTGTGCTAATAACACATAATTACACTTAAATTGCATAAACACATTTATTTACATCACAGTGTTTAATCTCTCTACAGAGTTTAATCTCTGTTCCACATTCATACGAGAAGAGAAGGGTCCAGTTTTAACTTCTCTTAAAACTGATACTGCCATAAAAAGTCATATCTTGTGGCACTGACACATAGTCTAATGGGAATCACAAACATACATGCATACATACGTCTCAGCTGCTGAGGGCAAGGCCTTTGAGAAGGATGGGCTGAAAAAAACACACGCATGCATGCACACAGACACACACACGGATAAACACACCTCACCAATAGGCTGCACCAGTTAACATGGGCTGATAAGCTCCTCCATGGTGGCAGCGATGCTACGCAACACATCAGTGGCTCTTATCAGAGCGTCACATTTAACATATTGCATTAGGCACTAGAGGTTACCTGGGAAATGGACTGGGAGAACCCATGGATGTACAGTCGTGTAGGTAAAGGAAAAGACTGAAGCTGGAATTCAAGCAGTGCAGACTGGGAGCAGGGAATAGAAATACATTATGTAGAACAAACATGCCTCTCTGACATGTAGAGTTAGGAATCGTGCCAAAATCGGAATCACTTTTATTCACCAAGTACATTTACGCATACTCTGAATTCTACTTGGTAATATGGTGCTGCTAGTGATTAACAAGATTTAGAGAGAGAAGACATACAGAGGAGTTTACACAAAGTTTACATACATTATATACAACTAGGTAGAGTGAACATAATATACAGTGGAAACAGATCTATTCATGACATCTGCAACGTTCCACAACGTCTGCCTCCTGATCGTGTCCCAGGTGTTAACGCCATCCATCCAGGACACACAGCTAGCAGTTGGGCTAACCAAACACACTTCTGAAGTGCAATGACTGAATTCATGCCAAACTTTTATAAGCATTACAAGCATCAGCACACAGAGAGAGAGGGAGAGAGGGGGAGCGAGTGAGAGAGAGAGAAAATACTTTGAATTTAAATTTGAATCCAAATAATGCACACAGAGCGGAATTAGGACTATACCCGCTAATGATCAAAATCCAGAAAAGACCTGTTCAATTCTTCAACCACCTAAAAGGAAGCGATGCTCACATATTCCACCACAAAGCCTTCACCTACAGAGAGATGAACCTTGAGAAGAGTCTCCTCAGCCAGCTGGTTCTGGGGCTCTGTTCACAAACAGACAACAAAGAGCCCCAGAACAGGAACACATTAAGACCCAACCAAACTATGAGAAAGCAAAAATATAAATATTTGACCAACTGGAAAGAATCAAACCAAAAAAACGGAGCAAATTGGAGTACTATCTGGCCCTAAACAGAGTACACAGTGGCAGAATACCTTACCACTGTGACTGACCCCAAATTAAGAAAATCCTTGACTATGTACAGACTCAGTGAGCATAGCCTTGCTATTCACAGAGGCTGCCATAGGCAGACCTGGCTCTCGAGAGAAGACAGGCTATGTGCCCACTGCCCACAAAATGAGGTGGAAACAGATCTATACTTCCTAACCTGCTGCCAAATGTACGACCACATTAGTGACATATATTTCCGACAGATCACAAATCAAACATTGATAAACTCCCATATGTGTAAGGGAAAATACCGCAGGGTGCAATCACAGCAGCAAGATTTTTGGCCCATTGCCATGAGAAAAGGGAAACCACTGGAGCACGAACATTGTAAATACAATCTATATTTATCTGTTTTTTTTATTTACCCTTTCATACTTCGACTACAGTGACTCCGGAAAGTATTCAGACCCCTTGACTTTTTTAAAGATTTTGATATGTTTCAGATTTAATATAAAATGGATTAACATTAAAAAAAAATACTCATCAAATCCTCACACAATAACCCATAATGACAAAAACATCAAAAACAGGTGAAGATGTTTTTGCTAATTTATTACAAATAAAAACCTGAAATATAACATTTACTTAAGCATTCAGACCCTTTACTCAGTACTTTGTTGAAGCACCTTTGGCAGTGATTACAGCATCGAGTCTTCTTGGGTATGACGCTACAAGCTTGGCACACTTGTATTTGGGGAGTTTCTCCCATTCTTCTCTGCAGATCCTCTCAAGCTCTGTCAGGTTGGATGGGGAGCATTGCTGCACAGCTATTTTCAGGTCTCTCCAGAGAGGTTCGATCGGGTTCAAGTCCGGGCTCTGGCTGGGCCACTCAAGGACATTCAGAGACTTGACCCGAAGCCACTCCTGTATTGTCTTGGCTGTGTGCTTAGGGTTGTTGTCTTGTTGGAAGGTAAATCTTCGCCCCAGTCTGAAGTCCTGAGCACTCTGGAGCAGGTTTTCATCAAGGATCTCTCTGTATGTTGCTCCGTTCATCTTTGCCTCGATCCTGACTAGTCTCCCAGTCACTGCTGCTGAAAAACATCTCCACAGCATGATGCTGCCACCACCATGCTTCACCGTAGGGATGGTGGCAGGTTTCCTCCAGACGTGACGCTTGACATTCAGGCCAAAGGGTCCAATGTTGGTTTCATCAGACCAGAGAATCTTGTTTCTCATGGTCTGAGAGTCTTTAGGTGCCTTTTGGCAAACTCCAAGCGGGCTGTTATGTAACTTTTACTGGGGAGTGGCATCCGTCTGTCTACTCTACCATAAAGGCCGGCAGGTAGCCTAGTGGTTAGAGCGTTGGGCCAGTAACGAAAAGGTTGCTGGACTGAATCCCTGAGCTAACAAAGTAAAAATCTGTTCTGCCCCTGAACAAGGCAGTTGCCCCACTGTTTCCTGGTAGGCCGTCATGGTAAATAAGAATTTGTTCTTAACTGACTTGCCTAGTTAAATAAAGGTAAAATAAAAAAAGGCCTGAGTGCTGCGGAGATGTTTGTCCTTCTGGAAGTTTCTCCCATCTCCACAGAGGAACTCTGGGGCTCTGTCAGAGTGACCATTGGGTTCTTGATCACCTCCCTGACCAAGGCCCTTCTCCCCTGATTGCTCAGTTTGGACAGGTGGCCAGCTCTAGGAAGAGTCTTGCTGGTTCCAAACTTCTTCCATTTAAGAACGATGGAGGCCACTGTGTTCTTGGGGGACCTTCAATTCTGCAGAATTGTTTTGGTACCATTTCCCAGATCTGTGCCTCGACACAATCCTGTCTCTGAGCTCTACGGACAATTCCTTTGACCTCATGGCTTGTTTTTTGCTCAGACATGCACTGTCAACTGTGGGACCTTATACACACACACACACACACACACACACACACACACACACACACACACACACACACACACACACACACACACACACACACACACACACACACACACACACACACACACACCACATACAGACACCTTTGTGCCTTTCCAAATCATGTCCAATCAATTGAATTTAACACAAGTGGACTCAATCAAGTTGCAGAAACATCTCAAGAATTATCAATAGAAACAGGATGCACCTGAGCTCAATATCAAGTCTCATAGCAAAGGGTCTGAATGCTTATGTAAATAAGGTATCTTTTAATTTTTTATACATTTGCAAAAAGAAAAAAATGAAAAAAACATTTTCGCTTTGTCATTATGGGGTATTGAGTGCAGAGTGCTGAGGATTTTTATTAATTTAATATACACTGCTCAAAAAAATAAAGGGAACACTTAAACAACACAATGTAACTCCAAGTCAATCACACTTCTGTGAAATCAAACTGTCCACTTAGGAAGCAACACTGATTGACAATACATTTCACATGCTGTTGTGCAAATGGAATATACAACAGGTGGAAATTATAGGCAATTAGCAAGACACCCCCAATAAAGGAGTGGCTCTGCAGGTGGGGACCACAGGCCACTTCTCAGTTCCTATGCTTCCTGGCTGATGTTTTGCTCACTTTTGAATGCTGGCGGTGCTTTCACTCTAGTGGTAGCATGAGACGGAGTCTACAACCCACACAAGTGGCTCAGGTAGTGCAGCTCATCCAGGATGGCACATCAATGCGAGCTGTGGCAAGAAGGTTTGCTGTGTCTGTCAGCGTAGTGTCCAGAGCATGGAGGCACTACCAGGAGACAGGCCAGTACATCAGGAGATGTGGAGGAGGCCGTAGGAGGGCAACAACCCAGCAGCAGGACCGCTACCTCCGCCTTTGTGCAAGGAGGAGCAGGAGGAGCACTGCCAGAGCCCTGCAAAATTACCTCCAGCAGGCCACAAATGTGCATGTGTCTGCTCAAACGGTCAGAAACAGACTCCATGAGGGTGGTATGAGGGCCCGACGTCCACAGGTGGGGGTTGTGCTTACAGCCCAACACCATGCAGGACGTTTGGCATTTGCCAGAGAACACCAAGATTGGCAAATTCGCCACTGGCGCCCTGTGCTCTTCACAGATGAAAGCAGGTTCACACTGAGCACATGTGACAGATGTGACAGAGTCTGGAGACGCCGTGGAGAACGTTCTGCTGCCTGCAACATCCTCCAGCATGACCGGTTTGGCGGTGGGTCAGTCATGGTGTGGGGTGGCATTTCTTTGGGGGGCCGCACAGCCCTCCATGTGCTCGCCAGAGGTAGCCTGACTGCCATTAGGTACCGAGATGAGATCCTCAGACCCCTTGTGAGACCATATGCTGGTGCGGTTGGCCCTGGGTTCCTCCTAATGCAAGACAATGCTAGACCTCATGTGGCTGGAGTGTGTCAGCAGTTCCTGCAAGAGGAAGGCATTGATGCTATGGACTGAGGAAGGCATTGATGCTTGAGTGTGACTCCAAATCCAGACCTCCATGGGTTGATAAATTGGATTTCCATTGATTATTTTTGTGTGATTTTGTTGTCAGCACATTCAACTATGCAAAGAAAAAAGTATTTAATACGATTATTTCTTTCATTCAGATCTAGGATGTGTTGTTTAAGTGTTCCCTTTATTTTTTTGAGCAGTATATTTTCGAGTAATGCTGTGTAAAAAGTGTGTGAAAGTGAAGGGGTCTGAATACTTTCCGAATGCACTGTACTTGCACATTATAACACCGCTGTACATAGCCAATAACATGATATTTCACATTTTAATATTTTTGTAAATTTTTTGTGAATGTAATGTTCACTAATGTTTCCCTTGTTTATTCAATTTTGAGAGTGAGAGAGAGGCCACTGTGAACGAGCTGAAAGACAAGTCAAGAAGGGCCTTCTATGCCATCAAAGGGAATATAAAATTTGACATTAGGATCTGGCTAAGAATACTTGAATCAGTTATAGAACCTATTGCCCTTAATGGTTGTGAGGTCTTGTCACGTCCTGACCAGTAAGGGGTCATTTTGTTATTGTAGTATGGTCAGGACGTGGCAGGGGTGTGTTTGATTTATGTGTCTTGGGTTTTTGGGTAATGTTCTATGTTGTCTATTTGTTTGAATGTCTATTTAGTCTATTTCTATGTTCAGGTTTTGGTTTGGCCTTCAATTGGAAGCAGCTGTTCTTCGTTGCTTCTAATTGGAGGTCATATTTAAGTAGGGGGTTTTTGTCACTGTTTTTGTGGGTAGTTGTTCCATGTACAGCTGTGTAGCCTTACAGGACTGTTTTTCGTCGTTGTTTGTTATTTTTGTTAAGTGTTCACGTTTATCCAAATAAAAAAGGAAGATGAGCACGATACCCGTTGTGCCTTGGTCCACTTTTTACGACGCGCCTGACAGAACTACCCACCAAACGAAGACCAAGCAGCGGGGTTTGGAGCACCAGGGAGAAGGATGGACTTGGAGTGATGAATGACAATTCTGGGAGGACAAACTAAGGAAGCTAGAGGAGACCAGGAGGCATCCCCCCAAAAAAATGTTGGGGGGCACACGGGGAGTTGGGCAGAGTCAGGATGCAGATCTGAGCCAACTCCCCGTGCTTATTACAGGGAGCGACGGATCAAGAAAGCACCGAGCTATGCGGAAATGCGCACTATATTGCCCAGAAGCATTCAAAGGCCGGTGCGATTGGTTAAAGCTCCTCAGTATGGCCAGGCGATGTTGAGCACTCAGCCAGGAAGGGTTGTGCAGGCTGTATGCTCCAGACCTCCAGTGCGTCTCCAGGGTCAGTTTACCCTGTTCCTGCTCCTCGCACTAGCCTTGAGGTGCGTGTCACCAGTCTGGCGCCTCCAAAGCCAGCCCCACGCACCAGGCCTTTAGTGCGCCTGCCCAGTCCAGTACGTCCTGTCCCTGCTCCTCGCACTAGCCTTGAGGTGCGTGTCACCAGTCTGGCGCCTCCGAAGCCAACCCCACGCAGCAGGCCTCTAGTGCGCCTGCCCAGTCCAGTACATCCTGTTCCTGCTCCTCGCACTAGCCTTGAGGTGCGTGTCACTAGTCTGGCACCTCCAAAGCCAGCCCCACGCATCAGGCCTCTAGTGCACCAGCCCAGTCCAGTACGTCCTGTTCCTGTTCCCCGCACTCACCCTCCAGTGTGCCTCCATAACCCGGTACAGCCAGTGCCTGCAGTGAGCACTTGGCCTCCAGCGTCGCCCGCCAGTCCGGAGCTGCCAGAGTCGCCCTCCAGTCCGGAGCTGCCAGAGTCGCCCGCCAGTCCGGCGCAGCCAGAGTCGCTCCTCAGCCCAGAGCCTTCAGCGGTGTTGGACAAGTTAGGTTGTGGACTAGGGCCGGAACCAGAGCCACCTCCATAGGGGGGAGTTTGGGGAAGGGGGGGTGTTTGCACAGGAACCGTCGGTGACGGTGGCCACCCTCCCTTCCCTTCCCTCCCCTCCCTTTATTATAATTTTTTTTGTGGGTTATTGTTGGGGTCTTTTGGTTAAGGTGCATTCGGGATATGCACCTTTTTTTTGGGGGGGGGGGGGGGGTACTGTCATGTCCTGACCAGTAAGGAGTCATTTTGTTATTGTAGTATGGTCAGGACGTGGCAGGGGTGTGTTTGATTTATGTGTCTTGGGTTTTTGGGTAATGTTCTATGTGTCTCGGAATGTCTATTTAGTGTATGTCTATGTTCAGGTTTTGGTTTGGCCTTCAATTGGAAGCAGCTATCTTTCGTTGCTTCTAATTGGAGGTCATATCTAAGTAGAGGGTTTTTGTCACTGTTTTTGTGGGTAGTTGTTCCATGTATAGCTGTGTAGCCTTACAGGACTGTTTTTCGTTGTTGTTTGTTATTTTTGTTAAGTGTTCACGTTTATCCAAATAAAAAAGGAAGATGAGCACAATACCCGCTGCGCCTTGGTCCCCTTTTTACAACGCGCCTGACAGGTCTGGGGTCCACTCACCAACCAAGAATTCACAAAATGGGACAAACACCAAATTGAGACTCTGCATGCAGAATTCTGCAAAAATATCCTCTGTGTACAACGTAAAACACCAAATAATGCATGCAGGGCAGAATTAGGCCGATACCCGCTAATTATCAAAATCCAGAAAAGAGCAATTCAATTCTACAACCACCTAAAAGGAATTGATTCCGAAACCTTACATAACAAAGCCATCACCTACAGAGAGATGAACCTGGAGAAGAGTCCCTTAAGCAAACTGGTCCTGGGGCTCTGTTCACAAACACAAACAGACCCCACAGAGCCCCAGGACAGCCCCACAATTAGACCCAACCAAATCATGAGAAAACAAAAAGAGAATTACTTGACACATTGGAAAGAATAAACAAAAAAAACAGAGCAAACAAGAATTCTATTTGGCCCTAAACAGAGTACAAAGTGGCAGAATACCTGACCGCTGTGACTGACCCAAACTTACGGAAAGCTTTGACTATTTACAGACTCAGTGAAAATAGCCTTACTATTGAGAAAGGCCGCCGTAGGCAGACCTGTCTCTCAAGAGAAGACAAACTGTGCGCATTGCCCACAAAATGAGGTGGAAACTGACCTGCACTTTCTAACCTCCTGCTAAATGTATGACCATATTAGAGACACATATTTCAGATTACACAGAAAGACAGAGAATTCGAAAACAAACCTAATTTTGATAAACTCCCATATCTATTGGGTGAAATACCACAGTGTGGCATCACAGCAGCAAGATGTGTGACCTGTTGCCACAAGAAAAGGGCAACAAGAGAAGAAGAAACACCATTGTAAATGCAACCCATATTTCTGTTAATTTATTTTCCCTTTCGTACTTTAACTATTACCTTTTGCACATAATATGACATTTGTAATGTCTTTATTCTTTTGGAACTTTTGTGAGTGTAATGTTTACTGTTAATTTGTATTGTTAACTTCAATTTTGTTTATTATCTACATCACTTGCTTTGGCAATGTTAACATATGTTTCCCATGCCAATAAAGCCCTTAAATTGAATTGAAATTGAGTGATTGAGTGAGTGAGTGAGTGAGTGAGTGAGTGAGTGAGTGAGTGAGTGAGTGAGTGAGTGAGTGAGTGAGTGAGTGAGTGAGTGAGTGAGTGAGTGAGTGAGTGAGTGAGTGAGTGAGTGAGTGAGTGAGTGAGTGAGTGAGTGAGTGAGTGAGAGAGAGAGGAGGTAAAGGACCCAGGGAGAGAAGTAATACAGCATTCCTCCAGAGGATACAAGGTCTAAGGCATAAAACATATCCTGACACACACACACACCACACACACACTGGTTACTGTTTTACAGGAGCTCGTTGCAGCGGTAGCCCATAGAGTGGTAGATGGTAAATGGCAGCAGGGGAGATGAGGAATGAAAGAAGGGAGGAGAGGAGCAAGGGAGAGAAGAAGTGGAGTAGGAGAGTGAGGGAGGGAGGGAGGGAGAGAAGCAAGGAAGGGTAGAGGAGAAGTAGAGGGAGGAGAGAGGAGCAGAAAAGCAGCAACCAATAGTTTTTTGTATTTTTTTGTTTTCCTTAGATTTTTTCTATTATTTTTTTGGTTTATTATTATTAACCTTCGGAGGACACATCTTTTTTTTCTTCTTTTTTTTTTTACAGCTTTTCTGCTACATATACATACATTTTACATATACATATTACATACACATTTAGCATCCATATTTTACATACATGGTACTTGTATATAAAGCAATCACATACCAATAATACATTACCAACCATAAACTCTTCAATCCCACCCCTCAGCCACTCTCAGCCCATCCTACCTATCACCATAGACTACTCTCGTTTGCTTCCCATGTGCCATATATTTTTTAATTGTGCTGTGATGTTTTCCATTTTGAACCTTTCTAATCAAAGAGTATGCCCAGATTGTGAGCTAAAGATGAAAACCTTTCTTACCAGTATTATTAAATTATTACTTATTGACTGACTATGGCTTTCCAAATCGCCCGACACTGCGATTTGTAAGGTTCATTTTAGGTGAATGTTGTGATTTTTTTTAACCATTCCTCAACCTGTGACCAGCGAAGTGTTTAAAGTGTCGAGGAAGTAACAGCTGTTTGAGCAAGACCCCAGGGGTAGACAGTGATGTGTGTGTGTGTGTGTGTGTGTGTGTGTGTGTGTGTGTAGGGGAGTGAGCTACGATGGGGAAGCAATAAAGGTTGTGTGTGTGTGTGTGTGTGTGGGGGGGGGGTTACAGGAGTGGGATAGGGGTTATGGTGGGGGAATGGGGAATGGGGCCTTAATGGGGGGTGCAAGCAGGGGGCCTGAGGGGAGGGTGCAGATGTGATAGGGGGTGAGGGGGCAGGGTGAGGGGTGTACACACACACACACACACACACACACACACACGAAAACTACCAAAAATAGCACACTGACCTACACAAATGCACCAAAACATGGAATCTGCCCACAAACCACACAGACAAACATCCATGCGGATAATACTAGTCATCATATTCAGTTCAGTTTATGGTTTACTGCAGAAAGCTGCACATAAGCTCTGCTCCCTCTTAACCAGACTGTAGTTTATGCAACTCGCCATGGATTCCCCTACACACAAGGTGAACAGATTTAAAAGCTGGCACACGTAAGCACACACCTCAGTCCATGTGGATAACCAGTGAAAGCAGTGGTACGTCTCTCTCACCTGCTCAGACGATGTTACTTCTCAGGGAAGTTGTAATGTGTAGTCCTCTCTGTATCCACCATTCAGGGAAGGCTAAACCTTTATACAAATATCCCAAATCCTTGGGAATAGTGGGTGCTTGTTCCGTTAGATCCGACGAGTGTATGCTCAAGTGCGGCTCACAGAGCGAGAGGCAACAACGCACACTTACGAGCGAAACGCCCTCCACCGTACCAGCTTGTACCAGAGTGCATACTGACTGCCTAATCCTGCCGAGTAAAACACACTCTCACACACTCCAAATTAAGAAAATCAGCCAGTCGATGGAGAGCAAACACAGATGGTGAGAGAGGGAGCTCCAGAGTTCCCAAAAGGAGGGAGGCTGAGCTGGTCTAGTGTTACACCAACAGCAAGCACCCTGCCGGGGTAGAGAGAGCCAGAGGAGTCCTGGGTGTCTGGAGGAGACAAACGGATAGACAGAATGAAAACCAGAATAGAACAGCTCTCTCTTTCTATCGACTGTTCTCTCTGTTGTGTACACACTCACTCACTCCGCTCTAGACTGAGCAAGAGAAAGACTGAACGCACGGCCCCTCCCCCACAAGCCCTGGCCCAGCCCCGAAATACACCCCCTCGGGTTTCAGCCAATAGGAGAGCACTGAAATACCCACACTCCCAGGCCCTCCCTCTCCCTGGCGACACAGACATTGGCACAGGTTAACACTTAGGAGTAATCACACTAAACACTCACTAACTCAGACACACACACGTGCTTCAACACTCACACACGCAAACAGACACATGCACACACACACACACCAGCTGGCAGGTGTTTTAATTAACATTTTCAACCTCTCCTTGTCCCAGTCGGTAATCCTCACATTTCAAGGTGACTACCATCATTCCTGTTCCCAAAATCTCAAATTGCATACCGCCCCAACAGATCCACAGACAACACAATCTCAATTGCACTCCACACTGCCCACTCCCACCTAGAAAGGGGAACACCTATGTGAGGATGCTGTTCATCGACTACAACTCAGCTTTCAACACCATAGTGCCCTTCAAGCCCGTCACCAAGCTCAGGACCCCAGGATGTGTGCCTTTAGCCACTTCCTGTACTCCCTGTTCACCCACTCAGACACACACACCACTCACTCACTCATTACCTAACACGCGCAAACACATACTCACATACACACACTAACTCACTCACTCACTCACTCACTCACTCACTCACTCACTCACTCACTCACTCACTCACTCACTCACTCACTCACTCACTCACTCACTCACTCACTCACTCACTCACTCACTCACTCACTCACTCACTCACACAGTCATTACCAACACCACACACATATAGTACACCCACTCCCCCTCTCACTCCTAAGCTGCAGCTAAAGTTATTATTGATTAGCTGTATTACTACCAGTATAATTCTCTTTATTGATTTCCATTAACATTAGTATCGATCTATTTATCCTGCTACTGGTCACTATTACTCCTGTTTACATGTATATACAGTTGAAATTGGAAGTTTACATACACTTAGGTTGGAATCATTATAACTCGTTTTTCAACCACTATACACATTTCTTGTTAACAAACTATAGTTTTGGCAAGTCGGTTAGGACATCTACTTTGTACATGACACAAGTCATTAGAATTCACTGTATCACAATTCCAGTGGGTAAGAAGTTTACATACACTAAGTTGACTGTGCCTTTAAACAGCATGGACAATTCCAGAAAATGATGTTATGGCTTTAGAAGCTTCTGATAGGATAATTGACATAATTTGAGTCAATTGGAGGTATACCTGTGGATGTATATTAAGGCCTACCCTCAAACTCAGTGCCTCTTTGCTTGACATCATGGGAAAATCTAAAGAAATCAGCCAAGACCTCAGAAAAAAATTGTAGACCTCCACAAGTCTGGGTCATCCTTGGGATCAACTTCCAAACGCCTGTAAAGGTACCACGGTCATCTGTACAAACAATAGTACGCAAGTATAAGCACCATGGGACCACGCAGCCGTCATACCGCTCAGGAAGGAGAAGAATTCTGTCTCCTAGAGATGAACGTACTTTGGTGTGAAAAGTGCAAATCAATCCCAGAACAATAGCAAAGGACCTTGTGAAGATGCTGGAGGAAACAGGGACAAAAGTATCTATATCCACAGTAAAACGAGTCCTATATCGACATAACCTGAAAGGCCGCTCAGCAAGGAAGAAGCCACTGCTCCAAAACCGCCATAAAAAAGCCAGACTATGGTTTGCAACTGCACATGGGGACAAAGATTGTAGTTTTTGGAGAAATGTCCTCTGGTCTGATGAAACAAATATAGAACTGTTTGGCCATAATGACCATCATTATGTTTGGAGGAAAAAGGGGGAGGCTTGCAAGCCGAAGAACACCATCCCAACCGTGAAGCATGGGGATGGCAGCATCATGTTGTGGGGGTGCTTTGCTGCAGGAGGGACTGGTGTACTTCACAAAAAATATGGCATCATCAGGGAGGAAAATTACGTGGATATATTGAAGTAACATCTCAAGACATCAGTCAGGAAGTTAAAGCTTAGTCGCAAATGGGTCTTTCAAATGGACAATGACCCCAAGCAAACTTCAAAAGTTGTGGCAAAATGTCTTAAGGACTTCAAAGTCAAGGTATTGGAGTGGCCTTCACAAAGCCCTGACCTCAATCCTATAGAACATTTGTGGGCAGAACTGAAAAAGCGTGTGCGAGCAAGCAGGCTTACAAACCTGAATCAGTTACACCAGCTCTGTCAGGAGGAATGGGCCAAAATTCACCCAACTTATTGTGGGAAGCTTGTGGAAGGCTACCTGATACGTTTCACCTAAGTTAAACAATTTAAAGGCAATGCTACCAAATACTAATTGAGTGTATGTAAACTTCTGACCCACTGGGAACTTGATGAAAGAAATAAAAGTTGAAATAAATTATTCTCTCTACTATTATTCTGACATTTCACATTCTTAAAATAAAGTGGTGATCCTAACTGATGAAAGACAATTAATTTTTACTAGGAATAAATGTCAGGAATTGTGAAAAACTGAGTTTAAATGTATTTGGCTTAGGTGTATGTAAACTTCCGAGTTCAACTGTATTACCATTAGTATATGACCATAAGTATATTACCACACACACACACCCTGCTGCCATACTGTTAATAATAATAATAACCAGTCACTTTCTCCTAAAACAGTATCTGTTTACATCTACATATATACCTCAAATACTCCAGTATCCCTGCACATTGTACATTTGGTACTGGTACTGACATTCTTCTACATATTCCTTCTGTTTTTTTTAATTGTTTTTAGTCATACTATTTTTATATGAAATACTGTACTGTTGGGCAGGGCTTGCAATTTAAGCATTTCACTGTACTTGTGCATGTGACAAATACTTCAAACTTGAAACATTGAGATAACTTACTAATGCTAAATTCGACATGACAGAAAACTACAGAAAAATAGTAGACAACGGTTCTCTCTCACCCTCTGTGTTTGTGTCGTGCATCTGAATGTGGGTCCACATCTGAGTATGTCTCAGACAAACACTGTAGCAACAGAAAGCAGACAGAAAGTGATGTAACAAGTATTTTTGTATAAAAAAACATTGCTTAGCCTATAGACTGCATTTGTAGAGAAAGCAAAACACAGTCACAATATCACAAATAATTCAGAGAGAAGGTCCACTCAAGAACAGCACAGATACAAAGACACTTTGTGCTCTGACACTTAAACATCTGCTCCTCTAAACTTCAAAATCTGTCCCCTCACCCTTTCAGAAACACACACACGTATACACGCACACACACACATCCACACACACGGACGTGCATATACACTTACAGTGAGGGGGATAAGCAAACATGAGTGTAAATGCTAATAGACCATATGGCACTGTCATGGCTGTACAGTCACAGAGAGCCGGGACTCTGGACAGCGGAGCAGGTGTGTGTGTGTGTGTGTAGGCAGCTGTGTGTGTGCGTGCATTTTGTGTGCATTTTGCGAGAGTGTGTGTGTGTGGTGTGCGTGTGTGTCACAGGAGGTTGGTGGCACCTTAATTGGGGAGGACAGGCACGTGGTAATGGCTGGACCGGAATAAGTGAAAAGGTATCAACAACATGAAACACGTGTTTCCATGGTTTCCATGTGTTTAATGCCATTCCATTTTCTCTGTTCCAGACATTATTATGAGCTGTCCTCCCCTCAGCAGCCTCCACTGGTGTGTGTGTATGTGTACAGTAGGCACCTGTGTACGTGCATACATTTTGCGTTTGTGTGTGTCTGTGTGTGTGAGTATAGTAAAGGACAACAGGGAGTACTTGAAAAGTTGATTCAGTCTCGAACAGGGGTTCTCAAACCTTTTGTTGCTACGACCAGCAACCTTATGGCTTCCGAGTAGACAAAGCATTAAGAACATTGAGAGAGGGAGCTCCAGAGTTCCCAAAGGAGGGAGGCTGAGCTGACCTAGTGTTACACCAACAGCAAGCACCCTCATAGTGCCCTCCGCTACACTCGACTGGTGTGTGTGTATGAATGGGTGTGTGTGTGTGTGTGTGTGTGTGTGTGTGTGTGTGTGTGTGTGTGTGTGTGTGTGTGTGTGTGTGTGTGTGTGTGTGTGTGTGTGTGTGTGTGTGTGTGTGTGTGTGAGAGAGAGAGATGTATGTGTTCCGCTCGAGCTGCAGTTCCAGACAGGTGGTCAATATTTGATGAGTCCCCAGGTGGCACAGTGGCTCATCTAATGGCTATCTTTAACACTGGTGTGTGTGTGTGTGTGTTCTGTACACTTTAAGACAGGCTCTCCAGATCAAAGAGCTCTTTCTCACACATGCTAGTCACACACACACATCACACACCAGACACACACATCCATAATGCATCACATACTGGCGCCCAGAAGTGCGAAGTAACCGCGATGCTGTTAATAGAGAGAAAAATGAGAGAAAGAGAAGCGGAGGAGGAGAGCAGTCAGAGGACCGTATGCTTTGACGGCAGTGTGTGTGAACCAGCGAACCACACCATGACATGGGGGAGGGGGGCCTAATCATCCCATCGCAACACAATCAGCAAAAGTGGCACAGGGTGAAGTGGGGGGGATTGGAAAAAGGGTGGGGGGGTGAGGGATTTGGGGTCACGTGACTTTGGGGAAAATCTAGGACTATAGATACTGACTTGTGTCCAAATACCCGTACTTGCGTCCTAAATAGTAGGCCATTTGAGTATGTGAAAAAAGAAAGTTTAAAACCTGTTGGGGCTAGGGGGCAGTATTGAGAATTTTGAAAAAAATATGTGCCCATTTTTAACTGCCACCTACACCAACTCAGAAGCTAGGATATGCATATTATTACCAGATTTGGATAGAAAACACTCTGAATTTTCTAAAACTGTTTGAATGGTGTCTGTAAGTATAACAAAACTCATATGGCAGGCAAAAACCTGAGAAAACCTGAGAGAAAAAAATAATTTTGTGGCTGTACTATTTTTTTTTATCATTGTTTTATAGATACCACAGTGAGAAAGGATTCATTTCGCAACTCCTACGGCTTTTGCCGTAAAGCCTCTTTGAAAATCGAACAATGTGGTTAGATTAAGGAAATGTTTATCTTTTAAATTGTGTAAAATAGTTGATTGTTTGAGAAATTGAAATTATTAGATTTTTGATGTTTTGAATTTCCAGCCTTGTTAGCAATCCCGTCTCGGGGTTCATTGCTAACCTGTAGCCCCAACAGGTTAATCATATGCGACATTTCAAAAGTCTAGTATATTTTCAATGCCTGGTATGTCATACTAATTTCAGCTTTGACAACAGCTGATCAATTAGATATGGGGATGTGCTACCGAAATAAACGAATAGCGGAAAACACATTTTGAGCGTGACGCATTCTCAATATGCGAAGATAGAAAGTTTTATACTATGTGGGTTTAAATACCAGGATGTTATACTCATATCGGCACTTCATCTAGTAGAATTCGATGGACACTTTTCCACAATGCATTGGAAGATATGGGCTGCGAGTGATGGGCCCTAGATCCCTTCAAGTAGCCAAACAACAAAACTAAGCTACTTAATTGTAAATTTGCTGAATAGCAAAGCTTCTGTGGTGGTGTTCAAATATAGGCTAAGTAGTTTTTGTTTTCCTTGAAAGTATCACGAGTATTGCATTGTAGGTTACATCTTTGAAAACAGAAGTCTTTAAAAAAAATGTTTTTTACCTAAAGTAAAGGATTTCTGTTTTGTAATTGAAAAGTGTTTCTTGTTCTCTTGGCCTTAGTCAGACCTTTTAAACTAAATACTAAACCATCATTTAATTTTTGAGTGTGTCGGCAACGGGGCCTCGGGATGTGGCTGTGTTATTGATGTCATGTTAATCAGGCCTTTTGAGTTGAACACATGGATTGTTTTAGTTTTGTAGGCTAACTCCTTCCCAATGATCAGTGCATTAGTTTATTATGTTGCTGTCCAGCGGTTCTGAATTTGCGATGCGCCCATCTGTCCACGTTTTTCTGTGCAATAGCCTTTTGATTTGAACATTTGAAAAGTTTTGATGATTTAATTTATATATGTTACAGAATTTTGGTTTCACTTATAAATATGTTAAAATGGAACCAAATGATCTGTTTCTGTCTTCAGTCCTTTTTAAAAAGGATATATCCCACTAGCCCACTACGGCAAAGGTCAAATGTGATAGTCTGCTTATAACCAGCCTGAGTTGGCCTATACATCCATTCCTATTCTATTCAGAGTTTAGAGAAAATGTTGGAATTGCCTACTCTTCAGCACCGATAACAGCTCAACCTGGACAACTGGTTTCAAAGATTTAGCCTGTTTGACAAAGTTAGCACTTCGACACCAAAACTCAACTTCACACCAGCGATGTCACGTCCTGACCAGTAATAGGGGTTATTTGTTATTGTAGTTTGGTCAGGACGTGGCAGGGAGTATTTGTTTTATGTGGTTCGGGCTGGTTGTGTTAGTTGTAGGGTGTTTGATTTAGTATTCTGGGTTTTGGGCACTGTTCTATGTTTATGTATTTCTATGTTCAGTCTAGTTATTTGTATTTCTATGATTAGTTAATTGGGGGTTGAACCCTCAATTGGAGGCAGGTGTTTTCTCGTTGCCTCTGATTGAGGGTTCTATAAATAGGTATGTGTTTGTTTTAGTATTTGTGGGAGATTGTGCTGGGTATAGCTTTGGTGCATTACCGGCCTGTCGTAGTCGTAGTCGTAGTCGTAGTCGTAGTCGTAGTCGTAGTCGTAGTCGTAGTCGTAGTCGTAGTCGTAGTCGTAGTCGTAGTCGTAGTCGTAGTCGTTGTGTTTGTTTTGGTTCACCTTCTTTGTCCGATTAATAAAAGAAGATGAGTGCACATTTCCCCGCTGCGTCTTGGTCCACTTTACCCTACGACAACCGTAACAAGCGAGCTACAGTGAGTTTAAAAACATTTGTTGAAATGACGCAATGAGACACTTGCTCGCAATGATAAAGTCAGGCACAACAGGGAGATTCTAAAGTGCCTTATTCATACGGTTGTGTTTTTGGCAAGCATGCATTAGCATTCAGAGGACATGGTGAGGGTAAATAATCAGCTAATAACGGAAACTACTTGGAAATACTGGATTTCTTGGCTGAGTATGACAGCACGTTAAACTGCCATTTGGCTACGCCTACCATGTTCACAGGCACTTCCAGCTAAATCCAAAATGACCTGATACACGTGGTTGCGAATGTAATGACAGATGTCATGAAAACCCCCTTTGATACATCATGGTTGACGAGACATCAGCAATGTAGCCCAAATGTCTTATGTGTTGCATTACACTACCGATGCTGGTGTGAAGGAAAGTCTTTTCAAATGTTGAGGATGTAACTGAGGATAAACGGGCAGAAGTGGTTGCCACTCGAATTATCAGCTTTTTAGAGGAGTGTGAAAGCAAGGCCAAAGTTGTGGCAAAGTGTTACGATGGGGCCGCAGTCATGGCCTCTGGTATAAACGGAGTACAAGCCAAGGTGAAAGAAACTATCCCGCAAGCTCTGTTCATTCATTGCTATGCACACACTCTTAATCTGGTCATGTCAAAAGGTGTTGGTAAACTAAAAGAATGCAAGATTTTTTTTCTCATCTTGGTGGCCAAGCAGCGTTTTTATCAAGATCTGTCAAACGAACAAAACTACTGGATGAAATATGCCAGCGAAGACTACCCAGAGTGGCGCCAACAGGATGGAACCTCTCCTCACGCTTAGTTGGCACTGCGTATGAGAAAAAGGCTGAACTCATTGAACTCTTTGACAACATAGCGGACCATCACGATGACTTTGATGAAGACACCGTTCACAGCGCAGGTGGATACATGATGCGCCTGACAAGCTTCGAGTTCTGCTTCCTGCTATCCGCGTTCTACTCCATATTTGCATACTCCGACATGCTGTTTGGAATATTGCAGAACAGGGAGTTTGACATGCAGTTCTGCTTGTCCAGGGTAGATTACTTCTGCAACACCACAGAGAGGGAAAAATGAAAATTAGATTCCATCTCCGAGGACACTGTGAGTGAGACCGGAGTTCCAAGGGAGCGCAGGACACATATGCAAGGAGAAGTTTGTGGGCAGTACCAACAGCTACACAGTGCGATCATCGACAACATTGTCACTCAGCTAAGAAACAGGTTCAATGACCATGAAAGGCTCATGTTCCTTGCCCTCCTTGACCCACAAAAGTTCCCAATATATAGGGAAACTTTCCAAACGCTGTGTTCTCAAGTCTCGACGAAAGCTTTGGCCTTAATTTTGATTTGCATTGGTTTTAAACAGAACTAACCGTTATGTACTCAATGTCTGACTTTGAGGGTAAGAGCCCGGCTGATCTGCAACACTTTCTCCAGCAGAAGAGACTAATTGATAGTATGTACCAATTGGACGTACTGGGTACATGAAATTTCGTCTTGTGGTGCTTTTTTTTTTTTATTGTTGCATGCTGGAAATAGAACATTGAATACAGCAGAACTTTTTTTTCTCTCTCTGACAGCATATACTGTCCATGGTCTTGAAACAATGTGAGTACTTGTGTGGATGAATTTATTCCGCCACTATTTGAGTGACTGTTTGTTTTAGCAAATGTTTCGTTGAAACGACGCAACCGTATTTTCTTCTAACGTGGTTCCTGTTATCAATATTTACAACCGTTGTGTACGTGTGCTGCTTCTGTGAGCCACAGCCGAGGCGTGGCTTAGGACCGTTTGACTCTGTCATCAAAGAATTGCTTCTTCTCAAAAGAAAGGTCTCAAGTCATGCTCTGCATACACAGGCATCCGAGTTCTCTATCTATATGTATGACGTCAGAACTTTTTCCGCAACTGAGGCCCTAGCTCCAAAAGTCACGGTTCGCCACTGGTGCGTGCATGTGTATGTGCGTGTTGGACCTCAGAAAACTATGGGTAGATGGAGGTAGATGGAGATTCATACTCCTGCAGTAAAGAGGCATCTCATTACAGATCCACCCGTTTAATCTACCTCCAATAAAACTCCACACAGACGCTAGAAGACCACACTGCACAGGGGGCAAACTGTAGGGAGAGAGGAACAGAGAAGGGGAGGAACTGGGGAGAGGGAGGCAGAGAACAGAGAGAGGGAGAGGGAAGGAGACAGATGAAGGAAAGAGTGGGTAGAGGGAAGGAGGGGACAGAAAGGGAAAGCGAGAGGGGATAGAAAGGGAAGAGAGGGACTGAGAGGGGAAGTGGGATGCATCTTTATACCCCAAGTAGGACCCATCTCAGACACAGGTAATGGGCAAAAGATGTAGAAAGAGAGGAGAGAAGGATAAAATGGTGAGAGGGGTGGGGGGGTAAATTGGATAGATGATATTGGAAAATGGAGAAAAGATATGGAGGTGATTGATTGGGGATAGGGGGAGGAGATAAACCGCTGTGGAGGATCAGTGTAGAGAAATGGGTGAGAACAGATAAGAATACGGGCACTGATAAAGAGATAGAGAGAGAGCGAGAGAGTTAGAGCTGCACCCCTACTTAAGGAAGTGAACAGTTATTGGAGTTGAAGTAGGTCCATCCTCTGTTATTGTTGCAGACTTTGTATTACAGAACAAGAGTATGCCACTCACACTCTAATAACTGTTCACCTTAGCTGCCCTGTCATCCCAGTAAAAAAAAAAGTTTATTCTGCGAGTCAAAACCGCCAGATCTGCCCTGAGAACAGTCTTTGTTTCCACCAATGTAATACAGCAAAGTTGCAGCTCCGGAAGCCATTGTGCCCTTTCCAAACAGCCTATATTTTGTATTGAATTACTTATAAACGTAATACTTTTCATTAGTTACAATAGGCGTCCAGTGTTGTTGGATGGTTGATTGGACAGTCGGTGAGGCTGTATTTGTCTGCTATAGTTGAAAACGCATTATTTCAGATGCAGCAGGTTTAGCTAGCTAGCATTGCTAACGTTAGCACCAAAGACACAGGCTGAGAGACTAGGATTCCGCATTAATTTGCCTGTAAATTTCATAATATATTTTGTGTTCTTCTACCAGGCCTACATTTTGTTTAGACTGTTGTGAAATTCACTCATAACTTATGACATAATAAGCACTATATTTAGACTAAGGTGTTCCAATTCATCCCAAAGGTGTTCGATGGGGTTGAGGACAGGGCTCTGTGCAGGCCGGTCAAGTTCTTACACACCGATCGCAAAAAAACAATTCTATATGGACCTTGCTTTGTGCACATGGGCCTCGCTTTGTGCACATGGGCACTGTCATGCTGAAACAGGAAAGGGCCTTCCCCAAAATGTTGCCACAAAGTTGGAAGCACAGAATCGTCTAGAATGTCATTGTACGCCGTAGCGTTAAGATTTCCCTTCATCGGACCTAAGGGGCCGAAGCCCGAACCATGAAAAACAGCCCCAGACCATTATTGCTCCTGAAAGTCACTGAGCTCTTCAGTAAGGCAATTCTACTGCCACTGTTTGTGTATGGAGATTGCATGGCAGTGTGCTCGATTTTATACACCTGTCAGCAATGGGTGTGGCTGAAATAGCCGAATCCACTAATTTGAAGGGGTATCCACATACTTTTTATATAAAGTTTGAATAAAAAAATACAAATAAAATATAAAAAACACACCAGCTCTCTCGCTCTCTCTGTGTACCCTCCTTTGTAGTCAGCCAGCAGTACTGACACTCACTGGCTATGGGATTTGTTTATAGGCATTCATAGAGTCTTTAGTGGGTGTTGTTTTTGATGGCAGTGTCTATTAAGGGAGTGGTATATGTGTGTGTGTGTGTGTGTGTGTGTGTGTGAGGTTTACAGCTTATCACAGAGAGAATTACAGGAGAAACAGCAGAGGACAAATTACCATCAGTTCAATCACGCACACACGAACGCAAGCAACCCCACACGCACACATGCATGCGCGCACCACACACACACACACACACACACACACACACACACACACACACACACACACACACACACACACACACACACACACACACGCACACACACGCACGCACACACACACATAGGCATTTCTCTGCCCTGCTGGCTGCTCAATCTCCCTCTATTCAACACACACACACACACACCAGGGTTGAAATATGGCTAATGTAATGTGTTCCATGATGGGTATCAGAGAGGAAGGATCTCCTAAGAGGCCTGAAAGGCAATCAGACATGCTGACATGCTACAAGCAGTCTCACCAACAGCACACGTTTAAACATTCTTGTGTAAGGGGAATCTGGTTTGATGTTGATGATGATGTGTTTTCCTGTGTGCCAAACACACCAGGTATTGTTGTTATGGGGGAGGCCAGGGGGAGGAGCACATTTTGGAAGTGGCCTGCTCATTCGACGGCAACATGGAGCAGGCCTTTGCCGAGAAGCTGCTTAAATGCCAGCCCCTCGTGGTATGCTTGGACAGCCTCTGGTGTAGGTCCAAGATGGTGGCGCTGATATTTGGCAGTCTTGGCCACGTACACAGGCTTGCATTGCGTGGCCTCCAGATTGCGGGCCTGATAAAAACTAGGGCAAAGCAATTGGCTAGGTACTGTTCTGTTTCAGCTGCCGTGGGCAGCCCAGCTGTTTGGACAAGGAGGTGCTTTCTGTACGCTCAATCTCCCTCTATTCAACACACACCAGGGGTGAAATATGGCTAATATAATGTGTTCCATGATGGGTATCAGAGAGGAAGGATATTCTAAGAGGGCGTTCTGACATGCTGCTATCAGTTTTATTGACCTTTCTCTCGCTCTCTCTGCTTCTGTTCTGTTTCCTCCTCAATCTCATCTGTCTTTCCTCAACCCTACTGTAAAATATCCTTCTTTCATTCATTCATTCTCTGTCTCTGAGTCTCTGTGTCTTTCTCTCTCTCTCATCCCCTCTCTGATCCCTCTGGAGGGAGTTATCTTCACGCTCCGTTTCTATGATAACTCCCCGACCAGAAAACTTCCTCTCAGGTTAGAGAGAGCTGCACAGCTTTCGTTTTTCTTTCTTTCCTTTATTTTTCTGGGAAATTGGAGAGGGATTCGTTTCTATATAGCCTTATCGTCCTGAGAGAGACAGAGAGGCTAAACTAACTCAGCACAGCTATTACTGTCTCATACTACTGTTGTGTTTCTCCTGCTCTGTCTCATCCAGGGGGAAGTGTTTCCCCTACATTTACTTTTGTGAGGCAGACCACATAGTCATCGGCTTCAGATGGTCTTCTATACAGATTGTTGGTTTTGGTAGCACTGTATGCTGATTCAAGGCCCTGTCATCACCATATCTAGGAATACAAGTAGGAAACCCTGAGAGAATAGCAACAGCCATTCTAGTGTATAAATGCTACATGGAAGCTGACGTTGAGCTTCCTAATGAAAATTCTGAGAGCCACTGACATCAGGCAGGTAAATCGACTCATTAGCCCCTAGCAAGAGGAATAAGGCGAAAAAGGAAACAGTGAATATTTCTACACAGCAAGCAGGGTGAAATGAAGTGGACACAAAGCTTATTGTGTTCTAGACTGGGAGATGGAGAGAGAGTCTACTGTAGCAGAAATGACTGAAGGTGGCAGGGCTATCTGGGTCCTAGGAAATTATTTTTTCCCAAGTAACACTGGTACACAGTACACTGACACAGTCATAATAGGACAGTCCTAGTGCCGATTACTCAATATAGTTGATGTTAATGTGCTTATTTGCCTGTCTGATGTTTGCTTATGTAATTAATGGGTTGCTGAGTTTCTGAAATGTCTCCTTCAGAACCCACACACGTGCACAACGCAACACACTGTTGTAGAAATTCTTACACAGGGACAGTGAAAGTCAATCTTAAATAAATCATTGTTTATTACCAGTTAACTGGAGAGGTTCCAACAAACTTGATGCATCATAGTGAACGTCTGTCAGGAGCTCTAACGGGGCAGTCCTGTCAGTTCCCTTACATACTGGTTACAGACACGTTACATAGGCATAGTTCATAGGGTTGGTTCTGGCATGTGTCTGGCACCATCTCCTATCGTAACTTATAGAACATATTCTGGGCATTCTGCCAGATGGTCCTAAGGAGAAGGTCATGTGCCCCCCCCTCCCTCATATCTCTACCTGGCACAGGCAGGAAACGAGGATTGTTTAATACACTAAAGACAAGATTAACATTTTCAATACTTTTTCTTCATAACATCAAATTTCACAACACACTCAAGCACAAGTACACACATTCATGCTCGCACAAACACACACACACACACACACACACACACACACACACACACACACACACACACACACACACACACACACACACACACACACACACACTCACACTCCAAACCCACGTTACATCTGGAATCCAAGATGGCAGCGCAGTAGGAGGTATTTATCGGTCTTTGTCTTATCCCATGTCTTATCCCTTGCAAATAGCTGGTCTTTTTTCATATATATCTTAATCTCACTTCTATCTACGAACTAAATATATTTTCCTGCAATCCGCCTCACCCATTGTGGTACGGATCTGCTATTTTTATTCCTTATAACTGGAACTTCCATCAGGAGCTAGCCAGCTAACTAGCTACTAGTCTTTCTTAGCCAAGGCTAGCTGTCCTCACCTTTTTCCCCTGGAATCAGCCAGCCTTAGCTTGGACAATCACCTGCCAGTCTGCACACCGCGATATCAACCCAGAGCATATCGGACTGCTTCTCTCTACCATATCACCGGATTCCTGCCGCTCTGGATCATTACACTGGATCATTACTCCTAGCTAGCTGTAGCTACCTAGCTAGCTGCAAACGAGTGGCTACTGTTAGCTAACGCCTCTGTCCCGAAGCAAGCACCAGCTAGCCTCGAGCTAGGCCCATATACCAACTAATTCTAGGGCTACAATTACCTCCTTTGCCAGTTGGCCTGGACCCTTTATTGTCAACACGGAGCCGTGCCGATCCATCACGACTGGACTGCCGACATGATTGCCCGATGTGGTCTCAACAGGCTATTCTGTTATGATATCGCCGCAGAACCATCTACTAGCCCCGGCCCGTTAGCTTTTTCTGAATAATGTGTTCACTGCTCGCCCAGCGTGGTACTGAATACCGTACAGCACCCTGATTCAACAATTGCTACTCTTTTGACCCTATGATCACTCGGCTACACAGCTGATGCCCCCTGGACTGTTTCAATAACACGGTACCTCATTTTGTTTACCTGTCGGCCCCAGCCTCGAACTCAGGTCCTGTATGTATCTAACTGACCCGCTCTGCCCTTTCTTCACCATTTACCCGTTGTTGTCTTAGCTCTCCTGATCAACACCTGTGATTGCTTTATGCCTCTTTCTAATGTCAATATTACTTGGCTAGTTTTTATTGCTTTATTTCACTCAGTCCCACTCAAAATGCCTTAGATAGCTCTTTTGTCACACCCCACACTCATGCGGAGACCTCATCTATGTTAATTGATGCCTCCAGAGACAAAACCTCTCTCATCATCACACAACGCATAGGTTTACCTCTACTGTACTCACATCCTACCATACCTTTGTCTGTACATTATGCATCATATCTATTCTACCACACCCAGAAATCTTCTACTTTTATTCTCTGTCCCCAACGCACTAGACGACCAGTTCTTATAGCCTTTAGCATTTAGCCGTACACTTATCCTACTCCTCCTCTGGTGATGTAGAGGTTAACCCAGGCCCTGTAGCCCCCAGTTCCACTCCTATTCCCCAGGCGCAATCATTTGTTGATTTCTGTAACCGTAAAAGCCTTGGTTTCATGCATGTTAACATCAGAAGCCTCCTCCCTAAGTTTTTTTTTCACCGCTTTAGCACACTCCTGATGTACTAGCCGTGTCTGAATCCTGGCTTAGGAAGGCCACCAAAAATTCTGACATTTCCATCCCCATCTATAACATTTTCCTCCAAGATAGAACTGCCAAAGGGAGTGGAGTTGCAATCTACTGCAGAGACAGCCAGCAGAGTTCTGTCATGCTATCCAGGTCTGTGCCCAAACAGTTCAAGCTTCTACTTTTAAAAATCCATCTTTCCAGAAATAAGTCTCCCACTGTTGCCGCAGGTTACAGACCCCAGCTGCAACCTGGACAACATATGTGAATTAATTGCCCCCCATTTATCTTCAGAGTTTGTATTGTTAGGTGACCTAAACTGGGATATGCTTAACACCCCGACCGTCCTACAATCTAAGCTAGATGCCCTCAATCTCACCCAAATAATCATGGAACCTACCAGGTACAACCCCAAATCTGTAAACTCGGGCACCCTCATAGAAATCATCCTGACCAACCTGGCCTCTAAATACACCTCTGCTGTCTTCAACCAGAATTTCAGGGATCACTGCCTCATTGCCTGCGTCCGTAATGGGTATGCGGTCAAACGACCACCCCTCATCACTGTCAAACGCTCCCTAAAACACTTCAGCGAGCAGGCCTTTCTAATCAACCTGGCCTGGGTATCCTGGAAAGATATTGACCTCATTCCATCATCTTTAAAAGTGCTTTCCTCACCATCTTAAATAAGCATGCCCCATTCAAAAAATGTAGAATCAGGAACAGATATAGCCCTTGGTTCTCTCCAGACCTGACTGCCCTTGACCAGCACAAAAGCATCCTGTGGCGTACTGCATTAGCATCAAATAACCCCTGCGATACGCAACTTTTCAGGGAAGTTAGGAACCAATATACACAGACAGTTATAAAAGCAAAGGCTAGCTTTTTCAAACAGAAATTTGCATCCTGTAGCACAAACTCAAAAAAGTTCTGGGACACTATAAAGTCCATGGAGAATAAGAGCACCTCCTCCCAGCTGCCCACTGCACTGAGGCTAGGAAACACTGTCACCACTGATAACTCTACGATAATCAAGAATTTCAAAAAGCTTTTTTCTACAGCTGGCTATGCTTTCCACCTGGCTACCCCTACCCTGGTCAACAGCTCTGCACCCCCCACAGGAACGTGCCCGATGTCATAACCGGCATCGATAAAAGGCAATACTGTGCAGCCATATTCATCGACCTGTCCAAGGCTTTCAACTCTGTCAATCACCGCATTCTTATTGGCAGACTCAACAGGCTTGGTTTCTCAAATGACTGCCTCGCCTGGTTCACCAACTACTTCTCAGACAGAGTTCAGTGTGTCAAATCGGAGGGCCTGTTGTCCGGACCTCTGGCAGTCTCTATGGGGGTTCCACAGGGTTCAATTCTCGGGCCGAGTCTTTTCTCTGTGACATCAATGATGTCGCTCTTGCGGCTGGTGATTCTCTAATCCACCTCTATGCAGACGACACCATTCTGTATACTTCTGGCCCTTCTTTGGACACTGTGTTAACTAACCTCCAGATGAGCTTCAATGCCATACAACTCTCCTTCCGTGGCCTCCAACTGCTCTTCAATGCAAGTAAAACTAAATGCATGCTCTTCAACCAATCGCTGCCCTCACCTGCCCGCTCACCTAGCATCACTAGTCTGGACGGTTCTGACTTAAAATATGTGGACAACAAATACCTAGGTGTCTGGTTAGACTGTAAACTCTCCTTCCAAACTCATATTAAGCATCTCCAATCCAAAATTAAATCTAGAATTGGCTTCCTATTTCGCAACAAAGCATCCTTCACTCATGCTGCCAAACATACCCTCGTAATACTGACTATCCTACCAATCCTTGACTTCAGCGATGTCATTTACAAAATAGCCTCCAACACTCTACTCAGCAAATTGGATGCAGTCTATCACAGTGCCATCTGTTTCGTCACCAAAGCCCCATATACTACCCTCCACTGTGACCTGTATGCTCTCGTTGGCTGGCCCTTGCTTCATATTTGGGTCCCGTGTGGCTCAGTTGGTAGAGCATGGTGTTTGCAACGCCAGGGTTGTGGGTTCGATTCCCACAGGGGACCAGTACGGGGAAAAAAAAATGTACGAAATCTATGCATTCACTACTGTAAGTCGCTCTGGATAAGAGCGTCTGCTAAAATGTAAATGTCAAATATTTGTCGCCAAACCCACTGGCTCCAGGTCATCTATAAGTCTTTGCTTGCTAAAGCCCTGCCTTATCTCAGCTCACTTGTCACCATAGCAGCACCCACCGGTAGCATGCGCTCCAGCAGGTATATTTTACTGGTCAAAGCCAATTCCTCCTTTGGCCGCCTTTCCTTCCAGTTCTCTGCGGCCAATGACTGGAATGAATTGCAAAAATCACTGAAGCTGGAGACTCATATCTCCCTCACTAACTTTAAGCATTAGCTGTCAGAGCAGCTTACAGATCATTGCACCTGTACATAGCCCATCTGTAAATAGCCCATCCAACTACCTCATCCCCATATTGTTATTTATTTATTTATTTGCTCCTTTGCACCCCAGAATCTCTTCTTGCACATTCATCTTCTGCACATCTATCACTCCAGTGTTTATTTGCTAAATTGTAATTATTTCGCCACTACGGCCTATTTATTGCCTTACCTCCCTAATCTTACTTCATTTGCACACACTGTATATAGACTTTTCTATTGTGTTATTGACTGTATGTTTGTTTATTCCATGTGTAACTCTGTGTTGTTGTTTGTGTCGCACTGCTTTGCTTTATCTTGGCCAGGTCGCAGTTGTAAATGAGAACTTGTTCTCAACTGGCCTACCTGATTAAATAAAGGTGAAATAAAATATGAATAGTGAGATAACACAGCTCAATAGTGCTTTCTCTTGTTTAAATAATCTCTGCTGTAATGATACTCAAGCCCAGATATCTGTGATATTATGAACTTCTGTTGTGCCTTTTACCGTATATGATTAGTATGTGTGAATGAAATGAGCTAATGAACCAAACCATCACCAATCCCACAGATGTAGGAGTTTAATTTGATCACCCTGTTGCAGGAGAACTTTATAAAAAAACTTGTGCTAAAAAAACACTATACATTTTTTTTTTTAATTGTCAAACCTTCCTTCAACTCTTACCACCACCATTGGGAGCACTAACCTAATGTTCTAACAGTGAACTGCACCTTATTTAGATCATAACAGAAAGGTACAGTAGCTTCAACTCGCATCTGATGAAATGGCTGAATTAGTGATGAGCCGGGCAAGGTGGACTATGGATGACTCATAGCATCTGAAATGCACTCATAATAGTTTGAATTGAATCTAGCCGATGTGCTTGTCCAAGCATGGAGCTAGATGCATCATAGCAACAGACTGAGCTTCTGTTTGTATAATAACAGAAATGTACTGTAGCGTTAACCTCGTCCCCAGGTTAATGGCTTTAGTGGGAGTGACCATATCATTTTATTGGAGTGACCTACTGAGTAAAGTATTTGTCATCATTTCATTTTAGTGAATGCATTCCCTGGGCAGCATCTTCCCATCAATCTCTGCGTGTTACCTAGCAACAACAAAAATCATTACGATTTGTCGGATTGAATGTGTCCTTCGCTATGCAAATAAGCGTTTAAAACACGTTTTTCATCCAGGGTCTCACATTTTCCACCTGTAGAAAATGATGCGGCAGCTTACTCTCGCATGACTGCGTGATCTACAATGGCAGTCCATAGGCAGAAAATGGGAGAAATCCTGGATAAAAACGTGTTTTAAACGCTTATTTGATAGCGAAGCACAAATTCAACCCGACAAATCATAAGTATTGTTCCTAGAGATATTGGATATACCTCTGTTGACTGGAAACGTTATTTTGGAGATACCGAATAGTTTCGATTTGGTTGATCAAGGACACCAGTCTACAGAAGTTTCAACAACGAACCATCTGTCTGTAAAAAATGGCTTGTTGTGGGATGAAGCAATGACTGACCCAGCCACTTCATATAAAACTTTAAGAGAATGTAAGCAGCTAGTGCAACACTAAATGCAATGTTCCTTCAATAACCTAGCTAGCTAGTTAGGTAGTTACAGTAGTAACATCATTTTATCACAATTAACAAGTTTTAATGAAGCAGCAACTGCCTGTTCTGCGCCGAGTCATTGCAGTATCGAGACAGCTCAGCTGCTGCTGCTGAACGTAAGAGGTGCCCTAGACACGTGGGGGTAGGTGTTGTGGGAGGTGATTGGTTGGTAGATTAAGCCAATTAAGCAATTGAGTAATGTGCCTTGTATCATAGCCTTAGCGGGGGTCATCAACAACCTTGATGTTCCGGTTTTCAGGGGAAATGGAAGAGAGCGCCTTTGGCGTGACTTCCGCTTTCGGACGTTAACAAGGCGACACTCCATCTTAACTCCTCCACATTTAGTGGATTGGTTGAACAGTGCAGAAGAGAACCTCCCCCAACATTTAAAAAAAACATTCTCGTCAAGACCAGAATGTGGGGGGGATCTAGATTCAGGCGTTTCTTTTATGCCTGCTACGTTAGGTTGTATCCTAACGAAGGTCAAGTTTGTGTTCCAAAAGACCTTTCGCACATTTAGGCAAAGTGTCTGGGAACGAGATTATCGTAGCATTGACTGATGTGTACACACACACAAACACGTACGTAGCTAAGCTTTTTATTAGAGTGTGCTAGCAAGGAGAACAAAAGATACAGAGCTCAGAAATTAGATTGATTATACAGTAAGTGTGGAATGAAATGGCATGCATTAACATAAACCATCAATCAGTTTAACCGAACATGTTTAGGGGTAATGATTTTCAGAATGATTGATTTCAGACTAGTTCAATGGAACGGTCAATAAAGTTAAAATAGATTGTAACTAAAAGAGTAATTTCATACTTGACTGAACACACAGGAGCAAACACACACAGCACACACACACACACACACGCGCACGGACGCACACCTGAGGGAATCAAAAGCGGAGGCAGCCGGTCCCTCCAAAAAACAAAATGGTAGCACACACTGGTTTTCAGGTGTCTCTCTCCTCCTCTTTCTCCCTATCATTCCCTCTCTATCTCACTGAACTAAATATAACCATGCGCCCAATCACACACTCACTACTTATTTATACTGAGCTGTGTTTGTTATGTAGACCTGTTGAAAAGCAGAGTGATGTATTGTTCCACCTCTGCAACCCCCAATTACCTTAATCTTCTTACTCCAGTAATCCCAGCAGGGGAACCTTTTTGATGTGACACGCTTGAACAAACATCAAAGTTGGTGTCTTGATGGTGTGGGCACTGTGGGCTGGGCTGTATGTGCCTATGTATGCCCATCAGAGCAGGACTAGTGGATTATTCTGGGATAGGAGGAGAAAGGGCCTAATAAAGGAGTTGGATGTGATGGTCGGATGCGATGGGCAGACAAATCTGTGAGCAAATATGAGCAGATTCAATGGAGGTGAAGTGTGGGAGAGAGTGTGTATGTGTGTTTACTGAATGTCTGTGTGCATGCAACTTTAACAGCCTGCATAGGCTTATAGCATCAGAGAGTAAGGGTTGGATGAGGGCGTTCTTCCTCCTCTTTGTGCTAAGGCTTGCACTGACATGAACCTCAGTCATAACTACACTACATAACGACAGCAGCTTCACCAGAACACAAAAAAGCACTCAAGGACAAGACTCCTTTTGCGTTTCCAACAACACAAACACAAAACCATCGGAACTTTCCACTCATTTTCCCTTCACTCCTGTAATTCAAGGCCTTTCTCAAAGGTCAGTGTCTCAATGTGTGTGTGTGTGTGTGTGCGTGTGTGTGTGTCTGTGTGTGTGTGTGTGTGTGTGTGTGTGTGTGTGTGTGTGTGTGTGTGTGTGTGTGTGTGTGTGTGTGTGTGTGTGTGCGTGTCTCTGTGTGTGTGTGTTGCTGTTGTCATGTCTTTAGTATCATTAAAGGTGAAGACTGTTATTTTATCAAATCAATTCTCTGTAATTATTATTACGTGATTAAACTAATCATGTAAATGTAATTAACTAGGAAGTCGGGGCACCATGGAAAATGTTTAGATTCCAAAGTTATAATTTTCCGAATATAACTCTTCAGGTATTTTAATATCTGATCAATTAGTCTTCTATTAATGAAATATTACTATTACGTCAGTCTCATCTGAACATCATAAATTGTTGGTTATCTGCACAAACCCAGCCTTTACTATAAATCATCCATACACCAATTGGCTCAATTATCTATTTACTAACTAATTAAACAATTACAGAATATACGATACATAATATCATTATACCGTCCCTAGTGGACTAAACAAAAACAGTTTGGTTATAACACCATAGATTCAGAGAAGAGAAGGGGCTTTGGAAGGAAGACTAAGAAACATGAATCTCTATGGGAAGCTATTCTCACATAAATACATATACCATTAACCATCTCTCATTCGGAAAAGCAATGCATTGTATTTACGTGAAGCTGGTGATGTGAGGCTCTGGTTTGCCCTGTCCTTTGTGGAATCGTCCGGGTCGTCATGTGGTCACGTGGTCTGAGAGGTTCATCTTACTCCGGAGAATCATCCACGTCGGTCAGTGTTCTCGTACTAGATTTGCTACCTTTCCAGCTGCAGTCTGTTAGGCTGTCATCTAGGACTCACTTCTTCTTGAGTGATCAATAGTTCAGAGTTCATACCATTACCCTGGGAGGATTTCTGCAAGCTGCTAGCCGCTCCAAGGATGGGCAGCGGAGATACGGTTGTTAATTGCCATTGATGTCCCCCTCTGGTGGTTTACCCTCGGAGGATTTCTGCAAGCCACCACAAGAATGGCCAGGGGATGTCCTGGTTGGAGATTGCCGTTGCTGTCCCCCTCTGGTTGTTTACCCTGGAAGGATTTCTTCAAGCTTCTGGCCGCTCCAAGGATGGGCCGGGGATGTCCGGGTTGGGCATCGCCGTTCAGGACCTGTCGTCTGGTCGTCCAGGCTGGTAGATCTGTGCAGTAACTTAGGCAGATGTTAGCAACGCACACACACTCTCGAAATACATAATTACATTTCTTTCGAAAATGAGCGGCGTTGTGGCACTAAGTGATGGCTGTATGGGGACTTTGTTCATGGCTCTATCACTTCCTAAGTCTCAAGGGAACTGAACCTAAAAGGAATGAAAGCATAAACAAAATATATACAAAATATAGTTATCACACACTTAATCCACTCTTTGGAATGTATTCTAAATACGTCCATGGTCTTGGCTAAATTACTTTATAATGGCATTGCCTTGAAACGACCCAAGCTGCTTGCTATGGCTAGGTACAGCAGCTAACTAGCTAGTTAACTGTCAGGTTTGTCTGTCAGGCTAGCTAAATGTGTGCTGCGCTCACGAAACGTCAAGCTGCCACTTTCACTACCTAACGTTAGCCATACAGACAACCAGCTAACTAGCCATGGAATAGAGATTAGAGTAATTTGTGTTTATTTGTTGGCCTTGTTAGCTAGTAGCAGATATTCATAGGCTATATGTTGCCTCATCTTCCTATTATTTGACAGCTTGCTTAGCTGTCGTGTTATGGTAGAAGCCCATGCAGTGGAGGTCAAATGATATTGAGTTGCAGTGATATTTGTTTACATAGCCAGCTAACAAGTTCTTTGTTTTGTCGTGTTTCTACCGGTGCTATTCATTTGAAAACTGTCCTAGTTTCGGAACTAATCAGCTGACATTATCTAACTCTGTAGTTGTCTGTGAGGCAAGAAAACGCTGTCACTTGATCATCCCTCAACAAAGACAACCAGCTTCTGACCATAGGTCTTGAAGTGTGTGTACCATATAGTCTTTACGGTTATAATTCAATCCTGCTGTTCATCTATGAACATATTTATGAATGTCTTTTTGGGTGCTCGTTCCTGTCTGATTATCCATCAGTCTGAGAAACATACATGCACACAATGAACTGAGAAACCAATCTGGCCATTTTGATTGATGATTGATTGATGGAATGAAAGTGCTGTATAGCGTTATGATGATACTATATACGTGGTTGTGTGTAATGGGATTTGATTGAAAGTGTTGTATAGCATCATGATTTAGTTGAGTTTATTAGGATTCCCATCAGCTATTGCACATGCAGCAGCTACTCTTCCTGGTGTGTGTGTGTGTGTGTGTGTGTGTGTGTGTGTGTGTGTGTGTGTGTGTGTGTGTGTGTGTGTGTGTGTGTGTGTGTGTGTGTGTGTGTGTGTGTGTGTGTGTGTGTGTGTGTGTGTGTAATGGGAGACGTGTTGTAACTGTAACACACAATTTACTTTGGAAACCCCTAAGAGGTGATTATTAGAGAGTATGTGTATGACTGAGAAAACTAAAGAGAGGAAGGTAGAGAGAAAGAGTGTGTGTGTGTGAGTGAAAGAGACAGAGATAGAGAGAGAGATTATGATCCTGACCACAATTGTATCCTATCTGTTCCTCTCTCACTATCTCCCCCTTTGTTACTCTTTTCCTCTAGGTCAGTGAATGCAGGGGAAGTGATGTGGAGAGTACAGGCTCAGCAAAAGAAGGCAGGAAGGAAGAGTTAGAGATGATTGGAAAGATAGAGATGTGGCGTGAGGAGGGAGGAGTGGAGCGAGAGGAGAGTGGAGGGAGAGAGGAAGAGGAGAGTGAAGAGGATGGAAAGGAGAGTGGAGGGAGAGGAACATGGAGAGGAAGAGGAACATGGAGAGGGAGAGGAGGAAGGAGAGGAATAGGGAGTGCACACCAAAGAGGGGAGCCTACATTTCCACTCGAGTGCATCTGCGCCAAGTCTCACTATTCACCTTTGTATCAAACAGCTTACTTTGTGCAATTTGTTGGTCTCATTTGTTGAATTTGGATCTGAAAAGTGCATGTACATACATAGCTGCTCAAAGCGGTTGCGTGGCATATTGCTACCTATGTACACCACATGACCAAAAGTATGTTGACACCTGCTCATCGAACATCTCATTCCAAAATCATGGGCATTAAAATGGGGTCGGTCCCCCTTTTGCTGCTATAACAGCCTCCACTCTTCCAGGAAGGCTTTCCACTAGATGTTGGACATTAGTGAGGTTGGGCACTGATCTTGGGCGATTAGGCCTGGCTTGCAGTCTGCGAGCCAGGCCCAAAGGTGTTCAATAGAGTTGAGGTCAGGGCTCTGGCAAGCCAGTCAAATTCTTCCACACCGATCTCAACAAACAATTTCTGATTGACCTCACTTTGTGCACTGTGGCATTGTCATGCTGAAACAGGAAAGGGCCTTCCCCAAACTGTTGCCAGCACAGAAACGTCTAGAATGTCATTGTATGCTGTAGCATTAACCTGTTTAGGATAGGGGGCAGTATTTACACGGCTGGATAAAAAAACGTACCCGATTTAATCTGCTTATTACTCCTGCCCAGAAACTAGAATATGCATAT
The DNA here is from genome assembly GCF_965601325.2 of Salmo salar. Classification (NCBI taxonomy): domain Eukaryota; kingdom Metazoa; phylum Chordata; class Actinopteri; order Salmoniformes; family Salmonidae; genus Salmo; species Salmo salar. The sequence continues at coordinate 8,093,649 of NC_138301.1, read as the reverse complement.
AATTGTTTGATTTGGATAGAAAACACGCTAACGTTTCTAAAACTGTTTGAATGGTGTCTGTGGGTATAACAGAACTCATATGGCAGGCCAAAACCTGAGAAGATTCTAAACAGGAAGTGCCCTCTCTGACCATTTCTTGGCCTTCTATAGCCTCTTTATCGAAAACAGAGGATCTCTGCTGTAACGTGACATTTTCTAAGACTCCCATAGGCTCTCAGAAGGCGCCAGAACGGGGAATGATGACTCTGCAGTCCCTGGCTGAAAAACAGTAGCACATTTGGATAGTGGTCGATCTGAGCACAATGAAACGGGTGCGCACGTGCACGTGAAGAGTCCATTTTACATTTTCAGTCTTTGAACGAAAACGACGTCTCCCGGTCGGAATATTATCGCTATTTTACGAGAAAAATCGCATAAAAATGGATTTTAAACAGCGTTTGACATGCTTCGAAGTACGGTAATGGAATATTTTGAATTTTTTTGTCACGATACGCGCCGGCGCGTCACCCTTCGGATAGTGTCTTGAACGCAAGAACAAAACGCCGCTATTTGGATTTAACCTGTTGGGGCTAGGGGGCAGTATTTTCACGGCTGGATAAAAAAACGTACCCGATTTAATCTGGTTACTAATCCTACCCAGTAACTAGAATATGCATATACTTATTATATATGGATAGAAAACACCCTAAAGTTTCTAAAACTGTTCGAATGGTGTCTGTGAGTATAACAGAACTCATTTGGCAGGCAAAACCCTGAGACATTTTCTGACAGGAAGTGGATACCTGATGTGTTGAATTACCTTTAAGCCTATGCCACAGGGGCTGATTAATGTTTTGGCACTTCCTATTGCTTCCACTAGATGTAACCAGCCTTTACAAAGTGTTTTGAATATTCTACTATGAGATCTGACCGAACAAGAGCCATGGAACGGTGATGGCCGATTAGACTCTGGCGCGCGAGGTCATGTTGGGTACCCTCGTTCCAAAACGTTTAAAAAAAGAATGCATTCGTCCACCTTGAATATTATTCATGTTCTGGTTAAAAAAGGCCCTAATGATTTATGCTATACAACGTTTGACATGTTTGAACGAACGTAAATATATTTTTTCCCCTCGTTCATGAAGTGAAGTCCGGCGGGCTTAGATCATGTGCTAACAACACGGAGCTTTTTGGACATAAATGATGAGCTTTTTTGAACAAAACTACATTCGTTATGGACCTGGGATTCCTGGAAGTGACATCTGATGAAGAGAATCAAAGGTAATGGATTATTTACATAGTATTTTCGATTTTAGATCTCTCCAACATGGCCGTTTGTCTGTATTGCAAAGCGTATTTTTCTGGGCGCAGTGCTCAGATTATTGCAAAGTGTGATTTCCCAGTAAGGTTATTTTTAAATCTGGCAAGTCGATTGCGTTCAAGAGATGTAAATCTATAATTCTTTAAATGACAATATAATATTTTACCAATGTTTTCTAATTTTAATTATTTAATTTGTGGTGCTGACTTGACTGCCGGTTATTGAAGGGAAACGATTTCCTGAACATCAACGCCATAGTAAAACGCTGTTTTTGGATATAAATATGAACTTGATAGAACTAAAAATGCATGCATTGTCTAACATAATGTCCTAGGAGTGTCATCTGATGGAGATTGTCAAAGGTTAGTGCATCATTTTAGCTGGTTTTATGGTTTTGGTGACGCCTGTCTTTGAATTGACAAAACATTACACACAGCTATTGTCAATGTACTCTCCTAACATAATCTAACTTTATGCTTTCGCCGTAAAACCTTTTTGAAATCGGACAACGTGGTTAGATTAAGGAGATGTTTATCTTTCAAAGGGTGTAAGATAGTTGTATGTTTGAAAAATTTGAATTTTGACATTTATTTGGTTTCAAATTTGCCGCTCTTGAAATGCACCTGCTTTTGATAGGGTGCACCACGGGTGGCACGCTAGCGTCCCACATAGCCCCAAGAGGTAAAAACAATTCTAAATGGAAAAGTGGTGCTATGAAGCCCCTAAATAAGATCTGGTGCAACCAATTACCTTCAGAAGTCACATAATAAGCTAAATAAAGTCCACCTGTGTGCAATCTAAGTGTCACATGATCTGTCACATGATCTCAGTATATATACACCTGTTCTGAAAGGCCCCAGAGTCTGCAACATCACTAAGCAAGGGGCACCACCAAGCAAGCAGCACCATGAAGACCAACGAGCTCTTCAAACAGGTCAGGGACAAAGTTGTGGAGAAGTACCGATCAGGGTTGGGTTATAAAAGAATGTCGGAACATTTGAACATTCCACAGAACACCATTGAATCCATTATTAAAAAATTGAAAGAACATGGCACCACAACAAACCTGCCAAGATAGGGCTGCCCACCAAAACTCACGGACCAGGCAAGGAGTGCACTAATCAGAGAGGCAACAAAGAGACCAAAGATAACCTGGAAGGAGCTGCAAAGCTCCACAGCAGAGATTGGAGTATCTGTCCATAGGACCACTTTAAACCGTACACTCCACAGAGCTAGGCTTTACGGAAGAGTGGCCAGAAAAAGCCATTGCTTAATAACCTCTCTAGGGTACGTGGCACCAAATCGTCCCACCTACGCAACAGCCAGTCTAATCCCGTGGCGCGATATTCAAATACCTTAAAAATGCTATTACTTCAATTTCTCAAACATATAACTATTTTACACCATTTTAAAGACAAGACTCTCCTTTATCTAACCACACTGTCCGATTTCAAAAAGGCTTTACAACGAAAGCAAAACATTATGTCAGCAGAGTACCCAGCCAGAAATAATCAGACACCCATTTTTCAAGCTAGCATATAATGTCACATAAACCCAAACCACAGCTATATGCAGCACTAACCTTTGATGATCTTCATCAGATGACAACCCTAGGACATTATGTTATACAATACATGCATGTTTTGTTCAATCAAGTTCATATTTATATCAAAAAACTGCTTTTTACATTAGCATGTGACGTTCAGAACTAGCATACCCCCCGCAAACTTCCGGGGAATTTACTAACAATTTACTAAATTACTCACGATAAACGTTCACAAAAAGCATAACAATTATTTTAAGAATTATAGATACAGAACTCCTCTATGCACTCGATATGTCCGATTTTAAAATAGCTTTTTGGTGAAAGCACATTTTGCAATATTCTAAGTACATAGCCCAGCCATCACGGGCTAGCTATTTAGACACCCAGCAAGTTTAGCCTTCACCAAAATCAGATTTACTATAACAAAAATGTTATTACCTTTGCTGTTCTTCGTCAGAATGCACTCCCAGGACTTCTACTTCAATAACAAATGTTGGTTTGGTCCCAAATAATCCATCGTTATATCCAAACAGCGGCGTTTTGTTCGTGCGTTCTAGACACTATCCGAAATGGTAAATCAGGGTTACGAGCATGGCGCATTTCGTGACAAAAAAAATCTAAATATTCCATTACCGTACTTCGAAGCATGTCAACCGCTGTTTAAAATCAATTTTTATGCAATTTATCTCGTAAAAAAGCGATAATATTCCGACCGGGAATCTGCGTTTCGGTAAATAGAGGGAAAAAAAGAAAGACGGGGGCAACCAGTGCACGCGCCTAAGCCCACTGTCCCCTGATCGGCCACTTGACAAAGGCGATAATGTGTTTCAGCCTGGGGCTGGAATGACGACATTCAGCTTTTTCCCGGGCTCTGAGAGCCTATGGGAGCCGTGGGAAGTGTCACGTTACCGCAGAGATCCTTTGTTTTGGAAAGAGATGTCAAAGAAACCCAATAAATGGTCAGACAGGCCACTTCCTGTAAAGGAATCTCTCAGGTTTTTGCCTGCCATATGAGTTCTGTTATACTCACAGACACCATTCAAACAGTTTTAGAAACTTTAGGGTGTTTTCTATCCATATCTAATAAGTATATGCATATTCTAGTTACTGGGTAGGAGTAGTAACCAGATTAAATCGGGTACGTTTTTTATCCGGCGGTGTAAATACTGCCCCCTAGCCCTAAGAGGTTAAGAGGAAATATTTAAATGTCTTGGAATGGCCTATTCAAAGCCCAGACCTCATTCCGATTGAGAATCTGTGGTAAGATAACTGTACACCAGCGGAACCCATCCAACTTGAAGGAGCTGGAGCAGTTTTGCCTTGAAGAATGGGCAAAAATCCCAGTGGCTAGATGTGCCAAGCTTATACAGACATACCCCAAGAGACTTGCAGCTGTAATTACTGCAAAAGGTGGCTCTTCAATGTATTGACTTTGGGGAGGTGAATAGTTCAAGTTCAAGTTTTCTTGTCCTATTTCTTGTTAGTTTCACAATAAAATATATTTTGCATCCTCGAAGTGATAGGCATGTTGTGTAAATCAAATGATACAAACCCCCCCAAAAAATCTATTTTAATTTCAGGTTGTAAAGCAACAAAATAGGAAAAATGCCAATGGGGGTGAATACTTTCGCAAGTCACTGTATAGTATAGAAGGAGTATTTCTGTCTGTAATAAAGCACTTTTGTGAGGAAAAGTTCATTCTGATTGGCTGGGCCTGGCTCACCAGTGGTTGGGTCTGGCTGCCAAGTGGGTGGGCTTATGCCCACACATTGCTGCACCCCTGCCCAGTCATGTGAAATCCATAGATTAGGGCCTAATGAATGTATTTCAATGGACTGATTTCCTTATATGAATTGTAACTCAGTAAAATCTTTGAAATTGTTGCATGCTGCATATATATTTTTGTCCACATACTTTTATATATAGTATATATAGTGTATGTATAGTACCCTGAGGGTGGTGTCATGACTCTCCTGTGAGGATCCGAAGGATCAGGTTACAGTGAGTGTGCTCTACAGCGCCCTCTCTCTCCCGCAGAGGGGGAGAGGGATGGAGTTGGACAGTTATATGACTGCCTTTGGACTCTGCAGGATTGAGGTGAAAAAATCATTTTGTAAACAAAGACATTCTTCCCGCCAAAACTCCATCTCCAAAAGTGGAGAATGAAACAATATTTCTAATATAAGGAATGTTGGAAATGGTGGGGGGGAACTTAAAGAACACTCATGTCGAATTCGTTACAAATTTTTGATGTAACTAAGGACAGCAGAACAACATAACTGTATCTCTGAATGTATATATTTCCCAGTTATCAGATTTATATCTAAATGTTGTGGAACGTATATGATTAAATATGAAACTATTTGTGAGAAGATGAAATGTGATCTTAGCCTTCTAAATGAGAAAATGGTTTTTCATATAAAGTTTATCCAGTCAGTAACCATGCCCACGTGAGCACAGACATTATGGAAACGTAATGGAACCGCCCTTTTTCCAGAGTGTATAAAATGACCGTGATGAAATTCACATCAGAACAATACATTGCCGGGTTGCTACTGGCATGTTAAATGGTTCTAGCTGTACCGTGAATAATCAACCATTGGGACCAGTACACGGACTGTAAGCCGGACATGTAAAATGGTTAGACTTTACATTAGATCAGCGTGACCGACAGCGTGAGCTGAAAGGTACGGAATGGCTAGAAACTCTGAAACTTTCAAAAAGAAGAAAGTCTCTATCAGACCAAACAGGCCGACGGTGTTGAACCGGACGTCACGAATGGTTACCAGACCAGTATATGTGCAGCGCGAGCTAAATCTGTCATAAATGGTCAGGAACTCTCAACGAGTGTAGAAGATAAAGACTACACATTCACAGTCTGCAGCTGTATATGTAAAATAGTCTAGGAAATTCGACCGAAGATGAGAAAATAAGAACATTTCCCTATCGAACAACCATTGGTACGTCTGGAAGACCAGTTCTAACAGACATGCCGAGACAACCTACTACAACTACAAAGGACATGGTGACCTCTGGTGGACAACCAGAGACTTACACAACCAGAGACTTCTGATGAATTACTCTCCATAGATGGACCGGTTGATTTCAACAGAGAGACGACAAGGACATACAAGCGTAAATATGTGTTGCATTTCTAAATCCGAATGAGCGGTTGTTGGGGTGCTAAATATCCATATTTACGATGAGGGTATTATTCAACAGTATGTACGATAGTTGAATTCCTTTGTATCTTCTTCTCCCGCCCTTTCTCCCCCCTCTTTCATTGTGTAACAAGCCATCATATCGGGTTAGTCAACTAGGGACTTTTCATTGCATCATGTTAGTAACCAATATATAATATATCTGATGTGTGTGTTTATGTATTTCTGTGTGATTATTTAGTTGGTTAGTAAATAAATAATTAAGCTCATTTGTAGATCGCTGATTCACATTTATGCTAGGGTTTGTGCAGATATCCAAGAATTTTGTGACATTCAGAATGGGACTGATAAGGTAACAATTAGCAAATGATTGATGGACGATGGCTATGATATCGAGATATTCTGATCTATTCTTGAGTTAATTCGGGAAACGGCAACTCATTAAACCAAATTGTCCCGTGGTGACCCAAATTACTACTTAATTAATTGTTATATGATTAATTTAATCACATAATAATTGAATGTGGTATGTAATTATTCAATGAATAGCCATCATCACATTAATGGTAGTCACGACACGACAGTGGTGTCAGTAGACCAGTGTGGGGGACCCTGCAAAGGCCCCTTCCAGAAACGACAGGTACTGGTCCCTGAAGGCATTCAAAATGCAGCTTGTGCATTCACTTTGTAATGGCTACAGTGGAAGGAAACAGGGTGCCAATTGTGTGGCACCATGGGGTGTGGACCCGAGCTGTTACTCATAATTTGAAAGCAGGCCACTCCCCGGTGAAGTTTGAAGGGCGCACGAGAGGGTGTGTGGCGTGCATCCAGAGTGGATGCAGGGCTAAGACTGGGAAATGTGTAAAAACCTCCTTTGGGTGTTCTATGTGTTCTGTGCCACTTTGCAGGATGGGGCTGTGCTTCCAGAAGTTCAATGACAGTGTGAAATATACATTGGTCCTACAAGTCTTGATGGGAAATTGTGTCATTTTAAAAACTGTGTTTTGTATTTTCTCTTTTCACTGAATTGCTGTCAAAGTAGGCTACTATTTTTTCATTGTGTCAGGCCTAGTATGTACTAAATATTATTGAGAGAAGTCTCTGAATAGTTGTTAGCATTTCTACATTGTTACAGAAGTAAATGTTTTTTGTCAATAAGCATTTGGATTTTTTTGGCTCTGAATCTTTATCTAATACGTATTGCATTTACTGAATTGTTGTCAAAGTACTATTTTTTACATTTTGTGCCACTTTGCAGGATGGGGCAATGCTTCAAGAAGTTTCATGGCATGTTGTAGGCTAAATGCAAACAAACTTTTTCTCTGAACAGTAGTTGTGTTTTGCATCTTTTCTAATACTTGTTGCATTCACTGAATCGTTGCTAGGCTATTATTTCTACATTTTGTTTCAAACCAGGTCTGTACTAAATCTTATTGAGAGAGGTTATCTACATTTTGAAAGTCTATGAATAGTTGATTGCATTTTTACATTGTAACAGAAGTAAGATACGCTGTCATTCAAATAGCCTACTTTGTGTGGGTTTTGAAATACTTCCTAAGTATTGTCTTCTGGTCACATTTTGGATAATATATTATACTTGGTACTTTTTGAGTCAGTAATTTAGTCAAATTTACTACAATTTACAGTGCCTTCAGAAAGTATTCATACCCCTTGATTTCTTCCACGTTTTGTTGTGTTACAGCCTGAATTGAGAATGAAATAAAGATGTTTTTTCCCTCGCCCATCTACACACAATATCCCATCATGACAAAGTGAAAACATGTTAGAAATTGTAAAAAAACGTATTGAAAATGAAAAACCGAAATATCTAATTTCCATAAGTATTCACACCCCTGAGAATTGTAATGTATTTACTTTCAAAGTTCTTGACATTTTCCATATTGACTGACCTTCATGTCTTAAAGTAATGATGGACTGTCATTTCTCTTTGCTTATTTGAGCTGTTCTTGCCATAATATGAACTTGGTCTTTTACCAAATAGGGCTATTCTCTGTATACCACACCTACCTTGTCACAACACAACTGATTGGCTCAAACGCATTAAGAAGGAAAGAAATTCCACAAATTAACTTTTAACAAGGCACACCTGTTAATTGAAATGCATTCCAGGCGACTACCTCATGAAGCTGGTTGAGAGAATGCCAAGAGTGTGCAAAGCTGTCATTAAGGCAAAGGTTGGCTATTTGAAGAATCTCAAATATAAAATATATTTTGATTTGTTTAACCATTTTTTGGTTCCTACATGATTCCATATGTGTTATTTGATTGTTTTGATGTCTTCACTATTATTCTACAATGTAGAAAATAGTAAAAAAAATGTATTCGGCGCACGCAACAAATCAAATTTGATTTGATCTGTTAGTCACAGATAGCTTAAAAAAGGTAGGGGCGTGGAACAGAAAACCAGTCAGTATCTGGTGTGACCATCATTTGCCTCATGCAGCGTGATACATCTCCGTTGCATAGAGTTGATTGTGGCCTGTGAAATGTTGATCTACTCCTCTTTGTTGGCTTTGCAAAGTTGTTGGATATTGGCAAAAACTGTACCCACTGTCGTACATGTCGATCCAGAGCATCCCAAACATGCTCAATGGGTGACATGTCTGGTGAATATGCAGGCCATGGAAGAACTCTGCCATTTTCAGCTTCCAGGAATTGGGGCCGTGCATTACATGGGGCTGTGCATTATCATGCTGAACATGAGTTGATGGCACAACAATTGGCCTCAGGATCTCATCATGGTATCTCTGTGCATTCAAATTGCCATCATTAAAATGCAATTGAGTTCATTGTCCATTGCATATGCCTGCTCATACTATAACCCCACTGCCACCATGTTCACAACATTGACATCAGTATACCACTCGCCCACATGATACCATACACATGGTCTGCGGTTGTGTGTCCGGTTTGATATACTGCCAAATTCTCTAAAACAACGTTGGAGACGGCTTTTGGTAGAGTAATGAACATTTACATGTTGTGTTTATCTTTTTGTTCAGTGTACATTCAAGAGGACACGAGCAACTGAGACCAGTGAAATCAAACAGACTTCTTCTGAATGATTGATTTAAAAACCACAGAAAATAACTCTATAGCCTCATCTCATCCACTCTCTCTTGTTACCCGCTTATGATCAGAGACTTACAGTCTTACTGTGTCACAGTCAGAGCAACCAAAAAAGGCAATTTAATTGGTATTTATGAAGGGCCATTGTTACAGATCCTTCAGTTACGTCTCAGAGGAAGGAAGTGGTGATGTAGCCGTGCTAAATCCAGAAGGCTGAATCAAGTGGACTGGGATTATAATGGAAGGACAGGAGGAAGAGGAGGGATAGGAGCTGACAGCAGAGAACGGAAGACTGGAGACAAGGATGCATTACTTCTTTGACTCCTGTGTCATCATCTCTCAGAAAGAGGAATGATGAGCGAGCGAAAGTTCTTATTCTCTTTCTCCCTTTTTTTCTGGCCCTATCGCAACAGATGGCCGTGGAATTGCTCACTTCTCCCGACTATTCGCACTGGACTCTTGGATGAAATCAGGACTCTGCTCTGAAAAAGCATTGGATTTTATTGACAATCTGTTTTTGGAGAGACCACAGTTCCTAAAAAGGGACGGCCTGCTTCCAAACAGGAAAGGAACTTGGATGCTGAGCGCTAACATTGAAAAGATACTATGGGATACAATTCCTTGCCCGAAAAAGGTAACCCTCATTGAGTCTTGTATTAATCCACATCCTTGTTCGAGGCACAGACCAAATGGCACAGTTCTAAGCAATCTTGTATCTATACCATTTCAAGCCAACCCCATGGCTATTTTGTTTAGAGGGTTACCTACCGATCACAGCATGTTTGTGTTAAAGACTCCGTCTGATCTGAAATCCTGCAGCTCAGGCATTGGACTGATTCATGTAAATGTCAGAGGTTTGATTTAAAAAAGCTTCTCAAACTAACACAGACATTCTGATAGTTACTGAGACTTGGTTCAAAAAAGTCTGTGCCAGACTCGGATGTGTCTCTGAATGTTTATCCTGTTTGGGCTAGGGGGCAGTATTGAGAATTTTGGAAAAAATATGTGCCCATTTTTAACTGCCTCCTACACCAACTCAGAAGCTAGAATATGCATATTATTGTTCAGGTTTGGATAGAAAACACCCTGAAGTTTCTAAAACTGTTTGAATGGTGTCTGTGAGTATAACAGAACTCCTATGGCAGGCAAAAACCTGACAAGGTTTCATGCAGGAAGTGGCCTGTCTGACAAGGAGTCGTGCATCTTGCATCTGTTTATTGAAAAGTAAGGATCTTAGCTGTAACGTGACAATTCCCAGGGCTCCAATAGGCTCTCAGGACGCGGGAAAATCATGAAGGTTGACGAGGCAGCCTCAGGCTGAAACAGATTATCATCTTATTCAAGTGTCCCATTAGGTGACAATGGAGTGAGGCGCGTGCGCGATTAGCCCCCGTGGAGTATTTTAATTCGGCTGTTTAGTTTATTGCAGATTCCCGGTCGGAATATTATCGCTTTTCTACGAGATAAATGGCATAAAAATTGGTTTTAAACAGCGGTTGACATGCTTCGAAGTACGGTAATGGAATATTTAGAATTTTTTTGTCACGCCATGCGCTATGCTCGTGACCGTGGATTACCATTCTGATAGTGTCTAGAACTCACCAACAAAACGTCGCTGTTTGGATATAATGATGGATTATTTGGGACCAAACCTACATTTGTTATTGAAGAAAAAGTCCTGGGACTGCATTCTGACGAAGAACAAGAAAGGTAAGAACATTTTTCTTATAGGAAATGTGATTTTGGTGAAGGCTGAACTGCGTGGGTGTCTAAATAACTAGCCCTGTGATGCCGGGCTATGTACTTAGAATATTGCAAAATGTGCTTCATCCGAAAAGCTATTTTAAAATCGGACATATCGAGTGCATAGAGGAGTAATGTATCTATAATTCTTAAAATAATTGTTATGCTTTTTGTGAACGTTTATCGTGAGTAATTTAGCAAACTGTTAGTAAATTCCCCGGAAGTTATGCTAGTTCTGAACGTCACATGCTAATGTAAAAAGCTGGTTTTTGATATAAATATGAACTTGATTGAACAAAACATGCATGTATTGTATAACATAATGTCCTAGGGTTGTCATCTGATGAAGATCATCAAAGGTGAGTGCTGCATTTAGCTGTCTTCTGGGTTTTGGTGACATTATATGCTGGCTTGAAAAATGGGTGTCTGATTATTTCTGGCTTGGTACTCTGCTGACATAATCTAATGTTTTGCTTTCGTTGTAAAGCCTTTTTGAAATCGGACAGTGTGGTTAGATTAACGAGAGTCTTGTCTTTAAATAGCTGTAAAATAGTCATATGTTTGAGAAATTGAAGTAATAGGATTTTTAAGGTTTTGAAAATCGTGCCACAGGCTGCAAGTGGCTGTTACGTAGGTGGGACGAATTCGTCCCGCCTAGCCCAGAGAGGTTATAATGTTTATAGATCTGGCAGAGGTGGGGGTGTCGACATATTCATAAAGAACAACTTTAATGTTGCTGTGTGTATTATCACCTCTGTCTCTAAGCAATTTGAATGTATTGTCCTAAATATGGGGTCTTGGTAATAAAGCCCAACTAATATTAGTGGGAGTTTATTGCCCTCCCGCGGCCCTCCCAATTGCTCTTAGCAAATTGTCTGACTTGCTGTCTAACTATGCTAAATCTGAATTATTACTATTGGGTGATCTTAACCTGGATTGGTTGATGCCAGTATCAGAGAGATTGAAAGATATTTGTACTGAGCTAAATTTAACTGAACTAATAACTAAACCAACCTGCCCCAACTTAAATGTTTTACCACTCTGGTTAACTCTGTTGCAGATAAGCATGCCCCATATAAGAGATTAAGGGTAAAGGACAGATCTAACCCATGGTTCATGCATGACTTGTCTGAGAGATTTCATGAAAGTAACTTAGCTTATGCTAAGGCTAGATTGACTGATTCTACCTCTGACTGGCAGTCCTTCAGACATTTGAGAAATAGATATCTTACTCTGGTTAGAAAAGCAAAGTCAATGTACTTCTTGAATTGTGTATCTGAGAGTGGTGGAAATCCAGCTAAATTCTGGAAAGTGGTCAAATCTTTGAAAAAGAAAACTTCACCACCTCATTGCCACAACAGGTTATGGCTGACTATGGTCCCATAACAGACAAAAACTACATTTGTGGCGCTTTTAGTAATCATTCTGCCTCAGCTGGCCATCTGTTTGAAAGATTGGTTTCTGAAAATCTCAACTTTCCACTAGAGGGACTCCTTTATTCACCACTAAACAGATAGCAGAGAACAATGCACTTCCAGGCACTCAATGTTTTTTTTCTTAATTTCTTCATGTATTAAGTGTATGTAAATGTATGTAAATAAGACCACATGAGCTGATTCGCTTGATCCCTTTCTACTGCAGCTTTCTGCCACAATCACTGCAGAACATGTGACCCAGATTTTTTATTTAAAAAAATGCTTCTGGTACTATCCCTAAGTTCTGGAAGGTGGCATGTCCTCCCCCTTTACAAAGGTGTCGATCCTTCTGACCTAGATAACTACCACCCAATTTCTAAACTATCTTGCCTTGCAAAAATATATGAATCACTTTGCTAATAACTTTTTTAAACTTCAAATTATATTCTTAATGTTATATTCTTAATGTATAACAAAAAAAAATATTGGGGCGGCAGGTAGCCTAGTGGTTAGACCATTGGACTAATAACTGAAAGGTTGCAAGATCGACTCCCTGAGCTGACAAGGTAAAAAATCTGTCATTCTGCCCCTGAACAAGCCAGTTAACCCACTGTTCCTAGGCCGTCATTGAAAAAAAGAATTTGTTCTTAACTGACTTGCCTAGTTAAATAAAGGTTAAAAAAATGTTTTAGAATTATATATGTATTCTAAAGTTCAAAATTTTTAAATGAGACACCAAACCCATTCAACTGGGATGGTTAACTCTCGAGGTTCCACTAATATGTACCAATCTAGGTAAATCTGCCTTCAGTTTTACTGTCCCCCATTTTTGGAATAGCCTACAAAACTCCCTAGATCTTGACTCTCTGGTGCCTCTAGGGCAGTTTTAATGTTGAATGAATTTAATGAGAATTGCAACTGTTTGGATAAAGTAATTGTGTTTATGGTGTTTGAAGCTGTAGTGTTGATTCTGCAATTTGTAGTTTACTTTATTTTTATTGAGAATTTTTTATGTGTTTGCCGATGGGGGGAGATATTTTTTTGCCCGAGCTGAAGACGTCTATCGGTCCGCTAATACAGGACTAGTAAAGGCCCAGTGCATGACTTGTGTGAAAAAATGTAAACTAAATGCCCTTGAGTCTGATCATTATCTGTACAAAACAGTACATCTGATAATACTTTGGAAAATAAAAACACTTGCTACTTACTTTACAAATACAAATACTATACTTTACAATTGCAACTTGTGAAAACTGAAATGGGCTATTCATTCCTTTTCCATTTTAGTAGACGCTCTTATCCAGAGCAACTTACAGTAGTGAGTGCATACATTTTCCGTACTGGTCCCCCGTGGGAATCTAACCCACAACCCTAGCATTGCAAGCGCCATGTTCTACCAACTGAGCCACATCATCACATCACATCATCACAAACCACTTGATGTCTCAATGTACTAAATTACTGTATTGTGCATTGTTTTTCTTCATGGTGATACAGATTCAAACCTAGATGACCAGCCTATGTAAAATATAGTCATGTACATTTACATTAAGTGGTTTGTAAGGGTGGTAAATTAATACTGTGTCACACCCGGATCTGTTTCACCTGTCTTGTGCTTGTCTCCACCCCCCAACAGGTGTCTCCAATCTTTCCCCCATTATCCCGTGTATTTATACCTGCGTTTTCTGTTTGTCTGTTGCAAGGTGGTCTTGTCCCGTCAAGTCGTGCCAGCAGCTCTCTCAGTGGTTTTTCACTCTTTCTGTTTTTTTGTTATAGTTTCCCCGGTTACGACCTGTTTTGCCTGTCCTGAGCTTGCCTGCCGTCTACGTCTACCAACTATTACCAGGATTACGAACCCCTGCCTATCCTCGACCTGCCATTTGCCTGCCCTGTGTGTTCAATACATTTCTAAGACTTGAACCATTTGCCTCGTGTCTGCATCTGGGTCTCATCCTGAGTCATGATATACTGCACAAAAAGTGACTGTTTTCCATGTTATTTGATAAAAATAAAAAAATAATTTGATGTGGATGTTTTGTGTCTTTATTCGTAACTTTGCACCTTTTGATGTACTGTAAATGTTTGAGAACAGGGTTTTGTTCTTTCTGGATTCCATTAGAATGACAATTGCAGAGAAGGGGATAGGGCAACAACCAAGGCCCTCATCCTCGTCATTCGCAGGAGAAAAAGATGGAGGTATTGAGGACAAAGGTCCGGATGCCTTGTAAGGATCCATCGCCGAGAGGTTAATCTACCTTTACCAATGGTCCTAAAAGTCCAACGTACAATCAATCGATAATATAATAGACAAACTATGATCACGTTTAATAACCTACCAACTGGACATTAACCTGTTAGGGCTAGGGGGCAGCATTTGCACGTCTGGATAAAAAAAATGTACCCGATTTAATCTGGTTACTAATCCTACCCAGTAACTAGAATATGCATATACTTATTATATATGGATAGAAAACACTCTAAAGTTTCTAAAACTGTTTGAATGGTGTCTGTGAGTATAACAGAACTCATTTGGCAGGCAAAACCCTGAGACATTTTCTGACAGGAAGTGGATACCTGATGTGTTGTATTACCTTTAAACCTATCCCATTGAAAAACACAGGGGCTGAGGAATATTTTGGCACTTCGTATTGCTTCCACTAGATGTCACCAGCCTTTACAAAGTGTTTTGAGTCTTCTGGAGGGAGATCTGACCGAACAAGAGCCATGGAACGATGATGTCCCATTAGACACCTGGCGCGCGAGTTCATGTTGGGTACCCTCGTTCCAATACGTTATAAAAGAGTATGCATTCGTCCACCTTGAATATTATTCATGTTCTGGTTAAAAAAGGCCCTAATGATTTATGCTATACAACGTTTGACATGTTTGAACGAACGTAAATATATTTTTTCCCCTCGTTCATGACGAGAAGTCCGGCTGGCTTAGATCATGTGCTAACAAGACGGAGATTTTTGGACATAAATGATGAGCTTTTTTGAACAAAACTACATTCGTTATGGACCTGTGATACCTGGAAGTGACATCTGATGAAGAGAATCAAAGGTAATGGATTATTTACATAGTATTTTCGATTTTAGATCTCCCCAACATGACGTCTAGTCTGTATCGCAACGCGTATTTTTCTGGGCGCAGTGCTCAGATTATTGCAAAGTGTGATTTCCCAGTAAGGTTATTTTTAAATCTGGCAAGTTGATTGCGTTCAAGAGATGTAAATCTATAATTCTTTAAATGACAATATAATATTTTACCAATGTTTTCTAATTTTAATTATTTAATTTGTGACGCTGACTTGACTGCCGGTTATTGGAGGGAAACGATTTCCTCAACATCTATGCCATAGTAAAACGCTGTTTTTGGATATAAATATGAACTTGATAGAACTAAAAATGCATGCATTGTCTAACATAATGTCCTAGGAGTGTCATCTGATGGAGATTGTAAAAGGTTAGTGCATCATTTTAGCTGGTTTTATGGTTTTGGTGACCCTGTCTTTGACTTGACAAAACATTACACACAACTCTTGTAAATGTACTGTCCTAACATACTCTAAATTTATGCTTTCGCCGTAAAACCTTTTTGAAATCGTAAAACGTGGTTAGATTAAGGAGATGTTTATCTTTCAAAGGGTGTAAAATAGTTGTATGTTTGAAAAATTTGAATTTTGACATTTATTTGGATTCAAATTTGCCGGTCTTGAAATGCACCTGCTGTTGATGGAGTGCACCACGGGTGGCACGCTAGCGTCCCACCTAGCCCATAGAGGTTAAAAACGGTATGTTTCACAGAGTCGTGGCTGAACGACAACATGAATAACATACAGTTGGCAGCATATTTGTAAACAACAGCTGGTGCACGAAATCTAAGGAAGTCTCAAGGTTTTGCTCGCCTGAGTTAGAGTATCTCATGACAAGCTGTAGACCACACTACTTACCATGAGAGTTTTCATCTGTATTTTTCGTAGCTGTCTATATACCACCACAAACTGATGCTGGCACTAAGACTGCACTCAATGAGCTGAATACAGCCATAAGCAAACAGGAAAATGCTTACCCAGAGAAGACGCTCCTAGTGGCCGGGGACTTTAATGCAGGGAAACTTAACCTGTTATGGCTAGGGGGCAGTATTTTCACGGCTGGATAAAAAACGTACCCGATTTAATCTGATTATTACTCCTGCCCAGAAACTAGAATATGCATATAATTATTAGCTTTGGATAGAAAACACTCCAAAGTTTCTAAAACTGTTTGAATGGTGTCTGTGAGTATAACAGAACTCATTTGGCAGGCCAAAACCTGAGAAGATTCTGTACAGGAAGTACCCTGTCTGACCATTTCTTCCCCTTCTTGATTGTCTCTATCCATTACAAATGATCTCTGCTGTTACTTGACACTTCCTACGGCTTCCATGGGCGCTCAGAGCCCGGGAAAAAGCTGAATGACGTAATTCAAAGCCCTGGCTGAAACACACGAGCGCTTTTGCTAAGTGGTCTATCAGAGGACAAAGTGCTTAGGCTCGTGCACTGGCCGCCCCCGTCTTTCTGTTTTTCCCTCTATTTACCGAAACGCAGATTCCCGGTCGGAATATTATCGCTTTTTTATGAGATAAATTGCATAAAAATTGATTTTAAACAGCGGTTGACATGCTTCGAAGTACGGTAATGGAATATTTAGAATTTTTTTGTCACGAAATGCGCCATGCGCACGACCCTGATTTACCATTTCGGATAGTGTCTAGAACACACGAACAAAACGCCGCTATTTGGATATAACGATGGATTATTTGGGACCAAACCAACATTTGTTATTGAAGTAGAAGTCCTGGGAGTGCATTCTGACAAAGAACAGGAAAGGTAATAACATTTTTCTTATAGTAAATCTGATTTTGGTGAAGGCTAAACTTGCCGGGTGTCTAAATAGCTAGCCCGTGATGTCTGGGCTATGTACTTAGAATATTGCAAAATGTGCTTTCACCAAAAAGCTATTTTAAAATCGGACTTATCGAGTGCATAGTGGAGTTCTGTATCTATAATTCTTATAATAATTGTTAAGGTTTTTGTGAACGTTTATCGTGAGTAATTTAGTAAATTGTTAGTAAATTCCCCAGAAGTTTGCGGGGGGTATGCTAGTTCTGAACGTCACATGCTAATGTAAAAAGCAGTTTTTTGATATAAATATGAACTTGATTGAACAAAACATGCATGTATTGTATAACATAATGTCCTAGGTGTGTCATCTGATGAAGATCATCAAAGGTTAGTGCTGCATTTAGCTGTCTTCTGGGTTTTTGTGACATTATATGCTAGCTTGAAAAATGGGTGTCTGATTATTTCTGGCTGGGTACTCTGCTGACATAATCTAATGTTTTGCTTTCGCTGTAAAGCCTTTTTGAAATCGGACAGTGTGTTTAGATTAACGAGAGTCTTGTCTTTAAAATGCTGTAAAATAGTCATATGTTTGAAAAATTGAAGTTTTCGGATTTTAGAGGAATTTGTATTTCGCACCACGCCCATCATTGGATATTGGAGCAGGTGTTCCGCTAGCGGAACATCTAGATGTAAGAGGTTAAATCAGTTTTACCTAATTTCTACCAGCATATTAAATGTGCAACCAGGGGGAAAAAACTCTAGACCACCTTTACTCCACATACAGAGACGCGTACAAAGCTCTCCCTCACCCTCCATTTCGAAAATCTGACTATAATTCTATCCTCCTGATTCCTGCTTACAAGCAGAAACTAAAGCACGAAGCAACAGTGACTCGGTCAAAAAGAAAGTGGTCAGATGAAGCAGATGCTAAGCTACAGGACTGTTTTGCTAGCACAGACTGGAATATGTTCCAGGATTCTTCCGATGGCATTGAGGACTACACCACATTAGTCACTGGCTTCATCAATAAGTGCAGCGATGAAGTTGTCCCCACTGTCACATCTGCTCCTGCCACACTCTCTAGTGCTCGTCCTGTGTCTCCTTGACCTGCCGCCACTCCCCCAGTGCTCTCTCCCTCTCTATCTGTGTGTGTAATTGTGTGGGCTGAGACAGGTGTGCTGGAGTCAGAGCAGATCCCCACCAGCTGCAACCTGTTCCATAATCAAGACCTCTACAAACACTCAGTCCTGCCTCTTCCACGCTGCCAAGTCGAAATCTCTATTCAGTCAGTCCATGTTTCTAGCCGTTTGTTACTGTTGTCCCATTGTGCCTGTTTCCCCTTGCCTGATGTTGCTTTCCTCTCCGCTACAATTCTCCCCGCTCTGTCTCCATTTCAACTTCTCATCAGTCCTGCTACTTTGTCCTGGATTCCCCACTCTACGCTCCCTTGGATTCCCCTCCGGACCTGCTTACCCTGTCCTAACACTTCTCGCTCCAGCCTCAGTCTCCACACCTGGTTTCCGACATGCCGCCCGAGCTTCCCCTGGCCTGCACTCAATCTTCCCCCTGTGTTTCAATAAATACCTTGGTTACCGCACTGAGCTAAATGGTAGAGCTGCCGCTTTCAAGGAGCGGGACTCTAACCTGGAAGCAAATAAGAAATCCCGCTATGCCCTCCGAAGAACCATCAAACAGGCAAAGTGTCAAAACAGGACTAAGATTGAATTGTACTACACCGGCTCTGAAACTTGTTGGATGTGGCAGGGCTTGCAAACTATTACAGACTACAAAGGGAAGGACAGCCGAGAGCTGCCCATTGACCCAAGCCTACCAGATGAGCTAAATTACTTCTATGCTCATTTCGAGGAAAGTAACACTGAAGCATGCATGAGAGCATCAGCTGTTCCGGACGACTATATGATCACGCTCTTTGTAGCCGATGTGAGTAAGACCATTAAACAGGTCAACATTCACAAGGCAATTGAGCCAGGTGGATTACGAGGATGTGTAATCCGAGCATGCGCTGACCAACTGGCAAGTGTCTTCCCTTACATTTTCAACCTGTCCCTGACTGAGTCTGTAATACCATCATGTTTCAAGCAGACCACCATAGTCCCTGTGCCCAAGAACACTAAGACAATCTGCCTAAATGACTACCGACACGTAGCACTCACATCTGTAGCCATGAAGTGCTTTGAAAGGCTTGTCATGGCTCATATCAACACCAGTATCCCAGAAACCCCAGACCCAGTCCAATTTGCATGCCGCCCCAACAGATCCACAGATGATGCAATCTCTATTGCACTCAACACTGCCCTTTCCCACCTGGACAAAAGAAACACCTATGTGAGAATGCTATTCATTGCCTACAGCTCAGCATTCAAAAACATAGTGCCCTCAATGCTCATCACTAAGCTAAGGACCCTGGGACTAAACACCTGCCCTCTGCAACTGGATCCTGGACTTCCTGATGGGCCGCCCCCAGGTGGTAGGGGTAGGTAACAACATGTCCGCCACGCTGATCCTCAACACGGGGGCCCCTCAGGGGTACGTGCTCAGTCCCCTCCTGTACTCCCTGTTCACTCATGACTGCATGGCCAGGCACAACTCCAACACAATGATCAAGTTTACCGTTAACACAACAGTGGTAGGCCTGATCACCAACAAGGATGAGACAGCCTATAAGGAGAAGGTCAGACCTGGCCGTGTGGTGCCAGGACAGCAACCTCTCCCTCAACGTGATCAAGACAAAGGAGATGATTGTGGAATACAGGAAAAGGAGGACCGAGCATACCCCATTCTCATGGACAGGGCTGCAGTGGAGCAGGTTGAGAGCTTTAAGTTCCTTGGAGTCCACATCACCAACAAATGATCATGGTCCAAACACACCAAGACAGTTATGAAGAGGGCACGACAAAGCCTATTCCCCCTAAGGAGGCTGAAAAGATTTGGCATGGGTCCTCAGATCCTCAAAAGGTTCTATAGCTGCGCCATCGAGAGCATCCTGACTGGTTGCATCATAGCCTGGTATGGCAACTGCTCGGCCTCCGACTGCAAGGCACTACAGAGGGTAGTGCGTACGGCCCACTACATCCCTGTGGCCAAGCTTCCTGCCAACCAGGACCTCTATACCAGGTGGTGTCAGAGGAATGCCCTAAAAATTGTCAAAGACTCCAGCCACCCTAGTCATGAACTGTTCTCTCTGCTACCGCACGGCAAGTGGTACCGGAGTGCCAAGACTTGGTCCAAAAAGCTTCTTAACAGATTCTACCCCCAAGCCAAAAGACTCCTGAACATCTAATCAAAGGGCTAACCAGACCCATCTTTTACGCTGCTGCTACTCTGTTTATTATCTATGCATAATCACTTTAATAACTCTACCTACATGTACATATTACCTCAATTACCTCGACTAACCGGTGTCCCGCCACAATGACTCTGTGCCGTTACCCCCTGTATGTAGCCTCGCTACTGTTATGTTACTGCTACTGTTTAATTGTTTGTTCCTCTTATTTTCTATTTTTTACTTAACACCTTTATTTCCTAAAACTTCTTAAAGCATTGTTGGATAAGGGCTTGTAAGCATTTCACTTGTCACATCCTGACCAGTATAAGGGGTTATTTGTTATTGTAGTTTGGTCAGGGCGTGGCAGGGGTGTGTTTGTTTTGTGTGGTCGGGGGTTTTTGGGTATTGTTCTATGTTTTGTATTTCTATGTTCTTTCTATGTTGTGTATTTCTTTGTGTTGGCCTGGTATGGCTCTCAATCAGGAACAGCTGTACATCGTTGTTGCTGATTGGGAGCCATACTTAGGTAGCCCTTTTTCCACCTGTCTTTTGTGGGAAGTTGTTTTTGCCCTGCTGTATTTTAGCCTGCAAAACTGTTTAGCTGTCTTTCGTTTTCTTGTGTTGTGTTCTAATAAAAGTAAATATGTGCATTCACGTACCCGCTGCATTTTGGTCTACTCACTACGACGGCCGTGACATCACTGTAAGGTATATTGTTATACTGTATATTGTTATATTCGGCGCATGTGACAAATAACTTTCGATTTGATTTGATCCTCATATTGGGAAAAAAGTGGAAGACGCTACCTCCACACTAGCTTCTCTCTCTGCAAAAATTATTTCTAAGGTCCTCTGAGCAGAGATAGTTTTTGCCATACTGATTGATTGTGTTAAGGAGCCACACATGCAAAGCTATTAATTTGCTGTGTCCCTCCCCCAATTTGCACCTGGCTGGGGTAGAGTGTGGGAAAATACAGATTTTTTTTTACAATGTATCGAAATAACGTATTGCAATAACATTGTGCAGGTTCCCGCAAGACATTGTGTCGTTTCGCACACTACAAAGGGTAAAGAGTGTGAGAAAAGCGTGAGACAGGCAGACAGGCAGGGAGACAGAGAGGTTCTTGGTGCTATGTTGAAACAGCAGGCCCAAGGAGGAGGAAGACAGAGTGAAGGCACACAGCAAACATTTTTGTAGATTTTTTTACTTGTTTTCATCTACACACACACTTTCCCACACTTTTATTACCCGGTGGATCCGAACACCATATATGTAATGTAAATGTGTAGGGGGTGCAGAGTATACGCTCAATGAAAATGTGTTCTTTTACATGTTCTTCACAGGAAATGAGCCAAGGCCAATGAGTCCCAGGATGAAAAAACTATTCATTGCATCCTTTTTATTTGACTAAACATTCAAAATGGGTATCACGGACCCGAACACCACACAAGGGTTAATCCGGTATTTGGTGAAGTGAAAATATTAAGTACAGATGTCTCAAGTTTTGAGGAAGTGTGCAATTTGCATGTTGACTGCAGGAATGCACACCAGAGCTGTTGCCAGAGAATGTAATGTTAATTTCACTACCATAAGCCCAGGACCTTCACATCCGGCTTCTTTACCTGCGAGATCATCTGAGACCAGCCACCCAGACAGCTGATGAAACTGTGGGTTTGCACAACCTGAGAATCTTTGCACAAACGGTCAGAAAACGTCTCAGGGAAGCTCATCTGCATGCTCATCGTCTTCACCAGGGTCTTGACCTGACTGCACTTCGGCGTCGTAGCTGACTTCAGTGGGCAAATGCTCACCTTCGATGGCCACTGGCACACTGGAAAAGTGTGGTCTTCACGAATTAATCTGGGTTTCATCTGAACCGGGCAGATGACTCGCCCACACAGGCGTTGTGTGGGCGAGTGGTTTGCTGATGTCGACGTTGTGAACAGAGTGCCCTATGGTGGCAGTGGGGTTATGGTATGGGCAGGCATATGCTACAGACAACGAAAACAATTGCATTTTATCGATGGAATTAATGCACAGAGATGCCGTGACGAGATCCTGAAATGGTGGTCACACCAGATACTGACTGGTTTTCTGATCCACACCCCTGCCTTTGTATTATTCCCAGTCATTTCAAATCCATAAGGCCTAATACATTTATTTCAATTTCCTTATATGAACTGTAACTCAGTAAAATCTTTGAAATTGTTTCATGTTGCATTTATATTTGTGTTCAGTTTATATAGGGTAACTTTCTTATGTTTTATTATTTATGAATTTTTTCAGAATTTCACTGAGTAGGATGGTCCTCCCCTTCCTCCTCTGAGGAGCCTCGACTGGTACAATTGGTTCTGAGGTGGAGAGTGAGCTTCATGGCAAAATGTGTAGAATAGCATGAGATTAACTATATAAAATAAAAAGTTGGCTCACCTTTACAGCACACTTACAGCAATGCATGCATACGCGCACGCACGCACGCACGCACGCACGCACGCACGCACGCACGCACGCACGCACGCACGCACGCACGCACGCACGCACGCACGCACGCACGCACGCACGCACGCACGCACGCACGCACGCACGCACGCACGCACGCACGCACGCACGCACGCACGCACGCACGCACGCACGCACGCACGCACGCACGCACGCACGCACGCACGCACGCACGCACGCACGCACGCACGCACGCACGCACGCACGCACGCACGCACACACACACACACACACACACACACACACACACACACACACACACACACACACACACACACACACACACACACACACACACACACACACACACACACACACACACACACACTCACGCCTCTAGCACACACCCTGAACTGGAAAGTCATAACGCCTCATTAATGAGTCTTATGAGCTGATCTCAGTTGGCAGTGGAACACAGAGAGAGGACAGGGATGGCTGTTCATTGGCTGGTTCAGCCTTCCAGAATGTTCCACAGGCCCATGGCCTCCCCTCAGGCGTCAGCCAACCACAGGCTCTCAGGTCCATTACCCAGAATTATCCCTGAGGGCTGATGGGAAAGAGAATGGACTGGACTGGAAACAGGGATGGCAAGAAGCTGGATGGACAGGGAGAAGGGAGGGTGAGGAAGTAAGAGTAAGCCAGAAGACCAGGATGGCAAACGGCTACATAGAGGGAGGGAGGTGGAGGGGGGAAAGGAGAAGGGGAGAGAGGGAAAGTAGGACATGGATCATGGAGGAGAGCAAGTGAGAGGCATTCTCGTACAGATCATCATGGCATTTGTAGTTCTTTATGATTGCCACATTGCATTTCACTTTTGGGGGGTAAATACAGGTGTATGTATTGATAAAAGTCACCTTGTCCTAGAGGAATTTACACAGTTATCAAAATGTCAAGCCAGGGAAAGCCTACATGAAACAGCTTTAATATTGCAGATAGATTGTACCTTCCATCAATGTAAGTGTATGCATCATTCTACCATAAAGACCTGATTGGTAGAGTGCTGCAGAGATGGTTGTCCTTCTGGAAGTTCCTCACATCTCCATAGAGGAACTCAGAGTGACCATCGGGTTCTTGGTCACCTCCCTGACCAAGGCCCTTCTCCCCCGATTGCTCAGTTTGGCCTGGGCGGCCAGCTCTAAGAAGAGTATTGGTGGTTCCAAACTTCTTCCATTTAAGAATGATGGGGTATGATCAATATCTATTCATCTCCGGTATTGGTATTAACCGTGACTATACTATTCCATTTTCCTTCACATCATAAACTTAAAGGGAGCTTCAGAGAGTTAGGATTTCATTCACTTTCCCTTTCATACCCAGAGCTCACCTCCACACCCCAATCCTGCCGGCCTGGAAATTAAAACTAGAACATTAGGGCTGTGTCTGAAATGGCACCCTATTCCCTAAGTAGTGTACTAATTTTGAATAAGGGCCGATAGAATACAGCCTAGCAGTTTTCATTAATTCCCCGATAGATATCTTCAGAGAAAATAAAAATGTCCATCCACCCCGTTCGACCCCCTGTTGTAGAAGAAGGAAAACTATCATGATGAGGGCTGATTATTCAGCCTTGTCCCTCCATTCAGAAATCAGCTTGTTTCTCATTGAGTGGAAAGACATTATAATGTATTCACCGCCGTGAACAGAGAACGTCTTTATCTGAGAGTTAGGATAAAAGAACAATTAATGAGCCAGTGGAAGTCTGTTTGGGAAGAAACAAACACATGCGCATACACGTACACACACACATAGACACAAACGTGCATGTGCATGCAAGCTCACAGGAGGGCAGACAGATACACACACACACACACACACACACACCCAGAGAATCTGATAAACAAGCAGTCAGGAATGAGATATTACAGAGAGAGATCATGTCACACAGCTAGTTTAGCTCAAACTTTCCCCCCGATCTGCTAAGACAGTGAATTATTCTACTGGGTTCCATATAAGATACTCAAATTACAGATTGTTTTGCGCAATCATGTCTCGTCTTGCTTTGACTACTCATAAATCCAACATTTGACCTATGTTCCAATGTTCAGAACTTTGAGATAAGGCAAAACAACATTATTTTTGAAGACCAAAAATTGGATACAGAGCAAAAACAGCCAAACAGTCTCAGTAGAAATACAGGGAGAATGAGAAAAAGCATTTTCTCCTTGTTGTCTTGTTTATGTTTACTTGGTTTTATAATGAGTCTTCTTAACCTGGTTCGTCGACTCTATCCACCTAATGCTACTCACACACAGGCTGCTCTTTCAGTCCCAGTGTGTTGAGTAGGGTTAATGATGTTTATTAAGGCTGTCTCTGGATACCACACACGACCATCTGGACAGGTGTGTGTGTGTGTGTGTGTGTGTGTGTGTGTGTGTGTGTGTGTGTGTGTGTGTGTGTGTGTGTGTGTGTGTGTGTGTGTGTGTGTGTGTGTGTGTGTGTGTGTGTGTGTGTGTGTGTGTGGAGCTATGTGTGTGGAGCAGTGTGTCTGGAGCTGTATCTAATTACTTTTCCCAGGGTGCAAAGCGGTCTATAACTGAACCATATCCAATCAGATGGCCCAGCCCTCTGGCACACTGTAGTGTCCCTTCAGACCAGGACGCTCTCTTCCCTCTCCTTTCCTCAGTTAATTTCCTCTCTTTTTCCTTTTATCAACACGTTCCCTCTCTCTCCACTTCTTGACTCATTCCCTCTCCTCGATTCCATCCCTTTTCTTCACTCCCTCTTCTCTTCAGAATTCACTCGTTCTTTTCTCCTGTGCTTGATCAACGCCCTCGCCAATCTTTGACTCATTCCCTCTTGACTCCTCTCTTCTCCTGCTTCTCTTACTCCCTCTTGACTCTTGATCCCCTCTCCATTCTCTGAGTCCTACAAAGTTTTACGGTTACGCCACCCCTTGATCATACGGAATCCATGTGTGTGCGTGATAAGCCTCTCTAGAATGTCCAACAGTCCCACAGTCTCAGGGTTATGTCACGCGGCGTATAGAAAAAGCCCCCTCCATCTCCCAACAGCCAGCAACGCGACATTTAGACACGCAGGGTCCAGCCACGCACAGAGAACAAAGAGAGAAAACACTTTAACACTCCAACAGCATCTAAAGAGCCCTGAAGCTTGCCCAATCTACAATTAAGAGCCTCCAGCCAGAGAGTGACAGTTATGTGTGTCTGGGTTTTAAACTACAGCTTCATTAGGGACTGCAGACTGTCTGCAGTTAGGTGTCCAGAGGGGTGTTAGCTGGTCTTTTAGGTTTGGGGTAGAGAAAGTGTAATATAACTAGTTCAAACAGTTTGTAGCCAAAGCTTATGTGTATAAGGTCAAAGCAGTCCCCTCCTGTTGCTCAAAGATGAGTGAAATCACATACTATCTTAACCTGTTATGGCTAGGGGGCAGTATTTTCACGGACGGATAAAAAACGTACCCGATTTAATCTATTTAGTACTCCTGCCCAGAAACTAGAATATGCATATAATTATTAGCTTTGGATAGAAAACACTCCAAAGTTTCTAAAACTGTTTGAATGGTGTCTGTGAGTATAACAGAACTCATTTGGCAGGCCAAAACCTGAGAAGATTCTGTACAGGAAGTGCCCTGTCTGACCATTTCTTGGCCTTGTTGATTATCTCTATCAATTACAGGGGATCTCTGCTCTTACGTGACACTTTCTACGGCTCACATGGGCTCTCAGAAGGCGGCAAAATGCTGAATCGTGGCTTTGCAGGCTCTGGCTGAAACAAAGTAGCGCGTTTGGGTAGTGGCTGGTTACAGTACTGTGAGACTCAGGCTCGTGCCCGCTTCGACCGAAAGCTTTGTTTTCTTTCCTCTGTTTAGCTAAACGGAGATTCCCGGTCGGAATATTATCGCTTTTTTACGAGAAAAATTGCATAAAAATTGATTTTAAACAGCGGTTGACATGCTTCGAAGTACGGTAATGGAATATTTAGAAATTTTTTGTCACGAATTGCGCCATGCTCGCGACCCTGATTTACCATTTCGGATAGTGTCTTGGAACGCACGAACAAAACGCCGCAATTTGGATATAACGATGGATTATTTTGGACCAAACCAACATTTGTTATTGAAGTAGCAGTCCTGGGAGTGCATTCTGATGAAGACAACAAAGGTAATGAAACTTTTGTAATAGTAAATCTGACTTTGATCAGGGCTAAACTTGGTCGGTGTCTAAATGGCTAGCCGTGATGGCTGGGCTATCTACTGAGAATATTGCAAAATGTGCTTTCACCGAAAAGCTATTTTAAAATCGGACATATCGAGTGCATAGAGGAGTTCTGTATCTATAATTCTTAAAATAATTGTTATGTTTTTTGTGAACGTTTATCGTGAGTAATTTAGTAAATTCACCGGATGTTTGCGTGGGGTATGCTAGTTCTGAACGTCACATGCTAATGTAAAAAGCTGGTTTTTGATATAAATATGAACTTGATTGAACAAAACATGCATGCATTGTATAACATAATGTCCTAGGGTTGTCATCTGATGAAGATCATCAAAGGTTAGTGCTGCATTTAGCTGTGGTTTTGTTTTTTGTGACATTATATGCTAGCTTGAAAAATGGGTGTCTGATTATTTCTGGCTGGGTACTCTGCTGACATAATCTAATGTTTTGCTTTCGCTGTAAAGCCTTTTTGAAATCGGACAGTGTGGTTAGATTAATGAGAGTCTTGTCTTAAAAATGCTGTAAAATAGTGATATGTTTGAAAAATTGAAGTTTTCGGATTTTAGAGGAATTTGTATTTCGCGCCACGCCCATCATTGGATATTGGAGCAGGTGTTCCGCTAGCGGAACGTCTAGATGTAAGAGGTTAAACCAAGATAAACATGTACACACACACACTTTGTACATTCCAATGTTGATTGCCCAGTGTCACGACTCCCGCCGAAGTCGGCCCCTCTCCTTGTTCGGGCGGCGTTCGGCGGTCGACGTCACCGGCTTACTAGTTGCCACCGATCAATGTTTCACTGTTCGTTTGGTTTTGTCTTTATTGTGTACACCTGTTTTTCATTTCGCTAATCATGTTCATTATTTAACCTCTGCATTTCCTGTTTGTCTTGTCGGTGATTGTTTGTCTGTTTTGTGTAGTTGGAGGTGTTTCTCCAAACTATGTATTTTTCTATGAGAAGATTTCTTGATATTTTTAGTAAACACATTTGTTTACCTTTATCCCTGTGTCCTGCGCCTGACTCCTCCACTTCTCTAAGAAAGCCATTACACCCAGCTGTGACACAGTGGCCCAGAGAACCTGCTCCTAAAGACCCTGTCACAGAAGGTTGCCTAGCAACCCCATATTAACACACCCTTCGGAATTCAAATGTAATTTTTACAGGGAACAGTCAGTCTGAAGGATGTGAGGGACAGGGTCCCCCTATTACTGAAGCAACATTGAACAATCAAACAGCTGTCAACACTGTGATCTTGGAGCTCTCGTTGTTGTTAAAATCCCTCTCATTCTGGTGTCACACCAACTGTACATAAACTACTAGAATTCTGTGTAAACTACACTGAACAAAAACGTAAACTAAACGTGTAAAGTGTTGGTCCCATGTTTCATGAGCTGAAATAAAACATCCCAGAAATGTTCCAAATGAACAAGAAGCTTATTTCTCTCAAATGTTGTGCACACATTTGTTTACATCCCTGTTAGTGAGCATTTCTCATTTGACAAGATTATCCATCCAACTGACACTTGTGGCATATCAAGAAGCTGGTTAAACAGCAGGATCATTACACAGGTGCACCTTGTGCTGGGGACAACAAAAGGCCACTCTACAATGTGCAGTTTTGTCACACAACAAGATGCCACAAGCCGCCTACAACGTCATTTTAGAATTTGGCAGTACGTCCAACTGGCCTCACAACTGCAGACCACGTGTAACCACGCCTGCCCAGGACTTACACATCTGGCTTCTTCACCTGCAGGATCGTCTGAGACCAGCCACCCGGACAGCTGATGAAACTGTGGGTTTGCACTACAGAAGAATTTCTGCACAAACTCTCTCAGCGAAGCCCATGTGTGCTTATCGTCCTTACCAGTGTCTTGACCTGACTGTAGTTTGGCATCATAACCGACTTCAGTGGGCAAATGCTCACCTTTGATGGCCACTGGCACACTGGAGATGTGTGCTCTTCACGGATGAATCTTGGTTTTAACTGTACCGGGCAGATGGCAGACAGCGTATATGGCGCCGTGTGGGCGAGCCGTTCGCTGATGTCAACGTTGTGCACCATGGAGGTGGTGGGGTTATGGTATTGGCAGGCATAGCCTAAGGACTACGAACACAATTGCATTTTATCAATGGAAATTTGAATGCACAGAGATACCATGACGAGATCCTGAGGCCCATTGTCGTGCCATTCATCTGCCGCCATCACCTCATAATGCACGGCCCCATGTCGCAAGGATTTGTACACAATTCCTGGAAGCTGAAAATGTCCCAGTTCTTCCATGGCCTGCATACTCACCAGACATGTCACCCATTGAGCATGTTTGGGATTCTCTGGATCGATGTGTATGGCAGCATGTTCCAGTTCCCGCCAATATACAGCAACTCCGCACAGCCATTGAAGAGGAGAGGGACAACGTTCCACAGGCCACAATCAACAGCCTGATCAACTCTATGTGAAGGAGATGTATCGCGCTGCATGAGGCAAATGGTGGTCACACCAGATACTGACTGGTTTTCTGATCCACACCCCTACCATTTTTATTTAAGATATCTGTGGCCAACAGATATATCTGTATTTCTAGTCATGTGAAATCCATAGATTAGGGCCTAATACATTTACTTCAATTCACAGATTTCCTTATATGAACAGCAACTCAGTAAAATCTTTGAAATTGTTGCTTGTTGCGTTTATATTTTTGTTCACAAGGGGGATACCAGACTTGTAAATCTATTTGAAAAGGGGGGCACGGCTCAATGTCTAACTTTTACTAAGTGCTCTCTCTAGGCTTATATAACTGTGCTGCCCTTTGCCAGGGCCTGTCCAATGAACCATAGGTTCACTCAGAAGATAGAACCGTCTCCCCTCGCTTTTTAAACCCCAGAAACCGGAGGAGAGGAGAGACGGAAAGGGAGAGGAGGAAAAAGAGAAGAGAGAGAGGTCAGAGGGAGCATTAAGCATCAGTGAGCTTTGAGAGACATTAGGAGAGCCTCTCAGGTGGAAAAGAGACCCTAAGTTTGGGAGGGTGTGTGTGTGTGTGTGTGTGTGTGTGTGTGTGTGTGTGTGTGTGTGTGTGTGTGTGTGTGTGTGTGTGTGTGTGTGTGTGTGTGTGTGTGTGTGTGTGTGTGTGTGTGTGTGTGCAGACTTAAGTGGTCATTAAAAAACCTGCTGCCCATAGTGCACCCTCTAAGCTCTTAAAAAATGTAACACCCCCAAAGGATTATGAGTGCAAATGAGTTTGGGCAAATTCCCTGAACAGATCTAGGATCAGCTTACTCTTTCCCTAATTCTACTGGAGGAAACACAAAACTGACCTTGGATCAGCATCTACAGGGGGAACCTCATCATACACTGCACTCTGTGGAAACTGTGGGATGGACACCGTGGGGTGGATAACAACTTTACAACAGATAACTAGGTATGATAGTTTGTATAGACCAGTTCTAGCCCCAGTCCAGTTCAACAGTCTAGTCGCCAACTGTCTAGTCCACTGAGGAGAACAGGGTGCAACCAAGGTAAGATCTTCATTCAACATTCAACAATGTTTTGCTGACTCTGAAGGGCTATGTTACCTCAAGTGATGAGAGAAAGGCAGAGAGGGAAATACATGGATATAGACAGAGATGGAAATGAAGAGCAGAGGACCATGGGGCAGCGGAATGAGAGAGAGAACGAGCAAGAGATTAAAAGAGAGAGTGCACTTACCAGAAACGTTCTGTGCGTCACAGGGGGCTGAGGCAGTTGTCGAGTTTCAGCTTTCTATCTTCAATGTTCATTGCCCTTTTCCCCTCTTCAGAAATGGAAGCTTGACCTCCAAATGGGGTGGCAAATAGCCTAGTGGTTAGAGCGTTGGATTAGTAACCGAAAGGTTGCAAGATCGAATCACCAAGCTGACAAGGTAAAAATCTGTTGTTCTGCCCCTGAACAAAGCGGTTAACCCACTGTTCCTAGGCCATCATTAAAAATAAGAATTTGTTCTTAATTGACTTGCCTAGTTAAATAAAGGTAAACAAAAAAATGGAAAGAGAAAGGGAAGCCATTTGTATTTACTATGGATACTCTTTAGCTGCTCCACTACCACATATCTACAACAAAAATATCCAAGTGTGTATGCATGTGCCTGTGTGCTTCACAGTCCCTGCTGTTTCATAAGGTGTATTTTTATCCGTTTTTATCTCATTTTAATGCTTGCATCATTTAGTTGATGTGGAATAGAGTTACATGTAGTCATGGCTATATGAATTCTGATTGCAAAGAAAACCTTTTACCGGGACTGTACGCAGACTTCTAAAATATCCACAACCTTTAATCAAAACGTTCAAACTGATGCTTTTTTTTCTTTTGTAGGAATTAATTTTAGGAAATGTTCTCTTTTTGAAGATATTTGATAGACACCAGGAGGTTGGAGTAAAAGCATAAACAGGTTAAATGCGAGTCAGGAACAATGCCTATGAATTATCTAAAAGCTCCAAAATGAAAAAGGCACAGAGCAGAAGCTCAGAAGCTAATCAAATTCATGTAATTTAATTATTCTGCAGAGAGAGAGGTACTGTGCTGTATTCTCATGCTAATCTGAGTAGCGCTCTGAGAGAGCAGCATAAAAACATCAGTCACAATACAGAGATCAAAATGTTGACGTCCTCACACGGATAAAAGAATACACCAGCTTTGGTTGAGAGAGGTGGAGAGATGTTTTGGTGAGAAAATAATAAGATATGAATAGAAACTGTATGAACATACTTACTGTAGAAGGAGTGTTGAGGGAATTAGGATGTGACATATGGTCACTAGAGTGGAAAATGAACTTATATGTGTATGTAAAAGATAACTTCTACAGTTGCAAGAGGAGAGGGGGAGAGAGAGAGAGAGAGAGAGAGAGGGGGAAAGGAGCGTTTGATATAAAAAAAACATGATCTGTATAAAACTGTCTCTAGACTATGAAAGAGACTGATCCATAGTAAGTGAGTTTGATCTGGAGGAGAAGGCAGCCATGTGGTTCAATGGGCTGAGGAAGGCGTGTGACTGACAGACAAACAGAGACAGACACACACACAAACAGACGCAAGTTCTCTCGCGCAAGCATGTGCACACACACACACTTGATTTAATCCGAGCTGGCAGACCACTGGAGCTTGACTAGTTGACGGCCCACAGTACACACACCTGAGCAGCGCACACACACACACCACCAAGTGCAGACCAAGCCCAAACCTTTACCACAAAACCATAATTACATTTCCATGTTGCAAGGTGGTGCGTTTATCCCAGGAGGAGTCAGGCTCATTTTGATGCGGGAAGTAAATATGTTCATAACCCCCCATCAACCAGTCAGCGTGGATCCAATAAAGAGGAGCAGGTAAACCAAGCAGGAAATGTCAGCTCTAATGAGACACATTAATCCTACAGTCAGAGAGGGAGATCAGATTTCTGACTGCTGCACATAACCCAAAAGTCAATTCAACATCTATTGCATGTTGGTTCAATGTAATTTCATTGAAATGACGTGAAAACAACATTGATTCCTGGAATTCTTGATGGGCCACCCCCAGATGGTAAGGGTAGGCAACAACCCGTCTGCCACGCTGTTCCTCAACACTGGGGCCTCTCAGGGGTGTGTACTTAGTCCCCTCCTGCACTCCCTGTTCACCCACAACTGTGTGGCCAAACACAACTACAACATTAAGTTTGCTGACGACACAACAGTGGTAGGCCTGATCACCGACAAGCGATGAGACAGCCTATAGGGAGGAGGTCAGAGAACGGGCAGTGTGGTACAAGGACAACAACCTCTCCCTCAACGTGATCAAGATAAAGGAGATGATTGTGGACTACAGGAAAAGGAGGACCGAGCACGCCCCCATTCTCATTGACGGGGCTGCAGTGGAGCAGGTTGAGAGCTTCAAGTTCCTTGGTATCCACATCACCAATGAACAATCATGGTCCAAACACACCAAGACAGTCATGAAGAGGGCATAACAACACCTTTTCCACCTCAGGAGACTGAAAAGATTTGGAGTGGGACCCCAGATCCTCAAAAAGTTCTACACCTGCACCATCGAGAGCATCCTGACTGGTTGCATCACCGCCTGGTATGGCAACTGCTCGGCATCTGACCGTAAGGCACTACAGAGTGTAGTGCGTATGGCCCAGTACATCACTGGGGCCAAGCTTCCTGACATCCAGGACATATATAATAGGCAGTGTGAGAGGAAGGCCCAAAAAAGTGTCAAAGACTCCAGTCACCCAAGTTATAGACTGTTCTCTCTGCTACCGCATGGCAAGTGGTACTGGAGCACCAAGTCTAGTACCAAAAGGCTCCTTAACAGCTTCTACCCCCAAGCCATAAGACTGCTGAACAACTAATGAAAGACACCCAGACTATTTACATTCACCACACTGCTGCTACTCGCTGTTTATTATCTATACATAGTCACTTTACAAATTACCTTGACTAACCTGTATCCCCGCACATTGACTCGGTACCAGTACCCCCTGTAAATAGCCTCATTATTGTTATGTACATTTGTTGTGTTACTTTTTGATTGATTCGATTTTTTTTTACTTTAGTTTATTTAGTAAATATTTTCTTAACTCTATTTCTTGAACTGCATTGTTGTTTAAGGGCTTGTAAGTAAGCATTTCACGGTAAGGTCTACACATGTTGTATTCGGCACATGTGACAAATACAATTTAATTTTATTTGATAGCCACATCTGTCACGTATCCTCCCTCTCCGGCCTCTAGGTCATCAGGCTGCTGATTATCCCGCACACCTGTCACCATCGTCTCGCGCACCTGCGCCTCATGACCCTCACCTGGACTCCATCACCTCCTTGATTATCTTCTCTATATCTGTCAATCCCCTTGGTTCTTTCCTCAGGTGTTATTGACTCTGTTTTCATGTCGGTGCATTTGTGTTTTGTGTTCATTGTTTATTTTATTTATTAAAACACCCACTCCCTGAACTTGCTTCCCGACTCTCAGCGCACTCGTTACAACACCACACCGAATCTTCACAAAAGTTTAAGATAATATCAAAAGCAAGTCAAGCCATTGTTTATAGGGAAAATATGAGCATAATATTACAGCATTTGGCCAAAGAAAATTGCTCAACAGAATGAAACAAAACAGAATTACATCTAAGTTTTGAACAGGCTACAGTATATTTAATCTATTACCAAGAAAGGCTAGTGCCTACTGTACCCAACAAATGACAGCAATAGGCTAATGATATTTATTTTACAACAGGCCTACTTAAAACCTAACACACAATTACGACTTAATTTAGACAGTGAAAATTTCTCAACTAGGGTGACCACATGTCCCGGATTGTGTTGGACATTCCCGCATTTTGTCCAGCGTCCTGCAAACAAACTCTTAATGTAAAAATTTTTATTTTACCTTTATTAACGAGGCAAGTCAAACAATCATGTCCAGCATTTTATGAACAAATTAAAAACACCACTAATTTACAATAAATGGTCAATTTGTCCTGTATTTCAGTCTGATGTCCTATTCATTTGATGCGGATTGACTTTCCAACCTGTCACTTTTGCAATCACGTTGCGCCTTTGACAAGATGTATATCATAAGGATATGGTACTGGTGATGTTAAACACTTCTCCAATAATTGTTGCTATCTGATATTAAGCACAGAGCAAGAGTAATCCAACGAGAAACCAAATCACATTTATCAGATTGCTGGGCTTAATTCCAATTAACTTGGAGAGGAAAGTTACACCAAATTTTGTACGAGGCAAAAGAGTAGGCTACCTGCACCTCAATTAGCTCCGTTTGTTGCAGCGGGAGGGGGATTTGTGTGTGTGTGTGTGTGTGTGTGTGTGTGTGTGTGTGTGTGTGTGCGCTACACTGTTCTGTGAATGTCCAGTGAAATCATCCCGTTGTCCTGCATTTGTTTTGTTTTTAAATGTGGTCACCTAAGTCTCAACAGATTGAAACAAATCATGTTTTGCATAGGCTATTGAAAGAAATGGTTGGACAAGTATGGAGCTACCCAGACTCTGCCTAGAGCTGGCCGTCCGACCAAACTGAGCTACCGGGCAAGAAGGACCTTGGTCAGGGAGGTGAACAAAAACCCAAATTACCACTCTGACAGAACTACAGAGTTCAGAAGGATAAACAGTCTGTACAGCACTTCACCAATCTGAAGCCACTCCTGAAAAAAAGTCTCATGACAACCTGGAGTTTGCAAAAAGGCACGTGAAAGACTGAGATCATAAGGCAAAAGATTATGTGGTCTGATGAGACAAAAATGTGACTCTTTGGCCTGAATGCAAAGCGCTAAGTCTGTAGAAAACCAGGCACAGCTCATCACCCGTCTAACACCGTCCCTACCATGAAGCATGGTGGTGGCAGCATCATGCTATGGGGATGCTTTTCAGTGGCAGGGACTGGGAGACTGGTAAGGAGAGAAGGGGAAATGAATGGAGCAAAATACAGGCAAGTCCTTGATGAGAACCTGCTTCAGAGTGCAAACGACCTTAGACTGGGGCAAAGATTTACGTTCCAACAGGACTATGACCCCAAGCATACAGCCAAAGCAATGCTGGAATGGCTTCAGAACAAAAATGTGAAAGTCCTTAAGTGGCCCAGCAAAATCCCAGACTTGAATCACAAGTCTTGAAAAACTTCGCTGTTCACCACTGCTCCTCATTGAACTTAACAGAGCTTGAGAAAAAATGCAAATAAGAATGGGAGAAAATCCCCAAATCCAGGTGTGCAAAGCTGATACAGACATACCCAAGATGACTCAAATCTGTAATCGCCGCCATAGGTGCTTCTATTGACTCAGGGGTGTGAATACTTATGTAAATGAGATATTTCTGAATTTAATTTTCAATACATTAGTAGTTTCTAAAAACATGGGTGATGGGTGAGAAAAAACAAAGATTCAATTTTGAATTCAGGCTGTAACAATAAGTCAAGGGGTATGAATACTTTCTGAAGGCACATACCAAACATTAGGAACACTTTCCTAATATTGAGTTGCACCCCCCCTTTCTTTTCCCTCAGAACAGCCTCAATTCGTCTCAAGGCTTAAAAATCCTTCTTTAACCTTTATCCTTCCCTTCATCTTGTCACGTCCTGACCAGCAGAGGGAGGTATGGTATCAGTTGTGGTCAGGATGTGGCAGGTTGTTTGTAGGTTAAGGGTTTGTGTTGGGGATGGGACTCCCAATTGAAGGCAGGTGTGTTGAGTTGCCTTTGATTGGGAGTCCTATATAGAAGGGTGTGTGTTTCTTTGGGATTGTGGGTAGTTGTTTGTGTGCACTGCGTTTGTTTTAGCCTGCCACACTGTTGCCGTTGTGAGTATTGTTTTTTGGTTTTCCAGTGGATACTTTACTTGTTTTTTATCAATAAACATGAGTATCCACATTCCCGCTGCGCCTTGGTCCTCCTTTCCCAACGACGGTTGTTACACATCTACACTGATTGAAGTGGATTTAACAAGTGACATCAATAAGCTTTCACCTGGATTCACCTGGTCATTCTGTCATGGAAAGAGCAGATGTTCTTAATGTTTTGTATACTCAGTGTACAGTATATAAAGAAAAAGGGACCACAATAGAAATAAGTCCTAGCTATTAAAATCAGATACAACAAGCTAGATCCCTGCAATGTCTCATTGAAGATCTGGATAACTTTTCTGTACTCTCTGGACTAAAACCTAATTATGATATGTGTACAATATTACATATTGGATCCTTAAAAAATACACCTTTTACATTACCCTACAGTTTAACTATAAAATGGGCTGATGGTGAAGTAGACATACTCGGTATTCATATCACAAAAGATATAAATAAGCTCTCCACAATGAATTTCAATAGAAAACTTGGAAAAATAGACAAGATCCTGCAACCATTCAAAGGTAAATACCTGTCTATTTATGGAAAAACTGATTAACTCCTTAGTCATATCTCAGTTTACTCACTTACTTATGGCAGTGCCTACTCCTGATAATTCGTTTTTCAAATCATATGAGCAAAAAATATTTTGCTTTATCTGGGACGCTAAACCAGACAAAATAAAATGTGCCTATCTATATAATGAATAGGGTGGGTTGAGATTATTAAATATAAAAGCACTAAACCTCTCTCTAAAAGCTTCACTCATTCAAAAGTTTTATTTGAACCCTAAATGGTTCTCAAGTAGATTACTAAGAAAAGCTCATCCATTGTTTAAAAATTGCCTTTTGCCTTTGTGCAGATTGTCATGTCTCATTTTCGATTCATTGAAAATGATACTTTTTTCAAAGTATCTCTCTTTTTCAAACAAGCATTGCAGAGCTGGCTCCAATTTCAATTTCATCCCCTTGAAAAGATAGAACAAATATTATGGCTGAACTCAAATGTGCTGGTTGATAAAATACCTGTATTTATGGGAAAGATGTTTGAAAAGGGTATTTTGTTCTTAAATGATATTGGAATGGTAGAGTTATGTCCTTCATGGAGTTATCAGAATTGTACGGAAAGGTCTGCTCAATCCAAGAGTACAACCAATTGATTATAGCATTGCCCCAAAAATGGAGGAGGCAGGTGGCAGCGGGAGGAGGTAGGGAACTTGTCTGTCTGCCTAATATAAAGAATCAAAACTGGCGGAGGAATAAAAATAGCATGAATAGGAAAGTATACCAATTTCATTTGAGGACCAGGATGTTGACAACTGTGCCATACAGATTGCAAAACAGTTGGGAAGAGATTTTTGATGTAGCTATTCCATGGTACAGGGTGCATGAGTTGATATATAAAACAACGCAAGAGTCAAGACTTTGTGCTTTTCAGCTAAACTTATTATATAGAATTCTTGCCACCAACAAAATTTTGAATATTTGGGGCATAAAATCATCGAAGCTCTGCAGATTTTGCTGTGAGGATACAGAATCAATAGACCATTTATTTTAGTATTGCCCTCAGGTAGCCTGTTTCTGGTCTCAGGTTCAGGAATGGCTAAAAATGCATAGCATTGATCTAAAATTGACTGTAGAAATAGTACTCTTACGAGATCTGGAGAGACCGGGTCAGTCAATTACTAATATACTAATACTCTTAGTAAAAGTATTTATCTTCAACTGGCAATCTGTGGATTCTATTCGATTAGATAGATTGAAATTGTACATTAAACATCACAGCATAGTTGAAAGATATGTGTTGCATAGAAACCCGAAGTGGGTGGCCAGCAGAGATAGATGGGATGGGCTGAGGGAAGCTGAGGTTGGT
Source organism: Salmo salar (assembly GCF_965601325.2). Lineage (NCBI taxonomy): Eukaryota > Metazoa > Chordata > Actinopteri > Salmoniformes > Salmonidae > Salmo > Salmo salar. The sequence continues at coordinate 8,055,304 of NC_138301.1, read as the reverse complement.
ATGTGGAATTGGAGACAAGTGGGAGTGGAGTTGCTGTGTGAGAGAGAGAATGATGGTCAAAGATAAAAGTTATTAAAAAAATAATAATAATAAAAAAGTCCAAATTAAACATAATAAAAAGTACATTTGATTGACACTAAGTGGCAGTTATGATTTTAGTTGTCCTTGATGTCCTTTGTTTTAAATGTATTATTATTATTATTTATTTATTTGAATTGTTGTTTGCTGTTCTTCTGTTTTTTCTCTTTAGTTCATTCTCTTAGTTGTTGGTGCATTTGGGGGAGTTCTTGGGGGTCGGGAATGGAATTAATTGTATTTTTTATTTTTTATTTTATTCCTGGGGGGGGACTGTGGGAGGGTTCTCGAATAGTTGAGGGACAGCTATTGGGGAACTGTGGGGGGATCTTGGAGGGTTCGGTTCACATTTTTTGGCCTGGTGGTAGATTGGTCAACATGCCCTTGAGCAGGGCATTGACCCAGGTTGCTTCTGTGTGTCGCTCTGAATGGGAATCTGTTGGATGACTGGTATGATGTAGTTGTTGAGCGGCTTCACTGCAAGTATATTGTATGTTCCGAATATTCAATAAATTAAAAAAATGAACAAAAAGTCATTTTGTTCACCCAACCAAGTATATCTCAATCAAATGCCGACTGTATTACCTCACAAGAGAATTAACTTCTGTTATAGTCACAACCGTGTATATTCCCCTCTCAAGCCGATACCACGAAGTCCCTCAAGAACTACACTGGATATATGCAAACTGGAAACCACATATCCTGAGGCCGCATTTACTATACCCTCCCTTCAGCAAATCAGATCACGACTCCTCCCTTCCTATAGGCAGAAACTCAAACAGGAAGTACCCGTGCTAACTTCTATTCAACGTTTGTCTGACCAATCGGAATCCATGCTTCAAGATTGTTTTGATCACGCAGACTGGGATATGTTCCGGGGAGCCTCTGAGAATAACATTGACGTATACACAGACACAGTGAGTGAGTTCATCAGGAAGTGTGTAGGGGATGTTGTTCCCACTGTGACTATTAAAACCTACCCAAACCAGAAACTGTGGATAGATGGCAGCATTCGCGCAAAACTGAAAGCGTGAACCACTGCATTTAACCATGGCAAGGTGACTGGGAATGTGGTTGAATGCAAACAGTGTAGTTATTCCCTCCGTAAGACAATCAAACAGGCAAAACGACAGTAAAGAGACAAGAGTCGCAATTCAACAGCTCAGACACGAGACATATTTGGCAAGGTCTACAGACAATCACGGATTACAAAGGGAAAAATAGCCACATCGCTGACACCGATGTCTTGCTCCCGGACAAGCTAAACACCTTCTTCGCCCGCTTTCAGGATAATATATATACATATATTTTTTAACTTAACTAGGTCAGTTAAGAACAAATTTGTATTTAAAATGACAGCCTAGGAACAGTGGGTTAACTGCCTTGTTCAGGGGCAGAACAACAGATTTTAACCTTGTCTGCTCAGGGATTAGATCTAGCCAACCTTTCAGTTACTGGCCCAATGCTCTAACCACTAGGCTACCTGCCGTCAATACTATAGTACCGACCAAGCTCATCATTAAGCTCGGGGCCCTGGGTCTGAACCCCACCCTGTGCAACTGAGTCCTGGACTTCCTGATGGGCCGCCCCCAGATGGTGAAGGTAGGAAACAACACCTCCACTTTGCTGATCCTCAACACTGGGGCCCCACAAAGGTGCATGCTCAGCCCCCTCCTGTACTCCATGTTCACCCATGACTGCGTGGCCATGCACTCCTCCAACTCAATCATCAAGTTTGCAGACGACACACAGTAGTAGGCCTGATTACCACCAATGACGGGACCGCCTACAGGTGAGGGCCCTGCGGAGTGGTGCCAGGAAAATAACCTCTCCCTCAATGTCAAAAAAACAAAGGAGCTGATTGTGGACTTTAGGAAACAGCAGTGCTGGAAGAAGTACCCAATTGTTATACTTGAGTAAAAGTAAAGATACACCCACACAGACAGTGTGGTGAATAAGGCGTAACATTGCCTCTTTAACCTCAGGAGGCTGAAGAAATTCGGCTTGGCCCCTAAGACCCTCACAAACTTTTACAGATGCACAATTGAGAGCATCCTGTCAGGCTGTACCACCGCCTGGTACAACAACTGCACCGCCCGCAACAGCAGGGCTCTCCAGAGGGTGGCCCTCCAGGAGACCTACAGCACCCAAAGTCACAGGAAGGCCAAAAAGATCATGAAAGACATCAATCACCCGAGCCACGGCCTGCTCACCCCGCTATCATCCAGAAGGCAAGGTCAGTACAGGTGCATCAAAGCTGGGACTGAGAGACTGAAAAACAGCTTCTATCTCAAGACCATCAGACTGTTAAATGGCCATCACTAGCCGACTTCCACCCGGTTACTCAACCCTGCACCTTAGAGACTGCTGCCCTACATACATAGACATGGAATCACTGGCCACTTTAATAATGGAACACTAGTCACTTTAATAATGTTTACATACTGCTTTACACATTTCATATGTATATACTGTATTCTATTCTACTGTATTTCAACCATGTCAATGCCAATGCCACTCCGACATTGCTCGTCCTAATATTTATATATTTCTTAATTCCATGCTTTTACTTTTAGATTTGTGGGAATTGTTAGATACTAGTGCACTGTGGGAGCTAGGAACACAAGCATTTCGCTACACCCGCAATAACATCTGCTAAATATGTGTATGTCACCAAATAAAATTTGATTTGATTATGATGTACAATTTACCTGAGAGGCTTTTATGGTAAGACCAAATAAATACCACTTAATTGCAGATTTACACAAGACCTGTATGCATGCTCGTTTGCAATTTCGACCTGTTAAAGCTGCCAAACCCTAGCGCCAGGATTGGCTTGCGCTGGGGTTGGAGGAGTGGCAATATCTGAGGTGTGTCCTTAAAAACATGAGCCAAAGTGCCAATTTCAGGCAGTGCTGTCTGTGCAGTCAAAAACATGATTTTCTTGTGTTTTATATATATTTCCACACGATGAGGTTGGAATAATACTAATAATTTAGTGTAAGAGCTGTTTGAAAAGACTACCTGAAATATCATCCTGTTTTGGTGGGATGGAGTTTTGCTCTGCCTGGTGATATCCCCAAGTGGTAAATGAGTTAATAGACCAAAAAGAAGGAGTTCCAAACCTCTCAGCTAATAACAGCTAGTTTCCAGTTTTCCCCTCCCCACTCAAACCACTCTGACAGTCCTAGCAAAGTTATTGCTTGATAAATTCTTGCTCTTCGCTAAGAAGCTATTCTTGTTTCTTTTTGACCATTTTAATTGAAAACAATCCCAGTAAGGTACGTAATTGTTACCCAGAAATGATTTGATATTGAGATAAAAACGGCTGCATTGGACCATTAAGACCAACCAAAAGCTGGTCTTAGCTGTAACAGTTGGTTATGGCATGTATTTTCACAGCGGAAGTGCAGCTTATCCAGCCCTGACGCACAGTGTCCATATGCACATGGAACAAGAGAGATGTGCTTTTTGTGTCCGTAAACCTCATATTTAGAAAATCTTAATAACCAAAGCTATGTTAAAAGATCAAGTTTGGGAGCATCCCCTTTTTATCTATGTAGGCTATTGTACATTATCTTAGCCAGCTCCAGTTATTTTCCTGGATGTGCATAAAAATCCCTCCATGTAGGCTGTATGCCCTTACCCTACTATAACGACAGCTGGTTCAACAGCAATGTGTCTGGTGTCTTTCTTATCTTGGCCATGCATTAGCCAAGTAACCTATCCATAAAATGTTTCTAAATGGTCTACTCTTGAGGCTTTTGTGCTGTCATGTTTTTGCATTATTCACAATTCACATAGGCCTATAAGCTCCTCCAGTCGGTTGGTTCCATCCCCATTTCCAAAGAGCACCTCTTGTCTGGATAACAAAGACCTGCTCCTCCAAATGAAAATGATTCAGTCCTGTAGCGCCATATGAATGGTAGGCCTAGGCTATATCTTGCTTATTGACAACGTGCCTCACACATAAAATACAATTTAAGGGAGCCTAGTATTTTTTATTTGAGAAGAAGTGCGATGTATAAAGGCCTATAGTCGTTGACGCCAATTACAACAATGTTGCCTGTCAATACTCCAAACATATTTTAGCAAACACTGGATTTTTCAAAAATAAAAATTGCTATTACTCATTAATGTAGCCTCTGCAATTAAATTAACTGTGTCAATCCACAATGGACTAGGAAGAGAATATTCTGTGCCCCCAGCCGAATTGGAGTTGATGACAACGTAACGACCGTCAATAACCAACAGAATTTAAGGCAACGGCATGCAGTAATCATGCAGTAATAAGCCATGAAACATGTTGATTGGCCAGTGAGTGGCCAAGCTCTCCTCACACCTATAATCTATTTATTCATCAAAACCCAGCCCTTTCGCGCCACCAACAGCTATTGCGCTCATAAATCCCGCAGTGAAAATGGCAAAGATATTTCTAACACACCCCCGGACCTATAGCACTACCACCAGCGCTAAGATTTACCATTGCGTTAGGTTTGTTAAAATACAGCCCCGGATATTCATTTCAGAGTGGGTAAATACGCTACACAGAGAACTCAATCTGAGCAGCTCTCGTGTCTCTGATGTCTTTCCCTTTCAATTATGGCATGTGAGGCTGTGTGTGGGACCATCTGTAGATTATGGAGTGTGTTGCCGTATGTTAGCGTTCAGTCAAACTGCTCAAAAGTGAAACCAAATCCTACCTTGACTTTTAAGTTTAATCACTAATTCCAAGATTTAGGTTAAGTTTAGCATTAGGGTTAAGTTTAGGCATTCATTCTGAGGGTTAACGTTTGGGATAGGGTTAAAACTGCAGCACGCCAGTGGCAAACTTGCCAGAGTACATTTATAGAGTTTAAAAGTCAAGTAAACAAGTAAAAGTGTATAAGTGTGATTTTCTATTTATTTCATTCGAGTTTGCTAACGTTAGCTAGACTTACTAGTAGGCTAGTAAGAATGTTGTGAGAATAACATTAGTTGGGTTGTGTCAGAGTTAAGGCCTGGGCCGTCCACCAAGCCAATAACTAGAATGATAAACTATAGGCTACATAACTATAAACCGTTGGTGAGCATCCACATCCTGCCGCACGTTGCCTTTTTAATAAGGTGTTAACACGACCATTCATGAGGTCTCTGCTGCACAGATACTGGTTCAGACTATTCAGTGCTTTCAGGGTGTGTTCATTGTCATAGTGACAATTGCAGATAGTTCTTCAATGTACATGTAGGCCTAATGACAAATCAAATAGTACCTTGTATTTAAATTGAGCAAATCAACAACAAACGCCGTTTAGCCGGCGCATCTTTTACAGCATGTCATTGCCTCATTGTTCAAGTGGTTTTGCAAGTGATTTCCATTTTTCTAATGGTTGTCAATTCCTTTTGGGTCTGATTTTTCACTGTGGTCATCTCTCTGTATGTCCTGTGCAACTATTTGCAATGCATCAGCACAACAATGTTATCGTAACCGGCCAAAAGTGATCACAGCAATGCACTCTCTCCTCAACTTTCCCAGAAATGCATTTTCTATGGTGTAAGCCTGTTTTACATTCAACAATTAGCAAGAGAAAGCCTGCTTCTTTCCCTGAATAGGCTATTAGGCCTAGTATAAACAATTATCAAAATAAATGTCCTATGGCTTTTCCTGGGATTTCACAAGCAGAGGAATGGCCTATTGTGGAGAGGCTTGCGTAGCCTATTGCTTGTTGGCAATGGGAACAGCTGGAAGAGAGAGGCTAGTGATGTGTAGCCAAAGTAAGAAGCTAAATATTAGCTAGATATTAGGCCAATCATTAGCTAAATATTAACAGATTATGAAATGGCAGATCTGTAGTGCGTTCCTCCAGGCTGTGTGGTCCCTGGGTATGCAAAGCTCCACTAATGATTAGGCCTACGCTTTAAGACAATAACATTATTATACCTGGGCTACAACAACACAGTGCAATGAGGAATTTATTCATGTTATCAAGTGAATACACAAGTATTGTCCATAGGCAGTAAACTACAGTGATATGCTCCTGTTTTGTTTCACGCCAAAATAACTGCATAGGCCAACAGTCTAGACCTGATTATGCGACCATTAGGATTGGTTTGGGTCTATTCTCGACGGTTTAGAAGGTCCAGAAAGGTACCTTAGCAGGCCACTCATAAAGCGTTTGAAAATTAGGTGGATAGCGTGTTCATTTTGGTAGCTGTTCAAGATTTAGTTTCCCTTAGTTTTAGTCTTAAAATACCTTTTAAGTCTTAGTCACATTTTAGTAATTTCCTCCTTCGTTAGTTTTAGTTATTATCGGTCGACTAAAACTCTGGACAAATTTTTGTCTAGTTTTAGTCACAGCCATTTGTCACATAATCTTGTGATAGAGAGACTGATTGAAAGAGAGAGGGAGAGAGATTGAGTGAGAGATAAAAGTGAGGACACCAGAGGAGGGTTTAAACAGCCAGTGTAAATGCCATATGGCTAAGATCATAAAGTCAACGCTTACTCCCTCTACTTTGCTTGTGTGCGTGTGTGTGTGTGTGTGTGTGTGTGTGTGTGTGTGTGTGTGTGTGTGTGTCTGCCCTGTATAAGAGCATGACAGCCTTGATTCCTTTTGCCCTGGAAAGATAGAGCTTTGTCTACCATTAACATCTGCCCGTACTTACTGAGGGTCTCCGTCTATTTCTTTCTCTCTCTCTCCACCTCTCTCTCTCGTAAACACACACACACACACATGCAACATATTGGGTATGGTTTACCCCTGTGAGAGCTGAAGCCCTTTACAGTGACACTGAGCTAACAGGACATTTCATCACACTGCCGTGTGTGTGTGTGTGTGTGTGTTCGTGCATGCACGTGTGTTAGTTTAGGAACCCTCCGAACACTGACCTTTCACCTTCCCATCATATGACCTCTATAACACAGTGTTCATTTCGTCAATAGTAACTACGTCAATACCGGTCAACTACCTATTTTTCCTGAGTAAAGCTATGACTATAACGAGACAAGATGCCCTGGAAAAAACTACAACAATTACAAATTACTTTTAATTTAATGCAATCCTCTCATTGGCAGAATTGACATCTTTCAGTTACACGGTCTGTTTGAGCTGATCTGCCCAGCTCTCCCACCCAGTTCCCAGGCGGTCACTTCAGTCACTCGTAATCTTTTGAACTGATGCGAAGCCAGGACACTTGACTTGTAACCAACCTCCACTAGAAACAGTAAAGTTTACTCTCTCTCTTACTTTCATGCAGAATATTTTTGCTTTGATCACATTAGAAGCTCTATTTTCCCACGTGCGCTTTAATGTGAAAAGCTAATGCTATATGTTGAATATTAGGAGTACAGTAATACTTCTGCCATTTTTGGAAAGCTCAAATTCTCCCCTTTTCAAGGAAACCCGTTATTTACCTTTCTTGACGGTTATGATGGGGATAAAATCATAGCTGTAAATGGTTTTACCTGTAGCCAAGGCTTTATAGTATATGGTTAATAATGTCTAGTATTGGTTGCAATCTGCCACAATATCAACATTGCAAGCTAAGGTATACGAGGTGATAGTAGGGCCTAGCTGGACAAGGCTATCTGAATGTGCACATTATGGAAGTTAGAGGTAGCCTAATTATTCCTTATTTAATATAGAAAAAATCATTGTCACGTGGTTAATCATAAAATTCAGAAAGTTAAACGTCAACTAATGCGAGATCACCAGCCTCTTTTATGCGGACACATTGATACACCATTATCCATTGGCCGCTCAAGAAATGAGCGCATGGAACTCATTGTCTATAGGCCAAATGCAGCAGTTAGGCCATTGCTCTTTCACACTGAGGATTGGTGATTATTGAGGGGGAGATTGTTGGAAAGATTTTTGAAATAGCTTACCGTGAGGAACTATACTTGTAATGTATTATCATTCGCAATGGATGTTAAAAAAAAACACTTTCCTACATTTCCGCTCAGCAGGCCAGGTACTTCTATGCGTGCTCAAGCATGCCCGATCCCTCAACATTACTGGAACAGAGAAACCAGACATGCTCATTGCTCACATGGAGCACTCCAAACAAAAGACAATGACGAAATATACAAATCTGGTTCTGAAATAAACCTAAAGTTGTTTCTCATAAGTGTAGCAGGTTGTGAACTCTGCAAACAGCATTTCCACTCTGAGAATGAGAACGGTAAATGACTGTAATTAATACATGCATTAACCGAAATGAATGTAACCAAATGACGGGGAATAATGGTACATTTACTACTGATGACATATGTAATGCGGAATTGATAATTATTTTAAATAAAAGTGCAAACAATTCACACAATGAAACAATGAATGCTCAAGAATTGCCGGGAGACAGCTAAGACATTCTGGAGAGAGACTCGGCTATATTTCCGCCACACACCCTTCCCCTTCTTCTTGTCTCAAATGTTTTGATGCTTTTCACTGACAGCCGCAACTCAATCAGCTAGGCCTATTGTCACGCGAGCTGCCCAAATTGCTGGCTTCCCAAATAGGTATAGGCCTACGAGCTTGTGATTTGAAACAATCCACAGCTATGTTTTTAAGGAAGATAATGATCCCCTATTCCTCTGTGGCTAAGTCTTCTGGCTAAGTGTTTTCAATGATTATATAAGTAGTAATTATAGTATATAATTGTTTATTTCCATTTAGCCTACTTCCCTATTGCACCCACCACTATGCCATTCATCTTCTGTTCTATTGGTTTTTCGATCCAGAAGCCAAAGGCGCAATCTTAGTCATATTAGCAACGCATCCTAGTTGTTGCATCTTTAGATTGCCCCTCTTTGTAAGTTTCTAACAGAGATGTTAATCTCTGTCACATATGGAACCGCTAAAAGGTGCACTGTTAAGAATGGTACTTTCCCCAGGTGCGCGGTTTAGAATGGTGTTTTCACGCAAAATGCATTTTGGCAAATGTTTGGATATGACGTTCTGTTAAGATGCATTAGCATAATCCAAAATGTGTTTTCTGTCATTCTGAGCACCGTGAGTGGACGCCCTAATGAGTTATGCACCCAATGCATATGGGTCCGGTAAATTTCTCAAAATGACCGGTAAATTAAAATCTTCCCGATCACATTGTCCGGCACCACATTTTGCTAACTGAAACCCTGGTGTGTGTGTGTGTTCTTGGCTGGCATCAAAGTCAAAACGCCCACTGAGGACGAGGACAGACAGGGGTCCACTCTGCACTCATCCAATTACCTTCCTCGCCTCCTTTTTATTCCCCCTTCCATCCACCTCTACACTTAATACCATGGAGATAGAGAACATTAGAGAGACAGGGCCCTGCCCAGCCAAATGTCTTTGTCTCACACGCACAAACACACACGCACACACGCAGGCTCCAAGGAGACAGTGGTTCATAAAATGCTGTGGCTCGGAGTGACACATCCGTCATGGTGGTTTGACAATAGCCTTCATAACCCTCTATGATTGGACAAGATCCACTCAGCAATCAATGGGGGGAGGGGGAAGGTCATGACCTGTGCATGACACTGGTATTCTCGGGAGGCGAAAGTTGTGACGCCTACTTGGGATGCTAGCTAGCTAGCCGGCCTGGTAGGCAGACTTGTTACTCCTTTAGCCAATTACATTCTCTCTGTATGCCAAAGAGTTGATGTCTGGCATTGACAACAAAACAACTTGGCTATAGGAGAAAGAGATCTGCCAACAAAGATAGCAACAATCCATGTAACAAAGACTCTATAGAAAATCCAAAGGTTTTCAGTCAAACAAATAGAACAATACATATATTGTACACAGCTACACATAAACACATACCACAGAGACACACAGATAATGTATGTCCAAGGTTACTGCTTTACAGAGGTTACCACAGAAGTCATGTAAGGATGACCGTAAGGTTCTGTATTTATTTTCTTAGTCATCCTTGTGTTCTTGAACGTAGCCCTGTTTCTCTGTGTTCTTGAACGTAGCCCTGTCTTTCATTTTTGTTCATTGAGTTCACCTGTGTTAGTTACTCACCTGGTCTCATCAGCTCCGTATTTGGTTCAGTTCATTCTGTTTGTGCCTTTGTGATGTGTTGTTTGTTTTGACTCTACTAAGCCTTTTCCTAGTTCGTTTGTGAGCACCAGTTATAGCCTTCAGTCCTAGTTTTGATTCACCTGCCTGTTTGCCTTCCTTTGTATGACCATTGCCTGCCTGTGACCACGATTCCTGCCATCTGCATAGGCGAAATAAACACCTGCCGTCCTCTGCGCGTGAATCTACACCCTTATCTCCCTGAGTATTCATTACAATGACAGGGAGGGAAGAAACAAAGAGAGTAGGCGGAGAGCGAGAATTGAGAGAAGACATAGGGGAGAAAAGAGACACACAGAGACACAGACACATAATAAAAGTACTTACATTCGTCTTATATTTATGGGACTAAAGGACTACAATCCTATCTCCTTGTGGCACCTCAACCACCCCGACTAGTAGCAAGAGGCTAAGCTAACTTGCTAGCGATTAGCAAAAAGAGGACCCACTGTGAGCGGCTATAAAAACAGGGGCAGCCAACTCGTTTGGGCTATTCTGAGCTCTCTCCCTCAGTCATACAGGGACGTACCATTCCTTGGGGACCCTGACACACACACACACACACACACACACACACACACACACACACACACACACACACACACACACACACACACACACACACACACACACACACACACACACACACACACACACACACACACACACACACACACACACACACACACACACACACACACACACACACATATATTATATCCAGGTTATGATGCAGGAGATGTGAAGCCCCAGCGCTAGCCAAAGCCACTGAAAATAGCCTAGCTACAATTAGCCTGCTGTTGCCCTCCACACAAATACATCAGTAAGAATTAGCATTGATTCTAACTTGAGCATGCATGGTGGCAAGCTTTCGGGAAATCACATGCAGAGGAATGGGTCATATAAACATGGCTAGTGAATCTATAGGACAGCTACATGTATTTAGTAGCTCCAGTCCTCTAATTGAGCTGACCAAATGACTGATAATGATAATGATATGGACACTGGAGACTAGACACTTCCTGATCCACCTTTGAAAGGTGAGCATTAGGCCAAAATACTTTTTGATGGTGTTTCAATTGATGTGTTCTATGTTCAGTGTTGATTTGTGGAAATTGGATCAATCTAAAATAAGGGATTGTTGAAACAAAAACCTTAAATGTATTGGAAAGAAACATTCCCTGCAAAGGCTGTTTGAACCTATATACTGTAAATAAAACAAACAGAACTTTAAACCATTTAACACACGGGACGCACACATGCAGGCACACGCACACAGGCACGCACACACCCTCACTCACAGAGCGGGGGAACTACAGATGCAATCTGCTGCTAATGTGAAACCTAGTAAACACCAGGACATATTAGGAATTGCAATGTTCCCCACAGACCTCCTGGCCATCCTCCAAAATGACATTACCGTACTGAGACAGAGAAAGCAGCTGAGGCTTAAAACACTTGACAAGCAGAGGAAAGTACAACCCCCCCCCATCTCCAGGACGAATTGAAAGTTGAAAAAACATGCCATCTCTCTCTTCCAACGCAAACATATATTTATAATGTACTTCTACAGCTCCTGGCTGGTTTGTCGGAAAGCTAGAGTAAAACACTTGAGTTCTGCCAGTGCTGGCCGATGACGTCACTGGTGCAGTTCCAGTAAGTTATGGCAATACCTCTGCTGCCCTTCAACACAAATAGCTAGCTGCCCTCTCACACTCCACCACACGCTCCTCAAGTAAACCTTACTGCCTTGGGTGGGAGAAAGAGAGAGAGAGAGCGACAGAGAGAGAGAGGGGGGAGAGACAAGAGACAGAAGGAGAAGACAGACAGAAAGTGGGGTTGGAGAGAAGATGGAGAGAGAGAGATACTGTACATAGAGAGAAAGTGAGAGAAACCTCTCTCCAACATCTCTCTTTTGATAATACTGTGTATGTAACTCACAGACAACGCTGCTGACGCCGTGGCTCATGTATATCATTGAACTGAATTGCCTGGAAGAGCGGAGCGATGCGTCTGTTTCGATGGTCGACAGCATCCGGATGGCGATGGCCCCAGCCGCGTTCAAAGACATTGTTTTTAATTACCCCACCACACAATAACTTCCCTCCCCAGCAGGGTCACATAGGGTTAGCAAGGAGCAGTAGCTATAGCCACACCAAATGGGATTCATTTTGATAGTGTTTTCTGTTAATTATAATGAGGACAAATTGGGGCGTAAGTGCCTCGGTTGAGCTGGGAGAGCTGGGCGTCTAATGGTAGGTCCTGTGGGGTCACTAAGCAGTCTCAAACAGAAGCAACAATACAGGGGTTATGTAATTAAGGGGTGAGATTGCATAATTGTTGAATGATGACGCACGCAGGAAACACACACGCAAATAAAGGAATTAGAATGCACAAGTGCACGCGGCCTACGCGCGCGCACACACACACACCCACACACCGAGAGACGAGTCAATCCTAACTATTAGACAAGGGAGAAAAACTGAAAGCATTACTATCCTAAAGCTCTGCGTTTTAATTCCACGGCTCTACCAAGGTCTTTTGTATTGCAATTCATACCTTAGCAATGTATAAAAGAAAGTGAATGACTGCACATGATGACCATTGCATCCATAGAGTTGAAGGTGTTTATTTGAATACACCTCCTTTCATCAATTTTAAAGTTCTCATATAGGACGCATATCAGGCCACTTGCATATTAACCTAGCATTACGATCAATTAAGGGGCTTTTGGAGAGCATTTAAGTGCACCAAACAATAGCTATAGCTATTAAGACCTAACTAGTCCCCAGTCACCAACTATCGCCAAATGTGGAGAGTGTACATGATGAATTAGCCACTAATTAGCACTGAACACATGTGAGCACAAATGCAGTGCAGGCTAATGGCTAATTAGCTGCTAACACATGCAATTAGCCATAGAACGCTACCACTAATTAGCTATGGCTAACCCTTATTTAAGTTCTATGGCACATCTCTCTCCTATTCTCCTATTCTAGAATGACATAGAATTTAGAACTCCCTACTTTCTCCTTCAGAACGCACTCAAGCTATATGGCAGACCACTCAGAATACCAGCTGTTGTTTGTCCACAGACCTAAAGGCGTTCCTAAAATCGGTTTTCCGAGCTGGATTATGAGCAGTAATCTGGGATTGCGTGGGAAAGAGGTCCCTCCCAGTCTACTAAAACACAACAGCTGTGTAAAGAGGTTTTTGTATAGTGCAGAGGAAGGGGAAAAGTGACTGAAGAGGCCCACTGGAGAGAGAGAAATTATATTTCTGTGTGAGCTCGTCAATTAAGGTGTTACGTGGCGTCAGCTAAACAAAAGGAAATTAACTGGATCGAGAGAAGAGGGGAAGAGAGAAGAGGAGGAAAGAGGGAGGAGGGGAGGAAAAGGAGGGAGGGAAATGAGGAGGTTTTTGAAAGACTCGAGGTCAATTAAAGGAGATGGGGTGACTAGTCGGAGGAGAGAGACAGAGAGAGGAGAGAGAAAGAAGCACAGATAGATACGCTTTTTGACAGGCTCAGGTAAGTAGCGATGTCATCAACATGCACATTGTGTTGCCAGCCCTTGTAATGACGGAGAGTCACTTCAGCAGCAATCTGTGTGGTAATCGCTTTTGATTTGTTAACTAAATTCGTTATGTCCTACTGAATCCCATCGGAAGCATTCGTTTTAAAACAGCAGAGAGAGGAGAGTGATCTACAATGCTGACAGAAACTGATCCACTGACTGCACTGTAGCAATGTGAGGGGCTGAGTTAATTAATGAATTCAAATGAATGCATTCAAACATGTACACAGGCATACACATGCACAAACAAACAATGAGGAAAAATGCTGAGATAAAAAAGTAGGAAGAATATAAAAAGAGGAGAGAGAGAGAGTGCGAGAGAGACAAAGGGGTAGAGATGAGTGGGAGGGAAATGAAGGGTTGGAGAGTTTGTGCTTTGTAAGTGGACATAAGATTGGTGTGTGTGTGTGTGTGTGTGTGTGTGTGTGTGTGTGTGTGTGTGTGTGTGTGTGTGTGTGTGTGTGTGTGTGTGTCTGTGTTTGCCTACCTGCCCACAATCATGTGTTTATATGTCACTGCGTGCATGGGTGTGTTTGTGCATGTGCGTATATTTCGTTAACCCTTCTTTCTATTCGAGCTGTCCTGTGTGTGCGTGGAGCTGCCATTACAGTAAAGTGCCACGGTAGTCCATCACTCCTACGCTCATCTTGCAAATATACTTTTTAATGGTCAACACTCAGCCACTGATAACATCCATTTAACATGCGTGTCTATATGCTTGTGCTGAGTGTGTGGTAATGGCTCTTAAATTGTAGTGAACATCATCCACAAGCATCAGAACAGAGCACTGAGTTTCGAAACCTAGAGGCGCAACATCACAAGACTTCCGGGAACGCTTGCATAAACAGACCAAGCAGACCAGGCCAGTGTTTGGGGGTTTGAGAAGTCAATGAGAGAAGTGAAAAATGATTCCGTAGTTAATTTCCTTGAAATCTAAAGGCACTACCTAGATTCGAGCCAATGTCTTTAAGTAGTTGAACATGTTATTACTTAAGCCGACGTGAAAATGACAAACTAACACATTTTTGTATTTTGTCAAAAACGACTGTATATCAAAGGAGTGCCTTTGCTTTGACGGCCTGCACATGCACAGTTCGGCGCCGGACGACTGTTAGACCCAGTGACGTGTTTCTATGCATAAGCTTAGCTAGCCAACATCGCCACTACATCGCTTACAAGTGGGATCGGGGATTTCTACTGGAGAAGCCCTTTCTACCCATATTCATACTGTCTTTGCTAACAGCATACCATAACACACACTCACACACAGTCAGCGCGGTGGGAGAAGGAGCCTTAGGAGGAACACAAAGAGTGTATTGGCACGCCCACCGTGTCTGGCATAAGGAGCAGACAAAGAGAAACCCAGACAGGTCATAAACATCAGATGGTTCATGAAGATCCGAGATAAGACAACAACAACAAGGCTTTAATCACTAGGATCTGTCCACAGATGAAGGCAAGATACATAAGAATACATCTCGGGCCGTACTCGTAAAGTCTAAGTCTCAGAATAGGAGTGCCGATCTAGGATTAGTTCCTTTCCCTGTCCGCATAATCATATTCATAATTATCTAAAAGGCAAAACTAATCCTAGATCAGCACTCCTACTCTAAGACGATTTGCATGCCCTGTGGTTGCTGGAGGAGAACTTACCGATCCTCGACTTCGGTGATGTCATCTATAAAATAGACTCCAACACTCTACTCAACAAACTGGATGCAGTCTATCACAGTGCCATCCGTTTTGTCACCAAAGCCCCATACACTACCCACCATTACGACCTGTACGCTCTTGTTGGTTGGCCCTCGCTTCATACTCGTCGCCAAACCCACTGGCTACAGGTTATCTACAAGTCTCTGCTAGGTAAAACCCCGCCTTATCTCAGCTCACTGGTCACCATAGCAGCACCCACTTGTAGCATGCGCTCCAGCAGGTATATCTCACTGGTCACACCCAAAGCCAATTCCTCCTTTGGCCGCCTTTCCTTCCAGTTCTCTGCTGCCAATGACCTGAACGAACTGCAAAAATCTCTGAAGCTGGAGACTCATATCTCCCTCACTAGCTTTAAGTACCAGCTGTCAGAGCAGCTCACAGATCACTGCACCTGTACATAGCCCATCTGTAAACAGCCAATCTATCTACCTACCTCATCCCCATACTGTATTTATTTATCTTGCTCCTTTGCACCCCAGTATCTCTACTTGCACATTCATCTTCTGCACATCTACCATTCCAGTGTTTAATTGCTATATTATAATTACTTCGCCACCATGTATTATTGACTGTATGTTTTGTTTATTCCATGTGTAAGTCTGTGTTGTTGTATGTGTCGAATTGCTACGCTTTATCTTGGCCAGGTCGCAGTTGCAAATGAGAACGTGTTCTCAACTAGCCTACCTGGTTAAATAAAGGTGAAATAAAATGTTTAATAAAACAGTGTTAAAAGCCCTTTATTCATCAAGTGTCTAAAAGTGGGAGTGCTGATCTAGGATCAGGCCCCCCCAGTTCATGTAATTGTATTAGTTATGATCAAAAAGGCAAACTGATCCTAAACACTGAATATGAATACGAGGTCAGGGATTTGAGTCTATATGTAGAGAACACAAATTATTATGTGATAAAGGTCACGCTTGTTGGTCACCATAATCTTTATTGTTGCATAAAAGGTATATTCATGAAAACACATGGTAGATATAGGCTACTTACAAGATGATTCATTGCAACATACTAGCTATAGTGTTCCTCTCAGTTAAATAGAAGATCTGATATCCATGGCAACAAAACGTCCATATGGTGTAGATTCATATAAAATGCAATATTCATGTAAACACTGCACTATAAAGGGGTTGCTGTGAATTTGACAGTGACTTACAGGCAGCCTTGGCAAGTAAGTTACTGTATTTCCTATTGAGTACACCTACAGTCATCTAAATACAGTATCAAAGCAAGAACTATATTATGACACACAGTACAATGCCGTAGAATTGACTGCATTATACTGTAAACAAGTAAATGCTACTGTAATCGTAATGAATGAATAAATAAATAGATGAATTAATCAAATTCATTCAGAGCAGATGGGGATTGTATTTCACAGTACTTCACAGTAATTACATGGGTGTGGTGAGAGCAGGTTGGTTTACACATTACAGCATATAAATGAATAGTTGGTGTTTTATATAACTTGCACTTCTAGAGACCTTAACAAAGGCTTCCAAAGTGGCAGTGACTACAATATGTACTCATATGATTTACTATTGGACACGTTGATGCTCAAATGCCAACAATGCGATGAGGGTCTACAACAGAAATAACACCTATCCACCACGCTGGAGGATTGTACGATTTACACTCAATACATGAGGATCATAGACTGTTAAAGAGGAAATGAACACTGTAAGCTAAAGATGGGCAGAGTGAGACACTTAATCAATCTAGTCTTCATCACTTGACCTACCTAACCCATGGGGGAGAACGGCGGGGAGAGAGAGAGAGAGGATGGAGGGGCAGGATGGAGAGAGAAGAGCCAGTGAGGGAAAGAGAGGAAAAGAAAGAACAGAGAAAGATGGAAAGAGAAGAAGAGAGAAAGAGAGAGGGGAGATAATTATTTGTTCCTCCTCTTGTCTTCCCGCGTTCTGCACGGCCACCCCGGAGAACAAGTGAGAGTATAAAGAACAGATTTTTCCAATTCTCATGAATGAGGCTGGAGATGAGATGCTGATTGATTTCTGAAGCCGCTGTCATAACATGAATCAGGGGGACATTCCATACTGTTATTGTTAGCAAGTGGAATTGGCCTTTTCAATAAAACATGAATGGGGAGTTTTTAAAAAGGTGATTCTCTCTTAATCTCCACACACACACACACACACACACACACACACACACACACACACACACACACACACACACACACACACACACACACACACACACACACACACACACACACACACACACACACACACACACAATGATTTGAATTGGTCCTCTTAAATTGGAACGCAGTGTGTGTGAGTGTAGCTGTTCAAACCAGTGTTTCCCTAACAAAAGACAACCCACAGAACCTGGTGTCTCTATTTCCATCTCTCTCACCGACTGTGTGTTTATCCCAGCATGTCAGCTGGCCAGTGAACCACTCAACCACCACAGGGCTTTCTTATCTTAACTCTGCTAATTACTACTATCTCTGCCACTGAAAGGGAGATAGGGAAAGTGTGTGCTGGAACCTCTATTTTCTCTTAGTACATTGACTAGATATTGTCAATTGCAACTAAAACAAGTCTATAAAGTCTGCTTTCATTCTATAGGCAATGTTCTGTCTGCAAAACTGCATTCAACACCGCAAAAACAACATACGGTTGTTGTGGAAATCCTTCTTAACAATGTCAAAAAGAACATGGCAACTGTTTTACGTAGATGTAAAGTAAACCGCAGGAAAATGCATTTCACACTATGCAATCCCTAGCTGAAGGATTGCAAACATGTTGCCACTTAGACAGTGAGCTGCATTCTCCGGAATATTATGACAGAAAACCAATGGTGGAAAAAGTAGACAATTGTCATACTTGAGTAAAAGTAAAGGTGCCTTAATAGACAATGACTCAAGTAAAAGTGAAAGTCACCCAGTAAATTCTACTTGACTAAAAGTCTGAAAGTATTTGGTTTAAAATACTCACAAGGATCAAAAGTAAAAGTATAAATCATTTGTAAATTCTTTATATTAAGCAAACCAGACAGCACCATTTTCTTGTTTTTTAATTTATGGATAGCCAGGTGTATACTCCAACACTCAGACATCCTTTACAAAGGAAGCATGTAAACGAAGTGTGACCGCCAGATTAGAGGCAGTAGATGACCAAAGATGTTCTCTTGACTCTTTTCTTGTCCTGGTAAGCATTCAAAATGTAAGGAATACTTTTGGGTGTCAGAGAATATGTATGGAGTAAAAAGTACATTATTTTCTTTCGGATTGTAGTGGATTAAAAGTAAAAGTTCTCCAAAACATAAATAGTAAAGTACAGGTAATGAAGTACTTTACACCACTGCAGAAAACCTGTGTGTTTCTAATGCTCCCATGATGCTATCACAAACTTGTCATAACTCCTACCATGAGCCCTGTCACATACAGCAATCTAGACAACATTTGGTGGAATAGGGTAAACCAATTGTATTGATGCTGATAGAATTTGGATAGATGTATGTCTCACAAGCCCTATTTCTCTCTTATCTCTCGCTCTCTCTCTTCTATCTCATCACTCCGCCTCTGACATTGCTATATCCTCTCATTTGGTACCAAACTGATATTGCAAGTGTTTCCTAATGTTGGTTTATGTTTCTGTTGTTTTCAACTCGATCACTAAACATGTCCCACAGTTCTAATACAAAAATATCACAACATGTATCATATAAATTCTAACATTGTTTAGAGATTAAAATTACATTGTATTACCAACCTGTAGGCCTGGCCTACTCGCCACTGTGGTTGTTTGAGGATTGATTACGAGAGCGTACGCTGGTCGAGTCTACATAGTTAAAGTATCTAGCAGGTGCACACGCTCAATAGGAATTGGAATATTCTGTCCCTGATATGAATTACGTACTAGTATTTAAACTATTGAAGAGTAATAGTTACAGAGTGACATATCAATGTACACATTTATTAAATATCTGTTTAGTTGCCTTTTTGATTACTCCAGAGTTAAGGGCTGGGCATTTAACCTGTCCAGGTGGTTCATTTCAAGAGAGTTTAGGCTGGAGTGACACGTTGTCCCAGGGCTCTCTTTAACATAGCTGTGTGAGGAATCATTGACTATTTGTCCAAGTTATAGGCACTCTGCCTAGTTTGAAGGCGCTCTGCCTCCAAAGCCAGTTGTAGCGTCGGTGAATTGGCCATTTAAATTGTTGTTTGTTATATTTGTTAAGTCTATGTCAGTGTTCATCAACATCCTGTATATTTTGGATCCAGCTTTATTCACCTGCACCAGTAAATAAACACAACCATTTTGTACATGATTCCTGCCCGACTCCTGATGCTCCGTAACCCCCTGACAAGACCGTAGAGTCCATTAATTTACAGACAGACAGGCAGGAAGGCAGACAGGCAGACAGGCAGACAGACATCTGAGATAGTAAAAAAAAAAAAGAGAGTGAAACTCAGGCATAGTCAAACAAAGAAAGTTCTGAAGTTGGGTTGTCAGAAGAGTACAGCAGCACAGGACAACCCTCTAAAACTTACCTTCTCAGTTCTTTCTCCTCTGGTGAGCAGCTCCACACTGAAGGGTTTGTGATGGATGTGCTTGTTGCGTTTAAGCCTCTACAACGCAGCTCTCTCCACAGTACCCACACATTATGAATAGTTTATTTGGATCCGAAAACATTAAGCAGTGCCAAGGACCCAGTCGTACAGATGCCAAGCCCGGGCTTGGGCTTACACATTTGAAATGTATCTAAAATAACTATACTGTAGACTCAAAACTGCATTAATGATGGTTGTTAACATGTGTTTTTAGTTGTGTTATCGGAAAAGCTTTTTGTTAGTTTCAGATCTAGAGCACTTACCTCACAGAAGCAAGCACACACACACGTGTGTACATGCACGCACACACACACATGCAATCACTACACCCACAAAGCTAATGTCATTGGTGAAGTTTTTACATTCTGTTATCCCTCCCTTACACTACGCTTGTGGTGTTCGGTGGGAGTTGATAGAGGGTAAGAGGGGTGTGAGGTCGAAAAAGAGACGTGCAAGTCTCCAAGGAACTTTAGGAGACAGCGTAGGGTGTGTGGGTGTAGGGGAGAGGGTGGTTGAGGAAGGAAAGAGCAGGGTAAATTAAGCATGCTAATGTGTTCTTTCATCTATCCCACATCCTTCTCTCGCTCCATCTCTCCATCTCTCCCTCAGGCTCTCATGCTCCTCCTCCGGCTATTCTGCACTCACATTAAGTCTCATAATTCACTTTAGAGATCTTAGAATAACATGCCACACACAGAGACAGAGAGAGAGACAGAGACAGAGACAGAGACAGAGAGAAAGACAGAGACAGAGAGACAGAGACAGAGACAGAGACAGAGAGAGAGAGAGAGAGAGAGAGAGAGAGAGAGAGAGAGAGAGAGAGAGAGAGAGAGAGAGAGAGAGAGAGAGAGGCACACACAATGTCTGGCAGATAGAGAGGGGCAAATTGTGCAATCATCAGATTCAATTAGCACAATGCTTGGTCAGAGTTCAAATGTCATAGGATAGGGAACAGGGCAATAGCACTGAGCTTTAACTTCGCTCCAGCTAATCTTCTACAGTCTGTAACTAAGCTGATATCATATATGGCGAAAGAAAAGATGGAAACTAACGAGTCGTCGTCGTCTTCCAACCATTTGAATAATCTATACTGTGAACACGAAAGAGAAGCACGAGAGAGGGACATCGACAGACAGAGCAACTGAAATTAGAGTGTGAATCATTTTGGAGCCAGCCTGTTGGCAAATCTCCAAATCCTCCTTTTGGCTCTACTGTATTCTCATCTAGGGCAAGTTCAACAGGAAGCTTAGAAATCCAAGCCACAGAACTCACCCTAGAGTCCCACTCCATTCCCTTCTCACAAAGCACTAACACCCATTTGGAGAATGACTCCACAGTTACAAGAGTTAGGTCCTGACTGTGTGGAAGGATACGTGCTCTAGGGCCTGACCGCTGCTCAACTCCTCTGTCCTACTTTACAATTCCATGTGGACCTGTGAAAAGAGCCAGTGGACAGAGAAAGCAAGAGGCCAATTGTGAAGAGAGGTACTGAAGGGCTGATATGAATGAACACTAATTAGGAGGCGATCAAAGGCAGTGTCTCACCACCGTAAAATCCATTAACCTCTAATCTCAGATTTCATCACATGCCATGGTGGGAAGTAAGGGCGAGTGGTGGGGTGTGTATGTGAGTGTGTGTGTGTTCAGGGGTGCTCTCACATGGCATGTGTAGTGTACTCTCCTGTGTGATAGGGGGTACAATAAGGACACAGACAATGCCGGTGTGATCGAAGCTAAGGGAGTAATGCCACTGAAATGAAGGGAAATCAAAGAGAGTAATAGCAACATACCGAAACCCTTGTGACTCTCCATGAGCCTGGGTTTCTGACAGTGGCACAGTGGCAGGATCTGGCATCTAGCATGGTCTCCAGATTGGAGTGTGGGAGTTCTGCAGATGGAAGCTATTCTCGAGTAGGGATCTGAACTGGGGGGCTGCTTCAGTTATATCGAATGGGGATTGGCTTTATTACATTCTCATAACTCTGACAACAAGAGCATTACTCCTTAGCCTGAAAGTCAGTCTGCTTCTGCTTAAGCTAACTATGTTGCTGTTGTTGTCCTGTCAAACAAGATGTAACGCTGTTGAATGCAGGAGATGTCTGGCAGCCAGATTATAATTCTGAAGCACACACACGGACACACGCGCAAACACATGCATGGATGCACACACACGCAAAATAAAACACACAGACACTACAGTATGCAACACAATAGCTGGAAGCAGCCATGCTGGGGTTCAAGCTTGGCCCATAGTGCCACCATCAGTACAAATCGGACACACTACCAGAGGATGAGCTACTTCAGTACATAAATATGTGCCCATTATAGTACCAACATGAGGCTGATCTCAAAGTGCTTGCATTTGTTGAGTTTTGACAGAGTTTGGAACATTGGTATCAAGTTGATACAATATGAATATCAATGTCTGATTTATATGCATTCATGTGCCAGGCCATGCTAACGGGAGAGTTGATTGGTCAGTAGCGTGTTGTTTGAGTTACTGGTCTGGAAAATATGTATTTATTATGAGAAACCTTGGTCCATAGATGCCACATATTCAGTTTTATATAAAAAATGCCAGAAAGTCCATCATAGCGGGCCATATGAGTCCTTGAGGAGAGGGACTTATGTACCAAATTTCAGGACTCTAGGTCTGACGTGGTGAGAGGTGAGACTTTTCAAAATGTTAATCTTCAATTGGTTGTTATAGCGCCACCATGTGGTCAATTGACATGGCATTGCTCGAGAGGGTGTGGCCCTTGGCCCTTTACCTTTTAGCAAAGTCTCAACCTTGTAACTCTTAACATCTGAATTTCCCCTTACGGAAGAAGAATAAGAAGAACGGCAACAAATACAAAAGGGTTTCACCCAGCTTTGCTGCTTGAACCCCTAATAAAAAGGGCTGCCTTGCTGCAAGAACGGTGTTCTTTGAACCACAAAACACTAAGATCAGCGAAAAGTAAAGTATGTCAACCATCTCCCATCTCCCATTCAAGCTTCACTTTTCCTGATTCTCCCGATCTATAGAACTGTTATTACCTGAGTCACTGATCTAGCACTCCCCTTTCCAGACACAGTCTATGGAAAGGAACCGGTCAGGATACCTACCTCTGGTAAATGACAGGGTGCATCCCTGCACACTCTACACTTAGCTACCCAACACAGACGAGGTGTGATGCAGTTGTGAGATGGAAATTATAACTTTATAGAGCGAGAAAGGAAGAAAGAGAGATTTATGAAGATAAAGTTTGATTGTGTGTAGGAAGGTGAGGTTAGTGTTAGTTTGTGTGTGTGTGTGTGTGTGTGTGTGTGTGTGTGTGTGTGTGTGTGTGTGTGTGTGTGTGTGTGTGTGTGTGTGTGTGTGTGTGTGTGTGTGTGTGTGTGTGTGTGTGTGTGTGTGTGTGTGTGTGTGTGATTTGTGAGAGTGTGCGTGGTCAACTGAAGGCCTGTTCGGGAGGCAGAGCTTTTAGCGTCATCTGTTGGTGAGAGTGCAGTAGTGGACTTCTTTTTTAAACTACTACTAGTCCACTTTGACAAATGTACGCGCGCACACACACACACACACACACACACACACACACACACACACACACACACACACACACACACACACACACACACACACACACACACACACACACACACACACACACACCCTCTGTTAAACTCTCAAACAGAGCTCTCTAATCTGAATGTAGTTATCAGGTGAGAGAAAATAAATAAAGTAACACAAGAAAATTCCATAACAATAACGAGGCTATATACAGGGGGTACCAGTAACGAGTCAATGTGCAGGGGTACAGGTTAGTCGAGGTAATTTGTAAAGTGACTATGCATGGATAATAAACAGCGTGTAGCAGCAGTGTAAAAACTTGGATCAATGTAAATAGTCCGGGTGGTCATTTGATTAATTGTTCAGCAGCCTTATGGCTTGGAATCTGATAACCTGTTAGGGCTAGGGGGCAGTATTGACACGGCTGGATAAAAAACATACCCGATTTAATCTGGTTACCACTCCTACCCAGTAACTAGAATATGCATATACTTATTACATATGGATAGAAAACACCCTACATTTTCTAAAACTGTTTGAATGGTGTCTGTGAGTATAACAGAACTCAAATGGCAGGTCAAAACCTGAGAGATTCCTTTACAGGAAGTGGCCTGTCTGACCATTTCTTGAACTTCTTTTCCATCTCTATCATTTACTAAGGATCTCTGCTCTAACGTGACACTTCCCACGTCGTCCATAGGCGCTCAGAGCCCGGGAAAAAACAGAATGTCGTCATTCCAGCCCCAGGCTGAAACACATTATCGCCTTTCTCAAGTGGCCGATCAAGGGACACTGGCCTTATGCGCGTGACCCCGACCGCCCCCGCCTTTGGGATTTTTTCCTCTGTTTGCCGAAAAGGAGATTCCCTGTCGGAATATTATCGCTTTTCTACGAGAAAAGTGTCGTAAAAATTGATTTTAAACAGCGGTTGACATGCTTCGAAGTACGGTAATGGAATATTTAGAATTTTATTGTCACGAATTGCGCCATGCGCGCGACACTTCTTTACTATTTCGGATAGTGTCTGGAACGCACGAACAAAACGCCGCTATTCGGATATAACGATGGATTATTTTGGACCAAACCAACATTTGTTATTGAAGTAGCAGTCCTGGGTGTGCATTCTGACGAAGACAACAAAAGGTAATCAAACTTTTATAATAGTAAATATGATTATGGTGAGTGCTAAACTTGCCGGGTGTCTAAATAGCGAGCCCGTGATGCCTGGGCTATGTACTTAGAATATTGCAAAATGTGCTTTCACCAAAAAGCTATTTTAAAATCGGACATATCGAGTGCATAGAGGAGGTCTGTATCTATAATTCTTAAAATAATTGTTATGCTTTTTGTGAACGTTTATCGTGAGTAATTTAGTAAAATGTTAGCGAATTCCCCGGAAGTTTGCGGGGGGTATGCTAGTTCTGAACGTCACATGCTAATGTAAAAAGCTGGTTTTTGATATAAATATGAACTTGATTGAACAAAACATGCATGTATTGTATAACATAATGTCCTAGGGTTGTCATCTGATGAAGATCATCAAAGGTGAGTGCTGCATTTAGCTGTCTTCTGGGTTTTGGTGACATTATATGCTGGCTTGAAAAATGGGTGTCTGATTATTTCTGGCTTGGTACTCTGCTGACATAATCTAATGTTTTGCTTTCGTTGTAAAGCCTTTTTGAAATCGGACAGTGTGGTTAGATTAACGAGAGTCTTGTCTTTAAATGGCTGTAAAATAGTCATATGTTTGAGAAATTGAAGTAATAGGATTTTTAAGGTTTTGAAAATCGCGCCACAGGCTGGCAGTGGCTGTTACGTAGGTGGGACGCAAGCTGTTAACTTCATTAGGGTAGGGGGCACTATTTTCACCTCCGGCTGAAAAGCGTGCCCGAAGTAAACTGCCTGCTTCTCAGGCCCAGAAGCTAAAATATGCATACAATTGGTAGATTTGGATAGAAAACACTCTGAAGTTTCCAAAACTGTTAAAATAATGTCTGTGAGTATAACAGAACTGATATGGCACGTGAAAACCTGAGAAAAATCCATCCAGGAAGTGGGATTTTTCTATTTGTGTAGTTTTCTATTGAATGCCATTACAGTATCCATTGACTTAGGACTCAAATTGCACTTCCTATGGCTTCCACTAGATGTCAACAGTCTTTAGAAATTGTTTCAGGCTTGTATTCTGAAAAATTAGGGAGTAAGACCAGTCTGAATGAGTGGACCCTGTAGTGTCACAGAGGTTTTTCATGCGCACGACCGAGAGCATGCCTTTCTTGTTTTCCTTTTATATTGACGAAGCTTATGTCCGGTAGAAATGTTATTGATTGTTATGACTAAAAACAACATGAGGATTGATTATAAACATCGTTTGACATGTTTCTACGAAGTTTACTGATACTGTTGGGATTTTTCGTCTGTCTGTTGTGACTGCCTTTGAGCCTGTGGATTACTGAACAAAACGCGCGAACAAAAGGTTTTTGGATATAAGGAGGGAATTTATCAAACAAAACAAACATTTATTGAGTAAATGGGAGTCTTGTGAGTGCAACCATATGAAGTTCATCAAAGGGATTAATATTATCACTATCTCTGACTTGTGTAACTCCTCTACTTGGCTGCTAACTGGCATGGTATGCTTCCGTTGTAAAGCCTTTTTGAAATCTGACACCGTGGTTTGATTAACAAGAAGTTAATCTTTAATTCGATGTATAACACTTGTATGTTTTAGGAATTTTTATAATGAGTATTTCTGTTGTTGAATTTGGCACTCTGCATTTCACTGGATGTTGGCAAGGTGGGACGGTAGCGTCCCACACCCCCTAGATAGGTTAACCTCTTACATCTAGACGTTCCGCTAGCGGAACACCTGCTCCAATATCCAATGATAGGCGTGGCGCGAATTACAAATTCCTCAAAAATACAAAAACTTCAATTTTTCAAACATATGACTATTTCACAGCATTTTAAAGACAAGACTCTCCTTTATCCTGTTGGGGCCAGGGGGCAGTATTTTCACGGCTGGATAAAAAAACGTACCCGATTTAATCTGGTTACTAATCCTACCCAGTAACTAGAATATGCATATACTTATTATATATGGATAGAAAATACCCTAAAGTTTCTAAAACTGTTTGAATGGTGTCTGTGAGTATAACAGAACTCATTTGGCAGGCAAAACCCTGAGACATTTTCTGACAGGAAGTGGATACCTGATGTGTTGAATGACCTTTAAGCCTATGCCATTGAAACACACAGGGGTTGATTAATGTTTTGGCACTTCCTATTGCTTCCACTAGATGTCACCAGCCTTTACAAAGTGTTTTGAGTCTTTTACTGTGAGATCTGACCGAACAAGAGCCATGGAACGGTGATGGCCGATTAGACTCTGGCGCGCGAGTTCATGTTGGGTACCCTCGTTCCAATACGTTATAAAAGAGAATGCATTCGTCCACCTTGAATATTATTCATGTTCTGGTTAAAAAAGGCACTAATGATTTATGCTATACAATGTTTGACAGGTCTGAACGAACGTAAATATATTTTTTCCCCTCGTTCATGACGAGAAGTCCGGCTGGCTTAGATCATGTGCTAACAATACGGAGCTTTTTGGACATAAATGATGAGCTTTTTTGAACAAAACTACATTCGTTATGGACCTGGGATTCCTGGAAGTGACATCTGATGAAGAGAATCAAAGGTAATGGATTATTTACATAGTATTTTCGATCTCTCCAACATGGCCGTTTGTCTGTATAGCAAAGCGTATTTTTCTGGGCGCAGTGCTCAGATTATTGCAAAGTGTGATTTCCCAGTAAGGTTATTTTTAAATCTGGCAAGTTGATTGCGTTCAAGAGATGTAAATCTATAATTCTTTAAATGACAATATAATATTTTACCAATGTTTTCTAATTTTAATTATTTAATTTGTGGTGCTGACTTGACTGCCGGTTATTGGAGGGAAACGATTTCCTGAACATCAACGCCATAGTAAACAGCTGTTTTTGGATATAAATGTCACGTCCTGACCAGCAGATGGAGCTGTTGTTGTAGTTTTGGGGTCAGGACGTGGCAGTCTTGTGTTCTGTGTTGGTCTTGTGGCTCCTAATCAGGAACAGCTGGGGATCGTTGTTCCTGATTGGGAGTCATATATGTAGGAGTATGTTTGTCACTTGGGTTGGTGGGTAGTTGTTTTTACACTGCGTGTATTAGCCTGTAAAACTGCTACTGTTGTCACCGTCATTGTTTTTTCAAGTGGATGCTTTACTCTTTTTTTGGTAATAAATAACCATGAGTATTCACATACCTGCTGCGCCTTGGTCCATTCATGAAGACAACCGTTACAGAACTACCCACCACCAAAGGACCAAGCAGCAGAAGAGGAGGAAGCCACAGGAGAAGAAAATGGAAGAATGGACCTGGCAGGACGAAAGAAAATTCTGGGCGGACAAGTTAAGGGAGCTAAGGGAACCCGAGAGGCAGCCCCAAGATTTTTTTGGGGGGGGGCACACGGGTAGTTTGGCCAGGCCAGGGAAGAGCCGTAAGCCAGCTACCCGTGACTACAGGGAGGTGCGTACGAGGTGGAGGGCGTCATGTTACGCTGAGGTGCGCACCATCTCGCCTATAAGGAAGCACAGCCCAGTGCGCCCAGTACCAGCGCCCCGCAGGTGCCAGGGCAAGGGGAGCATCGAGCCGGAAGGGGTGATGCCAACCCTGCACTCAAGACCGCCAGTGCGCCCTTTCGGTCCGGTGTTTCCCGCTAGACACACTAGCATGGAGGTGCGTGTCTCCAGGCTGGTACGTCCAATACCTGCCCCACGCATCAGGAGTCAACAGTCGTCAACGGAGCTGCCCGCCAGTCAACAGTCGTCAACGGAGCTGCCCGCCAGTCAACAGTCGTCAACGGAGCTGCCCGCCAGTCAACAGTCGTCAACGGAGCTGCCCGCCAGTCAACAGTCGTCAACGGAGCTGCCCGCCAGTCAACAGTCGTCGGAGCTGCCCGCCAGTCAACAGTCGTCGGAGCTGCCCGCCAGTCAACAGTCGTCGGAGCTGCCCGCCAGTCAACAGTCGTCGGAGCTGCCCGCCAGTCAACAGTCGTCGGAGCTGCCCGCCAGTCAACAGTCGCCGGAGTGGCCGGACTGCGCTGAACTGCCGGAGTGGTCGGACTGCGCTGAACTGCCGGAGTGGTCGGACTGCGCTGAACTGCCGGAGTGGCCGGACTGCGCTGAACTGCCGGAGTGGCCGGACTGCGCTGAACTGCCGGAGTGGCCGGACTGCCCTGAACTGCCGGAGTGGCCGGACTGCCCTGTTCTGCCGGAGTGGCCGGACTGCCCTGTTCTGCCGGAGTGGCCGGACTGCCCTGTTCTGCCGGAGTGGCCGGACTGCCCTGTTCTGCCGGAGTGGCCGGACTGCCCTGTTCTGCCAGAGTGGCCGGACTGCCCTGTTCTGCCAGAGTGGCCGGACTGCCCTGTTCTGCCAGAGTGGCCGGACTGCCCTGTTCTGCCAGAGTGGCCGGACTGCCCGGTTCTGCCAGAGGTGCCCGCCTGCCCTGATCTGCCAGGGTGCCCGGCCTGTCAGGATCAGCCCGAGGGGTCCTCCTGCCCTCCGGTCCAGCCCGAGTGGCCCGCATGCCTTCCGGCCCAGCCCGAGTGGCCCGCATGCCTTCCGGCCCAGCCCGAGTGGCCCGCATGCCTTCCGGCCCAGCCCGAGGGGCCCGCATGCCTTCCGGCCCAGCCCGAGGGGCCCGCATGCCTTCCGGCCCAGCCCGAGGGGCCCGCATGCCTTCCGGCCCAGCCCGAGGGGCCCGCATGCTCTCCGGCCCAGCCCGAGGGGCCCGCATGCTCTCCGGCCCAGCCCGAGGGGCCCTCCTGCTCTCCGGCCCAGCCCGAGGGGCCCTCCTGCTCTCCGGCCCAGCCCGAGGGGCCCTCCTGCTCTCCGGCCCAGCCCGAGGGGCCCTCCTGTCCCCCGGCCCAGCCCGAGGGGCCCTCCTGTCCCCCGGCCCAGCCCGAGGGGCCCTCCTGTCCCCCGGCCCAGCCCGAGGGGCCCTCCTGTCCCCCGGCCCAGCCCGAGGGGCCCTCCTGTCCCCCGGCCCGGCTCGAGGGGTCCGTCTGCCTGGCGCAGCTATCGGCTCCACCGAAGTGGGCGACGCCGAGGGTGGAGCAGGGTCCACGTCCTGCACCGGAGCCACCTCCAGGATAGGTGGGTTGGGGAGGGAGGGTGTAGCACAGTGCCGTCGGTGACGGCAGCCACCCTCCCTTCCCTCCCTTATTGTTTAGGGGTTATTGTTTATGGGTTTTGTTGGGGATTTTTGTTTGTTGGTGTTTTTTCATTGTTAGGTGCATTCCGGGGTCTGCACCTTGAGGGGGGGGTACTGTCACGTCCTGACCAGCAGATGGAGCTGTTGTTGTAGTTTTGGGGTCAGGACGTGGCAGTCTTGTGTTCTGTGTTGGTCTTGTGGCTCCTAATCAGGAACAGCTGGGGATCGTTGTTCCTGATTGGGAGTCATATATGTAGGAGTATGTTTGTCACTTGGGTTGGTGGGTAGTTGTTTTTACACTGCGTGTATTAGCCTGTAAAACTGCTACTGTTGTCACCGTCATTGTTTTTTCAAGTGGATGCTTTACTCTTTTTTTGGTAATAAATAACCATGAGTATTCACATACCTGCTGCGCCTTGGTCCATTCATGAAGACAACCGTTACAATAAATATGAACTTGATAGAACTAAAAATGCATTTATTGTCTAACATAATGTC